>NC_042618.1:476682652-477982769 GCF_901001135.1 Rhinatrema bivittatum
AATGTGGACAATTGGGCTCAATATTCAAATGCTACTTAGTTGACTAAGCGGCAGCTGCTGAATATCCGGCTACGTTCTGTAGGGAGATACCCCCATGTTTTTCCACGTAAAGCAACAAAATATGAATCTAGAAAGGACAGAGACTGTAAAAGATGGATAATGACAAGTGCCCCAGCAAAAAAGTACTGTCTCAGGTGAAAGCAAGAAGGTAGGCACGGTGGAAATCAATGACGTGAAGGTGCACTGTACAGTAAATGAATTATATAGATCTGCCTTGTTTTTAGTCTGATGCGTTATAATATTTTGACTTATATTGTTTTTAATAATTATGGAAAGGAATGTTATCCTCATTCAACAAAGAAGGATCTGCGGACTACAAGATTTCTAAATAAAAAAATTAAATAAAGGTGGTCAAATGAGACAGTCTCATGGCAGTGATCAAAACGAAACCCAACCTCGGCTTTGCTCACCGTCCTAAGCCTTCCCCATTGAAGGTCCCAGCGGGAACTCTCCATAAGATTCAAAATTTAGTTTTGAACTTCATCTGGAGACAGAGACCTCCTAGAGTGAAAAAAAGAGATTTTATTCTGGCCTAAGGGACTGGGCGGCCTGGGAGTGCCGCGTCTTGCCAGATACCACTTGGCATCTCTGCCGAGGGTGCTAACAGAACGGCAGCACCGGGACCGAGGTGCGCATTCAACAGGTATTGATCTTCTGCAGATGGGAAAAGTAGGGCCTATATAGTATAGGGCAACAAGTGAAAGAGGCATAGTGTTCAATTTTGCAGATCTTATTGATAGTATAACGCTGGGCTGGTCGCGAGAGCCCCGCAACCGGCTGCACTTACCCCACAACACTGAGGGAGTTTCTCGCGGTTAGGACACCGCCATCGCAGTGCAGCCTTCCTAGGCGTGCGCATGTGCCACTCTCCACACTAAGCAGGCCTCCTGATGGGAACTCAGTTTGCGGCGCGCGCTGGGGGTGACATCAGCGGGAAGGGGCATTTAAACCCCTGTTGCACTCCCAGCCGGTGCCTCAGCAACAGGTCCTCCTACCATGCTTGTCACCCGCAATGCGAGTTGCTACTCTTTCTCTGTATCTTGCCTTGTTCCAGTTCCTGCTCCTGCTCCCTACCCTGCCTTGTCTCCAGTCCAGCCCCTCGCCTTCCATGCCTTACCTGTCTGTGACTTTCCCCTAGCCTTGTTCCCGTTGATGTTTTGCTTGTTCGATTCCTTTTCTCCCCTGTCTTTTCTCTCTGTCTAATTCTTTGTACTGACCCTGGCTGGGATCCTCACTTCACGTGACCTCCACCTGCCCTGACCCCTGCTTGAATTCAGATGCTGCTTGACCACTGTCTGCCCTGCTTCTGGCCTCTGCCTGACCATCGCCTAAGTCCTGCTGACTCCAGAACCCAAGGGGGTCAACCTGCAGGGGAAGGGGTTGGAATAGGTGAAGATCTGAACCCGCCCCAGTTTCAGCGTGTCCACCTGCTGTCGGCATGGGCCTAGTGGGTTTGCCTGCCAGGCTGCGTCAATCACGCCACAACCAAAGGGCTCACAATCTGTGACGCATAAGTTCTGCCTTCTGAATATGGATCTTTTTGCTAATCTTCAGTTTAGGCATTTTTTTTGGAACAGGGGCTTGGAAAGGATTGTTTGAAGTTATTTAAAACAAATTTTGAGATTGTTTGCACTAAGCCCTTGGGTCTTAAGGGACTTATGTGAAAGATTTATAAGTTCTTGGTTTCATTCCCTTGGGGTAAGCTCAAATAGGGAGAGGCCAGGGAAGGGAGCAGACCTCAGCTGCTTTATAGAGGTGGATGGCTGGGAATATATGCGATTCTTTGTCACTAAATCCTCAATCTCCGCACAATTGACGGGAAATGCTTTCAAGGTTTAGTAGAGATGGTACCTCGCTCCATGCCAACCGCATAAAAAAATATATGCTCAGGTGTCTGGTAAATGCTGGAGGGGATATGGGGAGATTGGGTCAACGGGTCCTATATGGTGGAGTTTTTCTGTTGTTGCTACTTTTTGGAAAGAGGGTCAGAGAATTATACAACAGATGGCGCATATTGCAGTAGACTGGGATCCGAAAATCCTATTTCATTTTCTGGTGGAGCTGCTGTACAAACAAAGACAAATAAGCTTCTGCTACAGGTCTTACTAGCAGTCAGGGGTACAATAGCTGCGCGTTGTAGGAAACTGACAGCAACAGAGTTTATTACTTTTCCCGAGGCATCTGTGAAGTTTACACTATGGAAAACCTTTCAGTCTTCAGAAGGGACAGGCTGCCGACATTTCATACAAGATGGCGGCCACTTGGAGTGTGAAAGGTCTCCCAAGATCTGGTACCTTCAGTGGGGGAGAGGGGATCTTTTTTGGGGGGGGGGGGGTTGTAAACAATATATAATTATTTACTGTGGCTGTTATACGAAAATTATGTGAATGGCTTAAATAAAAATAAAAATTAAATAAAAGATGCGTCTAGATGAGTGGCAGTGATATTGAAAAGTCGACATTTATCCAGGAAACCTTTGAGTTATCTAAATAAATGCCTTTGAATATCAGCCTCGCAGAGTATATATATCCAGAGAGGTGGCTTTCTCCTCCTCCCTCACCCCATGGAAAGCCCAGAGTGGGAGAACTCAATGCATCTTTTCTCCTAAAATGCTCTGTTTTGGTCTGACATTGACTGTCTTCATTTCCTCTTTGTCCTTTCCCTTATCTTTTCCATCAAGCCCACAGATCTCTCCTCTCCTTCATGTCCGGTCATCCAAATGCATTCTCAGAGTACCACAATTTATTTTACCCATGACTTTGCCAAAAGGAGAAACTGAGCCTGGCATTCGAATAAAAGAAACCACAAAAAAAATAAAATCACAGCCCTGATTCAGTTCTATGCATATGTAAACTCCGAGAGAGGGCAGTCTTCTGCAGGCAAAGGAGTGCTATCCTCCTACTATTGGCCCTTTAGAAAATTAGGTGCATAGGGGAGGGGCATTCCGGGGGGGGGGGGTGGAGTCTGGCCGAATCCCCCAGGTCCCAGACTCATCACTGACACCGCCCTGCTCAAGCACCCCACCTCTAGACAGAAAGCTGCTATAGTGCAAATGCCATGAAGCTAAGCCATTAGTGATGGCTTCTACATCCAGCTTTCACAGCACTCGCTCTTGTAGGGGGAACCTCTCTTTCACTTTCAGCATCTTCACAGTCCCTAAATTCTGTATCTGAACATTCATTACCTCTTCCCGACAACTCTGTTGCTTTTGTTTTCAAGGTTCCAATTCTCCTTATCACATTAGGTTTATTACTGTTTTCAAAAAGGCTGTGGGTAGTGGACCTATGTATTAATACAATTCTTAGAAAAAGGCAAGGATCCTATGTGGTCATGCTGCACTTAGCTGATTCTTTGGCCAATGCATTTCCTTTGATAACCAGTTTTTTAGCCCTATCCTTCCGTTACCATGCATACGGTATAAATAGATGCATTATCAGTGGCCAAGTACAATAATTCCAAATGTACTGCACGCCATCGCATCCCCAACAATCACCTCCCATTCCTTGCACAGTCAAAATCATCCTTGCAGGCAAATGGAAGCAAAGAGCACCCGAACAGTGCGATCAAATGTCGGATGCATCACATTATCTGCCCACAAATCCAGGACGCAGTATGCACAGCTGCTAACGCTTCTTCTCCCCAAAATGTGACATTCTTCCATCTGAAAGCATATTACAAAGAGAATACCTTTATGACATCAAATGCTCATGGTAAAGACTGAGTGCAGATGAATAAAAACATTGGTGAAATTCAGATAAATCTCTGAAAGCTATGCATCCTACAAAGGACACTAATTTTCAGAGATTTTGATATGGATAAATACGTATTGGAAACTGCAGCACCCTCCTTGGTGCAGTTAACATTGGCACTTTCTTTTGCTTGAGGGGAGAAGGAGCTGGAGAGATTGGGTCAAGGAGAACATGTCCATGCAATGGTTTCATTTTGAAATCGCCACACAGACTTTTCGGTGCTTACTTGGCACCTAATGTAAAGCTGTATACCAGTGCATTTTTAAAGGGAAACTCTGCCGGGGGTTTTCCTTAGAAAATGTGATTGCATTTCTGCAAGTATTTGACTTGCATGATAGTCAGAAACTCTGAAAATTGTTCCCAGAGTACAAACCTAACTAACATGGGTATAATATGTTACTGGAGAATTAAAGAAAAATAAATCTATAGCAACACACCCAGTACAAGCCTTCCTAAGCAGATGCTTTAGCACTCGGTACAGGATGAGATGTGTGAATGGCATTTGTAGTCCCAGCCACTGTGCAATGGCGACACCTAGTGGCCAGATTTAGGCCCCTGAATTGCTGCCATATTGAAGCAGAGGCCAGGTCCAACTTGTTGCAGCTTGGAAGCCACTTTTGTGTGCGTGCATCTGTGTGGTAGGGGCTCTGTGAGGGCGGGAATTGGGGGCGTGCAGGTTTTATGCATGGGGGATGCATGGAGTAATGTGTTTGGGGGCTCTGTGTGGGAGGAGGGATTTTGGGGGGTGCATACATGTGGATGGGTTGTGTGTGTGTGTGTGCTGGGGGGGGCATGTGCAGGTTTGAGTGGAGGGTGTATATGTGGGTGTGTTTGGGGGCTCTGTGTGGGAGGAGGGATTTTGGGGGGTGCATACAGGTGGATGGGTTGTGTGTGTGTGTGTGCAGGGGGGAATGTGCAGGTTTGAGTGGAGGGTGTATATGTGGGTGTGTTTGGGGGCTCTGTGTGTGTATGTGTGGGAGGAGGGATTTTGGGGGGTGCATACAGGTGGATGGGTTGTGTGTGTGTGTGTGCAGGGGGGAATGTGCAGGTTTGAGTGGAGGGTGTATATGTGGGGGTGTTTGGGGGCTCTGTGTGTGTATGTGTGGGAGGAGGGATTTTGGGGGGTGCATACAGGTGGATGGGTTGTGTGTGTGCTGGGGGGCATGTGCAGGTATGAGTGGAGGGTGTATATGTGGGGGTGTTTGGGGGCTCTGTGTGTGTATGTGTGGGAGGAGGGATTTTGGGGGGTGCATACAGGTGGATGGGTTGTGTGTGTGCTGGGGGGCATGTGCAGGTATGAGTGGAGGGTGTATATGTGGGGGTGTTTGGGGGCTCTGTGTGTGTATGTGTGGGAGGAGGGATTTTGGGGGGGTGCATACATGTGGATGGGTTGTGTGTGTGCAGGGGGGCATGTGCAGGTATGAGTGGAGGGTGTATATGTGGGGGTGTTTGGGGGCTCTGTGTGAGAGGAGGGATTTTGGGGGGTGCATACAGGTGGATGGGTTGTGTGTGTGCTGGGGGGCATGTGCAGGTATGAGTGGAGGGTGTATATGTGGGGGTGTTTGGGGGCTCTGTGTGTGTATGTGTGGGAGGAGGGATTTTGGGGGGTGCATACAGGTGGATGGGTTGTGTGTGTGCTGGGGGGCATGTGCAGGTATGAGTGGAGGGTGTATATGTGGGGGTGCTTGGGGGCTCTGTGTGTGTATGTGTGGGAGGAGGGATTTTGGGGGGGGTGCATACATGTGGATGGGTTGTGTGTGTGCAGGGGGGCATGTGCAGGTTTGAGTGGAGGGTGTATATGTGGGTGTGTTTGGGGGCTCTGTGTGGGAGGAGGGATTTTGGGGGGGTGCATACATGTGGATGGGTTGTGTGTGTGCTGGGGAGCATGTGCAGGTTTGAGTGGAGGGTGTATATGTGGGTGTGTGATATGGAGGGCTGTGGTTGGGGAAAGGTGCAGAGGTTTATTGTGAGAAAGGGGTGCCATTCTGTGCAGCTGCTTCAGTGAGCTTTCCCCTGCCTGAGTGTCTGCCTTTCCTGCCCTGGGTTGCACTGCTCAGGGGAAGGAGCTTTTGGAGCGGAGCAGCCTGAGTGCCTGCCATAGTAAGACAATGGGGGTTTTCCTGGGAGGATCTGTTCTGCAGATCCACTGAGTCCCATTTGGAGTCTGGCTTGTTGGCAGACTCAGAGCCTTGCTGTGGAGTTCTTTACAACGATCCACGTGCTGCAAGGCACTGGAAGAGCTGCGCGTCGCCTCAGATCCCAGGGCCGTATTCTGAAACGCCAGGTTATGTCGCAGCAGCTATTCCAGGGAACACAATTTTAATCTGCATACTCTACAGGGAGGGAGTCAGAGTGTAGATCTCCCTCCTCCGGGAGCCCTGCTTTCCTCACCGCTTCTTGGGAAGACATTTCACTAAGGTTCTTAAAACCCAGCATCTCCTCTGGCATCTCCCTCTTATATTTTCTACACCTCCCTTTCTTCCTGCTGAGTCTCTAAGCTCTTCAGGGCAGGGAGCTCCCTTGCGTATTTTCCCATATGACTCATCTCGATGATTTCTGCTTTTCTTTTGCTGATGTGTCTGTGCCTGGTTGGAAGTGAAGAAAGTGCAAGTCGTCCGTACGTTGATGAATATGAATGGAAGGAAATATCTTTCTAAATATCCCACAGCCTCAGGTCAGACTGGAACAAGAAATACATGGGCCGCGTGGGATCTGCTGGAGACAGAAGTGCCTTTGCTCCAGTCCAGCGTCTGGGACAGATTTGATTTATTTTGTCTATAGGATTGTGCTATTTTTTTTTCCTGGAAATGTTTCATTTTGTTCTCTTTAGCTAAAATTCCCAAAATGTGCTTGAGATATTCCTGCTCATTAAAGCCTCTTGGCATGGAAGAGAACCATTGGGCTTTTTATCTGTCTCTCTCTCTCTCGCAGTCTCGAGTCAGAGGATTTTGGATCACAAGATGTGAAATTAACCAACAGCTTTTCCGCTGAGGATTCCTGCTTTAAGAAGCGGTTGCAAGTCCTAAAATGGACTTTTCTCGCAAAGATAAAAAGCCTTGGTTTTTCTTCCCCTTGGAGATTCTTTCTTAAACTTAAGTTTTAATTATGTTTGGCAGGCCAGCCTGTTTCGTTTTCATTTTGAACTGCTGGGTCTCCTGTTTTCCCTTGGATATATTTGGACAGGACGCCCATGTTTGTTCTTTTTTTTCTCCCTCTTTTCATTATGGACTTTTGTGATTTATATGTTTTTCTCATCCCATCGACTTCTGCACCCCAGCAGAGCAGGAGAGGCAAAATTAAAGTACCGGAGCAGGGCACAGTTTCTAAGCGATTCTGGGACAGTGCTTGAAACCTAATAAAATAAAATGTGAGCGCTAGAATGCCTCGTTTTACACGATGATCAAAATAACAGGCATTTCGGAAGCCCGGCAAAAGGATAATGGTCTGTGGGCTACCAAAGGCCTAGGCAGAAGAGCACATGAGTGACGGATGAGGAAAGCGCAGAGTCAAAGCCAGGTAGAAACACTTAAATGAAAGGAAACTACTGAGGACCAGAAATGGGGATGGGGTGGAGAATCTTAGAGCAGCTTCAAAGCAGGTAACGCAGTCAGAACGGAGAACTGCAGTTATTCTCTTACAGACTGGGAAAAGGTTATCTTCCAGTCCTAGAACCCCACACCGGCTCCCAGCGCTTAAAATTCTGGTCCTGGACTACAAGGCTGGGCAAATACATTGCAAACACCACCTTCCCGTCCTCTACACGCACCGCCACAAGGCCGCTGAATGGCGCCGGCCCCCCCTCACCAGCAGCACCAGACAGGGAACGTTCTCGGGACGGGCGCCCTCCCTACGGGACGCTCTGCTGCTCCCCTCCACATCACTACTGAGCACGGAGCTCTTTGAAGCAGCTTTTGGTCCACAGCCGTGATGTAAGACCCCCAACAGTGACCCCCCCCCTCCCACCCGATCATGAATGCCACTATCAGAAATGCTATGTTTTCCGACAAACAAGAAAACTGCCAAAAGCAGAGCAAATACGACCGGGCCCTACCTCAAATGTGCCTACCCCCTCGATCTGTTTCACTCATTGCACGTGTTGTGGCCAGCCTTTTGCTTATTCCTCCTCAGTAATCATCTGCTGGACTCTCCATATTGCTCTGTTTATCCTTGTCCAACAGTATTTATTTACTGTACGTTATTTTACAGTAATCCCTCTGCCAGCTGCTCTGTACTGCACTATTTATGTACTGAACCTGACAATTGCTAGGGCCTTTCTAAGCCCTGACCTGCCGTAACACGCTTTCAGCTCTCTCGTTGGGAAAGCGTGATACATAAATGATGATGATGATGATGATGAAAGCGATGTGGCCAGGGCTGTTAGAAGGGGCGGGCGAGGTAGGCAGCAGGCCCAGAGGACACTACTGAAGCACCTTGTCGGGGTGGGAGGATCCAGCACCCCAGGCCACCACTGCAGCAACAGCAGCGATAGGAATTTAAGTCCTGGTGTGCAGCCGCATCATCATCATCAAAGCGAGGACCCCTGCCAACTGGTTGCATCATGGCAAGGAAGCTTCCCCGCCCTCCTGCGGCAGGCCAGCCAACCTCGGAGGAGGACAGCCCCCCCCCCCCCTTTCCGCCCACCTCCGGCAAGCTCAGGGTACTGGTTGGCCCAGTAATGGGCCTGCGTGTGACGCAGAGGAAGCTGTTCTTCTTGATAACGTGAGGGGATAACTTTCAGATTGTCTGGGAGATGATTACATGTAAAAACGTATACATAAAAGGAAAATGATCTAAAAATTCCAGACAAGCAAATCAGTCCCTCGGGAACGATGAAGAAATATAACACAATAACAGAATTAAATTTACCAGGCATCTTATAATCAAGCCCACAATACGGGGCACAGAGGAAATGGAAGAACAGAAAAAAAAGGGAGAATTGCCTCAAAGTAACCACCACAATCAGGTAACTCCTAAACACCCCCTGAGAAGGAGCGACATCGTCCAACACTACTGAACCAGACTGTACCAGAGGGTTCCCTTGTAGAATAAATAGAAATATATTGCTACAAGTTATGCCGTTTCCTGATTTTTATTCCGCCATGCTTGTGGTTCAAAAGCAGTTTTGTGGGATGTGCTCTTTGGCGCTGTCCGTTGGGGCTTCCTTATTTGTTAAATTTCCTTCTAAATGTATTGTTAAATATGCAGGAAATACATTAGTTTTGTGGACCGAGATCAGATAAAAAATATATATTGTATTATTGACGTTATCCTTTGAAAATTATCTCCAGTTTCTCTGTCCACATCGGAAACAAAAGCAGCCACTAATGTGGCTCTAGTTGTAGATTTGTTGCGAGCGTAGCGGTGGACCCTTGGGCCGGCCTAGCAGAGTGAGATGGTAGAAGAGGAAGAGTATTCCGCTGTGAAGAGGTAGGCCGGGAGGCGGTGACAAACTGGACGTAGAGCTGAAGTCTTCACTCTGGAAGCCCGAGGCCCCCCCCCCCCCGGGAGGAGGCCGTGAGGTCCCGAGCCGCTGGGACTTCGGCGAAGGCAGAGGAAGGCGGATAAGACAGACCAATGTCGGGGCAGGCGGCAGACAAGAAGAGTCAGAGTCAGGCAGGAGTCAAGAACCAGAGAAGCAAGCCGAAGAAGGATCGGAACTGAAGCTGAAGATCCGGACTGGAATAGAATCTGAAGATCCGGGACTGGAACTGAACGACACCAGGAACGGAAGCCAGCAGAAGATCCAGGCAAGGAAGAGTCAGAGCGCTGCAAATGAAATCCAGCAGGGAACCTCGTTGCAAGGCAATTTGAATCAGTCAGACGCCGGCCTTAAATACTTGCCGGCGTCTGATGTCACTCCAGGGGGCGTCCCACGGTCTGGCGGGAAAAGCCCTTTAAATTGCCCCTCCTTGCGCGCTTGCGTGCGCCTAGGAGGGGCCAAGTTCCGAGGCTCGGTGGCATCTCCCTCGTGGAGACGCCGCCGCGAGGCAGGCCGAGCAGGCCCGGACAGCAGCGGACCCCGTCGTCGGTGTGCAGAGACCGGGAGGGAGAGCTCGAGCCCCGAACCCCTTAGTCAGAGCCCCGGCAGTGAAGGTAAGGGCTCGGTCGCGAGACTCGCGACCGAGAGCGCAACAAGATTCCTCCAATGATGTTTCAATAATTTGGGTCAAGTTGAAGCTATCTTCTTGAATATGCTGAATAGAGCCAGGAATATAATATATTTTGCTTAAAGATGGCAGTTTGTCAGGAGGAATCCTTAAAATGTTCAAAAAATCATCTCTAAACATTTCTTCTGGAGCAATCATCCTGATCCATGGTAAATTCAAGAATCTTAGATCCTTATATTGGACAACATTTTCCAACTTATCCACCTGATAGCTCAGACTTATATTGTCCTTGATCAAATCAATCATAAATTGTTCAAGCTATGCACACAAAGAGAACAAGCATGAACTTTAAAGAAACAATCTTGAATTGACACTTCTTGGAGTTGTACCTGATGAACACAGCCCTTAGAAAAATTACAAAGCTGAGGTAAACATAACTTAAGGGTCACCTCCTGTCTATCTGATGCCATAATTCCAAGTTAAACATAGAAATGACGGCAGAAAAGGAGCACTGGTCCCTCCAGTCTGCCCAGCAAGCTTCCCACGGCAGTATCTGCCATGCCGTGCAGGGTACCCCCCATGTATCAGTCAGTGCTGCTTGGCGTGCTTTGCTTATGGACTTGGCCGTAGAACCAATCGTGTGTTTTTTCCCTAATGTCTGCACATCAGTGCCCCAGACCCTTAAAAAAAAGTCATGGCTCGTGTTTGTTGTCTCTGAATCCAAAATCCTCTTTCCCTCCGCCCCCACCCCTTCTTCGAAGCAGAGAGCAATATTTGCAGTTGCATCAAAAGTATCAAGGGTCATTGGTTAAGGGCAGTAACCGCCGCACCAGCAAGTTACTCCCATGATCACTTTCTTCCTTTCCTTTAGCTCTTGGCCGTAGAAGCAGTTCTGTGCTTTTTCCCTTATGTCTGCATAGAGACTTCTTTCAGCAATCTCACCTTGGCCTCAAGACGTCCTCCCATAGATGAAGTGAAAACCACAGGCTTCAGTAGGGCCCATTTCCCGTAACAATTCTAGCGGTATCCACCCTATTCAGTAAGGGCTCCTCAACACCTCCAGGGCTCACCGGATTCCCCAAAGAAGGTTAACAGTTTCATTAGCACAGGGGACACCTGTACATCGGCTCCCTCATCTCGTCGGAGTTCCCAGCTCCTGTACAGAATTCTGCCGGCACGCCCATAGACTCCAAGAGCCCAGGAGCATAGGTGCGCTCTTCCAGATTCAATGAGACCTCGATGCCTTGCTCTGATCAACTGCAAGTAGAAGAAACTGAGTCTCAGTGCCACTAGTAGATCCACTGGCCTTGCTGCCACCACCACAAAGCTATCAATTGGTCCTGTCAACAGAGCCAACTGCAATTTCAGGTAAGTTTTTACTTTACCCTTGTGGTCGACCATCTTGAAGGGAAAAAAATTAAAAGGAAAATGCAAAAATATAAAGCAGGACACAGAGCATACATTGAAACTTCTTAACGTGGCACCATCTTGCTCTTGACTCCCTGTGTGGGACAACTTTTATATGAGAAGAGATTAAAAATCTAGGACTTTTCCTCTTTGAAAAGAGAGGATAAGTGCAGATATATAACAGAAGTATCTAAAATCATAAAAGGTGTGGAAAAAATAAAACCTATTATTTATTTATAATTTACATTTCTTAATCGCTACTGCCAACGGGCCGGTAGTGATTTACAATCATAATAATAAAACATAACACAATCATCCAAATATAATACAAATCAAATAAAACTCAACAAAATATCAGCTAAAAAAACACATCCACCTTCTCCTAAAAATAACCCCAATAATTCTTAAACATTTTATTAATAACGTCCTTTAGTTGCCCCTGAACAAAAATCCTCTCTAATCAAAAGCGCAGATCATTCTCTCCGTAGCCCCCTTTGTTCGCATCCACGCAGTATCCTCTTCTGCAACCAGAAAACCAGGAACATGCCTGTTGGAATAACCAGGTTTTACAGCCTTATGAAAGGCCAAGGAACAGTTTTGAAGCTGGATGAAACTGGGAGAGATGGTGCTACTATAGAAAAGACCCAGTCCCTTGAATACTGGAAGGGAGAACTAACAAGTTTTCCTGTAGGGAACACAGGTTTCTTGCAGGCACATAAAGAGACAATTTATCTCTAAGATAATTTGGGCCTTTTCCCTGCAATGTCTTAAATACCAACCGTAATATTTTAAATTTATATCAGATTTCCATAGGGAGCCATATACCTCCTTCAACAGAGGAGTAACCTGAACCCTCGCACCTGGGCCACTCAAAATCCTGGAGGCTATAATCTGCGCCAGTTGTAGTCTTTTCACAGGTACGTGAAAGAGGCCAGAATATATCAGATTACAGTAGTCTAGGCATGACATGATTAGCACCTGCACTACTGATGCTGAATCTGTGGGAAATAAGCAGACACACATCTGACACATCATGCAAAGATACCCACAGTAGAATCTGATCATCTAATGAGAGAGTAGAATCTAATGTACAACTGAAGCCTGCAAACAAATCGTCACGCCATTCATCTTAAATTGAAAATCTGCAGGAGGAGTCGCTTTACCTATCCAAAAAGCCTCAGACTTGCTCACATTTAATTTAAGTCTATTCTGTTCCAAACAGCATGCTACTACTTGTCATCCCCAATCGATCTTCCTCATCTTTCATCCCTCCTCCCATAATTAGATAATACATCTGAAAATCAGCGTAGCAATGAAAGTTCAGTCCTGACTCCTTGATGACCTTACTCAAAGGAGCCATATATATATATATCAAAAAGATATGGAGACATGATTGAGCCCTGTAGCACACCACGTTGCAGTTTCCAGGAGGTATAGCAACACTGACCCATAATCGCCTGTTCCAATCTTTCTTGTAAAAAAAAAAAGCGAACATTTCAGTTCCATCCCCTGGATCCCTGCCCATCCCAAGCCAGCCAACCAATAGTTGATGGATGATCATATCAAATGCTCCAGATAAATTCAGGAAAATCATCACTATTGCTTCACCCTTATCATTTGATACATAGAGATCATATAAAAGAGATATCAGTAGGGTCTCTGTACTGAAGATACTCCTAAAACCAGACCGATAGTCATCTAGATTACATGATCATTTATAAATTCCAGTAATTGCTATTTAATTACGTTCTCAAGTATTTCACCTAAAAAAGATAAATTAGACACCGGTCTATAATGACCCATAATAAACAGGTCCAAGGTCATTTTCTTCAGTAATGGCTTGAGCACAATCTGTTTCAACATATCTGGAGAAGTACCTTCCACCAATGAAGTATTTACCATCAGCCACAGTCTACTAACAAGCCCATCCTTTGAGACTTTAATCAGGGCTGAGGAACATGGATCTAAATTACAGCAGGTAACTCTAACCTTACTCAAAATAACGATCAGAAGATCCTTTGTTTCCAGGGCAAATTGTTCCCAAGCCCGACTTGCCTCAAATGTCAACGGTCCTTGCTCTTATTCCTGGATTCTCCCAATATCTCCTAAATCCTCCTCCTCCCTTAAATGACTTGAAGAAATTTCTCCAATATATGACACTACATCCGTAAACTACTCCATCATCACCTTTTCTCTCCCCATCAAGTATACAACCTCATCATTGGGGAAAATCTGTCCAAACTATCCCTAAATCAGGATCTTCCTCCCCAAATTCCTCTTCCCATCCACTATCACCCTTTTCTGGAAATCTACCACTAAACAAGCTTCTGCATTCAAAGATGTCTTTCCCTCGTACTCACAAGAGGCCTGAGTTATTTTACCTTCAACATTTATAGCTCTGGAGCTGGGATCAGTACATCATTTTTTAGATGTGATCCAATATCTTACAATCCCAAATAATTCTCAAGGTCTACCACTTGGAGATTTTAAGGGTTGTCCAATTTGCTTTTGGCTGTCTGCAGTGAAAAAGCAGGTGACTCATCTGAAAGAGGAATTGTTCGGTTTTCAAAGATTCTCCCTTACCTTGCAACATCCAGAATATCTTCCCCCAGCAACCACAGAGGATCCAGAAACCCAAGAATAAATGATTTACAGTGAGTTCTGGTAGAACAAGACATGTGACTTTATGACACTCAGTGCAGCATCCTGAATACCCACCCCCCTATTCCCACAGAGAAGTCAGAGGTCCAGGATTCAGAAACCCAGGAATAAATGGATTATAGTGGGCTCTGGTAGGATAAAGCCTGTGATGAAAAAACATCCTCTCTCCCCACTGGAACCTTTACATAATACATAATACCTTTTCTGCACTGGATAATGAAGAAGCTCCAGAAATAGAAAATGAAGTGATGTCTGAAAGGGATGCAGACACACACAGGTCAATTTTAAAAGTGTTACTCGTGCAAAAATGCCCACGTTCACAAGTATGTGGGCCGCACACAAGCAAAGCAGTTTTTAAAAAGCTGCAAAATATGCGCATATGTATCCTTGCCCATGTGAGGAATAAGTGGGAGGAAAAGGGGCAGGGCATGGGCATTCCAGGGTGGGGCCAAGACTTATGTGGGTAACTACAAATTTTAAAACCGGAGTCCATGGCGCGCGTTGGCCTGTTCTCCACGTAACTTTACTGCTGCTCCAGATGAGAAGCAAGACTGAGGTTCTCAAATTTTAGGTCTTACAGGACAGGATGAGGGGTCTGGGACAACTGGGAGCTTGCAGGGTGAAGAACCAGAGGTCTGGAAGACCTCGATATTAACTGGCCAAACTAGTGGATTAATTGGAAAAACTGAGTTGTCTCTTGCACAAGCATATTTTAAAATTTGCTGACATACACACGTAAAAGTCAACATGGTCCTATTGAAGACACACACGCAAGCTGTGCTTGAGTAACCTCTTAAAATTAGGAGCATACTTACGCACATATCATGCATTTTAAAACATACACATGTATGTGCGCACACGATTAAAAATTCTAGCGTATGCCCACCCACGTGCCAATACACATGTGTATGGGTGCATGCGTGCTCGTTTTAAAATTAGCCTACTAGTGTAGCCAGAAATCCTTAAACATTATTAAATGTCATAAACGGAAGTTTCTCCTCCTGGGAGACTCAGTCATCAGAGGAACCAATTTGGGAAATCATTTTGATGGGGATGCAAGAGTTAAATGCCTTCCAGGATCCTCAGCAACCAGATAGTCCATGCAAGTTCGGAAAAATGTAGAGACTCCGATATCAATGTTATCATCCATCTGGGAACCAATGACCTTGCTAGAAATAGTAACCTTGAAGTACAGAAAGATTTCCAAAATCTAGTGAAGAAGATTAGACATGTGGCACATTCGGAAGTATTACCTGTTCATGGAAAGGGGAAGGAAAGGCTCTGCCATATGGATAATTTCAATGCCTGGCTCAAAACATGTTGTAAAGAAAGTGGTTTTGGATACATCGGAGGCTGGGAGTGTGTATGGAGCAATAGAAGGTTATATGGTAAGAATGATTTACATTTGTCCTTGGCAGAACAGAGGATGCTAAATGAGAAATTCAGATCCTACATTATCAGGCATTTAAACTAGAGGGTGGGGATGGCGACAGGTGGCCAATGAAATTGCCATATCACCCCCAAGTGATACAGGAAGTGGGAGGAGAAAATAACAAAACAGAAAAGGTGACTTGGAAGAGCAGTAAACCAAGGGAGATAAGCTAGAAAGCTCTGACCACGAATGCTCAGAGTCTGGGCAATAAAATCCTAGACCTGCAGGCCCTGTTGGTGGAGGATGACTTGGACATAGTTACAGCTACAGCAACCTGGTTCACTGAGTCTCATGATTGGGATACGGCTATTCCTGGCTAAAATTAATTAAGGAAGGACTGAGAGGACAGGAAAGGGGGAGGAGTAGCTCTTTATGTCAAAACAATATCCAAGCAACTGAAATGTAAGGGAAGTGGGGTAGGGAAGAAGCATTATGGTCTGTCCTAAAAAAAGAAGATAGTGCTTCCATTTACATCAATGTGGTCTACAGGCCTCTGACTCAAACAGAAGAGATGGACAGAGATCTGTTCGAAAACATCCAAAAGGTGGGAAAGAAGGCAGATGTGTTGTTTGCTGGAGATTTTAATCTTCCAGACGTAGACTGGAGAATCCCTTCTGCAGAATCGACCAGAAGTAAAGAATCCATGAGGGAGGGAGTTATACTCAAGCTACTGCTCATTAATTGGGATAATGTCTCCAATGTCAATGTAGGTGCCCACCTGAGCACCAGTGATCATCACATGTTACGGTTTGATACTGTAAATAAGATACAGAGAAGTCACATGAAGACCCGAGTTTTGAATTTCAAAAATATGGACTTTGCCAAAATGAGAATGTTCTTGGAAGAAGAAGTAGAAGACTGGGAGAAAATGGGTGAGGGGGGAACAACAGTGGACCAATTAAAAGGAGCAATTACAAAGGCAACAAATCTATATGTTAGAAAAGTAAAGAAGAGTAAGAGGAAAAAGAAACCGATCTGGTTCTCAAAGAAGGTGGCTGAAAAAAATAAAGGCAAAAAGAACAGAGTTCAAAAAGAATAAAGGATCCCAAAAAAGGAACACAGGGAAGAATATCTGGTACAACTGAGGGAGACGAAGAAAGAAATCAGGAAAGCAAAAGGTCAAACAGAAGAAAGGATTGCCAAAGAGGTAAAGTGAGGTGACAAAACATTTTTCAGATACATCAGAGAAAGGTCCGAAGTGGTATAGAGAAAATGAAAGGTGTCGAGGAGCAGTGTGTGGAGAGAGACGAAGAAATGGTGGAAATATTAAACAAATACTTCAGTTTTGTATTTGTAAAAGATAATCCTGGAGAAGGACTGTTGCTGGTTGAGAAGACCGTAGATTGTGGTGGGGTAGATGAAACTCCGTTTACAAAAGAGCCAGGAAAACTGAAAGTGGAGAAGGCCTTGGAGCTGGATGAGATACTATACATCCCAGGATACTGAGGGAGCTCAGAGATGTGCTGGCGGGTCCGCTGAAAGCCCTGTTCAATAGATCCCTGGAAATGGGAGTGGTACCAAGTAACTGGAGAAGAGCTATGGTGGTCCCACTTCACAAACGTGGTAGCAGAGAGGAGGCTGGAAACTACAGACGAGTTAGCCTTACCTCCTTAGTGGGAAATTAATGGAGACACTGCTGAAGGAAAGTATTGAAAGCTATCTACAATCCAGTGGGTTGCTGGAGCTGAGCAGCACGGATTCACCAGGGGAAGTCCTGTCAGATAAATCTGATTGATTTTTTGATTGGGTGAGTAAAGAATTGGATCAAGGAAGATCATTAGATGTGATTTACTTGGATTTCAGCAAAACTTTTGATACGGTCCCACATAGGAGGCTTATGAATAAAATGAGATGCTTGATACTATGAGAGCGAATGATACTAAGATCTGCAACAGAGTGGACATGCCTGAAGGAGTAGAGAGAATGAAAAGAGATTTAAGAAACCTTGAAGACTGGTCAAGGATTTGGAAGCGGGGATTCAATGCCAAGAAGTGCAGAGTCATGCATTTGGGGTGCACCAATCCAAAAGAGATGTATGTGATGGGGGTGAAAGACTGATGCACATGGACTGGGAGAGAGACCTTAGGGTAATAGTGTCTGGTGATCTGAAGGTGGTGAGGCAATGTGAGAAGGCGATAGCTAAAGCCAGAGGGATGCTGGGCTGCATAGAGAGAGGAATATCGAGTAAGAAAAAGGAGGTGATAATCCTCTTGTACAGGTCCTTGGTGAGGTCTCACCTGGAGTACTGTGTTCAGTTCTGGAGTCCGTATCTCAAAAGGGATAGAGACAGGATAGAGGCGCTCCAGAGAAGGGAGACCAAAATGATGGGGGGGTCTGTATTGGAAGACTTATGAGGAGAGGCTGAAGGATCTGAATATGTGCACCCTGGAGGAGAGGAGGTGGAGGGGAAATAGGATACAGACCTTCAATATCTGAACGATTTTAATGAAACATGTCCCTCGAACCTTTTCCATTGGAATGCAAACAGTAGAACTATGTAATATGTATGGGTTCTGATATGAAACTTCAGGGGGGACGACTCAGAACCAACATCAGGAAATATTTCTTCACAGAGAGGGTGGTGGATGCCTGGAACGCCCTTCCGGAGGAGGTGGTGAAGGCAAAAACAGTAAAAAAAGGGGCATGGGGTAAACACTGTGGATCCCTAAAGGCTGGAGGTGGAAATAAAACAAAGGGATAAACACGAAGAGAAGGATCGTTTAAAACAGGTCCCTTCTCTTCGTGTTTATCGCTGCTGGACATCTTGGATCGGCTTCCGCTTTGTTTTTTGGGACCATCCCAATAAAAAAAAAGGGTGCATGGGGGTAACCAGCACGGAGCGGCAGCTGCTTCCCCTAACAGAAGGCACGGGGATTACTACCCTTAACCAATGAGCTTACATTAATTTGATGCAACTGCAGCCTCGCTCTCTGCTTCGATGGCAGGGGAGGGGAGAAAAAGACAAATATTAGGGAAAAAGTGCAGGATCGCTTCTACAGCCAAGTCCAAGAGCAAAACACGTTCAAGCAGCAGCATTGTATGGATTATTAGGAAGACTGCTCACTCCATAAAAATGTTGCTAGCAGTACTTATGTTATGGTTTGACAGTTGCTTGGATTTGATTTTTAATATTATTTCCCTTAACATAAGGCTTGGGGGTAACCTGTATGGAGAAACTTGCTTGGTAGACTGGACGAATCATTTGGTCTTTTTTTGCCATCATTACTGGGTTACTGTGTAATAACTGTAAGCTGTCTTAATAGCATCATCCAAGAAGAAAGACTTTGCTGCTCTTACTGCAGTTTTGTAGTGTCATCTGTGGGTTTGTTTTTTTTCCAGATTACCCTCTCTCGTAATATAAGAACTAGGGACTAATGATGCATTAGAATTAGGGCATCCTGACAGTGAGGTTCCAATAATAAGAAAAGTAGTCCAAGTGCCTGTAACTAAAAACTCACCTGAGCTAAAAAATTCTAACTTATCCCTATCAATTAAAAAGCAGAATAAAAATACAAACAAAAAACAAACTTTGAAATGTTTGTATGCTAATGCCAGAAGTCTAAGAAGTAAGATGGGAGAATTAGAATGTATAGCAGTGAATGATGACATAGACTTAATTGGCATCTCAGAGACATGGTGGAAAGAGGATAACCAATGGGACAGTGCTATACCAGGGTACAAATTATATCGCAATGACAGAGAGGAGCATCTGGGAGGCAAGGTGGAGCTTTATGTCCGGGATGGCATAGAGTCCAACAGGATAAACATCCTGCATGAGACTAAATACAAAATTGAATCTTTATGGGTAGAAATCCCTTGTGGGTCGGGGAAGACTATAGTGATAGGGGTATACTACCGTCCACTTGGTCAAGATGGTGAGACGGACAGTGAAATGCTAAGAGAAATTAGGGAAGCTAACCAAATTGATAGTGGGTAATAATGGGAGACTTCAATTACCTCCAGACAAGAAATGCAGATATAGGAATTCTATCCCAATGAATTTTAATCCAATTTTTAAAGCACAAAGGTTGTTTATTGTTTTAGATACGGCAACTCCACTGACTTATAAAGCAAGCATCTTAAAGGCATCCCCCGACACGGTCCCGTGTTTCGCCTCGGGCTGCATCGGGAGGGACCACAGGCTTTTCAAAAAGCAAGCTGTAAAAGACATGTATACAAATCAGGACAAAAATAATGGGCTTAGTGCCGAACACTTATAATATAACAAGGTATACGGGTACAACATACCTGGCTGCAGAGTAAGTTCACATATGACAGGCAGCGCATTCACCCTAGATACAGACAGGTATTTAAACCCAGCAGCAGAAAGGCGCCAACTTCAGGTGAACAGGTCATGTGGTTCCAGGGGACCAATCAAATCGGTCCCTGTTCCTGAAGCACACCTACCCTGTTTCCCCGAAAATAAGACATCCCCCGAAAATAAGACCTAGTAGAGGTTTTGCTGAATTGCTAAATAGAAGACCTCCCCCGAAAGTAAGACCTAGCAAAGTTTTTATTTGGGAGCATGCCCGTGGCACAGAACACCAGAGCATGCAGCTGTGATTTTTTTACCCTGCAGGATTCACAGTTAGTTGTCATCACAAACCAGCATAACCAGACAACTATTCAGAATATAATAAATGTTCATTTTTTTGTTCAACAATATATGTGAATTCTTCTTCATGGAAAAATAAGACATCCCCTGAAAATAAGGCCTAGTGCATCTTTGGTAGCAAAAATTAATATAAGACACTGTCTTATTTTCGGGGAAACACGGTAGCAGTCACAAAGACATTACACACTTGACATTGATTAGGTAAATAAAAACCACTCAAAATCGGCAGCCTTGCGCGCGCCGATCCTGGATTTTATAAGATACGCGCGCCTACGCACGTATCTTATAAAATCCAGCGTACTTTTGTTTGCGCCTGGTACGCAAACAAAAGTACGCGAACGAGCAATTTTTTAAAATCTACTCGTTAATGTATATGATTTTAATTAATAGAGATGATTCTATTTGTCAGTAGTTTTAAAATATTCTTTTATTAGTATGGTTTTACTATTATAACTGATGCTTTATGTTTCTTGATTTTATTTGTTTTATGAGGAATGGTAAGAACATAAGAACATAAGAAAATGCCATACTGGGTCAGACCAAGGGTCCATCAAGCCCAGCATCCTGTGTCCAACAGTGGCCAATCCAGGCCATAAGAACCTGGCAAGCACCCAAAAACTAAGTCTATTCCATGTAACCATTGCTAATGGCAGTGGCTATTCTCTAAGTGAACTTAATAGCAGGTAATGGACTTCTCCTCCAAGAACTTATCCAATCCTTTTTTAAACACAGCTATACTAACTGCACGAACCACATTCTCTGGCAACAAATTCCAGACTTTAATTGTGCGTTGAGTAAAAAAGAACTTTCTCCGATTAGTTTTAAATGTGCCCCATGCTAACTTCATGGAGTGTCCCCTAGTCTTTCTACTATCCGAAAGAGTAAATAACCGATTCACATCTACCCGTTCTAGACCTCTCATGATTTTAAACACCTCTATCATATCCCCCCTCAGTCGTCTCTTCTCCAAGCTGAAAAGTCCTAACCTCTTTAGTCTTTCCTCATAGGGGAGTTGTTCCATTCCCCTTATCATTTTGGTAGCCCTTCTCTGTACCTTCTCCATCGCAATTATATCTTTTTTGAGATGCGGCAACCAGAATTGTACACAGTATTCAAGGTGCGGTCTCACCATGGAGCGATACAGAGGCATTATGACATCCTCCGTTTTATTCACCATTCCCTTTCTAATAATTCCCAACATTCTGTTTGCTTTTTTGACTGCCGCAGCACACTGAACCAACGATTTCAATGTGTTATCCACTATGACACCTAGATCTCTTTCTTGGGTTGTAGCACCTAATATGGAACCCAACATCGTGTAATTATAGCATGGGTTATTTTTCCCTATATGCATTACCTTGCACTTATCCACATTAAATTTCATCTGCCATTTGGATGCCCAATTTTCCAGTCTCACAAGGTCTTCCTGCAATTTATCACAATCTGCTTGTGATTTAACTACTCTGAACAATTTTGTGTCATCTGCAAATTTGATTATCTCACTCGTCGTATTTCTTTCCAGATCATTTATAAATATATTGAACAGTAAGGGTCCCAATACAGATCCCTGAGGCACTCCACTGTCCACTCCCTTCCACTGAGAAAATTGCCCATTTAATCCTACTCTCTGTTTCCTGTCTTTTAGCCAGTTTGCAATCCACGAAAGGACATCGCCACCTATCCCATGACTTTTTACTTTTCCTAGAAGAATCTCATGAGGAACTTTGTCAAACGCCTTCTGAAAATCCAAGTATACTATATCTACCGGTTCACCTTTATCCACATGTTTATTAACTCCTTCAAAAAAGTGAAGCAGATTTGTGAGGCAAGACTTGCCCTGGGTAAAGCCATGCTGACTTTGTTCCATTATTTGTTTTTCCATTATTAATACACAGAGTCTGGCTTCTTGGGGTTTCCATTTCAGTTTTTGTCTAATTTGTGCTCCTTTATTTTGTATTCTGTATTTGGTGAGGGTCTGTCTCTGCTCTGTGTGTGTGACCATGATGAGAGATTCTGCTAGCATAGGGATCTATAGCAATCGGGTTTGTTTTGTTTCCTCAGTAGGTGGTGTATTGGTATTCTAGGACCCAGTGTAATATTTTCAGTGCTGCTTTTTCACAGGAAAGGTTAATGTTCTTTGAGTCCTTGGTGTTATTACTGTTATGTTACGATAGGTTTGCTATATTTTCAGTGGTTTTTTTGCGGAGTTTTGTGTTAGTTCACAGTATGTATGGCAGAGGAAGGTGTTTGTGCTGCTGCTACTGTGAGGTGTCACCAGAATTTGAAAATTCCTTTTTGTATGATGAATTGTAAGAAAAACATCCAAGCTCCATTGCTGGGGGAATTTCTTTGGATGCACAGTGAGTTACAGAACTGGAGGTGCAGGGTTTATATTAAGGGAAACGTCCAAGCTCCATTGTTGGGAGAATTTCTTTGGATGCACAGTGAGTTACAGAACTGGAGGTGCAGGGTTTATATTAAGGGAAACGTCCAAGCTCCATTGTTGGGGGAATTTCTTTGGATGCACAGTGAGTTACAGAACTGGAGGTGCAGGGTTTATATTAAGGGAAAGGTCCAAGCTCCATTGTTGGGGGAATTTCCGTGGATGCACAGTGAGTTACAGAACTGGAGGTGCAGGGTTTATATTAAGGGAAACATCCAAGCTCCATTGTTGGGGGAATTTCTGTGGATGCGCAGTGAGTTACAGAACTGGAGGTGCACGGTTTATATTAAGGGAAACATCCAAGCTCCATTGTTGGGGGAATTTCTGTGGATGTGCAGTGAGTTACAGAACTGGAGGTGCAGGGTTTATATTAAGGGAAACATCCAAGCTCCATTGTTGGGGAATTTCTGTGGATGCGCAGTGAGTTACAGAACTGGAGGTGCAGGGTTTATATTAAGGGAAACATCCAAGCTCCATTGCTGGGGGGATTTCTGTGGATGCGCAGTGAGTTACAGAACTGGAGGTGCAGGGTTTATATTAAGGGAAACATCCAAGCTCCATTGTTGGGGGAATTTCTGTGGATGCGCAGTGAGTTACAGAACTGGAGGTGCAGGGTTTATATTAAGGGAAACATCCAAGCTCCATTGTTGGGGAATTTCTGTGGATGCGCAGTGAGTTACAGAACTGGAGGTGCAGGGTTTATATTAAGGGAAACATCCAAGTTCCATTGTTGGGGGAATTTCTGTGGATGCGCAGTGAGTTACAGAACTGGAGGTGCAGGGTTTATATTAAGGGAAACGTCCAAGCTCCATTGTTGGGGGAATTTCTGTGGATGCGCAGTGAGTTACAGAACTGGAGGTGCAGGGTTTATATTAAGGGAAACATCCAAGCTCCATTGTTGGGGGAATTTCTGTGGATGCGCAGTGAGTTACAGAACTGGAGGTGCAGGGTTTATATTAAGGGAAACATCCAAGCTCCATTGTTGGGGAATTTCTGTGCATGCGCAGTGAGTTACAGAACTGGAGGTGCAGGGTTTATATTAAGGGAAACATCCAAGCTCCATTGTTGGGGGAATTTCTGTGGATGCGCAGTGAGTTACAGAACTGGAGGTGCAGGGTTTATATTAAGGGAAACATCCAAGCTCCATTGTTGAGGGAATTTCTGTGGATGTGTAGTGAGTAAGAGGACTGGAGGTGCAGGGTTTATATTAAGGGAAACATCCAAGCTCCATTATTGGGGGAATTTCTGTGGATGCGCAGTGAGTTACAGAACTGGAGGTGCAGGGTTTATATTAAGGGAAACATCCAAGCTCCATTGTTGGGGAATTT
Source organism: Rhinatrema bivittatum (assembly GCF_901001135.1). NCBI lineage: Eukaryota > Metazoa > Chordata > Amphibia > Gymnophiona > Rhinatrematidae > Rhinatrema > Rhinatrema bivittatum. The sequence goes on from NC_042618.1 coordinate 476,706,455, forward strand.
CTGTGGATGCGCAGTGAGTTACAGAACTGGAGGTGCAGGGTTTATATTAAGGGAAACATCCAAGCTCCATTGTTGGGGGAATTTCTGTGGATGTGCAGTGAGTTACAGAACTGGAGGTGCAGGGTTTATATTAAGGGAAACATCCAAGCTCCATTGTTGGGGGAATTTCTGTGGATGCGCAGTGAGTTACAGAACTGGAGGTGCAGGGTTTATATTAAGGGAAACATCCAAGCTCCATTGTTGGGGAATTTCTGTGGATGCGCAGTGAGTTACAGAACTGGAGGTGCAGGGTTTATATTAAGGGAAACATCCAAGCTCCATTGTTGGGGGAATTTCTGTGGATGCGCAGTGAGTTACAGAACTGGAGGTGCAGGGTTTATATTAAGGGAAACATCCAAGCTCCATTGTTGAGGGAATTTCTGTGGATGTGCAGTGAGTAAGAGGACTGGAGGTGCAGGGTTTATATTAAGGGAAACATCCAAGCTCCATTATTGGGGGAATTTCTGTGGATGCGCAGTGAGTTACAGAACTGGAGGTGCAGGGTTTATATTAAGGGAAACATCCAAGCTCCATTGTTGGGGAATTTCTGTGGATGCGCAGTGAGTTACAGAACTGGAGGTGCAGGGTTTATATTAAGGGAAACATCCAAGTTCCATTGTTGGGGGAATTTCTGTGGATGCGCAGTGAGTTACAGAACTGGAGGTGCAGGGTTTATATTAAGGGAAACGTCCAAGCTCCATTGTTGGGGGAATTTCTGTGGATGTGCAGTGAGTTACAGAACTGGAGGTGCAGGGTTTATATTAAGGGAAACATCCAAGCTCCATTGTTGGGGGAATTTCTGTGGATGTGCAGTGAGTTACAGAACTGGAGGTGCAGGGTTTATATTAAGGGAAACATCCAAGCTCCATTGTTGGGGGAATTTCTGTGGATGTGCAGTGAGTTACAGAACTGGAGGTGCAGGGTTTATATTAAGGGAAACATCCAAGCTCCATTGTTGGGGAATTTCTGTGGATGCGCAGTGAGTTACAGAACTGGAGGTGCAGGGTTTATATTAAGGGAGACATCCAAGCTCCATTGTTGGGGAATTTCTGTGGATGCGCAGTGCGTTACAGAACTGGAGGTGCAGGGTTTATATTAAGGGAAACATCCAAGCTCCATTGTTGGAGGAATTTCTGTGGATGCGCAGTGAGTTACAGAACTGGAGGTGCAGGGTTTATATTAAGGGAAACATCCAAGCTCCATTGTTTGGGGGAATTTCTGTGGATGCGCAGTGAGTTACAGAACTGGAGGTGCAGGGTTTATATTAAGGGAAACGTCCAAGCTCCATTGTTGAGGGAATTTCAGTGGATGCAGTGAGTTACAGAACTGGAGGTGCAGGGTTTATATTAAGGGAAACATCCAAGCTCCATTATTGGGGGAATTTCTGTGGATGCGCAGTGAGTTACAGAACTGGAGGTGCAGTGTTTATATTAAGGGAAACATCCAAGCTCCATTGTTGGGGGAATTTCTGTGGATGTGCAGTGAGTTACAGAACTGGAGGTGCAGGGTTTATATTAAGGGAAACATCCAAGCTCCATTGTTGGGGAATTTCTGTGGATGCGCAGTGAGTTACAGAACTGGAGGTGCAGGGTTTATATTAAGGGAGACATCCAAGCTCCATTGTTGGGGAATTTCTGTGGATGCGCAGTGCGTTACAGAACTGGAGGTGCAGGGTTTATATTAAGGGAAACATCCAAGCTCCATTGTTGGAGGAATTTCTGTGGATGCGCAGTGAGTTACAGAACTGGAGGTGCAGGGTTTATATTAAGGGAAACATCCAAGCTCCATTGTTTGGGGGAATTTCTGTGGATGCGCAGTGAGTTACAAAACTGGAGGTGCAGGGTTTATATTAAGGGAAACGTCCAAGCTCCATTGTTGAGGGAATTTCAGTGGATGCAGTGAGTTACAGAACTGGAGGTGCAGGGTTTATATTAAGGGAAACATCCATCCTCCATTATTGGGGGAATTTCTGTGGATGCGCAGTGAGTTACAGAACTGGAGGTGCAGTGTTTATATTAAGGGAAACATCCAAGCTCCATTGTTGGGGGAATTTCTGTGGATGTGCAGTGAGTTACAGAACTGGAGGTGCAGGGTTTATATTGACATTGTTTTCCTTCCTGTATACATTCCATACTGCCCTCTCCTAGCCGTAGAGAATTAGCTAAATGAGGCTACCAAATAACTTTAAAAGTAGTTTTCCTAGAAGTATGAAACTAGCCAGCTTTTAAAGATTTGGCAGAAAACCCTTTGGACTTTCGTATTTAGACTTTTTTGTTGCCAGTTTTAAAGCAGGGGGCCAAGCTATGGAGATGGGTGTGATAAGGAAATGTCCCTTTGGCTCCCCCCAATTCTTCTGTCCAGAGATGCCACTGATTTTCTGTGACCTTGAGCATTAGTTCAATAAGGATGGTGGGGAGGGGGCACTGGAGGGGCACCCAAGTGCATTGGCCCCAGGCACTGGAGACGCTTGGTACGACACTGGAGCAAGCTTTGCTGCAGGCCATGACAGCTGTGACCCGTGAAGGTAAAGCCTTGCCGTACACCTGAAGCTCCTGTGCAGCAGGAACCTCTGCCTTACACTTCCTCTGAGCTTCTGCTCGGAAAACAAGCCCAAATGGACTTTGGCCTGATCCAGTGACCCAGTTCTTTCCTACGTTCAAACCATGCAGCTGTGTTACAGTAGGCGGAGACTGCATTACCGGCGGACATGCTAATGCCGTTTACTCTGAGATTAATACAGCACGGCCCCCTCACCAGTGAGCTCAGCACTTGGGAATTTCTGTGAGAGAGGAGTGGTTGGGGCGACACGTGGGCTGTGCCCATGAGTGCAAGCCCGGGCTGTGGATCCTCAACACTCTGCAAAGGCCGGTTCAGAAACTGGATATGACTGTGGTGTTACAACAAGATCCAGCCATGTACGCCTTCTCCGCCTGAGAGAGGTAACACCAGCACCATGAAAACTGTAAGGAGAGATCTTCCCAGGGGCTTGAGATGAGTTTTTAATGAACATCCCTCTTTGTGACTTTTGTGAAAAAATCCAGGCAAGGGCACTGTAAAAGTGAGATATCTCATGGTTAAGTATGAGGAACCTTGAACTGTCTTGAAACATGTGAAAAAACTCTAGATGGGGAAAACACGGATTAATCCCCCTGCCAATCACAAATCTTTATTATGCGGAATCAAACTCCACAAGTGGTTTGGATAAGGCTAGGAACAAACAAATCACTTTGAGCTGAATTTTCAAAGCCGTTGATGCATATAAAGCACAGATTTATGTTCAGAAGTGGCTTACTGCAAAAATATCCCAGGGTCTGTGTGCAGATTTCAAGCCTACTTACACCCCCCCCTCCCCCCAACACACACACACACACACACGAGGTGTTCCTGGGGTGGGGGCTTAGGGTGCAGATCTGGGGTGGAGTTTGGATTTACGTGCATATAAATTCCCACGGACAAGTCATGCATCCTAAAGAGGAGGCGTAACTTTTGATGTCACTCTTGTATTGCACATGGAGAAATGGAACGTAAAGATCAGCGCCCCCCCCCCCCCCCCCCCCTTGGCAGATCGCTTTCTAGGATCCACTTCCAATGTCCATTATGCACATTCCACCTTGTGGTCCTCTCTCTTCCTACCAGCACAAGGCGGATTGTTTTATATCGTAAGAGACTTCACTGGCAGTGTCTGTCAGCTCCCAAGCAAACAAATACATCTCTTCTAAGTGCTTCACCACTTCCAGGACAACAGAAAAGTCCTTACCTTCTGAGTTGTGCTATGGTATCGCTCAGAAGCCGAGACGCCACACTGGCACAGTGATCGGCTGAAGTAATAAAATGTTGCCCTTTTATGCACTATACAGTGCCACTAAGCATCTCAAAATCTGCAGGAATGCCACAGAAATGAGCGGAAATTCACAAATATTCACAAACCTTCACTGTTGATGTCACGGTTAGCCATGGTTTTCCCCCTCGATAGCAGGGCTGAATTAGCCACTTTCTCTGGGACATCCTCCAGTGGCCTCAAGGTGGATCTTCTCCTAGCAGTTACAGAGCTTTGCTCTGTGTGGCTGAGCGCGTCTTCCTGTGCAATCTAGCACCCTCATTCCCCTCAGTCTTTTCTTTCCACGCTGCTGAAAGCACGCGGAGCTCTCTTCTCCTGACTCCCCTCAAGAGTTTTTTCTAAAATAAATAAATAAAACAGCACTTTTCAGTGCTACCATGGGGGGGGGGCCACAATTATTCTAGGCCCAGATCAGACCAGTTCGCATGCCATGACTGCAGTCATATGTCCCCCCAGGCCCAGCAACAACAGGCTCAGAAAATAGCGAGGCTGAGAGAGGGCAATGATAGCTCCTATGGCCCGCCATTGGAGTCCTACTCCTCCCCGGGACCATGGAGCGACCCAAAAAAAGGAAAAGAGCCCTTTCGCTAGGGACCCAAGGTAAGAGCACGAGAAAGCCAAGGGTGCCTGCGCCACGAAGCGCAAGCCCAGATAATGCAGTGAGGGGCCGAGAGCATGAGCGACATCCACTCAATGCGACGCCAAAAACGTCAAAACTGACATGGGAGTCCAAGAGTGCCAACCGTCCAAGAAAATCAATGCCAACGCCGTTTCAAACATCCAAACAAGATCGTATGACACATGCGTGGGGGGATTGACACACAACGCAGTGTGCAGGGATACAGCACTCTCAAGGGCTCTCAGCAAGAACCTGCATCGACGCACACCGCCGAGCAACCAATACACTTGAGACCTATATCCTCGATGCGACCGTCGATGCAGGGACGACGCACAGTAAATCAGAATCGCCACACAAAGTGGAATCGAGACCCAAAGATCGGCATGGATTTGGAGGGAGACCTCAAGACCCTCAGAGGTTCTTCACACGAGAGGAGATGCATGAGATAGGATTCTCGGATGTTGCGTCATTATTGGATTACCCGGATTCTGAGGCCTCTCTTCTCTCCGAGTATATTCGGGCATCTCCTCAGTCTCCAAACAGAAAAGGAGGCCTCCACAATTGCAAGAGCCACTCACAAAATGAGCCAAACTCCCGTAGATGATGGACCCTCTCAACCACCAACCCCAGGGGCCCGAATCCGATATATTGCTCGCTGCCATTCCCAGTACTTCTAAGGGGCGGACACCCACCTCTGGGTGGGAGAACAAGCAGCCAAAGCCACGGGCTCCTTCAGCTCCCAACAAAAAGAACCTAGCTGAGCAAGAAATCTCAAAAAGTTCAGCAGTCCTCACAGGGCTCTTTGTATCCCTGGAGCTGAGTGACCAGGCACTGCCACTGGCTAGCCCATTGTCCGAAGAGTCCTCCAAAGGACGAACCGCAAATTCCAGGGGGAAAGGCTCTGAGGACAGTAAAGTCGCTTCCATCACAATCCTTTTCCCTACCAAGTTCGCACTCGGAGGACTCACCCCCACTTCCCCGGGATCATCCACCGGATTGCCATCAGACCCACCTGAAGAGCCGCCTGAGCCCTTCTCCCGACCAGAGGATCTGTCCTATTCAAAGTTCATAGAGAAAGTGGGAGCAAAGCTCAATATTGAAGCCAGAAAGGTCCTGGACCCAGGAGCTGAAGTCCTGGGGATACTGAAAATCTTTGAGGTGCTGGCTGAACCTATGGCCCTCCCCTCCCACAGCGTTTTGGATGCAGTCTTGGAGAAGACTTGGGAGTCCCCTTTCTCCACCTTGCCAACTTCCAGGAAAACAGATTTAAAGTTTAGGATGAGGAATTCCCCTTACAATACCTCTCCTCAACACTCACATGCCTCCATCATCATGGAATCCACTATGAAATGGGCTAAAAATATGAGGCTCCACTCCAATATGCCTCAGGGAAGGACAACCAGTACCTAGATGACTTTAGGAAACGATCCTTCCAGTCCACCGTGCTGGGGGCCAAGGTACAGCAACACCAGTTCTACATCACCCAGTATCTTTATGAGTGCCTCGGCAAAGGTTTGTCAAGCATTGGGCTACCGCAGCAGGTGTAGGACATGGAGGAGGGATTGCGACACCTCATCCGTACCATTTATGAATTGTTTGAGACATCGTCCAGAGTCTTGGCATCTACCATAGCGACTCGGCGACTAGCCTGGTTGAGGGCCAGCGCGATCAGGTAGGATGTACATGAAAAACTGGCAGACCTACCCTGTAGAGGGGACAACCTCTTTGGGGACAAGCTGCAAGAAACGGTCTTGCAGCTCAAGGAACAAAACGTAGTGGTCTTGTTCTTAGCCTCCCCAGCAGACCAATCTGCAAGCACAAGAAGGTATTGTTCAGCCTATCGCAAGCCCACCTTCCAACGATGCCCATTCTACCATTACCCACCATACCAGGAGCTGGTATTCCAGCAGCCTCAGCAGCACAACAAACAGGCAGACCCAGGAGCCAGCTTCAGCAGAGACAACCATCCACCCCCACCCTGAAGACCCCTCAGAGGTTTTTTTTTTTGTTTTGTTTTTTTTAATCATTTTAAATTTTAACAAACTGAAAAGATTCTATATTTTCATCACAATCAGATTTTCAACATAAACAAGACATTTAAATTAAATTCACACTACATTTCTTATCCAATTTGTGTTATATTACAATAAGGAAAAATTAAATCATAAAGTAGGACAAGAGACATTTTAGGAGATTATAATAGGAAATACTTCTAAACAGTATGGCATTACATAGGATTTTAAAATGTATCCACATCCTAACTAGCGTAGCTACTGGGGAAGAGGTGGATGGCTTACGGCCAATACAAATTGCTGTAATTGATCTGGCTGAAAAAAAACAAAAGTTTCATTGCTTCTTTTTAATAGGCATCTACAGTTATACCTTAACGTGAAATTAAATCCTAAAGATATAACTTCTTGTCTAAAAACCAGAAGATCTCTTCTTTTTTTTTGTGTAATTTGAGATAGATCTGGATAAATTCTTATCACTTGGTCATAGAAAGCAACTGGAAACTTTCTGAAGAAACTTCTCATAACATCATTCACATCTCTAGTTGAAATAAATGAAACTAATAGGGTTTTCCTATCTAGTACTTCTAAATTGGAACTTTCCAAAAAATTTGTTAAATTATGCGAAATAGGTAAACCCAAAGTGTCTCCTGAATTTGTAGCCTTTTTATTTAAAAAATGACATGAGTTTATTGACGGGATTTTATCTTCAGGAAAATCCAGGGCTTCTATTAGGAAACGTTTAAGAGTAGTATATGAGATTTCTCCAACAATTTGAGGAAAACTTAGAATCCGCAAGTTTAACCGGCGAGTATTATTTTCTAGAATCTCCAGTCTTCTAGATGAAGCAAGTTGGTCTTTGATAATAACTGCATTTGCATTTTGAGCCACTTGAACTTTATTTTCTATCTCAGCAACTTTATTAACAAGAGTTGAAGTAATTTGCTGTAAGTCTGAGATTTTCTGTTGAGTATTATAAGCGATTGAATCTATTTTGCTTTCAAGACGCTTAAGGGAACTGCCAAAGCCTGCCACCAAGTCCCAGAGAGCTTCTAGGGTGACTGCCTCAGGATTCGGGGGTTGCAGCCAAGACTCACCCTGAATGCAGGCAGGCGGTATCTCCTGGTGTCCTTCCATACGGTTTACAGCTTTTCCACTCCGCGAATAAACCTTAGGTCGGACTATTAAGTTACTTCCCCCTCCGGCATTCATCTCCGCTCTGGCACTGGAGGAACTATCTACATCCTGCAGATTGCTGGCAGATGCTCCCTCAACCTCAGTCGCAGATACCGCATCAGCGGCCTGCGACTGCGACGCATCCCCGCGTCATGCTGGCAGGAGACTGTCGTTGGTCTGGGCTGAGGGATGTCTCTTCCACGAGAGGCTCCCGCTCTCCTACGCTGGGACCTCTATCGGACTCACCAATTCCCTCAAAACCATCTGGTTGGGATAAAAACCGCAAGATTTCTAGTTGTGTCAGGGAAGGTAGGGGTTCAGAGGGAAAACCCCTCACTTTCCCCTTTCTTTTTGGTGGCATATCGATAGTTGTTCCAGGAAAACTTCTCAACAAAATCACAGCAGACGATCAGCGTTCCCTCTACGTCGCCATCTTGTCCCTCATCTGCCACGCAGAGTTTTTAAGGCCAGCGGGGCCACCTCCACCAACTCCAGTGGGGGGCAGAGAAGCATAGTTTTTCAGTGTTTGGTCCACAATAACATCCGACCTCTGGGTGCTGGACATCATTCTCAAAGCTTACCAACTCAACTTCAAATGGGTCTCCATGCTTCTCTGGCCTGCTGTTTTCCACAAGGGCCTGACAAATCCTCAGCTATCTACACTGCTCACTCAACAGGCCATCGAGGTAATTCCACCACATCAATGGAATAAGGAATTCTATTCCCCATACTTCCTCATTCCCAAAAATGTTGGGAGGACTTCATCCCATCATGGACCTCAGACAACTAAACATATTCCTTCTCGGAGAGAAGTTCAAGATGATATCCCTAAAAATGATCCTTCCCTTCCTAGATGATTGAATGTGCTCGCTGGATCTCAAGAACACCTATTCCCACATTCCCATGCACCGCTCCTCATGGCAGTACCTGTGCTTCCAGTCCAATGGGCACCACTACCAGTACAAGGAGCTCCCCTTTGGACTGTCCTCTGCTCCCAGTGTGTTTACCAAATGTCTAGTGGTGATGGTGGCCCACCTCCGATGGAAGGGGGTCCAACTGTTTCCTTACCTGGATGATTGGTTACAGGTAGCCTCAGACATCCTGACCAACCAGAAGCATCTAGGGGAATCAATTGATTGCCTTCAATCACTGGGACTGGTGATAAACTACATTTGCCATGTAATTATGTTAAGTTAACATATATTCTTCTCACAGTTCTACTTTCATTATCTACTCAATCAGTTCAAGGTTATTGTTATTTCTATAGTTATTTCTAAAAACAGTTCTCTGTAAAGCTTACATGGTTTTTTTTTTGTTATATGTAAACCGATTTGATGTGCCAACGAATGTCGGTATAGAAAAACTTAAAATAAAATAAATTTAAAAAAAAATCCAGCCTCCAGCCAATGCAGGTCCTTCAATTCATTAGAGCGAGAATCGACATGATATCAAAGAGAGCATTCCTGCCCAGCAAGAGGGCAGATACCCTACACGCATTGGCCAGACAAAGAATTAGCAAATTACAAGCGTTGGTACATTACCCACTTACCTGCAGTTCCACCATGACTATGTGACCCTTCAAACCCACCTCTATTTCATGTCCAAGTTGGTCTCGGCGTTCCACCTCAATGAGACTAACGTTCTACCAATGTTCTTCCCTAAACCACACAAGAATGGAAGAGAACGCCTGTTGCATACCCTGGACTGGAAGAGGGTGTGAGCATACTACAAGTGGAAAAACGCATGCTGAACACAGAGCGTCGCAGCTGTCCGTCTCCTTTAATCCAAATTCACCTGGACTTCCAGTGGCAAAAAGAACCATTTCTAATTGGATTTCTCAGTGCATTCAGTTCTGCTATTCCAAGCGTTCAATGTCACTTCCCAGCAAGGTGAAGGCACATCAAGTCTGAGCAGTAGCTACCTCGACTGTTCACCTTCGTAGTGTGCCGCTACTAGACATTTGTAAAGCTGCAACATGGTCGACACTGCACACTTTCACGTCCCATTACTGCCTGGACCAGCAAACGTCCTCAGACGTGGTGCCAGGTGTGGCAGTGTTGGACCACTTCATGCGGTGAAGGTTCACATAATAGAACCAGTGTACCGGGGACCAATACCTCTCAGTACGCGAAGCGCAACGCAGGGGCTAGGGACTCCCAGAGAGCGTGGCTAATTCAGCCCTGCTATCGACGGGAAAAAGCAAGTTTGCTTACGGTAAATGGTGTTTCCGTAGATAGCAGATGAATTAGCCATGTGGACTGCCCGCCTCCCTGCACAGCCCAAGTCACATCTACCCGTTCTAGACCTCTCATGATCTTAAACACCTCTAACATATCCCCCCTCAGCCGTCTCTTCTCCAAGCTGAAAAGTCCTAACCTCTTTAGTCTTTCCTCATAGGGGAGCTGTTCCATTCCCTTTATCATTTTGGTCGCCCTTCTCTGTACCTTCTCCATCACAATTATATCTTTTTTGAGATGCGGCGACCAGAATTGTACACAGTATTCAAGGTGCAGTCTCACCATGGAGCGATACAGAGGCATTATGACATTTTCCGTTTTATTAACCATTCCCTTCCTAATAATTCCTAACATTCTGTTTGCTTTTTTGACTGCTGCAGCACCTTGATCCGATGATTTTAAAGTATTATCATCCACTATGATGCCTAGATCTCTTTCCTGGGTGGTAGCTCCTAATATGGACCCTAACATCGTGTAACTACAGCATGGGTTATTTTTCCCTGTAAGCATCACTTTGCACTTGTTCACATTAAATTTCATCAGCCAATGTATACAGGGAATAGGGAGCAGGAAAAGCTGAAGAGCTGGGAGCTCTGGAAAAGATCATTTAATTTTCAATAGGGATGCATGAAAGAGAGGCGTTTCACCAGGAAATGGGTAAAGGCAGAGTTTTCCATCGCCTTGTTGATTTTCTGTTCCTTTATGCAGATTCAGCCTTTGGCGTTGCACACTTTGCTTGTCCAGATGAGAGCTCTGGCGGCTGGGAGGTGAGTATGAGTGGCACACGGGTCCGGGACTCACTTTGGTAGCTCGTGTTCGCCGTGCAATAAGGTGCGAGGGGGGAGCAGTGTGACCAGGAGACAGCTGGCACACAGGCAGGCTGAGACTTTTAATGTAACCAAAGCACCTCCTCCTGGCTAAGCAACAGATGTGACATGAATATGATATATCACGGCAGAATGTGTGTGTGCCATTTCCAAAGGCACTGCCTGAAACTCTGAAAACTGGCAGCAAATAGCACCTGAAAGCATTTGTTTTCTAGAAATATTAATTGCCCACAACAGAAGGGAAGAAAAGAAATTTAAAAAAAAAGTATAAAGCAAGGCGGAGCATCTGATTTTGCAAAGTGCATCCAGGACCATCCAGACCTGTGAACAAAGCTGCTGCATCCCCCTCGCTTACCAAAAAGCCAGCGTTTGCTCCTCCCTGGGCATTTAAGGTTGAAGCGGGCAGATGTTATTTCTTCCTGTGCAGAAGAATTGCTCTTATTTATTTATTTATTTATTTATGGTTTTTATATACCGATCTTCTTACATTATATGCAAATCAAATCGGTTTACAGAGAACATTTGAAAAACTTGCTTGGGGGCAATTACATATAACGAAGAACTTTATAAATAACATTTAACATAAGAAAAATATATATGACAAAAAATGTTTTATATGTCTATATGCTCTTAACAGTATTTGCTCGTGGGATAAACAGAGATCAAGGGAAAAGCTAGGTCACTATTTCCTTCTAGGAACAATATATCCTGCGGAGAAATTAATGGGGTGAAATGAGCTGCCAGAAGAGATGCTCTGCCGGTGCGGGCACTTCTGACCGGGTCACAGAGAGGAGTTCCTGTGGGCATGTTTAGGCTCGGGTGTGAACCAGCAGGCACCCGGGACATTAAATGCCCCGGCACTATTTCATCCCCTCTCACACGCCCACCACGCAAGCAGGGCCTGTGCTTCTATTAAGCAAACTCACCTAGAACGACAGGGGGGGCAGGGGTGGATTTAGGGGTTTTTCTGCCCCCAAGGCACTTTTGGTGCTTTCACCCCCTCTCAGGGTAGCAGAAGGCCGTTCGCTGCTGACTGACTCAGCTTCAGCAGAGCTGGAAGGCGGCAAATCTTAGCCAGCCCGCTGCCCCTAAATGTTTGCCATCCCAGACACAGACATCACGGGTGCCCTGTGCCGGAGCTGCTGCCGCCAGTGAGAGGGAGCAAAATGCTGGCGGTAAGCCGGGGGAGGAGGCGCATGGCAGCAGGCTCACCCTGGGCGCCGCATGTTCCTGCATCGCTCCTGCATGCGAGCCTTATGGGCTTGTTTTCCAAGGAAAGCTGTGCGAGAGGTTTACGTCTGAATGTCTGCTGCAGGCCTGCCTGCAGGCCTGCCTGCTGTATCTAAATGAGAGCTCGCACTAAAAAGGAGGCGCTAGGGACAATAGTGCACCCCCCCTAGCACCTCCGTAGCAGCGGGCGCCCAGGAAAGGTGACTGTCAGCGGGTTCAGAAAACCGACGCTCAATTTTACGAGCATCCATTTTCAGAACCCGATGACAGTCACAGGTTAGGAAAACGGACGCTTGTCCCATTTTCCCAACCTGGACGCCGCCACAATTAAAAAAACAATTTTTTTTGTAACCTTTTGGTTTCTCCAACTTAATCTCGCCACGATATTACGTCGGAGGATGTACAGAAAAGCAGTATTTTCTGCTTTTCTGTACACTTTTTCTGAGCGTAAAATGTACGGATCGGGCGCACATTTTTTTTCAGTATTACTAATAGCCTCATCAACATGCGTTTGCACGTAATTTATTTTATTTATTTAGCATTTTTCTATACCGACTTTCCAATAACAAAATTATTGATCAATTCGGTTTACATTTTAAACAATAACAACAATGACAAGTAAATGTCTTACAATGAACAGGTCGAATTAACTTGGATTAAGATATATGGGGGTAATAACATAATTAAGATATATGGGGGTAATAACATAATTAACATGAGCGGTGCCTAAAATAGGCTAGAGGTTGGGTTTTGATAATAGACTGCCGAAGATAATAGACTGCCAAAGATAATAGACTGTCAAAGATAATAGACTGCCAAAGATCATGTGATTTCTAGAGAAGATCTATATATACGTAATGAGCGCTATTAGTTTCGGGAGGGGTTTGGACGTGCGTTATGGATGAGCTAAACCCCTTATTGCTTGGCCGGCGCATCCATTAGGCGAATTTAGGCGGTCACCTATGGCACCGACCAGTAGGGGGCGCAGAAGAGCAGCCATGGGGTGCCGCGAGTGGAGCCTATCCTGCTCGCGGCAAAGAGCAACAGAGATTCGTTGGGCTGTGCGTAACGCAGTCAGTGGCGCAAGTTAGAGGGATCGCTTAGTGTGCCTAATGTCCCTGCGCTGGCCCTACCTTATTGTATAAGGGGATGTGGATGCGCGTCCAGCAGCATGTTAAAGAGTGCACTCGCCTGAGCGCCCTTTACAGTATCAGCCTGTCAGTTATCTGCCTCACGCCGATATTCAGACTTAGCCAGGGAAGACCTGTGCTAAAGTTTCTTTAAGATGGCGCAGCTGCACTATTGAATATACCTCCAAAGTTAGCCGGGTAAGTTTGTCCGGCTGTATCTGCATATGGACCTCCTTGTTAACAGGGTCTCTTTCCAAGATAAAAACAGATAAAAACCTAAGAAATGCCATGCTAGGTCCATGGAGCCCAGCATCTGGTCCCCAACGATGGCCAAATCCAGGCTGCAAGTACCAGGCAGAGCCCATAAAATAAACCTGGTTCCTGTTACTCACTCCCAGGGATAGCAGTGGCTTTCTTTAGTACCCCTGGTCAATAATGTGTTGTGGAATTTGTGCAAACCTCTGGTCTGGATTCTCACCGTTCTGGAGCAGCTGCAAATCTGTGCAGCTCTGAGGGCTTCCAGAGGTGAATAACTGGCCTGGATTACTCTGAGTAAGAGATCTTTGGACCCAGTGAAGGCACAGGGGGGGTCCCTCCTCCGCATGCCTGTTGTTACGCCCATTGGTCACAGACGTCTGCGACCGCGCTTACTTACATCCTGCACCGTTCTCCAGCCCTCCCCGGGTCTGCTCGCGGCACAGGCCAATCTCCACTGCTGCGTTCCCCACGGCTCCTCATGGTGGCCGAGACACCGCCGCCTACTACGTCATCTCAGGGCCTTCCTAGGCGCGCTCGTGCGTCACCAGGCCCTCCTTTGAAGTCTCTTCGGCGGGAACCTCAGGGGCGTCCCTACTTGATGATGTCATCGGATGGAGGTACTGAAGCTCCACCTTCGCCCTCAGCTAGCCACCTTGGCAACAAGCTCCGTACGTCTCTGCTGGCTCCTGCTCCGGTGGCTGCACTGTTGAACTCTGTTGGATCTTGGACTTTGTCTGGTACCCGCTCCTTGGGGGCCAGTAGCACTCTCACGGGGACTTTGTCTCCTGCCTTCCCCTGCTCCTTGGGCTGGCCCTGCGCTTCCTGTAGTCCTACTCTGCAAGGCTCCCCGCTCCTCGGGGTCACGCCTCCGTGCTACGAGACTACCAGCACTTCCCCGCTCCTCGGGGCTGCCTCTGGAACACTCTTACCACTCGGGAGATACTCTAGCGCCTCCCTGCTCCTCGGGGTTGTGCCTACGTACTGCCTGGCCCTGGACCATCAGCGCCTCCCCGCTCCTCGGGGCTGCCTCTGGAACACTCTTACCACTCGGGAGATACTCTAGCGCCTCCCTGCTCCTCGGGGTTGTGCCTACGTACTGCCTGGACCGTCAGCGCCTCCCCGCTCCTCGGGGCTGCCTCTGGAACACTCTTACCACTCGGGAGATACTCTAGCGCCTCCCTGCTCCTCAGGGTTGTGCCTACATGCTGCCTGGACCATCAGCGCCTCCCCGCTCCTCGGGGCTGCCTCTGGAACACTCTTACCACTCGGGAGATACTCTAGCGCCTCCCTGCTCCTCGGGGTTGTGCCTACGTACTGCCTGGACCATCAGCGCCTCCCCGCTCCTCGGGGCTGCCTCTGGAACACTCTTACCACTCGGGAGATACTCTAGCGCCTCCCTGCTCCTCGGGGTTGTGCCTACGTACTGCCTGGACCGTCAGCACCTCCCCGCTCCTCGGGGCTGCCTCTGGAACACTCTTACCACTCGGGAGATACTCTAGTGCCTCCCTGCTCCTCGGGGTTGTGCCTACGTGCTGCCTGGACCGTCAGCGCCTCCCTGCTCCTCGGGGTTGTGCCTACGTACTGCCTGGCCCTGGACCATCAGCGCCTCCCCGCTCCTCGGGGCTGCCTCTGGAACACTCTTACCACTCGGGAGATACTCTAGCGCCTCCCTGCTCCTCGGGGTTGTGCCTACGTACTGCCTGGACCGTCAGCACCTCCCCGCTCCTCGGGGCTGCCTCTGGAACACTCTTACCACTCGGGAGATACTCTAGTGCCTCCCTGCTCCTCGGGGTTGTGCCTACATGCTGCCTGGACCGTCAGCGCCTCCCTGCTCCTCGGGGTTGTGCCTACGTACTGCCTGGCCCTGGACCATCAGCGCCTCCCCGCTCCTCGGGGCTGCCTCTGGAACACTCTTACCACTCGGGAGATACTCTAGCGCCCCCCTGCTCCTCGGGGTTGTGCCTACGTACTGCCTGGACCGTCAGCACCTCCCCGCTCCTTGGGGCTGCCTCTGGAACACTCTTACCACTCGGGAGATACTCTAGCGCCTCCCTGCTCCTCGGGGTTGTGCCTACGTACTGCCTGGACCGTCAGCACCTCCCCGCTCCTCGGGGCTGCCTCTGGAACACTCTTACCACTCGGGAGATACTCTAGTGCCTCCCTGCTTCTCGGGGTTGTGCCTACGTACTGCCTGGACCGTCAGCGCCTCCCTGCTCCTCGGGGTTGTGCCTACGTGCTGCCTGGACCGTCAGCGCCTCCCCGCTCCTCGGGGCTGCATCTCCCTACTTTTCAAGAGACTCTCAGTGCCGTCCCGCACCTCGGGATAGTGTCCTTGTGCTTACTGTGACTGTCCGCGCATCTCCGCTTCTCGGGGGTCACGCCTCCGTGCTATGAGACTGCCAGCACTTCCCCGCTCCTCGGGGCTGTGCTTCTCTATCATACAGAGACTGCCTGTGCTCCCCGCTCCTCGGGGCTACCTACGTCATCATCAGAGACCTGACTCGGGCTTCCCTGCTCCACGGGTTAGCCGCACCTCCCTCGCTCCGCCCCTCGGGGGTGTCTCTCCGCTATCCCTCCTGCACGCCAGTCTCAAGCCTGCCACTCTACGGCCTGTCTGGCGCCTTCCCCCTCGGGAGGGGTTCTCAGTCAAGGTATTATCGGCAGAACGCTTGTCCACTGGGGAAACCCTCCTGACTCCTCGGGACCTCTCCACCGTCTTACCCAGAGCTCCCTGCCGTGCCTGACCTCGCCTCCCATCGGTGTGGGCCTGTGAGGCTCCTCCCCACAGCTGGTAACAACTCATACCACGGGCCAAGGGTCCACCAACCCACTAAGCTTAACATCTATTTGTAGGCTGTGACAAATGTCTTTTTCTTATTCTTGAATATCAGCTTTTTCAACAGTTGCTGTTTGTTTTTATTTTATATATATATATTTTTTTCACATTTATTTATTAAGTTTACAATTTACAGAGTTGGAAATAAACTTTGTAGAAACAAGTTAAGGGGTACATTTCTGAAAAACGAAATTTAGCATTCAGCAATACGAATAATCCCTCCCTCAACATCTTTTCCAAAAGTAACCCGAAGATCCTACAGCAGTAAAAGGGAGAACAAAGAAATTATGAAGAAACCACGAAAGGCACGAAGAAATCCTGCCCATAACTATTGTATAACGTCTTGATAGAAACCTTTTAACTAACTCTTTTCTAATCACTGTAAACCGTTCTGATGGCGAAACCGAATGACGGTATACAGAACACAATAAATAAATAAAGTATATCTCTGGATGTCTCCGGCTGAGATTCCGTGATCACACTCCTGCAATCTAAGAGAGAATGTAACCCATAACAATCTCGTTCATACTTAAAATATGTATTTTTTTATATTTGAATCCAGAGCAGAAAAGGATTTGAGATGAAGGGAGGCCGCAAACCTCTATAACAAATAAAATGCAGGGAATTAGAGTTGCTGACTTTCAACGCTTGGAGGTAAAATTCTTGCTGGTGATGTCTTTCCACATCCGCACACAACTGCCGTGGCCAAGCCCGCTTTGTTTACAGGCCTGGATGGTCCTGGAAGCACTTTGCAACAAGAACCTGGCAATTACCCAAACACTAAGAAGATCCCATGTTACTGATGCAATTAATAGCACTGGATATTCCCTAAGTAAAATTGATTAATAGCCATTAATGGACTTCTCCTCCAAGAACTTATCCAAACCTTTTTTAAACACAGCTACACTAACTGCACTAACCACATCCTCTGGCAACAAATTCCAGAGCTTAATTGTGCGTTGAGTGAAAAAGAATTTTCTCCGATTAGTTTTAAATGTGCCCCATGCTAACTTCATGGAGTGCCCAAAACAGTAAATAACCAATTCACATTTACCTGTTCTAGACCTTTCATGATTTTAAAGACCTCTATCATATCTCCCCCCCCCCCCCCCTTTTATCTATGTCCCTAAAATGTCATAGATAAAAGATAATTGACAGATGATTAGCTACTAGGATAGATGACTTCAGCTTTGGACAAATTTAGTGACTGTCTTTTTCAGCTCAGCCAACTTTTGATGGCAGACATATCTTAGGTCGAGGGTGGTTTGAAGATGGGGAGTACTATGTTATTTGTGTATAGAGAAAAATATAAACCCAAACCTGATAAAAGTTTGCAAATTGTTCTCAAATATATGTTGAGTGGTGTGGCTGACAGAGAAGAACCCTGGAGCAACCCAGTTATTAAAGGATACCAGGATGAGAGCCGGGAGCTACATCTCATTTGCTATGAATAATTTAACAAATAATTGCTAAACCAATTTAATACTGTGCCAGCAATTCCAATTTGGGTAAGATGAAAATGAAGTATCATACGGACAAGGGTGTTGAAAGCGGCTGAAATATTCAGAAGGACTAAGATGTAAGTGGTTTCGCTATCAAAACCCCTTCTGATGACGTGAATAGTAGACCAAATAGAATATTTGGCACTATGATTTAGTGTAAAACCAAACTGGAATTGGTCCAATATCTCACGTGTGTCCAGAAATCTTTGAATTTGATTTAAGACTGCAGCCTCTATAACTTTTGCAAGAAATTGAATAGATGAAATTGGTCAATAGTTGGAGAGTTCAGTTGTTTCTTAAGGATCTCAGTAAGACTCCCATTTTCTAATGGTTCACTGAGATTAGTCTGTAAATCACCAGGGACGGGAGTAAATGCAAACTGGGCACATATATGAGTCACTTTTTTGAAAGTATTAGAATGTATTTCATCAATAGGCTAAATCTGAGTGAATACTAGAGAGGGTACACTAATAGGAGATAATGTTGAAAGCAGTTTTCGTATAAATGTAACATACTATTGTAGCAATTTTCAGAAGCCAGGTAAGTACTGGTTTGCCTCAGCTAACACCAGAGGCTTTTCCCTGCTCTGGACTGCTTTCTATTGTTTCCAGCCTGACCGAAGCAGCTTCCCCGGACCATCGAACCCGTGCTGTGTCCCCCCCCCCCCCCCTGTGAGGTGTTTCCGCCCCCTGACATCATCCACGGGCGACAGGGGGGTCATAAACGCAGCCTCGGGAGGCATCGTGCAACAAATGGGCTCTCCCCTTTGTGCACCCCTTAGTGTCACCCCCTTCTTGACTCTGTGTCTACATTGAGGTTTTGTATTTTTTGAATCATGTCGTTGAATGAAACATCTTTTATTCCAGTATGCCTCTACCACGGGACTTACTCTAACAACCGATATGCAAGATCAACAACAAGATCTCCATATTCAAGCACAGTAAGAAAAATTTCTTCCAGTAACCTTGTGCCTGTACCACTAAAACCTACTTTAATGGACTACCTTACTTTATCATTCTATCTTTTTAGTTAACATTCAAGCACTGACTAAAAAATCGGCTATTATTTCTGATTTACTGGCAGACTTTAATCCGGATTTTTTTGCTATAACTGAATCCTGGTTAAAATCTACAGACAATGACATTATTAACCAATTAGTGGGCAATAAGTATGATATTTTTTCTGTTCCTAGGAAAGAATAAAGAGGGGGAGGAATTGTACGTATTATCAAGAAATCCCTGTTATTTAAAATAGTAGCTGTGGGCCTTCCTCAACAATATGAAGTAGCTCTTTTTGATTCCCCTAATTTCCAGATTTGTTTGTTATACTGTCCACCGGGACTTTTAGATCATAATGTCTCTCCTTTGATCGAATGTTTTGCTACAAAACTAAATTTAAAGAAACCTGTGATCATTTTAGGTGATTTTAATTTGCACATGAATGTCACTCCACTTTCAACAACTTGTCAAATTTTAATAGTCGCAATGAATGCTGTAGGCTTCTCTCTTTTAACAAATCAACCGACTCACAAAGCGGGTCATATGTTAGATATGAGCTTTTCAAATCAAGCCTTTGTATATAATTCCAAGATAAAATACCAACAGGTACCTTGGTCTGACCACTCATTATTCCAAGCAGATGTCATATTTGAGAATAGAATTAAGACCGAAATCACGGAAGAGAAAACTTTCTCTTTTCGCCCTCCATTTATAATAGATGATCTACAGAAAAAATTAGAGATTCAACTAGCTAGAATTAATAATTTAGACTGTAAGAATGCCCTTGAAGAATGGAATAAAATTACTCGCCCCCGAGGTTCGCGCCCTTGCTGGTACAAAGTCTGGAGTGCGCGCGCGCGCCCTTACGTCATCGGGAACATGGCGGATCCATAGCATCAGGCCAGCCCGGGGGAACTGGGACCAAGAGGCGGAGAGAAGCCGCGGCTGCACTATCCGTCAGAGCCGAAGGGAGTCGCATCCCAGGTAGAGAGGGTGGAGCGAGGGGCGAGAAGAGGCAGGAACGCAACAGTACCCCCCTTCAAAGGGCGATCTCTTTTTCGGGTACCAGTTTATGTACCAGAGATGCGCGAGCTGGAACTGATGAGCATCTCTTATTCAATAGGTCTAAGGATCCCAAAGATGGTTCTTGAGGTTGAAGCCTTTTCAGGCCAACAAGTTTCAGTCTCTGTTCAAACATCCAAGGTCTCAAAGTCTTGAGTTTCTTCGGAACGGGTATCTCTCCAACATCCTCTTCAGTAAACACCAAAGCAAAGAAATCATTTAATCTTTCCACAATGGCCTTATCTTCTCTAAGTGCCCCTTTAACCCCTCGATCATCTAACGGTCCAACTGACTCCCTCGCAGGCTTTCTGCTTTGGATATATTTTAAAAAGTTTTTACTGTGAGTTTTTGCCTCTACAGCCAACTTCTTTTCAAATTCTCTCTTAGCCTGTCTTATCAATGTCTTACATTTAACTTGCCAACACTTATGCATTATCCTGTTTTCTTCTGTTGGATCCTTCTTCCAATTTTTGAATGAAGATCTTTTGGCTAAAATAGCTTCGTTCACCTCCCCTTTTAACCATGCCGGTAATCATTTTACCTTCCTTCCACCTTTCTTAATGTGTGGAATACATCTGGACTGAGCTTCTAGGATGGTATTTTTTAACAATGACTACGCCTCTTGCACACTTTTTACCTTTGTAGCTACTCCTTTCAGTTTTTTCTAACAATTTTTCTCATTTTATCAAAGTTTTCCTTTTGAAAGTTTAGCACGAGAGCCGTGGATTTGCACACTGTTCCTTTTCCAGTCATTAAATCAAATTTGATCATATTATGATCACTATTGCCAAGCGGCCCCACCACCGTTACCTCTCTCACCAAATCTTGTGTTCCACTGAGAATTAGATCTAAAATTGCTCCCTCTCTCGTCGGTTCCTGAACCAATTGCTCCATAAAGCTATCATTTAATCCATCCAGGAACGTTATCTCTCTAGCGTGTCCCGATGATACATTTGCCCAGTCAATATTGGGGTAATTGAAATCTCCCATTATTACTGCACTACCAATTTGGTTAGCTTCCCTAATTTCTCTTAGCATTTCACTGTCGGTCTCACCATCTTGACCAGGTGGACGGTAGTATACCCCTATCACTATAGTCTTCCCCGACATACAAGGGATTTCTACCCATAAAGATTCAATTTTGTATTTAGTCTCATGCAGGATGTTTATCCTGTTGGACTCTATGCCATCCCGGACATAAAGCACCACACCTCCTCCCGGGTGCTCCTCACTGAATTAGTTGATCTTGCTTCAGCAGCCAGCTTCAAGTGAATGCAGCTCCTGTCAAAACATCTAAATGACACTTCTTCTCTGTAGGAAGTTGTGCTTTAGTTGAAGGGCCACTTCATGTGTGCTCCTTGCCTCCCTGTGTTGTGCTTTTAGTAAAGGGGAAGCATACAAAGTTTTTTTCTCTATAAACCGTATCTGTGCTTTTGGTTAGGCTGCACTCATTTCTTTGGCCCTTTGAGGAGCTAAGACATGTCTTCCCAAGCATGTAGTCAATGTGACCCCCTTTTAGCATTTCATTAGCCACATGACCTCAGAGGACAACCAAAATTTAATTACAAGGATGCGATCCCTTCCCAAAAATCACTCCACTCTCACAGCTATTCAGCTGATCCCCTCTTTCATCGATCCACCCCCTTGGAGTACCTCCTTTCATAATCTCCTCCTCTCCAGCATACCCGCTCTCTCAACCTCTAGCCCTCCAGAGTTTACCCTTTAACATTCCCCAGCTCCTCTAATCTCCCCTGCCAACTTCCTCTTTGTCACCCTCTTAAGCCCTTTTCACATCCCTTTTGAAACCCAAGCTCTTTTTATAAACCCCAACTAATCCTGTCATCACTTCCATCTCACCCCTCCCGACGATCCCCTACCTCTCACATCCTCCCTCCCAACCCTTCTTTCACTTACCCAAGTTGACCCTTCTCAACCTCATAGCTCTTCTCACATCTCCAGTCAATGTTTCATTCCCCTTTTCTTACCATCCTCAGCCAATTCCTTTCCAGCTGATCCAAATGTAGAGACCCCAGTCCAACCCTGGGGTTAGAGAGTGTAGGAGAAGGGGTGCACCACTTGATAAAATACCTCCCCTGAGGCTTGCTGGAGCAGTGAGCTCCTGTCTGCAGAAGGGAGGAGGAGTCTAGAGCATAGTGTGGCAGTCTTGAGTTGCAGGTGGGAGACTCAGGAGTGTTTTTATGTTCTCCCCAAATTTGGGTCCCCAGCCTAGAACCTGGAGAGGGACACTGCCCTTGCCAGTTCCCTCACAGAGTCTGGAAAGGAATGTTTTGGAAGAGAAGAAAAGTTTTGAGAAAGTCATGGTCCTTTTGTTTTTCTCTTTTCCCTGAGGTTTTTTTTGTAGACCTGGGCCTGTCCTGGGAAGCTGCTTTCCCTGCCTTGGAAGGTCCTGTGAATCATTTCATCCAGTTCAAGAGGGGAAGACAATGACCTGAAGTCTGAGAGAGATAAGGAGTGTTTTATTAGAAGGATTCTTTGTTACCTTGAATTGGGGAAGGAAGTGTTTTAGCCACCTAGTGCTGGGAAGGGAACATCAGATTTCCCTCAGCCAAAGGCCTTTCCTCCCGAGAGGTTGAATGAAAGAAAGCCAAAGAGAAGAGCAGGAGAAGAGGAGAGACGGACAATCTGAAGACCCCCACTGGAGTCTTCACTCCAGGATGTGGGATACTGACTGTCTTTGAAGATCTGGATTTTATCTGGACCTTTTGGGAAAGGGAATTCCTTCACAATCTAGGGTCCCCCAGCAGATCTCAGGACCCAGTTTCAAGGGGCACCTCCATAGAGAGATAGGAAGAGACGGAATAAAACCGTTTGGCTCAAGAGATCAGTCTGAAAATGGACGTAACTGGACTCCTCTTTCTTTATGCAAGTTGATCCTTTGGAACCAAGTCACAGTAAACTTTTAATTTGGAACACCCCACCAGTGAATCCAGTCTGTTCTTCACCGGGTGCCCATCCTAAAGAGCTGAGAGGGAATCCACTTACACACCCTGCGCCTAGAAGGACAGCCTTCACCCCAGAGGCCAAGAATCCACACCTTGGACAAAAACTGTAAAACTGGGGCTTAGCCCTGGGTTTGAATGTGGCCCCAGCAAAGTTCAGCAAAGACCCTGGACTGGGATTACACCAACCTCAAGCCCGTCTGGCATTTGATCCCTCCCTTCAAACAACCCTTTCACTAAACATCCCCTCTCCAGGGGCAGTGGCAACATTTTCCTTTGAGATAACAGCTAGCGAGAAGGCTGAGGATAGGAACAACATACTTTTTTTGTTTTTGGGTAGGTTCAGTAGGTGAGAAGAGAGGAGACAAGGCAAGCTGCACCATCCCATGCACACTCATTCTTCTCCTCCCCTCATGGCTGATCCTAAGCCTGACAGTAATGTGCAAGTTGTAGAACCATTAGAAATTAAAATCAGCGCCTGTCCCTATGAGTCGCTGGAAGCGCACAGCTCTGCAGTGAGCCCCAGTCCCTCCTCACGCAGGTCTTCCTGTTACCACAGAGACCCATGCACTGGCAGGGTCTTCCATCTCACCCCCCCCCCCCCCCCCCCCCACGCTGATTTCCACTACTAATGTTGCTGGGGCCTAACAAGTGCTGCCATTAGAGGTTACTTGTTTGGAGTCCCTACCCACAGTTTGAGGAGCCATGAGCTAAAAGGTAAACGGTGACTAAACTCCACTGCAGGGCACTTTCATTTCCCCTGGTCACACCTTAATCTGACGGGGCCTGGGCACTGCTGCCAGGGCGTGTCCCCTTTGGCATTTTACCTGGCATCTCTGGGCTGTTCCTCTTCCTGCCCAGCTCCTGTGCCTTCACCTAGATGAAAGCTGCCCCTGCCACCATGGCCGGCTCCTCTTCTGTCCCTCCTGTGGTACCAGGTTCAGATGTCTGCTGATGTCAGTTGACGTTTGGACTGCAGGCTGCAAGGTGCACAGGAGAGGATCTGACCTTGGCGGCAGGTTCAGCGTTCACCCAGCTGAAGTCTCCAGTGCTGGACAGGAGGAGGAGTAGCATAGACAGCTAAGATGGCGAGTCACGGGGATGGTGGAGGTTCAGCAGGAGGGCATTGCAACTGGTCTGAGGCATAAAATCCGGAATTTTAGCCCTTCTTCTAGCTTCAGACATTCCATAAATATCTGTACTCTCTGTAGAAAATACAGCATTGTTGGCAACTCTACAGGGAAATGGTCTCCCTTTATTATAACCCAAGGGAACCATATTCAGCTGCTGTGTGGCTGTGCTACTTGGCTGGTTATACCTAACTGGTTAATTAGCGGTGTATACTTGCCGCACAGTCGTGCTACTGAATATACCCGGCTACCTAAAAGTCTGCCGGTTATGTATCCAATCAGAGACAGCTGGATAATTTAACTGGCTATCTCTGAGTATTGGAGGTAGCCAATTAACTTATCCGGCTAACTCCGCTCCTCCCTGGTACACCTCCCGCCTGCCCCCAGATTATCTGGTTAGAATTTAGCTGGATATGGGCTGAATATAGCTGGGAAAGCCATTTACACAGATAACTATCATGTTATCCCTCTAAATGGTATTTGAATATGAATCTCCAAATTTGTATTGCTAAGAGATTTCATAGAAAGTGGGAGCAGTGTGTCAAGCTCTGCCTCCTTGGGAAATTTTAAGTTGACCTTAAATGCATCCATTTCTTGGAAGGGAGCACAGGGCTCTTCAATCTCAGCACCACAACCAGCACACACTTTCTGTAAAAACAGAGATGAGTTTAATATAAGCAGTTCTCTTTGTATTGTTGCCAAAAACAATTTTTATTTTCTTTAAGGCCTACAGAGCTTTTTTGTTTAACGTGAGGCGTCCAACTTGCCACAAACATAGTTCTAATTTATAAGTAGCAGTGGATGGCCCACATATCACTGGGACCAAAAAGGTGCCCGGTGCTTCTCTCGGTGAAAATCTGTCCAAAGTAGCCCTAGCCTAGAAAAGTAAAAAGCAGATCGCAACGAGGCTATATAATACAGTTCAGCAGCTTTTTTGTTGCAGATGGAAAGATTCACTTCCTTATTTATAGATGTTTTAAGATTTGCACAAGATAGTGGTGCAAATCTTATCGATCTGCGTATCTGGGGACTCTCTGGATTTGGCCCGGAGATTTCTCGATTTGTAAGGGAATGGCCGGATCCTGGGCCAAGAGCTAAACCCTCCGGTCTATTTTTATGGGCAGACCCCAGGGCGGAGCACCCCTAAACCCTCCGGGTGCCCTGCTGCTGCTGCTGCTAGTGTGCACGCCCACCCAGACTGGAAGGTGCCAATCAGAGGCCTCCTCCCATCTTCCTTCCCTTCCGATTGGCCTGCAGTGGGAAGAGGGGCTGGAAGGAAGGGGAGTTCCATCGGCCCAGGGCAGGAGCAGGGTATGGCATGGCTGGAAGGAGGAGGAGGAGCCCATCAGCTGCAGGAGCCTAAGGAGGAGGTTGCTGCTGCTGCTGGTGGGATCCAGGTGGGGAACTATAGTAAGTGTGGGGGGGGAGGGAGTGTATGGGAGGGAGGCATAGCCATGTGTGTGTGTGTGTGTGTGTGTGTGTGTGTGAGAGTGAGAATTTGTGGGTTGGGGGAGTGAATGTATGCAAGGGGGCACGTATGTGTGTATGTGAGTGAGAATTTGGGGGGGGGGGGGGGGTTTTGAATGTATGCGTTATGGTTAAATGGTGTTTGGGTGGATTCTTGAGTACTGTGGCAGATGACCACGCCCACGGGGAGGAGCCCCATGAGGCACCACAGTACTTGGCTAAATGCAGACGCACAAACACAGAGTTAGTTCTTTTATTAAACAGCTTGTAGTGTACCACCAGAGGTGGCAGTAGTGAGGTAGTCTGGATGTAGCAGTCTCAGGACCCTCGGCACAGGGGACCCTTCTCACCCCGTTGGTATAGGGGGATTCCGGTGTGGATTTCCCAGCAAGGTAGTTCTGTGGATGAGATAGACTGAGAGTTAGATTACTCACTAGATGGTTGCTGTAAGGTTTGCGATTCCACCAGGCTGAAGAAGATGGTACAGGCACCGAGGCAGGGAGAGCAGGCCCTCGAGGAGCGAGTACCTGATCCCAGTAAGGCACCTGAAAGAAAGCAGAGGGCCCCCGAGGAGCGGGTACCTGGGTTAGAGAATACCCCGAAGGGCAGAGAGAGAGCTTCCAGCGGCAGCACGGAAGCGGCAGAGTCGCTTAGACCGGCCGAGACCAATCCTTTGCTAAGTCAACGAGCTAGAAAACAAGTACAGGCTAAATACCCGGATGGCGTGACATCAGTAGAGGGGAACGCCCCCGAGGTTCGCGCCAATGCTGGAATAAAGACATGGGTGGCGTGTGCACGCGCACCCTAGTGTTGCATCCATCAGGCTCAGATGACTTCGCCCAACATGCCTCACCTTTCTCTCAGCTTTCTCCACCAGCCTCGGGAGAATGGCGTCTGTGGCGTCTCCTTGCCGCACCCTCCGGCGTCCCCGGAGCGGCTCTAGCGCAGCGTTCGGCCATCTTGACCCAAGGTCTCCTAGCGTGCGCGTCCCTACCTTTGTTGAAGTGCTGGCGCGAACCTCGGGTGCGTCCCCCTCGAGTGACGTCACTGCTTCTGCATATTTAAGGTTGCCAATTTGCTGACTCTCGCCGAGTTAGCAAGGATCTGTATGCCCCGGTCTGAAGCTACTCTGCCGCTTCTATCCACTGGAAGCCGTCTTCACCCTTCAGGGTTCTCTAACCTGGGTACCCGCTCCTCGGGGGCCCTCTGCTTATTTACAGGTGCCTATCTTCTAACAGGTGTCTTTCCTGGTGCCTGCTCCATTCTTCAACCTGCTGGAAATTGAGTACAACATCTACCAGTCTGTCTCTCGTCAGTTCCTCGCTACCTCTCTGCATCAGGCCCTACACCACCATTGAGGAACAGGTCTCCTCAACTGAGGACCACGGGCTAACAACTTATCCTCTCTACTGTTCATTGGGATTCTCTCTACTCAGCTACGGGAGTGTGTTTAACATCTGCCAGTCTGTCTCTCCTACAGTGCCTTATTGGACGTCTGCATCGGGGCCTTACGCCACCATTGTGGGACCGGTCTCCCTCGCCAAGGATTACAGACTGGTACCAGCTAACCTGCTCTCTACTGCCACCTCTGGTGGTCATCCTAGCTGTACAATAAAAGAACCTATCTCTGTGTTTGTGCTATTGAGTTTAGCCCGGTGCATCAGTCTCCCTACGGGGCTCCTCCCCATAGGAGATAACATCACTGTTGCCCCTAAGAATCCACCAAACACCTCGATATCATAACACCTAGTAGGCCCTTGGGAGGAGCATGGCGGGAGGCAGCACCATAGCCGTTCCGGGGATGCTGGAAAGGTCGGCTTGTAGACGCGGCAGTAGCCATTTTCTCAAGGGAAGCGGGAGGAGCCGTGAACAAGGTGAGGCAAACGGGGCGAAGCTGTCTAGTACCGACGGACGCAACAGTATGCAAGGGGGCATGAATGTGTGTGTATGTATGAGTGAGAAATTGTGGGTTGGGGGAGTGAATGTATGCAAGGGGGCATGTGTATGTGTGTGAGAATGAGAGTAATGTGAGTGAGCATGTGTGTGAAAATAAGCATGTATGTGTGTGAGAGAGCGCATGAGAGTGAAAATGTGTGCTAGAGTGTGTGGTATGAAAGACTAGAAAGCTTGTGCGACTACTGCCCACCCTGCCCTCATGCCTACCACCTGCTAATTGATGGAAATCTCAGGGTGACTGAAAATCAAAAGTTCCCAGATATGTCAATGTGAGATCTTAGTAAAGGAGAGGATTCCTAATATGGAATATCCTTGGCCTAAGTACCCAGCAGTCCCTTCAGCAGGATGTTTGCACATATCTGCATGTACTGACACCAGGCATAACTGGAAATGCAGTTCATTGGCCATTCATTTTTTCCTTCTACCTTGATTTTCAGTGGTCTAGATTTGAATCGCGTGTGCGATAAGAGATCTGGATAATATTTCAACTTTAAAAATGTAACCTTTTTTCCTCGAGCAGCAGAAGCATCTTTGCCGCAGTGGAGAGCCAAATCGCAGCCAGCAGATGCTAACGCAGAGCAGAGGGAGGCGGGCTCTGGGCTCAGCCCGCCAGCGGCGCGCACTGAGAAGCTTTGATGACGGAGGGAGGGCGTCCTGAGACCTTGGTAGCCTCTGGGAAGTAGCGCAGGAGGCTGTGGCCATTCAATAAACTTGCGTGATGGAAACGGGTCAGATTCACTCTCCTGAAACTAAAAGAGAGAGTGAGGTGCGATAAACCTGCGGGAAAGTAAAGGAGGGAGTCACTGCGGCTGGAAAGCACCACGTCGAGCGCCCGAAAGAAGCTGCTGCTGCACTGAGCCAAGGCGTGGCTGCGCCGTGCAACGCTGACCCGGAAGCAGAGCCACCCTTGGACCGGAAGAGCTGGAATTCCTGGGCTCTGTGGCCCTCCTGAGCGATGGATGAAACAATTACAGCCCAGATCACGCCCCAAGGCTGCTCCCACTCTCTCCAGTTTCCTTCTCCATCCACCCCTGCAGCCAGGCCTTAGCTCACCTACAAATATTATTATTATATGGCCTGAGGCTTGGATAAAAGACATAGCTAATTTTAACCAGTTCCTTTTAGGGAAGGTTTTAGGCTGAACTTATCTGGCTAGGATATGAGCTAAACGTTCTCCTAAATCTGTCGGTCAAAATTAAATCAGCTAGATTTTTGGGAATTTAGCCAGAGCTGAAAACCCGTGCTAAATGGCTAAATCTTCTAAAATAATGCAGTGACGAGCCTTCCCCCTTCCCTCCCTCCTTCCCCTCCTACTTCCATCCTTATTTTTAAAAAGAAAAACTCTCTCCTGCTATCTGGTCCCTCCCTCCCTGCAAGGAAGGATAAGTCTGAAAATCAGTCCCAGCTGCCTCCTTCCCCCAGCCTAACCCTGGAGCGCTCAGCATTTGGGCCGCTGGGCAAGCCTAGGGCACACGCAGTTTGGCTGCTCAGCCCTTCTCAGTCTTTAAGGGCTTTCACCCAGATGACTTAAGTGATTTAGCCGTCTGGATTCCTTTGAAAATTGTCTTCTATGCCACTAAACAACTAGTGCCACCCACTGGCATCTGTCTGTCTGACGTTCACATGTTACAACTGATAACAAATATTAACAACAATGCAAATAGTCCTATAATATAGAAACATAGAAATGACGGCAGAAGAAGACCAAACGGCCCATCCAGTCTGCCCAGCAAGCTTCGCACTTTCTCTTACTTATCTGTTGCTCTTGGCCCTTAGCAACCTTTTGGTTCTGTTCCCCCCCCTTAATATAGAGAGCAGTGTTGGAACTGCCTCTAAGTGAAATATCTAGCTTAATTAGTTAGGGGTAGTAACCGCCGCAATAAGCAAGCTACACCCATGCTTGTTTACCCTGACTATGTAATTCAGTCCTTGTTGGTTGTTGTCTGTATATAGATCCACTTTTCTTCATGCACCCCTGCCATTGAAGCAGAGAGCTATGCTGGATATGTATTGAAAGCGAAGTATCAGACTTTCTCCCTTGCTGTTGAAGCAGAGAGTAATATGCATTGAAAGTGAAGTATCAGACTTTCTCCCCTGCCGTTGAAGCAGAGAGCTGTGCTGGATATGCATGAAGTACCAGTCTTTCTGGAATATCTATATATTTTTGTTATTTTTCTGGGCACTGTTTTAAAAGAAATCCCTTATTTTCCAACAAACATTTCACTAGTGACCAAGCTCTCAGCTGTAGAAGCTTTGCTGTACTTCTTGCTATAGTCCAGATACCACTGACTGAATGTTGACTGCTGCTACTTTTTGGCACTGTGCAAGCTGCCTTCTTGATATAGTACAATATTTAAAACTACTGGGCTCAAGAATAAATTATTTGACAGTGTCTGTGCCACCTACACGGAGCCGAGGCTGCGTTTCCTAATGAGCTATGCTGTCGAGCAGCGCTACTCAGCCTTCTTAATTTTGTGGCGCACCTTCAAGTTGGCTCAACTCCTCAGCCTCCCTCACCTTCCACCGGCAGGGAGGGAGCCTCAGTCTGCCAGCTCCAGTCTGACATCTGAACGAGCGGAGCCAGACAATTGCAGGGCCCCTGCCCAACACTCAGACGTCGGATGGAATCTGGAAGAGGGGATGCACACAGGTAGGAAGTGCCTAACTCCTGCCAACAGGAAGCGGGTGCCAGGTTTCTGCTGGGTGAATCTGGGATGGATGAGCAGTTCATGTTGGTGGGAGAGGGGGGAGTCCAGTGGACCGTTCCCATGGAAAATTGAACCAAGTCTACTCTCATAATATACCTAAAAGCACATTCTCTAAGTCCTGCCCGGCAAAATATTTTTGAGACCAATACAAAAGTCTCCATACAAGAGGATTAATTATATACCAGAAAAAGTCTAAATTAGCCAACAAAATGTCAAATGTATGTGGGAGCCGTGTTGAGGTCAGGACTCTGAGCTGCGTCCCAGGATATTTCCCACTCATGCATTATCAGCATCCTCCACACAGCAATAAGTTCCCAACCTTTATTTATTTATTATTTATTTGACTCTTATATATACTCTCGTTCTATGTGAGAATCACTAGTTCACAACCGTGTACAGGTTTGACACTTTTATTTATTTATTATTTATTTGAGTCTTATATATACCCTCGTTCCATGTGAGAATCACTAGCTCACAACCATGTACAGGTTTGACACTTTTATTTATTTATTATTTATTTGAGTCTTATATATACTCTCGTTCCATGTGAGAATCACTAGTTCACAACCAGGTAGAGGTTTGACACTTTTATTTATTTATTATTTATTTGAGTCTTATATATACCCTCGTTCCATGTGAGAATCACTAGTTCACAACCGGGTACAGGTTTGACACTTTTATTTATTTATTATTTATTTGAGTCTTATATATACCCTCCCCTTCCCCGGCGGTGGACGGACTGGCTTGGTGACTCTTTTACCCTTTCCTCCTCCTGTGTGTAACTGTCCGGCAGTCCCTACTCCCTCCCCCCTTCCCCAGCAGCAGAGGAACGGGCTGAGCCGTTTCTCGGAGCGGCGACTCGTCTGCCCTTTTCTCCTCCCCTCCGTGACACCCAGCATGTAGCGCAGAGCTCTATGGTCCGCACATGCGCGGTAGAGCTGCTCTCTACTGCGCATTTGCGGTCCGTCGGTCAGAGATAGCGTGTGTCGCTTTTATGTCCAACAGATGGCGCTGTTTTTCAAAAAAAGCATGTTTTTACCTGTCACAGGTGTGACATCTATATAATATAGGTATATAAAAACACATGCGAAATCGAATGCAACGTTGTGTGAAAATTTGAAAGCAATCGGTGAAGAACTTTTGGAGATTTAAGATTTTGAACAAACAGACATTTACATTTTTATTTTTATAGAAGATTTATTTGAGTCTTATATATGCCCTCGTTCCATGTGAGAATCACTACTTCACAACCGGGTACAGGTTTGACACTTTTATTTATTTATTATTTATTTCACTGGCAGTGGCTGAAGAAGCCACCCAGAGTGGGGGACCGCCGAGTGTAAGACCCCAGCTGATCGCTGGCTTATCCCCTTACCTATTTGCAGCTAAAGATCCTCTGTGCTTATCCCAGGCCTTCCTGAATTCCATTATCTCCACCACGGAGAGGATTGTCCGTGCAGCCAGACCCATTTCCACCCTCAGGGAGTCTCATGCTCTGACCCCTTCTTTTACAGCACTCTTCCCTCTGTGAAACGTTTGTTTCCTGTGCCCTATTTATACCTTTCAGGTATTTGCAGTACAGTGGCAAGAGAATGGGCACCAGTTACAACCCTAAGAGACACCTGGGGGCAGGGGGAGAGGGAACAAACCTCAGCCGTGCGCAGCGGTGGAGCAGTGTTGGTTTTTATCTGCCATCATGGACTAATGTTTCTCTGAGGCTGACTGGCAAAATTTCACCTGGGTAACCTTTTACCCTTATAAAATGTAAGCAGGTGAAAAGAGAGTGGCAGAGGACCTTCCAGGAGCAGAGCTTAACACGGAGCAGCACTCAGGTAAACTTACCCAGGTGAGTCTGCTGGGACGAAACGCTGTCCTCCAGTTACCCCGTTAACTTTACCGGGATATATTCAGTGAGAGAGCTACCCAGGTAGGACCCAGGTACCCTGCTGAGATTTCACCTCTGTGTTCCTTCCTATGTTAAATGTCTCCATTGTATCTCTCTCGTCTCTCCTCCTCCGCTCCTATTATCTCCCAGGGCTTTTGGTGTAGACTCTGCCCCATCTTGCTAGTGTTTCTTCGGACTCCCTCCATCAGTCTGACCACACACATGCAGGCACAATCACAGTATTTCCTGTATTTAAAGTTCAGGAGTGGAAATCAGATCTTCCTCTTCCCACAGGCTGAAAGCCATCACATCAGCCAGACGCACAAAGCCTTCCAGCTCTGATGGAGGCCTCACTCCCGTCTCCTGTGTGAAGGCCTCCTCGCTGCCACCAGGTCCCGGGGCTGCCAAAGAACGTACATCTTGCTCTTTCTTTCTGCTCCCTGTAAGTTTCTGAGTAATCACACTCACCCCTGTCCCATGCAGAGGCCATTCTTAGTGTCACCCCTGCTTGCTGCGGCATTTAATCAGCTGGGCATATCTGTTTGAATGAAGCAAACAAACGCACAGCTTGTTCTATTCACAGTATCTTTACTAGGTTAGACTCCTGGACCTCAGTTTCCAGTTTTTATTTTACTTTTCCCTAGGAATGTATCCGAGTTTATTACAAGAAGAAAATCAGTGGAAATAAATGAGTTATTTTTTTCACACTGATTTTCTCCAATGTTTGTTGGTTATAATAAACCCTGACATACTCCCTGAGAAAATAAAATAAAAACTTGATAACGAAGGTCCCTGATTAGACTATAGGCTTTCCTGTGTAATAAAGAAGATGCCTGCTGTCTAATTCACAGCAGAATCTGACAAACAAGTTCTGCTCACCAGCTAACAGCGCCTTGAAAATGAAACAGAGCCTGGTTTATCAAAATGATTTGCACACGCAGTAAACTGTTTGTCTTAAAGCTGGAACCATTCTAGCTTGTGATAAATTCCTTTATCTGGGACATCTTCCAAAATCATTGTCCTCGAGACTGGCAAAAGAAGTGCAGCCTGTGTTCTGCATTAATTAACGACCTTTGGTGGAGAGTGCTACTTGAACTCAGCCTGTTTAAGGGAAACATATTCCTTTTGCCTGGGTATAAGTTTTGCTTTATGTATAAATATATAAAATAAATAGGTCCACATCTCCATTCTTTATATTTACAGAGAAACAGAAAGAGAACACATTACATATCTTTGGTGCAAAGATTAACCTTAGATAACTACATTAGTTAAAAATGTTGAGGTTGGGTCACGTGATTCGGTGAGCTGAAGCGGTCGGGCTAGCTTGAGCTCTGGGTGCCATCCCTCGCAAATCCACTGTCATCACTACTTTACAAACTCTCCTCCTAATTACAAATTCCTCAGGAAGATTTCCTTGTCAATTGACAAATATATGCAGCATTCTCCTGAATCGATGCTGGTGAAATTGGCCAAGGTGGTAGCTGACAAAATGGCCACCAGGAAAAATAAAGGCCTTCGAGATACTGCTATAGAGCCAACTGTAAGCAAGATCACAACGGCTGTTACTGCAGCTCTTGCAGATGAATTAGATGCAATCTCAGCTCAAATAACAGATCGTAAAAGCACGCTTACCGAATTTGGGCCGTGCACAGATTTTTTGGAAGGGAGAGTCTCGCTAATCGAGGATAATGCACTTTCGGGCATCAGGCAAGTTGAAAAAAAAGTGGAGATGTTGTTGACTGCTCACAAGGACAAAATCGATAAACTGGAAAATCGTTCTCGAAGAAACAATCTTAGATACGCCAGTTTTACTGAGGCTATAGAGGAGCAGCATTCTTTCAACATGGCTGCCTACAGCTCCAAACCTTCCTGACAGCACGGGCCCTATTTTGATTGAAAGAGCACATAGGCCGGGTGCTCGGAATGAAGCTAACAATAAGCCGAGGGTGGTTGTTGCAGAAGTGGACCCCTGGACCGAGGTGGAGTTGGGGCAACCTACAGGGAGGAGCCCTGCAGGTCCCCACAGTCGGCAGGCAGAGCTGGCTGGAGCAGAGGCCCAACAGAAGCTTCATCAATACCAGCCCTCGTTCCCTTTAGGTTAAGCCCTCGGGTGCAGGGACTGGCTAGACTTAGGCATGGGCCTCTGAGGAGACATAGATCTGTCACGTAGGGTTTTATAGGATAGCACAGAGAGCAGCAGAGACAGTACGGGCAGTGATCAGGGCAGTCAGCAGACAGGAGAGACTGGTGCAGGCTGTGGTTGGAGGCAGTTCATTCAGTGTTGTGGTTTGGGCAAAGGTCTGGGCAGGCAGAGTTCAAGCAAGATCATGAGCAGGCAGTGGTCAAAGGCAGGTGGAGGTCAAGCAGCGTCAAGGTACAATCCAAAATCAAAGCTAGGAGTCCAATCCAAAGTAGGTGAAGAGAAGAGGAACAGCAGGACAGACAAGACACTGAAGACAGATGAGGGATGGCAGAGCACAAAGATGAGATCTCGGGAGAAGACCAGACTTGCAAGGGAACCAGGAACAGAACACAGGAACTCAACAGGACACATGGCGGAACAGGAACCAGGAGGCAAGGATCAGGAACCAGGAACACAGAGACAAACCGCTTCTCCAACGGAGTCGACCTATTGCCAAGGC
Organism: Rhinatrema bivittatum; assembly: GCF_901001135.1. Lineage (NCBI taxonomy): Eukaryota > Metazoa > Chordata > Amphibia > Gymnophiona > Rhinatrematidae > Rhinatrema > Rhinatrema bivittatum. The sequence goes on from NC_042618.1 coordinate 476,740,964, forward strand.
AAGAAGCAACTGCCAGAGTGGCCTTATATACTCACAGGCAATGATGACATCAGGCAGCGCCAGTCCCGGTTTTCCCGCCTCTGGCCCTTTAAGAAGGGCAGGATCGGTGCGCGCCTAGGAGGGCCCAGACCAGACACAGCGTCAGAGATTTGCAAACCCTGGCGGCCTGCCGCACTGGTGGGGAAATCAGTATCAGAGCTCCCAGGAGCAGAAGAGAAGAAGAGCTGGCGGCAGACTGCTGCGTGCGCATCTTGGCATCTGCTGGAGCTGGCTCAGATCCGGGGCTGGAGGTAAGAGTGGTGGGGTCTCGGGACGGACCCGCAACCCGCCAAACGCAACAGTGAGGATTGCCAAGCTATTAAGTTTTGTACAAAAATAACAAACATTAAGAGCATATCAGAAACAATCGGCTCTGACCTCTCAAACACAGGCAATAAAAATTTCCCAAGACTACTCAGTGAAAGTAGTGACGAGGAGAAAAGAATTTGTACCACTTTGTTCAGGTTTGGTGGCCAAAAAAAGTACATTTCGCTCTGCAACTCCCTGTCAGACTTAGAGTCTGGCATGAAAACAGGATGGAGGTGTTTGAGAAAATTGAGGAAGCAAAAACTTTTATTGCATCCTTGGAGAAATAAACCCAGATGTTACAGTAATGCTGGAAATCTGGGCAGGTCTTGAATATTGCAGTGCATTGTCATGCTTCGTTATTCAATAACTTGTGGCAGTTATATGACGATTGCACTTGGCTTTGGAATGGAGTTCTAATTCAGTGATTGGTTTGTTTTTCACCAAAGGGAAAATTGTGAAGACCGCAAGAGTATATTGGCAATGCAGACAGAAAGTCAACAGTCAGCGGGGCATGTGTCAAGGCGGAAGTGCTGTGGTTCCTGCTAGCAGCAACTTATGTTGTGGTGTGTGACTGCCTGCAGCACGACCTGGCAAGCTCCATTTTTAGTTGGTATTTAGGCAACTTGATAGGAACATGAAGTTCCTTCTAAGTGAAGCAGCTTTTTTATTTTCTTATTCCTTTACAGCATATAAAAGTGGACTGTAAATTCTGCGGTAGGCACAGTGACAGTTACATGAATGTGCTTTTAATGGGGTTGTTTACATAATGCACTTACAGTTATTGTGTTTATTACTGTTCTGCTGGCTTTAGATATTATCCATTATAATGGGGAAAAGGTATTTCTATATGTCTGTGTTGGAAGACTTTGAAGAGTTGGAGGATGGCACCTACTCGCACACACAGCGTCTCCGTCTCTCGGTCCGAGAGAGTGTAAGAATAATGTTACATTGGAAAGAGGAAAGAGGGAGGAGGTTTCAGATTACTGGAGCAATATTGTTCATATCTGAGCAAGGAGGGGTGAGGATGGAGGTTAGGAAGCTTCAAGAGATAGATTGGAGTGATCTACTTAATGCCATGGTGAGTCTGAGTGTCACTACAAGTACAGTTGGAGTGAACAAAATACTTCTAGATAATCCACAGGATGGAATATTAGTTTTGGAAATATCCTTTAGGAAACATGCATCTGCAATTTTTAATTTGTTGTTAGGATAAAATATATGTCATGGAATTTAGCGGGGATGGGTTCCCCTATCAAAAGGGAAAGAGTGTTTTCACGCATTAATGGGCTAAAGAGTAGTGTGGTTCTGTTGCAGGAAACACACATGATGGATGCAGAACTTACAAAACTAAGGAGGCGTGGATTTCATCAAGCTTTATACGCAATGCGGTCGCTATTGTAGTACGCAAAAACATTTCTTTTGTATTGGAAAACTCTTGCCAGATAAAGAAGGTAGATATGTATTGATTAAAGGGAAGATATTTGGGAAAACTATGATTTTGGCCTCCATATTATGCACCAAATACCTACTCTTTTCTTTTTTACTACTCTGGTAAAACAATTATCAGTTATGGGTCCTGCACCTGTGATAATGGGGGATGATTTTAATTGCATGCGGGATGTAGTTTTGGATAAATGTACAAGCTTCCCTAGTAATAACTTGGGTAGAGGCAAAGGGGTTCAAATTCTTATGTGATCATCTTTCCCTTATAGACATATGGCGGACTCTCCATCCCAAGGAGAGAAATTACATCCATTATGCTAGGCACATGCCTCTAAATCTCGGATTGACTGATTTTTTAATTTCGAAATATTTGTTCGATAGGGTGAAGCAGGCTTCAATTAAAGCCCTGGTCATCTCTGACCATTGTCCTGTATTATGTACATTATAAGGCCAATTACTACCCAATTCTTCAACTAATTTGTGCATGCCTAATTGGCTACATAAGGACCTAAATTTAAACAGTTTATAGAGGAGAAGTGGCAGCAGTTTGCTAATACATTAATGCACAACACACTGAAAACCCTGACACTGAAAACCCTGTATTATTTTGGGAAACAGCCAAGGTAGTCCTCAGGGGAGAGATTATCAGCTACGTTGTGTAGAAAAGAAAGAAGAGTAATAGAGATATCTTAGATATAGATAAAAAGTTGAATATTACAAGAATCAAATGAATAAGACAAATGATGAGATATGGTCTAACTGCTTTAGAAGCAATCAAAAGTTACTAAATGATTTACTCTTTCAAAGGGCATCGGCAATGCTATTTACCTTTAAACACAAATTATTCCAATATGGAAATAAGTTGAGGCCTATGTTAGTAAATCTAGCAATATTCAAAGGGATTCTAAATTTATGGGTGGCATCAAAAATCAGCAAGATAATTGGGCAACATCTACAACAGAGATTGGGGAAGTGTTCCAACATTTTTACCAACAGCTTTGTTCCACTGAGATCGATAATATAGAGGCAATGCAGTCTTTTCTGGCTGATGTTAAACTTCCTCAGCTGACGGAATCCAGTCTTCAGAGCCTGAACAGACAAATTTCAGAGCAAGAAATTTTATTAATAATAAGGGAGCTTCAACTTAATAAATCTCCAGGCCCAGATGGCCCTGCCTCCTCTCTTTCATAAATTACTGCAGACCATGGTCATTAAAAGAACTTTTTAATTACTTGGTCACTGACTTAATGCCTAATACGATGAAAGTGGCAGTTATAATAATACTACCAAAACCGGGCAAGGATTTAGCTAGGCCAGGGTCTCGCAGACCCATATTGTTGTGGAATCAAGACATCGAGATATATGCCAAGATATTAGCAAATCATCTTGAATTGATAATGCCTTCTTTAATTTCCCCAGAACAGACGGGATTTGTCTTTGGGAGGAGCTCTGCAGTGAATATTGGGAGGTTGCTGCTTGCGCTGGAAATGTGCAGGAATAGCAAGCCCAGAGATCCCTCGTTGGCAGCTTTGATGTGGAGAAAGCTTTTGCCAGGCTGTGGTGGTCTTTTTCTCCACACGGTGTTGGGGGACTGTGGATTTAAGGGAATTTATCAAATCTGTCATTGGCCTTTTATATGAAGACCGTAAGGCTTATATTTCTATAAACGGGTCAAATTCCTACACATTCAATTTGGGCAGAGGGGCGAGGCAGGGTTGCCCCTTATCCCCATTTCTTTTTATACTCTACTCTGAAAATGTCCCATAATCATAATATCACAGGTGTTGCTGCTGGCGAACAGATCAAAATCATGTTCTTCACTGATGATATTCTTATGACACTTACTAATGCTCATACCTTATTGGATATTATTAATACATTTCACAAATTTTCAGATCTTAAACTGGATGTAAACAAATCTGAAGCGATGGGAAAAATGGCCGTTTCCCATTACAGCGGGCTGACAATACAGTTACATATTTGGGCATTTGAATTCACAGACACCCTCATAAAGGGTATTTTTTATAAAGTTTCACCAGTTTTAGAGGAATTAAGAAAAAGATTAGATAGTTGGAATCATTTTTCTCTTTCCTTATGTGGGTGTCCGACACTGGTTAAAAGTTAAAATGATCTTAATTCTCAAGTTGGCACCAATTTTTATTTTGAAAAAGGACCTTAACTTGATTCAAAAGCTTTGTTCTCAATATACCTGGAAGAAGAAAAGGGCTAGATTACCATGGTCTAGAGCAGTGGTTCTCAACCAGTGTGTCGCCAAGAACACGCAGGTGTGTCATCACACTTCCTGGTCCCCCGCTGACCCAGCTGCTCCCCGGTCCTCCTCCGCCCGGGCTTAAAATGCTGTTAGCCTGGGCGGAATGCGGCAGGACAGCTGGAGTCAGCGGCACCGGCACGGTCTCTTCTTCCCGCCTCTCCACGCCCCGGAAGAGGAAGTGGTGAGCAGCGGATGCGTGCGCGGGAAGAAGAGACCATGCTAGTGTGGTCAGAATCGGCCCGAAGAACAGAAGAGAGACGCAGCCTGAGGAATGAGCAGCGCGGCTCGGAGGAAAATGAAGAAGAGCATTAACCCCCGCGGCTGATGGGACTCCTCCTCCGTGAGGGTTGAAAATGAAGGAGGTTAGGGTTGGGAGGAGGCTGCTGCTGCCGCTAGTTCCGGGGGGGGGGGGGGGGGAGAGAATGAATGAGCAAGCAAGCATGTGTGTTTGAGATCCTTTGTGTGTGTGTGAGTGAGATAGCATGTATGTGAATGATCGAGATCCTGTATATGTGAAAGAGAGTATGTCTGTGATTGAGAGCCGCCTGTGAGAGAGAGAGAGCATGAATGTAAGTTTACGATCAGGAACCTGTATGTGTAAGTTTGTGATTGAAAACCTGTTTGTGTGAAAGAGTATGTGTGTATGATTGAGATCCTTTGTGTGAGAGAGAGATCATGTGTATGTATGATTAAGAGCCTGTGCGAGTATGTGATTGAGAGCCTGTGTGTAAATGAGAGAGAGAGACCATGTGTGTCTGTGTGTGATTGAGAGCTGGTTTAGGTGAGGGAGCATGTGAGTATGTGATTGAAAGCCTGTGTGTAAATGAGAGAGAGAGAGAGCATGTTTGTAAGCATGTGAATGAGAGTCTGTGTGTGAGAGAAAAAGACAGCATGTGTTTATGTGATTGAAAGCCTGTGTGTGTGTGTGTAAGCGTGAAAAGATAAGACAGCATGTGTGTAAATATGTAATTAAGAGCCTATAAACGTGAGAGAAAAAGCATGGGCATATGTGAGTGACTGAGAGCATGTGTGTATAGGTGTGTAATTGAGAGCCAGTGTGAGAGAGCGCACTGGTATGTGACAGAGAGAGGAGAAAGTTCCAAGCAAACCACCCCTCCTCCTGCTAATTCAAAACAATCTCAGGACACCTGGATATCAAACGTTCCCAGGTATGCAGACCAAAAATATTTTTGTATCCTTATTTTTCATTACTGGGTCTTTGTGTCTGCTATTTTGAAATATTTTATTGGTATCTAGAAATTTTTTGTGAGTTTTTAATTATTGGATATTCCACTCATCAGTGTTTCGAAATAATCTGTTCTTTTTGTTAGTATGGTTTTACTGCTACTGATTTTATATTTCTTGAATTGTTTTATAAGGATGGGTGATGTTTCTTTTTTTCCTTTGTTGCACTGCATACAGAGACTCTGGCTTGTTGCGGTTTCCAGTTCAGTTTTTTCTGCATGCTTCTAGTTATGTGTTTTGGTCTCTTTATTCTATGTTAGGTGAGGGTCAGCACATGTGATTTAGGTGAGGTTTTCTGCTGGCGTGTAGCTTCTGTGTAGGGCTCTATAGCAGCCTGATTTGGTCCGTTTTCCTAATAGGAGATATATTAGTGTCTTAAGGCCTGGTGTAATATTTTCAGTGTTGCCTTTGCTTCGGTAGGGTGGTTACTGTTTAAGTGCTGGAAATTGGTGCTGTTTTGGTGTGGGATGTTTACTATTTATGCAATTTCTGTTCAGACAGAATACGTATCTTTTCCTTGTGTCATTTTAAACAAGAAAAATAATTACCAGACTTTTACTTTTTATTTCTGCCGTGAATTGTAATGAGCAGTGTGTCACACATGTGAGTGTGGCCTGTCAGGTGTGTCACGACGGGAAAAAGGTTGAGAACCACTGGTCTAGATTAAAGGTTCCATGGGAAAAAGGAAGTTTAGGATTTGCAAACATATGTTTTGATAATATTGCTTGTATTATGAAGATAATTAAGGAATGGGTAGCAGAAGATCCAGTGCATCAGTCTGCAGAACCCTACAGGCTGCCCCATTGATTCAATTGGTGAGAAAGGGACGGGCTTTTATTAGGAAACATCTGGGATTGGTTTGGGATAAATCTTTCCTTGCCTTTATATGGGAATCTGCAGTTTGCTCCCAGTCTCCTTAATAAGAAGTTTAATATTTTGAGTGGTTTGGGCATTTCTTTTATACAACCTTTTATCAATCGGCAAACTGGAAAACTGCATTCTTTTGAATATTGTCATCAAAAACTGCATTTTCAAAAAACAGATTTTCCTACATATTTTCAATTGAATAGTTCTATACTTATGTTTAAAAAATCTCAGATGAAGCACAGTTAACTAATGGGTCTTTTCAATGGCTCACTCATATGCTTAAGAAAAATGGGACGTCTATTACAATAAATGGAAAACGTTTTACATGATACATCTTCTTACGGTGTTTTACAAGTTACCTTCTTTAAAGTTACCTTCTGTAACTGACCTTCTTGATTAGAAGCTGTGCCTTGTATTTTCTGTGTATGTAGCTGATGAAATGCTGCAGTAAGTTTCTCCAAAGTTTCTTGCTGCTCTGAGATGCGTTGTGCCAGGCCCGGTATAGCTTGCAAAGCAGAGAGATGTGCCGGATCCATAAGGTTAACAACATCCCAAAGTTGAAGCCAAATCCACTGGAGTTAACAACATCCCATAATTAGCCGGATCCACCAGAGTTAGCAATCTGTTAGGAAAGCTCTATGTTAGAGCTGGGAGTAAGCAATCTGTTAGCGATTTGCTAGGGAGTTAGCAATCTGATGTACATCTGCTGCTCGAATTAGTAATCTGTATGGAGAAGATGCTTGATGGGAGGAGCAATCAGATAGGAGTTGCAATCTGTAGAGAAAGCTCTGTGTAGTGGGCTCCTGGAGAGGGAGGAGTCAGCGATCTTGTGGTCTCAGATATCGTCTTGCTAAGGAGTAGCAATCTGTAATGAATCTGGTATAGTTGTGAGTGGATCCCTGGGCCGATGGCAGATGACCACGGTCTCGGGAGGATACCCCAAGAGGGACCACCGGCTAGGCTTGAGTATGGAGACAGACACACATTAGTTCTTTTATTAAACAGGTTATTAGAAACCACCAGAGGTGGCAGTAGTGAGCTGATATGCCCGGCAGGGCTGTAGTCCCTCAGGTACTGGAACAGCGATTCAGGATGGCTGAGCTGTTGAGAAACTGTAGAAAGTGAGTAGGCAGAGTTCATAAACAGAACTGGATGACAAAACTCACGTAAGGTCTCAAGGAAGTTCAGGAGCTGGAAAGGTTTAGGCCCTCGAGGAGCGAGTACCTGGTTCCAGGGAAAGCTCTGAGGGAGCGATGGTAACTCACAATTGTTTGAAGCAGCGATAGCTTCCAGGCAGTAGAGAATCTTCAGAGTGTCCAGGAACATGGGCCCTCGAGGAGCGAGTACCGGTTCTTATCTGTAATCTGAAAGTAAAGAAAAGAGCGAGGCCCCCAAGGAGCGGGTATCTCTGGTAAGTCCGAGGAGGCAGAGTAGCTTGGAATGAATCCCTTGCGATCCTATTTGTATCCTTGTTCGTATCCGTATCCTTGCTAACTCGATTTGTTAGCGTTTTCAAAGACCTTTAAATATTGGAAGCAGATGACGTCATCTCAGGGGGACGCCCCTGAGGTTCGCGCCCTTGCCGGTACAAGAGTCGGGACGTGCGCGCCCTCGACATCAGGACAAGATGGCGGCGTTGCAGCGTCGAGCTGGTCCGGGGACGCCGGAGGAAGACGGCATGGAGACGCCGCGGCAGCCAGCCGTCCCTCAGACCCGGAGGGAGTCGCCATAGAGGTAAAGAGGGCGGAGTGAGGGCGTCGAGCAGCAATGGACGCAACACCACACAAATCCTTGTAAATATTATTTATAAATCCTTTTAGAGGTAAACCTTTTATACAATATTTCTCAAACTCAGAAAACCCTTTACTCTGCCATGTCTTTCCCATATTCTGGTATATATTGGATCGTATTTGTAAATATGCAAACTGGTCTGCATGTTCCAAGGGATATTTATTTTTTAGGGGATGAAAAGGAATCCAATCCTGTGGACTTAAAATCTGTCCTATGCGATTAATTCCTTTCAGCTCCCAAACCTGAAATTGTGCTCCCGCCATTTCATCATTATACCCAATGGGCATTAATATTTACTCCAAGAAATCATTTTATCCTTAGCAGAGTCCCAAACCTCCATTGTCCACTTAGTGAAAGGATTACGAAGAACTTTAAATTGGGTTTTGCCTCTTAGGTAACCAAGGTAGAGCCTGCATCGGTGTCTCAGCCCCCCACTGGGTTTGCATGGGTGATTTCTGCCATTCTGAAATGGCCCTAATTTGGGCTGCTTATAATATCACTCAATATTAGGGACTGCCAGCACCCCCCCCCCCCCCCCCTTTAGGGATATACAGTAGAGTCTAAAGTCGCTTTAGTTGCCAAATAAATTCTAGAAATGATTTCTGGATCTTCGGGAAATTGCCCTGGAAGCACCTGAGCCGAGGTTGTGCGTTCATCTTGAGAGCAGCCACCCTTCCCGACCACGGCAGATTGGATTTTTCCCACTTGCAGAACTGGGTATCGTTGATCTTAGCTGCTTGGGAATCATCTCGTCCTCTTCTAGAGATAATTTGATTTTGAAGGAGTTTTTGGAGACTCCAACGGGGCACTCTGTTGGTTTCTTTTCTGTTTAAGTAAGATCTGGACAATGTTCTTTGTGTGTAGTCTCAGAAAGCTCCTGAGCCGTTTCTGGGTTTCTCCTGGGGAGAGGAGGAAGACGTTTCCTTGCAAGCAGCAGGGGAGCAGGTCTGAAAGTGGATATTAATTAGCTTTTCTTTACCCCTGCTAGGGATGGGAGTGGCTGAGAGTTATAATGCATCTGTTTCCTTAGGTATTCTCTCCCTTTACATTGTTTTCTTTTCTCCTCCCTCGTATGAATGTATTGTAGACATTATACAGTACTATTGTTCGTTGTAGTGAGAAATCTTGGCTTTTCTGTCTAACAACTTGCGCCTTGTGCTACACTGTGGGATTTAATACAGTTTAGCTCTGTTCTTCCTGCAGAAATAAACGCCTTTGATAACTGCCCTTCCTGGCTGGTAGGGGTGGTCAGATGATAACATCTGTTCTGCGCTCTGGCCCACCCCGGCAGGATCTCCCTCACATCCAGACAAGGATCCTCAGATTATTCCCTTGGCTTCTTAGGATGGCTGCCAGCCTCAGACACATTCCCTTCCTCCCTGTTTTGCGGGTGCATCTCTTGCTTCTTTTGTAAGCTGCTCGCCGCAGACTCTTTCACTGACTTCGTGCCTTCTCATTTGATTGTTTGGCTTTTTTTTTGTTTGTAATTTATGTTTTCAGTTTTCTTCCTGAGCCCTGGGAACCCAGAGGACATGAATGCCAGTCTTGGCTGAGATTACTTGCGCAGTGGAAATCGCTGACTTTTCTGCGCCCGCATTTTCCTTCAGTGGAACAGAAGGGAGTGGGAGCTGCATGGCCACAGGTGGTGTTTTGGGCTATTTCCATTTCATTTTTTTGTCACTTATATCATTTCATATCTCCATAAATAACGCTTGATTCATTGTAAGTGCGTTATAAGGCAAATTATGAAAGCCCCGTGCTCGCCAAACCTGAGAGATAGCGTGCAGAAGTCGGGCTGGCGCGGGCCGCACGGAATGTAAGAAGCGCGCGAGTAGGCGCGCATCTCCCGGTACGCGCACAACAATGTTTGCAACAGAGGGGCAGAACGTGGGCGTTCCTAGATTTCTCAGTGAAATCCGCGTATAAAGTATTTACACGCACGTGCCAGGGTCCCCCACCGCCTAACTTTACTTCCGGTATGGATGGCGTGCAAGTCCTGAAACAAAAAAACTAAAGGGATCAGCAGGGCTGTCAGGGTAAAAGGTAGGCTCCTTAACTAGGGGGGTTAGGAAGCCCTATTCTTTACCTGGGGGAACAGGGAATGAACTGGGGAAACTGGTAATTGCGTCGGCGCGTGCGTCTACTAAAATCCCCCCACTTACGCGATGGAGGTGGCATTTGCGCGTACATGCGCGTGTCCATATAAAACTGTGCGCACATGTACGCGCGTGCAGTCTGTTTTATACCATGCGCACACGTACGCAGCTGTGTGATAAAATGTCCGCATCCATCGGCGCGAGCCGGCATACGTGTACACGTGTGCGCCCGCGCGGCTGTTTCAAAGGTACCGCGCCTGTTTTAATAACATGCCTCTTATCACTTTTAATATTGTTTTTTACACTGTTTTATAAATTGTAGGCACCGACCTAAAGCGCGGAACTATATCAGTAATTTCTGCATCATTTTGGGCGGGAAAACAATTCTCTCCCGAAGGAAATTAGAATTGTGAAAGACAAGCACATGAACGCTGAAACAGTTTCTCTTCCCTCTGGCGGCATGTCCTGCTGTCTGTGATGTTGCAATGCCTTATTTTTATTGCTTTTATGTTATTTTCGCTGTGTGCTACACCGATTGCGAGCGTGCGATTGTGCCCTGCCCTGAACGTAATAAATGTTTTTTGAAATAAACAAACCACAGAAGCCATGGTGGCTTCCTGCGTCGTTTTCGAAGCGGTGGCCAATCCCGGCGGGAACGGTGGAAGCCCGGTGTCGGCATCGCTTCGTGCAGCGACTGCGGGAGTGGGGACTGTCTGCGCCGGCCGTGGGCGAGGCCCGACCAGTAGTTCAAAAGCGCGGGACCTGGAGCGGTTTCCTCCGACGTGGTTTTCCCGGCCCCCCCCCCCCCGGTGACGCGAGCTCTGCACAGGATGAATCCTTCTCTCTCTCTCACGCCCTCTCCAGAGTGGGGAGGCCGGGATCATCTCGCCGGGAAAGGCCTAGCGTAGGCGCTGATAAGTCCCACAGCAAGTTTACAGAACGGCACTCCTGCCCCCTGCAATCTCAGAAACCACCCCCCCTGCCCCGTCGTTTTCTCCGAGGTGCACTTACGCGGACCTCACGGCGTTGAGTAACGTCATGTGGGGAACGGCAATGGAGAACGCCTGGCTCTGCCAGAGGGGGTGGCGTCTGTGGGGTCCTCCAGCTGCTCAGAATTTATTTTTTTTTTATTATAACTTGGAAACTTTCTCAGTAGAGGAGAGAATGCTATTGGTTTTCATTTCTTTTGATAATTTCCATAGACAGGGGAACTTGTATAATCCAGTCCCTGTGCGTTAAGGACAGTGCCAGACATACAGACCCAATAATAATCCCAACCAGAAGGGACCCAGCATTGATCCAGGCTGGCCTAACACAGGCCACAGCTGTCCTGGTTCCTCATAGCTCAGAAGCCCTTGGGAGGATTGAGTTCATTCTCTTTTCAGGGTGGAAATTTTAACTTTTTGACTTTGATAATTGTTTTTTGGGTTTTTTTAAATGATCAATGGCATATTTTGGAGCATTAACCCAGCAGTACGGTAGCTGTGTTACTCAACTTCAATGCACGGAAATAAAGGTCAACAAAATAAAAGATGTTTTTCAAAGCATCACTTTATATACTTTTTTGTGTGTTGACTTTTATTCCATGCAGCAAAACTTCCATTATCTGTGCAAGCATCTGCTGGGGCATATAAAATAAAAGATTCTGATGCAGGCCCGGCATGCATCAGGGCGGCAAATCTGGGGGAGGCGGCAGGAGAGGCTGCCGGCAGCCGAAGAAGGAGAGAGGTCCGAGCTGCCGGCGCTCCCTGTCTCCCTTTACTCCACCCCCCAAAATCAGGAAGGCTCGCTAGAGAAAGATGCTCAGCATGATGGCTTGCCTAGGTCGGCCGAGCCCTTCCCATTGGCCATGAACAGGGGGGGAGATAGCACGGAAATTGTTTGCATGGGGCAGCACAGTCACTACACCGGCCCTGCTCTGATGCTAGGTTTATGAGCTTCACTTCCAAATGAAAAATAAAAACCCTTTGCACTCCCATAATACGCATCCTACCCAATGTACCTCACTGACATTCTGCCTTGGGCCCAGCTGTATGCATTACTTACGTGATAAATGTGGTTTTTCCTTTCTATATAATCTGCCTTCTGCCTATCTTTAGGAAAAAGGTGGAATATCAAATGTTTATCACTAAACAAAAATATCAGTGAAACTCCCCTGTAAACCAAATTTTTAATGTTCTCAATTGTCTTTCAAAAGAACGTTAATCTTGCTGTGAATCAGGAGCCTGGGCACCACAGTCGCTGTGCTCATTAGTGCTTTACACAGCCCTGAGGTGGAACACTGAGAGGAGAGGATCACCTTGCTGGTGGCTGAAAGAAATCAGTAAGTTGTTGCTTGGGACATTGTCTTTTTTAAAAGTATTGGGGCAAAGTTAACTATTTCGGAATATTATTTAGTGTGTTTGTGTTTTTAATAGTAAGTCAGTAAGGCAGGGAATAAACAAGTTAGACTGTATTTTTAAATAGTCAGTCAGTAAGGCAGCTAGTAAGCAGTAGGTAGTGTGTTTATTTTTTAAAGTCTGTAAGGCAGCTAGTAAGCAGACGTTAGAGTGTTTGTATTAAAAAAAAAAAAAAAGTAGCCAGAAGCTAGAAATAAGCTAGGAGCAGTTTATACCTAAGTAAAAAGGTTGAAAAGTTCAGTTCAGTTACGCACCTTGGAAAGGTGTTGAGGTAGTGTGATTGGGTTTTGAATAGGTACCAACATTTGATAATCAAGAGAACAGTGAGTCACTCTGGCTGACTAACTGGTTAGACTGTTTGGATTTCCCAACCCACCCACCCCTAGCTCATCCTTTAATTTATAGGCAGGTGCACTTTAAAAAAAAACAAAAAACACTTTATTGAGAGTTTGATAATTCCCGTGTAGGCCACATATAGTGAATTCACTAATACATTTAAAGGACGTTAATTAGACACATTCCTACTCCCATAGCAACCTAAAACTTAACTAGGAACTGACCAAAATTGAGATGAAGGCAGCAGTCCAGCAGCAAGAGGGGGGCTTCCTAGTCTTTTGCATTGAGTGTCACATGTATGACTTTTTACCCGCCGGTGAGAAGTTGTACATGTGCATGCGATGCAAAGAGCTCCTGGCTCTCAGAGAACGAGTCCAATCTCTGGAGGCTAGAGTGGCAGACCTGAAGGAGCTGAGGCAGACAGAGAGGTATATAGATGAGACCTTCAGGGACATAGTAGTCAAGTTCCAACTTCAGACTGGCAGCCCTGGTGCTGCCTTGGAGGAAGAAGGTCTCATGATGGGAGAGCATCAACCTGATACAGCAGGAAAGGATCCTGTAGCAAGGACCTGCTCTCCAGGTGATGCATTGTCCTTTCGCACCGAGGATATCTCCCCAAGGCCTACTGCCCAGGAGGGAAGGGTTAGGTCAGTCGTCATAGTTGGTGATTCGATTATTAGGAATGTAGATAGCTGGGTGGCTGGTGGGCGTGAGGAACGCCTGGTAACATGCGTACCTGGTGCGAAGGTGGCGGACCTTACGCATCACCTAGATAGGATTTTAGACAGTGCTGGGGAGGAGCCGGCTGTCGTGGTACATGTGGGCACCAACGACATAGGAAAATGTGGGAGAGAGGTTCTGGAAGCCAAATTTAGGCTCTTAGGTAGAAAGCTTAAATCCCTAATTTACTCTTTCATAAGAACATAAGAACATAAGAAAATGCCATACTGGGTCAGACCAAGGGTCCATCAAGCCCAGCATCCTGTTTCCAACAGTGGCCAATCCAGGCCATAAGAACCTGGCAATTACCCAAACACTAAGTCTATCCCATGTAACCATTGCTAATGGCAGTGGCTATTCTCTAAGGGGCGGATTTTAAAAGGAGCGCGAATAGCCTACTTTTGTTTGCGCTCCAGGCACAAACAAAAGTACGCTGGATTTTAGCAGATACGCGCGGAGCCGCGCGTATCTGCTAAAAACCTGGATCGGCGCGCGCAAGGCTATGGATTTTGTATAGCCGGCGTGCGCCAAGCCGCGCAGCCTACCCCAGTTCCCTCCAAGGCCGCTCTGAAATCGGAGCGGCCTTGGAGGGAATCCTCTAACGCCCTCCCCTCACCTTCCCCTCCCTTCCCCTACCTAACCCACCCGCCCGGCCCTGTCTAAACCCCCCCCCCTTACCTTTGTCGGGGGATTTACGCCTCCCGGAGGGAAGCGTAAATCCCCACGTGCCAGCGGGCCTCTTGCGCGCCAGGCCGCGACCTGGGGGCGGGTACGGAGGGCACGGCCACGCACCCGGACCACCCCGGGCCGTAGCCACGCCCCCGTACCCGCCCCCAAAACGCTGCCGACACGCCCCCGAAACGCCGCGACGACCGGGCCCGCCCCCCGACACGCCCCCCCTCGGAGAACCCCGGGACTTACGCGAGTCCCGGGGCTCTGCGCACGCCGGTAGGCCTATGTAAAATAGGCTTCCCGGCGCGCAGGGCCCTGCTCGCCTAAATCCGCCCGGTTTTGGGCGGATTTAGGCGAGCAGGGCTCTGAAAATCCGCCCCCAAGTGAACTTAATAGCAGGTAATGGACTTCTCCTCCAAGAACTTATCCAATCCTTTTTTAAACACAGCTATACTAACTGCACTAACCACATTCGCTGGCAACAAATTCCAGAGTTTAATTGTGCGTTGAGTAAAAAAGAACTTTCTCCGATTAGTTTTAAATGCGCCCCATGCTAACTTCATGGAGTGCCCCCTAGTCTTTCTACTATCCGAAAGAGTAAATAACCGATTCACATCTACCCGTTCTAGACCTCTCATGATTTTAAACACCTCTATCATATCCCCCCTCAGTCGTCTCTTCTCCAAGCTGAAAAGTCCTAACCTCTTTAGTCTTTCCTCATAGGGGAGCTGTTCCATCACCTTTATCATTTTGGTAGCCCTTCTCTGTACCTTCTCCATCGCAATTATATCTTTTTTGAGATGCGGCGACCAGAATTGTACACAGTATTCAAGGTGCGGTCTCACCATGGAGTGATACAGAGGCATTATGACATTTTCCGTTTTATTCACCATTCCCTTTCTAATAATTCCCAACATTCTGTTTGCTTTTTTGACTGCCGCAGCACACTGCACCGACGATTTCAATGTATTATCCACTATGATCCCAGATCTCTTTCTTGGGTTGTAGCACCTAATATGGAACCCAACATCGTGTAATTATAGCATGGGTTATTTTTCTCTATATGCATCACCTTGCACTTATCCACATTAAATTTCATCTGCCATTTGGATGCCCAATTTTCCAGTCTCACAAGGTCTTCCTGCAATTTATCACAATCTGCTTGTGATTTAACTACTCTGAACAATTTGTGTCATCTGCAAATTTGATTATCTCACTCGTCGTATTTCTTTCCAAATCATTTATAAATATATTGAACAGTAAGGGTCCCAATACAGATCCCTGAGGCACTCCACTGTCCACTCCCTTCCACTGAGAAAATTGCCCATTTAATCCTACTCTCTGTTTCCTGTCTTTTAGTCAGTTATTTACTCTTTCGGATAGTAGAAAGACTAGGGGGCACTCCATGAAGTTAGCATGGGGCACATTTAAAACTAATCAGAGAAAGTTCTTTTTTACTCAACGCACAATTAAACTCTGGAATTTGTTGCCAGAGGATGTGGTTAGTGCAGTTAGTGTAGCTGTGTTTAAAAAAGGATTGGATAAGTTCTTGGAGGAGAAGTCCATTACCTGCTATTAAGTTCACTTAGAGAATAGCCACTGCCATTAGCAATGGTAACATGGAATAGACTTAGATTTTGGGTACTTGCCAGGTTCTTATGGCCTGGATTGGCCTCTGTTGGAAACAGGATGGTGGGCTTGATGGACCCTTGGTCTAACCCAGCATGGCATGTTCTTATGTTCTTAACTGTGCATCGCAGTTTGTGATGCTACCGGAGCCAGGAGCCAGGCCTGACCCTGGAGACCCCATGGACCACTGATTAGAGATGTGAATCATGTGATCGATCGTCTTAACGATCGATTTCGGCTGGGAGGGGGAGGGAATCGGATCGTCGCAGTTTGGGTTTTTAAAATATCGTGTAAATCGAAAACCGGCACACTAAAACATCCCTAAAACCCACCCCGACCCTTTAAAATAAATCCCCCACCCTCCCGAACCCCCCCAAAATGCCTTAAATTACCTGGGGTCAGGAGGAAGGGTCCCGGTGTGATCTTTCCCTCTCGGACCTCCTTGTGTTGTAGAAATGGCGCCGGCGCTACCTTTGACCTGTCATATGACAGGTCAAAGGTAGCGCCGGCGCCATTTTGTTTTTTTGTCCCCCGACGTCAGGAGATTAGGAGATCGCTCCCGGACCCCAGGGACTTTTGGTCAGCTTGGGGGTGCCTCCTGACCCCCACAAGACTTGCCAAAAGTCCAGCGGGGGTCCGGAACTATCTCCTACCGCGAATCGTTTTTCCGTACGGAAAATGGCGCCGGCCATACACTGTATGGCCGGTGCCATTTTCCGAAAAGGCGCCGGCGCTACCTTTGACCTGTCATATGACAGGTCAAAGGTAGTGCCGGCGCCATTTCTACAACGCAAGATCACACCGGGACCCTTCCTCTGGACCCCAGGTAATTTAAGGCATTTTGGGGGGGGTTCGGGAGGGTGGGGGATTTATTTTAAAGGGTCGGGGTGGGTTTTAGGGTTGTTTTAGTGTGCCGGTTTTCCTGCCCTCCCCCTTCCCCTCCCCCTTCCCCTGATTTACGATTTTTTGACAATAAATCGGGGGAATTGTTATTGTATCGCGGCTCTAACAATTTTTGACGATTTAAAATATATCGGATGATATTTTAAATCGTCAAAAAACGATTCACATCCCTACCACTGATCCCTGTGAGAACTGGAGCAAGTCACTTAAACTTGGGGTGTTCAAACATACATTGTTCGCTGGCTGGGGCTATGAACAGTAACTTGATTTAACACACACTAAATCAGTTTAGTACATGTTAATTTGATTTAGTGCATTAAATTTAGCATGCACTAAAATGATAAAAAATGACAGCACATCCTCTCCAAAACTTTGGTTTCCTCTCACAGTAGGCAGAAAGCAAAGCCTGCCCAAGCGCTGCATGTGTGCCCTGGTGGCAGATCTGATGTGGGTGAGCCGCTAGTGCCTCCTGAACGGCGCTTGGGTCTGACCTGCCATCATCTCTGGGAACTTGAGATTGTCGTGGATTAGTGGGGGAGGGAAGAGGGAGCATGCATACACACGTTCTTCTCTCTGATATACACACACTCTATCACGTGCGTATGTTTACTCTCATACTCACACATACATGTTCATTCTCACACACACTGTCATGCACATGCTCACTCACTGTTTCTCACACACTCACTCACTCACACTTGCTTCTCCCCTCCCCCAACACTTATGCTCACTCAC
Organism: Rhinatrema bivittatum; assembly: GCF_901001135.1. Classification (NCBI taxonomy): domain Eukaryota; kingdom Metazoa; phylum Chordata; class Amphibia; order Gymnophiona; family Rhinatrematidae; genus Rhinatrema; species Rhinatrema bivittatum. Next base: position 476,758,420 of record NC_042618.1, read on the forward strand.
CCTCACTTCTTTCCCTCTCACACACACACACACACACAATTTTTCTCTCACTCTCACACACAAGCTGCTCATTCTCTCTCATTCACTCCCTGTCCCATACCCACCAGTGGCAGCAGTCTCCTCCTGCAGGCCCCCACAGCCAGAGGGACTCCTCCTCTTTCTTCTGCCATGTGGGCCCATGCTCTCCCTGCTCCTTCTTTCAGCTGCATGGCAGGCTCTGTCCCTGCTTCTTCTTCTTCTTCCACTCGCACGACTTCCTCTTCCAGGGCTGATGCTGCCCCTGCTCCTCCTTCCTGTGCGCAGGGGCCCGGGTGACTTCCTGTTCCAGGGCCAGCAGCAGCACCCAGAGTGTTTCAGTGTTTTCCTGCAGATCCACAATTCCTTTACAATTCAGGAGTCTCTGGGTCAAATCCAGAGCGTTCCCAGTTATGATGGCTGTCCACCACACAAAACCCACATTTTAATGAACTAATTAACCCTACTTGTCAACATGATGGCTAGTACAGCAAGCCCTCCTTGGAAAGGAGATAAGTGATCAGAAGATACAGTGCCTTAGTGTCTGCGGTGTGGAGAGAGTGCAACAATTTGCAGTTCTCAGTCCTGTTGACGTAAGCGGGTAGGATACCCTGTCAAAGAAGTGCTTCAGTGCCGGCAGCTCACTGTGGCTCCAATCACTGTTTACACAGACATTGTGAATTCGTGTCAGACCCCGAACATGCCACTTCGTTCCTGCCCTTCGGAGCATCGAACACTGAATGGACACTTTAAAGCTGTTTTGTCCTGGAAGAGGCGTGAGGTCGGGACATGACCGATGCAGAAATGCCCGTCTCGCTTTCCAAAGGCTTGACCTGAGAGATTGAGTCCTGGGGTAAATAACTCCCTCTTGTCCGGTCTGCTAGTAACCGAGTACAGAGTGTGCAGCATCAACAGCTTTCTGTGCTAGAAACAGACAGTTTATTTTTAAGAGTCCACTTATAATAGAAATCAAAGTGGGCATTCAAAGTCTGTCTGGTGTTGAGTAACGAGCAAAGCAGCCCCAGTAAGGTTTGGTGGGGAGAGTGAAAGAGTGAATCATCAGTTTTATTCGTTTTTATATTTATTTCATAGATTTATAACCCATAGACAGGATGCAACAAATAAACAGATAATTACAAATGTATTTTATTTAAGCATTTTATATACCATCGTTCCTAAAGAAGATCACAAAAGTTTACAAAAGCAACATTTACATTAAAGGTCAACACAACATCAAAACATGTTAACTGGATTGTTAAATTAGTAATAATTTGTAGTAAATAAGTTCCTTTTAGATGACGTTCACTCGGTAGTCAGTGACTCTTCGTAATACTCTTTATGTCTCTTAATGATTGTCACTCGTTTAACAAAGATAACTATGTAGTTTTCCACAAGTTGTTGTTTTATGTTAGGTCATACGCATGTTTTCAGCTCGCGTTTGAAGCTCTTTTCTTCTGTAATCAGATGTAACGACTCGGGTAGGGAGTGCCACAATTTTGGGGCCTGCTATAGAGAACATTCGGTCTCTTATTTGCGTAAGATGAGAGCTCCGTGGTGTAGGTATGGTTAACAGTCCTTAGTTTTGTGATCTTAGTGTTCGCTGTGGTATGTATTGTTGGAGAGTCACGCCTAATAAGCAGGAGTTTCTGTCATTGATTATGTTGAAGATTAATGTTAGTACTTTGTAGTGGATTCTTGATTGTACTGGCAGCCAGTGTAGGTCTTATCAGCGATGGGTGATGTGGTCGAATTTCCTTGTCCCTAGTAATAGTCCGGCTGAGGCATTTTGTAGAAGCTGTAATGGTTTTAATAATCCTGAGGGTAGGCCTAGTAGAAGGGAGTTGCAGTAATCTAAGTTTGAGAATATTAGTGTTTGTAAAACAGTTTGGAAGTCCTGGAATGTTAGTAAAGGTTTCAGCCGATGTAAATTTTGCGGCTTGGAATATCCTGTCTTAATTAATTTGTTTATGTGCTTTTTCATTGTGATGCGCTCATCGATTTGTATTCCTAGATCCCGCACTTGTTCAGAGAGTGTAATGTGAAAATTAGTTTAATTATAGATTGGTTTCTCCTTAGCCACGCAATTTCAGGGTTTTTTTGTATTTAGTGCTAGCTTAAGCTGATGTAGCTTTTGTTGCATTGCCTTCATGTATGTTGAGAGTTTAGATGCTATATTTCCAATTGATTTGGCGATAGGAATATAGAAATGTATGTCATCAGCTATAAGAAGTTGATTCCTAGTACTGCTAGTCATTTGCATAGAGGAAACATATAAATGTTGAACAGAGCCTTGGGGGGGGGACACCTGTATCGATTGGGAATGTGTCAAATAGCACCACAGTTTTGTTTTCCTGTACTTGCCATGGTTTGTGTTGGTAAATTTGCTTTAAATGAATTTATGTGTTAGGCCCTCGAGCCGCCCCTGACACCACCAGCAGCGTTCCCGCTGCCGGGACGTCACCAGCGGCCCAGCCTCATTCACGCAGCACAGGACACCGCCGTGACTGTCACCTCGCTGGCTCTTCTTAGGCACTCGTGCGTCCAACGTCTCCCCTCTTAAAGGACCCCCAGCCATGGCGCCTTCTGATGACATCGCTGGCGGTCCACTATCCGAGCTCCTTCCAAGGAGCATCAGAGACCTCAGCGACGGGTCTCCTGCCTAGTAGCAGTGCATGTTGCTACAGCATCCCAGCGTTCCCGGGTCTTCCAGCTTTTTCCTGATTCTTGTCTCATTCAGCCTTGTGTCTCCAGCACTGCCTCGTCCAGCATCCCTTGTTCAGCCGTGCCTCATCCTATCCATCTTCTGCACGTCTTCATCCACCCTTGGCAGATTCTGCCCTCTTGCTTGGACCTAACAACTGCCTGCTGCCTGGACCTGACCTTGTGCGTGGATCCTACCACGGTTTCCTGCATCTGACCCTGACCACCCCTGACTGTCGCCTGCCCCGACCTCGGCTCCTGTAGTCTGCTGCATGCCCTGACCCCATCGTGCCCTTGGACTCTTCCTTACCAGACTGCCCTAGGGATCCACCTACGCCCTGCTGGCTTGGGGGAGGCGGCTGGTATAGGTGAAGCTCCAGCCTGTCCTGCCACAGAGCGCATTCGCCAGCTGTCGACGTAGGCCTCATAGGTTTCCCTACGAGGCTGCGTCAACTACTCCACAGCAACAAGGGATCACACAGCCACACTACTTTATGCATCTCTTTTTATTTGCGTTCCATTTTTTTTCTCTCTTCTTTTCAAATCCATTCTTCAATAGTGAAATATATGGTAGCTGTACCTTTACCTATTACTGTGTGCCACGAAACCTGAAAAAGATACAGAGAAAAGTTTTGCAATGTAGTTGGTCATTTTCTCTAAATCAGAGAAATCCATTTTGGATAGTTTTTCTACGTGTACCTTGATAGGAATGTTGCCCCCTTATTTAAAAACAAATTATCATTAAAAAGTTAAAAATACCTAAGAAAATGTTGTGTTTGTGGCATTGTGGACCCTTGGTCGCTGTGGAGATGACTCTGCCCACGGGGAGGGGCCCCGTGGGGAACCATTGTGATAGGCTGAACTCAAATAGCAGACACAGTATGGATGGAGGGCTTTATTGTACTGCTGTAGATAGAAGATGTAGGCACTGAGATCCACGAGGTGCCAATACATTCAACAGGCTCGGATGTGAAGTCTCACCCAGATGTTCATGATAGGTGGGAGCCCACAGTGCGGGTAACGCCGCAGCTGGTGGGTGGAGCTGGAGCACCGGATCGTAGAGGTACTCATAGGAATATAGGCATCTTCCTGATGATGAATTGGTGGGACCGAAGGTCCGTGGTGCTGGAAACATAGGCTGGTAGGCCTCGAGGAGCAAGTACCTGATAATCCAATATCCTGAAATGGAGAAGAGAAAGAAAGACCCCCGAGGAGCAGTTGTCTTAATTAGTAGAGGCCCCGAAGGGTAGATGGAAGCGAGAGACCCCCGAGGAGCAGGTGTCTAGAGCTTCTACAGGAATGAGGCCCTTGGAGTGAAAGCAGCGTCTAAGCGTGCAGCTTAGAGCGGTCAGAGTAGCTAAACCGAAGTCCTTGCTAACTCAAAGGTCGTAGCGAAACGGAGGCTTGATATACCTGGAGGTATTGATGTCATGCGGTGGGGCCACCCCCGAGGTTCCCACCATGACGTGTATTTGAGCATAGGAGATGTACACGCTCGCGCTCTAGGAGGCCACGGGAGTGAACATGGTGGACTGGAACGCCCATGCTAGATTGGAGACGCCAAAACCCTCGGCACTCGGCACCGGAGGCAGCCATCTTGCCGAAGGAGAGAGAAAAAGGAAGAAAAGAGGTAAGTCAGAGCGGTCGCAGCCGTTTGCAACCGACGGATGAAACAGAAAATAAGATTTTCCAAACTGGGTCAGACCAAAGGTCCATCAAGCCCAGTATCCTGTTTCCAGTAGTGGCCAATCCAGGTCATAAGTAGCTGGCAGGATCCCAAAAGGTCAATAGAATCTATGCTGCTTATCCCAGAGATTTTCCCAACCACCTTAATGGTTTATGGACTTTTCCTCTAGGAATTTGTTCAAACCTTTTTTAAACCCAGTTATACTAACAGCTATTACCACATCCTCTGGCAACAAATTCCAGAGCTTAATTCTGCATTGAGTGAAAAATGTTCTCTCATATTTGTCTTAAATGTATCACCTAATAAATTCATTGAATGCCCCCTAGTCTTTGTACTTCTTGAAAGAGCAATAATGCAGTCGCACCATGGAGTGATACAGAGACATTATGATATTCTCTGTTTTATTCTCCATTCCTTTCCTAATAATCCCCAGCATTCTGTTTGTGTATGATATATGAACACAAGATGAGGATGCACCATGGAGTGATACAGAGGCATTATGATATTCTCTGTTTTATTCTCCATTCCTTTCCTAATAATCCCCAGCATTCTGTTTGTGTATGATATATGAACACAAGATGAGGTTGCACCATGGAGTGATACAGAGGCATTATGATATTCTCTGTTTTATTCTCCATTCCTTTCCTAATAATCCCCAGCATTCTGTTTGTGTATGATGTATGAACACAAGATGAGGATGCACCATGGAGTGATAAAGAGACATTATGATATTCTCTGTTTTATTTTCCATTCCTTTCCTAATAATCCCCAGCATTCTGTTTGTGTATGATTTATGAACACAAGATGAGGCTGCACCATGGAGTGATACAGAGGCATTATGATATTCTCTGTTTTATTCTCCATTCCTTTCCTAATAATCCCCAGCATTCTGTTTGTGTATGATATATGAACACAAGATGAGGATGCACCATGGAGCGATACAGAGGCATTATGATATTCTCTGTTTTATTCTCCATTCCTTTCCTAATAATCCCCAGCATTCTGTTTGTGTATGATATATGAACACAAGATGAGGATGCACCATGAGTGATACAGAGGCATTATGATATTCTCTGTTTTATTCTCCATTCCTTTCCTAATAATCCCCAGCATTCTGTTTGTGTATGATGTATGAACACAAGATGAGGATGCACCATGGAGTGATACAGAGACATTATGATATTCTCTGTTTTATTCTCCATTCCTTTCCTAATAATCCCCAGCATTCTGTTTGTGTATGATATATGAACACAAGATGAGGATGCACCATGGAGTGATACAGAGGCATTATGATATTCTCTGTTTTATTCTCCAGTCCTTTCCTAATAATCCCCAGCATTCTGTTTGTGTATGATATATGAACAACAGATGAGGTCACACCATGGAGTGATACAGAGGCATTATGATATTCTCTGTTTTATTCTCCATTCCTTCCCTAATAATCCCCAGCATTCTGTTTGTGTATGATATATGAACACAAGATGAGGTCGCACCATGGAGTGATACAGAGGCATTATGATATTCTCTGTTTTATTCTCCATTCCTTTCCTAATAATCCCCAGCATTCTGTTTGTGTATGATATATGAACACAAGATGAGGTTGCACCATGGAGCGATACAGAGGCATTATGATATTCTCTGTTTTATTCTCCATTCCTTTCCTAATAATCCCCAGCATTCTGTTTGTGTATGATATATGAACACAAGATTAGGATGCACCATGGAGTGATACAGAGGCATTATGATATTCTCTGTTTTATACTCCATTCCTTTCCTAATAATCCCCAGCATTCTGTTTGTGTATGATATATGAACACAAGATGAGGATGCACCATGGAGGGATACAGAGGCATTATGATATTCTCTGTTTTATTCTCCATTCCTTTCCTAATAATCCCCAGCATTCTGTTTGTGTATGATATATGAACACAAGATGAGGTCGCACCATGGAGTGATACACAGGCATTAGGATATTCTCTGTTTTATTCTCCATTCCTTTCCTAATAATCCCCAGCATTCTGTTTGTGTATGATATATGAACACAAGATTAGGATGCACCATGGAGTGATACAGAGGCATTATGATATTCTCTGTTTTATACTCCATTCCTTTCCTAATAATCCCCAGCATTCTGTTTGTGTATGATATATGAACACAAGATGAGGATGCACCATGGAGTGATACAGAGGCATTATGATAGTCTCTGTTTTATTCTCCATTCCTTTCCTAATAATCCCCAGCATTCTGTTTGTGTATGATATATGAACACAAGATGAGGTTGCACCATGGAGCGATACAGAGGCATTATGATATTCTCTATGTTCTTCTCCATTCCTTTCCTAATAATCCCTAGCATTCTATTTGCTTTCTTGGCTGCTGCTGCACACTGAGCAAAGGATTTCAACGTATTATCCATGTTGATGCCTAGATCCTTTTCCTGGGTGGTGACGCCCAATGTGGAACATTACACTGTGTAGCTATAATTTGGGTTGCTCTTCCCTACATGCATCACTTTGCACTTGTCCACATCAAATGTCATCTGCCATTTTTATGCAACTTCTCACAAGCCTCCTGTGATTTAAACAACTTTGAATAATTTTGTATCATCAGTACATTTGATCACTTTACTCTTTGTTACCATTTCAAGGTTATTTATGAATATGTTAAAAAGCAGTGGTCCTAGTACAGATCCCTGGGGCACTCCTCTAGTTTGCCTTTTTCCATTGAGAAAATTGACTATTTAGCCCTACTCTCTGCTCCCTATCTTTTAACCAGTTCTCAGTCCGCAATAGAACACTGCCTCCTATCCCCTGACTTTTTAATTTCCTCAAGAATCTCTCATGAGGTATTGTGTCAATCACTTTCTGAAAATCCAGATACACCATTATCAACTGGCTCATCTTTATCCACATTTATTTATGCCTTCAAACAAACAGTAAATTGGTGAGGCAAGACTTTCCTTTGCTAAATCCATGTTGTCTTTGTCTCATTAAACTATATCTACTTTATGTTCAGTAATTTTGTTCTTTAGGATATTTTCATCCATTTTTCTAGGCACTAACATCAGGCTCATTGGTCTGTAGTTTTCCAGATCACCCCTGGAATTCTTTTTAAAAACCAGCATTATGTTGGCTACCATCCAACAAAACTATTTAAACAAATAACATAACAAAACTTAAAGACCAATATAAATAAAATACAGAATAAAATGGCTAAAACAATACAGTACAATAAAATAGAGCAGAATCTAATAAATAAAAAAATAAAATCTAGTAGTATTCAGATGAGGGAAGGCTTATACACACAGGTGAGATTTGAGTGCTTTTCTGAATTTCAAGAACTCTTTCTCAAGGCGTATACTAAGTAGTAACAAATTCCATAGGCAAGGGCCAGGCAGGCAAACCCGCCTACCGCCTGCCCGCCCATCATCCCAGGTGATCTAAACCCGGCGGCAATGCCAAAAGGCGCTTGTACCAGGAGGCACCCGCACGAAGGAGCACAACAAAGGAGCTTGCCCCTTTGTGTGTCCGTGAAGGGCAAGCCTGAAGTGATAATAACATTAATTACTGGCTAACCCTGCTACCATAATGGATCAAATATATAATATTGAACTTGCACTAGAACAAGGTCTATATGGAGAGCTAAGAAGGAAAGCCCAACAAAAAAGAAAGACAGAAGAAACACAAAGATGATCCTTTCCACACATTAAGAAAGGTGGAAAGAAGGCAAAACGATTACCAGCATGGTTAAAAGGGGAGGTGAAAGAAGCTATTTTAGCCAAAAGATCTTCATTCAAAAATTGGAAGAAGGATCCAACAGAAGAAAATAGGATAAAGCATAAACATTGGCAAGTTAAATGTAAGACATTGATAAGACAGGCTAAGAGAGAATTTGAAAAGAAGTTGGCTGTAGAGGCAAAAACTCACAGTAAAAACTTTTTAAAATATATCCGAAGTAGAAAGCCTGTGAGGGAGTCAGTTGGACCGTTAGATGATCGAGGGGTTAAAGGGGCACTTAGAGAAGATAAGGCCATCGCGGAAAGATTAAATGATTTCTTTGCTTCGGTGTTTACTGAAGAGGATGTTGGGGAGGTACCCGTAATGGAGAAGGTTTTCATGGATAATGATTCAGATGGACTGAATCAAATCACGGTGAACCTAGAAGATGTGGTAGGCCTGATTAACAAACTGAAGAGTAGTAAATCAAATGGACCGGATGGTATACACCCCTGAGTTCTGAAGGAACTAAAAAATGAAATTTCAGACCTATTAGAAAAAATTTGTAACTTATCATTAAAATCATCCATTGTACCTGAAGACTGGAGGATAGCAAATGGCATGGTTCTCCAACACAATTATTTTCAGTTTAATGGCGATTTTTATTTGCAGATTCACGGCATAGCGATGGGGTCCTCAGTTGCCCCCTCTATAGCCAATCTGGTTATGGATCGTTTTGAACGCAAATTCATTTATTCTTCAACTTGGTTTTTTCATATTACTTTTTGGATTCGTTACATTGACGATTTACTATTTTTTTGGACAGCCGAAGAAACCAGTTTACAAACATTTCTATCCTGGATCAACAATCTGGACCCAGACTTAAAATTTACCATCCAGTCCAGCAACACATAGCTTCCTTTTTTAGATATACTCATCAATAAACAATCCACCACTCTTAGCACTGCTGTATATCGCAAAGAGATTGAAAGGAATAACCTCCTGCGATACAATAGTTTCCACCCCCGGGCATTTAAAAATGGCCTCCCGGTCAGTCAATTTTTTAGAATACGGCGACTGTGTTCTTCCAATCAGGATTTTAAGATACAAGCACAAATTTTAGCGAAAAGATATTTTGAACGAGGATATCCATTCTCAGCTGTATACAAAGCCTATAAACGGGCTTATTACTCCCCACGAGATTCGCTACTTCAATATCGTTCACGAGCACCTGTTACAGCTAATATTTGCGTTTTGCCTCATACAGAAAAATCATATTTGATAGTCCAAAGCATAAAAAAACATTGGCACGTGTTGCAACTACATCCTACTTTTTCAGAACCTCCGCTTATATCATATCAACGAAGTAGAAACATCAAAGATTATGTGGTGCATGCATCTGTATCGACCAGCGGATCCCAAGTTACCAATGGGGCACATCTTAAGTGTGGCAAATGTGATATGTGTAATCTGACAATAGAAGGACATGAATGGCAACATCCTGTCACTCAAAAAATATATACAAAAAACACTAATACCACCTGTGAATCAACACAGGTAATATACCTCATTCAGTGCCCATGCCCACTGTTGTATGTGGGCTGTACAAAAAGACAAATAAAAATCAGATTACATGAACACAGAAGCCGTATTAATACTGCCAACATCAAAGCCCCTATTGTCCAACATTGTTTTCAGTGTGCACATACATTCGATCAATTACAATGGACAATACTCGAACAGGTAAAAATAAATGTAAGAGGAGGTGACGTCCTCAGCCACCTCAATTATCGTGAACAATGGTGGATTTTCACCCTTGCAACAGAAGCTCCAGCGGGTCTAAATGATAACATTGAGTGGTCATCATTACTTTAGCCTGTGATTGGCTGATGTAATTTCCTGCCTTCATCTGATTGGTCTGCCTAACACTAAACTTTTTCTTTAAATAAAGTGCGGCAAGCTAATGGTGGATCCTGCTTCATTTAAAGCTGTGATCATGCTTAAAGCGTTATACGACGGGACAGACTTCAAAAAATGAATGCTTATAGCATTAGGTGACTGATGGCTAGTATTGTTTTGGTAAATACGTTTTATAACTAACCAATATTTGATTCTTGTCATAGACACCGTTGCCAGTTTTTACCCCTGAAGAAGTCCACGAAACACGGACGTGTCGGGTTCATGCCGGTGTTGGAAAAAGCTGTCACCTCTCTACGCCAAGCGCATAACAAATGATAAGTGATCTGTCTTCATATACATTCTAGTATAAAAATTTTCAAAAAAATTGCAAAGCACGTAAAAACTGAATGTTGATACCAGTGATTATAAAAAAGGTCTTCTTGCGTTAAACCAGCCTTCAGAATTTGGTTAACGTTATATATTTGACACCTTTTGAAGTGAGTACCCTCTGATAAATATAGAGCGGCTCCAATTTGATATGAGGTATCACATTCTATAAAACAGCTACTACTTATGATGTTCGTTCTGAATTGAGTATTGCTTTTTACATCATAACTGTACAGTTCTTTGTTTATTACTCGTGTTAAATATTACTGTATAATGGATCCGGCGAAACTTAAAGAAACATTTAGTTATTCAGCAGACTATGTATCCCACCTGCTACAACATCAAGCCTTATTAACCACGGAAGTGGCTCCTAAAAAAACTGATTTTGAAACGGAGTATACTGATCTACAAAAAAAACTAATAAGATCGGAACTGCATTCGGCAACACTAGTTCAGTATTTGCGCCAACAAATGATTCCGAGAGGCTTGCGAATGAACAAAGCCCCTCTGGTCTTCCAAGAAGATGAAGACTTCATGGCAAAATGGATATCCATCCTTAACAAATGTTCCATTGATTTAATGGTTTTAATAGTGGAATGGACCAAAATATCCATTCAAGAAACAACAGATCAAATCAAATCTGTACAAGAGCGCATAACCAATGAGTCTTCACCTGAACATCTTCAAGAGATCATTGATAAGCACAACGCCAAGCTTGATGAATTCAAAGCATCCATTAAACAATTTAAAATCAAGAAACTTAAAAGAGATGAAGAAGATTACTCCACCAACAATGTATACCGTTGGCTCAACCCTGATAATGCCAAACCTGGACGTCATGTCACCTTTGCCGACTCAGATAGCAGCGGATCTAATGACTCCGATGAAGGAGATTTCAATAGATATCAGAAACGAGGCACTTACAATCAACCTTTTTTAGGACGGGGCAACCGCGGCTGACGTGGCAGATGGCAGCCCCGCAGACCAAACCGCACGGACCCGATATCTCAAGCCCACTCACAGTGGGAAGGCCCACAGACGAGATCACGAACACGTCACGATCAGCAATCATAAACATTTCTAATCATATCTTTTCATTGGCACAAACCCAAGTATTAAATCTTGGGTTATCCTTTGTCCCTTTCAAAAGCCACAATCCTTTTCAAAGTAGAATAGCCATTGCCCGCTTCATTCGAAAATTGCAAGTTAAATTGTACTGCGATGTAAATATGGTCCCCCCTGACACCACATCTATAGTACGTCCTAAATCTAATTGGGTCCCACCAGGACCTATGGATCCAAATATTAGCACTTTTCAATCATTAGTGCTCAAAGACATAGAGGATTTTGAAAAAGTATTTACTCACGCATATGTTAATCTAACATCAGAATTACAATTGGCACTTCAAACTCTTTTGGAGGATCCAAACATCACTATTAAGCCAGCTGATAAGGGCGGCAGCATAGTAGTGCAGAATCGAACACAGTATATTCAGTCTCTTACAACTCAATTGACAGACGCCAATTATTATCGACGCCTATCTGAGGATCCTACATCCCAATTAGTCAACACTATCAAAAATATTTTGGATGAAAAAACAACTCCGTTTTTGACACGCAAGGAACGCCGATATCTCAAAGTGGATCACCCACGTATCCCCATGTTATATGGGGTGCCAAAAGTTCATAAATCCATGGATAATCCCCCTCTCCAACCTATCATTTCCAGTAATGGATCAGCATTGGAACCATTAGCAATTTTTTTGGACTCTTTTTTACAACCCTTTGTTAAAGAAATGCATTCATATGTAAAAGATTCCACCCATGTCTTGAGAAAGCTTCAAGAAGTAGTGATACCATCACCTTCGACCCTGTTAGTCGCCATGGATGTCATATCCTTATATACAAATGTCTCCCAATTAACAGCGATGTCAATTGTGGAAGAATGCCTCAAAGAAAAAGTAAAGGGTGGTCGTATTCCATTCAAATTCATTTTTGAAATAGCACAACTAGTTCTCCAACACAATTATTTTCAGTTTAATGGCGATTTTTATTTGCAGATTCACGGCATAGCAATGGGGTCCTCAGTTGCCCCCTCTATAGCCAATCTGGTTATGGATTGTTTATTCATTTATTCTTCAACTTGGTTTTCTCATATTACTTTTGGATTCGTTACATTGACGATTTACTATTTTTTTGGATAGCCGAAGAAACCAGTTTACAAACTTTTCTATCCTGGATCAACAAACTGGACCCAGACTTAAAATTTACCATCCAGTCCAGCAACACATAGCTTCCTTTTTTAGATATACTCATCAATAAACAATCCACCATTCTTAGCACTGCTGTATATCGCAAAGAGATTGAAAGGAATAACCTCCTGCGATACAATAGTTTCCACCCCTGGGCATTTAAAAATGGCCTCCCGGTCAGTCAATTTTTTAGAATACGGCGACTGTGTTCTTCCAATCAGGATTTTAAGATACAAGCGCAAATTTTAGCGAAAAGATTTTTTGAACGAGTATATCCATTCTCAGCTGTATACAAAGCCTATAAACGGGCTTATTACTCCCCACGAGATTCGCTACTTCAATATCGTTCACGAGCACCTGTTACAGCTAATATTTGCGTTATGCCTCATACAGAAAAATCATATTTGATAGTCCAAAGCATAAAAAAACATTGGCACGTGTTGCCACTACATCCTACTTTTTCAGAACCTCCGCTTATATCATATCAAAGTAGAAACATCAAAGATTATGTGGTGCATGCATCTGTATCGACCAGCGGATCCCAAGTTACCAATGGGGCACATCTTAAGTGTGGCAAATGTGATATGTGTAATCTGACAATAGAAGGACATGAATGGCAACATCCTGTCACTCAAAAAATATATACAAAAAACGCTAATACCACCTGTGAATCAACACAGGTAATATACCTCATTCAGTGCCCATGCCCACTGTTGTATGTGGGCCGTACAAAAAGACAAATAAAAATCAGATTACGTGAACACAGAAGCTGTATTAATACTGCCAATATCGAAGCCCCTATTGTCAAACATTGTTTTCAGTGTGCACATACATTCGATCAATTACAATGGACAATACTGGAACAGGTAAAAACAAATGTAAGAGGAGGTGACGTCATCAGCCACCTCAATTATCGTGAACAATGGTGGATTTTCACCCTTGCAATAGAAGCTCCAGCGGGTCTAAATGATAACATTGAGTGGTAATCATTACTTTAGCCTGTGATTGGCTGACATAATTTCCTGCCTTCATCTGATTGGTCTGCCTAACACTAAACTTTTTCTTTAAATAAAGCGCGGCAAGCTAATGGTGGATCCTGCTTCATTTAAAGCTGTGATCATGCTTAAAGCGTTACACGACGGGACAGACTTCAAAAAATATATGCTTATAGCGTTAGGTGACTGATGGCTAGTATTGTTTTGGTAAATATGTTTTATAACTAACCAATATTTGATTCTTGTCATAGACACCGTTGCAAGTTTTTACCCCTGAAGAAGTCCACGAAACACGGACGTGTCGGGTTCATGCCGGTGTTGGAAAAAGCTGTCACCTCTCCACGCCAAGCGCATAACAAATGATAAGTGATCTGTCTTCATATACATTCTAGTATAAAATTTTCAAAAAAATTGCAAAGCACGTAAAAACTGAATGTTGATACCAGTGATTATAAAAAAGGTCTTCTTGCGTTAAACCAGCCTTCAGAATTTGGTTAACGTTATATATTTGACACCTTTTGAAGTGAGTACCCTCTGACAAATATAGAGCGGCTCCAATTTGATATGAGGTATCACATTCTATAAAACAGCTACTACTTATGATGTTCGTTCTGAATTGAGTATTGTTTTTTATATCATAACTGTACAGTTCTTTGTTTATTACTCTACCAATTATATATCAATTATAATCAATATGCTTCCACTACCAATTATATACGTTATAATCAATATGCTTCCACTACCAATTATATATCAATTATAATCAATATGCTTTCACTACCAATTATATATGTTATAATCAATATGCTTCCAATTCCAATTATATTCCAATTATAATCAATATGCTTCCACTACCAATTATAATCAATATGCTTCCTCTACCAATTATAATCAATATGCTCCCACTACCAATTATATACAAATTATAATCAATATGCTTCCACTACCAATTATAATCAATATGCTTCCACTACCAATTATATACAAATTATAATCAGTATGCTTCCACTACCAATTATATACCAGTTTTAATCAATATGCTTCCACTACCAATTATATACCAATTATAATCAATATGCTTCCACTACCAATTATATACAAATTATAATCAATATGCTTCCACTACCAATTATAATCAATATGCTTTTCTTTCTAACCCCTCTGCAATGTCACTAATGAAGACGTTGAAAACAATTGGTCCTAAAACCGATCCTTGAGGCTCGCCACTTAATGCCATTCTCTCATCAGAGCAGGCTTCATTTACCATTAATCATTGTCTCTTGTTAGTCAACCAGTTTGTAATCCACTCTAGCACATTGGTGCCCACACTCAAGCTTTTCATTTTATTCACGAGACTCCTTTGCAGGACCGTATCAACAGCTTTGCTGAAATCCAAGTAAATCACATCGAGCGCTCTTCCTTGATCCCATTCTCTAGTCATCCAATAAAAAAAATCTGATGTCTGACAGGATTTTCCCTTCGTGAGTCCATGCTGCCTGGGATCCAGGAATCCTCCGGACTGTAGATAGCTCACTATCCTTTCCTTTAGCAGAGTCTCCATTAATTTTCCCACCACTGAGGTGAGGCTAACCGGCCTGTAGTTTCCTGCCTCCTCTCTGCTCCCACTCTTGTGAAGCAGGACCATCACTGTTCTCCTCCAGTCCTGCGGCACCAATCCCATTTCCGGGGATCTATTGAAAACGATCTCTCAGCGGGGCCACCAGCACATCCCTGAGCTCCCTTGTATCCTGGGATGAACCTCATCAGGCCCCATGGCCTTGTACACTTTCAGTTTTCCTAGCTACTCCCATACATTCTCTTCTGTATGCAGGGTTGTGCTATCCCACTCCCATCCATGCTCTTGTCAACCAGCAATGGTTCTTCTCTAGGGTCTTCTTCAGTGAACATCAAACTGAAGTATTTATTTAGTATTTCTGCTATTTCATCATCTTTCTCCACACATTGGGGTAGATCTTAAAAGCACTGCGCACGTAAATCCTCCCGGACTTACGCACAGGCCACTCGCGTGCCGGCGGCCTATTTTGCATAGGCCGCCAGCGCGCGCAAAGCCCCGAGACACGCGTAAGGCCCGGGGCTTCGTAAAAGGGGCGGGAGGGGGCGTGTCCGGGGTCAGGGGCGGTCTGGGGCGGGTCCGGGGGTGTGGTGACGGTTTGGGGGAGGACGGTCCCGAGTCCCCCGGCACTGCGGCCTGTGCCGGGGGATGCCGAGGCAGCGCGTGCAAGTTAAGCCTGCCTTAAGCAGGCGTAACTTGCACAACAAAGGTGGGGGGGGAGGATTTAGGTAGGGCTGGGGGTGGGTTAGATAGGGAAAGGGAGGGGAAGGTGGGAGGATGCGGAAGGAAAGTTTCCTCCGAGGCCGCTCCGATTTTGGAGCGGCCTCGGAGGGAACGGAGGCAGGCTGCGCGGCTCGGCGTGCGCAGGCTGCCGATTTTGCGCAGCCTTGCGCGTGCCGACCCCGGATTTTATAAGATACGCGTGGCTACGCGCGTATCTTATAAAATCTGGCGTACTTTTGTTTGCAGCAATCAAAACAAAAAATAATGTACTACAATGCACCTTAATGCCGAATTTACTTTTGTTAGACCCTATTTACTCACAAGGAGGTATCAAGAAATCCATCTCGTTTTTTGTAAAGTGTCTCATTACTTTAATTTTCAATTTCAAAGAATTTTTTGCTTTTTAAAGATATTCTTAAAAACAGTCCCGACAAAAAATTCATGGGGCAAAAAAACTCCCAATTAATAAATCCAATGACGGTAATATAGATACTTATCTACACTGAATAGGTCCCAAAACGTCTCGACATGGCCATGTTTTATTCCCCACTCATCATCATGTTTAAATTTTTATTCCCCACTCATCATCATGTTTTATTCCCCACTCATCATCATGTTTAAATTCCCCACTCATCATCAGCATAAACACAAAAGTTAGGAACTGTAAAAAAAAAAAAAAAAAAAAAAATAATCCCACTAACTTCACACGCAGTCACAGCAACATTTTATTATACTTCACAACAATATCTTATCTAATCATTTTGCTACACATCTACATTTTATAATATTATACATATTTATTAATTGATACAGCTGGTTAAAATGCTTATAGTCATTCTACAATTCTTCCCCTTTCATATCCAAGTTATTTTTCCATGTTTTTTGTAACTTTCTCACATCCAAAATATTGTTATAATATTTGTTAAGTTTCATACTATATTTGTTCTTGTATTGGGAAATGTTCTTTACTTTGTTACTCTCTGCCTTTACTCACATTGTTAATTGTAAACCGGGTTGATGTGATTCCTATCATGAAACTCGGTATAATAAAAATAACAAATAAATAAATAAATGTTTTGGACCGTAGTCCTGCTTCAGGGGAAACGCTGGAAGATGAAATCCAATTCAGGAAGAAGAATAATCCAAACTGAAGTTATAATTCGTGCATGTCCTTTTTCTAAGCGCGAGCCAGCTGCAAGTTGGCTCGCGCTTAGAGGTGGACAAGGGTCCACCTCCGAGCGCAGCATTTGAGGTATATACAGATGTAGTGTTGCACTTAACCACTCTGAAGTATTTGAATTGATTATTTTGTGTACTTTATATTGTGTACTTTATATTGAATTCTGAATTTAATAGGTAGCCAGTATAATGAAATCAGGATTGGAGTTATATGGTGATATTTTTTGTTGCCTGTTAAGGCTGTGCAGTGGCGTTCTGAAGTAAGTTATTGGCTGGTAAGCCTAATAAAAGTGTGTTACAGTAGTCTATGTTAGCAAATATTGAGGTCTGAAGAAGTGTCTGAAATTCGTCTTGGTGTGACAATGATTTGAAACATCGTAAGTCCTGCAATTTGTTATAACCATCGTTTATGATGCTGCTAATATGTTTCTTCATAGTCATATTGCTGTCGATTATCACTTCTAGATATCGCGCTTGTTCAGTTATGCGTACGTGAACAGAATCAATTGTAAAGCAATTCGAAGTATTGATGGGGATCTTTCTGTTCAATAAAATTATTTCAGTTATTAGTTCATATGAAATCGAAGCTCAGTAAACAAATAACCGTTGAATGGACGTAGTAAAGTATATTTCTAGCAACTTTAGGGAATGCTCGATTGATATTTCTCTAGGGATGAGAAACTGTACGTCATCTGCGTAAATAAAGTAGGTAAGACGCAGACTAGAGAGCAATCTACATAGAGGAAGCATGGGTACATGTATACAGAAGAGCCCGGCCGATAATGTAACTGTATTTGAAAAAACAATTGTCAATTCTGACATGAAAAAGAGCGATCTGTTAAAAACGAGGAGAAATCTGGACATTTTGCAAGGGATTGCTATTTTTCACCCAAGAGAAATAGAAATCCTTAGAATGCAAACAGGACTAAATATTTTTCAAGCAATAAAAGAGATGAAAGAAAATATAATCAGAGAGCAAAAACAGTCAAAGAATCATCTAATGACAAGAACGCCACTGGATCCACCAAGAAGCGACATATAGTCGTAGAGATGAAGAGACGATTGCCAACATAAAGCCGTTTTCATCAGATTCTGGCGCCTCGAGTCATTTAGCTGGACAGCACAGAACAGATCTCTAACGGCAGATGGCACGTCCAGGGAATCAGTGGGAGTTGCAAGCCACATGGAGAGAGCGACTCTGAAAGTCTGAGTATTGAAGATGTATTATAGGCCTCTGAATTAGCTGAGAATCTCGTATCAGATGCTGGATTGAAAGTGATTTTTGAAAAAAAAAAAACAGCTATGAAGTAAAAACGGCAGAGAAGTTTGTTCACTGAATGTTTCATTTTGTGATCTGCGTCAAACAATTGGATCAGAGAGCTCGCGGAATAAGAGAACAAAATAAATGATAAAGTGCTGTGGCATTTATTGGATGAACACCAAGGCTCTCCCAGTGAGTGATCATGCAAATATTGCACAGGCAAGTAATGCCAAGCTGTGGCATGAACGCCTTGCACATCCGAGCTAGCGGAAGTGGGGAAATCAAAGGGATTCACTTGAAGACAGGCCAGGATTTGTGCCTGAAGATTTGCTGCCTTCCAGCCATGCAGAGAACCTTCAATGCAGTCTTCACATGTATCCCGAACCGGTGAAGGATTCAGGATTTAGCCACCCCTGCTGGTAAAGTTGGACCAGAGGGAGCAGAAGGTCTAAGGCACAGCTCGGGGGATGAGGATCTGTCCTAAAAAATCTGAATATTCTGAAGCACACTAGCAAAGACAAAGTCGTTTTCCAGGCTTGCTTTTTTCTCTGTCTAACTTCTGTCTTGTTGTTGTGTAAGGGATAGGGACGCCAAATATCAGTACCGGCTGGGGAGAGGGAGGAGGAGCAGCAGTGGGGTGGGAAGAGGAGAGGACTGGGGAAGAGCAGGGGCCCAGGAGATGGGTTCCAGGACCTTTAGCAAATGGGGGTGACGCTTTGAGGAAGTTCGGTCAGAAGAAGGGAACATCGAGCCATCACATTGATGACACCGAGAAGCGAGGAAGCGGCGCACATCAACCCAAGGAATGCCACACGTGCTACTGATCTGTGACCCGGGGCCTCCTCCCGCACCTTGCAGAGTGAGCTCCCCCCTGGTCAGAGAGCCGGGAGAAAGCAGAGAGCGCTTCGGACAGGCCATACAGAGCCAGGGAATGGCGCGAGAAGAGCCTGGACCCAGTTCTTGGTCTTTGTATAACTGTAAACCCTTGTGAAGGTTCGAAAAACCAAACATCGGTATATAAAACTGACTAAATAAATACATAAAGGAGAGTGATGTGCCAACCGGTTTACAGGAGGGGTAAGAGGCAGGCGATTCTGGGAGCGAGGCGAGGCACACACCGCCAGATCCAGGCCGCTCTCAGATACACAGGGAAGCCTGCACTTAGAAAAACAGTGAAAACAACGTGTGGAAAGCTGGTCCGAGGTGCTGCTGAGTGCTGAGGAGCTGCTGCTGAGTGCTGAGGAGCTGTGTGCTCGGGATTTCAGGCTCCTGTTAGGAATGTGTTTGCAGCGTACGCTGGCGCCACCTAGTGCCACTGACTGGAAATGCAGGCACCCATTCTGAGCCCCCATTAATATGCACACATTGCCAGCATACGACGTGCAGGTTCCCTTCTCCCAAGAGCTTACAGTCCAAATGGAGACCTGCGGTGCCCAAAGTTTAAGCAAGGACAATGACAATGACAGAAACGAGGGTCAAGACAAAGGTTTCCTGCTCCGTGACCTTTTACTCGTGCCCCCTATTTGTGCTTTCACCTCCAAGGTAGTGCAGATAAATGTCCACGCACTCAGCACGTGCCAGCCACTTACCTACATTTTCAAGGGCTTTGCTGACTTAAGGTCTGCTTTTTGGAAATGCAAGCCCCCTTTCCTCCAGCTGACCTAGTGCACATCTGTAATAGGCTGCTCAGTGGGCCCCAGTCCCAAGTGCGGTCGCCATGGAGAAAGGACACGAAACCAAATGTTACTGCTTAATATGTGTCCCCCCCTTTATATCTCGTGCTCAGGCATGCAACATACTGTGACCCTCTCATACATACACACATTCTCACACTGTCACACACACAGTCTGACCCTCTCATACATACAGACATTCTCACACTGTCACACACACAGTCTGACCCTCTCATACATACACACATTCTCACACTGTCACACACACAGTCTGACCCTCTCACACAGTCTGACACACCCTCACTGTCACACACTCTCACAGTCTCATACAAATCTCACACTGTCTCACACATACACACCCACTCACAGTCTCACACTCATACATACCCTCACACTGTCTCACACATACACACCCACTCACAGTCTCATACAAATCTCACACATACACACCCACTCACAGTCTCACACTCATACATACTCTCACACTCATACATACTCTCACACTGTCTCACACATGCACACCCACTCACAGTCTCACACTCATACATACCCTCACACTGTCACACAAACCCAGACACACACAGTCTGACCCTCTCACACAGTCTGACACACCCTCACTGTCACACACACTCACAGTCTCATACATACCCTCACACTGTCTCACACATACACACACACTCACAGTCTCATACATACCCTCACACTGTCACATATACACAGTCTCACACTCATACATACTCTCACACTGTCTCACACATACACACCCACTCACAGTCTCATACATACTCTCACACTGTCACACATACACACCCACTCACAGTCTCACACTCATACATACCCTCACACTGTCACACAAACTCAGACACACACAGTCTGACCCTCTCCCACAGTCTGACACTTACACCCTCACTGTCACACACACTCACAGTCTCATACATACCCTCACACTGTCTCACACATACACACACACTCACAGTCTCATACATACCCTCACACTGTCACATATACACAGTCTCACACTCATACATACCCTCACACTGTCTCACACATACACACCCACTCACAGTCTCATACATACTCTCACACTGTCACACATACACACCCACTCACAGTCTCACACTCATACATACCCTCACACTGTCACACAAACTCAGACACACACAGTCTGACCCTCTCCCACAGTCTGACACTTACACCCTCACTGTCACACACACTCACAGTCTCATACATACCCTCACACTGTCTCACACATACACACCCACTCACAGTCTCACACTCATACATACTCTCACACTGTCACACATACACACCCACTCACAGTCTCATACATACCCTCACACTGTCACACATACACACCCATTCATAGTCTCATACATACTCTCACACTGTCACACACATACACCCAGACGCACACTCTCACACTCTCATACATAAAGTCTTACACTATCATACACACAATCTCACTCACATACATTACATGCACACTTTCATACTATCACACACACACATATACCCCTTCACAAAGTCTCATACTCACAAACAGACATAGTGTGACACTTTCATACATATACACACACATACCCACACAGTCTCAAACTCACAAAGTCTCACACTCTCATACATACCCAGTCTTACACTGACATACACACACATATACACCCACTGACACACAGTGACACTCTCATACATACCTACACACATACATTCTCACATTCACATACACAGTCTGACACTCTCATACATACCCCACTCACGTACAGTCTCATACTCATAGTTACACACAGCCTCAGACTGTCACATACAGGTACACAAATACACACTCACAGACACACACACACCAAAACAAGGTTTAAGGAAATGAAAACAAACCACTCTGATATTCTTCCACTTGTAACAGGTATCTGCATTTTTTCAGTCACTTTCAAAAGTATGTCTGCGGGTGAAGCAGTGCTTTCCTTTTACAAAACTGCGCACCTGACATGCGGGCAATCTTACTACATAAGTCTGCCCAGCCTGAGCAGAGGCATTCCTGGGGGCAGGGCTGGGAAGGGGGCCAATGTATTCACCGATTGAATTTCCAGAGAACTGTGGGTGAGGGGCATTTTAGAAGGTCTAAGTGTGCGGGTGGGATAATTTTCAAAGTACAGTTATGCATATGTCTGCTTAGAAAACTGATGTAACTAAAGGTGTGTTTCTGCTGGCTAACGTGTAATATTACAAAGTTACCCCTCTTTAAGGCTACACAACTCTATTATGGAGTTGGGTAGCCCTGACTCCCCACTCTGTCTGGCCCCTTGCATCTCACCCCACAACCAGGGCTGGTGCTTCCATTAGGCAAGCTAGGAGGTCGCCTAGAGTGGCAAGATTTTGGGGGCGGCAAATTCGTGCCAGCATAATCTCCAGTGGCGCGCTGTCCCAGAGCCAATACCAGGAAAGAGGGGAGCACAGTGCTATAGCCACTGCCTCCGTGGGTGTGCGTGTGTGTGAGTGACCAAAGGCTTGCCTAGGGTGCCAGATAGCCTTGCACCGGCCCTGTCATCATCCCCTGCTCACATTCTCCTTGCAGAGCCTTCACATCAGCCCCCACTCCCTTCCAGCTCAGATTCTCCTCATGGACTGGAGACAAACCTCGCACCCATACCCCAGCTGCACTCACTGCGACATTAACCTCCTCCCCAGCAACTCCAAAACGGCAGGAACATCTGGCATCAGGCAGAGCACCGCTCACACTTGAGTCTCCCGTCCTAGCAAACAGGGCACCCCCCCTCCTCCTCCTGGTCCTATCAGCACGGCAGGGCTGCCTTGTTACAACAGATCAACTCAAGGCTGGCAACCAAGGGGGGGAGAGAGGAATTAGGAAAGCGTGACCACTTTCTGCTTTTCCAAGCCCTTACATATGTAGCACGAGGCATAAGAACATAAGGAGTGCCCTGCTGGGTCACAGCGAGGTCCATGGAGCCCAGCACCCCGTCTCCGACAGTGGCCGGTCCGGGTCTCAAGCATCCGGCAGATCCCATCAAGTAGATCCAATTCCTGTCACTCACTCCCAGGGACAGGAATAGCTTTCTTTAGTCTCCCTGGCTAATAATGTGTCTTGCACCTTTCCTCCAGGAACTTGTCCAAGCCTCTTTTAAACCCTGCTGCGCCCGTCGCCTTGACCACGTCCTCCACAGCTTGATAGTGCGCTGAGTGACTAAGTACCTTAGCAATCTGTTTTACATCTGTCGGGTCTTAGCTTCATGGAGCGTCCCCCTGTTTTAGTATTATTTAAGAGGGTAAATAACCGTCCTTTATTAACCCCTTCCACCCATGGTTTTATAAACTTCTCTCATGCCTCCTCTCGGCCGTCTCTTTTCCAAGCTGAAGAGCCCTGGCCTGCGCTGCCTCTCATCACGGGAGAGATGCTCCATCCCCCTTTATCATTTTTGTCGCTCTCCTCTGCACCTTTTCTGGTTCTGTTTTAGGGTATCTTCCGCCTTTGAGACAAGGGGGCAGCCAAGCGAGGCCTAAGCGGATAAGCTGATCGCTGTGGGCCGCTGTTTATGAAACATTCCTCCTAGTGGCCTGACGAGAACTCGTCTTTTTTCCGGGAAATGTTGTTCAGACGTTCTGTTGAGACCCACCCGGCAGGCAGTGGTGGGCATTTACCAAGGACACTTCAGCGTTTTCCTGCTGCAGCTCTGTGCAGGCAGGGCAGGTACTGCTCACATCTCACACCCTTCCCAAAGAAGCAGCAAAGCCTGTCCTGCTTAGACACTTACTTTCAGCCCAGTGAGGGGGATGATTATTATTATCTGGACACCCCTAAAATTCTTTCAGATTCTCACTCTTCTCCGGGCACCTCATGAGCACTGGCTGATCAGACATACTGCTGCCAAACAGGAAAGCACCCAGAGATCCTCAGCGCCAGGCGTCACGCTTTTCTCTTCTTTCTGGTCTAAAGAAGGCCTCTCTTCCTAACTTTGTACAGAACTCTCTTGGTGGGACGGGCCCCGGAGTCCGGGACACCCACCTGGGGACCAGGCACAGGACCACAAGGCAGGACTCAGAGCAAGACAAGGGCCGGTCTTCCGCCCCGCCGGCCCCCTCCCCCGCAGGTTGCAGCTTTGGGTCCTGGGGGCCAGTAGGGTCTCTGTGGGAGCAGTACATCATAGTGGTGAGCCCACACCGGCAGGAACACGAGAAGGCTGGACAGGCAAGGCAGGCTGGCAGGACCTGAGGCACGGCAAGGACAGGACAAAATGAACAAGGCAGACTTAGGGCAGGACTAGACAAGGCAAACAATGAATAAAGAACACAGAAGCCCCAAGGCAGCACGGCTGGCAGCAGATGGAACAGGCCCCAAGGCAGGATACAAGAGAGAATAGGCCAGAGGCCTCAAGACAGGGAACAAGGCAAGGCAGGCACGAGGGTCTCAAGGCAAAGCAAGAAGCTAGAAGACCCGAACGCCAGGCCAGGCAAGGCAAGAAGGCTCAAAGGCCACAAGGCAAGGAACAAGGGTCAGGTCATGGAGCCAAATGAGACACCATGAGAAGCAAGGAGAAGCAGGCAAGGTGGGTTTATATAGGACTGGGAGTCTGCGCGTGGCAAGATCAGTGAGGAGGAGCTTGAGAAGGCCAGAGAAGAGGAATACTGAGGACCTCTGCTGGTGGGGAGGTGTCATGAAGGTAGGATAAGCCTGCGGAGCAGGAAAAATCCTTAACACTTGGCTCCTCTTGCTTCATTCTCCTGGGGAGGTTTCTCTTTCACGCCTCTCTCTCCAATCTGAAAAGAGACTGGGAGACGTTATGTAGCTACCCCGGCAAAATTCAAGGGGTGCTCAGGACTGTACCACTCTCTGTTTTAAGAACTGGCTTGACTTAATGTTACGGTCCTGGGTCGTGCCCCGAGACCTTCACTTACCTCGCGGCCAGACCGGGAGGCGGGAACCCTCCTCCGGCCGTCCAGGCCCGAAACGCGGCTTGCTGCGGCGTTCCCTCTGCGAGGGAGATGCCGTCGACCGTCTGCCACTGGCCCCGCCCCCTAGGCGCGCACATGCGCCGGGGCTCTGGATTTAAAGGGGCCAGCGCGGGAAATGGAGGACAGCCTCCTCGATGACATCAGACGCTGCCGGGTTATTTAAACCCAGCAGCCACAGCTAAACCTCGCCTTGCAACGAGGTTCACCCTTTTGAGTATAAGAACATAAGAAAATGCCATACTGGGTCAGACCAAGGGTCCATCAAGCCCAGCATCCTGTTTCCAACAGTGGCCAATCCAGGCCATAAGAACCTGGCAAGTACCCAAAAACTAAGTCTATGCCATGTTACCGTTGCTAGTAATAGCAGTGACAATTTTCTAAGTCAACTTAATTAATAGCAGGTAATGGACTTCTCCTCCAAGAACTTATCCAATCCTTTTTTAAACACAGCTACACTAACTGCACTAACCACATCCTCTGGCAACAAATTCCAGAGTTTAATTGTGCGTTGAGTAAAAAATAACTTTCTCCGATTAGTTTTAAATGTGCCCCATGCTAACTTCATGGAGTGCCCCCTAGTCTTTCCATTATATGAAAGAGTAAATAACCGATTCACATCTACCCGTTCTAGACCTCTCATGATTTTAAACACCTCTATCATATCCCCCCTCAGCCGTCTCTTCTCCAAGCTGAAAAGTCCTAACCTCTTCAGCCTTTCCTCATAGGGGAGCTGTTCCATTCCCCTTATCATTTTGGTAGCCCTTCTCTATACCTTCTCCATCGCAACTATATCTTTTTTGAGATGCGGCGACCAGAATTGTACACAGTATTCAAGGTGCGGTCTCACCATGCAGCGATACAGAGGCATTATGACATTTTCCGTTTTATTCACCATTCCCTTTCTAATAATTCCCAACATTCTGTTTGCTTTTTTGACTGCCGCAGCACACTGCACCGACGATTTCAATGTGTTATCCACTATGACACCTAGATCTCTTTCTTGGGTTGTAGCACCTAATATGGAACCCAACATTGTGTAATTATAGCATGGGTTATTTTTCCCTATATGCATCACCTTGCACTTATCCACATTAAATTTCATCTGCCATTTTGATGCCCAATTTTCCAGTCTCACAAGGTCTTCCTGCTTGTAATTTAACTACTCTGAACAATTTTGTATCATCTGCAAATCTGATTATCTCACTCGTCATATTTCTTTCCAGATCATTTATAAATATATTGAAAAGTAAGGGTCCCAATACAGATCCCTGAGGCACTCCACTGTCCACTCCCTTCCACTGAGAAAATTGTCCATTTAATCCTACTCTCTGTTTCCTGTCTTTTAACCAGTTTGTAATCCACGAAAGGACATCGCCACCTATCCCATGACCTTTTACTTTTCCTAGAAGCCTCTCTAGTTGTGCTTCCTGGTTCCTGTTTGTCTTCGGTTTGTCTTCGGCTTCTGACTTCTGGCTTCTGACCTTGCTTCATTCATCGACTCTGGCTTTAGCTTCTGTTCCTGGTTTTGGCTTCCGACATCTGACTTCTGGCTCTCGACCTTGGCTTGTCCCTGGACTCCGGCTTCAGCTCTTTCCGCTTCCGCAGGTATTCGGTTCTTCACTCGCCCGGAGGTTTCGCCTAAGTCCCAGCGGCTCGGGTCCTCACAGGCTCCTCCCGGGGGGGCTGCGGGCTTCCAAGAGTGAAGTCTCTTCTGACCTCCTGGGCACCGCCTCGTCGTTGGATTACCTCCTCGGGTTGCTCTTCTGATCCTTGGTCGCAGAGGATCGCACCTAAGACCAAGAGGTCCGGGTCCCTACGGACTCCTCCTGGGGGGACCTCGGGCTTCCGGTTGTGAAGCCTTCTCCGGAGTACCTCTCCAGCGCCGCCTCCCGGCTGCAACGTCCACTGTGGGTCCCCCACTGTGCTACAACATAAGTCTCAGCTGGCCCAAGGGTCCACGCCCAACAGTTTGCAAGTCCATGGATCCAGCGGATCTCTCGAGTCTGAAAGCCATTCCAGGTATTGCACAAAGGTTGCAACAGCAGCAAACTTGCATCGAATCCCTGATGACAACCGTGGACCGAATCGACGGAACCACCGCATCCAGCCCTCCGGTACCAGTAGCCGGAGCCGTCACAGTACTGACCACGCCCATACAATTGCCAGCACCATCGTGGTACTCTGGGGATGCGAAGCTATGCTGAGGGTTCCTTAATCAATGTTTTATTCAGTTCAAACTACTGCCAGCTCAGTTTCCCATGGACCGGATCAAGACCAGCTACATTATTTCGTTGTTGGATGGGAAACCACTGGCATGGGTCTCTTCGCTATGGGAGCAACAGGACTCCCGCCTCGCCAACATGGTGCAATTTGTTTCTACTTTCCAACGGATCTTCGATGAGCTTTTCCGCGGGCCTACGGCCGCATCAGAATTACTTCAGCTACGTCAGGGTAACCGGCCCTTGTCTGAATACGCTGTAGAGTTTCAGACTCTTGCTGCCGAGTTGAACTGGGGAAGCGATAGCCTGCACGGCATATTTCTGGAGGGTCTCTCCCCTAGACTTCAGGATGAGTTGGCGGCCAGGGATCTCCCGGACGACTTGAATGATCTCATCGATCTGACGGGTCGCATAGACCGCCGTATCCAACGCCGGTTCCGGGAGAGGAAGCCTGCTCAGAGACCCGGGAGCTCTGGAACTACACCTTCCCGAAACGGGCACTCCCCTCCTGCCTCTCTGAGATGCAGGCCATGTCCGCATATATCCGGGAGAACCTGGACCGAGGGTTCATTCGACCAGCCAAATCCCCGGCTGGAGCAGGGTTCTTCTTCATAGCTAAGAAGGACGGGACTCTCCAACCCTGCATAGATTATAGCTGCCTGAACAATATTACCCGGCGGGACCAATACCCTTTGCCCTTGTTTCTGGAACTTCTGGACGCTACAAGGAGCCAAGGTGTTCACAAAGTTGGATCTCCGTGGGGCGTATAACCTGGTGAGGATTCGGCCAGGCGACGAATGGAAGACCGCATTCAACACAAGGGATGGCCACTACGAATACCTGGTCATGCCCTTCGGTCTCTGCAACACTCCTGCTGTCTTCCAGAACCTCATGAATGAGGTACTAAGGGACATGTTACACATGTCGGTCATTGTCTACCTTGATGACATCCTGATTTATTTGAAGGACTTGGACAGGCACTGCCGTGATATCCTCAGAGTTCTGCAGAAGCTTCGGGACAACTGGCTCTTCGCTAAGATGGAAAAATGTCAATTTGAGCGAGAATCCTTACCCTCCCTTGGGTATATTGTGTCCTCCACGAGTTTCCATATGGACCCTGAGAAGGTGACGGCCATCAAGGACTGGCCTCAACCTGTGGGGATTAAGGTGCTCCAATGCTTTCTTGGCTTCGCCAACTTCTACAGGCAATTTATACCACACTACTCCACGATGGTGGTGCCGCTTACGGCCCTCACCAAGAAGGGGGCTGACGCCAGGAACTGGCCTGCTGCGGCAGTACAAGCATTCCAGGAACTGAAAGCAGCCTTCCAGCAGGACACCTGTCTCCATCACCCGGACCCCCAACGTCAGTTGATTGTGGAAATTGACACCTCCGTCATGGCGGTCGGAGCTGTTCTGAGCCAAATATCCAGCAACGGCAAATCCCTGCTGTTGCCCTGCGCACGTAAATCCGGCCGGATTTACGCGCGCAGGGCACTCGCTCGCCGGCGTGCCTATTTTGCATAGGCCGCCGGCGCACGCACAGCCCCGGGACGCGCGTAAGTCCCGGGGCTTCGTAAAAGGGGCAGGGAGGGGGCGTGTCTGGGGTCAGGGGTGATTTGGGGCGGGACCGGGGGCGTGGCGCCGGCCTGGGGACATGGTCAAGGCCTCCAGATTAGTCCCCGGGTCGGGTGATGGCGCGCGCAAATTTACGCCTGTTTTCAGCAGGCGTAAATCTGCCAACAAAGGTAGGGGGGGTTTAGATAGGGCCGGGGGGGGTGGGCTAGGTAGGGGAAGGGAGGGGAAGGTGCAGGGGGGTGGAAAGAAAGTTCCCTCCGAGGCCGCTCTGATTTTGGAGCGGCCTCAGAGGGAACAAGCAGCGCGTGCCGGGCTTGGCGCGCACAAGTTGCACAAATGTGCACCCCCTTGCGCGCGCCGACACCAGATTTTATAAGATAAGCGTGGCTACGCGCATATCTTATAAAATCCAGCATACTTTTGTTCGCGCCTGGTGTGCGAACAAAAGTACACGCTCGCGCAAATTTATAAAATCTACCCCAAAATGTCATAATGCCTCTGTATCGCTCCATGGTGAGACCGCACCTTGAATACTGTGTACAATTCTGGTCGCCGCATCTCAAAAAGATATAATTGCGATGGAGAAGGTACAGAGAAGGGCAACCAAAATGATAAAGGGGATAAAACAGCTCCCCTATGAGGAAAGGCTGAAGAGGTTAGGGCTGTTCAGCTTGGAGAAGAGATGGCTGAGGGGGGATATCGTAAGAACATAAGAACATAAGAAAATGCCATACTGGGTCAGACCAAGGGTCCATCAAGCCCAGCATCCTATTTCCAACAATGGCCAATCCAGGCCATAAGAACCTGGCAAGTACCCAAAAACAAAGTCTATTCCATGTAACCATTGCTAATGGCAGTGGCTATTCTCTAAGTGAACTTAATAGCAGGTAATGGACTTCTCCTCCAAGAACTTATCCAATCCTTTTTTAAACACAGCTATATTAACTGCACTAACCAAATCCTCCGGCAACAAATTCCAGAGTCTAATTGTGCGTTGAGTAAAAAAGAACTTTCTCCGATTAGTTTTAAATGTGCCCCATGCTAACTTCATGGAGTGATAGAGGTCTTTAAGATCATGAGAGGTCTTGAACGAGTAGATGTGACTCGGTTATTTACACTTTCAAATAATAAAAGGACTAGGGGGCATTCCATGAAGTTAGCAAGTAGCACATTTAAGACTAATCGGAGAAAATTCTTTTTCACTGAACGCACAATAAAGCTCTGGAATTTGTTGCCAGAGGATGTGGTTAGTGCAGTTAGTGTAACTGGGTTCAAAAAAGGTTTGGATAAGTTCTTGGAGGAGAAGTCCATTAATGGCTATTAATCAATTATACTTAGGGAATAGCCACTGCTATTAATTGCATCAGTAGCATGGGTTCTTCTTAGTGTTTTGGTAATTGCCAGGTTCTAGTGGCCTGGTTTTGGCCTCTGTTGGAAACAGGCTTGATGGACCCTTGGTCTGACCCAGCATGGCAATTTCTTATGTTCTTAGCTATTTACTGTTCCATACAGGGCCCCAGCCCCCTATAAATCCAAAACTTTGTTCCTTACACCAGGATTTGAGCCATGCATTGAAGTTATTAATATGGCTTAGCCTCTCCTTCCCCTTTCCATGAACAGGTAACACTTCTGAAAAGGCAATAGTTGTCGCCATGTGACTTATCTGCTTCGCTAGAGACTGGAAATCTCTCCGTACCACTTGGATGTGTTTCTAGCAAGGTCATTGGTTCCCAGATGGATGATAATATCAACTTTAGAGTATTTGCTTTCTTCTTTGATTGCTTTGACTATCTGAATAGCATTTCTGCCGGCCGATGATCCTGGGAGGCTTTTAACTGTAGTGTTTCCCTCGAAAAGCGTTCCCAAATTAGTGCTTCTGATGACAGAGTCACCCAGCACAATGAGCTTTTTCGTTTGGTTAATGATTGTATTATGGAATTTCTGTATGCATTGGGTTTCTTCTTTCTTTTCAGATAACACTTCAATCTCTTTCACAAGAGCTTCTTCATTACCTAATACAGAGAAGGTGTTTTGTACTTGTGTCACTTGAAAGAGCATGTGTCTCCGCATCACATACTCTACCAGAGCCCACTGTAATCCCGTTGTTTTTTGGGTTCCTTAATGCCCTGTGTGAGTGGGGGGATGGTGGGGGAGGGGAGGGTATCTGTGGGTCACAGGTCTTATCCTACCTGAACCCACTGTAAACCCCTTTTCCTTGACTTTTGTTTTTTCTGTGGTAATGGGGAATTAATTCCTGAATAATGTAAAGTGGGTGAAACTTTCTTTATTGCAGCTAATTCAGCTTTAACTTCGGCCAGCTCCTTTTTCAAGGAAGAGAGTTCTGAACAAATGGGGCAAGCCCTAAGTTTCCAGATGATTTCCCTCAGAATAAAGGCTCCACAATAGTTACATTGGATAGTCCTTATTTTGGTAAATTTATTTGATGTATAACACCTAAGGAATTACCAGATTTCCAATTTACCACATAATTGGCAACAAGATAAATTTTCAAACCTATGCACGGGCGTACATGTGCGCTCACTACCCGGCCTTCCCCCGTTCCCCCTATTCTAACCTTCTCACCCCTTCCCCTAACTTTCCCCCCCCCCCCCAGCCCTACTCTAATCCCCCCTGACCTCTATCTTACCTTTAGCGCCTGCCTCTGGCCCCACCCCCTTATACCCGTTCTGGGGCTTTACGTGCGTCGCCGTGCCTTTAAAATCCAGCCCGATGTGTTTAGGCAGATTATTTCAGAAAAAAACAAACCCAGGGGTGGGCGGGAGTTAAAGAGTTAACCCTTGGCCAGGGCTGTTCACTGGACACTGCTTGTGCTATTGATTTTGAGCAGACCCTCCCCCAGATTTGGCTAATTTAAGCTGTTCCCTGGCTCTCCCCAGGAAGTTGGACGGCTGGCTGTCTCCTCCTGTTTCACAGCAGACTGGGCGCAGTTGTCCTTGCTGGAGAGTGGCGGGAGCTGGTTGCCATGACCCCTTGCTGGATGGTGGCGGGGGGTCGTGGGTGGGTATATGCATCTGCGCCCCTTGCTGGCTGGTGCAAAGTGAGGCCCATATAAATTGCACCTGCCACCTGTTTGCTCCCCACTCATTGCCCAAGTCTTTGTTTGTTACTGATTGTGAGAGGGTGGGTGCTGGGAGATGAGTCGGCCCTGGCTTTTCCCTCTGCCGTTAGCAGTTCTGCTGTAACTACAACCAATGTTTTAAGCAGCCTGAAGCGCACACTGGGGAGGGTGTCTGCTCATTTGGAAACATTGCCATTATGTTTAACGCACTCTTATGTCAAAATAAGCTGTGGGCGAGACCTGTTTCTTAGACTAACTCACTACACTTGTGGTCCTGTTGTTTGCAACCTGGCTTCCCACTGATTTACATTCATTCACCAATGTAAATATTTCCAGTTAGCAAGTAAAGGCTTATCTGTTTTTGGAAGCAGTTTGGGGAGCGGTGACTCACTTTCTATTGTGTGCCTTTTATTGTATTAGTTTTTAATGATAATGTTTTTATTCCGTGTGTAGGTTTTGTGCATTGTAACCCGCTTAGCATGGCTGGCTTGTTATAAGCAGGAAATAAACGTTTTTTAAATAAGGAGCTCTGCTCCCTCTGTCAAGACGTCAGGCGTTGGCTCCGGGGCTTCCGTAACTGCGTTTTGCTGGATCCTGTCCTGATCCATCCTCTGCATATTCACAAGCCCTGGAATGCAGCCGCGCACATAGCAACACGGGCAGCGTCAGTAATAAAATGAGGATGCTTGGAGTTGGGGTGTGGTGAGCTTTGTTTGTACTACAGGCCCTGATATAATAAGGTGAGCTTTATCTGTGAACATATTGCAGTGAGGCGGGAGCCTTGGGGCCGGCAAGTCCAGTGGGTTTAAGGTTCTCGCTGTGCTATGCTCGGGTGCCGGCTAATCTATTACCCGGCACATTGTGCCCTGAATTCCAGTTTACTACTCCCAGGATCCCTGCTTTCACGGCACTGGGCAGAGCTCTTGGTGATATCACTACCCACCCTTTCTTCTCACTGGGGATCACCGAAGCCTTCCTTTACTTCACCTTCACAATGATAGCTTCGGGCTGGCAAATCCAGAACTGTCTCTCAATAGCCAAAAACAAGTCCATGAAGCAGAAGCATTCTTTGAGTTACTTTTATTATAAACTTCCCGGGTGCCACCTCCGTTCAGACAAATCCCAGCTTTTACTACCCCTGCAGCCTTATAAATTCCTCCATAACAAATCACAGGCACAATTCTTGGGTTCAGACAAAGCAGTTGTCATTTTAGCCCCAGCAGATTCTACGGCAGAGACCAATGTGGCTTCCACCAGTCTAAGCAGTATTGGGAAGCTATCTAGACCAGCCTATTATTTGCTTCTCTGGGACACAAAAGTATCACTGAGGCAACCAGTACCATTAATCAGGAGTATCCATACTATACAGCCAGCCCTGGCTGGTGATGCCAAACGCTTAATCACTGGGGACTGAGCTCATTTCGACACCTTCCTTTCCTAAGCAGGGAACAGTTTACCCCTCTGCAGATCCTAGGTAGGATTAGGGATTTAGGGAGAGATTTTCCTACTCCAAGGCTTTACATTCCTACTTTCTAATTACATAGAAACATAGAAACATAGAAATGACGGCAGAAGAAGACCAAATGGCCCATCTAGTCTGCCCAGCAAGCTTCACACATATTTTCTCTCATACTTATCTGTTTCTCTTAGCTCTTGGTTCTATTTCCCTTCCACCCCCACCTTTAATGTAGAGAGCAGTGATGGAGCTGCATCCAAGTGAAATATCTAGCTTGATTCGTTAGGGGTAGTAGCCGCCGCAATAAGCAAGCTGCACCCATGCTTATTTGTTTTACCCAGACTATGTTATTAGCCCTTATTGGTTGTTTTTGTTCTCCCCTGCCGTTGAAGCAGGGAGCTATGCTGGATATGCGTGACGTATAAGTCTTCTCCCATGCCGTTGAAGCAGAGAGCCATGCTGGATGTGCATCGAAAGTGAAGTATCAGGCACATTTGGTTTGGGGTAGTAACCGCCGTAACAAGCCAGCTACTCCCCGCTTTGTGAGTGCGAACCCTCTTTTCTTCTCCCCTGCCGTTGAAGCAGAGAGCTCTGCTGGATGTGTGAAGTATCAGTTTTTCTTCTCCCCTGCCGTTGAATCAGAGAACTTTGCTGTATATGCATTGAAAGTGAAGTATCAGGCTTATTTGATTTGGGGTAGTAACCGCCGTAACAAGCCAGCTACTCCCCTCTTTGTGAGTGTGAATCCTTTTTTCCACATTTCCTCTTGCTGTTGAAGCTTAGAGCGATGTTGGAGTCACCGTAAGCCTGTGTATGTTTATTTAATAAGGGTATTGACTCCAGGCAGTAGCCATCATTCTGGCGAGTCACCCACTCTTCATTGGCAGCCTCTTGACTTTATGGATCCACAGTGTTTATCCCACGCCCCTTTGAAGTCCTTCACAGTTCTGGTCTTCACCACATCCTCCGGAAGGGCATTCCAGGCATCCACCACCCTCTCCGTGAAGAAATACTTCCTGACATTGGTTCTGAATCTTCCTCCCTGGAGCTTCAAATCGTGACCCCTGGTTCTGCTGATTTTTTTCCTTCGGAAAAGGTTTGTCGTTGTCTTTTGATCATTAACACCTTTCAAGTATCTGAAAGTCTGTATCATATCACCTCTGCTCCTCCTTTCCTCCAGGGTGTACATATTTAGATTCTTCAATCTCTCCTCGTACGTCATCCGATGAAGATCCTCCACCTTCCTGGTCGCCCTTCTCTGGACCGCCTCCATCTTGTCTTTGTCTTTTTGTAGATACGGTCTCCAGAACTGAACACAGTACTCCAGGTGAGGCCTCACCAAGGACCTGTACAAGGGAATAATCACTTCCCTTTTCTTACTCGATATTCCTCTCTCTATGCAGCCCAGCATTCTTCTGGCTTTAGCTATCGCCTTGTCGCATTGTTTCGCCGACTTCAGATCATTAGACACCATCACCCCAAGGTCCCTCTCCTGCTCCGTGCACATCAGCCTTTCCCCCCCCCCCATCGAATACAGTTCATTCGGGTTTCCACTCCCCATATGCATGACTTTGCACTTCTTGGCATTGAATCTCAGCTGCCATATCTTCGACCACTCTTCCAGTTTCCTTAGATCCCGTCTCATTCTCTCCACTCCTTCCGGCGTGTCCCCTCTGTTGCAGATCTTAGTGTCATCCGCAAAAAGACAAACCTTACCTTCTATCCCGTCCGCAATGTCGCTCACAAAGATATTGAACAGGACCGGTCCCAACACCGATCCTTGTGGTACACCACTTAAAACCGCTCTCTCTTCAGAGAAGGTTCCATTTACCATCACACATTGTCTTCTGTCCGTCAACCAATTTGCAATCCAGGTCACCACCTCAGCACTCACTCCCAAGCTTCTCGTTTTATTCACCAGTCTCCTGTGCGGAACCGTATCAAAAGCTTTGCTGAAATCCAAGTATATGATATTGAGTGCTCTTCCTCTATCCAATTCCTTGGTTACCCAGTCAAAAAAGTCAATCAGATTTGTCTGACAGGATCTTCCTCTGGTGAATCCATGCTGCCTCTGGTCCATCAATTCTCCGGACTGTAGATAGTTCACTATTCTCTCTTTCAACAGTGACTCCATTACTTTTCCCACCACCGAAGTGAGGCTAACTGGTCTGTAGTTACCAGCCTCCTCTCTGTTCCCACTCTTGTGAAGAGGGACCACCACCGCTCTTCTCCAATCACTCGGCACCACTCCTGTTTCTAGGGATCTATTGAACAGGTCGCACAGCGGTCCCGCCAGCACATCTCTGAGCTCCCTCAGTATCCTTGGATGAATCCCATCAGGCCCCATGGCTTTGTCCACTTTCAGATTCTTTAGCTCTTCCCATACATTCTCTACTGTAAATGGATTTTCCTCTGTTCCACTTCCCTCCATTCCCTCCATTAGGAGGGGATGATCTGCCCCTGTGTGGTTCCCGCATAAAGTTTACTAATTTAAGCGCGGTATTCTGCTTCTGGGTGTCTCACAGATACAATTTAAATTCAGACAAAGCACCGTTCCTATGCATTTTCTCCCTACAGTTTATAAACTGAGAAGCGGCTTACTCCTGTGCACGTCACCGAGTCTCTATGCACTTATAAGACCAGGTTGTATGCTGCTACCATTGCCCACATTCACTATTCTTCTGAATACCAATCCAACCTGGGCAGGATTTAGCATAACCAGCAACCCCAAACTTCATCCAGATTACAGCCTCGCTAGCTTCTGATCTGTTCAACCTACCTGTGTGGCTTCCCTCACACACTTCCACCAAACCTTCCCTTTCATCTCCAGTTTACAGCAGTCTCCTTCTCAGGCAGTACGACAAAGGAAAACTGTAACTTAACTTAAAAGTCCCATTGTGTGGGGAATCCTGTCTCAGGGTCCTCTTCCTCTGAGTCACCCTCTGTGGTAAGTCTGCTCAGCTGTTCCCCTGATCTCTGAGCCCAGCCTGCTTCCCCTGCTCCACAAGACTCCCTGAGCCCAGCCTTCTGAGAGGTGTTAATCAAGCCACCCAATCCTGAGTCAGGTGTGATGTCCGCTGATCCAGGAGACTAGGCAGAGGCACTCTGGGAAATGTAGTTCCCTGCACAGGAATACTTTCACTTTTCTCTTACTTCTACCCAATCTTGCATGGCTCCTATGGGTTTAACCAGGGATTCCTGTGCAGGAACTAAGCCTCAGACTGGAACATCACCACAATATGCATACATTTTTTTTGTGTGCAGATTTTTCTCCTGATGCATTTTGCTTCCAGAAATGTGTACACAAACCAACGCTTCTCCATTTAAATCCCGTCTTACTGAAGGCATTAACTATTACGCGCCGAAGCAGAGAAGCATGTAGGGTTAACTCATGAAGATCAATATTCAACTGGGCAGGGAGCGGATAAGTTAGTAGAATACATTTTTATCAGATATTCACCAGTGCACCTATACCCGACTATCAGGAACCTAGCTAGATACGTTTATCCAGCTAAACTGGGGGTTAAATCCTTGGGGGTCGGGCTTGATTCTGTTGGATGATCAGATTGTTATTTACATTGGTTGCCAGTAGGCTGTGGAAGGCATTTTAAAATCCTGATTTTGATTTTCAAATTGTTGCATTTTGGAAGGATTGATTATCCTGGCATCTATCTGCCCAGAGCAAGGTGCTCTCTCTTCCTATTTGTAAGGTTATTAGGAGATCTAGAGTTCAGGCTAGGATGTTTTCACTTGCAGCACCTATGCTTTGCAATATGCTCCCTGTGGACATCAGGTTGGAGTCCAACCACCTGTTTCAGAAAATAGTCAAAGCTGGTTATTTTCACCATTTTCTGGTATGAGAAGATATAGTATTTTTAACATGCAGGATGGCAGGCATGTGTATGGGTTTTAATTTTGGTATGTTGTTTATTTGCATTGTTGATGTTGAGATTTTATTTGTACATCACATAGAGCAACTATACTTGGATTAGGAAGGCGGTTTAAAATGTTTTTTAAATAAATAAAATAAACCTTAGGCATTTTCTGCATAAATTAGCTGGATAACCCTAACATTATCCAGCAAATTTATGCAGATAATGCTGAATATTTGTCTCATCCGGCTAACTGGAGAATTTATCATTTTGCTATTTATCATTTATTTATTTTATTTTATTTATTTAAAATTTTTATATACCGGCATTCATGATACAATCACATCATGCCGGTTTACATAGAACAGGGGTGTACAAAGAACAAATGAGTAACCTATTAGTGAGGAGGAAGCAGTTACAAATAACAAGGTACTAGAACTGGGAGTAGAGAAGAAAGGGAGAGGATAACATTAGATAAAGATATTTACATTAAATTAACATTTTTACAATGGGAGGTAGTTCAACAGGCTGCAAGGGTTAATCAGTGTCTGGGAATGCTTTTTTGAACAGCCAGGTCTTAAGTCTTTTCCTGAAGATTGGGAGGCTGGGTTCTTGTCTGAGGTCTGGTGGGATGGAGTTCCATAAAAGGGGGCCGGCTGTTGAGAAGGCCCGATCTCTTAGAGTGATGTGTTTAGTAGTTTTGGCTGGGGGTACTTGGAGGGATCCTCTGAGTGCGTCTCTGGTTGGTCTGGAGGAGTTATACTTTTGGAAAGGGATTTGTAAGTCGAGTGGGGAGTGTTGATGAATGGTTTTATGTATTATGGAAAGAGATTTGTAGAGGATTCTAAAATGAATCGGCAACCAATGGAGATCTTTTAGGATTGGAGTAATATGGTCCTTCCTCCTGGAATTTGTCAGTAATCTTGCCGTAGCGTTTTGTAACATCTGTAGGGGTTTAGTGTAGGAGGAGGGTAGGCCCAGAAGGATAGAGTTACAGTAGTCGATCTTAGAGAAAATGACAGCTTGAAGGATGGTTCTGAAATCTTGAGTGTGGAAGAGTGGTCTAATTCTTTTCAGAACTTGAAGTTTATAGAAACAATCTTTGGTGGTTCTGTTGATGGAAGCTTTAAGGTTCATCCGGTTGTCTATTAACACTCCTAGATCTTTCACATGTGTAGTAGTGGGGGTGGTTGGAAGATTAGAGATGGAGTTGTTGTTATCTGAGGAGATGAATAGTAGTTCTGTTTTACAGGAGTTTAGTACTAGGTTTAGGTTAGATAGGAGGCGTTTAATTTCGAAGAGACAGTTTTCCCAGTGATTCAGTGTTTTTGTGTAAGACTCTTTAATGGGTATCACGATTTGGATGTCGTCAGCGTAAAGGAAATGTTTGAGGTTGAGGTTGGAGAGGAGTTGGCAGATTGGTAAGAGGTAGATGTTAAAGAGGGTAGGTGACAGGGAGGAGCCCTGAGGGACTCCTATGGGAGCGTCCATTCTTGAAGATTCTTTGTCCTGTATCTTAACCTTGAAGCCTCTGTTGGAAAGAAAAGATTTAAACCATGAGAGTGCGGTGTTTGAGATGCCTATAGAAGCCAGAATGGAAATGAGAGTGTAATGGTTGACTGTATCAAAGGCAGCTGATAGGTCTAGTAGAATCAGGAGGAAGGATTGGCCTTTGTCAAGGCCCATTAAGATGAAATCAGACATAGAGATGAGGAGGGACTCTGTGCTCAATGATTTGCGAAATCCGTATTGTGATGGGAATAGGATTTTATTTTCTTCAATGTAGTCGGAGAGTTGAGTGTTGACAACTTTTTCTAGAATCTTGGCTATAAATGGGAGATTGGCGATGGGTCGGAAATTGTTAGGGTCTTTGGGGTCCAAGTTGGGTTTTTTAAGTAGAGGTTTGATGGAGGCCAATTTGAGGTCGTCAGGATATAGACCTTGGGTGAGTGAGCAATTTATGATGTCCGTTAAAGATTTTGCGATGGAGTCAGGGATAGCCAGGAGCAGTTTGGTGGGGATGGTATCCAAAGGATGGGAGGAAGGTTTCATTCTTCTTAAAAGAGTTTGTAACTCTAAGATAGAGATGGGTTCAAGTGTTTCCAGACCATTGTTATTGATGGATGACTGTTGAAGAGACTGGTACAAAGTGGGGTTGGTGGGGATTGTGGGCAGTTGTATTAAAAGGCTGTTGACTTTATTGTGAAAGTGAAGAGCAAGTTCTTCAGCTTTGGGTTGTGCTAGGTTGTTTGGAATCTCCTGTGGGTTGATTTTGGTGAGATTGGAGACATAGGCGAAGAGGGCTTTTGCGTCGAAGATTAAGTGATGTATCTTGGATGCATAGTAGTCCCTTTTGCATTTAGAGGTAGTAGACTTGTACTGGTGGAGTGAGGCTTTGTAGATGGATCGTGAATGGGTGCTAGGGGATTTGCGCCAGTCACTCTCTTTCTGTCTTAGACTTTGCTTTAGCTTTCTTAGTTCTTCTGTAAACCATGGTTGCCTTTTGGATGCGTTTGGCAATGGTTTTTTGGTTGCTAGTGGGCATAGCTTGTTAGCTATGGAATCAGTGATGGCGTTCCAAGAGCGGAGAGCTGTGTTCGGATTTGAAAGATCGATGGATGGTAGTTGGGAGGCTAGGTGTGAGCTAAGGTCCTCTGTAGAACAGGATCTTCTGTAAGGGAAGGATGGTAAGGGCCCCTTGGGGGTGGAGGATTTTTTCAATGAGAATGAAGTTGAGATAAGTGAGTGATCAGACCAGGGGACCTTCTTGCTCTTGAGGCGCGAAGAGTGTTTGATGCTTGAATTAATAAAGATAAGATCCAGCGTGTGTCCCGCTTTGTGTGTGGGTTTGTTAACTATCTGTTTAAAACCCAGGGCTGAGAGGGCTGTGAGAAAGGATTCGCAACTGGGTGAGAGGGTGGGATTGTCCACATGCAGATTAAAATCTCCTAGGATGATTGCTGGAGCGTCCAGTTTGATTAGGGTTGTGATTATTTCTACTAGGGGGGAGGGGTCCGTCTCAAGGAAGCCTGGAGGTGCGTAGACAAGTAGTATTTGTAATTGTTCCGAGGTGAAGAAACCAATTTCTAGTTTAGACTTTGAGGTGAATGGGTGTAGGGTGAGCCTGAGGTCTTTTTTAGATGCAAGTAGGAGTCCTCCTCCTCTTTTTTTCAGACGGGGGATGGAGAAGATGTCATAGTTTGAGGTGGGAAGTTGGTTTATGATTGCTGTGTCCGTGGGTTTGAGCCATGTTTCCGTTATGGCACATATATCAGGTTTGATGTCGAGGAGATAGTCGTTAAGGATTAGAGATTTCTTGGATAAAGATTGAGCATTGAATAATGACAGTGAGAATAGGGTGAGGCCTAAGAGTTGGGTGATAGGTGTTATCAAAATTGGGGTGAGTGATTTAAGGTTACGATGTAGGATCTGTCGTTTAGATTGTTTTGTAGACGGTAAGAATGGTATGTTAGATTTATCTATAGATGAAAGGTTATGTTGTAGTATAGGTATTGGGAAGGTAGGAGCCATTTTAGCAGGTTGTTCTTGTGTTGTGATGGTGCTGTGTTAGTGCTGACGGAGGACCGGAGGTAGAGGGCAAACGTTGTGTGCTATGGTACGTTGGAGCTGTGGCTGGTAGTAAGGTCCTCCGGGGCTGCACGAAGGGGCGCACAAAGGGGCAGGCCCCTTTGTCGCGCGACGCACGGCGCGCAACGCCTGAGAGTAGCGGGATTTAAATCCCCGCTGTCCGCTTGCTGATTGGCTGCTGGAGGTGGCCTCGCTCTGGGCGGGCTATGGCGATGCGGCAGGCCGAGCTGGCAGGCTCGCGCTGAAGAGGAGCAGCGGCGAAAACGGAGCTCGCAGGCGGCGCTGAGACGGCTTGGGGTAAGTGAATATTTAGAGCCTTACCCCGGCAGGTCGAGGCGCCGATTGCGCAGGCTTTCCCGTCTGGAGCGGCAAGGAAGAAGAGATGGCGCCTGAGAGGAGCGGGATTTAAATCATTTGCTATTATGGGTTTAACTAGGAATCCCTGGTTAAACCCATAATAGCAAAATGATCGCCCGCAGGAAAACAAGGGGCCGGGGGGGGTGAGAGTGAGCAGGCGGCCACATCAAAGCAGTCTATTTTCGTCCTCCGCAGTTGCAACCACACTTCACACTATCACCCCTGAAGTGCCAATGAAATAGCTGTAGCTATTTCCGGTGCTAATGCAGGCAATAAAGTGCAATACATTATCGCCCGCAGCACTATAAGCCCCTAACTTTCCTTAACCTTTCCTAAACCTCGACCAAACTCATCCCCTTTCCCTAATTTGAATTTTCAACTTGCGATGCGGTATCACCTGCGATAACGAACCATCGCAATTTGAAAAATGACCCCCTTAGCTAGATAACTACATCCCCAGAATGCCTCCGAGTTATCTGGCTAAAATTTAGTCAGCTAATTAATTAGTTGGATAAACTGGAGGCATTCAGAAAACAGAAATTATTAAATCCCATTTGTCTTGCTAAATGTTAAATGTGCCAGACAAACAAGCTGATTATTGACCCGCCATGGTATCTTAACGCTGGAAATTTAACTCCTGGTCAGAGCTGGAACATAAGAACA
This sequence comes from Rhinatrema bivittatum, assembly GCF_901001135.1. Classification (NCBI taxonomy): domain Eukaryota; kingdom Metazoa; phylum Chordata; class Amphibia; order Gymnophiona; family Rhinatrematidae; genus Rhinatrema; species Rhinatrema bivittatum. Next base: position 476,800,251 of record NC_042618.1, read on the forward strand.
TGCCATGCTGGGTCAGACCAAGGGTCCATCAAGCCCAGCATCCTGTTTCCAACAGAGGCCAAACCAGGCCACAAGAACCTGGCAATTACCCAAACACCAAGAAGATCCCATGCTACTGATGCAATTAATAGCAGTGGCTATTCCCTAAGTAAACTTGATTAATAGCCGTTAATGGACTTCTCCTCCAAGAACTTATCCAAACCTTTTTTGAACCCAGCTACACTAACTGCACTAACCACATCCTCTGGCAACAAATTCCAGAGCTTTATTGTGCATTGAGTGAAAAAGAATTTTCTCTGATTAGTCTTAAATGTGCTATTTGCTAACTTCATGGAATGCCCCCTAGTCCTTCCATTATTCGAAAGTGTAAATAACCGAGTCACATCTACTCGTTCAAGACCTCTCATGATCTTAAAGACCTCTATCATATCCCCCCTCAGTCGTCTCTTCTCCAAGCTCAACAGCCCTAACCTCTTTAGTCTTTCCTCATAGGGGAGCTGTTCCATCCCCTTTATCATTTTGGTCGCCCTTCTCTGTACCTTCTCCATTGCAATTATATCTTTTTTGAGATGCGGGGACCAGAATTGTACACAGTATTCAAGGTGCGGTCTCACCATGGAGCGATACAGAGGCATTATGACATTTTCCGTTTTATTCACCTTCCTAATAATTCCTAATAGTTAATCTGGCTAATAAGAACAAAAGAAGTTGCCATATTGGGTCAGACCGAGGGTCTATCAAGCCTACCATTCTGTTTCCAACAATGGCCTTTCAGAAGTACCTGGCTTCCAAAATTTAAAAGATAAATAGATTCTGTACTGCTGAACCTAAGTTTATGATGCAGGGTTTCTGCACTCAGAAATTATGCACAAATCCAGGTTTTGGTGGCAGATGCGTACAAATTGTGTTTAGTGCATATAAATCTTTTTTTATACGTGCCTACAAAATATATTTCCTTTATGGTATGCCCTCTGCACAAAATTTTGAGGGTTGCAGGCTTTTTTTTTTTTAACTCCCTATGCATTAGCTTAGTCTTACTGCAACGGGAGTCAACTCAGTATTTACCGCGGGTAAAGAAAACGTGAGCTAAACCTCCGTTTATTCATAGGGAGGTGGCCTGAGCGAGGCTGCGTGCAACCGCTGGGGGCCCCGGCATTCCTGCACTACTTCCGGGAGCCCACGCGCGCAGGTACTCTCGGAGTGGGCGGAGCCGCGCCGTGACGTCAGCGGGAAGCGGAAGCTGGTAACAGTGTAACCGGCCGCACAATAGGGCTGAGAGCGCCGGGGTTCGGAGCGGTGGCGGCCGGTGGCCGTCCCGGAGAGGGTGAGTGCGAGCCCCCTGGGCTGCTGACGTCGCGTGTCGCCTTTACACCCGGCCCCGCCCCCTGTTAGCAGTCAGCAGACGCGGTTTTATTACATTTAGAAAGCCCTTTCTGGCACGGAAGGTGAGCAGGCAGGTGGTAGGCGATACTTTGTTACTAGGCAACCTTACTTCTTTGAGGTAGGCCCTCCGAAGTTAGCCAACTGAGCGTCGGCGCAGCTGTGTGTGTGCGACAGAGCGAGACATAGGTAGCCCGTGTGAGGGGATGTGTGTGTGAGAGAGAAAGGGAGCTTGTGTGGGTGTGTATGCAAGAGAGAGGGCCCTGTATGAGGGGATGTGTGTGTGAGAGAGTGAGGGAGCCTGTATGAGGGTGTGTATGTGTATTAGAGAGAGGGAGCATGTGTGTGAGAGAGGGAGGGAGGGACAGAGGGAGCCTGTGTGAGGGTGTATGTGTGAGAGAGAAAGGGAGCTTGTGTGGGTGTGTATGCAAGAGAGAGGGCCCTGTATGAGGGGATGTGTGTGTGTGAGGGAGCCTGTATGAGGGTGTGTGTGTGTATGTGTATTAGAGAGAGGGAGCATGTGTGTGAGAGAGGGAGGGAGGGACAGAGGGAGCCTGTGTGAGGGTGTATGTGTGAGAGAGAAAGGGAGCTTGTGTGGGTGTGTATGCAGGAGAGAGGGCCCTGTATGAGGGGATGTGTGTGTATGAGGGGGTGTGTATGTGTATTAGAGAGAGGGAGCATGTGTGTGAGAGAGGGAGGGACAGAGGGAGCCCGTGTGAGGTTGTATGTGAGAGAGAAAGGGAGCTTGTGTGGGTGTGTATGCAAGAGAGAGGGCCCTGTATGAGGGGATGTGTGTGTGAGAGAGTGAGGGAGCCTGTATGAGGGTGTGTGTGTATGTGTATTAGAGAGAGGGAGCATGTGTGTGAGAGAGGGAGGGAGGGACAGAGGGAGCCTGTGTGAGGGTGTATGTGTGAGAGAGAAAGGGAGCTTGTGTGGGTGTGTATGCAAGAGAGAGGGCCCTGTATGAGGGGATGTGTGTGTATGAGGGGGTGTGTATGTGTATTAGAGAGAGGGAGCATGTGTGTGAGAGAGGGAGGGACATAGGTAGCCCGTGTGAGGGGATGTGTGTGTGAGAGAGAAAGGGAGCTTGTGTGGGTGTGTATGCAAGAGAGAGGGTCCTGTATGAGGGGATGTGTGTGTGCGAGAGAGTGAGGGAGCCTGTATGAAGGTGTGTATGTGTATTAGAGAGAGGGAGCATGTGTGTGAGAGAGGGAGGGACAGAGGGAGCCCGTGTGAGGGTGTATGTGTGAGAGAGAAAGGGAGCTTGTGTGGGTGTGTATGCAGGAGAGAGGGCCCTGTATGAGGGGATGTGAGAGTGAGGGAGCCTGTATGAGAATGTGTGTATGTGTATTAGAGAGAGGGAGCATGTTTGTGAGAGAGGGAGGGACAGAGGGAGCCCGTGTGAGGGTGTATGTGTGAGAGAGAAAGGGAGCTTGTGTGGGTGTGTATGCAAGAGAGAGAGAGGGCCCTGTGTGAGGGGATGTGTGTGTGCGAGAGAGTGAGAGAGCCTGTATGAAGGTGTGTGTATGTGTATTAGAGAGAGGGAGCCTGTGTGAGGGGCAGTACTGCGAATGGCATCAAACTCTGGGACTGGCGATAGAGTGGAAAGGGTTGAGCCTAGAGGTGGAGGGGAGAGATACTGGCAAGTGGAGGAGTTGGGGCCTGAGAGGGCAAAGTGGCCAGGGGAGTAGGGAGAGCGAGTGGAAGGGAGCCTCTTACAGTGAATTTCTAGGGAAATTCTGCTCAAAATATTTAAAACTCTGCATCTTTAAGGAATAACTTTTATCTGTATTAATTTAAAATGCAATTATTTAGACTGTCATGTAAATTGTGTTATTTTGACCAATATAAAGTTTGCAGAATTTCAAGTGTTTGTGTGCAGAATTTTAATTTTTTTTTTTTGTGCAGAATTCCCCCCAGGAGTAATCTAGGGTTAAGCTAGCCGGATAACTAGCTTCCCCCAGTTACACCACATCCACTTACTACTTAAAGGCCTGATAAATAGTTATCCAGTCAAGTGATGGCTGAATATTAGAATGCTGACATTTAGCTGGATAGGTGCTGCTGAATTCGGGGCCCTTCCATATTATCACTGGGTCACTGCAGAATCGATGAGGGGCATAAGCTAGTCCCAAATGTACTAAGTCCGTCCAATAAAAAGATCTCAACTACAAATTGTTTGACTTTTATTTCTACAGATCTGGGTAGACTGATAACAGCAACTGCGCAGCTTTATTTGAAATACATCTATAACTTTATGCAAATGTTCCTTGAAATTAGGGTTTTGCCATTTTAGAATATATTCTTGTAAGTTTTGGATTCCAAGCTTAGAGAGCCCCGGTTCAACTGTATCCTCTGTTTGTCTGGCCTGATCACGCCACCTGAGAGGCCCAAAGCTCGTACGCTTTAAAAAAAAAATTTTTTTTTAGGGTTAATAGGGTAGTGGTTAGAGGTCAGTGTTCTGAAGCTGAGCATCCCTTAACCTCCCTGCATACAGACTGAGCTTGTGAGTACGTTGAGGTTGGGGGTACTGTAAGTATGTGAAATGTGCTTATCAGGCACACTGTGGCTATACAGAAAATTGTTTAAACCAGTTGTACAGTAGATGATTTCCCTACCCCAAAGAGCTCACTGTGCAGTAATGGTCAAAAAAGCAAGTAGAATGCTAGGGATTATTAGGAAAGGAATGGAGAATAAAACAGAGACTATCACAATGCCTCTGTATCGCTCCATGGTGCGACCTCACTTTGAGTACTGTGTGCAGTTCTGGTCACCACATCTCAAGAAAGATATAGCAGAATTAGAAAAGGTACAGAGAAGGGCGACCAAGATGATAAAGGGGATGGAACAGCTCCCTTATGAGGAAAGGCTGAAGAGGTTAGGGCTGTTCAGCTTGGAGAAGAGACGGCTGAGGGGGGATATGATAGAGGTCTGTAAAATCATGAGTAGTGTGGAATAGGTAAATGCAAATCAGTTGCTTATTCTTTCAAAAAATACAAAGACACTTCATGACGTTAAGTATCGCATTTAAAATAAGTCAGAGAAAATACATTTTCACTCAACGCCCAATTAAGCTTTGAAACTAATTACTGGAGAATGTGGTAAACACAGTTAACATAGCTGGGTTTGGACAAGCTCCTGGAGTCCATAAACTTATTAACCAGATAGACTTGAAGAAAAAGTTATCCCTGGGATAAACAGCTTGGAATCTACTGTTTGGGATATTCCAGGCATTTGTGACCTGGCTCGGCCACTGTTTAGAAAGAGGATACTGGGCTTGATGGATGCTTGGTCTGACCCAGAATAGCATTTCCTGTTTGTTCTCTTAAGTGAGATATGCAAGAGGCATGAGGATGGTAGTGTTGCAAGCATTGGTTTAGTGGTAGTTAGCAGGTCTGGGTCTGAACTTTCGTATATATGCAGATGACATACAGTTCTTCATTCTGGTAACCAACTCTCTATCTACCACACTCAAATATCTGGAAATTTATCTCTACGCCATACAAATATGACTGCTCTAGAACAGGTTCTTTGAAAATCTCTAAAACTGAAATCATTTTGCCATGAAGAAATACAGACCAGTTTCCGTAGTTTGAGTTCGCAGGGCAGAAAATTAAAATCTCAGCTTGTGTACATGGCCTCAGCGTGCTTACGTGATCCCCAGGTATTCATGAAAGCACACATACAGAACCAAATGAAATCTGGATATTTTAAACTCCATATTGGAACCTGATGATTTTATGTTGGTCCTTTTAGAGGATGATATTTTCTGGAATTGACTGTCCCGGCTCCTTGCTACTGGGGCTCCCTGATAGCTCTCTGAAGGCAATTCAGTTACTGCAGAATTTTGCTGCATACGTGCTGACTGCTCACTGAACTTGTGATCATATCACTCCAGTCTTATCATTATATTGGCTACCGGTCAAAGAGAGAACCAAACTTGTAAGAAAATAGGATAAAACATAAGCATTGGCAAGTTAAGTGTAAAACATTGTTCCCTATACGTACAAGGACCAGTCCAGAGAAGTGGGTTGTGTATCCCTACCAGCAGGTGGAGTCGGAGAACATTAGAACTTTGGGCACTGCTACATAAGGAGAGGGCCACCTGCAGTCCCTCAGTATTTCTCTGACTCCAGCAGCTGGAAGACAGGCACCTGCAGTCTTAGTTAATTTTTCAGTTTAGTTAGATTTTTTTCTCCGGGTTTTTTTCTTCAGGATTGCTTCCTGAGGTGTTAGGCACCTTTGTGGGCCATCCCTCCATCGAAGCCGGACGTCCGGGGGGGTTGGTTACTTCCGTCTGGGTTTCATCCGTCACCACTCGGAGTGTGAAGACCAGGGGCTCCTGGTTACTCACCTCCGTGGCTGCTCTCCCAAAGCTGCTCCTTCGACCCTCTCTGCTCTACCGGACTCAGTAAAGTTTAAAAAAAAAAAAAAAAAAGTAAAACTGAGTGAGACTTCCTCTGTGGTTTCGAGCTGAGGTAAGGAGTGGGGTCGGTACAGCCAGCCTTGCAGGCACTCCGGGGTATTTGGCAACCCTTCGGCCCCCTTTCCCTCTACTCCCGGGGCTCCGGGTTGCTCTGAAGGGATGCGGTAAGTGTTTTCTTCGCCGGCCAGTTTTTGGCGCGGCTCGGCAGCGCAACCCGTTGCAACGGGTCTGTTGGCATTTTTTTCTCCCACCTCAGTTTCGGTGCGCATTTTTTTCTTCAGCTTCGGTGGGGGAGGTTATCACAGCCTTGCTCCTTCCCGATATCGGACCGCCGGCAGCGTGCCATTTTTTTCTATCTTTTCCATTCCTCCCCTCAGCTCCTGGGCCGCGTGGCTGCGCGGTTTTTTTTTCCTTCAAGGGGCCCTCGCTTTCTCTCCGCGCTCTGTCAGGCGTGTGGGCGCGAAGGCAGAATTTAGTTTTGTTCTTTCCCTCCCTTATCCTTCCTAGGGATGGAGAGTTCGTCGGGCCCTGAGCCTTTCCCCCGGGACGGGGGGGGGGGGTCTTCATGCAGAGGCTCAAGGGAGGAGGGATCCCCTCCAGTCTTAGCCCTTGTGGCGGAGGACAGTGCTGGGGGACTGGGTGAACCGGCTCCTCAGGATCCCATTCCGGCAGAAGGAGACCCGGAGGGGTTTTCGCCGGAGTTTGTCTTGTTAATGCACCAGGCTTTCCTGGCCAGAAAGCAGGCGGGCTTCAGGAGGCAAATTCAGTCAGTGGGTGTTTCCGTTCAGTCAGTGGGGACCGTTCTAGAAGGGTCGACTCGAGGACCAGCAGGCCCGCGGGGGAAGTGATGGTCCCCAGGGGCTGCAGACCCCTCCCCCACCCTCCGGAGTTCTGGATCTGGGTTCGGCTCAGGTTCCGGATTTGGTTCCTGATCTTGGGGACCCTGATCAAGATGCTGCAGATGATGATGATTTGCCACCCACAGAAGGGGATGATCCCAGCGTGGTCTGCCTTTTTAAGCGGGAGGAACTACGACCCCTTATTCCCCAGGTGTTGGAAGTTCTGGGGCTTAGGATCTCTCAGGAAGAATCAGATAGTGATGGGGTTAATCCAGTTCTTGACGGAATACGGGGTCCCACTTCATCCTTTCCACTGCCTAAAAAGGTTCGCAAGCTGGTGACCCGCGAGTGGGACGCTCCGGATGCGGGGCTCAAGGTGGGCAGAGCTATGGCCAAGCTCTATCCTCTTTCAACGGATGTCTTGGATCTTCTGAAAATTCCGAAGGTGGATGCGGCGGTTTCGGCCGTGACAAAGAAGACCACTATTCCGGTAGCGGGTGCTGCTGTTTTAAAGGATATGCAGGACTGTAAGCCGGAGATCCAATTGAAGCGAGTCTTTGAAGTGGCTGCATTGAGTCTTCGGGCCACGATCTGCGCCAGCCTCATGCAGAGGGCGTGTTTGTGCTGGGTTCAGGCCTCTAACACCACTACAGGAGCTGGCAGTGGTGCCGCCTTGGAGGGCGCTCGTTTGGAGGCGGGCATCGCATATGTAGCAGATGCACTTTACGACCTAGTGCGAAATTCAGCGCGCAGCATGGTTTCTGTAGTGGCTGCACGCCGACTGCTGTGGCTGTGCAATTGGTCAGCGGATTTGTCTTCAAAATCTCAGCTGTGTAACCTCCCGTTTTAAGGGTAAGCTCCTGTTCGGTGAGGAACTGGAACAGTTGATAAAGCTACTCGGAGAATCTAAGGGGCATAAGTTGTCGGAAGATAAAAGGCCCACCAGAAAGGTGTTTCCTTCGTGGCCACGTTTTTGGGATTCACGCCGATTTCGTTCCGGCAGGTATTCCTCGCCTTCCGCGTCTAAGCAGACCTCAGGACAGCAACAGTCCTTTCAAGGGGGTCGTCGTCCCGGCCTGGATTCTGGACACCTCAGGACAGGAGGTAGTAAACCCTCCCAATGAAGCCACGAGTCCCCATTCCGTCGTCTAAGCTGTCGGGGGAAGATTCTCCAGCTTTTTCATGGAATGGGCAAGGATCACCTCAGACCGTTGGGTCCTGGAGGTGATCAGAGAAGGCTACGCTCTAGAGTTTTCATGTCCCATGCAAGAGGTGTTCGTGGAGTCCTGCGTGGCCTCATGCAGCAAGCAGTACGGGAGACCCTGCAACGCCAGATCCAGCTATAGGCCTTTGTCCCGGTTCCGGAGGCAGAAGAGAGTCGGGGACGTTACTCGGTTTACTTTGTGGTTCCCAAAAAGGAGGGTATGTTTCATCCCATCCTAGACCTACAGAAGATGAACCGTTGTCTCTGAATCTCTCGTTTTCGCATGGAAACCCTGTGGACGGTACTGGCTGCTGTACGGACGGGGGAGTTACTTGTGTCCCTGGATCTTATGAAAGCTTATCTGCATATTCCGATACGGCTATGTCACCAGAGGTTTCTACGCTTCAAGGTCTTGGGACAACACTTCCAGTTTCAGGCCCTTCCATTTGGTCTGGGGATGGCTCCTCGAACTTTCACCAAAGTCATGGTGGTGGTAGCAGCCTTCCTTCGCAAGCAGGGGATCCTGGTCCGTCCATACCTGGGCGACTGGCTGATTCACGCCAAGACTAGGGAGGACTGCAAAAGATTGGTTCGCATGGTGATGTTCACCTTGAGATTGCTCGGATGGGTCATCAATCTTCAGAAGAGTCACCTGGAACCCACCCAAGAGCTGACCTACTTGGGAGCCCGTTTCGATACCTTGCGAGGCAGAGTCTTTCTGGCGTCGGACCAGGTAGCCAGGTTGCAGAGCCAGATACAGGCACTTCTTCTCAGACAAACACCCACTGTGTGGCATAATCTGCAAGTGCTGGGATCCATGGCGTCCACCTTAGACTTGGTTCTGTGGGCGTTTGCCCACTTACGTCCGCTACAGCGTGCGCTGTTGTCATGGTGGAGTCCGGTGTCGGAGTAGTTCCACTTACCCTTGTCTCTGCTTCCAGAGTCCAAAGCCAGTCTCTCATGGTGGCTTTCGCACGACAATCTGGAGAAGGGGGTGGATTTGAACCCACCGAGTTGGCTGATAGTCTCCACCGATGCGAATCTGTCAGGTTGGGGAGCTGTGTGCGACACCAGATCCGCCCAAGGGCTTTGGTCTCCAACAGAGGGCTTGTGGTCCATCAGTCATCTCGAGACGAGCGGTACATCTTGCCCTATAAGCGTTTCTACCCTGGATTCAGGGACGCATAGTTCGAGTGTTCTCCGACAATGCGACGATAGTGGCCTTCATCAACTGACAGGGCGGGACGAAAAGTCCCGCGGTGGCGCTCAAAGCACGTCTTCTGTTCGCTTGAGCGGAGCGACATCTCAGGGGAATTGCTGCGTTGCATGTCGCAGGCGTGAACAACGTGCAGGTGGATTTTCTCAGCAGGCGACAACTCGACCTGGGAGAGTGGGAACTGTCTCCCGAAGCATGGAACCGCATTTGTGCCAGATGGGGGGGGGGGGGGTCCCACAGTTGGATCTGATGGCAACGCGGGAGAATGCGAAGACAGAACGCTTCTCCAGCCGTCAAAGAACAAGGCTCAGTCGGTCTCGACGCTCTGGTGTGCCCCTGGCCAACGGGGGTTCTGTTGTATGCCTTTCCTGCTTGGCCTCTCATCGGTCGGCTTCTCTGTCGCATAGAATTCCACCCCGGAAGGGTGGTGCTGGTGGCTCCAGAGTGGCCATGTCATCCATGGTTTGCGGATCAGATTCGCTTGACTTTAGAGGGTCATTTGCAGCTGGCTCATCTACCGCATCTACTTCGTCAAGGTCCCATCTTTTCGGATCGGGAGGATCGCTTCTCTCTCGCAGCTTGGCTTTTGAGAGGCGACGTTTAGAATTGAGTGGTTATTCTGAATAAGTTATTTCCACTCTATTGCAGGCAAGACGTCCATCCACTTCCCTGGCTTATGTGAGTGTATGGAGGCTCTTTGAGACCTGGTGTCATCAGCACTCTTGCGATCCTTTAACGGTCGAGGTCTCTCTGGTACTGGATTTTCTGCAACAGGGGCTCAAGAAGGGTTTGGCGTTCAATTCTCTTCGGGTCCAGGTATCTGCCTTGGGAGCCTTGCGGGGAAAGTTTGCCGGTGGTTCGCTTATAGCACACCCTGACATTGTTCGATTTCTCAAGGGGGTCAAACATTTACGACTTCCCGTCCATGCGGTGTGTCCAGATTGGAGTTTAAATCTTGTATTGCGTGTGCTCTGTGGCACTCCTTTCGAACATCTATGCACCGCTTCCCTGAAAGATCTAACCTTGAAGATGGTGTTCTTGGTGGCCATTTGCTTGGCGCGTCGGATTTCTGACTTGTAGGCCCTGTCATGCCGTGACCCTTTTTTGCGGATTCACAACGATAGGGTGACGTTACGCACGGTTCCTTCCTTTGTTCCTAAGGTGGTTTCGGCTTTTCATGTTAATCAGACAGTGGAGTTTCCAGCGTTCCCGCAGGGTTCCAAGGGGTCACCTCAGGACAAGGATCTTCTTCTTTTGGATGTGCATCGGGTCTTATTGCTTTATCTAAAGGTTACCAATGACTTCAGATGCTCCGATCATTTGTTCATTCTTTTCGGGGGTGCAAAGAAAGGGGACAAGGCGTCTAAAGCGACCATTTCTCGATGGATTAAAGAGACTATTACTTCAGCATGCTTTGTCCGTGGCCGCCAAGTGCCTTTGGGTCTCCGAGCTCATTCCACCAGGGCTCAGGCTACTTCCTGGGTGGAGTATCAGTTGCTATCACCTCAGGAGATCTGCTGGGTGGCAGTGTGGTCCTCTTTGCACACATTTACTAAGCATTATCGCTTGGATGTTAAGGCCTCTGATGAGGCGTCCTTCGGTGCAAGTGTTCTACGTGCGGGTCTTTCGGGTTCCCGCCCAGTGTAGGGTGGTTTGGGTACATCCCACTTCTCTGGATTGATCCTTGTACGTATAGGGAAAAAAAAATTGGTTATTACCTGCTAATTTTCATTCCTATAGTACCAAGGATCAGTCCAGAGGCCCACCCTTTACTTCAGTTACCGAAAGACTGTGTTGGCTACAATTTGCCTAGTTTTTCATAGAGCTCCTTTTTTCTAGATTACGATTGTTGGAGCAGTTTTTTCCTAACGGTTTATTTACTCATGGTTCCTTGGGGCGAAGTGGGGGACAGTGGTTTTTGGTCGCCCCTTTACCCATTAGTATTGGTTGTTTGGCTTGGGTACAGGTCAATACTGAGGGACTGCAGGTGGCACTCTCGTTATGTAGCAGTGCCCAAAGTTCTAATTGTTCTCTGACTCCACCTGCTGGTAGGGATACACAACCCACTTCTCTGGACTGATCCTTGGTACTATAGGCACGAAAATTAGCAGGTAAGAACCAATTTTCTTATAAGACAGGCGAAGAGAGAATTTGAAATGAAGTTGACCATAGAGGCAAAAACTCATAATAAAAACTTTTTAAAATATATCCGAAGCAAGAAACCTGTGAGGGAGTCAGTTGGACCATTAGATGACCAAGGGGTTAAAGGGGCTCTTAGGGAAGATAAGGCCATTGCAGAAAGACTAAATGAATTCTTTGCTTCCGTGTTTACTAATGAGGATGTTGGGGAGATACCAGTTCTGGAGATGGTTTTCAGGGGTGATGAGTCAGACAAACTGAACAAAATCACTGTGAACCTGGAAGATATAGTAGGCAAGATTGACAAATTAAAGAGTAGAAAATCACCTGGACCGGATGGTATGCATCCTAGGGTTCTGAAGGAACTAAAAAATGAAATTTCTGATCAGTTAAAATTTGTAACCTGCATTAAAATCATCCTTTGTACCTGAAGACTGGAGGGTGGCCAATGTAAACCCAATATTTAAAAAAGGCTCCAGGGGCGATCCGGGTAACTATAGACCAGTGAGCCTGACTTCAGTGCCAGGAAAAATAGTGGAAACTATTCTCAAGATCAAAATCGTAGAGCATAGAGAAAGACATGGTTTAATGGGACACAGTCAACATGGATTTACCCAAGGGAAGTCTTGCCTCACAAATCTGCTTCATTTGATCCAGGGCTTAATTTGCGGGGGAACGGAGCAGAGCAGCTCCAGCCCCTTCCCCCTCCAGGCAGCGTGCATGAAAGAGAAGGGGCTGAAGCCTGAAGTGCAATATCGGCACGGGGAAAGCGGACGCTCTCCTAACACGAGTCAGTCCACCTTTCTGGGGCACCCAAGTAAATATTTAAATGGACCGCCATGGTAAAAAGGAGGCGCCGGGGAGCCTGTGCGCCCAGGATGTGGCTGTCAGCGGGTTAGGAAAGCAGAGGCTTGTTAACTGAGCAGCCCTTTTCCTAACCTCTCCGCTGGTTCTCCATTCTTCTTCCTCTGACTTAACATCACCACCATATTAAGTTGCAGGAATGACAGGAAAGCAGTATTTTCTGCTTTTCTGGGCTGCTCAAAAACTATTGCCTGCTCTGGACAAGCATTAATTTCTGAGGGTAAAAATGTGTGCCTCGGGTGCACGTTTTTTTAATCATTGGGGGAAATAGCTAATAGCCTCGTTTACGTGCATTTACATGCGTCGAGCGCTATTAGCTTCGCAGGGGGTTGGTAATCCCCTTATAGCATAAGGGGTTGTGGACATGTGTCCAACCACGGGTAAACCAGTGCACAGCGACTCTGCTCCCTACCCAGCCCCTTCTCTCTTGTTCCCCTCCCCCCTACCTCTCCTCCTGTATTGCAGGGAACAGAAGGGGAAGGGGCGATACTGAAGCAGGCACTGCAGAGCAATGAACAGACACAAAAAAAAGGTTTGACTTAGCGCGAGTCTGAAAGTGGTGAGCAGCAATGCCAGTTGTCAAGGCTGCCGCCCTGGCCTCGATGAATGACGCTAATGCTCACAACTTTCAAGCTCGTGCTAATTCAAACCCTTTTTGTGTCCATTAGCGAGGGCTTAATTTCTGGCAGAACAACCCAGGATGGCGTAGTACCACCTTTTCTCTGGGACCTAAGGAAGCAGAGCCGGCAGCGTCTGTCCGTTCTGGCTCCCTGGGGAAGCAGTACTTGCAGGGATCGCTTGTGACCTCCTGACCCTTGCAGGAAGCAGAGCCGGCAGTGTCTGTCCGATCTGGCCCCCTGGGGAAGCAGTACTTGCAGGGATCACTTGTGGCCTCCTGACCCTTGCAGGAAGCAGAGCCGGCAGTGTCTGTCCGTTCTGGCTCCCTGGGGAAGCAGTACTTGCAGGGATCCCCTGTGACCTCCTGACCCTTGCAGGAAGCAGAGCCGGCAGTGTCTGTCCGTTCTGGCTCCCTGGGGAAGCAGCACTTGCAGGGATCACTTGTGGCCTCCTGGCCCTTGCAGGAAGCAGAGCCGGCAGTGTCTGTCCGTTCTGGCTCCCTGGGGAAGCAGCACTTGCAGGGATCGCTTGTGGCCTCCTGGCCCTTGCAGGAAGCAGAGCCGGCAGTGTCTGTCCGTTCTGGCTCCCTGGGGAAGCAGCACTTGCAGGGATCGCTTGTGGCCTCCTGGCCCTTGCAGGAAGCAGAGCCGGCAGTGTCTGTCCGTTCTGGCTCCCTGGGGAAGCAGTACTTGCAGGGATCGCTTGTGACCTCCTGACCCTTGCAGGAAGCAGAGCCGGCAGTGTCTGTCCGTTCTGGCCCCCTGGGGAAGCAGTACTTGCAGGGATCACTTGTGGCCTCCTGACCCTTGCAGGAAGCAGAGCCGGCAGTGTCTGTCCGTTCTGGCTCCCTGGGGAAGCAGGTACTTGCAGGGATCACTTGTGGCCTCCTGACCCTTGCAGGAAGCAGAGCCGGCAGTGTCTGTCCGTTCTGGCTCCCTGGGGAAGCAGCACTTGCAGGGATCACTTGTGGCCTCCTGGCCCTTGCAGGAAGCAGAGCCGGCAGTGTCTGTCCGTTCTGGCTCCCTGGGGAAGCAGTACTTGCAGGGATCACTTGTGACCTCCTGACCCTTGCAGGAAGCAGAGCCGGCAGTGTCTGTCCGTTCTGGCCCCCTGGGGAAGCAGTACTTGCAGGGATCACTTGTGGCCTCCTGACCCTTGCAGGAAGCAGAGCCGGCAGTGTCTGTCCGTTCTGGCTCCCTGGGGAAGCAGTACTTGCAGGGATCACTTGTGGCCTCCTGACCCTTGCAGGAAGCAGAGCCGGCAGTGTCTGTCCGTTCTGGCTCCCTGGGGAAGCAGCACTTGCAGGGATCACTTGTGGCATCCTGACCCTTGCAGGAAGCAGAGCCGGCAGTGTCTGTCCGTTCTGGCTCCCTGGGGAAGCAGTACTTGCAGGGATCCCCTGTGACCTCCTGACCCTTGCAGGAAGCAGAGCTGCTCACCCTGAGACAAGGGGCAGCCACATGGCTTTCATTCGGTTGTGTGTGTGTGTGTGTGTGTGTTTGTGTATGAGAGTTCACACCTGGCCCTGGCCCCGCCCCTTTGCACAGGTGAAACCTGGCCCCGCCCACCTCACCCCCTCCACAGTTCCACTTCCTTTCTGTCTACAAATTAAGCCCTGAGTTGAACAACAATACAGGTGCACCATGGGCAGGATCAGCAGTAAGAAATACAAAAGAACTTAGAGGTAATTACTACAACTTAGTTTTTATTCTTTTAAGAATGGTATCCGATTTTTAAGTGAGCACTCGAATTCACCTCATCTACCTTTCCACCTCTCTACCCGTGATCTTATATTCTCCTTATTCTTTCTGAAAGGATTCATTTTTCAAAACTTCTTTATTTCTTTAACAATGGCCTTTTTTTTTTCTTTGTTTGTTTTATCTTTATGTGAATTTATGAATCGCCTAAAACGGTACTCTCCGCGATGCACAGATAAAACAGGCATAAAATATAAGTTACAATCACAAAAAAACCCCCCCAGATACTGAACAGCAACCCCCGCAACGATTCAGACGTTTCTGAGAAGTTCCGTAGAGCCGAGTGAGGTTGCACTGCACTTATTTCGATTGATCCCCTGATTAAGGCATTCGTGGATGCCAAAACGTTGTCGGTGTTGGGTTAAGTGTTCAGAGCCCTCCTTTGTGGAATGAGCGGTTTCAACTTACAAGATAAGTTTAAAAAAAAAAGCTATTTTTAAAGAAATAGGCTTTCAAAAACGTAATCCTTTGAGAAAGAACGAGGACGTCAGATCGAGGACGTGAATTTGAGGGCTGACGGGGTGGTGCTGCTTGACGCCCATGGGCGTCAAGCAGCCTGGGCTTTAGGGCTTTTCTTTTCCTGAGCTTGACGCCCATGGGCGTCAAGCTCGGGAAAAGAAAGCCCTAAAGCCCCGGCTGTTTCAGCAGACCCTTAGGATGAGTGGCTGGTGTTTCGTGTGCTGCTCGCGCAGGAATATTGTGGTTAATTCCCGGCATGTCTGCTGCAGCTGCATGATTTGTGCACGTTTTATTGTAAGCCGCCGCAATCTCTGAAGTGTGCGGTCTATAAATCATGTTAAGTAACCTCGTGGAAGAAAGGTTGTTTAGGGAGACCTTGAAAGTGCAGGAAGGGGGTAGTGAGGGAACAGCAAGGGAAAAAGGCTTTAAGGCAGAAGGGAGCGAATCCTCTTCCATTTCCCCAGTAAAGCAATAAACTATTTCCTAGCGTGTAGCGGATGGACTCAGGACCAAGGGGTATAGTGTGCTCCTGATAGCAGTTGGAGACGGAGTCAGATTTCAGTCTGACGTCAGCCCCTAGTACATATACCCTTGCACGAGGCTTTGCTCTCCAGTTTTTTCCGTCTCCATAGCAGTTCGGGACTTCACACACGCTTGCACAGCGTTAGAAAACCAAACTCCAAATTTAAAGAAGGAACAAAGAAAACCTTACCTCCAAAACGAGCCCCGTTCTCCTGCGGTGATACCTAAGGGTCCCTCCCCAAGTAGAGATTTCCTGAGGTGATTTCCGAGATCCCTCAGAAGTAAAGCCTCGGTCCTGGCGTGGACTTAGCCCCCGGGAAAGGGAGCGACTGAGAGGCAGTGGGTGCAGAACCGAGCGCGGCAGTGAAGGTAATTCCCTCTCCCCCCCGCAGCTGGAGACTGCCCGGCAGAGGACCAGGAAGCGCCGAGACAAGGTAAGGTAGAAAACTTTCTCTTAAGTCTCCAGTCTCCGAGGCTCGGACAGCCGCACAGTTCGTCCCTCCGGTGTTTGTACAATCGGTTTGAGCAGCCCCGTCTGGGCTAGACCCCGATCCGGCAAGAGGGTCCTCCCACAACTGAACCGTGCGCACAGCGGCCAGCCGGGTGCAGAAAGTACTTGTGCGCACAGCGGTGCGTGCATCGGGGCCGGGCGCACAGCATCGCACTCAAGGGTGCCGGGCGCACAACTAGGCCCACGCGCACAGCCACGCTCGCATATTCCGCTCCTACGCGCACAACGTAGGCGCACCCGGAGCGCATAGCCAGGCCTCCCGGCACCCGCACCTGTACAGGATACACACGCAAATCATGGCACCGCCGTCCCAAGACACCTAAGGTCAAGCCCTCTGTCCGGCATGCCACCTGAGAGCGGTGCAGCCCGAGATGACTTCCGCCCTGTGCTTGCTATGCTAAGAAGCTCGGGGGAACCGAGACAAGGTCCCCCTCAGCCTGTAGAGGACTCCGGATCCAACAGCGAGACTACCCCGGACCTCTCTATTCCCGATTCAGCCCTCCACAGTGGGGGCCCTTGGGGAGCGCCGTCAGAACCAATGCGGTCCTAGGCAACTTCTCCTGGGATGTAGGATGTAGGATTTGCTGAGCTGCAATCCTACATCCATGCACAGCAGGACCACCAGCGGCATAACCACAACCCCTGCCAGTGGTCCAGAACCTCCCAGGCCCCTCCCGGCCTCCACCAGATGAGCCTCCCCTGGACAAATACCTCCCTTCAGGGGACACGGAGGAGGAATCAGAACCCCTGGAAGAGGGGGAAATCCCTCCAGGAACGGAATCGTATCGAACCATGATGTGCTTCTTTCCAAAAGACGAATTATCAGATCTTGTAGCCAAGAGTCTGAAGGCATTGGTCATCCCAGACACATGCAACACAGAGTCCAAGGCGAGCCCCTTCCTGGCCGGGCTCCGCCAGACCTCAAGTCATTTTCCTATACTACAGGCCGTACAACAACTGATCGACCTGGAATGGGACGCTCCAGAGGCCACCTTTAAGGGAGGGCAAGCCCTAGAAGCTCTCTACCCCTTGGACCTTGCAACGAAGGAACTCCTGAGGTTTCCCAAGGTCGACGTCCTGGTCTGCGCCACCACAAAACGCATTACCATACCAGTCGAGGGAGGAGCTTCATTCAAGGATGCCAATGACAGACAGCAGGAATCCATCCTCAAGCAGTCTTACGATGTATCAGCTATGACCTTACAGATCGCAGCCTGCTGCGCCGTGGTATCACGCGCCTGCCTGGCTATGGCCAGGGATGCAACTACGCCAATCGAGGCATTAGATCCGGCAATATCATTCCTCACGGATGCGACCTCAGACCTGGTACGCACCTCAGCCAGGAGCCTCTCGTCCATAGTGGCAGCCAGAAGACAGTTCTGGCTCCGAATCTGGTCAGCCAACCGACCTCTAAGATGAAGCTCACGAGAATGCCCTTTAGAGGAATACTCCTGTTCGGAAGTGAACTGGACAAATTAGCCGACAAATGGGTCGAGTCCCCAGTACCCTGTCTACCGGAGGACAGAAACGAGGAACCAACACCCCTATCCCCGGACACCCAAGGACAGAGGATCCCAGCATTTTAGAACATACAAAAACACTTACCAAGCCCCTTGCCCCGCGGGCAGGGTACAGTCCTTTCGGAACAGACACAACAAAGAGGAGCCAGCCCGGGACCAGGCCCCAGCCGCAACATGCAATGAGAATCAGCAGACCCACCTACAGGAAGAGATCATAGGGGGCAGACTCGCCCTATTCTACCAAAGATGATTTCTCCATGCCACGGCCCCTCAAAGAGGAAGGCAGTGGAAACCACACTATCAAAACTCCTCGCCCTAAAGGCAATAACACCGGTGCCCATGCACAAACAAAATTCTGGGCATTATTCCATCTACTTCATCGTGCCCAAGAAAGAGGGAACATTCCGGCCCATACTGGACCTCAAGACCATCAATCGCTACCTGAAGGTACCTTTCTTCTGCATGGAAACCCTGCGTTCAGTCATAAAGGCGATACAACCGGGAGAATTCCTGCCCTCCCTGGATCTGTCAGAAGCCTATCTCCACATACCCATCCATCGCATCCATCAGTGTTTCCTATGCTTTGCGATATTGGGCCATCACTACCAGTTCCAGGCACTACCATTCGGGCTAGCTACGGCTCCCTGAACATTCACCAAGATCATGGTGGTAGTAGCGGTGACACTGAGGAAAGAAGGAATCCTCGTGCACCCATACCTGGACGATTGCCTGATCAGAGCGAAATTGCCAGAAAAAAGCCATCAAGCAACCACCGGAGTCAAGGAACTACTGCACAGCCTCGGGTGGGTCGTCAACACACCCAAGAGCCACCTGCAGCCTCCCAATCCCTAGAGTACCTGGGAGTCCGGTTCGACACCAAATGGAACAAAGTCACCCTTCCCCCTACAAGGAGAAGGAGATTGATGGAACAACTACGAGCATTGTTGAACTCTACTCTTCCCACGGCATGGGACTATCTCTAAGTCCTCGGACTCATGGCATCAACCATAGAAGTTGTCCCGTGGGCAAGGGCCCACATGCGGCCCCTGCAACATTCCCTACTGTCACGGTGGAACCCGATGTCTCAAAACTACTCCGGTTACCCGCGAAGGTTCAGAACCAGCTACAGTGGTGGCTACAAGAAGACCATCTGAGCGAGGGAACAAGCCTATCCCCACCGGAATGGACCTTGCTCACCACAGATGCGAGCCTGTGGGGATGGGGAGCCCACTGTCAGGAGCTAATGGTTCAAGGGCAATGGGACAAAAGAGTCGGCATGGAACATAAACCGACTGGAAGCCCGAGCAGTCAGACTAGCCTGCCTACGGTTCAGTTACAAACTCCGGGACAAATCAGTCATGTCGGACAACACCACAACAGTGGCCTACATCAACTGCTAGGGGGGAATCAGAAGCTAGCAGGTGTCTCTGGAAATAGAGCCCCTAATGACGTGGGCAGAATCAAACCTACAAGGGATATCAACCACCCACATCGCGGGAAAAGACAACGTCACTGCAGACTTCCTCAGCAGAGAGAGTCTGGATCCAGGGGAATGGACACTGTCTACAGCAGCCTTCCAGTGGATAGTAAACCACTGGGGAACCCCAGCCATGGATCTTCTGGCAACCGGGTCCAACACCTGGGTTCCCAAGTTCTTCAGCCGAAGACGGGAACCGCTGTCCCAGGGAATCGGCGCCCTCATCCAGACCTGGCCACATGAGAACCTACTGTACACCTTCCCTCCATGGCCACTACTGGGCGGAATCATCCACAAGATAGAACACCACAGAGGGCTGGTACTTCTTTTTTTGTAATTTAAGTTTTTATTGAGACAACAACCAGCATGAACATAACAATGTACGCATGTAACAATGGTAGTATGGAATAAAAGTACAAAACCATGAAATAATAAACCATTTTAACCCTCAAGGTGTGTCTTTGAATTTAAGTCCCCATAAACCCCCCCAACCCCCCACCCCATTCCCCTAATACCCTGCTAAATATGAGTAATATGAATGGAGAAGATCATTAACATGTACAAGAGAAGAAAAAGAAAATACAATATGTCAAGATGTTTCAAAATACCATTACCAGCATGGTAGGATGTGATCTAGCCAAGTATGCCCCAAAGCTAATCGATGAAACTAATCAAACTAAAGATGCCCTCCACACAGTATACGGTTGCCATACCTTTTGAAAGTTTCCCAGAGTTTACCTTGTCTGGGCAGTGATCTCCGCTAATAGATACATTTTCCCAAAATTATGCTGAATTTCAGTAATCCATGGTGTAAGTGGGGATTTCACTGCTGGCAGTGAAAATGTAATTAATTAGATGGCTCTCCCCCCTCTTAGTTGGTAAAAGGTGAACACCCAGTAGCGCATGGTGTGGTGCAATCGCTATTGATGTGTGTAAGAGTTGACCAATCCAGCATTCCACGGCCCGCCATAGGTCGCAAATCGCAGGACACTCCCACCACATATGTATATAACTACCCTCTCCTCCACAGCCTTTCCAGCACCGGTCTGAGAAGGTGGGTCGAATTCTATGAAGACGAGACGGGCAGATATGCCATCTGTAGAACAATTTGAGAGAATTTTCAATCATGGAGGCCACAATCGGGCCTCTGCCCATCTGGGATGTAATTGCCTCCCATTCTTTCTGTGAAAAGGTGGTTATGTAAATCCTTTTCCCAGTTGGTCATATGAATAGATTTCGAGAATGGGATATTGCAAGGACAGTAATTTTGTGGTATGATAGAGGACTGGTACTTCTAGTAGCCCCGGACTGGCCAAGAAGACCGTGGAACGCGGACATGTGAAGACTTCTGGCGGGAAACCCTCTACGCATACTTCCACACAGGGATTTACTCCAGCAAGGACCAATCCTCCACGAAGACCCAACGAGATTCTCGCTTACGGTCTGGCCATTGAGAGGTCTCGCCTGAAAAAGAGTGGATACTCGGGACCAGTGATTGACACACTGCTCCGAGCGCGCAAGTTCTCCACCTCCTTAACATATATACGAGTATGGAGAATATTCGAAGCCTGGTGTGAGGACTGCGACATTCTTCCACGGATAGTCAAAATCCCCATGATCCTGGAATTTCTGCAGGACGGCATGCAGAAAGGGTTGCACCTTGATGGCGTTGAAGGACATCTGGCCGCCCTGGCCAGCTTCAGACCCAGGGCGGACGGCACCAGCCTAGCAGCCCACCCAGACGTCTCCTGCTTCTTAAAAGGGGTCAAGCACATTCGGCCACCTCTAAAGTGGCCGATACCCCTATGGAATCTCAATCTAGTGTTAGACTTCCTAGCGGGACTTTGTTCAGACCAACTGGCGGTCTGTCCCTACGGCTCCTGACCTTGAAGACTGCGTTCCTCGTGGCAGTCTGCTCAGCCTGTCGAATCTCCGAATTTCAAGCACTATGATGCCGGGAGCCGTTCCTCAGATTCACGCCGGGATCCATACAGCTGCGCAGTGTACCCTCCTTCCTGCCAAAGGCGGTTTATCACTTCCATCTAAACGAAACCATCTCGCTGCCATCTCCAGACGAGCATAAGGACTCGGAAGACTCACGCCTTCTTTGCCACCTGAATGTCGGCAGACTCCTAGTCCGATACCTGGAAAGATCGGAACCTGTACGAAAGATGGACCATCTGTTTGTTCTTCACAGCGGGAAGAAGCAAGGGGAAGCGGCAACCATAGCCCGCTGGATCAAAGAAGTAATCAAGGCGGCCTATGCAGAGGCAAGCAAGCCTCCACCTCTACAAGTCGAGGCCTATTCCACAAGGGCCCAGGCAGTGTCCTGGGCAGAAACCAAGATGCTGTCACCCGCAGAGATCTGTCGGGCAGCAACGTGGTCCTCCATCCACACCTTCTCGAGATTCTATCGCCTGGAGGTTCAGGTCAAGGAGGACACAATATTCGCAAGGGCAGTACTAAATGGGCCACGGGCAGCCTCCCACCCAGTTCGGGAGTAGCTTTTGTACATCCCATTGGTCCTGAGTCCATCTGCTACACGCTAGGAAATGTAGAAATTACTTACCTGATAATTTCATTTTCCTTAGTGTAGACAGATGGACTCAGCACCCCGCCCATGGCTGCCTCGTAATCAAGAATCCTCGGGGGAACCTCTGTATCGCTCCATGGTGAGACCACACCTTGAATATTGTGTACAATTCTGGTCGCCGCATCTCAAAAAAGATATAATTGCGATGGAGAAGGTACAGAGAAGGACTACCAAAATGATAAAGGGAATGGAACAGCTCCCCTATGAGGAAAGACTAAAGAGGTTAGGACTTTTCAGCTTGGAGACGGCTGAGGGGGGATATGATAGAGGTGTTTAAAATCATGAGAGGTCTAGAATGGGTAGACGTGAATCGGTTTTTTACTCTTTCAGATAATAGAAAGACTAGGGGGCACTCCATGAAGTTAGCCTGTGGCACATTTAAAACTAATCGGAGAAAGTTCTTTTTTACTCAACGCACAATTAAACTCTGGAATTTGTTGCCAGAGGATGTGGTTAGTGCAGTTAGTGTAGCTGTGTTTAAAAAAGGATTGGATCAGTTCTTGGACGAGAAGTCCATTACCTGCTATTAAGTTCACTTAGAGAATAGCCACTGCCATTAGCAATGGTTACATGGAATAGACTTAGTTTTTGGGTACTTGCCAGGTTCTTATGGCCTGGATTGGCCACTGTTGGAAACAGGATGCTGGGCTTGATGGACCCTTGGTCTGACCCAGTATGGCATATTCTTATGTTCTTAACCCTTATCTCTAGTTCAGATACCCATATTACCAGGTGTCGGCGCTTCTCGGTTGAGTGCCCTGGCGGTCTCCAGCTAGAAACCACGTCAACCAATCCGAGTAATCAAGTTAATCAAGTGAATCAAAATTATCCAAACACACACATATCCATAATTGCTTTTCGAGGAGGAAAACTGGAAAGCAAAACCTCTTGCACGGGTATATGTAGTGCTGACGTCAGATTGAAATCTGACTCCGTCTCCAACTGCTATCAGGAGTACACTATACCCATTGGTCCTGAGTCCATCTGTCTACACTAAGGAAAATGAAATTATCAGGTAAGTAATTTCTACATTTTGTTTAAGAATAGCGCTGAACATATCCCACCCATAAACGGTCTTTCCCCCCGAGAGAAGGGAGCAGGAAACTCTTGGTGAGTCAGGCCTGTGATGTTGCCATGCTCTCTTTTACATGTTGTTTGCTGTAATTATAATAATCCATTTATATTCCACCTTTTATGACATTTCAGAATGGATTACATTCAGATATTATAAGTGTTACTGTATCCCCAGAGGGCTCACAGTCTAAGTTTGTAGCTGAGGCAGTGGAGGGTGAGGTGACCTGCCCAAGGTCACAAGGGGCAACAGTGGGATCTGAACCCTGACCTTCCCTGGTTCTCAGCTCCCTGCTCTAACCGCTAGGCTGCTCCTCAGTATCTGTCTGATGCCTGGTAATGTTTTACTCATTTGATATGTGGCATATTTGCAAAGCTGATGGATGCTTAGATACCACCCAGCAAACAATTAATTTAGCTTTAGTTGTTTTAAGCAGCCCGCGTGGTAATGGCCTCTGATGTGTTTTCCTCTTAGTGTTGTCCTGGCTTCTTACCCTCATGACTGTGAAATAATTTATTTATTTATTTATTTATTTATTTATTTATTTATTTATTTAGAGAATTTTATATACCGGCAGCCGTTTGCACATCGTATCGCTTCACATGTAACTTATAACTAGTTGGGAATGCCCTTACATAGAACAGGAACAAAGTGTACAGTAACTTACAATAACACGATAAACTGAGTAACTATCTACCCCTCTGCTTGAGAATTGGGTAAGTGACCAGCGGAAGATTTATGCACGAGCTTTGTAGCTCTGCTCACATGCCGATTATATGATTCCCGGAGTCTGTCCTCCAATCACGACTCTGCAGGAAATCCATTAAAATGGTGAATTTCATGCCCTCTGCCTGCTTCCCCGTTTCCTCCCACCATCACCAGTTATTGTACACATGCAAGAAGAGCTTTTATTTATATTTATTTATTTAGGGCTTTTTTATACCGACATTCATGATACCAATCATATCATATCGGTTTACAAGAAACAATGGTGCAAAAACATTAACATCAACATGAACAATAGGCGAAGAGAGAACAAGTGAACAAAAGTTACAATAAAACAGGGGCACATGAACTGGGAGGAGGAAGAGCCAGAGACATGGCTAACACAGAAATAAATAATATATAGTCTCAGAAATAAATAATATCTAGTCAAATTTTCAGGATTATAATAAAACATGTACTCAGGACTGGATTATTTCAAATATGTAAATATCATATACTCAGGGCTGTAATAATATCAAATGTTCCTGACTAAATGGTGTCAGTTCATAAAACTCGGGACTAATTAATGTGTAGTCAGAAGCCAAGTCAGGGATGTGGTACGTCGACTGGAGAACCATGGCGAGTTGTTATAGTTGGGGCGGTTATAGATCAGGGAAGGCTTGTAGAAATAGCCATGTCTTGAGTTTCTTTCTGAATGTCAGCATGCAAGGTTCTTGTCTAAGGTCTGGTGGCATGGAGTTCCAGATGGTTGGAGCCGCTGTCCGCTTTTAATAACCAAGCAAGTTATTCACCACCAGTAATAGACTTTCATTTTGAAATAAGACAATGACAGCAAACCCCGACATGAGGCGTGGTGGAGAGAGGAACTCTCGAGGCTGCCGGCTTGCACGCCAGTTTGGGCTTCAAACGTTACAGCTGAGGGAGCTTTGCTGCGTGCTGTGTGGGGGAACGCGTCGGTACCCCCCCCCCCCCCCCCCGGCAGCAGCCGCTCCTTTCTTCAGGTACTGGATTTTGTTGAAGGGTCTTCTCGCTGTTGCCTCCCTCTTCTATTTCAGATGGTCGTTTCTGGGAGCATCTGAAGAGTCGGGTCCGAAAGTGAGCGATGCCATCATGGAGGACATGGACACGTCTGACACGCAGTGGGGCTGGTTCTACCTGGCTGAGTGCGGGAAATGGCACATGTTTGAGGTACCCGCACGCAGGAAGCTTGCACTTCCTTTCAGTAAAAATAAAATAAATTGCATTTAAAGGGTTAAAACAGTCCTCCTCCTCCTTTTTAATTTTTTTTTTCCCCCCTATGAAGAGCAGTTCGAATGCCCTGTGCTCAGTCAGCAGTGAGGACATAGAGAGGAGCTTCAGATTGGACCCGGGTGGATCGATCTGCTTCAAGACTACAAAATACAACTACAAGATAGAGTTTCCAGGTACGCCCTTCTGTGCTCGGGATTTCACCTTTCATCTGCTGTCTCCGTGCAGGACTCGCTGGGTAGCGGGGGGGGGGGGGGGGGGTGGATGAAAAACGGGCCCGGTTTCAGGGAATCAGAACACGCAGACTCCGTGTCAGGAGCAAAGGTTTGCAATGCGAGGCTCGCCGGTGGGGGGGAGGGGCAAACACGGGCGAAAATAAGGAAAGGGTGAGAGAGAGAGCGAGCGAGAGCAGCCTCCCGGGGGAGGTGGTGAGAGCAATTCAAGTCGGCGCAGGGCGAGCACAGAGACACCTCGGCTGGTGAGGAAGGGGGAGGACGGGGGACGCTTGGGGGATCAGCTAGCCCTGCTGTATTGGGACCAGAAAGAGACAGGGGCCAAACTGGATGGGCCTTGCAGATTTCATTTTCCCTCCTGCCGTAGGCAGATCACCCACTGCCTACGCGTGCAGCGGGAGTTATTCGTTCGGGATATTCTGAAAATAAGGCTTGCATGCGGCTCCCGGCCCACCCGGCATTTCCTCCTACGCGGGACAGTCGGTGTGTAGAGACTTGAGCCAGATGTGAAGAGTACACCCGGAGAAGGCATTAAAGCAGGTGCAGTCAGTGTGGCAGGTTCTTAAGTCCATTCCTTGTCAGTTTTATTTAGAAGTCTCTGTTTTCTTAAAATTGCCTTTTAGATTGGTATTTGGGAAAGTGCAGTATCCACTTTTTGTCAATAAATTATTAAACTACTAAGTAGTTTAAGCATCCTTTTTTTTTTTTTTTTTAAGTGCTCAGTGGCGCTTCCCCTGTTTCTGAGGGGGAGATCCTCACCACCCCCTGGATTACCCTGTAGAGAGAGTGTCCGTGATCTTGTGTTCATTCTAAAGCCGCTGCATGGCACAAGATTTCAGAATAGCTTATTAATTGTGTGCATTTGATCCCATATGTAAGACACATTCATAGTTGCAAAAGCTAATGACTTAGAGGTGACCATTCAACCTGTGATAGTTCAGTGGACTTACAGGTGACCAATTTTCTGCCTCATCGGGCGATATCTCTGGGCATGAGAACTGGTGAAATTAGGCCCAGACTGAGCTTCATGGACCTTGATCTGACCCAGCATGGGTCTTCTCTTTTTTTTTTTCAGGTTGTAATAAGCAAAACAAAACAAAACAAACAAACCTGGACAATACTTTCTGATATCACTCACTTGCTCAAGAGTATTTTAAAAGAATAAGACATGTACTTGCTTGAGTGATTCCAGCAGTTTGATTGACTAAGTTTGTGATAGCAATTGTGCATTCTTTATTGTCCGTGCCAGACCAGTTCAGACAAGTGGGTTATGTCCTCTCTGCCAGCAGATGGAGACAGAGCAAAAAAGCTCAGAGCTGACTTCAGTCCTCATAAAGGAATCTGTTGCTGCCTTCAGGTCTTCAGTATTTCTCTGTCTCCAGCAGATGGTGCAGAAGTGTGGGCCACTCCCGAAAAGGATATAGGCTGAGCTTTCTGGTAGAGCCTTTTACTCTTTCACTGATAGTGAGCATGAAGGACCTGGATCTACTCCAGGTCCTTCCTAATGACCCAGATTGGCCACTACTGGAGACAGGATTCTGGGCTCGATGGACCTTTGGTCTGACCCAGCATGGCACTTCTTATGTTTTTGTGAGCGTAGGCCGAGTGATGTCCTGTAATGATTGATTCTCTCATCCCCCCCGGCACCTGACTCAGTTGGGGTCTGAGTTCCCACATGAACTGGTCAAGTACCGGGTGTTTCTGGCAGCAGGAGCTACTAAAAACATGCTCGCCCTCTGTTCTTGGAGAGCACTGGGGAGGCAGTAAAGTTTATTTTAAAAAGAATAAAA
The DNA here is from genome assembly GCF_901001135.1 of Rhinatrema bivittatum. Classification (NCBI taxonomy): domain Eukaryota; kingdom Metazoa; phylum Chordata; class Amphibia; order Gymnophiona; family Rhinatrematidae; genus Rhinatrema; species Rhinatrema bivittatum. The sequence goes on from NC_042618.1 coordinate 476,826,845, forward strand.
GAGAGAAGCTTTTAGTGTGGCTGCTTTCCTGGTCTGCCTCCTTGTCTCCTATGGTGCTGTATCCTATTTGGACTTGGTCTGGGGTCTGAAATGATCACCCATCCCTCTCTTTTCCTCTGCTTGCTTCCAGTATGGCCCTAAAAAGAGAGAGGCATGGCACTGCAGCCAGCGTCCCAGCCAGTGCCTGGCCGGTGCGTAGACAGGCGCCAGGCAAGTAGCTACAGTCCACAGAGGATCAGCACCATTTCCTGGCTCCTACAGTGGAAGGCACTGCTGGAGTGCATGGGGAACAGGACCTGGTGGGTGCCCCTGTTTTGGTGGAATCAGCAGCCATTTTACTTACCCTTCGTGCCAAAAATAAGTACTCAAGCTTGCTAATGCTGTTTACTTCTCTCTTCCCTCTGATAGTCAAACAGAGAAGTTGTGTGGAGACTGTGCAGCTCCGGGTCTCTACCAAGCCATTTCAGCAGGCCTCTGCTAGGGTAGGGATGGAGGGAACAGCCTGCAGAAACAGCTCTCTTCCTCCCCTCACAAATCAAACTTCCCAGAGGGTCTTTTAAGGCCAAATTAGGCTTCTGATGCTGAAGATTGCTGCAGCCTGTTTAAAAGGAAATGTCCGAGAGTGTTCCTGCTTGGGCATTGCCCTCGGATTCCCCCTCGAGCGCTCCCCAGCCCTTATCCCTGTTCCTGCGCAGAAGACTGTCATAGCCGTGCAGCGTTTGGAAGGCTGGAGCATTGCACTGGCTGGGACAGTCCTAGGCTGTTCAGGGGAGAGGAGAGGGTGACCCGTAATTCCGTGGCATGAGCCCCAGTGAGAGACAATAACCTCCCACCTCCTCAAGTGATCCTGGAGTGTCTGACTGGGTTAGAAAATGGCCGAGTGGGAGGCAACAAAGGGAGGAGGGGGTGTTACTTGCGCTGTGCCTCAGGGATGGGTCCTTGGATCGGTTTCTTTTCAACATTTTTGTGAGCAGCATAATGTTTGGCTGTAGGGAAGGTTTGTCTTTTTGCCGAACAAACCAAAATCTGTAACAGGGTGGACAGCCAGGAAGGAGTGGAAAACATGAGGAGGGATCCAGCAAAGCTCGAGGAATGGTCTAAGGTCTTACAGCTAAGATTTACTGCTAAATAACGCAGAGTAATGCATTCAGGATGCACAGAAACCCAAGGAAAGGTGCAGTACCGGAGGTGAAATTCTTCTAAGCACAAAGGAAGAGCGGGATCTGGGGTGATTGTATCTGATGATCTTAAGGAGGCCAAACAGGTGGATAAAGTGATGGTAAAAGCCTGAAAGCTGCTTGGCTGCATAGTGAGAGGAAGGGTCAGCAGAGAAAGGGAGGTGACACTGCCCCCTGTACAGGTCCCTGGTGAGACCTCACTGGGAATACTGAGCACAGTTCTGGAGACCCCACCTGCCAAAGGATATAAACAGGATGGGAGACGCTCCAGAGGGGGCTATTAAAATGGGCAGTGGTCTTTGTTCTAAAGTATATGGGGAAAGACTTACAGATCTAAACATGTACACCCTGGAGGAAAGGTGGGATTTGGGAGAGATGACAGAGAGATTCAAATATCTCCAAGGTTTCCATGCACAGGAGGTGTCTTTTTCAATGGAAAGGAGGATCTAGAACGAGGGGTCATGAGATTGGGGGGGGGGGGGGGGGGGGTGTTAGACTCAGGAGTAATCTTAGGAAATATTTCTTTACAGGGAGGTTGGTGGATGCAGAGAACAGCCTCTAAGTAGTAGAGGCAAAACCAGTATCTGCATTCAAGAAAGCTTAGGATAAATATAGGAGATCTCCAAGGAAGTCATGAGAATTATAATGCTTAATTAATTAACACCATTACAGGTGTTACAGAATGCAGCCGCAAGAATAATGACAAACAGACAAGAAATGTGACCACATTACCCCGGTTCTAATTCAACTCCATTGCATCATTCACAACATCATCTATGGCAAACGAACGGAATGGCTCAATCCAGCCATTCCACTGCATGTCCCACAGCGAAACCTCAGGTCTGCAAACAGAGCTCTATTAAATATTCCATCTATAAGGTCTGCCCATCCTAAGCCAGGTCTGTGATAGAGCAATATCAGTCGTGGGACCAAAGTTCTGGAACACATTACCTACCCAATTAAGACTTCAAGAAAGACCGTAAGACATGGCTGTTTGAATGCGCATATGCAGACATAGCTAACTAATGAATTTCACATTTCTTTTTATTGCAGACACAACTAACTAAAGATCTTTGGCTTTTTACGGTGTTTATATTTGTTTTATAATATTTAATATTCCTTATCTTAATACTCTTTTTATGCTTTTATGTTTACTTTTGATGATTGGTTATTAAGTATTTTTTATATTCTTATATGTTAACTATTAATTTTTATAACATGTAACTATTTTTAATTGAATTATTGTGTTTCTCTGGCTTCCATTTGCTTGTAAATCGTTGTGAAGGTTCCTACCGAGACATCGGTATATAAAAATCAATAAACATAATTGGGTGGATGGGCCATACGGTCTTTTTCTGTCGTCACATTTCTTTGTTTCTACATCTGATTGTTGGAGATGGAATCTCCTGATTCCAGCCTTAAGGTGGCCAGGATGATGAAGGATCCAAATTCCCATCCCAAGGATGAGCAGGATATGGTGTTGGATCACCTTTCAGGGCTTATGCTTGTCTTTTTTTTTTTTTAATTCTTTATCAATTTCCATTACCTATTCAAGAATTTATACACTTGAATGGAAAATCATAATGACCACCCAAAATACTTATACAAATAAAAAATCAGGAAATACAATTTTAGTCAATAATGTATTTAGTCCTCAACATTGGGATCCAATCCACTACCTCATGGAAATAGTATTACTAAATGCAAGGAAATAAGCTGGTTAACAAGGCTCATTCTTATTAAGCCGTTGTGCTTACAGATTTTCAAACGTCGGGGGATGATCTAGCTACTAGGGAAAATCTATCACTTATAAAAGAGTAAAGCTGTGATGGATTACACTGGGGAACAATTTTTAACATAATTCCTGTTGAGTTCGATTTTTCAGCTGTTTTAGACTTAAATTGGCATGCTGATTGCAAAACTGCAATTATTTATTTATTTAAGAATTTTTCTAAACCGATATTAGTGGCGACATCACATCGGTTTACAGCACAACTACAGAATGGAAATGACAATAAACAGGTAAAAGGGGGGGATTACATAGGAACAGAGAAATAGCAATGAACGTGAGAGTACAAACGCAACGGGCTGCTTGGAGGCAAGTGCAGACCAGTAAACAGCAAATACAATTGTAACATAACTTTGTACATAGAAGAAAACTAATTAACTGCAACTATCACGTCAAGTTTTTTCTCTACAGCCTATCTTAGGCCTCATGAAGCAGTTTGTTAAAGCTTTGCCAACTGAAGGAGACTGTTTCAAGTATCTCATTTTGGCATTTCCTAGCCTGTCGTTTGATGGTCCACAGATTCGGCAGCTCATTAAAGATGAACATTTCATCGGGACAATGTCAGAACTCCAAAAGAATGCTTGGTTGTCATTCAAAAACCTTGTCAAGGACTTTCTTGGAAATACACGAGCACAGAATTACACCGAAATTGTCCAGAAACACTTGGAGAGCTTCAAAATGCTTCGTTGCAACATGAGCATCAAGGTGCATTTTCTGCATAGCCATCTTGCTGACTTCCCGAAAAACCTTGGTGAAGTCAGTGATGAGCAAGGTGAACGATTCCACCAAGATTTGAAGGTCATGGAGGCACGGTATCAGGGTAGATGGGATGTCCATATGATGGCTGACTATTGTTGGAGCATCAGGCGAGATTGTCCACAGATTGAACACTGCCGGAAAAGCAATAAGCGTAAATTTTTACCTTAATATGTATGTTTGGTAGCAGAACTTTACTACTTCTACACAATTTGACTTACAGTAACAATATATAGCCTTTGTATGAATAAAATATCTCTAAAAAAACAGTATATTCAGGTAATATTTTCTTTTATTTCCTTTGTACATTTTGTATGATTTTTGGGACAAAAGGTTGACTTGATAGAGAAAAACTGGGGTCATTTTTGGATTCAGATGTCAAAAGTTAGTCAAAAACAAGTGTCAGATCTAACTCAAGGAAAATTGTTCCCCCCAGTTTTATAGAAAGTATATGAGACACTTTGATACTTTACAAGCCATTTGCACGGAAATTTAAGAAAAAATGCAGCCCCCATTTCTAACACCTTAGGTTTTAAAATAAAAAAACCTGTTTCCTCTCTTTTTTGAGTCTCTTTTGCCAAGTCCAGAAAAACTTGAACTTTCAGATCAGTCTCCAGCAGGAATGACACAATAAGTGTAGCCGGAGTCACCTGCTCACTCATCGTATTTTCAATTGAGGTTCTAGAATTGAGCAAATCTGTCCCCCATGAAGCTCTTCATTTCCCCTTTTTAGGGGTGATATATAGTAAATCCTTGAGATTAAAGGTAAAGTCTCTTCAGGTATTTGAAGAATTTCTAGAAGGCACCTCTTCCACATAGCCCTCAGTGTAATTAGAGGATTTTTAGGAAACATTTATAAGCAGAATATTTTTTGCCCGAGCCTGGTTTTCAATAGACTCCATTTTCATACTTAAATTTTCTTTTATAATGGAATACTGAACATCTTTAGTTGTACTAACTATAATCTCACATTCTTCATGATTTTTCTTTACCTCCCTTTCCACATTTCTCATATGATCTTCCAACCCATTTAGGGAATTGATTATAGGCTTCAATTGACTAGCAATATTCCCATTCAGTAAACATATTGCATCCCAAATTGTGTCAAGTGTAATTTGAGCAGGTCTCACCAACTCGACAAATCGTGACTCAATCCTGCCGGTTGCGCCTCCATCTTGTTGCTGGACTTCTGGCAAGTGAAACTCTTCATCAGATCCCCTGGTCGTTGGGGGCCCTTTCGAGGGCTTACTCCCTTTGCTCGGGTCTCAGCAGTGCTGCATACTTCCGGCGATGCTGACTCCCAAGGTAAGCTTTGGGTTCCAGCCTTGGCTGGATTGGCCAGGGCACACCACTCTTCCGGGGACAGGGATGCCTGTAGCTCTGGGGGAGCACCTAATACAGCTTCCTCCCGATTATTCCCCAGCGAGCCGACTCCCGGATTCTCTACGAGCAATGGTAACATGGAATAGACTTAGTTTTTGGGTTCTTGCCAGGTTCTTATGGCCTGGATTGGCCACTGTTGGAAACAGGATGCTGGGCTTGATGGACCCTTGGTCTGACCCAGTATGGCATTTTCTTATGTTCTTAAATCCATCAGGCCCGTTACCACAGGTAGTTGCCATTTGCGTTCTTTAGCTCTCCGTTTTCTACCGGAGTGCGGCATTATCACAGGAAATCTGGACCTGCGGAGCCGTTCCAAGTGCGCCTCACCAACTCACGGCCATCCATGCTTGTCTTTTAAGACCACAATCAGAAGAGGGAAACACACAGCATTCAGGGACCCCCTTGAAAGAAAGATTGACTCTATTCAAATGATCTTTTTTTCTTGTTATTTATTTTAAAATATTTCTCTCCCACACTCCTACTTTTTTTGCACGAGGCGGCTTCTGTAGTTTCTTAACCCAGTCAGCTCTGTGCAGTGGGTTTGTAACTCAAGTTCTCCTGCTTTGGGTCCAACATCCCTTGGAGGCTGCCATGGTGACCTTTCCCATAGCTAAGTGTGCTGAGGGAGGAGGTCTCACACCTCCCTACTTGGGGACCCAAAGGTCACAGATGGATTCATGGCTGGTCAGTCTCGCATGGTGGAGCAAAGTGATGCCAGGAGCTCCTTCAGTTGGATCCCCTATATGGCATGGCCTGGGCTAGTTCAGGGCCATAGCTCTGAAAGCTATCATGGCTTTCTCCCACCTGGTCTGGGTGGAGCTTAGGAACGTCCCACTTATCTGAACTGGTCTAGGAAGATGAAATTTAAATTTAATTGTTAATTCCATTCCTTTAGTCCTGCTAGACCAATCCAAAACCCATCCAGTGAAGCCATGACCATCAAGGGCTCTCAGTCTGATAAGTTCAGAAAACTGACAAATGAGTATGTTATTTGCCACGCTGAAGGCATCTGGCCTAATCGTGATCTTGGTTTAGTGATTATCTTATTCTTGGATTAATGTACATGGAATGATGTTTTTTGGTTCTGGTGATTTGGAAACCAAAGCAAGCACTTGCCTTTTGTTGTCTTAACTTTTACAAAAGATACTTTGACAAAAGGCAACAGCAGACCCCTATAAAGAGAGTGAAGTCTGCTTTGAGTTCTTTTTTTCTCTGTCTACATCTGCTGATGGGGGGGGGGGGGGGGCATAATCCACTTGTCTGGACTGGTCTGTCAGGACTAAAGGAAAGGAAGTTAACGGGTAAGTTTAAATTCACCTTCTTTCATTGAACCCTACCCTGAGCTCAGAAACTCATGTGTGGAAGATCGTAGAGCAGGGATGGGCACATTCCCACCTATTTTTGTCTGTTATAGTCATGCCTGCTGCCGTCAAACGTTCATTTCCCGCTAAAGCAATACCCCAAGCCAATCAGGATTTCCCTAATGAATATTCATGATAAATTCATTAGAGAGATCCTGAAAACCTGACTGGCATGGGGGGGAGCCCAGGATGTTTGAGCACCCCTGCTAAAAATTTGGATTGCTCTGTATAAGTGTGTTTACATCCTTTTATAATTGTCGTGTTTTGCCTTCCAGTGATGAAACAAATCAATTTAACTACTGAAAAGCAGCGTCCAGTAAAGCGAGCTCCCTTTTCGATTACTGCCTTCAGGTAAGAAGCAAACCAATTTTCCCTTTTGACAGTGGAAGGGGGGAGGGAACTGCCTGTGCTCTTCCCAGGAGCTGCTGAGTCACTGCAGCTCCTTACTGGTTAAACTGGTGACCAAACAGGTCAATCACTTTGTACTGGAATTCCTCTACTTTGAAGACCCAACTCTGGGTGAGCTCTTTGTGCTCCGAAATGGTTTGTGTTTCTTTTAAGATGTTCACGTCGCCATTCCTAGCAAGGAGGCAGAATTAAATGACCTTGAAGGGTAAGGTCATTTGGTAAAAATGAGACCCTTCCGTCTCTCATATTCCTCCGTTTCGTGTGCGTTCAGTGGCCTGGGCGTTTGCAGTGGAAGGCATTGCCTAAAGGTTGACTTTCCACCGCACTTGGATTCGCTTCTCTGCAGGGCTCTTGCTGTCGCACCCCTTTGGCCATTCTGCCAACGAGGCCGAAATGGCAACAAGCCGCAAAGCTGTTTCTGCTCCAGTTCCCTATTGGCAACCCTAAGAACTAATTTGGCCAACGCTCTTCATCGGAGAGTGGTCATAATAAATTTCAGAGGGAGATTTCTGATAATGGGTGAAAAACAGAGGCGGAGGAGGCAGTGGAGGGCCAGTCCTAGGTTGGGTTTGTTTCTTAATATTTTTTGTTTGTTTGTTTCTGTGGTGTGGCCTGAAGTTACATCTGTGAAAACGAGGCTATCCCCATGCCAGCGCACTGGGAGAACGTGAACACGGAGGAGCCTTACCAGGTGAGGCCTAAGCATTACATGACAGTGCGAGGAGCGCCGGAGGAGGACAGAAATGACCTGACGCTCACCTTTCTTTCCAGCTTGTTCCCTTGCTCAAGCAGACACACGAGTACAATGAAGTTGCTGATCGTTTTGGCAAAACAGTGCCTAGCGACCGCATTAAACGCGTTCAGAGAATTCAAAACATAGACTTGTGGGAGTTTTTCTGCAGGTGAGAGAACGTCTGCGCTGCTAGAAGTGTGACCCTTTTCAATGTAGGTGATATGCAAACTCTACCAGCTGGCATGCCGCTATTGCTCTTCCATTGTGCTCATGGTTCAAAACAATTTCCTAAACTCGTTACATTCATCCATCTCACTTGCTGCTTGCTTTGCTTCTGTCCTTGCTACCTCTGTTTGCTTCCCTGCGTTTCCTGTTTAACATTGCATGTAATTACTCTTGAGTCAAGGGCTCGGCTTTCTCATGGGTCCAGCCTGGAAATCAGCTTTCAGGCTCCCAGGTCCCCTCATGTGGCACGGTGTGACCAGCTGGTGAGTTTACCTGTAGGAAGTGCACTGCAGCCTCGGTTTGCTTAAAAAAAAAAATTCAAAAGAAATGTCATGCATCAAAAAAAAATGTATTGCAGCCTTTCATATTGGAGCCAGGCAAGGATGTGCTTAATACCCCAAAAGGAGAGTGTTTTAATAGGGAGGTGGGGGAGAGTTTTGGGGAGTTTATTATTACTGTAAATGTGATTTCTGCTAGCTGCTTATCGTGTATTAACAGTTTTGGGGCAAGCAGGATGACTCAGAAATCACCTGAAAGCCATTTGGCTGCCTGAGTCTGCCAGCTCCGCAAGGGGAATCAGAAAAGTCTGGGCTTTGCTTTCCGAGAATCGTCTGGCTAATCCACTCTTGGCATCTTGAGCCAAGGGAACCCTTTAGGTGCGATTTTTAAGTCAAAGATACTTGTTAACGCCAGTCCATGATCATTTTAAGGAGGACATGGCTAGAAGTGGTGCCGCCTCCTCTGTAGGATCAGTTAGAGCGGGTCTCCAGATCTGACCCAGGAAGCTTAGCTATATTTTTCTGTTTGGTAGGAATGAGAGAATCCGTGATGTGATATTGGAAAGACAAATTTCTCTTCCAGGTGGGCAGGGTGAGGTCACTTTTCAATAAGGCCCTGAATACTAGTCATTTGTAACCTATCATTAAAATCATCCATTGTACCTGAAGACTGGAGGGTGGCCAATGTAACCCCAATATTTAAAAAAGGCTCCAGGGGTGATCCAGGTAACTATAGACCAGTGAGCCTGACTTCAGTGCCTGGAAAAATAGTGGAAACTATTCTCAAGATCAAAATTGTAAAGCATATAGAAAGACATGATTTAATGGAACATAGTCAACATGGATTTACCCAAGGGAAGTCTTGCCTAACAAATCTGCATCATTTTTTGAAGGGGTTAATAAACATGTGGATAAAGGGGAACCAGTAGATGTAGTGTATTTGGATTTTCAGAAGGCGTTTGACAAAGTCCCTCATGAGAGGCTTCTACGAAAACTAAAAAGTCATGGGATAGGAGGCGATGTCCTTTCGTGTATTACAAACTGGTTAAAAGACAGGAAACAGAGAGTAGGATTAAATGGTCAATTTTCTCAGTGGAAAAGGGTAAACAGTAGAGTGCCTCAGGGATCTGTACTTGGACCAGTGCTTTTCAATATATATATAAATGATCTGGAAAGGAATACGACGAGTGAGGTTATCAAATTTGCGGATGATACAAAATTATTCAGAGTAGTTAAATCACAAGCAGACTGTGATACATTGCAGGAGTACCTTGCAAGACTTGAAGATTGGGCATCCAAATGGCAGATGAAATTTAATGTGGACAAGTGCAAGGTGTTGCATATAGGGAAAAATAACCGTTGCTGTAGTTATACGATGTTAGGTTCCATATTAGGAGCTACCACCCAGGAAAAAGATCTAGGCATCATAGTGGATAATACTTTAAAATTGTCAGCTCAGTGTGCTGCAGCAGTCAAAAAATAAAATAGAATGTTAGGAATTATTAGGAAGGGAATGGTTAATAGAACGGAAAATGTCATAATGCCTCTGTATCGCTCCATGGTGAGACCACACCTTGAATACTGTGTACAATTCTGGTCGCCGCATCTCAAAAAAGATATAGTTGCGATGGAGAAGGTACAGAGAAGGGCAACCAAAATGATAAAGGGGACGAAACAGCTTCCCTATGAGGAAAGGCTGAAGAGATTACGGCTGTTCAGCTTGGAGAAGAGACGGCTGAGGGGGGATATGATAGAGATCTTTAAGATCATGAGAGGTCTTGAACGAGTAGATGTGACTCGGTTATTTTCACTTTCGAATAATAGAAGGACTAGGGAGCATTCCATGAAGTTAGCAAGTAGCACATTTAAGACTAATCAGAGAAAATTCTTTTTCACTCAACGCACAATAAAGCTCTGGAATTTGTTGCCAGAGGATGTGGTTAGTGCAGTTAGTGTAGCTGGGTTCAAAAAAGGTTTGGATAAGTTCTTGGAGGAGAAGTCCATTAATGGCTATTAATCAATTTTACTTAGGGAATAGCCACTGCTATTAATTGCATCAGTAGCATGGGATCTTCTTAGTGTTTGGGTAATTGCCAGGTTCTTGTGGCCTGGTTTTGGCCTCTGTTGGAAACAGGATGCTGGGCTTGATGGACCCTTGGTCTGACCCAGCATGGCAATTTCTTAATACCCGACCAAGCCAGCCAAATTAATCTTCTTTTCAGCTGAGTAGGACTAAATGGTCAATTTTCTCAGTGGAAAAGGGTAAACAGTGGAGTGCCTCAGGGATCTGTACTTGGACCGGTGCTTTCAATATATATATATAATGATCTGGAAAGGAATACGACGAGTGACGTTATCAAATTTGCGGATGATACAAAATTATTCAGAGTAGTTAAATCACAAGCAGTCTGTGATACATTACAGGAGGACCTTGCAAGACTAGAAGATTGGGCATCCAAATGGCAGATGAAATTTAATGTGGACAAGTGCAAGGTGATGCATATAGGGAAAAATAACCCTTGCTGTAGTTACACGATATTAGGTTCCATATTAGTAGCTACCACCCAAGAAAGAGATCTAGGCGTCATAGTAGATAATACATTGAAATCGTCGGCTCAGTGTGCTGCAGCAGTCAAAAAAGCAAATAGAATGTTAGGAATTATTAGGAAGGGAATGGTTAATAAAATGGAAAATGTCATAATGCCTGCCTCTATATCGCTCCATGGTGTGACCACACCTTGAATACTGTGTACAATTCTGGTCGCCGTATCTCAAAAAAGATATAGTTGCGATGGTGAAGGTACAGAGAAGGGCAACCAAAATGATAAAGGGGATGGAACAGCTCCCCTATGAGGAAAGGCTGAAGAGGTTAGGGCTGTTCAGCTTGGAGAAGAGACGGCTGAGGGGGGATATGATAGAGGTCTTTAAGATCATGAGAAGTCTTGAACGAGTAGATGTGACTCAGTTATTTTCACTTTCGAATAATAGAAGGACTAGGGAGCATTCCATGAAGTTAGCAAGTAGCACATTTAAAACTGATCGAAGAAAATTCTTTTTCACTCAACGCACAATAAAGCTCTGGAATTTGTTACCAGAGGATGTGGTTAGTGCAGTTAGTGTAGCAGGGTTCAAAAAAGGTTTGGATAAGTTCTTGGAGGAGAAGTCCATTAATGGCTATTAATCAGTTTTACTTAGGGAATAGCCACTGCTTTTAATTGCATCAGTAGCATGGGATCTTCTTAGTGTTTGGGTAATTGTCAGGTTCTTGTGGCCTGGTTTGGCCTCTGTTGGAAACAGGATGCTGGGCTTGATGGACCCTTGGTCTGACCCAGCATGGCAATTTCTTATGTTCTTATGTACTGTGCAACGATATAAAAAAAAACTGTACAAATAAATAAATAAACTTATCCAGCTAATTTAAACAGATTAGGCTGGACATCACCATTTATCCAGCTAATTTAAACAGATTAGGCTGGACATCACCACTTATCCAGCTAATTGAACCAGATAAGGCTGGACATCACCACTTATCTAGCTAATTGAACCAGATAAGGCTGGACATCACCACTTACCCAGTTTATTTAATCAGATAAGGCTGGACATCACCACTTATCCAGCTTATTTAACCAGATAAGGCTGGACATCACCACTTATCGGGCTTATTTAACCAGATAAGGCTGGACATCTCCACTTACCCAGCTAATTAAACAGATAAGGCTTGACATCACCACTTATCCAGCTAATTTAACCAGATAAGTCTGGACATCACCACTTATCCAGCTTATTTAACCAGATAAGGCTGGACATCTCTACTTACCCAGCTAATTTAAACAGATAAGGCTGGACATCACCACTTATCCAGCTAATTTAAACAGATAAGGCTGGACATCACCACTTATCCAGCTTATTTAACCAGATAAGGCTGGACATCACTACTTGTCCAGCTTATTTAACCAGATAAGGCTGGACATCACCACTTACCCAGCTTATTTAACCAGATAAGGCTGGACATCACCACTTACCCAACTAATTTAACCAGATAAGGCTGGATATCACCACTTTACCCATCATAGCATGGGTTCCGAAAGCACTACAGCACCGAAACACTTTTACTTGCACTAACAGATATACTAAGAGGATTCGACAGCGGAAAACATTACATTCTGATATTACTGGATTTATCAGCAGCATTTGACACAGTGAATCACAAAATACTAATAAAAAGGCTTGAAGAAATTGGATTACATGGTAAAACAATCACATAGTTCAGGTCATATCTAAATAACAGAACATTTCAAGTACAAATTAAAAACACTCTATCTGAAAAAATTACTCTAAAATCAGGAGTTCCACAAGGGTCAGCACTCTCAGCTACTCTTTTTAACGTATATCTACTTCCACTATGCTATCTCCTTGCAGGACTAGGAATCTTACACTATGTTTACGCCGATGACATTCAATTAATCCTACCAATAGAGGACACTATTGAAAAAACAATAAGTTTAGCCATTATGTATCTAGACATTATAAAACACCTACTCAACCAAATGGAGCTGATAATTAACATCGATAAAACTGAATTCATACACTTAGAAAGAAAGAGCATGAATATCACACAAACTCCAATAATTCTTAACAGTAACCAAAAAATTGAATTAGCCGACAAGGTATGCAACCTTGGAGTAATAATCGACACAGAGCTAAACTTCAAACAGCACATAACACTAAAGGTTAAAGAAGGGTATGCTAAACTCATGATACTCAGAAAACTTAAGCCATTGCTCTCACTACCAAACTTTCGCACAGTGCTCCAATCACTGATATTTGCAAGCACCGATTACTGTAATGCTTTACTACTTGGTTTACCCTACACTACGATAAGACCACTGCAAATATTACAAAACTCCGCAGCTAGAATTCTCACTGTAAAAAGTAGAAAAGATCACATCACAGATACACTGGCCGAACTACATTGGCTACCCATAGAACAAAGAGTGATGTTCAAAGCTCTTTGCACAATACATAAGCTAATCCATGATGAAAAAGCAGAATGGCTGAACACAGCACTTCGAGTACACATTCCACATAGAAATTTAAGATCAGCAAACAAAGCCCTCTTAACCATTCCTCCTGTGAAAACAGCAAGACTAACCCAGGTTAGGGAACGCGCACTGTCCCTGGCAGGTCCCATATTATGGAACACAATGCCCCTTGATATAAGACTCCAGAGAAATCATAAACTTTTCAAAACACACCTCAAAACCTGGCTTTTCACACAAGCCTTCAAGAAAGAGAACGACGCAAGCAAATAAATAAGGATAAGCGGACTTAGAGCACCCAGCTCACAACTTCCAGATTCTACCTGGAAATTATTTTATCCCTCGTATAATTGTAGTCAAACCGATAGGTTGAATAGCAATAAAACATACAATCCCCCATGAGAATTTCATCAATGAAAATTCCACGTCATAAACCATACTTTACTTAATGTCGTATTGTTACCGAATAATAATGGCACCCTGTATTTAAAGTATGATCTATATTTCCTTGAGATATGTGCCCTATTTTAAACCGTTATGATGGTAAATAACTTAATGACGGTATATAAAAACTTTTTAATAAATAAATAATTTAACCAGATGATGCTGGATATCACCACTTACCCAGCTAATTTAACTAGATAAGACTGGACATCACCACTTATCCAGCTTATTTAACCAGATAAGGCTGGACATCACCACTTATCCAGCTTATTTAACCAGATAAGGCTGGACATCTCCACTTACCCAGCTAATTTAACCAGATAAGGCTGGACATCACCACTTATCCAGCTTATTTAACCAGATAAGGCTGGACATCTCCACTTACCCAGCTAATTTAACCAGATAAGGCTGGACATCACCACTTATCCAGCTAATTTAACCAGATAAGGCTGGACATCTCCACTTATCCAGCTTATTTAACCAGATAAGGCTGGACATCCCCACTTATCCAGCTTATTTAACTAGATAAGGCTGGACATCACCACTTATCCAGCTTATTTAACCAGATAAGGCTGGACATCTCCACTTACCCAGCTTATTTAACCAGATAATGCTGGACATCTCCACTTACCCAGCTTATTTAACCAGATAATGCTGGGCATCTCCACTTACCCAGCTAATTTAAACAGATAAGGCTGGACATCACCATTTATCCAGCTAATTTAAACAGATAAGGCTGGACAATCACCACTTATCCAGCTTATTTAACCAGATAAGGCTGGACATCACCACTTATCCAGCTTATTTAACCAGATAAGGCTGGACATCACCACTTATCCAGCTAATTTAGCTAGGTATTTATTTATTTATTTATTTAGCATTTTTTTATATACCGATGCATAGCAGAGTTGCCTTCACTCCGGTTTACATACAGAACAACTTGTTACATTGAACGATGTTTGAAATTGAAAAATATAAAAAATTAACAATGATGAGCAAAGACATAACAAGGAGAATGAGTATAACAGGATAACACAGGGTGGAAACCCTGAGTAGGTGAACAGAGATATCTGGGAACAATGAAAAACAGAGGACATCTGCATCATGAAACAGGGAGATTGATTGTAGGAGATTTTGAAAGATAGCAGGATATGTTAATGTACTATAAGTTCATTGAGTGCAGTCTTTAAAAGATTGGCTGAGTAGCCAGGATTTTAGGTCTTTTTTGAATGATTTTAAGTTTTCTTGATTGGTGAGGAAATGAGGTAATGAATTCCAAAGTTTAGGGCCAATAATGGAAAGGGCTCTGTTTCTGGTGGAGGATAATTTGGCCTGTGGGAGTGAGGGAATCACAAGTTGGATTTTACTAGTCGTTCTTGTTGTTCGTTGAGAGCAATGTAAGTGAATGATGTCATCAAAGGTGGAGTAATCGGCTTTGTATATAGCATTGTGAAGAATAGAGAGAACTTTGAATTCTACTCTTTTTTCAATAGGGAGCCATTGTAATTGATTGAGAACAGGTGTAATGTGATCGGTTTTTCTTTTACCTGTTAGTACTCTGACTGCAGCGTTCTGAAGGAGCTGTAGGGGTCTCAAAGAAGATTTAGGAAGGCCAATCAAAAGGGAGTTGCTGTAATCCAGACTGGAAAATAAGAGGGCTTGTAGGACGGTTTTGAAATTGTGGGGGTGAAGCAGAGGTTTTAGATGTTTTAATATTTGAAGTTTGTAGAAGCCTTCTTTTATTTTTGTAGCGATGTGTTTTTTGTAGTTTAGGTCAATGTCTAACCAAAATCCCAGGTCTTTAACGCTCTCTTTAAGATGGACGAGGGTCTTATCAAAGTGGAAGGGAGGAATTGTTTTATGATCAGGACTTTTTTTGGCAATTAGGATACATTCAGTTTTGCTGGTATTTAGACATAGTTTGAGATGAATTAGCATGTTTCTGATTGTGTCTGGTATGGCTGGACATCACCACTTACCCAGCTAATTTAGCCAGGTAAGGCTGGACATCACCACTTACCCAGCTAATTTAACCAGATAAGGCTGGACATCACCACTTACCCAGCTAATTTAGCCAGGTATGGCTGGACATCACCACTTACCCAGCTAATTTAACCAGGTAAGGCTGGACATCACCACTTACCCAGCTAATTTAACCAGGTAAGGCTGGATATCACCACTTACCCAGCTAATTTAACCAGATAAGGCTGGACATCACCACTTACCCAGCTAATATAACCAGATAAGGCTGGACATCACCACTTACCCAGCTAATTTAACCAGGTAAGGCTGGACATCACCACTTACCCAGCTATAATTTAACCAGGTAAGGCTGGATATCACCACTTATCCAGCTAATTTGCCCCTCCCCATTATGCCTCTGTCCCAGCCACCATTTACTCTGATCACTGCTTAGCTGGCTAAGTATTTATCTGGCGAAGTGTTGGCCACTGATCAGGGCTGATATAAAGATGTTGTCATTTAGCCGAAGTCCCAACTTATCCAGCTCTTTGGCAATGAGAATCAACCTCAAAGTGTATTTATAATAGTAATTCCTTCCTGTGGTGCATTGCTGTCAGCTAATTCCCTGTCCGGATTACAGATCAGAGACTGCCGGTGATTGCTGAAATATTTACAAGAATACAAGAGTTGCAAGAATGGTAAAGCAGCAGTGTTTGAGAGGAAGCGCATATCTGTTGCTCGCGCGCCGTAGTGTTTGACGAATGCAGGTGGCAGGCAGCAGTGATGACTCTGCTTCAGGTGAAAGCCTTTTATAGCCGAAGTCTTTACACTGCTGCCCTCACAAAAGTCAGTCGTGACCTGATGTCCCTATTTTATAACGAGAGGAGAAACATTTTGCTAATGAGACCCATCAGGTGTTGTGGGATTGGTCCCATGTCATGGCTGCTCGTGTTGGTTCAGGCAGGGGAATAGGAGGGGGCAGCACCATAAGGGAAACCCTTCAAGGTAAGATAATTAGTGGGAGACAGCGAGCCCTCTAAAGAAGGATTTTTGTTCCAGAGATTCTCACATTTATGAATATTCTGTCCTTTGAGGTGTTTTCTGCTTCAGTTTGTGTAAAAGGCGCATGGATGTAAAACAGTGAATCGTTTTCCAGGAAAAAAGCTCAGCTGAAGAAGAAAAGGGGTGTCTCTGAAATTAACGAGAAGATGTTGTTTCACGGCACCAGTAACGAGTTTGTGGAAGCGATATGCATTCATAACTTTGATTGGAGAGTAAATGGCATCCACGCCGCTATATATGGAAAAGGTAGGCACTGTTCTCTCATCTCCACATTTAGTAAAATTTTTGTTGCTTGTAGGTTATAGATATTTATTATTCATTTGTTTTAAGCCATCATACAGACCATTTAATAGCGTTACACAGTCATGAGAACAGGCAGGGGTGAGGCGACAGTCCCAGGCAGCAGAATTTCAAGGCAGCAGGAATTGTCCACCCAAATACCCCTGTGCTGGCTGCCTCACCTTGCATTCAAACGTAGCACGCCCGGCAGAGTGGGACGATGATGTGCCCGTGGGTTTCCCGCACGCCGCAGATAGCAAGAAGACCCGCGCATCGGCACCGCCCGAAATGATGGCGTTCTGCAGTAGCACCGTAGGATGAACTACCCGTGGGGATCTTAGGTTCCGCGGGCAGGAAGAGGACACGCCATGGCTGGCGTGGGAAGATGAGCTGTCTGCAGATTTCCCATACCTCGCAGGCAGAAAGAAGACATGCGTGGTGCTGCTGCTGCCGCCGCCAAATGATAACATCCTGTGGGGATCCCCGGCGATTGCAGGCAGGAAGACGGGCAGCGGCACCAGAAGGTGAAAGTGCCCATGGGGATCCCATCCACAACGGGCCAGAAGGAAATGAAAGCTTGGGAGGATGTGACTTGGAGAGTGAGTGGGGATGAAAGGGGTGACGGGGGTGAGCGACTGGGAAGAGAAGGGATGAGCGAAAAGACATGGAAAGGGGGGTGAGAGAGGGAGAGGAGGAAAAGGACTGGGAGGTGAGTGGGAAGGGGAGGGTGTGTGAATGAATGGAAAGGTGTTGTTAATGAGGTAGAAATGTGGGAACAATGGTGGGGAGCAACACTGCATGGAGGGAGGGGTTATGAGTGGGAGAGAGTGCAGAGGAAGGGCTGGGCGGCTGCTTAAAACATCAGTTTTGGGGGTAGCACAGTAGTGACAAGACTGTAGCGACTGCGGCTTTCTGTTCTTCCCTCCAGCATGGGGCTGGAAGAGGAATTTGTGTCTCGCGGGCCCACATTGGTAAGGGGAAGGAGATTCAGTCATTGGGGTCGGAAGAAGCAGGAGCAGCACCAGCGCACATGGCTAGAAGAAAGGAGCAGGAGTAAGGTCGGCCTGAGGAGTCATCTCGGCTATGTGGGCTGAAGGTGGAGGCTGCTGCCTGCTGCTTGTGCCTTCTGGAAATGGAGAAGAGTGAGCAAGTGTGTGTGTATGAGAGAAGGAACCTGTGTGTCTTAGTGTGTGTATGAGAGAAGGAACCTGTGTGTCTTAGTGTGTGCATGAGAGAAGGAACCTACCAGTATGTGTGTTATTTATTTATTTGTTGATTTTTATATACCGACATTCGTCGGAACATCATGCTGGTTTACATTGTAACAAATTAACAAGAGAGTGAAATACAATAAACAGGGATGTGGAAGGAACCTATGTGTCTTAATGTGTGTATGAGAGAAGGAACCTATGTATGTTGGTGTGTGCATATGAGAGAAGGAACCTATGTGTTAGTGTGTGTATGAGAGAAGGAACCTATGTGTGTTAGAGAGAAGGAACCTACCGCTATGTGTGTTAGTGTGTGTATTAGAGAAGTTCCCTGTACGTACCCGGATCAGTCCAGACCGTGGGTTGAGCCTCCTGTCCAGCAGATGGAGACAGACCAAAACTAAAAGGGTATCCTATATTAGGACAGAGCCTACCCTGCATCCCTTCAGTATTTATCTGTCTCCAGCAGATGTAGGCAGCTCACCTTGCGGTTCCTTTTCTTCATTACTTTATCTTTACCCTGCGGGGTTTATTTCTCTATATTGCTCAAGCAAGTATTCTTCTCATTTATATTTAACTTATATTTTTATATTTAAAAAAAAATGTTTTTTTCTGAAGTCTTAAAACACATGAGCTGGTTTCGCGACTGTAACCGCCGCATCTGGAGGGACCTCGACCCCCAGTTCCATTAGGAGAAAAGGAAGGAGGGGCTCCAGCTCCACCCCTTGAAACCAAAGGAGCACCCGGAGAGTCATCCCCTTAGAGGGGGACCCAGGAGAGAGAAATCCGCATCCGGATCCTGGCCCGGATAGCGCTGTCTCCTCGCTTTGGCGGGGCCTAGATGGGCTTGCCCCTTGAGTTACCTCAGTCTAGGCTCCCTTCCCGGTGACCAGTGTAATTGGGGCAGTACTGGTGGTCCAGTCACTCCCCCTAAATACCTGCCTTGGCTCCGGGACATTTTAATTCCCCGGCAGCACTAACAGAGAAGCTCATTCCCCTGTCTTACAAAAAAAAAAAAAAGAGAAACTCTAAGTTGAGATCTTTAAGTGTAACAGAAGGCAGATGGTTTACCTCTGGTTCAGTCAGAGAAGGGAGCGGGCAGGGTTCGATCGCCTGCACTCGCTCC
Source organism: Rhinatrema bivittatum (assembly GCF_901001135.1). Taxonomy (NCBI): domain Eukaryota; kingdom Metazoa; phylum Chordata; class Amphibia; order Gymnophiona; family Rhinatrematidae; genus Rhinatrema; species Rhinatrema bivittatum. Next base: position 476,846,076 of record NC_042618.1, read on the forward strand.
TCTCTCCAGCACTGCTCAGCTGTTTTCCCCTGCTCGGCATTTTCCCGCGGCTCGGCCCTGTCAGTCATGCCGCAAGCTCTTTCCTGTTTATCCCGCGGGGAGCTTTCGCTACGGCTCCTCCGCGAGGGGGTTTGTGCTGGTTGCCTGCCGTGCGGGGAGGGTCCCTCCATGGCACAGAGTCAGTCAGTGACCTGAGGCGTTTCTTTTGTCGCATGGCCAGGCCGTTCCCGTCTCAGCAAACCGCGGACATTTTAGTTTTTCGTGCAACTCCCGATTTGGTGCTGCAGGGGGGAGGGGATTCTGATTTGTAAGTTTCCCTAGCCAATTTGAGTCCGATGCCCTCCTAATGAGGACCCTGACACCACCCCCCCCCCCCTCCTAGGAAACTAAGGCCATGTTTTTTCTTAAGGATTTTGTGCTGTTGCTGCACAAAGCTCCTCTGGCTAATTTTTCACAAGGATGAGGACCCTCCCCTAGAACATAAGAACATGCCATACTGGGTCAGACCAAGGGTCCATCAAGCCCAGCATCCTGTTTCCAACAGTGGCCAATCCAGGCCATAAGAACCTGGCAAGTACCCAAAAACTAAGTCTATTCCATGTAACCATTGCTAATGGCAGTGGCTATTCTCTAAGGGGTAGATTTTAAAAGAAGCGCGATCAGCCTACTTTTGCTTGCGCATCAGACTCAAGCAAAAGTACGCTGGATTTTAGTAGATACGCGCGGAGCCGCGCGTATCCACTAAAATCCCTGGATCGGCGCGCGCAAGGCTATTGATTTTGTATAGCCGGCGCGCGCCGAGCCGCGCTGCCTAACCCGTTCCCTCCAAGGCCGCTCCGAAATCGGAGCGGCCTCGGAGGGAACTTTCCTTTGCCCTCCCCTCACCTTCCCCTCCCTTCCCCTACCTAACCCACCCGCCCGGCCCTGTCTAAACCCCCCCCTTACCTTTGTCGGGGGATTTACGCCTCCCGGAGGGAGACGTAAATCCCCGCGCGCCAGAGGGCCTCCTGCACGCCGGGCCGCAACATGGGGGCGGGTACGGAGGGCGCGGCCGCGCCCCCGGACCGCCCCGGGCCGTAGCCACGCCTCCGTACCCGCCCCCAAAACGCTCCCGACACGCCCCCGAAACGCCACGACGACCGGGCCCGCCCCCCGACACGCCCCCCTCCGAAAACCCCGGGACGTACGCGAGTCCCGGGGTCTGCGCGCGCCGGTAGGCCTATGTAAAATAGGCTTACCGGCGCGCAGGGCCCTGCTCGCGTAAATCCGGGCGGATTTACGCGAGCAGGGCTCTTAAAATCCGCCCCTAAGTGAACTTAATAGCAGGTAATGGACTTCTCCTCCAAGAACTTATCCAATCCTTTTTTAAACACAGCTATACTAACTGCACTAACCACATCCTCTGGCAACAAATTCCAGAGTTTAATTGTGCGTTGAGTAAAAAAGAACTTTCTCCGATTAGTTTTAAATGTGCCCCATGCTAACTTCATGGAGTGCCCCCTAGTCTTTCTACTATCCGAAAGAGTAAATAACCAATTCACATCTACCCGTTCTAGACCTCTCATAATTTTAAACATCGCTATCATATCCCCCCTCAGCTGTCTCTTCTCCAAGCTGAAAAGTCCTAACCTCTTTAGTCTTTCCTCATAGGGGAGCTGTTCCATTCCCCTTATCATTTTGGTTGCCCTTCTCTGTACCTTCTCCATCGCAATTATATCTTTTTTGAGATGCGGCGACCAGAATTGTACACAGTATTCAAGGTGCGGTCTCACCATGGAGCAATACAGAGGCATTATGACATTTTCCGTTTTATTCACCATTCCCTTTCTAATAATTCCCAACATTGTTTGCTTTTTTGACTGCCGCAGCACACTGAACCGACGATTTCAATGTGTTATCCACTATGACGCCTAGATCTCTTTCTTGGGTTGTAGCACCTAATATGAAACCCAACATTGTGTAATTATAGCATGGGTTATTTTTCCCTATATGCATCACCTTGCACTTGTCCACATTAAATTTCATCTGCCATTTGGATGCCCAATTTTCCAGTCTCACAAGGTCTTCCTGCAATTTATCACAATCTGCTTGTGATTTAGCTACTCTGAACAATTTTGTGTCATCTGCATATTTGATTATCTCACTCGTCGTATTTCTTTCCAGATCATTTATAAATATATTGAAAAGTAAGGGTCCCAATACAGATCCCTGAGGCACTCCACTGTCCACTCTCTTCCACTGAGAAAATTGTCCATTTAATCCTACTCTCTGTTTCCTGTCTTTTAGCCAGTTTGCAATCCACGAAAGGACATCGCCACCTATCCCATGACTTTTTACTTTTCCTAGAAGCCTCTCATGAGGAACTTTGTCAAATGCCTTCTCAAAATCCAAGTATACTACATCTACCGGTTCACCTTTATCCACGTGTTTATTAACTCCTTCAAAAAAGTGAAGCAGATTTGTGAGGCAAGACTTGCCTTGGGTAAAGCCATGCTGACTTTGTTCCATTAAACCATGTCTTTCTATATGTTCTGTGATTTTAATGTTTAGAACACTTTCCACTATTTTTCCTGGCACTGAAGTCAGGCTAACTGGTCTGTAATTTCCCGGATCACCCCTGGAGCCCTTTTTAAATATTGGGGTTACATTTGCTATCCTCCAGTCTTCGGGTACAATGGATGATTTTAATGATAGGTTACAAATTTTTACTAATAGGTCTGAAATTTCATTTTTTAGTTCCTTCAGAACTCTGGGGTATATACCATCCCGTCCAGGTGATTTACTGCTCTTCAGTTTGTCAATCGCGGAAATCATTTAATCTTTCCGCGATGGCCTTATCTTCTCTAAGTGCTCCTTTAACCCCTCGATCATCTAACGGTCCAACTGACTCCCTCACAGGCTTTCTGCTTCGGATATATTTAAAAAGTTTTTACACTGAGTTTTTGTCTCTACAGCCAACTTCTTTTCAAATTCTCTCTTAGCCTGTCTTATCAATGTCTTACATTTAACTTGCCAACGTTTATGCATTATCCTATTTTCTTCTGTTGGATCCTTCTTTCAGTTTTTGAATGAATATCTTTTGGCTAAAATAGCTTCTTTCACCTCCCCTTTTAACCATGCCGGTAATCGTTTTGTCTTCTTTCCACCTTTCTTAATGTGTGGAATACATCTGGACTGTGCTTCTAGAATGGTATTTTTTAACAATGACCACACCTCTTGGACATTTTTTACTTTTGTAGCTGCTCCTTTCAGTTTTTTCTAACAATTTTTCTCATTTTATCAAAGTTTCCCTTTTGAAAGTTTAGCACGAGAGCCGTGGATTTGCATACTGTTCCTTTTCCAGTCATTAATTCAAATCTGATCATATTATGATCACTATTGCCAAGCGGCCCCACCACCATTACCTCTCTCACCAAGTCCTGTGCTCCACTGAGAATTAGATCTAAAATTGCTCCCTCTCTCGTCGGTTCCTGAACCAATTGCTCCATAAAGCTATCATTTATTCTATCCAGGAACGTTATTTATTTATTTATTTATTTAGATTCTTTTTTTATGCCGAAGTATAGCAGAGTGCCTTCACCCCGGTTTACAGCAAAACAACTTCGTACATGAAACATGTTGTAACGTCAGTACAAATAAGTGTTAGTTAACATCTCTGTAAAGGCAGAGAATAACAGATTAGTAGATAACAATTTACAAATCAATTTAGATGGTTCTTAGTAAGGAAGGTTTGGGATACAAAATGATAAAGGCTAAGGTTATCCAGATCAGACTGTGAATGATTGTCTAAACAACCATGTTTTGAGTTCTTTTTTGAATGATTTGGAGTCTCTGATAGAACTTAGGTAAGATGGAATAGAGTTCCATTCTTTAGGACCTGCTATGGAGAAGGCTCTATTTCTCGTAATGGCAAGTTTCGCAGATGATAGGAGGGGAATGATTAATTGCAATTTGTCATTAGTCCTTGTTGAGCGGGGTGATTTGTGAATTGCGATCATATTATCCAGGGAAGAATTGTTACCTTTGTAAATTTCATTATGTAGCCAATGTAGGTTTTTTAGGGTTGGTGAGATGTGATCATATCTCCTCTTGCCAGTGAGAACTTGAGCAGCGGCATTCTGCAGTAATTGTAAAGGTTTCAGTGTGGATTTAGGTAGCCCAATGAAAAGTGCGTTGCAATAATCAAGGCTAGAGAAAATGAGAGTTTGTAGAACAGTTCTAAAATCGTTCGGGTACAGAAGAGGTTTGAGATGTTTGAGAATCTGGAGTTTGTGAAAGCCTTCTCTCGTTTTTATTGCTATGCATTTTTTGAGGTTCAGTTCATTATCTAGCCAAATACCTAGATCTTTTATTGGATTCTTCATTTGAGTGTTAATGTTGTCAATTTGAATGTAGGGCATTTGAGAAGATTGTTCTGAGTGGTTTCTTTTTATTAGGATCCATTCAGTTTTGTTCATATTTAAGCATAGCTTTACTTGGTTCAGAAATATTTTGATCGATTTTAGGTAGTTTACTGAGATGCTAATGGCGTCTTCAACGCTTCTCTCTAGCATGTCCTGATGGTACATTTACCCAGTCAATATTGGGGTAATTGAAGTCTCCCATTATTACTGCACTACCAATTTGGTTAGCTTCCCTAATTTCTCTTAGCATTTCACTGTCCGTCTCACCATCTTGACCAGAACAGATTCCACGAATGCCCACTCCGCTCGCTACGGTGGGGCCGGATGCGCCAAGCTCAGTCAGGATTAGGCTGGTTCCGGGGGTACACCCCCCCCCCAGATCCGCCTCAGCTCCGGGCCAGGATCCGGATGCGGATTTATCTCTCCCGGGTCCCCCTCTGAGGGGATGACTCCCCGGGTGCTCCATTGGTTTCAAGGGGTGGAGCTGTAGCCCCTCCTTCCTTTTCTACTAATGGAACAGGATGTCGAGGTCCCTCCAGATGCGGCGGTTCAGTCACGATGCCAGCTCATGTGGGTCCGGTCCTGGCGGGACTCAGGGCGCCTCCACGTACCTTCCGGTTCCATCCCATGCACAAGCTGCTGCTCCTCTGGGATGGGAAGCTCCCAAGATGGGGTTCCGCGTGGGGAGGGCTATGGACTAGCTCTATCCTCTTCCCGGCAACTGCCTGGAGATGCTTAAAATTCCTAAGGTGTATTCTTCCATCTCTGCGGTCACCGAGCCCACCACTATCCAGGTGGTAGGCTCCACCGCTCTTAACGATGGCCAAGACCGGACGCCTGAATTTTCCTCAGGCGAATCTTCGAAGTCTTCGTTCTGGGCTTCTGGATGACGATCTGCAGCAGTCTCATGCAGCAGGCAAGCCTTAGGTGGGCTCAACAATTGCTCGGCACCCAGAACCTCCCGTCTGCAGAGGCGGAGCAGGCTGAACGACTGGCGGGTGCTGTGGCGTATGGGGCGGACGCTCTCTACGACCTCCGTGTACTTTCCAAAGCAATGGTCTCCCTGTGTCAGCCACAGGCCTCTTCTGGCCGCGCAACTGGTCGGCGGACCCCCTTTTCCAGTCTCAATTGGGCACACTTCCTTCCAAAGGTAAGTTGCTTTTGGTGAGGACCTGGAGCAGCTTATTGAATCCTGGGGTGAGTATTTGCTCCATAAGCTGTCGGAGGACCGCCCTCAGCAGGATCTTTCTTCCTGCACATTCTTCCGCAAAGCCCGCTTCCCAATGAGATCCGGCCAGCCTCCGGTGGACATCTCTCCCGTTTTTTGCAGGAGTGGGTCAAAGATCACATCGGACCAGTGGGTCCTCGAGGTCATAGAGAAGATTTATGCTTTCGGAGCTTGCTCGAGTTCTGCCGGATTTGCACATCATCTCTCCTGGCAGGCATTGGAAGCAGGCGGCTATCTGCCAGACTCTCACCAGGCTCCAGGATCTGGGAGCCGTAGTCCCTGTTCCGGTGGAGGAACAAGGCGTCGGCCAGTATTTCATCTTCTTCGTCGGGCCCAGGAAGGACAGTTCTTCCGTCCCATTTTGGATCTCAGGAGGGTCAATTGGGCCCTCAGGGTACCCCGTCTCTGCCTGGAAACCCTGAGGGCGGTGATAGCAGCGGTTCGCCCAGGCGAATATCTGGTCTCCCTCGTTTTGCCGGAGTCTTATCTCCACATACCCATTCAACGCAAGCACCAGAAGTATCTCCGCTTCCACATTCTGGGCCAACACTTCCAGTTCCGGGACCTACTCTTCGGACTCGCCACCGCTCCGCGCATCTTTACAAAGGTCATGATGGTATTGGTGGCCGTTCTCCAGTTAGAGCACTGCTCTTGTAAACCAGGGGTCCTGAGTTCAGTTCTCATCAGTGCCTTCAACTATGCTTTTTGTAAGCCAAAAAAAAAAAAAAAGCTTGTTTTATTCTGGAAGGAATACCGAGCCGGAATCTTAGTCCATCCCTGCCTGGTCGATTGGCTTGTGCGGGCAAGGTAGTTGTCTCTCTGGAATGGCGGTCGACCGGTTCCTTGCTCTTCTTTCCTCCCTTGCGGGGATAGGCAATTTTCCTAGAGCAACCTTCATCCCTCCCAGGTCCAGGAAGTTTTGGGGGCACGCTTTGATACCCGAGTCAGTATGGTATTCCTCCCGGACGCCCGGGCGCTTAATCGTATGGACCATGTGCTCAACCTTCTCTCGCTCCCATTTTCCATGGCAGGGGAGTATCTCCAGGTTCTGGGGACCATGGCCTCCGTTCTCGGCCTGGTCCCCTGAGCTTTGCGCATATGAGACCATTACAGAATGCCTCGCTCTCCCACTTGAAGCCCGTGTCTGAATGGTTTTCAGACGGTGCTACCACTTCCCGACTCTACCATCGCTGACATACAGTGGTGGCTGTTGCTAGCGCCCCTCTTCAAGGACAGGCCTTTACTCAAAGTCACCATGGATGTCAGCCTCTTAGGGTGGAGCGAAGTCGGCCTCTCCCAGGCTACGCAGAGATACTGGTCCCCAGTCCAGTCCCCCGGCGCATCAATCGCCTGGAGGCTTGAGCGGTGCTTCTGGCCCTCACGGTTTTTCTTCCTCTGATCCGCCACATACAGTGCGCGTTCCCTCAGACAATTCCACCACGGTGCTCTATAATCAATCGGCAGGGGGGCCCCAAGAGTTGCCTGGTGGCTCTCACAACTGGCAACCTCTTCGCCGGGGGCGGAACGGCACCTGGGTCGTCTGACAGCCTTCCACAGGGCAGGCAAGAGTAATGGGCAAGCCGATTGCCTCTGTCGTCACCGCCTCGATCCCGGCGTGTGGGAGTCATCAGACGGAGCAATGGATCAAATTGTTCGCAGGTGGGATCCTCCTCGCCTGGACCTCATGGCTATCTTGCGCAATGCCAAAGCTCCCAGGTTCTTCAGCTGCCGGAGGGAGCACTGCTTGGAGGGAATGGATGCCCTGAGCCTTCCGTGGCCTCACGACATCCTTCTGTACCCGTTTCCTCCGTGGCCGCTAGTGGGCACCGTTCTCAGAAGAATATAGCTTCATAGGGGTCCGGTCATTCTTGTAGCACTCGAGTGACCCTTCAGACCATGGTTCGTGGACCTGATAAACCTGGCAGCAGATAGTCCTCTCTGGCTCGTCCATCTTCCATGCCTACTCCGGCAGGGTCCCGTATTTTTTGACCAGGTGGATCGCTTCTGCCTGGTGGGTACGGCGGAGATTGAGGAAGAAGGGGTACAAAGAGGAAGTTATTTCCACTCTGCTGCTGGCTTGGAAGCCATCTACTTCTCTCGCTTATGACCGGGTCTGGAAGCTTTCGAGACTGCATGTGCAGACTCTGGCATACCAGCTTGTAAAGCCCCGATACTCCAGGTTTTTGTCTTTCTTCTTCTTAAGGACCTATCTAACGGTTGTTTTTCAGCTCCCTGTGAGTCCAAGTGTCCACCCTCGGCTCCCACTTAGGCAGCATTGTTGGTTGTTCAGTGTCGGCTCACCCGGGTGTCGTTCGTTCCTCCAAGGGGCAAAACGCTTACATCCGATGGTTCGGGCTTCTTGTCTTTCGTGGAGTCTTCACTTGATTCTTCGGGCTCCTTGTGAGGCACCTTTTCGAAGCTCTCCGCTGGCCTACTCCTTAGGATTTGATGCTTAAGGCTGCGTTTCTGGTTTCCTTCTCCCTAGCCGGTACCTTCCTTCTTGCCCAAGGTTGTTTCTTCTTTCCATGTAACTCAGTCGGTGGACCTCCCAGTTTCCTCCTGATGATATAGCGGGTACGTCGGGGGTTGTTCTTAGGTGTCTTGTTGTGCAGCGGGCTCTTTGGCCTTTTATTCCGGTTACCAATGTGTCCCGAGTCATGGCTCAGCTCTTGGTCCTCTGGAGAGGGCTCAATAGGGGCATCTAGGCTGCCAAGACCGCGATTGCTCGTTGATTGCAGGAAGCGATATCTGTCATGGCCGAGCGATTCCGGATGGTTTTCAGGCTCATTCTTTGCATTCTTAGGCTACGTCATGGGCGGAGAGTCTGGTGATCTCAGGAGATATGCAGGGCAGCTACGTGGAAGCCCCTCCATACTTTGTTAGTCTTTTCCGTCTGGATGTTCGGGCACCAGTATTTGCGTCCTTTGGACAGCAGGTCCTTCGAGTGGGACTGTCTTGATCCCACCCTATGCAGGGAAGCTTTGGTACATCCCTTGGTCTGAACTGATCCGGGTACGTAAAGGGAAAGGAAAATTAGTTCTTACCTGTTAATTTTTGTTCCTGTGGTACCACAGATCAGTCCAGACGCCCTCCCGTCTTTACTTTCCGCTCGAAGTTTTCTTCTTGTCCTTACAGGTTCTCTTGAAAGTTCTTTTCTTGGATTCTCTTTAATGGCCCCGGAAGCATCTCTTAAGATGACACTGGATACAAGAGTGCTAATTTACAGAGTTCATTCAATTATTCTATTGCTCACTTAACAATTTTATTGGTTATCTCGTTACTTGCTTGACCTTATACTCGTTGTCCTTATACTTTTCTGCTTTGACTGAAGGGATGCAGGGTAGGCTCTGTCCTGATATAGGATACCCTTCAGTTTTGGTCTGTCTCCATCTGCTGGACAGGAGGCTCAACCCACGGTCTGGACTGATCCGTGGTACTACAGGAATGAAAATTAACAGGTAAGAACTAATTTTCCTGAACCTATGTGTTAGTGTGTGTATGAGAGAAGGAACCTATGTGTGTTAGTGTGTGCATGAGAGAAGGTACCTACCGGTATGTGTTAGTGTGTGTATGAGAGAAAGAACCTATGTGTGTTAGGTTCCTTCTCCCTTTACACATACTAACACACATAGGTTCCTTCTCTTATATGCACACTAAAACATAGGTTCCTTCTCTTATATGCACACTAACACACATAGGTTCCTTCTCTCATACACACACTAACACAGGTTCTTCTCTCATACACACACTAACACATAGGTTCCTTCTCTAATACACACACTGTGTTAGGTTCCTTCTCTCATACACACACTAACACAGTGTGCGTATGAGAGAAGGAACCTATGTGTTAGTGTGTGTATGAGAGAAGGAACCTATGGTGTTAATGTGTGTATAGGAGAGAGAGCATGGGCAAAGTTTGTCTGCAGCCCCCCCCCCCCCCCCCCACTCCAGGGCAATCTCAGGGTGACTGGAAATCAAAAGATTCCAGGTATGGAGAGCAAGAAACCTTTTATTAATTTTAATGACTATTATTGTATGTTATTTAATGTGTCTGCTGTTTTGAAATTTTTATTTTTGGGAACTTTAAAAGATATGTATATGAGCTTAATTATTGAATATTTTTCAATTCATCAGTTGTGTTGAAATATTTATTCTTTTTATTAATATGGTTTTACTGTTGTGAATGATGTTTTATATTTCCTGATTTTATTATTGTTTTATGAGTAATGATGATCTATCTGTTTTTCCATTGTTGCACTGCATGCAGAGTCTGGCTTGTTGCAGTTTCTATTTCTACTTTATGATTCTTTCAGGCCGATATAATAATCCCGCGTGGAAAACGGGCACTCAGTGTTGAGTGTCCACTTTCCTAACGTGCACCCAGCCACCTCCCCTAGGCACGCGATGGAATATTTAAATGAGGGGTTGCGCTAAAAAGGAGGCGCTAGGGACAAATGTGCACCCCTAGCGCCTCCTTGGCAGTGGATGCCCAGGAGAGGTGGCTGTCAGCCAGTTAGGAAAATGGACGCTCATTAATTGAGCATCCCTTTTCCTAACCTGACTGCCAGCACATTTTTGTTTTTTTTAATTTTTTGATTCCTCCGACTTAATATTGCCACAGTATTAAGTCAGAGGACGTACAGAAAAGCAGTATTTTCTTCTTTTCTATACACTTTTTTTTGGCTGCTCAGAAATTGCCTGCTCTCGGGCATTAATTTCTGATGTAAAAATGTGCAGATTGGACGCACTTTTTTTTTTTTGTATTTGGGGGGAATAGGTAATTGCCTCATCAACATGCATTTGCATGTGATGAGCGCTATTAGTTTCGTGAAGGTTTGGTTGCGCGTTTTGGACATGCTGATCCCCATATAGTATAAGGGGATGTACATGTGCGTCCAACCGCTGGTTAAACAGTGTGCTCAGCTGAGCGTGCTGTATTGTATCAGCTTGTTTATTCTGTATTTGGTGAGGGTCTGTGTTCTGCATGTGTGATCAAGGTGAGATATTCTGCTACCATGTAATTTCTGTGTAGGGATCTATAGCAGCCTGATTTGTTCTGTTTTTTCCTAATAGGATGTGTATTGGTGTTTTAGGGCCTAGCACAGTTTTCTATGCTCTCTACTTGACCCTTAAAGCTGGAAAATTCCATATTTTAACATTATAAGCTATATTCAGTCTAAACAATTTCCAATATTCGTATGCTATCTACTGGCCAGAGTGCCACACTATGACAGACCAACTGACACAAGCCTTATGTGTGTATATAGATAGATATATCGTATATATACCGTAAATGTGTGTATATAGATAGATAGATATATCGTATATGTACCGTATGTGTGTATAGATATAGATATAAATATAGATTAATGTTTTCTGTAAACTGCTTTGAGTCCCATGTTTTGGTGGTAAAGGTGATTATATAAAAATGAATTGAAATATTTGCAGTGCTGTCTTTTCATAGGAGGGATTGTTACTGGTTGAGTGCTGGCAGTTAGTGCTGTTTCAGCATGGGAGGTTTACTGTATTTGTAATTTGCAGGTCATTTTATTCATGGCTTTCTGAGGGTTAAATAGGCTTAATTCCATATGGGTCCAAGGGGGGTTTTTTTTGTAGGGCTTCCTCACTGGCATCACAGCAGTGCATGTAATTATAATATGCATATCGTTGTAAACTATATTTTTACTTCAGAAGCCTGCACTTTGAATGACCTTTTTCATGTAAAATTTGCTCTCCCAGGACAAACAGGATGTGAGTCCTCACGAGTGGGTGACATCATCAGATGGAGCCTGGCACGGAAAACATTTGTCAAATTTTCTAGAAACGTATGAGTGGCAGACTGAGCACGTCCACGCGGGGTCCCTCTTCAGTCTCTCTTCCACAGAGCTGTCGCCTCGCAGACATGGAGCTCGCGTTCTTGGTTCTGTTCCTGCGCAGAGTCCCTCGACATAGTCTTGGCCCTAGTTAGTGGGCGTTGCGGTGAGTTTTGCATTCCTTGCGGTCGATCCCCAACAGTGCTGGTTTCCGGTGACCGCCGACCATCGACCTCTCGTCGGTTAATTTTTTAAATAGCATCATCGGGGTTTTGCCGGTGCCCCCAGACCATGTCCACTACAGACCCTCACGAGGTCTGTATCTTGTGCCTGGGAGCATCGCACAATGTCAGTGGGTATTACTTTTGTACCCAAATGACCCCCAAGGGTCACCACGTGTGCCTTGACAAAATGAAGAAGCTGTTTGGCCCCAGGGATGTCTGGTTCCTCGGCATTGACACTTTTAGGGAAAAGGGAGCCGGTAGCTGCCAGCCCCATGCTGTCTTCTCTTGCACCTGACCCCCAGGTCAAAATGGACACTGGGGACCGGCCTACTTCCATTTCTTCTCGTTCCAGGGCCGAGTCATCTCCATCTCCCTCGGCGGTAGGGAAAGATCGGGCCGAACACTGTGGGAAATCAAGAAAGCACCTTGCATCATCCCAAACCCCAAGCCTTATCCCTCGTGGTGTGGATGTTGAATGGCTGATTTTACAGCCCTTGGACTTCTCTTGGGTCGTGTTGGAGCCCAGGAGGCCATCTACTAGGACGTCTATATGACCTGAAGTAGAAGAGGTACTCCGCTTGTACGAGTCACGGTTTATATCCGTTCTCTTGCTCTATTATTTATTTATTTATTTTAAAATGTTTCTATACCGCTTTTCCAAACAAGGTTTAGTCAAAGCGGAGTACAAAAGATACAAATCATAAAAATAAAATAACATAATTAAAAATTACACAAATCTTATAATAAAATAAAAATACAATAAAACAAGTTCATAAATTATTAAATCCTAACAAAAACAAGATAAGTGCCATCTTCTACATTATAGCGGTATGTGAGGGGAAAACTGAAAAATGGATGGTTATGTGGTGTGTAAAGTGGTTAATGTGTATTTGAAGTAATTTTGAAAGCAATCTGAAACAGGTGGGTTTTTAAGGATTTCTTGACGTGAATTGGATTGGATAGTAATCTTAATGAATCTGGCAATGCATTCCAAAGGATGGGACCTGCTACTGAAAAGGCCCTTTTTCTTGTGATATCTAATTGTGCTTGCTGAGGTGAAGGAGTGTCTAAGAAGTTTTTTGTTAGCGATCTCAAATGTCTAGTGAGTTTGTAAATACGGAGTAGAGAGCAAAGCCAAGTGGAAGAAAAGTTGTGGATAAGTAAATGGATAATGGTAAGGATTTTGTACTGTATTCTAAATTTTATTGGTAACCAATGATAAGTCTGAAGTATTGGAGTGATGTGATTTCTAATAGAAGTACCTGATAGGATATGTGCTGCCACATTCTGGGCTAATTGTAATGGTTGGATGGTATTATCGTGGAGACCTAGATAAAGAGAATTGCAGTAATCGAGACCTGAAAAAATAAGAGATTGAAGGATAGTAGGGAAATCCCAAAAGAACAGAAGTTGTAGTTTATAGAAAGTTGAATTGTGTTGTTTCATGGTTAGGTCTGTATTGATAGTTACACCTACATTTTTTGCATGATTAGAAATTGGAATAGAGGTACCATTGAAGAGAAAATGAGAGGGGGGACCAATAGAAGATTCTGAGATAGAGGTGAGTTGAACAATTTTGGTTTTTACTGGATTTAGTTTTAATCGGTTGTGTGATAGCCATGTGTTAATGGTTGTTAGATATAAGGAAACTAAAGAGAGAGTGTCTGACCATGAAGTATTATATGGAACCATGAACTGTAAATCATCAGCATAGATTTTGAACTGTACGTTTAAAGAAGATAGAATACGGCAGAGTGGTAACAAATAGATGTTGAAAAGAATAGGAGATAATGAAGAACCCTGAGGAACACCTGAAGCAATTGTGGAAGGATCAGAAGAGTGATTACCTATATTGACTTGCTGAGTGTGATCTGTGAGAAATGAAGAAAACCACTGTAAAACTGTGCCAGAGATACCTATAGATTTGAGTCCAAAGGTGAGAATCTGATGATCAACCGTGTCAAAGGCTGCGGAGATGTCCAAGAATCAATAATATAGTCTGTGTAAGAATCAAAAGCTAGAAATATGGTATCAAAAGAAGTTGCTGGACTACTTGCTACACCTCTCGGAGTCTGGTCTAAAAACCAACTCAGGGTGTATCTTATTGCTAATGGGGCTTACCACCAGGAGGAGGATGGTGTGCCCTTCTCGGTATACCCTATCATGGGTCACTTTATGCGGGGTCTGTTTCAACTGAAGCCTCCCCTGAGGCCCTCCTGTGGTGTTCTGGGACCTCAGAGTAGTCCTGGCCCAAATTATGAAGGCTCCTTTTGAGCCTCTGTGCTCCTGTGACCTAAAGTTCTTGACCTGGAAGATCATCTTCCTAGTGCCGGTCACCTCGGTGCTCAGAGTCAGCGAACTTCAAGCTTTGATGTCATACCCACCTTACATGAAGTTCTTTCACGATAGGGTGGTCCTGCATTCACATCCTAAGTTCTTGCTGAAGGTGGTAATGGATTTCCATCTGAACCAACTATGCAACTCTTTCTCTCTTTTGACAGAAATCAATTGGGAGTTGCAGTAGCCAAGTAGACATTTCCTAGCGTGTAGCAGATGGACTCAGAACAAGTGGGGTATAGTGTGCTCGTGCTAGCAGTTGGAGACGGATCTGACGTCAGCACGGGTACATATATCCCCACAGGAAGTGAAGCAACTCAGTAATTTCCATCTCCAAAGCAGTTTGGAGCGCCTGCACGTTCGCTGAACGTGTTTTCCAATACTACTTTCTACCTCACAGGGACCTGCTATGTCAAGGTCCCATCCTCCACGAGGATCCGGCTCAATTCTCTCTTACGGTCTGGCCATTGAGAGGGCTAGACTGAGGAAAAGAGGTTACTCGGAGCCGGTGATCAATACACTCCTCCGAGCCCGCATGTTTTCCACATCCCTCACCTACATAAGGATCTGGAGAGTATTTGAAGCCTGGTGCGACATTCATGGCACCAATCCACATGCGGCCACAATCCCTATTGTTCTGGATTTCCTGCAGGATGGACTTCAGAAGGGTCTCTCCCTAAGCTCCATCAAGGTTCAGGTGGCTGCGCTGTCCTGTTACGGTCCAAGGAGGGATGGCAAGTCCATTGCCATGCACCCAGATGTTTCACGCTTCCTGAAAGGAGTTAAGCACATTCGTCCGCCGCTGAAGTGGCCAGTGCCCCTGTGGAACCTCAACCTAGTTTTGGATTTCCTCGCGGGATCCACCTTCAGACCCCTCCGGGGCCTGTCTCTCCGTTCATTGACCTTGAAGATGGTGTTCTTGCTGGCAGTGTGTTCCGCACGCCGTATCTCAGAGCTACAAGTGCTGTCCTGCCGGGATCCCTTTCTCAGAATCACTCCTGCGGCTATCCATCTTCGCACGGTTCCCTCCTTTTTACCTAAAGTAGTCTCACAATTTCACCTCAACCAAACCATATCCTTGCCAACCACGGATGATTTGAAGAAATCAGAAGAAGGGCATTTGCTACGCCATCTCGACATCGGCAGATTGCTGCCCAGATACCTGGAAATGACAGAAGCAGTACGAAAGACGGACCATCTGTTCGTCCTTCACAGCAGGAAGAAGCAAGGAGAAGCGGCCTCACGGCCCACCATCGCCCACTGGATCAAAGAAGTTATCAGAGCAGCCTATGTAGAGGCCGGGAAGTCACCGCCTCTGCAGGTCAAGGCTCATTCTACCAGAGCGCAGGCGGCCTCTTGGGCAGAATCTAGGATGCTGTCGCCCGCAGAGATATGTAAAGCGGCGACGTGGTCCTCCCTCCATACCTTCTCCAGGTTTTACCGTCTGGATGTCCAGGCCAGGGAGGACACAGCATTTGCGAGGGCAGTCCTACGCGGTCCTCAGGCAGCCTCCCACCCAGTCCGGGAGTAGCTTTTGTACATCCCACTTGTTCTGAGTCCATCTGCTACACGCTAGGAAATGTTGAGATTACTTACCTGATAATCTCCTTTTCCTTAGTGTATGCAGATGGACTCACCATCCCGCCCGGCTGCCAGTGTACATGGGGTTTCATCAATTCAAGGTAAGGCATGTATTTTCTTACACGAGAACGTCCACTCCACCAGGTGTCGACATCTTCCGGTTGGGAACGCTGGCGGTCTCCGGATACTATCAATCGGTCAGGGGAATCCTGTTTCACTAATTCATTGATCGGTCAGTACACATATATCCATAACAGCTTTTGCAAGGAAGATTACTGAGTTGCTTCACTTCCTGTGGGGGTATATGTCCCCCTGCTGACGTCAGATCCGTCTCCAACTGCTAGCCCGAGCACACTATACCCCACTTGTTCTGAGTCCATCTGCATACACTAAGGAAAAGGAGATTATCAGGTAAGTAAAATCTACATTGTCCAACTGGCTGGCGGATTGTATCTCTTTCTGCTATGCGCAGGCAGGACTACAGCTGGGGGGCCATGTCGGGGCTCACTCTGTTCAAGCCATGGCAGTTTTGGTGGCCCACTTGTGAGCAGTTCCCGTGGATGAGATCTGCAAGGTGGCAACATGGTGTTCCCTCCACACCTTTGCCTCGCACTACTGTCTGGACAGGGTTGGCCAATGCGATAGCAATTTCAGCCAGTCTGTCCTCCAGAATCTCTTTCAGATGTAAAACCCAACTCTTCCTGCCTCAGGCCCATTATTCGGGTTCAGGCTATCTCCCTCTCTTACCAATAGCACCCTGGTTGTTGTGCCCATTGACACCTGGTTAGGTGACTGTTGCTCTTCTTGCTTCGGGAACAGGCCGTAGTTAGGTATTCACCCACTTGAGAGGACTACCATCCTGCTTGTCGTAGGAGAAAGCAAAATTACTTACCTGTAACAGGTGTTCTCCTAGGACAGCAGGATGTTAGTCCTCTGGAAACCCGCCCGCCACCCCACAGAGTTAGGTTTTCTCCTAGTTTATTTTATTTCTTCTTAATTCTATATTACGAGACTGAAGAGGGACCCAGCGTGGATAGTGCCATGCTCAGTGTGCCAGTCAAAGTTTCTAGACGCTTTGACAAAAGTTTTCCATGCCTGGCTCCTTCTGATGATATCACCCATGTGTGAGGGCTAATAACTTTCTGTCCTTGGAGAACACCTGTTACAGGTAAGCAACTCTGCTTTACTATATGTGCATGATTTTTAATTGTGTGTGGTGAGGGCTGGGGGCAAGGCTGTAAGGTTTGCCTAGGGCACCTAATACCTTTGCAGTGGCACTCATCCATCTTCCATTTTCCCAGGAGGTAGCGCATGTAAACGTGAGCAAGCAGAGTTACACGCATGTCACGCGTGTGTCCCCTCCCCCTCGGAAAGCCCATAAAATTACCTATGGAATCTCCTCCATGCATTCGCTTTTTTTTTTTTTTAAATATATATTTCACTTTGTCTGGCACTGTAGGTATTTCCCTGTCCCCAGAGGCAATGGAGGGTAAAGTGAGTAGCCAGAGGTCACCCGGAGTGGCTGCTCCCCCCTCACTCCATTCTATATCCAGTCATCCCCCTCCACACCCCCAGGCAATGTTCCAAAGCCTTTTACATGCATAAAGCAAGGTTTGATGTGTGGAAATGCCATTGAATGTCCAGAAAGGAGGCAGAAGCTTGGTTAAATGTCCAGAAAACAGAAGAGTCACCGGCCTGGCGCCCGCTGAGAACATGCTGGGAGGGGGGCAGCATGCTTTCCCTCCACGCCATGCGCCCTTCCCCCGTCGCCCCTTACATTTGTAAGGAGCTCTCCCGTTCAGCACTTCACCCGCCTGACTTCTCAGAGCTTGCACTTGTGCGACTGTAGGCTTTTTAAAATGTATTTATTTAAAAGGTTTCCTACCCTCCCTTCCATAGTTCAGGGCGGGGTGCAATAAAAACCCACTCCATGCAGCCACAAAAAACACAACAGTGAACATGGACAACCTTTACGTTCTCTCGCCCACCCTTCCCCTTCGAGTGCCACTTCAGCAGCAGTGCAAGCTTCCCTCAGCCGTCCTACTGGCCTGCGTCTGCCCTGTTGAAAAGGGTTCTCCTCCTGGTTTGGGAGAGGAGTTGAGTCTCCCCCCGCGCCTTCGCTTCCGGCCCTGGGAAGCTGAGACTTCCATCTCATTGCAGAGCCCCCCGCCCACCAGCGCTTTTGGGTTGTAATGCCGTACTCTTGTCTTTCTTTCTTCCTTCCCAATCCCCCTGCCCAAGGGACGTATTTTGCGAGAGACGCCCTGTACTCCAGCCGCTACTGCCGGAACGACGGGAAGCACGGGGACACGTTTCAGATCCACGGGGTCAGCGTGGAGCAACGGCGCATCTTTCACTACTGCAAGGCCATGTTCCTGGCCAGAGTGCTGGTGGGCGACTACATCAACGGGGACGGCAAGTACATGAGGCCTCCTTCCAAGGACGGCAGCTTTGTGAACCTGTACGACAGCTGCGTGGACAATACCTGGAATCCCAACATTTTCGTCATTTTCGATGCAAACCAGATCTATCCAGAATACCTAATTGAGTTTTCTTGAGAGCTGTTGGGGCTTGCCGTGCTAAGATAAATAATATTTGTGTAAAGTTGGATCCCTTGTCGGAGAATAAGCTGACTCTTGCTGTTACAATAAACAGCTAAATACTCACATACCTGAATTAAGATGTTGAAAGAGAGAGCGAGAGGCCGCGTTCACCTGTGCCTTTGGACTGGCTTCAGACCACTGCAGTCCGGTAGTACTTGGTGTCTTTCTCGCAGGGGAAACCTCTCTCTGCATTGAAAAAG
Source organism: Rhinatrema bivittatum (assembly GCF_901001135.1). Lineage (NCBI taxonomy): Eukaryota > Metazoa > Chordata > Amphibia > Gymnophiona > Rhinatrematidae > Rhinatrema > Rhinatrema bivittatum. The sequence continues at coordinate 476,864,465 of NC_042618.1, forward strand.
AGAGCACCACGGCTCCGGACTGCATGTGCATGACTCCATCATGATCTCTGCTCACTTCTTTCGCTAGCCGTTACGTTTTGTGGCTTGGGTTTTTTTTTTGTTTTTTTAAGTACTCGATTGATTGATGCACTGGGGAAATGGGCCTGGAAGCTGGGCCAGGGATGTGCTCCGAAGCTGGGGGTCCATGTTGAGAAGCCAAACGGTCATCAGGTGATAACCACTAAGTGCAGAAAGCTGTGAGATTTATTTTTAATGCCGCCTTCACTCTGCAGTAACAGTTGGAGTAGAACTTGGCTCTTTGCTAGCAGGCTGAGCTGGCAGGCACGGGAATGAAGACGTGGCACGTGAGCTCCTGCCCTAGGGATGTTTGATGACTCGGGAACCCTCTGGTACCATAAAACAATCCCTACTGCTCCCGTGGTTTGTCTCTGTTTTCTATGTCGGTTTCTGAAAATAAACAAATTAGGATATGGCAGATCCCACCTCAATACTATGTTAAAGAGATAGCAGAGCGGGTGCCGCAACTTCACCCTAACAAACTACTGGCATTCTCTAAAAATAAAAATTCAGCACAGTGAAACACCAACAGAGCTGCATGCTTGGAGACGGAGCAGCAGCTGCTGGAAGGTGCCACCTTGTGCCATTATCATCACCTCTTAGTGAAGCTCATAGGAGTCCAGAAATGTTTCTGCCAACATGGACTGCCTCCTGGGCATTATCACGAGTATATAGATCAGACACCAGCCAGCTGCAAGCGTTTTGTGGAGGGGGAGGATAGCCTGCTACAGTGCTGGCTGCTAGAACGAGGCAGGAGGCTGTGGCTGGCTCTGGAGGGAGGGGTAATAATCCTCGGACCACCCTTACATGGGTGAAAAAAAGGGAAAAGTTTCAGCCTCCTGCACGTGAGAGCTGTGGATTTGTCCGTGTTCAGGTCTGCTGTAAGGCGACGCAGAGCATCTCCCCAGAATCACATCGCATGCTTGTTTTACCTGGGCGCATGCAGACTTTTCACTAGGAGCTCCCCTCACTCGCCTTCCATGGGTCCCCAAATAAGCCATGCACCTGCCAGAAGCTGAGGGACAAAGCCGACTGTGGCAGCCCTTTGTCTCATTCCTTGTGTCCTGTCACAGTCCAAGGAGGAGAATGACGTCTCCTAACAAAATGTTAAGTTTGAAGCAGGAGCTGTGTATTTTTTAAGCGCTGAGGGCGGAAGGGGAAGTCGGGGCTTTCATTGTCCACCCTTGCGAGAGCAGTGTATTGTATCGCTGCTTGGCACATTTCCTCCCATTGCTTGTCTGTAGAAACAGAACCTGGCTTTTTATTCTGCTGTGCCTGACACTGATCGCCCCCACCCGTGCAGCGTCAGGCCAGGGACCGCTCACGTTCGGGGTATTCAGTGTTCTCCATGCTTCCCCAGCCTCAAGCCCCATGTACGCAGAGATGGCGGCTTCTGATCCTTCCCTCCTGTGGGGGGGGGGGTGGGCACAGGTTCTCCTTATACTCCGTCTTGCCCAGTCACCTTCAGCTGTACCTTGCACATTCCGATGTAAAGCTGAGGCTGTATTTAAGCTTTTCCTACTTCTAGTACTGTGCACTTTATTGCTGACGTGTCCCTTCTCTCGACATCACTGTGAGCAGGGAGAACACAAGTGGAACTTAATAATCCCATTACTCGCTATCTGCTGGCACCTAGTAGTAATCTCTTCTGTTCCTGCAGTTAAGCAGAATCCGGGTGTTCCTCAGACTAAGTAGATTCAGCCTGAAATTAAAAGATCCAACATAGGAGCTAACTTTTTTCCTTGCTACGGTGCGGGAGAGAGACGCCCTGTGTTTCTGTAGAAGTTATATGATTTTATGTAGTTGGGAATTGGCAGTCTCTTCGATGGTTGAAAGAAAATTGGGTCTTGCCTGTTAATTCTTGTTCCTGTAGTACCACGGATCAGTCCAGACTGTGGGTTATGCTTCCCTTCCAGCAGATGGAGACAGAGAAAAACTTGAAGGGCGCCCTTAGTTAACCTGGTGTGCCCACTGTATCCCTTCAGTCTTAAGAATATCAAAGCAGAAAGTAAAATATTAACTATAACAACGAATCAAGCAATAACTGTATTAAAGTCAACTTTGTGAATAAGCAAACTGTAGGTTTCTTCCTCTTCTGTAGCTATCTGCAATAAACAGGAATATGAGCATCGTTATGGCCGCCGGTCGTGGACCGCCGTGACCGGGGACAGCCACTCACCCGCGGCATCGGGACGCTCCCAGGGCGCCCGCGGGAGCAGGCAGCCAGCTCCGATGCTCGACGCGCGGCCATGGCTACTGCTGAGACCTGGCCGCATCCCTGCTGACATTCTCTGCTGCTGACTCCTCCCCCTCCAAGCCTGCTTAGAGCCGCGTGCGCGGCTAAGCAGGATTCTTAAAGGGACCACTACCGGATATTGATTTAAGCTTCTTCCAGGGAACTCCCCTGCTGGTTCACTATTTAAAGGCAAGGTCTGCCCCTCAGACCTTGCCTTGGTATTCTGGCTCCTGGTTGGTGGTGTTCCTGAGTTCCCGTTTCCTGTAGCTTGACTCCGCTTCTTGTGTTCCGTGGTGTTGACCTTCTGGTCCTAGTTCCTGCTTCTCCTATTGTTGGACGAACTCTTCTGGCTTCGATCACTGGACTGGCTTCCGACCCTTCTCCTGGCTTCGACCACTGGACCGGCTTTCGACCCTTCTCTTGGCTTCAACCACTGGGCTGGCTTCCGACCTTTCCTTGGCTTCGACTTCCGGATTGCATTATGACCTGCTGGAAGTGCCAGCGGCCTGGACTCCATGACCTGCAGGAGGCGCCTGCATCCAGACCTATCTTCAGTCTTCAAGAAGTCTCCTAAGTCCAAGCGGCTCGGGTCCCTACAGGCTCCTCCTGGGGGGACCGTGGGCTTCCAGTGGCGAAGTAACTGTTCAACGTTGGATTATCTAGCCTTGCCTTCCAACGGTAGGGACCTAAGAGAGTTTATTCTCCTTTAAGTAACATCTACTCTACCTCGGACTAAGGGTCCACTGTCAGTTTCATAACAAGCGTGGACTCGACAAAAAGAAACCCCCTCATGGGTGGGTGTCTGAACTGATCCATGGTACTACGGGAACAAAACTTAACAGATAAGACCCAATTTTCTTTTCCCTGTACGTACCCGGATCAGTCCAGACTGTGGGATGTAACATAGCTTCCCTAAACAGGGTGGTACGATGAGAGTCCCGCGCGAAGAACCCCACTGCCAAAATTACCGACATCTGGGGTTTGAACATCCAAACGGTAGTGACAAACAAATGTATGGAGCATCTTCCAGGTAGCCGCTTTACATATTTCTTGGGGGGCTACCAGCTGGCACTCAGCCCACTGTCAATGAATGGAATGGGCCTTCAGCCCCTCGGAAATAGGCTACCTTTGCAAATGTAAGTGGAAACAATAGCCTATTTCAACCATCGGGCAATTGTTGATTTAGAAGCTTTCTGACCCTTCTTAGGTCCACTCCATAAAACAAACAGAATGAAAACTTGAAACCACCTTTGGCAAAAACAAAGGAACTGTGCGAAGAGACATGCCTAACTCCGAGATTCTCAAGAAGGGCTCTCTACAAGACAGGCTTGTAGCTCTGAGATCTTACGAGCGGAGCATACAGCGATCAAGAACACAATTTTTAAAGTGAGATCCTTTAATGTTGCCTTTCTAAGAGGTTCAAATGGGGGATCACACAAGACTCTAAGTACCAAATTAAGGTTCCAGGAGGGACATACTGGACGGATGGGCGGATTCAAACGATGCCAAGGAGCTACCTACCAGGGAACCCAAGGCTGCCACTTGTACCCGGAGGGAATTAAAAGACAAGCCCTTCGCTAAACCGTCCTGCAAAAATGCTAAAATATGAGCCACCGAAGACTGCTTGGGGAGAATGCCATGGCCACGACACCACGTCTCAAACTCGCCAGACCCTGGCATAGGATAGTGATGTAGAAGTTTTTCAAGCTCGCACTAGAGTAGAAATCACTTCTTCTGAATAACCTTTCTTCCTCAATCTCCTCGTCTCAAAAGCCAAGTCGCTAGACAAAAGCGATCTGCCTGGTCAAAAAATATAGGGCCCTGACGAAGCAGATTGGGAAGGTGTCCGAGCCTCAGGAGCCCGTTCACTGCAAGATTGATTAGATCCGCGAACCATGGACGTTGGGGCCACTCTGGAGCCACTAGGATTACGGTTCCTGGATGAACTTCTATCCTGCAAAGAACTTTGCCCACCAGAGGCTAAGGTGGAAACATACAGGAGAACTGAGGCCGGCCATGGGAGAACCAACTCGTCGACCCAGTTCTGCTCCGTGATCTCTTCTGTGGCTGTAGAAACAAGGAACCTTGGCATTGTCCTTTGTCGCCATCAAGTCCATGTGGGGAGTGCCCCACCTTTGCACAATGAGGTCCATTGCTAGGTCCGACAGTTCCCACTCCCCTGGATCTATCCGCTTCCGACTGAGAAAATCCACCTGAATGTTGTTGGATCCAGGATGTGTGACATCGCCAGTAGAGCAAGATGCTTTTCTCCCCAAACCATGAGCTGCTCTGCTTCTTCAGCCACCGCTTGACTTTTGGTTCCGCCTTGGCAGTTGATGTAGGCCACCGTCGTCGCATTGTCGGAGAGGACTCTGACCCACCCAGTTGTGTAACAATGGGAGGAAGTGTTGCAAAGCTAACCGAACTGCCCTGGTTTCCACGCGATTGATCGTCCAACTGGATTCTTCCATGGACCAGGTACCCTGAAGTGAGTGGGATTGACAGGCCGCTCCCCACCCAGAGAGGCTGGCATCCGTGGTCACCACGATCCAATCTGGGATCTCGAGGTCTACTCCGCGAGTCAGGTTGTGGGGGCAAAGCCACCAGCCAAGACTGGACCTGGTGTGATCGGTGAGAGGCAGAGGGAACTGGAAATCCCCCGATTTGGGATCCCAACGGGAAAGCAATGCTCGTTGTAACGGTCTCAAATGAGCAAAGGCCCAGGGAACTATCTCCAGAGTGGACGCCATGGAGCTGAGGACCTGAAGGTAGTCCCAGGCTTTGGGGATTAGCAGCGCTAACAAGCGACGAACCTGTTCCTGTAGCTTGGACATTCGGTCCGGTGAAAGAGACCCTCAGCCTGGTGTCGATCCGGGCCCCTAGGAAGTCCATCGCCTGTGAGGGTACGAGGTTGCTTTTGGCTTGATTAACAACCCATCCCAGCGATTCCAGAAGAGTGTCCATTGTGCTGACTGCTTGAGTGCAGAGGTCTCTTGACTTTGCTCGAATGAGACAGTCGTCCAAGTAGGGATGAATGAGAAGTGCGAGGAGCTGTAGCCAGACCGAACGGCAGTGCGCAGAATTGGAAATATCTGCCTAGAATCATGAATCAAAGAAATTTCTGATGATCTTCATGAATGGGTATATGCTTGCAACAGATCTAGGGACGCCAGAAACTCGCCCTTGCGAACCGCAGCGATTACGAAACGTAAGGTTTCCATACAGAAGTGAGGTATCTTGAGGGCTTTATTTACCTTCTTCAGGTCCAGAATAAGCCGGAAGGAGCCCTCCTTTTTGGAGACCACAAAGTAAATGGAATAGCATCCCAACTTCCGATCCTCGTGGGGCACCTCCTTTATCGCTCTGAGAGCAAGGAAACAGTCGAGAGTTTGCTGAACGATCTGAGCCTTGGTCCGTGAACCGCAGGGGGAAACCAGAAAGAAGTCTTGGAGTGGCTGAGCAAATTCCAAAGCGTAGCCGTGTTCGATGATGTTTAGGACCCACTGATCGGAGGTTATTCTGACCCATGCCTTGTGAAACCAGGCTAAAAGCCCCCCTACCCGAGGAACCAAGGGATAGGTCTGCCTGATTTCATTGAGAAGATTTGGAGGCAAGGGACATTGCTGAACCTGCTTCGCGAGTGGTTCTGCATTCCCGAAAGGAAGAGTTCCAGAATTGTTGACGACCTGGAGGCTGCCTTTGCACCGCAGGTTGAGTTCTTCTCTGCCGGAACCTCCGCTGCCCATGGAGAGAGTGGAAGGAAACCCTCTGGAAGGTTTCGGTCAGTCCTCTGGGAGCTTGTGGACCTTATTCTCACCCAGGGACTTTATCAACCGCTCCAAATCATCACCGAAAAGAAAATTTCCTTTGAACGGCAATGCCCCTAACTGAGCCTTGGATGAAACATCTGCCGACCAGTTACGGAGCCACAGGAGCCGTCGCGCAGAAACCGCGGAAGACATAGTACAAGAGGAGGTCCGCAGGAGATCATAGAGGGCATCCGCTCCGTACGCCACCGCCGCTTCCAAGCGCCCGGCCTGTTCCGCCTCTCCCGGTGGTAGCTCTCTGGAAGTTAGCAATTGTTGTACCCAGCGGAGGCTCGCCCGCAGCTCATAACTGCTGCAGACCGCCGCTCGGATTCCCAAAGCTGACACTTCGAAAATCCGTTTGAGAAGCACCTCCAGATTTCTATCCTGCAGATCCTTGAGGGCTGCCGCCCCTGCGACGGGAATAGTTTGCTTTGTTACAGCCGACACTGATGCGTCCACCTTAGGGGACTTCAGCAGCTCCAGAGAATCATCTAGCAGGGGATAAAGATTATCTATAGCTCTTCCCACTCGTAATCCGGCATCTGGTACGTCCCACTCCCGAGTCATTAGCTGTTGGAGCATGGGATGAAAGAGAAAAGCCTTAGCAGGGGCTCGCAAGCCCACTAAAACCGGAGTCCTGTGGAAGAGTATCCTGGGGGAAATCCACCCCAAGTTCGGATAACACAGAGGGAATTAGTGGGTCTAGCTCTTACCTGTGAAACAGGCGGACCACTTTAGGGTCATCACCATCTAAGGGGGCCTGCTTCACCAGGTTCTCCTCTGCCCCCGCAGCGGACAAGGGAGTAGCCAAAGTGTCCGCAGCCCCGCTGTCCGTGCCAGTAGCAGGAGCCGAGGCGCCAGCCATGGACAAACCCTGTAATTTGGCGACCCGCAGAGACGCCGGGTTCTCCATATGTTTAGCAAGCTTAGCGGGGGGGCTGAGCCAGAGGACTAGGATGAGCCCTGCTGAGCTGAGTAGCCAGAAAGGCTTTGTGCATAAGAAGCACAAAGTCCAAACGAAAAACTGTGGACCCAGCTCCCTCTCCCTCCAGGGGATCGGGGCCATCCTGTAACACATCCTGGAGGAGGAATAGCCTAGTGGTTAGAGCAGTGGACTATGAACCAGGAGACCAAGGTTCAAGTCCTGCTGTTGCTCCTTGTGACCTTGGGCAAGTCACTTTACCCTACATTGCCTCAGGTACAAAAACTTAGATTATAAGCCTTCCAGGGATAGAGAAATACCTACAGTACCTGAACGTAAACCAGTGTGATATCTCAGATCAAATGTTGGTATATAATAATAATAAATAAATATCCCCAGGGCTTGCATGTACTGGGGAAAGATCGGGAGGGAGCTCCCCTTCCCCCATAGCCCTTGCTTCAGCGTTGGCAAAAGTCTTAAAAATGGTCGCCGCTCCCGCGCTGAGAGGGAATGGATTGGCCCGGACCTCCCAAGGTGCTGTAATTTTTACTGCACCTCGGGGCTCAGTAAAGCTGCTGGTATCCTGAAAGGAGCTGCCTTCCCCCCCGAAATACATTGCAGGCAAAGGCCTGCGCGGGAGAGTCTGGAAACAGACTCCTCGCAGGCTATACAGGATGATGGCCGCGGCATGGTTTCGGGGGGGGGGAGGTGTGTGAAAAACCCGGCAGAAGCAGCGAGACAGGGTGCCCGAGAAGCTCTGCTGACGCCCAGACAGCCCCAGAAGTAAAACGCAGCGCAGCCGTGAAGAAAAAGAAACCGGCAGGCTGCTTCAGTGGGTTTTTGTTTGTTGTTTTTTTTAACAGAACTCGATCGGGGGCGCAAGGAAGGAGAGGGACCGGACCACCGGTTTCACCGTCAGCGTCTTACCTGTGAGGAGCCCCATGGGGTAACCAACCCCGGCTCCCAAACCTACTACCAGGAGGGATGGCTGAAAGAACCTAACTACCCACTGGGAGGATCTCCTGAAATCATTGTGACTCTTTCTTTATTTTTTTGTTTGTTTGTTTTTTTAAAGCTTGATTCGTTGTAGGAGCCTGAGAGCAAGAAATAATTAAAGCTATACTTTTTTTTTTTTTTTAAGGGATTACGCCTCAACCCTAAATCAGGGTAAAACTGCAGGTTTGCACCACCTCCTGCTGGAGACAGAGAGAGACTGAAGGGATACAGTGAGCACACCAGGTTAACTAAGGGCGCCCTTCAAGTTTTTCTCTGTCTCCATCTGCTGGCAGGGAGGCATAACCCACGGTCTGGACTGGTCTGGGTACGTACAGGGAACATTCATTATCAGTTTGAACCTATCTTTGTATACATTTTATTCTTTTAAATGATGTACACACGCTTACCCACTTCTGTCTCCACGGTGCACATTGCACTTTCTGTGTGTAGTGCTGACTTTATGAATCTTTTATAAAGATTTGGTGCTGACCACTGTGATGCAGAGCTTGCCTTGCGCTATGTGTTGTTAACATTTTCCCGCTCTGGCCAGATTACAGAAAGTTTATTTTTGCTGCAGTGCAAACTGGCTGAAGAGAGATCGCAGGGGAGTCCCCAAGAAGGCTTATGCCATCAACCAGCAGGATTATCACCCATGTTCCAGGACTCATCCCGCGCTTTCTATGCCATTTTCCTTCTGCAGTAGATGAACGGATAAGAAAAACTGGCTTTGGACCCATGAAACAGGGCAGACGTGAGCTGCAGGTCCCGAGTCAGTGGTGTACGGGCGTTTCATCACGTCACGTCTACGTGGTGATCTTGCGACAGTCATGCTAATAGCGTGCCGCATGATTCAAATGGTGACTAGTTCCTGACAGTTTTGGTTTGCGATAAATGCATTTTAATGGTCAGTGATGTGGCCCTGTTAGTTCGGCAGCCAGAGGCAGTGAGGAAATCCAAGCATTTTCCATATTCTTTGTAGTGTTCACCTTTGGGATACGTGCAAAGCTGCTTTCTATGGAAGGCACATCCATGCCTGAGTAAGGCTGTAACTGTCGTGCAGCTGAAACCACACGCCCAAAGGTAAGGTCACTAAAACTCGAGTGATAACAACAGGGAAGCTTTATATGATCATGCTGCCTCGTCCTGGCCTTCAGCAGGGTCACACAGTTATTGTATATTCAGCGGTCACTGAAACCTGCCTGCAGGAAGCATTTGGGACCAGTAGCCAGGGCGGGGGCTTGCATCATCTTTTCCTGTGGCGGCTCGGTATGGTCCTGGCCCAGCAGCAGAGAGCTGGTCAGAGCAGGCTCGTGGCCCTTGTCTCACCCCCCCCCCCGGTACTCCTCCTTCCTGTTTACAGGACTAGGATACACCTCGCATTTCCCTGTGCACATCAAGAAAGCCCAAACCCGTTCAGTAGCTTTATTGTGGAATACAAGAAGATGTAATCCTACAGAGACTGAATGCAAGCCTCAAAGCGAGCCCTGATGCCAGGTGGATTTTAGAAAGTGAGGAGATGAAAGTTAGTAGCGTGTTCCTGCACCGTGCCTCGTCATGTGTAAGTAAGGCCGGAGATGCTCCTCCTGTCTCATAACCCCCAGCCATGACGGTTTAATCCCGTCCCAAAGCACTTTTCACCTAAACAGGCTTCAAACCCTTGCATCCTCTCACTGGATAAAGCCCCAGGGTCCACCTGTCAGATTGATTTGTGCTTTAGAGTTATTGAACTGGGCCTGCGGACCTCTGTAGCCTGAGCCGCACAAACGATACAAGATCCAATCTGCCCAGCCACTTGTTCCCAGCAAAACTGGTTAAAAGGAAAGCTGCCCCCCCAGCACAGGCCGTGCAGGGTTTCTCATCGAATATTATTCTCCTTCCTGTGCTGACGAGAAAGTTGTTCCCTCTGAGGAGTCTGCACGTTACCCACGCGCAGTTCGCGCCAGCGTGGACCCTGTACGACACGAGATTTACGTTTGTGGTGGTGGTTACCAGAATGTGTGGCATGACCAGACAAGTCAAAGACGTTTCAGGGGACCGGACGGAGCTGCTGTAGGGGCTTCAGTAATTGTGTTAATGATACACTCACTAGGGACATCAAAATGCCCATCAGCTGTTCCAAAGGATTATCCTGTCATAGTCTTCCTGAAAAATGGCTTGCCTGCATTGATAATATGGGGCCCTGGCAGACGAAATTGGGGCATAGTCCATGCTTAATGTGCATGAATGAGGATCTGTGCAGACTTGTACAGCAATGAAAATGATGGATTTAATGTGTAAAATGCAGTAGAAAAATTTCAAAAATGCATCAGTTAATTTCCAGTTTCTGTAGGTTTTGGCATTAGCCGGTGTTGCTGTGGGGCTACTAAACCACCAGATGGCGCTCCCTCACCAAGATTCAATCCAGGTCACTCCATGCTTTTGGGCTCCTACCTGAGTATCTGGCAGTGCACTACCCCTAGAGCCTTCAGGTCATAGATGAGTTGCATGCAAGCATTTCAAAGGTTGTTAAAAGCAGGTTTGAAGGGGCAAAGAGGGCGGATTCTGCCCAGGACTTGTACAGGGGCAGAGGGAGTGCTGACTGCAGAACCTCTGTCTGCTGGTGGGAAGCAGAACTTGTTGGGTTAAATTATTCCTGGCTACGTTTGTGTGTTAGTCTTTGAGGCTAGTGTTTCCTTGCAAGTGTTAAGAATTGCGTGTGTTTAGAAATAGAGCTTTGGGTTAATTTTGTGAGCTTGTGCAAGTTAGCACTTGTTTGCCACTGTTGAGGATTGTGAAAGCCTGGAGAGAGATAGAGAGACTTTGAGATAATTTAGCGAGATTGTATAAATTCTCTTTTAAGAGTTGTGAGAGTTTAGAGGTAATAGGCTTTGAGCTGATTTTGTGAGTTAGTGTTTGTTTGTATTAAAATTGTGACATGGTAAAGGTCACTTACTTGATCTGAAAAGGTGAGAATACAGTTTACTGAGCAGCTTGTTACTTGTTGGAGTCCCATCCACCTAAGGCTTTTTTTTTTCTTCTCTTAAATAGATTCCCCCTCCCCCCCCCCCCCCCCTAGTTAAGAGGAAAATCTCCAAAATAGCAGTCAATTGGCAATTTTGAATAATTTATTTATTATTTATTTATTTGCAAATTTTTGTATACCGACATTCGTTAGGATAACATCACATCGGTTTCCATGTAACATAAAGTAGCCAATTGGGCTTTACAAAGAACTGATAGGCGAACTGGGTAGCAGGGAAGGTGGGGGGGAGGAAACAGGGGTAAGGTAATATACTATTAATCTTGATTTTAGTGATTCACTAATTTTATTCTTCTTGCTGCTCATTCACAAACTAAAGTCACCTAGTTGTCAAACTAAAAACCTTAGATTTTAAAATACATCAGTTCATTTAAACCCCTTTAAATTGAGAGCCATACCTACTCCATATTCAGTAAGCATGTTTCGGGTTGTTATCTGATTTCATTTTTAAAATGGTTCAGGGGTATTTATTTTGGGTTTCCTAATTTTGGAGTTAGTGTGCAGTAACTGGAAGTTACTGCACACTAAGTCCCGTTAGTGCGTTCTAACACAAAATACTAATTTTTATGAAATTTCATCTTTTTTTTTTCCATTTCCTGGTGCTCTTGAAACAAGACAAAATAGACAATTTCATTGCCATTGTCTATTTTGTTGAAAACGTATGCACATCCCTAATATTCAGCTTTAAAACTATAGCAACTTAATAAAATGAAGATGCAGACAGAAGTCCAACAGCAAGAAGGGGGTTATCCCGTCTTGCACTGAGTGCCACATGTATGAGTATCTACCTGCTGGTGAGCCATGTATATCGCAAAATGATAAAGATCCTGCTATATAAAAGTATGAGAAGGGTTCATTTCTAATTTATGGAGACCTCATTTTAGCGTGCCTGAAGGCTATCAGCTTTATGGATAAAGCTCTGAACAGTGCTAGGTATTTTTGAATCATTGGTCACCATAAATGTGTTAAAGATTCTTCGGTATGAAGCTATCATAAAATGCACTTATCTGAAAAATGGGTTGAAGTCCACCTTTCAGTCCAATTTTCTGGTATGAGCAGTTGACTCGTAGTCCACAACCAGGTCGGGCCGGGGTTTGTAATGAAATATTCTGTTCGATCCGACACTGCAGTGTTTCGGAGGACACTCCTTCTTCAGGGAAACAACAAGTGTGTGATGTCAGCGAAATGAGAATTGTGGACAACCTATAGAATGTGCAACAATGAAACCCTTTGAAAAACATATTTTTATGTCACTACATTTCAGAATCGGAAAGGCACTTACTTAGTGTGTGCAGTCAATGTTTTATCAAGACCAAAACATTAAAGACGATGAAAAACGAAGATGACAGCAATTATAAATGAACAATCTGTCAAGCATTCTTGTTATATGCTTATTTGAATGATCCAACTTGAACTTACATGCACGGTGAAAAGAGTCTACCTGCTACATGGGTCTGTCATTGACAAACGGCCGCTGAGAACGAGGCTATTTTAAAGAGGGGATTCCACCGGCATGAGGATTGACACCTGGACATGACGTCAATGCTGACGAAGTGTATGTCCAAAAAAGGTTACAGACGTCATAGGGAAGTCATATTATGTTATAATTTTTACCATATTGTCAAATCAAGGAATACCATTCGATTTTCTCATTTAAGTCAGATGGTTCAACAGAATGAAGACAATGTATCCACTGATATTCTTTAAAATTAAGAATCGATTGTCTGTTTCCCCCACGCCATGTGGAGGGACGTGTTAAAAAATTAACCATTTGAATTCTTCAAAGATATGATTTGCGTTGACACAATGTTGTACTATAGGTGCCTTCAAATCTTTGTTTTTGACACGGCTTTTGTGCTCTGTCAGTCGCGTCCGTATTTTACGTTTTGTGTGACCAACATACATTATGAGACACGGACATTGTAAGCTGTATATCACAAAATCAGTGTTACAATTGAGCTCCTGTTTTCTATGAACTTTGATGCCGCTCTTTGGATCACACCATTCTATTCCAGTGATTGCTTGTACACTAAAGATGCATTTCTCACATTTAGTTTGTCTGACCAGACTTTGAGTTGGTTTAAGCTGAGAGGATGCCCTGACCACATGTTGCTTGATATTTGTGTCCCTTGTGTAGGCAAACATGGGGGGGGGGCAGATGAAAAATGGGATGTGGGCTTAATACATGCCAATTATGTCGGATAACTTGCTGAATTTGTGAGGTCAGTTCAGTATGTTGCAAAACACATATAAGGTTAGGGATTTGTGTTCTATGTCTGTATTCCAGCAATTGCTCGCGGTCTGAATATCTTGCTCTTTTGAATGCTCGGTTGATTGTGTAATGAGGATAGCCTCTTTCAAGAAATCTATAACCTAATATTGATGCTTGCTCCAAAAATTCACTTTTATCAGAACAAATTCTGCGAATACAAAAAAATTGCCCAACGGGAAGTCTTTCCTTAAATCGCTGTGGGTGATGGCTTTCAAAACGGAGGTAATTATTCCTATCTGTAGATTTTCTATGAATAGTGGTTTGAATGCCCAAGTGAGTTTCACTAATGTTGATGTCTAAAAATGGAAGCTGGTCCCGATGGTAGGACAATGTAAACTTTAAATGAGAATGTGATTGGTTGAGCCAGGTATGAAATTGCTATAAAAGTTCTTCAGTTTTCGTCCATATAAAAAATGTCGTCTATATAACGTGACTATTGAATGACGTGTTTAAAAAAATGAGAAGGATAGATGACTGTCTCTTCAAATTTTGAGATGAATAGATTGGCAACATCTAGGGCTACAGGGGACCCCATAGCTACTCCATGGATTTGTAAAAAATATTGTTGTTCGAAAGAAAAAACGTTATTGAACAGAACTAATTCTGTAAGTGACAACAAAAAATCTAATGGAATGCGCTGTGGACTGTCCCTTTTTGACAGGACTTCTTCAACTAGATTTAAAGCTTCATCTTGGGGTACATTGGTATAAAGGGCTTTCACATCCAGATTGACTGAAAAAGCCTCTTCTGGAATGCGTCCAAGTTTTGCAAGTTTTTGAAGCATGTCTGATGTATCCTGTATGTAGGAGGTAGATTTGCATACCACTGGTTGGAGAAAAATGTCCAAAAACTTAGCTAACGGTTCTAAGATAGACCCATTGGCTGAGACTATGGGTCTGCATGGTGGATTTTGCAGCGTTTTATGCACTTTGGGAACGCCGTGTATATCTGCACCTGGTGCAAAGAGTTCCTGGCTCTCGGAGTACAAGTCCGATCTCTGGAGGCCAGAGTGGCAGACCTGGAGGAGCTGGAGCAGACAGACAAATATATAGAGGAGACTTTCAGGGAAATAGCAGAGCGGGCCCAACTCCAGTCAAGCAGCCCTTGTCCTTCTTTGAAGGAGGAAAATCACCTGGCAGGAGGCCATCGCCTTGGTGCGGCAGGAAGTAAAATCCTATAGGACCTGCCCTCCACGTGATGCCACATCCTCTTGCAGTGAGGATGTGTGCCCAGGGGAGAAGGGTGAGGATGGCCGTTACAATGGGGGATTTGATCATTAGAAATGTAGGTGGGTGGCTGGTGGATGTGAGAATCGCTTAGTAACTTACCCGCTTGGTGCAAAGGTAGTGGACCTCATGCATCACCTAGATAAGGTTTTAGAAAATGCTGGGGAGGAACAGACTGTCGTGATACATGGTGGGTACCAATGACATAGGAAGGCGCAGGAGGGTGGGTCTGCAGGCTAAATGTAGGCTCTTGGGTAGAAAACTGAAATCCAGAGCTTCCAGGGCTGCATTCTCAAAAATGTTCCCTGTTCCATGCACAGGTCATCAAAGGCAGGCTGAATTCCAGAGTCCCAATGCATGGATGAGACTATGGTGCAGCAAAGAGGGTTTAAAATTTGTTAGTAACTGGGGAATATTCTAGGGAAGGGGAAGCCTATTTCACGCTGTTGGCACTAACCTTTAAAAAGGAGATAGAGCATCTTTTAAACTAGATGATTGGGGAAAGCCAGCAGTCACTCAGAGAAATTAGGGCATCCCAGTAGAGAGGTTGCAATAAATGCTAAAGCAGCCCAGGTGCCTTTAAGTAAAGAGCAGACAGAGGAAAAAGATCCCAAATTATCCCTGTTAACTGATGAGCAGGTTGTTAATACAAACAACATACTTTGAAATGTTTGTATACAAATGTTAGAAGTCTAAAAAATAAGATGGGAGAGTTAAGAGTGTATAGCACTGGATGAAGAAGTAGAAATAATTTGCATCTCAGGGACCTGGTAGAAGGAGGGTAACTAATGGGACACTGTGATACCAGGATACACATTATATCAAAATGATAAGATGGATTAAATTGATAGAGGAGTGTCACTATATGCTAAAGAGAGCATAGAGTCAAACTGGAGAAAAGTTGTGTAGAACCAAAATGCATTATGGACTCTTTATGGATAGAAATTCCATATAAGAAGGGCAATAGAATAGCAGTGACGGTGTATTACCATCCATCTGGCCAGAATGAATAGAAAGATGATCAAATTCAAACAAATTAGGGAAGCTAAGAAAATTACCAACAATAATAATGGGTGATTTCAGTTACCCCTGTATTGACTGGGTAAATGTCACATTAGGACATGCTAAGGAGGTACAGAAGCTAGATGAAATAAGTGACTGACAAGCAGAGCAGCTGTTTTAGACCTAATCCTTAGTGGCACATATGATTTGGTGCATGAGGTAACCGTGTTGGGGCCACTTGGTATTAGTGATCATAACATGATCAAATTTGACTAGATAACTGGAGGGAGAACACTAAAGAAATCTACTGTAATAGCATTTACATTTCAAAAGGGAGATTATGATAAAATGAAAAAAATGGTTAGGAAAACCCTGAAAGGAGCAACTGCAGGGGTTAAGAGTTTACAACAGGCATGTAGGTTATTTAAAATACCATCTTAGAAGCCCAGAGCAAATGTATTACAAGCATTAAAAATGTTGAAGGAAGGTCAAATGGCTGCCGGTATGGTTAAAAGTTAAATTTAAGAGGCTATTCTAGCCAAAAGCACATCTTTCAAAAAATGGAAAAGGGATCCAAATGAAATGGCATAAGCACTGGCAAGTTAGATACAAAGCATAGATAAGGAAGGCAAAGACACAATTTGAAGAGAAGCTTGCTGTAAAAGCAAAACTCATAATAAAAACATTTCAGGTACATTTGAAGCAAAAAACCTGCTAGGGAGTCTGTTTGATCATTAGATGATCAAGGAGTAAAAGGGCACTAAGGGAGAGGACAAGGCCATAGTGGAGAGATTAAATGAATTCTTTGCTTCAGTCTTTACTGAGGAAGATAGAAGGCAGATACCCATACCAGAAGTGATATTTAAAGGTAATGATTCAGAGGAACTGAAACAAATCTTAATGAACTTGGAAGATGTAATAGGGCAAATTGACAAAGACTAGCAAATCACCTGAACCAGATGGTATATATATCCCAGAGTGCTGAAAGAACTGACAAATTAATTTGAAGATCTACTATTAATAATCTATAAACTGTCATTAAAATCAGCTACGGTACCTGAAGATTGTAGGGTGGACAATGTAACCCCACTTTTTAATAAGGGTTCCAGGGTTGTGAGCTTGATGTCAGTACCAGGAAAAATGGTTGAAACTATTATAAAGAACAAAATTACGGAACATATAATAGTTTAATGAGACAAAGCCAACATGGATTTAGCCAAGGGAAGTCTTGCCTCACCAATCAGCTACATTTTTTTAAGGCGTCATGAAACATGTAATTAAAGGTGAGCCAGTTATAGTATACTTGGATTTTCAGAAAGCATTTGACAAAGTACCTCATGAAGGACCCATGAGGAAATTACCTCCTATCCCATGACTCTTTAATGTTCTATTGTGGAATTGAGAACTGATTAAAAGATAGAAAAAAAAGAATAGGGCTAAATGGTCAATTTTCTCAATGGAGAAAGGTAACCAGTGGAGTGGGTAAAGGATCTGTCCTGGGACCGCTGCTTTTTTAACATATTTAGAAATGATCTAGAGATGGGAATGAGTGAGGTGATCAAATTTGTTGATAGAAAATTATTCAAAGTTGTTAAATCACAAGAGGATTGTGAAAAATTGCAAGAGGAAATTGGGAGACTGAATTTGAGTTGATGAGACTGTTTGAGAAGAAGACCTGTGTGGTACAGTGGAGAGTTTCTGGGGGTCTGGTAGGGTTGGGTTTGAAAGGGACGGCTGTCTTGATGGCTGTAGTGAATTCATCATTCCATTATTTTCTAGGCGTTCTGGTTCTGGTGGGCTGTTATTGTTAAGTTGAGGAGATTACTTATGATTTCTGAAGGGAGCTTTAGATGTAGGAATAGAAAGGTTATGTTTTGGGAATGAGATGGAGGTCCGGGATGGGTGATGGTCTGATCAGTAAATAGGGTCCACCATTATTTATTTGACATTTTTTATTGCCTTTCAAAGTTTCTAAGCAGTTTATAGATAAAACATGAATAATTTAATACAGGTATAAAATAAAAACAAGAAAATAAGACAAATTTAAAACCAAATACAAAAAATGCAATAAAACAAAAAGTAAAATAATTAAACAGTAGACATTAAAAGGACCCTCGATTAACACACAGTGGCCTTGCAACTGTAAAGAGGGTACCAGCACGAATATAAAGGCTGTCAGACATCAAAGGGTTGCTCAAATAAATATTTATAATAGTTTTCTAAATTTCAGAGGGCCACTTCATCTTTAAAAACTGCAGGCAGACTGTTCCATAAAAGCAGATCTTGAATGCAAAAAATTGTTCATGAAATTTATCAAACTTAACTTAAAGAAGGGAACACAGAGTAAGTTTTGGGATGCAAATCTCAGGCTTCTAACTGGTATTAATAGTCATTGGAACCAAACCATTGACTCCTTTAAACACTAACAGGAGAATTTTAAATTTGACTCTCCAATATTGTGTAGGGCTCTAGCTTGATATTTGTGGAATTTATTTTCCACTTTTTGGCATTTTCAAAGCAAATTGCATTCAGGTACTGTAGGTATTTCCCTCTCCCCAGAGGGCTTACAATCTATATTTGTACCTGAGGCAATAGTGGAATTTGAGCCCTGGTTTCTCTATTTTATAGCCCACTGCTCTAACCACTAGGCTTCTCCTCCACTCAAATGAAAAATCAAGTCTAGAGAGTGGCCATGCTTATATGTGGGAACCTTGATAGCTGAGTGAGGCCGAGATCATTCATCTTGCATTGGAAGTTGGCAGCGTTACCTATGAGAAGGGCCTTTGCATGGTAAAGTCTCCTAATATAAGAATTTTATAAGTAGTAGTAGCAATGTTGCAAAAGAATTCAAAGAGTTTAAGAAGGAAGTCAGGGTGCTTGTAAGGTGGGTAGTAGATGAGGACAACTTTTGATCCTTCATTCTTTGGAATTTAAGTATAAGGTGATCAGATTTGCCTATTTGTTTGGTAGCAACTAGATCGAGAGCCAGAGAGTGGCTAAAAATGATAGAAACTCCTCCTCCTCCACAACTCATGGCGTGGGGTGTGTGGTGAATTTGGTAGCCAGATGGGTAGAGCTGAGAGAGAGTGACAATGTCACCTTCTCTTGTCCAAGTCTTAATGAAATATAGGACGTAGAGATGGAATTCCTGAATTAGGTCCTGCTGAAAAAAGTGCGAAAAGCGGAAAATAAATACATTAAAATAAATAAATAATAAATAAAAATAATAAATGAGATGAGATTTACTGTTTGCAGAGTGCATGTTAAAAAGGAGTTATTTGTTTGGGTTGGATAGAGATGAGTTTTTGGGGGATAGGGAAAAGATGCCTTGTACAGTTTGGCTTTGGTGGTGGGGAATATCTTCTAACACAAGTCACTTGAATAGGTAGGGTGGTTTCACTGGTCCATAATGGCGATCTATTGTAGCCTTTCACTTTTTTCAGGGTCTGAGGGTGAGGCACCAAGTTGGCAGGCAGAGCTTTTTTTTTTTTTTCTGTGTGTGAGTGGATGAGGGACAGGGTGCGAGGGATTAAAGTCCAGATAGAAACATGTAAAAAGCCCTGGATTTATTCCTTTCCCCTCTGTCTGTTTACTTTTTCAAGAGAGAGAACACACAGCTGCTGCAACTGCTCGCACTGAATTCCAGCTGCCACTCAACTAGGCTGTTGAGCCCTAGTTGTTTACATACAAAACCAGGCTCCTGTCTCTGAGCAGAGGAAGCCTTCAGCACCCAGCTCCCTCACTGATTGTGCCACTATGCTGTCCCCTTTCTTAATCTTGCATATGTTCTTACAGAAGAACACAGTGAAACCTTTGCTTGTCATGCTTTTCACTGATGGCAGCTTCCCTTCAGGTCTGGCACATATAGCACATCCTGTATGAGAATTATGTGTCTGCATCATCCAGTAGTAGTGGCATTTTTAAGCCATCTTCCTCCCTTCCTCATCACAGAAACATTTTCCATCTGCTGGAAATACTTTATTTTTCATACTGTCATCAATGTCTATGAAAAAAATCTTTACTACTTGTCATGTGGCTAGTTGGTCCTGAATCAGTATGCCAGTCTGTTGCAATTTAAACTCCAGAGAGAAGTAAAATAATTCCAAAGCTATTCAGTGTTTCTTTGGCTACTTGCATATTTGGCTATTCTCAATGTCTCAGCTAATTATTGATTGCAATCAGGTTTCCAGGCTGAGCAATCACTTTTAAAATGTCTTGCCTTTCTGCAGTGACAGCATAGCTTGGATTGTGACTGCTTATTAACTTCACCCCCTTTTGTGAGGGCAAATTTGCCTTTTTGGACTGTGCTTGCCCACAAGCCTTACTCTCTGCTGTGTGAGCAATTTTTGCTTTTCTGAGCTGTGTTCACATACCAGCCCCTCCACCTACAGTGAGGGCATTTTGAAAATCTATTGTTTTTCTCTCCTTCTCCCATGCAGAACTGCCTCATGGTGCTTCCCTTTGTCTCCTTTAGTCCGTTGAATCTGCAAACAAATTAATCTATCTTTTCACATAGTCCAATTTGAATTCACATTCTGGTCTGGTTTCCAATGCATTTATCAGTGAGTCATATGAATCAGGCACACTGCAAAGTAATATTGAGGACATAATTATCTTTCAAATCTTCTCACATGCATCTTAATCTCTCTAAGTTCTAACAACATTAATATGTTCCAACATTTCTTGGGACTTTTTCAGCTCAGATTGTACAATTTGTGAAGCAGAAGCAATTGAATGTTTAAATGACACCTCTCATGTAATCTCTTCAGGCCTTCCCATATCTGTTTCATGGTGTTTTGCCCTTGGATTTGGATCATAATTTGTGTCAGCATATCTTTCTGATCCCAATGTTCTGTGTTTTCAGCAGGCCTGACCTGGCATATCACATCTTATAATTTAGCCGTGTTCAAAAGCATTTCCATAACTGGTAATTGCTTGTATGTAGTAGAGTTACAGGTGCTTTGGCATCAATGCTAGAAGCTATGTTGTCTAAGTTAATTGCTTTCTATCATTCTACTCACTGTTCCTTGATAGACAGCTCAAAGCAGCAGTGTGCCTGCATCAGACTCTCAGCTCTCTGGGCTTGCAGCTTTCAGGGTTTTCTTGAATCAGTGTAACTTGGGTCTTAACCTCTTCTGTGGTTCTGCAGCCTTCTCTGGACCCATAACCTGTAGGTTTTTCTGATACCAGTCTGGCCCAATCTTGTTCAAGGTCAGAACTGGATACGTTCAGGGGTACCCTCACAGCTCCAGGAGAAACACTTACTGTGAGGTAGAAATAACTCGGCACTCTTCTGTGGCAGCATGCAGGGATACTTTGCTTGGGAAACTGGGATAGAAAAGGTGTCCTGGACTGATCCTTGGTACTACAGGAATGAAAATTATCAGATAAGAAACTAATTTTCCTTTATGAATGCAGTTACAAGGTTCTAAACGTTTTGATCAGACACAATAGTCAGGGAAAAAAGATAGACTAATACAGGTTATATCCTGTGTATTTTAAATGATTTATTACTCATCCATGCAGAAGTACTAGATAGCTTTTACCATTCTACCCCTTCCCAAGCAGGGTCAGGTGACACAGCTGGGGAATGTTAACTTGTGATTATCTAGAAGACAACCTTTTGCTATCTGTCCTCCAACAACTTATGCTGCTTAGTAAGGTTCAAGAGCACTGGATTCTCTTTGTATTCCCAAACAGGTTTTTGTCTCTTCAAACCCCAGTGGAATATTAGAGAATCCTCCTCTTATCCTTAAAGTTACTCACAGATGACAGGCTTGATCAGATCAGTCTTCTCCTTCTTCTTGGTTAGCCTGACCCATAAGAACATAAGAAATTGCTATGCTGGGTCAGACCAAGGGTCCATCAAGCCCAGCATCCTGTTTCCAACAGAGGCCAAACCAGGCCACAAGAACCTGGCAATTACCCAAACACCAAGAAGAACCCATGCTACTGATGCAATTAATGGCTGTGGCTATTCCCCAAGTAAACTTGATTAATAGCCATTAATGGACTTCTCCTCCAAGAACTTATCCAATCCTTTTTTGAACCCAGCTACACTAACAGGCTGATTCAGTAAAAGTCGCAGGAGAGCGGGCGAGCGCACAGGCCACTCTCCTGTGCGCGCGATATAGTATCGGCCCACATGCAAATGAGGGCTCGCGGTGAAAAGAGGCGCTAGGGACACTAGCGCTTCCCTAGCGCCTCTTTTGACAGGATCGGTGGCTGTCAACGAGTGACAGCCAACGCTCAATTTTGCCGGCATCGGTTCTCAAACCCGCTGTCAGCCACGGGTTCGGAAACTGGACGCCGGCAAAATTGAGCGTCTGGTTTTCAAGCTGCGGGCCAATTTTTACATTTTTTTTTTTTTTAATTATAAATTATTTTTAACTTTTGGGACCTCCGACTTAATATCGCCATGATATTAAGTCGGAGGTCCCATGCATTTGCATGTTGCGGGCGCTATTAGTTTCGGGGGGTTGGACACGCCTTACTGAATAAGGAGTAAAGCTAGCGAGTCGAAAACGCGTGTCCAAATGCGGGTTAAGTGTGCTCCAGCGGAGCACACTGTACTGTATTGGCCTGTAACTGCACTTACCACATCCTCTGGCAACAAATTCCAGAGCTTTATTGTGTGTTGAATGAAAAAGAATTTTCTCCGATTAGTCTTAAATGTGTTACTTGCTAACTTCATGGATTGCCCTGTCCTATTATTCGAAAGTGTAAATAACTGATTCACATCTACTCGTTCAAGACCTCTCAAGATCTTAAAGACCTCTATTATATCCCCCCTCAGCCATCTCTTCTCCAAGCTGAACAGCACTAACCTCTTCCGCCTTTCCTCATAGGGGAGCTGATCCATCCCCTTTATCATTTTGGTCGCCCTTCTCTGTACCTTCTCCATTGCAACTATATCTTTTTTGAGAGGCAGCGACCAGAATTGTACACAGTATTCAAGGTGCGGTCTCACCATGGAGCGATACAGAGGCATTATGACATTTTCTGTTTTATTCACCATTCCCTTCCTAATAATTCCCAACATTCTGTTTGCTTTTCTGACTGCTGCAGCACACTGAGCTGACAATTTTAAAGTATTATCCACTATGATGCCTAGATCTTTTTCCTGGGTGGTAGCTCCTAATATGGAACCTAACATCGTGTAACTACAGCAAGGGTTATTTTTCCCTATATGCAACACCTTGCACTTGTCCACATTAAAATTCATCTGCCATTTGGATGCCCAATCTTCAAGTCTTGCAAGGTCCTCCTGCAATGTATCACAGTCTGCTTGTGATTTAACTACTCTGAATAATTTTGTATCATCTGCAAATTTGATAACCTCACTTGTCATATTCCTTTCCAGATCATTTATAAATATATTGAAAAGTAAGGGTCCCAATACAGATCCCTGAGGCACTCCACTGCCCACTCCCTTCCACTGAGAAAATTGTCCATTTAATCCTACTCTCTGTTTCCTGTCTTTTAACCAGTTTGTAATCCACGAAAGGACATCGCCTCCTATCCCATGACTTATTAGTTTTCCTAGAAGCCTCTCATGAGGGACTTTGTCAAACGCCTTCTGAAAATCCAAGTGTACTACATCTACAGGTTCACCTCTTTCCACATGTTTATTAACTCCTTCAAAAAAATGAAGCAGATTTGTTAGGCAAGACTTCCCTTGGGTAAATCCAGAGAGAGAGTCCCTCTCTCTTGCACCACCATGGAGCCCCAAGGCAGATCACAGTCCTTCCCTTGCCTTTCCCTGGCTCTCTCCATGACGTTTCCCCCAGGACACATGGAGTCCCCACTCCCTTTATCATTTTAAGCTCTTTGAGTCGCCCTCTGGGCATTGGCTCTTCCTATTCTCACCTCATTCCCAGGAAACCCCCCTGACCAGAACGTGTCTCCTAAAGTTTATGGGAGGAAAAGCTGTCCCCTCTACATATACACGGGGTGACCTGTGACCTATCACAGAGAGACAGCCCCGGGCACAGGCTCTTGTATGCACTGCGGGGGAGGGGGGGGGGCAGGGCTAGGCGGGGATTCTTTCTAAATCAAGTGGAGAAGTTTGGGTGATATCGGGGGGAGGGGTCAGCAAAACTAAAGCTTTTACCATTGTCTCCACACGAATTAGGACACCTATAGAGAAGGAGAGACAGCAGCAGTCACAAGGTTTTTCCTATTTCTTTCTTGTTACAAAATCTTTTGTAAAGTTGCTAAACTCTTTCCGGTTCCAGGAAAGCGCTGCCTGCCCCGCTCCCTTCCACTCGCTCTCCTCCAGGATCTGCTCGGTTCCCGGCTTACACCTGCATGCCTTCTGTTGCTGCTGATGTTTGTGCAGGGCACTTCCTGAGAAGGAGATCAGTTTAGAAAAATGATCTGCTAAAATGCAGAACCGAGCCGCCTGCGCCTGGGGTGGTCAGCGAGTCCATGCTCCGCTCAAACTTGTCCTCCCCCTAACACGCGGCCAGGATTTGCATTTCCACTTTGTGCTAATGAAGGATCTGCATGCTGGGGCTCCGTTTCCATGGTAACACTCGGAATAATAATGGCCGAGGCCTATCTCTAATAAACTCAAGCAAAACAGATGTATTAACATTAAGTACATCTCCTGCGCCCCTTCAAGAGCAAAAATGTATTCATTATTTATTTGTATACCTGGGCACTGAACAATGCCCCTCTTTCAGTAAAGCCTGTAGGTAGGGTCTCCCTCAAAAACTCCTCAAATGTCCACGGCTGCAGCACAGATGTTATCCGACCGCACTAGCCTAGGCCTCGGACCTGCACCGGCTGCCATTCCCCCCTGCACTGTCTTCAAGTTACTGAACCAACCAAGAGCCTACCCATCTGAAGGATCGCCCGTCCTCTCTACAAAACCTTTTGCTGCTCCATGCTCCCAAAGATTCCAGGTTGATCCCAACCAATAAATGCACCTTCTCCTCCATCTCAGAATCTGGAATTCTCTTCCGATGGAGGCCATGCCAGCCATGGGCCTACTAACAATTCCACCGAGAGGTAGAGGGACTGTCTCTTCCACCTGCTCCACCAGCCGCCTCCTCATCCTTAGGCCCACTCTCATCAGGATATCTCCATGGACACCTAATTCCTACCTCCTACCTCTGAACTCCCTCACTCCATGCGCTTTCCTTCTTATTTTCTGTGTATTTACCATGTATTTATTTCCTGTTTAGTTCTATGTATTATGTTTATTTTTATTTATTTAATGTGTTGAGGGTAAATCCATCTGGGCTTAAGGTTTTATTATGACTGTCTTCCTGTACCCCACCTAGAACTGTGGATATTGTGGGAAATCGGTGCTCTTGTACTGGTAGGACAGAAGTAACAAATCCTTGTAATAAATAAATATATTTAATTTGCATAGTACAGTGATAAGTCCATTGTCTCTGCAGCAAAATGGCACCACCAGGCAGTTTTTTTTATTAAGAATGTTCTTATTATTTGATTTGATCAATCGTCCTTTCTTACTACACTAAATCAAAGCAATTTACAATAAAAAAAAAAAATTCCTGTTCCTGTATGACCTGTAGATTCACCGATCAGTGGGTGGTACAATTATGGAAACAGAATCTGATTTCAAATATCAGGCCTTCCTAGAGCTGCCAACTGGATCCTGGTTTTACCCCACTGCATGCAGGGACTTGTAGTTATTTCCCTATTGCAATCCATAAGAAGAGCAAGACTACAAGTTCCTGCATGCAGGGGGGGGGGGGGGGGAACCAGGACTGGATTGGCCTGTCCTGAAAATCAGGAGCCAGTTGGTACTCCTAGTCCTTCCCTTTTCTGCTTGTATTTGATTCTCACAGTGACACTTATGTCACTGCAGGAATGAACTTCCATGTGTGACCCACAGTGAGGTCAGTGCCGGGATAGTGGCAGTTCATGCCTGGAGTAACATTAAAAGCCACCTTCCCACTCTCCTAGCTCGGCTGGGGCTGTTTTATTAAACCGGCTGCTGTTTTCAGAATCAGAGCCTGGCACAGTTCATTTATATCCTTAAAACAAGTCTGTGGCCATCCTTTACGTGACCTGGTAGAATCCACACACAGAGGACTGGATAATAGGGATGCACATTTGTTTCAATAACATTTAAAATAAAGTACTATTTTCCTTTGTTTTAATTTAATTAACATTATTCTATTCCACCTTACCAGAGCTGACGGCCCATTCAAAGTGGATTACAGCAGCAAACAAAACGTTGTCAGTAGAACACATCATAATAAAAAAAATAACATATAAAATAAATGATAATGAAACAAAAACAGCCCCTTAAATCTAAACCACTCACCCAGATTCTCCTATAACATGATCTTAACCTGAAGACAAAGGTAATATAGTGCCCCATTACCAGAACAAGAAGAGAGAACTTTTAACCACTGTCACAAAAAATAAAAAATCAACCCTGCAGGGCCCCCTCTCTTCCAATCGCTCTTATGCCATGTTTTCCTTTTTCATGGAGCCGGAGTGAGGCCCGGTTGCTCCTATCCTGATGGCAGACTGAGGCTGCCACCACTGTTAAGTTTCTTTTGTACAAAATGCTGGCAGCCTGGGCCGGGTTGGTGCATTTTGCATGGAAGAAAGTAACAGCGGTGCTGGAGTCAGTTTGCCGGTGCCCCGTCTCAGTGTCCCACTGGTGGGCTAGCCCCATGATAAAAAAAATCTGGTAAGAGTGCTTGGGAGGGGAGGAGGGTCTTCTCATGGGCCTGGCATTTCTTTTTTTGTTTTTGTTTTTAAAATTCAGTTTGTTTGTTTTTTGGTTTGAAACAAATGCTAAGGAATGAAACAAACAAGAAGTGATACGAATGCCTGGTCAAGCAGAGCGCTGAGCAGAGATGGGCGGACTCCTGGCACAAGTGGCTTTCCTGCCCCGCGTGAGCAGTGCTGCTCACTGCCCCGGGAGAAGCCTAGCCAGGCCCCCCCCAGGGTGGGATTGCAGGCAGCAGTGCAGGTGCAGCTTCTAACCTCAGGAAGATGCTACCAAGTGCCCACTTTATGGTTCATCCTCCCACTGTCCCAATCCTATTGCCTTTTGGTACCAAACGAGTTTAGTTCTTGGTGAGCCACATTTTTAAAAACTCTGTTTAAAGGAGAAGCAGGTGAACATGCAATAGAAACGCTGAAAAGTCAGCCATGTACATCACTTTAAGGACTAATTGATCCGATCCAGCATGAAAAGGTTTCTTTGCAGTTAAGTCATACGGTCGTAAGCTCAGACCCACTGAACAAGGCACAACGCTGTAATTAAAAGAATGGAAAGGAACAGTCCCATGAGGCACATTTTTGGTGCAAATCGGAAAGCATGCTTCTGCAAGAACTAAAAATCCAATGTCAAGTCAACTCTGTTCTCACCAGCGAGCTTTCAAGATGGATGAACGTGCTCCTCTCTACCACTAGAGGGGGCTCACACACACCTCCCTCAGTAGGGCTCGTTTTATGCAGTTCCTGCCGTGCGGAAAAAGTTTTCTTAAAGATGAGGCGTCCCCTGTGCTCCATCGGGTGGGGGATCTTCACTCTGTAAACTAAGCTCACTGGATACTGTGGCCACTGCATTATTCATTTTCTGCACTGTTAAATACTATTTTTTTTTTTGGTTCGAGGTTATTTCCCCGAGTGTTCTGGATTTTGCCCCCATGTTTTGGATTTGCGTTTTTCCATCTTGTATTGGATACTAGGATGGCTTTGTTTTGCTTTCTTAACTCCCTATTACATGCTGTGACCATATCTCCTGCTATATTCATTCTCACAGTATTACAAATATTGATTAATAAATAGGAAGTTAAAAAGCACTGAATTTCGGAATCCAGCGTTGCACTTGTAAATGATATAACACAATAAAAAAAAATAATAATAATTCCAGCCAGATTACCTTAACTTAAAAGTGCACGATAACCATTCTAGAAAATAAAAAGGGATGCACTTTTACAAATGGCCTACAGTAAATAAGAAGAACAAATTTATTTTCCACCTTTCAGAGACTTTGAGGTGAATTGCATTCAGGTACTGGAGGTATTTCCCTGCCCCTGAGGGTTCACAATCTAAGTTTGTGCCTGAGATAATGCAGGGTGAAATGACTTCCCCAAGGTCACAAGGAGCGGCAGCAGGATTTGAACCTTGGTTTGCAGCTCACTGCTCCTCCCCTCAACCACTAATTAATTCCAGTTGTCTTCTCTTGCCTGTGTGCAACAGAAAGCCTAAAACAAGAGTGATAATAACCTTGGTATAGCGGCACAGAGCAAGGCAATCGGCTCCATCAAACCTCCAGGCATCTTGCACAAGGGATACCCAGTGCCTCAATAGGAAAGAAGAATTGCCTTGTATGTAGGAAACACCCGCTAGCCCCGAGGTTTTTGAATTGGGTTTGAAATATTTAATGGTAACAAAATGCACAGGAAGTGCTTTCAGGTATATTTTGAGAGTCGATTACTAAGTTTCCCATTGGGACAGTCCTCTCCCCCCTCCCCCCCCCCCCCTCCAAATGAACTGTTTGCCCACTACTGGCACTGCAGGGAACAAGCGTCTCAGATTTGCCCACCAAAAATCTGGAAACCCTATCCTAACCTTACTGCACCCATAACCGATATTCAGACACTCCAAGATACTGGTAGGAACCCATGAACAGCTCCATTAGAATCGATGGGGATGAGGGGTAACAGAAAACGTAAGCAGCAGCCCTGAACGGGTGAGGGTAAGGTTGGGCACATGAACAATGAAGAGTAAGAGGGGAAAGGGGCAAATAAACTCCAGGGGCCAGGGTCAGGAGGCAGTGGTGAGAGGAGGAGTGCAGAGATGGTGGCGGGGCTGCTTGGCAATAGTGATCATAACATCATCAGATCTGAACTAATGACTGGAAGGGGGTCAGTCTGTAAATCTACAGCTCTAGCACTAAACTTTCAAAAGAGAAACTTTGATAAAATGAGGAAGATAGAAAAAACTGAAAGGTGCAGTCCTGATGCATTCCACATATTAAGGAAGGCCAACCAATTGCCAGCATCATTAAAAAAGCGAGGTGAATGAAGCTATTTCAGCCAAAAAAAAGTCCTTCAAAAATTGGAAGAAGGATCCATCTGAAGAAAATAGGAAAAAGCATATGCTTATGCTTTTTTTTTTTTAATGTCAAATTTTTTTTTATGTCAAATTTTTTTTTATGTCAAATTAAGTGTAAAACATTGATAAGGCAAGCTAAGAGAGAATTTGAAATGAAATTGGCGTAGAGGCAAAAACTAATAATAAAAACTTTTAAAAATATATCTTGAGTAGGAAACCTGAGAGGGAATCAGTTAGACTGTTAGATGACCGAGGGGTTAAAGGGGCTCATAGGGAAGATGAGGCCATCGTGGAAAGACTAAAAGAATTTTCTGCTTTTGTGTTTACTAATGAGGATGTTGGGGAGATACCCATTCTGGAGATGGTTTTCATGGGTAATGATTCAGATGAACTGACCCAAGTCACCGTGAACCTGGAAGACATATAGGCCAGATTGACAAACTAAAGATTAGCAAATCACCTGGACCAGATGGTATACACCCCAGGGTTCTGAAAGAACTAAAAAATGAAATTTCAGATCTATTAGTAAAAATTTGTAACCTATCATTAAAATCATCCATTGTACCTGAAGACTGGAGGGTGGCCAATGTAACGCTGATATATAAAAAAGGCTCCAGAGGGGTTCCAGGAAAATATAGATTGGTGAGCAGCGCGGCCCTCTTACCTTCTCAGATGGATTCTAGGGCCTGGCTCCTCTGGTGTCGAGGGGCCGCCACCTCCAACCTCGGGTTCCCTCCAGTGCCTCCGGTCCTGCCTTGCTACCCAGTGCTGCCATCCAAGATGTCCCTGCTCGTCGGGCCTCTCCGCGTGGCCCACGGAGAGACACCACCATCAGCGCCACGCTCCCTCCTAGGCGCACCCATCTCTAGTTCTTTTAAAGGGCCCGCGACGGGAACTTGGCCACAGACCCAGATGCTGACGTCAGACTCTTCAGCGTATATAAGCTCAGGCCTCGCTCAGTAGCGTCGCCTTAGCAACAGGTCCGAGTACTCATTGCTGAATTGTGCCTTCGCAGTTTCCCTATTTCCTGTGATTCCCAGTTACTGTTCTCCTTGTTCCTGTTCGTCTATATGTTGGACTGATTCTTGGATTCAACCACCGCTACGGCTGACTACTCTTCAGGTTTCTCTCCATCCCTGGACCTCCGCTACGCCTGACTACTCTTCATCTTCTCTCCAGCCCCGGACCTCCGCTACGCCTGACTACTCTTCAGCTTCTCTCCAACCCTGGACCTCTGCTATGCCTGATTACACCTGCCTTCTCTGTGCCCTGACCATTGCTTTGATTGACTACGCCTGCCTTCTCTGTGCCCTGACCATTGCTTTGAATGACTACGCTACAGACTCTCCTGTGTCCAAAGTTTACACTGCTTGCCACAATTTCTACTTGCCGCTGGCTCTGATCCCTGCCTGTCAGTGACGCCTCTCCTTGCCTATTCTCTGGACTTGGACTTTCAAGGCTTAGGCCTCCCTTTGCTTGGATGTCCAGGATAGGACTACGCCATCTACTGGCTGCTGTCTCTGGGCTGAACTACCTATCATCTTTAGTTAACACTGAGGCCCACCTAAGTCCTGCCGGCCCCGGCACCCAAAGGCTCAACCCGAGGGGAATGAGGGCTGGTATAGGTGAAGCTCCAGTGGCCTCCAGCTTCAGCCCACTCCACCTGCTGACGGTGGGGACCCTTAGGTCCCTGCCTATGGGTTGCATCAACCCCACCTCAGCCTAAGAGTCCACCTCCGACGCAACAGGTTGCAAAGGCCATAGATTCGGTGGAGCCACGTGCCCTCCAGGCTATTCTAGGCTTGGCATCCAAGGTACAAGAACAGCAGCAGTTCCTTGAGGCATTGGCCTCCTCCATGGATCCTCTTCATACCCAGCTTGATGCCCTTATGAATAACCCAGCTCCTCCTCTTCCACAGCCGCCTCCATCGATGCCTCAAGCCTTGTTGGCACTTCCAGCGCCCCCATGTTTCAATGGCGACTCCAGACTTTGCAGAGGGTTTATAAACCAATGCTACATGCAATTTGCTCTGCAGCCTTTCGTCTTCCAGGACGAATTGACAAAAGTAACGTTTATTCTATCCCGCCTTGAAGGGAAAGCACTGGCCTGGGCTGTTCCCTGTGGGAACACTCAGATTCCTTGTTGAAGGAATTGGCTCAGTTTGTGGCTGTTTGCAGACAGATCTTTGACAATCCTGGGTGGCATGCTGTGGCAAGCACCAATCTGTTACACCTTCGCCAAGGACAAAGAAGTCTTTTTGATTATACCATTGAGTTTTGGACTTTGGCTACTGAGCTCGCTTGGCAGGAAGACTGCCCCGAGCCATCTACCTGGACAGATTCTCTCCGCAGCTAAAAGATGAGTTGGCTGCATGGGAGCTCCCTTCCTCTCTGGAGGACCTTATAGATTTGGCAGGTCGAATCGACCTTCATCTTCAAGAGCGTCACCAGGAGAGTCGGATGCCCAAGAAACCCTCTCGGGTTTGCTCCCACTCACCACCAGTTACCAACCCTGCATCTTGCAGCGACACTAGAGTGGTCAAGGCAGAAGAACCTATGCAATTGGGTCGTGGACACCTGACACCGGAAGAGCGCCTCCAGCAAAGACAAACCGACCTGTGTCTGTATTGCGGAGCACCTGTCCACCATCTACAGATGTGCCCAATCCGTCCGGGAAACTCCTTGGCCCAAGTTCAGTAGGGGTCCTGAACTTGGGTGCAACCTCTTTGGCCCCTCAACTATCCATACCGGTTACCCTAATCTGGGACTCCTGGGCTTCCTGGTCCTTGCTCTGGTAGATTTGGGAGCAGGAGGTAACTTTATTCTTAAAGAACGTGCGCCTTTTGGGTATAAAAACACATTCGCTCGATACCTCATTGTGTATTGCTTCTATCTATGGAGAACCACTACCCGGCCGAATCTCCTTGACTACGGGACCTGTTCAGTTATGTAATGGGGCCTTACATTTCGAGGAACTTGAATTATTAGTATTGGATAAGTCTATCCATCCCATAGTACTTGGGCTCCCCTGGCTACAGAAGCATTCTCCCCAATTCAGCTGGACCTCCTTGCAACTGTTACGATTCTGCCCACAGCTGGAGCTGCGGGCAGCCTGTCACCTCTTTTTCACCTTTTTTCTCCTTCAGCGGCCCGGAGGCCACCAACATCCTTTCCACACGGCTGGAGCTGCTCCGGTACTGCACTGTGGCTAGGAGTCCACCTATAGCGTCCCCACGCGGTCCGGAGGCTGCCAACATTCCAGCTACTATCCGGCAACAGGGAGCCACCTGGGTGCATTCCTACGTGGCCTGGAGGCCCCCTAAAGCATTCTCATGTGGCCAGGGGGCTGCCGACATTACCTTGTTCCCTCTGTGGGAGGGGCCTCCGTCCTTGGCGTTGCCTGCGGCATGGAGCTGCCCTCACTTGCTTCCCTACAGCCTGGACACCGCCGCTTACATCGGGGTCCGTTCTGTGGCCTAGCACTGCTCCTGCTTCACTCAGCAGCAGGGACGCCACTCTCCAAGGTCCTGCCCACTGCCTGCCTTAGGCGTGGGGCCGCGCCTCTCTTCGCCTCTTAAAGGGCTAGTGTGGGAGTGGTTCTCCTGATGATGTCATCGTGGGAGTTTCTTCTTAGCCTTATAAAAAAGGGCCTGTCTTCATTGCCTTCGCAAGGAGCCAGTTCTCCTTAGGACTTCGCTTCATCCCAGCTTCTCCTAGGCACTCTGTTCCATGTTGGAATTCCATGTCTTCGTCTTCATCTTCAGCAAGGTCTCTCGTCGGATCCCGTGTCTTCGTCCATGCAGTTCCTGATGTTCTGATATCCTTCTCGTCAAAGTTCCTGATGTTTCGTCCTTCAGAGCCCTGATGTCCCATTCTCCTGATGTCTTCACGTTCGGATGACCTTCACGTCCAGCTGTCCTTCTTCTCGGCAGCGCAACCCTTCAGAAGATCCCGGCTTTTAATCTCCTCACCTCAGGTTCCATACTCTGAGTCCCTCGCACTGAGTCCCGTCTCAGAGTTCTGCTTATGCTCCCGCGCCAAGTCCCTTGCTCTGTGTCCTTGGATCCTGAGGCCCTTCTTATCCTGAATCCTGTCTGGGTCTTCGGAGTCCCTTGTGTCTGCCTCTGTCCATAGGAATGAACTCTGCATAACCTGTCCTGTATCAGCATGATCCATGCCTTGCCTTGATTGGCGCGCCTCGGTATAGGCCTCGTCGGAGTCTTCGTTGTGGAACCTCCAAGTAACCTGAGTTGGGAACCACCAGCGTGGTCCGTGACCTGCCTTGACTGGCTGTGTAGGGCGCGTGGTGTGACAGTACCAATTCAGAACTCTTGATTTGTGACTCTGTCAGAGTCCTTCTCTTCAAGCAACTGTGAGTCCCGTCTCACTCCTTCAAGTAATCTTCAAGTAACCCTGAGTCCCATCTCACCTCTTCAAGTATCCTGAGCCTTCATCTGAGTCTGTTCATTCCAGCCCTCAGCCTCTGTTCATCCTGTCGCATCTGCCATTCCGTACGGCATGTCCGAAAGGGCTATCGAGTGGCCGGAGGGTTACTCCAGAGACCAACATTGTGTTGCTGGGTCTCTTCAATGCGATTAGGTTCGGCAGAGGCCAGGGTCCTGCATCTCCAGCCTGTGCTTGGACACTCCTCGCCTGCCTTGACGCTTCCTGGAGCTTCTCTGTAGTTACGTCATGGCCCAAGGGTACACAATCTTCCCGAAATGGTCCCGCCTCCAGCGTTCCCATAACAGCAACTAGTAGAGTGCGGCTCCACCTGCATTCAGTCTTGCCTCCAGAAAATGATACCATCAACTGTGGTACCTCTGGCTACTATGTCCTCTGGCTTATATGCTCAGTATGGACAAGTGCAAGGTGTTGCATATAGGGAAAAATAACCCTTGCTGTAGTTACACGATGTTAGGTTCCATATTAGGAGCTACCACCCAGGAAAAAGATCTAGACATCATAGTGAATAATACTTTTAAATTGTCGGCTCAGTGTGCTGCAGCAGTCAAAAAAGCAAACAGAATGTTAGGAATTATTAGGAAGGGAATGGTTAATAAAACGGAAAATGTCATAATGGTGAGACCGCACCTTGAATATTGTGTACAATTCTGGTCGCCGCATCTAAAAAAAGATATAGTTGCGATGGAGAAGGTACAGAGAAGGGCAACCAAAATGATAAAGGGGATGGAACAGCTCCCCTATGAGGAAAGGCTGTTATGTTAGGACTGTTCAGCTTGGAGAAGAGGGAGCTGAGGGGAGATAGGATAGAGGTCTAGAAATCATGAAAAGCCTAGAATGGGTAAATGTGAATTAGTTATTTACTCTTTCATATAATAGAAGCTAGGAGACACTCCATGAAGTTAGCAAGTAGCATATTTAAAACAAATCTGAGAAAACAATTTTTTCACGCAATTCACAATTAAGCTCTGGAATTCATTGCCAGAGGATGTGGTAAAGACAGTCGGTGTAGCTGGGTTTAAAAAAGGTTTGGATAATTTTTTAGAGGAGAATTCCATAAACTGCTATTAATCAATAAGGAATAGTAGTTTGGGATCTATTTAAGGTTTGGGTAGTTGCCAGGTACTTGTAACCCGTATTGGCCACTGCTGGAAACAGGGTGCTGGGCTTCATGGACCCTCAGTCTGACCTTGTATGGCAACTTTTTATGTTCATATGATGGAAGGAGGGGCAGGAGTGCAGGCTCTTGGAGGACAGGAGGTTCATCCTGAAGATAAGCCAGACTTAGATCCAGAAGAAGGGCGAAGCAAAAGAGTTTTTTTCCAAACAGCACAAAATAGAACATTAATGCATTTTTCTAGCACTTAAAAAAAAAAAATCACTTCTGTATTTCCTTTGCCTGTCTGTTGCACTGTGTTCAAAATTATCTTCTGAACCAGATTTTCAGGACAGTTATATGTATAGGAAAATTGGTTCTTACCTGCTAATTTTCGTTTCTTTCAGCCCCACATACCAGTCGAGATGAATGAATTTTTCTCCCCTACCAGGAGCTGGAGACAGAGAAGAAAAGCTTTACTGTACCAGTGGTACCAAGTTGCCGCCCTACAGATATCCTGCAGTGATAACTAACATTCAGCCCAGGTTGGAGCCTACGCCCTAGTGGAATGAGCCCGAAGCCCTTCCAGAACTGGAATACCTTTGCACATGGAAATGGAGACAATAGCTTCATTAATCCACCTGGACGCCTTCTCCCCCTTGTTACGCCTGCTGAAAAACACAAACATGATCCGTCCTGTGAAAACTGTTGGCGACTTTCAAATAGTGCGAGAGAATTCTACGCGCATCTCACACATGAAGTTCTCATCCATTTGGAGAAGAAGATTCCAAATTCCTGAAAAAAGGCAATTCTACAGATTGACTCACATGAAAGGCGGACACTACCTTTGGCAAAACAGATGGTACCATGCGAAAGGAAATCCTGGCCTCTGAAATCTGAAGGAAGGGATCCATATATGACAAAGCTTGCAGCTCGGAAATACATCGCGAGGAACAGATTGCCACCAAAAAGACTGTCTTCAGGGTGAGGTCTTTCAATGAAGCCCTTCCTAAGGGTTTAAAAGGCGCCTTACACAAGGGCCTGTAAGACCAAATTTTGATTCCATAAAGGAACTACCCATATCATTGGCGGACACAGGTGCTAAACTTCCTTGAGGAATAACACTATGCCTGGATGTGACGCCAAGGATGAGTTATGGATTCTCCCCTGAAACAGGCCAACCCTACTACTTGCACCCTAATCAAATTCAAGGCAAGACCCTTTTGCAGGCCCCTCTATAAAAAGGAAAGAATCCAGGGAATACATACACCACGGAAGTTGAGGCCTTCCTCACCTGAAGCAATGTTGTAATAACTTCCTCAGAATACCTCTTTCATCCTCATCCATCCCCGCTCACAGCCAAGCTGCAAGATAAAAATGACCCACCTTCTCCAAGAAAATTAGGCCCTAGTGAAGCAACCCAGGAAGGTGCCTGAGTCTCAAGGGTCCATTCAATGCCAAGTTTACCAGGTCCATAAACCACAGACACCAAGGCCATTCCAGAGCTACCAGGATCACCTCCCCACTATGACCCTCTATGCGCCTGAGGACCCTATCAGTGGCCATGGGGGAAATACATATAGCAGAATTACTTTCAGATCACTCTGGTTTCCAGATGATTGGTGGATCAGGAGGCCTCTGACAGCATCCACTTTTCCTGTGCTTTTTGGTTCTGACAAACAACTCCCCATCCTGTCAGATTGGCATGCTTGGTCATCACGATCCTTCTTGAGATATCTAGCATCTCACCCTTGTCCAAATCATCCCATGAGATCCACTGGGACAGAATCAATCTGGTGTCCCCAAGAAGGGGTAAATGGAGCTCGATATCCTGCAACTGAGGATTCCAGTGGGAGAGCAGCACCTTCTGGAGCAGTTCGCATATGCACAAATGCCCAGGGAACCAGGTCGAGAGTAGAGATGCAATGGAACCAAGCACCTGCAAGTAATCCTATACTTTGGGATTCCGGAGATGCAAAAACTGCCAAATTTGTCCCTGCAACTTCAGCATCCTGTCTGAAGTAAGAAACACCTTGCCAATGTTGGTCTTGAAATACGCCCCTAGGTTTTCCAGCTTCTGCGATGCTAGCAAGTGGCTCTTTGCCAGATTTACCACCCACCCCAGGGATTGCAACCTCCACATCACCCGATGCACCAACTGCTGTCAAATTTCCTACGATTTTGCCTGAATGAGCCAGTCATCAGATATGAATGCACTAGAATGCCCTCTCTGTGCAGGGCTGTCACCACTACTACCATTACTTTCATAGATGCGCGGGGCACAGCTGCGAGACCAAAGGGGAGTGCTAAAAACTAAAAATGTTCTCCCAGCACTGAAAATCTGAGGAACATTTGGTGCGCCTCTCAAATGAGAATACAAAGATAAGTCTTAGTGAGGTCTAGGGACGCCAAAACTCCCCCTTTCTGAATGCAGCGATGATAAAGAACAGGGTCTCCATCCAAACATGAGGCACTTACAAGAATGCATTCATCTACTTGAGATCCAGGATGGGTGGAAAAGTGCCCTCCTTCTTTGGAACCATGAAATAAATGGAATATCTTCCTGCCCCCATTCCTCCGGGAATACCAGAGCCACTGCACCTAGCTTTAGGAGCCACTCTAATGTGATTTGATCATGGCCTTCTTTACACTGGAGACACACAGAGAAACCAAGAAGGCGTTGTCACCGGGCATGCAAATTCTAAGGTGTAGCCATCTCTTATGATGGAGAGGACCCACTGGTCCGTTGTTACCTTGGTCCACTTCTCGAAAAACAGGGTAAAACAACTCCTGATGCTCTCGTACGAAGAGTGGACATAATATGTTTTATTGTGCACTTTTAAGACCCCGGAACCCGATTCAGCACTGTCACGGGCAGGCTTCCAGTCCTCCTGAAAAGACCATGACCCGTTTGGAAATTGGCACTGCGAGGAGAACCCCGTTCCTGGACAGTAGCACCATGACTCCCAGAATTTCTGCTTACTGGGAAAGAACTTCCTGTTCCCTGTACAATGTGTGCCCTTGGATTCTCCCAGGTCTTTCACCAGCTGCTCCAAGCTGTCTCCAAACAGTGTCTTGCCTTTGAAGGAGAGTCTGCCCAGCTAGGACTTGGACTGGACATCAGTTGCCCAATTGCACAATCAAAGCAGTCTCCTAGCCAAGACTGCTGACATCACATATTCCTGGCTGATGTGCGAAGCAAGTCATACAAAGCATGCACTACAACGGTCAGCCCAGCCTCCAAACGCTCCACCTCTTTGGATAACAGAGTCTCCCGAACCCGCTACTGGAGTCCTTTGAATCCAGTGTAAGTAGGCTCAGGCCTTGAAGCTTCTACACTCTGCCACCTGGATGCCCAAAGCTGAGACCTTTTAAGACACAGCTCCATTTTACAATCCTGGGCATCCCTATGTGCTGTGCAGCCCGCAAACAGAATCGTGGTCTTCTTTGTAACCGCCGAAACTAAGGCATCCACCTAAGGCAGCTTTAAAAGCTCCAAAGCCTTCTCCAGTAAAGGGTAAAACTTCACCATGGCCCTTCCAACCTTCAAACCCACTCTCTAAAGATCAGGGCTTTTACCGTATGGTGGAAGGGAATCACCTTAGTGGGAGCCCTAAGATCCTCCATGATGGGATCTCCACCTTCCTGCTCCGATTTCACTACCACTTCTTTAATCCTCAGTTCCTTCAGGACCTGAGAGATCATAGCGTGCGATTCCTCCTTACAGAACAAGTGGACCACCTTAGAGTCATCACCTTCCACCACTGGGAGCTCCCCCCTCTTCTGCGGGGGATCTTCATCCTTATCCTCCTCCCCAGAAGGTCTGGCAAGGAACCACTGTTCCCTTCCTCCCCTGAACCTGTGGAGCTCCTGTTGCTAGCTAGCTAGCTAGCTATTTATTTATTTATTTATTTATTTATTTATTTATGGATGGAGTCTTCTATACCGATATTAGTAAAGACATCATATCAGTTTATATTGAAGTAAAGAGCGGAAAATTACAAATAACAGGGGAGAGGGGATGGGATACAGTCGAACCAAAGGAGAGAGAGGAATGACAGTAACAAGTCAAGCAAATTAGTGAAACTTTAAGAACAAATGCAAAGGCAATTCAAACTTTAGAACATTATAACATTATAACATTTGGGTGAGAATGAGGAGGGGCTGTTAGGGATTTTGGGGGAAGGCTTGTTTGAAAAGCCAAGTCTTTAGTTGTGATCTGAATTTTATACTGCATGGTTCTAGCCTGAGATTGTTCGGAAGTGAGTTCCAGTGCATGGGGCCAGCAATGGAGAGCGCCCGAACTCTCGTGGATGTAAGGTGAGCTTTCTTTAGGGACGGCACATGGAGGTCCTGGTAAGTCGATTGGGGCATGTGAGGTGGAGGGGCTCGTCGAGCCAATTGGAGTTGTGTGTATATATGGCCTTGTTTTGTAAAGGATACGAGAAGGGATGGGGAGCCAGTGCAGGTCCTTGAGGATCGGGGAAATGTGATCATATTTATGTGCGTTGGAAATAGTTCTGGCTACTGCATTCTGCAGCATTTGAAGGGGTTTTATGGACGAGTAGGGTAGGCCTAGGAGGAGGGAATTGCAGTAATCCATTTTGGACGCTAGTGTGGCCTGGACGACAGTGCGGAAGTCATTGGCATGAAGTAGTGGTTTCAGTTTTTTCATGACATTTGGTTTGTAGTATTTTTATTTATTTATTTATTTAGCATTTTTTTATATACCGAGGTAGAGCAGAGTAGCCTTCACTCCGGTTTACAGATTATAACAACATGTTACATAAAACTAATTGAGGACATTGAAGAGAAAACAACAATTAACAATCTGAGAACTGTCATGTCAAACATAAGAGCAGGGCAAGATATCCCAAAGGATAAACACATTGAGCATAGCAGATAAGATGTACCAAAGGATAGGTACATTAAATAGTCTGAGATCAAGTATAATGAAAAAATAGACTTAGATATCTGTAGGAAACAGGAAGATTAGACAGAGGGGGGAATGAATGACAAAATATGGGAAGCTGTGGGATTAAGTTTTGAGATTGTTGTGCAGGCTGTCAGTATGAGATTGGCAGAGGAGCCAGGCTTTTAGTTCTTTCTTAAAAGATTTTGGGTTTTCTTGGGAGGTGAGGAACTGAGGTAAGGAGTTCCATAGTTTTGGGCCGATGATAGAAATGGCTCTGTTTCTGGTGGACGAGAGTTTAGCATGAGGGAGTGATGGAATCACTAGCTGTAGTTTACTAGTTGATCTTGTTGTGCGTGGAGAGTACAGGATATGAATGATGTCATCAAGTGCGGTGTAGTCTGCTTTGTATATTGCTTTCTGTAAAGTTGAGAGGATCTTAAATTCAATTCTTTGTTCAATTGAGAGCCATTGTAACTGCTTGAGTACGGGTGAGATATGATCAAATTTTCTTTTACCCGTCAGGACTCTGGCAGCAGCATTCTGAAGAATGCCTCTTTAAGGACGGCATTGATGTAGTATCCCTCTTTATGGACGGCTATCCAGATTGGGGACCCACTTCCTCTTGGAGGGGTGAGACAGGACACCAGACAACCCCCATAGGGGGCCACCTTCTATGCCTTAGATGGCCGTGCAAGATCTTTGGAGCTGGGCTGCTTTCCTAGCCAGGAATGCTTTGTGCATTAAAAGCACAGAGTCCATCGTGAAGGCCTCCTCCTCCTCCACATCAGATTTCCCCCATCCAGCGAGTCCCTGATATCGTCTGACTCCTCCCAGGCACTATCCGAAGCCTCTGCTGCCAGGAACAGAACTGGAGAAGAAGTAACTCTTTCCCCCCGCCATCCCCTGCACCGTGGAAGCTGCCGCCAAAATGGCCACAGTTCCTGTGCTGCAGAGGAGGCCAACACTGCCTGCATCCAAAGTCCGCAGTGCCTGCCTCTTTCCCTTTACTGCAGCCTTCCCGGCCTCTGAGCTGCCCTCTCCGCCATCGACCCAGGACCTGCGCAGGCCAGAAGCCCTGCAGCCTGCTCCACCTGTCACCGCAGGCATCGCAGCATTTCCCGTGCTCAACGGCGGCCGCCATTGAAACACTCCACGCGGCCAAAGTTTCCCGCCGCTGAAAAGAGTCTCTCCCGAGTCCCAGCGCACCCACCGCGGCACTCAGACTGCCAGCTGCTGCCGTCCTACAGCCCGCGCCTGACTGCCGACCCTCTCCCTCCCCACCCCACCGAACATTCGCCGCTACAACTGAGGCTCCCTGCTATAGAAAGGTCAGCCGTGCTCCTGGTCCTCTTTTATTTATTTATTTACTGCTTTATTTATTTAAATTCCTAAAGAAACAGCTGCCTACACCTCACAACAGGAAAATAAAATGAGGATAAAAGAGGTAATGCTTCCCTTAAACAAGCACCACAGCCTGGCAGGGATCCCCGGGGAGAAAGGGTGGGAGATTAAGGGAACCAGGACCAATAGCTATCAAAGTCCCCCGTGATAACAGGGCAGAGCCAACCCAGCGCCACCAACCGCCCTCTGCTCACCCCTACTGCACCGGAGGCACGGTCCCAAGTCAGAGCCTAACACCCCTGGGAGCAATCTGAACTTTTATTTATTTATTTATCTAATAATATACATCGCTTCACTGATTAAAAATCACTTGAAGCGATGTACAACATTACAAATAATACAAATTAAACATTCATAATAATACTAAAAAGTAAAATAATCATAAAACATTAATAAACTCAATCTAAATAAAACAAAAATCATAGCCACATCCGGTGTTAAGAGATTGAGACATAAACTAGGTTTTCCGCTCTCTTCTAAACCTTTTTAGGTCGAACTCCTCCCTTAGTTCAAGGGGGAGATCCTTCCAGAGTGCTGGAGTCATGCCTACAAATCATCTTTTCCACAAATCTTAATTGTCGGAAACATTTTACTGGAGGCATTTGTAGTAAACGTTTCCCCTTTGATTGTAAGGATCTTCTTCACGTGTGCCATTTCAATCGTTTCTTCAAATTTACAGAACTAGTTTCGTGCAAAGCCTTGAATGCTGGAATGAAACATTTAAATTTGCAAGAAAAGGAAAATGGCAAGCAGTTGCGTTGGAGTTTTTCTAGAGCGCCCTGTAACAATGCATGCAGCAATATTCGGGATTAAGTTTCCAGGTACACCCAAGTACAGAATATTACAGTAATCCATGCAAGGTAAAATGAATGCTTGTGTCACTGCTTTCATTTGCCTGAAAATCTAAGTAGGGATGTAACTGCCTATTATTTTCACTTACCCATATGTTTGACGTAGGACCCTGGCTATTTGTTTTTCCATGGGCAAATTCTCATCTATGATCACCCACAAAGATCTAACCTCTTTTTTTTAGGAAGCAATTCAGATCCTCCCAACTATGGATTTTTTAATAACTAATCAGGTCCCACTCTCAATAGTTCCGTTTTTGAACAATTTAAAAACACGCCGATCTCTCTTAGCCACCCAGAGACTGCTTGCAAGCATAGATTTAATCTCAGAGCTGTATTTTCTTGTATGTCATCTGCATAGATAAATAATATATCAAACCCATAACCCGGGACCATGTTACCCAAAGGGGTTACAAATATGGTTAAATAGGATTGGGGATAACGTGGTACTCCTATCTGCATATCAGTGCATGCAAATGTTTTCCCTTGCTAAAACCCAAATTGCACCTCTGCCATGTGCTGGAGACAGATAATGCTGAGCAAATGCAGGTGGCCCAGCATCTTATGTGCAAACCATACAGTTAAGCTTTTCTTCTCTGTCTCCATCTGCTGGTAGGGGAGAAAAACCCAAGCATCTGGACTGATCTGGGGTCGATAGAGGAACTTTAAAGTAGAAACCAAAATAGCATTTTTCCCACAACATGTATGGATCTGCCCAAAACTGAAAAAACAAATTTAGAAAGAGCTCTGATAGGAATGGCTCTGCAGTTCTCTGCTAGCAATGTAAAGGTGTAGGCGGTTGCTGTTTCCTGGATTGTTGCTCTGACTGTAGGCCCAGCAGTCAGCTTTCCTGATAAACTTGTTTCTCTCTGCTCTTGGGGGATTGCCAGATTTCTGACGCACCTTTCTCACATGCTTCACTGTTTTGTTTTGGTGGGGGAACAAACGTTTTTCTTCTCCTGAAGTCCCTTGGTAAAGAGGCGTGTTCACTGTGTTGCAGCTGAGCTAAGCAGCGTAAAATAATGTACGGGTGTGAAAATGCCAAAGGAAGAGGGCAGTAACCTCCGCTGGCAGCCTAAGCACCACTGGCACATCACCAGCAGAGGTCAGACCAGGCCGGGGCCTCAGAGCCACTCATGTGGGATATCCTGCAACCCCTGGCATGCTTGGAACTGTGTCGGAAGTGTCCTCACATGGTTGGTGTGCGTGCATGCGATGTTACCTGTGAACCAGTCTGGTGCAGGGACTGACGAGTGATTGGTGAGCCCTACTGACATAGCTGCTGCCAAAGCTTAAAACAGCCCTCTAAATCCAGAACTTAGCGCCCCGGTGTTGGAACAAACCTCACCTTGCCCAGAAATGACTCGGTTTATACCCTGTGCCATGCACTGTCCACATGCCGCTGGCTACAGCCCTGCCAGTGACTTGATTGTGAAATGTGCCAGGGGGTGTAGTCAGAGGTGGGCCTGGGGGGGTTCGTGCCCCCTCAGACCTCCCCCCCCTAGCAGCAGTGTGATGTCACATCTGAGTCACCCCTTAAAGGTGCAGCAGTTAGAAGGCCTAGAGGCACTGGAATGACTGCTAGCCCAGCATCCTCTGCTCCTTTAACTGGAAGGAGACACACCTCTGCCCCTGGGTTAGAAGCCCTCAAATTCCTTCTGTTTACCTTTGGCAGATCACCTCCTCTCAGCCCCTTGAACGCCTGGGCTGCATGAAAGCCTGTGTACATGATTGCTCCTCAGCAGTCCGAGTGCTTTAGCAGGGTATAAAGTAGCCACTTCAGTCAGAGAGGAAGAGGGAGAAACAGCAGAGATAGTGCAG
The DNA here is from genome assembly GCF_901001135.1 of Rhinatrema bivittatum. Classification (NCBI taxonomy): domain Eukaryota; kingdom Metazoa; phylum Chordata; class Amphibia; order Gymnophiona; family Rhinatrematidae; genus Rhinatrema; species Rhinatrema bivittatum. The sequence goes on from NC_042618.1 coordinate 476,907,611, forward strand.
GGAGGCTGAAGAGACAGGAGACAGAGCGTTGTCAGAAATTAAAAGCTTTTGAAGCCACTTCCAAGAAGGCTTACATAGAACGGAGTGGCGATGGTTGGAGAGGGAGGGCAAGGGGGCTGGCCACAGTGCCCACCCATGTTAATATTCGGCAATACCCCCTCCACACACAAAGAAAAAACCTTCAATTTAGTTATGCCTCTGGCTTGTGCATTTGTAAACGAGTGCCCAGGACACAGGGGGTAATGTTCCTGTAAATGAACAAAAGGCACCGGGTAATTCAGTGTCCGAGTTAGGATAGAAAAGGACTGCGAGCAGTCCTGAGTCTGGAAGGCAGTGGGAGTCGTGCCTCATACAAACCAAGTTCTGAGCCAAGAAGAGATCTCACGCCCCCGGAACTACCTGTCCTGGTACTGTGTACCCACATTAAAAGGTTCAGCTGCTGAACCCCGAATTCTGCCCTCAGATCCCTCTACTCCTCCAGTCCCAAGACGAAAGCGTCTGAGAGTGGCCCCCATCAGAAGGCTGAGGGCCTGGGGAGCCCCATGGCGAGGTGGAAATGCTAAGTTAATACTGCAGGCAAAGCGGGGAAGGAGAGCAGGGGGAGGTGTCGAATGTTAGCAGGAAAGCTTCCCAGGACCAGCGCAGGGATCTTCCAGCCCCAAAGTCTGGGACTGGTTGGGAAATGTTCCTCCGCTGGGGCGGACGGGCAGATTTAGGGACGAAGGCTTTCCCCAGGAAAATGCATTGCACTGCAGGAGGAGGGGGACGCATTTGCCTACAAGTTTTGTAATTGTGCCGCCTGTGGGCGCAGGCGTGGAGGAGCCTGCGTTACACCAAACAGGTAATGCCAGTCTCTCATGTTCCTCCGGCAGCAGGACTGCAGCCTCCCACGCAGAGTGCAAGGACCCCACAGTAACCTCACCTCAGCCTTGCATCCAGGGCACAGGCACGGACCAGGCAGGCTTCTCATTGGGAAAGCACGGACAGGAGATTTCAGCTGCACACAACCAGACAGTGATACACTCACACCCTTCAGCAGTCCAACAGGGGGAGAGGCCATATACTCACAGTGATGCTCACATACCCTTCCCCCATACAGAACCTCACCCCCAGCCCCCACACAAGCAAGCTTACACTCACAATGGCACATTCATACCTGTCCCCCGTACAGGAACTCACATCCTCACCCCCAAAACACATGCTTACTCTCACTCAATATCAGACACTCCCAAACATATACACTCACAGTGACACTCTCATACCTGTCTCCCATGACTTTCTCAACCCCACACACATTCACGTGCAAGCTTACACCCACTAACAATGACACACACACCCGACAGTGACACTCATACCTGTCCCCTTACAGAAACATCCTCACAGGCACATGTATGATTACTCTCACTCACAATGTCACAGAGACACTCACACACAATCCCACACATACACTCTTACATACAATCCCACACATACACGCACAGTGACACTCATACCTGTCCCCTTACAGAAACACCCTCACAGGCACATGTATGCTTACTCTCACACACAATCCCACACATACACTCTTACATACAATCCCACACATACACGCACAGTGACACTCATACCTGTCCCCTTACAGAAACACCCTCACAGCACATGTATGCTTACTCTCACTCACAATGTCACAGAGACACTCACACACAATCCCACACATACACTCTCACATACAATCTCACACATACACGCACAGTGACACTCTCATACCTGCCCCCTTACAGAAACACCCTCACAGGCACATGTATGCTTACTCTCACTCACAGTGACATTCTCACACACAATCCCACACATACACTCACAGTGATACTCTCATACCCTTCCCCATAAACAAACTCAAACTTTCACCTCCATACATGCACACTTACACTTACAATGACACCTCTACACACAGTGACAGGCCCACCCCTACACACAGTGATACGCAAGGTGACACTCCCTGCACATTCACATAGTGGCAGTTTCTCTCCCATAATCACAAACATAGTGACAGTCTCACCCCATTCCTACTCACAGTGATACAATGATTCTCACCCCCACAAATACTGAGTTTTCCCACACACATACACATATACACACAGTGACAGTCTCCCCACCCATTCACACTGGCAATCTCCCCTCCCCCCCCCCCCCCACACACACATACACACATACAGTGACAGTCTCCCCCACCCATACACACTGGCAATCTCATCTGCCCCCCCCCCACACACACACACATAGTGACATATACAGTACCAGTCATACCCCATCACATACAAACATACACTCAAGACGGTCTTTCCCCCTCCATATGGACTCACACAAATAGTGACAGTCTCCCCCAAAATACATTATCTCATCCACACACATTTATACCCTCACAGTGAGTTTCCTTCTCTCTCACACACAGACAGACAGTCATCCCACACACTCTCAGGGACAGTCTCATCCCCAGTCCTCGCACACTGTGATAGTTCCCCCCCCCCCTCACATATACACACAGTGACAGTCTTATTCCAATACTCATATAGTGAGTCACCCCCCCACACACACACAGTGACATTCTCACCCCCAGACCCCCCCCCATACACACAGTGACAGTCTCAAACCGCCCCTACACATAGCAAGTCTCACCTCCAGCCCCCTACACACATAGTGACAGTCTGACCCCCACTCACACAGTGGGGGTCAGACACACAGTGAGACAGTCCCAACCCTGCACTCTGCAAACACACACACACATACAGTGACAGTCTCACCCCCACACACAGACACTAACACAGTGAGAGTCTCAAACCCATGCCCTCCAAATACACACAGTGACAGTCTCAAACCTGTGCCCTCCAAACATACACTCTCACAGTGACAGTCTCAACCCCCCACACAGTGCAGTCTCAAACCCATACCCCAAAACGCACGCATCCTGACAGTCTGAAACTCCCACAGAGTGCAGTCTCAAACCTGTGCCCTCCCCACACATAGACTCACACAGTGACATTCTCAAACCCCCAACACAATGACAGTTTCACCCACACACAGACATTCACACAGTTACAATCTCAAACCCGCCCCATATACACAGTGACAGTTTCACCCCCACACAGACACTCACACAGTTACAATTTAACCTGCCCCTACACAGTGATAGTTTCACCTGCCATACACTCAGTGACAGTCTCAAACCCACCCCCACACACAGAGTGACAGTCTCACCTCCCTCCCCATACACACAGACACAGTGACAGTTTCAGACACACACAGTGACAGTCTCACCCCCGCACACACAGACACAGACGCTCACACAGTGACAGTCACCCCCACACACAGACGCTCACACAGTGACACCCCTGCACACACAGACACAAGATGCTCACACAGTGACAGTCTCACCCCCACACACACAGACACAGATGCTCACACAGTGACAGTCTCACCCCCACACAGACTCTCACAAAGTGACGGTCTCACTCCCCCCCCCCCCCCCCACACACAGACACAGATGCTCACAGTGACACTCTCACCCCTGCACACAGACACAGACTCTCACACAGTGACACTCATCCCTGCACACACAGACCCAGATGCTCACCCAGTTACAGTTGCACCCACCCCCCCCACACACACACAGATGTTCACACAGTGACACTCTCACCCCTGCACACACAGATGCTCACACAGTGACAGTCTCACCCCTGCCCACACAGACACAGATGCTCACACAGTGACAGTCTCACCCCCGCACCAGACAGACACTCACACAGTGACAGTCTCACCCCTGCACACAGATGCTCACACAGTGACACTCTCACCCCTGCACACACAGATGCTCACACAGTAACAGTCTCACCCCTACACACAGACACAGACGCTCTCACAGTGACAGTCTCACCCCTGCACACAGATACAGACGCTCTCACAGTATCAGTCTCACACCTGCAGACACAGATGCTCACACAGTGAAGCTCTCACCCCTGCACACACAGACACACACTCACACAGTGACAGTCTCACCCCTGGACACACAGCTACAGATGCTCACACAGTGACAGTCTCACCCCTGGACACACAGACACAGACGCTCACATAGTGACACTCTCACCCCTGCACACAAAGACACAGATGCTCACACAGTGACAGTCTCACCCCTGCACACACAGACACACACTCACACAGTGACAGTCTCACCCCCGCACACAGACAGATGCTCACACAGTGAGAGTCTCACCCCTGCAGACACAGACACTCACATAGTGACACTCTCACCCCTGCACACAAAGACACAGATGCTCACACAGTGACAGTCTCACCCCCGCACACAGACAGATGCTCACACAGTGAGAGTCTCACCCCTGCAGACACAGACACTCACATAGTGACACTCTCACCCCTGCACACAAAGACACAGATGCTCACACAGTGACAGTCTCACCCCTGCACACACAGATGCTCACACAGTAACAATCTCACCCCTGCACACACAAACACAGACTCTCTCACAGTGACAGTCTCACCCCCGCACACGCAGACACAGATGCTCACACAGTGACAGTCTCACCCCTGCCCACGCAGATACAGATGCTCCCACAGTGACAGTCTCACCCCTGCACACAAACACAGACGCTCACACAGTGACAGTCTCACCCCTGCACACACAGACGCTCCCACAGTGACAGTCTCACTCCTGCACACAAACACAGACGCTCTCACAGTGACAGTCTCACCCCTGCACACACAGACACAGACGCTCACACAGTGACAGGCTCACCCCCGCACACGCAGACACAGACGCTCACACAGTGACAGTCTCACCCCTGCCCATGCAGACACAGATGCTTCCACAGTGACAGTCTCACCCCTGCACACAAACACAGACGCTCCCACAGTGACAGTCTCACCCCTGCACACACAGACACAGACGCTCCCACAGTGACAGTCTCACCCCTGCACACACAGATGCTCCCACAGTGACAGTCTCACCCCTGCACACAAACACAGACGCTCTCACAGTGACAGTCTCACCCCTGCACACACAGACACAGACGCTCACACAGTGACAGGCTCACCCCTGCACACACAGACACAGACGCTCTCACAGTGACAGTCTCACCCCGGTACACACAGACACAGACGCTCCCACAGTGACAGTCTCACCCCCGCACACGCAGACACAGACACTCACACAGTGACAGTCTCACCCCTGCCCATGCAGACACAGATGCTCCCACAGTGACAGTCTCACCCCTGCACACAAACACAGACGCTCACACAGTGAGTCTCACCCCTGCACACACAGACACAGACGCTCCCACAGTGACAGTCTCACCCCTGCACACACAGACGCTCCCACAGTGACAGTCTCACCCCTGCACACACAGACGCTCTCACAGTGACAGTCTCGGCCAGCTCTTAGCTGAGTCAGACTCGCCCCAGCAGCGCTTTCCTTCCCCGCCCCCCGAGCTCCTTCTTCCGCGGCACAGACCTGACCCGAGTTTCCGGCAAGTCCCAGCGCCGAGAGTTGCCCCGGAGGAGCGAGGGGCTCCGGTCCGCCAGGACGTGCGGCCGCGGAGGTAAGAGAGGGAGCTCTCGGGGTCAGGGACAGACCCTGCTGCAGCTCTCTAACCCGTCATAGAATGTCCGTATTCTCTGCAGCGCTTAATCCGGATTCACACTACATCATCCGGGGGGCTGGATGCCAAGAAGGACTTGAAGCGGCTTGTACTCTCCTGGCTGCTAAGTGTTGAAAGTTCTCGTAGGAGGTTTTTGCCCTTCACTCGCTGCTAAAGCTCACCTTTAAGGTACGGAGGACATGCCACTCATATATTATATAGGGACTCCCCCTATATAACATGCCCGGAAGATGTGGTGAGAATAGGACGCCAAACACAAACGTTATTGTGATGGGGGGAGCGGTACACACGGGGTCTTACACACGCACTCTTCTTCCTTCAGAAAGCAGGTTCAAAAGCAAACATCTCCCAGGTGGAAGAACCCTTCGTGATAAGGGCACCTCTGTATCTCTGTCCTGTCTGTATCTCTGTCCTCTGCTCTTTTGAATGTTTGGCTGCAGCAGTGGTCACCACATTCATTCATTCATTCATTACTGCAGTTTGCATTGGTTACACAACTCGCAACTGCTGCCTTACACTGGCTCAGTGGCCCCCAATCACATGGATGTTTGGCCTGTGTTACATAATAATATAGAGAAGACAGCAGAGCAAGACCAAAAGGCCCATCCAGTCTGCCCAGCAAGCTGCTGTTTGTAGTAATTGCCTCTCCCTGCAGCTTACCCCCATTTTATTGTTAAGGGCAGTAACTGCCGCTCCATGCAGGTTACCCCCATGTTTCTGTTAAGGGCAGTAACTGCCGCTCCATGCAGGTTACCCCCATGTTTCTGTTAAGGGCAGTAACTGCCGCTCCGTGCAGGTTACCCCCATGTTTCTGTTAAGGGCAGTAACTGCCGCTCCGTGCAGGTTACCCCCATGTTTCTGTTAAGGGCAGTAACTGCCGCTCCGTGCAGGTTACCCCCATGTTTCTGTTAAGGGCAGTAACTGCCGCTCCGTGCAGGTTACCCCCATGTTTCTGTTAAGGGCAGTAACTGCCGCTCCATGCAGGTTACTCCCATGTTTCTGTTAAGGGTAGTGACTGCAGCTCCATGCAGGTTACCCCCATGTTTCTGTTAAGGGCAGTAACTGCCGCTCCATGCAGGTTACCCCCATGTTTCTGTTAAGGGTAGTGACTGCAGCTCCATGCAGGTTACCCCCATGTTTCTGTTAAGGGCAGTAACTGCCACTCCATGCAGGTTACCCCCATGTTTCTGTTAAGGGCAGTGACTGCCGCTCCATGCAGGTTACCCCCATGTTTCTGTTAAGGGCAGTAACTGCCGCTCCATGCAGGTTACCCCCATGTTTCTGTTAAGGGCAGTAACTGCCACTCCATGCAGGTTACCCCCATGTTTCTGTTAAGGGCAGTAACTGCCGCTCCATGCAGGTTACCCCCATGTTTCTGTTAAGGATAGTAACTGCCACTCCGTGCAGGTTACCCCCATGTTTCTGTTAAGGGCAGTAACTACCGCTCCGTGCAGGTTACCCCCATGTTTCTGTTAAGGATAGTAACTGCCGCTCCGTGCAGGTTACCCCCATGTTTCTGTTAAGGATAGTAACTGCCGCTCCGTGCAGGTTACCCCCATGTTTCTGTTAAGGATAGTAACTGCCGCTCCGTGCAGGTTGCCCCCATGTTTCTGTTAAGGATAGTAACTGCCGCTCCGTGCAGGTTACCCCCATGTTTCTGTTAAGGATAGTAACTGCCGCTCCGTGCAGGTTGCCCCCATGTTTCTGTTAAGGATAGTAACTGCCGCTCCGTGCAGGTTACCCCCATGTTTCTGTTATGGGAAGTAATTGCCGCTCCATGCAGGTTACCCCCATGTTTCTGTTAAGGGCAGTAACTGCCGCTCCGTGCAGGTTACCCCCATGTTTCTGTTAAGGGCAGTAACTGCCGCTCCGTGCAGGTTACCCCCATGTTTCTGTTAAGGGCAGTAACTGCCGCTCCGTGCAGGTTACCCCCATGTTTCTGTTAAGGGCAGTAACTGCCGCTCTGTGCAGGTTACCCGCATGCAGAGTTTACCCCATTTTTCATGTCTGTCCTTTACCCTGCATGGATCTGTACTGTTTATGCTGTGCCCTTTTGAATTCCATCACCGTTCTCGCTTTCCCCAGCTCTTTCCTTTTTACCACACATGACTGTATTTGTTTAATCAGACCTGTTCTTTTTATAAATGTATATATATATATATATATATATATATATATCTATGAGTATTCATACCAATTTTTCACTTTTATCACATTTTTATTTTTTATTTCTTTATATTTTCCACATTCATATTTCTAAAACAACCAGCTGAGCATTTTGTTATTCCACACTTCTTAAAATCAGACACATTGTTTTTCAAAGCCGTTATTCCATTTCTCCATAACCTTCATAGATGTTATTCCCCACAACACATACAGGAATTTTTCACAAATAGTCTTCTTCAGATGTGTAATACCTTATCCTATTCATACACGAATTTCTCAATATTAACATTTAAGTATACATTTCTCAATTCACACCCCGAGGTTCATACACCTTCCACATTTTTTCAGTGATGATATCATTCAAGTATAGGTTTTTCCATTCGTGTTTTCACAAATATGTGAGGTTTTTGCAGATGTAGAACAGATCTTCATGTACCGCACTCCCCAACACGGAGGCCTCGGTGTTTCACCACCCACGCGGCTTCCTCAGGGGGACTCTAAACATTGCTTTTATATACATAGCGTGGTTTTCTTAATTCTGACTTTACTCTATCTCCGTCTCTCCTCATTCTCAAATTCTTATCACAAACGTAGTTAAACGACTCGTTACTACTCCTTAAACGATCCCCTTCGTCATGTTTGTAGCGCCATTACTGACTGCTTGAACCCTTTCAAAGGAGGCATCTGTGAAGGTTATTGAGAAATGGAATAACGGCTTTGAAAAATAATGTGCTTGATTTTAAGAAGTGTGGAATAGCAAATTGCTCAGCTGCTTGTTTTAGAAATATGAATGTGGAAAATATAGAGAAATAAACGAAATAAAAAATAAACATTTGATAAAAGTGAAAAATTGGTATGAATCTTCATTTGTGATTTGTATATATTGAATTTTGGGGAGGATCAGATGCAATAAATACGTGATCTGTCTTTTGGTGATTATATTTAATAGCGAATTTTCAGAACCCTTTCCCCTGAGGTTAACTTTCAGGTGTTGATACTGTGCTACTTATTTTTTGTGGGTCTGAATTTGGTATCTGTGTGCCTTGTTGAAGGGCTCTTTATCCACTCACTCCAGTGCTTGCTTTTCTTAAATAGTCTTCCATACGTTTAATGCACTATTAAATTAATTGTTCATCTAAGTGATTAGTATTCTTTCCAATAAAAATATATGTTCCACAAAGAGACAAATTGACATGAGGACTCTTTGTCATGATCCTGGCTGCTAGGCAGCCTCCCCACCAGCAGAGGTCCTCAGGGAACCACCTTATCTCCTGTGCTGGCCACCTCTTTGGTGCTCCAATGACTCAGCAAGGACAGCCCTATTTAGCCCTCACTTTCCCACAACTCGGTGCCTCTTCATTGAGTCAAATTGGCCCAGCTTGCTTTAATTTGCTACTGTGTGGCCCCTGTGGCCTTCTTGCTGCACCTTGCCTTGTGGCCTCCCTGCCATGTCCTGTGGCCTGCTCGGCCTTCCTGCCTTGCCTTGTAGCCTGCTTAGCCTGCCAGTCCTGTCCTCTGGACTCCTTTCCTTGTCCTGCAACTTCCTTGGCCATCTTGCCCTTCCTTGTTGCCTTCGTGTCTTCTAGAATTTCTTGGCCCTGTTTTGGGCCCTATTTCAGCCCCCTAGTCCATTTTTCTTTGCTTTGTGTTATATGTTCTTTGCTGTACTTTAGTTCTTCATTACCTGTGCTTGTATGTTCCTTGCCCTGTTCCTGTGTCCTTTCCTGTCCATTCCTAGCGTTGTCCTGTCCAGTCCTTGTCTTGACCTGCCTGGTCCTCCCTGTGGCCTCTGCTCCCTGTGGGCCTTCTGGCCTAGCGCTTGTCACCAGTTCCTGCCTGACTCCAGTTTCAGTCCCTGTCTCCAGTACCAGGCCTTGCCTCCATTTCCAGCCCTCATCTCCAGTTCCTGCCTGTCTCTGGTTCCAGCCTTATCTCTAGTTCCTGTCCTGCCTGACTGTGATCATGTACTATGCCAGGAAAGTCTTTCTGGCCACCCGTAACCTGAGGGCTCAACCCAAGGGGAGGGGGCTGGTCAGGAGGAAGACCTTGTCCTGTTCTGTCCTGAAATCCTGTACTGCTCCTACTGGGGGAATACCTAAATCCAGCCTGCCTGATCATGACTCTTATTCTTATTTATTTTTTATTTAAGTTCTTTTAATATACCGATGCTCAAGACCAGGTCTTATCGTACCGGTTTACAGTGTAACTGGGGGAAATCAATTAACAACTATATAGAAGGTAAAGTTACATTAAACAGGGAGCAAGAACATGGGAGTTGGAAGACAGGAGAGATATATAAATGAAAGATATATAAACGAATATATTCAGTGCAGTAACTGTGGTGCACTATTTCTAAGGCAGACCATCTAGAAATGCAGAGCTTCCACCATCTGTCTGTAGTTCTCTGCACTTGTAAAGTTGCTGGCTGAGCTTGAAGAGCTAAAATTAAAACAGCCTCCACTGCTAGACAACATTCAGAAAATCTGCCACCGCTCCCACAAAGGATAAAAAAACAAAACTAAACAAATCAAAACAGAAAGAGATGAGTCACGGTAAGCTCTGACAGAAGACAACACAGCCCATGACTCAACTTTTGGGGCTTTTTTCATTTTTTTGGTTCGTATAATTTTTTTTTTCAGTTTTCTTTGTTTACCAAACTGAAAAAAACATTATAAACCAAAAATAATCCCAAAAACAAAAAAAGAATAGTAACAGGCCTCACGGAGGCCCTCTGTCCCCTTTCCCACCCCAACAGAAGTCTGTGAGGCAACAATGGGAAGTGGTAAATGGAGTTCATACTGAGGAGGGGGGGATACTAGTGATGTGATGCAGGGTTTGGTCCTTGGACCGGTTCTTTACAAAATATTTGTGAGCAACATTGTGGAAGGATTACCAGGAAAGGTTTATCTTTTTGCTAATACCAAAATCTGCAACAGTGTAGACAGCCAGGCAGGTGTGGAAAATACGAAAAGGGATCTGGCAAAGCTCATGGAATGGTCTAGGACGGTGCTGGCAGCTAAGATTTAATGCTAAGAAATGCAGAATTATGTGTTTAGGATGCAAAACCCAAGGGAAAAATACAGTATGAGAATTAAATTCTTATAAGCATGAAAGCAAATCAGGATCTGGGGGTGACTGTATCTGATGATCTTAAGGAGGCCAAAAGGTGGATAAAGCGATGGTAAAAGCCAGAAAGCTACTTGGCTGCACAGGGAGAGGAAGGGTCAGCAGAGAAAGGGAGGTGACACTGCCCCTGTACAGGTCCCTGGTGAGTCCTCACTGGGAATACTGAGTACAGTTCTGGAGACCCCACTTTCCAGAGGATATAAACAGGATGGGAGACGCTCCAGAGGGGGCTACTAAAATGGGCAGTGGTCTTCATTCTAAAGCACATGGGGAGAGACTTAAAGATCTAACCATGTACACCCTAGGGGAAAGGGGAGATAGGGGAGATAGGATAGAGACATTCAAATATCTGAAAGGTTTCCATGCACAGGAGGTGAGCCTCTTTCAACGGGGTGAAAGGGGGTAGACCCAGGAGTAATCTTAGGAAATATGTATTTACAGAGAGGGTGGCGGATGCAAGGAACAGCCTCCTAGTGGAGGTGCTGGAGACAAAACCAGTATCTGAATTCAGAAAGCTTGGGATAAATACAGGGGATCTCTGAGGGAGCGGTGGGAATTGAGAAGGTGAATAGTTGGTATGGATGGGCAGACTGGATAAGCCATATGATCTTTTTCAGCCATCATGTTTCAATGTTTCTGTGTTTCTTCAGGCCTCTCCAACCGTGCTCCAGTCACAAAATAGCTTGCGGCACAGGCCTACCCAGTTCAGTCTAGACACGCCCCTCCAACACCCTCCCCTCTCTTCCAAAAATCTCCTGGGTGAAGCTGAGGTGTTGGTTGATATTTTCTGTCAGCTTGTTCTTTAAAACTTCTCGCTGCTTGTTCCAAAAGAAGCTGTTTTTATTGCTAAGTTCCTGTAGCTCCTGCCCCATCAGGTTAGCTTCTGGACGATTGTCAGGAATTGGTCTAGGCATACGGGGATGGCATCCAAAGACAATATACAAGGGTGATGACCCTGTGGAAGTATTCACATGTCTGTTATGGGCAAATTCATTAGATCACGTAGGCACGTAGAAAGGCCTTGAAGCTTTGAGTCATCCATTTGGTTTGTCCGTTGCTTTGGGGGTGATAAATGGAGGTGAAATCCAAAATAATTCCAAACTTCCTGCAGAGGCCTTTCCAATATCAAACTGTAAAATGAACTCCCCCGGTCAGTTTGTGAAGTGGCAGGCTGTGTAGCCGGAAGATGAGTTGCACAAAGAGTTTAGTCAATTCAGGCGTGGCTGGGAAGCCCAGAAGAGATATGAAATGCGCCGTCTTTGAGAATCTATCCTCTACCTCCCAGAGAGGGGAAAGTCAGTGATGAAGTCAGTGGCCTCATGGGTCCAGGGTTCCTTGGGGGCTGGCAGCAGCTGTAACAACCCCCAAAGTTGTGCTCTCACAATTTTATTCATGGCGCACACAGGGCAGGACTCTATGTAACGCTTAATGTCAGTCTTCATCCGAAGCCACCAGTAGTGTTGCACGATTAATTCCTATGTCCGAGTGATGCCAGGATGACCAGACAGGCGGGTGTCGTGATCCCTTGAAGAACTTTCTGTTGTAGGCACTGGGGTAGCACAGTCTTCCCAGGCGGAACTATGAATGTGGCCACAACCACTATTTAAGCTGGATCATTGACAGGGCTGGTGCAAGGGTGATAGGCACCCTAGGCGACTTCTGCCTTGTGCCCTCCCCCAGTTGCATCACCCCGTGCCATGCTGCCCCCGCCGGTCTCGGCCTTGGCTCTTTGCTCTTCTTTGCCACAAGCAGGATAAGCTCCGCTCACGGCACCACATGGCGTCTCTTCGGCACTCCCTAAGTGTTAGTACCATAGGCGACCGCCTAGTTTGCCTAATGGACCCGCCAGCCTTTATCATTGATCTACACCTTGAGTATTGTGTGCAGTTTCAGTCACTGCATATCAAAAATGACATAGAATTAGAAAAGGTACACAGAAGGGCAACCAAAATAAAGGGGATGGAATGATTGCCCTATAAGAAAAAGCTAAAGAGGTTAGGACTCTTCAGCTTGGAGAAGAGACAACTGAGGGGAGATATGATGGAGGTCTATAAAATAGATAAATCAAAATCGGTTGTTTACTCTTTCAAAAAGTACAAAAACTAGGGGACAATCAATAAAGTTACAAGGTGATACATTTAAGATACATAGAAGAAAATATTTTTTTACTCAATGCATAAACTCTGGAATTCATTGCCAGAGGATGTGGTGAAAACCATTAGTATAGCTGTGTTTAAAAGAAGGTTTGGATAAGTTCCCAGAAGAAAAGTCCATAAACCATTATTAATGGTGGACTTGGGCAAATCCATTGCTTATCCCTGGGACAAGCAGTATGGAATCCATCGACCTTTGGGGATCCTGCCAGGTACTTGTGACCTGGATTGGCCAATGTTGGAAACAGAATACTGGGCTTAATGGATCTTTGGTCTGATCCAGTATGGCAAATTTTATGTTCTTATATTCTTTTTTGCTGTGGCGTTTCCAGGGGTTTTTTTGTGTCAAAGTAACAGGAGAAAACATTGGCTTGCTGTTTTTTCTCAGCGGGTCAGTACTGCAAAAAGTCAAATTGGTTAAAAAACATTGACCAGCAAGCTTACTCTGAGCTTGTGCCAGATGTTAAAGGTTTTTCTGATCACATATAAATGGTTACTGGGTGCTTAGCTCCTTCCAGCAGGTGTCACCTTTCTTCCAAGTCTAGCTTGACCGCTAGCAGATCACAATCACCAATGGTATAATTCTCTGCTGTAGAGAATTTCTTTGAAAAGTAGGAGCAGGTGATGAGGATATCATTATGGTTGTGCTGTAGGAGGACAGCGTCTACGCCGAGAGTGGATGCATCTACTTCCAGAATGAATGGTTTGGACGGATCTGGGTGGTGTAGGCACATATCAAGGGTGAACTCCTCGTTCAACCACGCAAAGGCTTGGATTGTGTCTGAGGTCTAATTCTTGGTGTCAGAGCCTTTTTTAGTAAGGGCAGTGAGTGGGACTGCTGAGGAGTAATCATGGATAAATTGCTTGTAGTAATTTGTGAGTCTCAGGAACCATTGAAGACCATTGAGTGTCTGGGCCATGCCAGTATGGACCTTAATTTCTCTGGGTCCATCCAGAGGCCTTGATGTGAGATATCCCAAGAAGGGAAGTTCTTTCTGCTCAAAGGTACACTTCTCTAACTTAGCATATAGGTGGTGCTCACAGAGACTTTGGAGGACCTGTTTCACATGATGTCGATGCTCAGACAATGACTGAGAAGACTAAGATGTCATCCAGGTAAATTACCACATGAGAGTAGAGCAGGACTTGGAATATCTTGATTATCATAAATTGGAAGACTGCAGGAGTATTGCACAACCTGAAAAGCATCACTAAGGTTCTCATAGTGTCTGTCACAGGTGTTGAAGGCGGTCTTCCACTCATCATCCTCTCTGATTCTGATCAGGTTGCATGCCCCCTGAAGGTCCAGTTTGGTAAATACTTGTATGTTCTGAAGGAGATTAAAGATCTCATAGATCAAGGGAAGAAGATATTGATTCTTCTTATTAACAGAGTTAAGACCATGGTAATCAATACAGGGATGTAACAACCCATCCTTGTTCCCAATTAAAAAGAATCCAGCCCCTGCAGGTAAGGAAGAGGGACAAATGAAGCCTCATTCTAAATTCTCCTTAATGTATTTGGGCATAGCCTCTGTTTCTGGAGCAGAAAGTGGGTATACTCTGCTTCTGGATGGAACCTTGCTGGGAATCATGTCTATGGCCCAATCATAGGAGTGACGTAGCAGAAGGACCTCCGCCTGTTTACTGAAAACAACAGTGAATTTGGTATACTGTGTGGCAGACCTGGAAGTTCTCACGTTACTGTCCAAGCCACAGATACCATCGGGGAGACTTTGGTAAGGCATTGCTCATGACAATTAGGACCCCATCTGGCAATTTTCAAAGAGTCCCAGTCAATGTGGGGCTTATGTAGCATGAACCATGGCAGGACCAGGGTTATTGCATTGATTGCTTTGGGCAACACGTAGAGGCTAATTTGTTCTCCATGCAAGATCCCTGTTTGCATAGTCAGTGGTACTGTGACTCTTGTAACCTGTCTAGGTAGGCATTCTCCATAAATGGAGGAGATCGAGAGTGGGGTGTTCAAGGGAACCGTTGGTAAGCGGTAATGTTGACCAGGGCCTCATGGATAGCACTGCCTCCAGTGCCTATATCCTAAAACTCAAGAGCATCGGCAAGAATGACCACAAGGCGTGGTCATTGTTAAAAAATACCATTCTAGAAGCACAGTCCAGATGTATTCCACACATTAAGAAAGGTGGAAAGAAGGCAAAACGATTACCGGCATGGTTAAAAGGGGAGGTGAAAGAAGCTATTTTAGCCAAAAGATCTTCATTCAAAAATTGGAAGAAGGATCCAACAGAAGAAAATAGGATAAAGCATAAACATTGGCAAGTTAAATGTAAGACATTGATAAGACAGGCTAAGAGAGAATTTGAAAAGAAGTTGGCTGTAGAGGCAAAAACTCACAGTAAAAACTTTTTTAAATATATCCGAAGCAGAAAGCCTGTGAGGGAGTCAGTTGGACCGTTAGATGATCGAGGGGTTAAAGGGGCACTTAGAGAAGATAAGGCCATCGCGGAAAGATTAAATGATTTCTTTGCTTCGGTGTTTACTGAAGAGGATGTTGGGGAGGGTACCCGTAATGGAGAAGGTTTTCATGGGTAATGATTCAGATGGACTGAATCAAATCACGGTGAACCTAGAAGATGTGGAAGGCCTGATTGACAAACTGAAGAGCAGTAAATCACCTGGACCGGATGGTATACACCCCAGAGTTCTGAAGGAACTAAAAAATGAAAAAATTGGCCACTGTTGGAAACAGGATGCTGGGCTTGATGGACCCTTGGTCTGACCCAGTATGGCATTTTCTTATGTTCTTATGTTCTTAATATTCCCATCAGACAGACATACTGGAACCAATAGTTATGGAGAGGTGCAGGGATGACTAGGGTGGCCTCTCTCACCAGGCCTATTTCCTTGAGTTTCCCAGTTTGTTTGGGCATCAACTTGCGAAATGCCCAGGTGTAGCGCAGTATAAACAGAGGTAAAGGTTACGGCAGCTACTTCTCCTCAGCCGATAGCTTAAAACAATCCAACTGCATGGCTTTGGATGGTGCAGGTCCTGACTGTGGAGGAGAGCAGGTGGCTACAGGATGCTGGAAATTTAAAGCACGATGGAGAGTGGCGAGCCGAACTTCTCGCCTTGGCCCATTCCTGGAACCTCAGGTCCCGTTGTACGGACAGGCCAATCAGCCCTCCAAGGTAAGAACATAAGAACATAAGAAAATGCCATACTGGGTCAGACCAAGGGTCCATCAAGCCCAGCATCCTGTTTCCAACAGAGGCCAATCCAGGCCATAAGAACCTGGCAAGTACCCCAAAACTAAGTCTATTCCATGTTACCATTGCTAATGTCAGTGGCTATTCTCTAAGTGAACTTAATAGCAGGAAATGGACTTCTCCTCCAAGAACTTAATCAATCCTTTTTTAAACACAGCTATACTAACTGCACTAACCACATCCTCTGGCAACAAATTCCAGAGTTTAATTGTGCGTTGAGTAAAAAAGAACTTTCTCCAATTAGATTTAAATGTGCCCCATGCTAACTTCATGGAGTGCCCCCTAGTCTTTCAACAATCCGAAAGAGTAAATAACCGATTCACATCTATCCATTCTAGACCTCTCATGATTTTAAACACCTCTATCATATCCCCCCTCAGCCGTCTCTTCTCCAAGCTGAAAAGTCCTAACCTCTTTAGTCTTTCCTCATAGGGGAGCTGTTCCATTCCCCTTATCATTTTGGTAGCCCTTCTCTGTACCTTCTCCATCGCAATTATATCTTTTTTTAGATGCGGCGACCAGAATTGTACACAGTATTCAAGGTGCGGTCTCACCATGGAGCAATACAGAGGCATTATGACATTTTCCGTTTTATTCACCATTCCCTTTCTAATAATTCCCAACATTCTGTTTGCTTTTTGACTGCCGCAGCACACTGAACTGATGATTTCAATGTGTTATCCACTATGACGCCTAGATCTCTTTCTTGGGTTGTAGCACCTAATATGGAACCCAACATTGTGTAATTATAGCATGGGTTATTTTTCCCTATATGCATCACCTTGCACTTGTCCACATTAAATTTCATCTGCCATTTGGATGCCCAATTTTCCAGTCTCACAAGGTCTTCCTGCAATTTATCACAATCTGCTTGTGATTTAACTACTCTGAACAATTTTGTGTCATCTGCAAATTTGATTATCTCACTCGTCGTATTTCTTTCCAGATCATTTACAAATATATTGAAAAGTAGGGGGTCCCAATACAGATCCCTGAGGCACTCCACTGCCCACCCCCTTCCACTGAGAAAATTGTCCATTTAATCCTACTCTCTGTTTCATGTCTTTTAGCCAGTTTGCAATCCACGAAAGGACATCGCCACCTATCCCATGACTTTTTACTTTTCCTAGAAGCCTCTCATGAGGAACTTTGTCAAACGCCTTCTGAAAATCCAAGTACACTACATCTACCGGTTCACCTGTATCTGGTATGTCTTGGGCAGCCAGCTCATCTTTAATGTGATCCAAGATTCCTTGGTGGAAAATCACAATCACTGCCCCACTGAAGTTCAGAAGCCAGTGTATGGAATTACACTGCATTTCCCCTGAAGGTATCTGGCCATGGTGTTCAGCTGATCTTGTCGTTGTTGAAACTGGTGCGCTAGGCTGATGAGGGCAGGAGGCAAGTCCACCGAGCTCATGGCCTCATGAGCCATGAGCTCGGTGGACTTGCCTGTGGTGGGCTTGCCTGTGGTGAGTGTGGCGCCCATAGTGCTGTGGCATAGGTGATGCAGTCTCGAGGGCGAACCCCCCAAGGCCTAAGCTGGCAGCTGGCAAATGCGCCCTGTAGCAGGACAGTCTGAAGCTTCACTTTTACCAGCCCCCTCCCCTCACAGGTTGAGCCCCTTGGGTTCTTGCCCGCCGGCAGGACTTAGGCGGGTTTCTAGGGTGATGGTGATAGCTAGAGTCCAGAGTCATACAAGGGTCAGGGCAGGCAGCAGGCTAACAGAGTCAGAGATGGGCTAAGTTCGGGGCAGGCTGCTGGCAAGAATAGTCAGGGCCAGGCAAGGGGATCAGATCCAGGTGGCAGGCCAACGTGACCAGGTCCAGACAAAGGTCAAGATCCAGAGAGGCAAGCCAAGGGTGGATGACGACACTGGATGAAACGAGTAAGGTTAAACAAGGCAGGGCCAGAAGGCAAGGCTGGACAAGTCATAAGAACATAAGAAGTTTCCATACTGGGTCAGACCAAGGGTCCATCAAGCCCAGCATCCTGTTTCCAACAGTGGCCAATCCAGGCCATAAGAGCCTGGCAAGTACCCAAAAACTAAGTCTATCCCATGCTACTGATGCCAGTAAAAGCAATGACTATTTTCTAAGTCAAGTTGATTAATAGCAGGTAATGGACTTCTCCTCCAAGAACATATCCAATCCTTTTTTAAACCCAGCTACGCTAACTGCACTAACCACATCCTCTGGCAACAAATTCCAGAGTTTAATTGTGCATTGAGTGAAAAAACTTTCTCCGATTAGTTTTAAATGTGCTACTTGCTAACTTCATGGAGTGCTCTCTAGTCCTTCTATTATCCGAAAGAGTAAATAACCGATTCACATCTACCCGTTCTGGTCGACAGGAAGAAACAGCAGGACAAGGCAAGGCTGGATGGCAGAAAACCAGGAACGCAAGAAGTAGCAATACTTACTGCAAGCAGGAGACCCATTGCTCAGGCGTTTGATGCTCCTTCAGAGGAGTCTTGTATGCAGAGTAGGCCTTGATGTCATCAGAGGGTACCGCAGCCAAGTTCCTGCCACGGGCCCTTTAAGTGTGAGGCTGCTGGGGGCGCGCGCAGGCCTCTGGGAAGCTGGAAGGAGCAGCAATCAGCTGTGTCCCATGCCACATGGAACCGTGTCCTGGGCTTTGCTGCATGCAAACCGCAGCGAATTTCTCAGCATCTGGGGGTGAGTACCGCGGATCGTTGGGCCTTCTCCGCGAGCCGTGAATCCTAACAAGTATGAGCTACTTGCTAGTGCGCAGGATATGCTGAAATGAAATGCAAACAGCATTTGGATTTTTCAGAATGAGTCTGGTTTTCGTTTGCTCCATATGGAATGAATCGAAAAAGGACTCCATCATTCGGGCCGATTCAGTAAAGTGCGCTGGGCCTTGCGCACTGTTCAACAGGGGTTTGGCCACGTGTTTTCGAGGGGCATCTATTACCCCTTACACTGTAAGGGGTTTAGCGCCTCGAAAATGCCCGGCCAACCCCCTGAAAACTAACAGCGCTCATCACATGCAAAATGCACGCGGATTATTAGTCACCCAGGTTACAGAAAGTAAAATGTGAGGCCAACCCGCAGATTCTATGCTCATAAATTAACGCCCGTTCTCCCCTCATCATTACTGAATCGGCCTGATTGTGTTTTACCCATTCTGGTAAAAAAAAAAAAAAAAATGCACATCCTTTTCCATGAAATAGGATTTAAAATAAATCAGAGAGAATTTTTTTCACTCAGCACACAATCGAGCTGTAGAATCTGTTACCAGAGGATGTGGTGAAGGCATCTAACACAGTGGGGTTTAAAAGTTCATGCAAACGATGTCATACAAAAGCTACTGTGTTAATTAAGTACGAATATACTGGCGTCATACAGAGAAACATTGAAATGACGGCAGAATAGGACCAAGTGGTCCATCCAGTCTGCCCAGCAAGCTTATGATAGCATCAGCTGCTCCGTGCAGGTCACCCCCAAACTTATCGTTTTCCCAGACCATAAAGGTCAGGGCCCTCGTTGATTGCCATCTGAGTCCAATACCCCTTTACCCCTTGCTGTGGAAGCAGACCTGCACATTGACATTCGAGTAGATGACGACGAAGAAACAAGTATAAAAATAATCATGTACAAGTAGTGTAAATCCCAAGCCACTTTATATTTCTTAAACACAGTTTTTTATGCAATTAAAAGTCATTTCTTTGTGCAGTGATACCATGGAGGGAAACTTCCCCTAGTGGGGGAGATGAAAAGGAAACACCTCATTCCCGATGCAAGTGCCAGATTTAAATTCTGGCTTGAGATTTAGCTCCTAATCCAGAGAATTCTCTCCTTGAAGGCTGCTGTTATATCACCATTCCCATGAATTACATCTCTGTTCAGTGTATTTGCCGACGACACTGTAAAACACTCCACCCGTTGGCTGAACGCTCTCCTCGCTGTCAGCACTGAAACGTGCACAACACTGACAGTGTTTCGGCGCCAGTCGCCTGCATCAGGGGCTGCTCGCACGTTCTAAACGTGTAGCATCACATTCTGTATTTGTGCTAAAACAAACCCAGCCCTACCTCTCCTTCACACCCACACACACTCTATTCCCGATTCCTCAGGCACTCATCTCATGGACAGGTTGCTTTTATCAATAGTCAGATTTCATCTTCAGGAACAAAATTTTAACAAAATCATTACAAATATTGTAGAGACCAAGTGCACCCATGACCCTTGTAGTGCTCCCAGTGCTGCACTGTTGGTAAATCTCACACCCGTGACCCTTAGTGCTCCCAGTGCTGCACTGTTGGTAAATCTCACACTCGTGACCCTTAGTGCTCTCAGTGTTGCACTGTTGCTAAATCTCACACCCGTGACCCTTAGTGCTCCCAGTGCGGCACTGTTGGTAAATCTCACACCCGTGACCCTTAGTGCTCTCAGTGCTGCACTGTTGGTAAATCTCACACCCATGAGCCTTAGTGCTCCCAGTGCTGCACTGTTGGTAAATCTCACACCTGTGACCCTTAGTGCTCTCAGTGCTGCACTGTTGCTAAATCTCACACCCGTGACCCTTAGTGCTCCCAGTGCTGCACTGTTGGTAAATCTCACACCCATGACCCTTGTAATGCTCCCAGTGCTGCACTGTTGCTAAATCTCACACCCGTGACCCTTAGTGCTCCCAGTGCTGCACTGTTGGTAAATCTCACACCCGTGACCCTTAGTGCTCCCAGTGCGGCACTGTTGGTAAATCTCACACCCGTGACCCTTAGTGCTCCCAGTGCTGCACTGTTGGTAAATCTCACACCCGTGACCCTTAGTGCTCTCAGTGCTGCACTGTTGGTAAATCTCACACCCGTGACCCTTAGTGCTCCCAGTGCTGCACTGTTGGTAAATCTCACACCCGTGACCCTTAGTGCTCCCAGTGCTGCACTGTTGGTAAATCTCACACCCGTGACCCTTAGTGCTCCCAGTGCTGCACTGTTGGTAAATCTCACACCCGTGACCCTTAGTGCTCCCAGTGCTGCACTGTTGGTAAATCTCACACCCGTGACCCTTAGTGCTCCCAGTGCTGCACTGTTGGTAAATCTCACACCCGTGACCCTTAGTGCTCCCAGTGCTGCACTGTTGGTAAATCTCACACCCGTGACCCTTATTGCTCCCAGTGCTGCACTGTTGGTAAATCTCACACCCGTGACCCTTAGTGCTCCCAGTGCTGCAATGTTGGTAAATCTCACACCCGTGACCCTTAGTGCTCTCAGTGCTGCACTGTTGGTAAATCTCACACCCGTGACCCTTAGTGCTCTCAGTGCTGCACTGTTGGTAAATCTCACACCCGTGACCCTTAGTGCTCTCAGTGCTGCACTGTTGGTAAATCTCACACCTGTGACCCTTAGTGCTCCTAGTGCTGCACTGTTGGTAAATCTCCCTGAGTCTGATGGGATTTAGCTACAAAGTTGTGCTGAGCCCCTGCTCTTTTCGCTGTATTGCTTTTGTAATTTCCCTTGTACATGGTGTTCTGGAGATTTGGAGAGCACTTTATTGGGCTCCTCTCTCTATATCTTTCTGTGTGCAGGTCAACCTGAACTTCGCAGCTAGATGTGCGCAGCAGGGTCTGTACTGAGAAAAGACTTTGACTGACTTCCGTGTGGGTGGGTGGGTTTGGTGTTTTCTCTACTCCAGCCTGTTTTTAAATCTTATAGTTACTTCTGCATCAGGGGTAAGCCACTCCAGTCCCCAGGGCTGCAAACAGGTCTGGCTTTCCGCATTTCCACAATGAATAAGCAGGAGGTAGATTTGCATGCGTACATATTCATTCTCTACAGCCTAAAGAGAGGAGCTGTTGTAGCACTCCAGGACCCCAGAGCTGCCTAATACAAGCTAATCCAAGCAACTCATTGCATCTACACTGCAAACTAAAACCCATCTTAAACCCAAAGAGGATGGTCTGCAGCTTCCTCTAAATCAGTCCTAGGGCTCTCCCCCACTATCCCACAGCAAGCTGGATTTTCAAGATATCCCAAATAGTAAATGACAGCAGGAAAAGACCGAAATAATCTGACCAGCAAGGTTTTTTTAGGGTTGTAACTGCTGCTCTGTGCAGGTTACCCCCCGCTGCTCTCTTACCATCCTAGGGAGCCTTTGTGTTTATTTGATGCCTTTTTAAAACTCATTTTTCCCTGCACCACTTCCACTGAGAGGTCATATCAGGTATCCACCACCCTTCCCATGAAGCATCTACTATGAAAGTAATACTTTCAGAGATGCTGGCTGAACAAGACCATCTGCCCAGTTATCCTGTCAGCACTGGTAAGAATGCATCCCAGCTGCCAGCCACAGACTATGAGCAGCTGCCAGATTTATCCAGGACAATCTTTTTGTCTTCCTTCTTTGTACTCCATCATGTTAAGTAGAAGGATCCCAACATTGTTCCCTCCAGCACCCACCTTTCCCATGCCTAATCACCAAGCTCTATAATAATCTAGTGCCAGCAGCGCTAGCATGGCCACAGTCTAAACACATGGGCACCTCAGGCTCACTGAGTAGCCTGCCAGACAGACCCTGCTACGTGAGCGCTGCGTCTCTGCTAGGACTTCTAAGGTATCACAGAGCTTGCAGCCTGCCAGACAGACCCTGCTACGTGAGCGCTGCGTCTCTGCTAGGACTTCTAAGGTATCACAGAGCTTGCAGCCTGCCAGGCAGACCCTGCTACGTGAGCGCTGCGTCTCTGCTAGGACTTCTAAGGTATAACAGAGCTTGGAGCCTGCCAGACAGACCCTGCTACGTGAGCGCTGCGTCTCTGCTAGGACTTCTAAGGTATCACAGAGCTTGGAGCCTGCCAGACAGACCCTGCTACGTGAGCGCTGCGTCTCTGCTAGGACTTCTAAGGTATCACAGAGCTTGGAGCCTGCCAGACAGACCCTGCTACGTGAGCGCTGCGTCTCTGCTAGGACTTCTAAGGTATCACAGAGCTTGGAGCCTGCCAGACAGACCCTGCTACGTGAGCGCTGCGTCTCTGCTAGGACTTCTAAGGTATCACAGAGCTTGGAGCCTGCCAGGCAGACCCTGCTACATGAGCGCTGCGTCTCTGCTAGGACTTCTAAGGTATAACAGAGCTTGCAGCCTGCCAGACAGACCCTGCTACGTGAGCGCTGCGTCTCTGCTAGGACTTCTAAGGTATCACAGAGCTTGGAGCCTGCCAGACAGACCCTGCTACGTGAGCGCTGCGTCTCTGCTAGGACTTCTAAGGTATAACAGAGCTTGCAGCCTGCCAGACAGACCCTGCTACGTGAGCGCTGCGTCCCTGCTAGGACTTCTAAGGTATCACAGAGCTTGCAGCCTGCCAGACAGACCCTGCTACGTGAGCGCTGCGTCTCTGCTATTACTTCTAAGGTATCACAGAGCTTGGAGCCTGCCAGACAGACCCTGCTACGTGAGCGCTGCGTCTCTGCTAGGACTTCTAAGATATAACAGAGCTTGCAGCCTGCCAGACAGACCCTGCTACGTGAGCGCTGCGTCCCTGCTAGGACTTCTAAGGTATCACAGAGCTTGGAGCCTGCCAGACAGACCCTGCTACGTGAGCGCTGCGTCTCTGCTATTACTTCTAAGGTATCACAGAGCTTGGAGCCTGCCAGACAGACCCTGCTACGTGAGCGCTGCGTCTCTGCTATTACTTCTAAGGTATCACACAGCTTGGAGCCTGCCAGACAGACCCTGCTACGTGAGCGCTGCGTCTCTGCTAGGACTTCTAAGGTATCACACAGCTTGGAGCCTGCCAGACAGACCCTGCTACGTGAGCGCTGCGTCTCTGCTAGGACTTCTAAGGTATCACACAGCTTGGAGCCTGCCAGACAGACCCTGCTACGTGAGCGCTGCGTCTCTGCTATTACTTCTAAGGTATCACAGAGCTTGGAGCCTGCCAGACAGACCCTGCTACGTGAGCGCTGCGTCTCTGCTATTACTTCTAAGGTATCACACAGCTTGGAGCCTGCCAGACAGACCCTGCTACGTGAGCGCTACGTCTCTGCTAGGACTTCTAAGGTATCACAGAGCTTGGAGCCTGCCAGACAGACCCTGCTACGTGAGCGCTGCGTCTCTGCTATTACTTCTAAGGTATCACAGAGCTTGGAGCCTGCCAGACAGACCCTGCTACGTGAGCGCTGCGTCTCTGCTATTACTTCTAAGGTATCACAGAGCTTGGAGCCTGCCAGACAGACCCTGCTACGTGAGCGCTGCGTCTCTGCTATTACTTCTAAGGTATCACAGAGCTTGCAGCCTGCCAGACAGACCCTGCTACGTGAGCGCTGCGTCCCTGCTAGGACTTCTAAGGTATCACAGAGCTTGGAGCCTGCCAGACAGACCCTGCTACGTGAGCGCTGCGTCTCTGCTATTACTTCTAAGGTATCACAGAGCTTGGAGCCTGCCAGACAGACCCTGCTACGTGAGCGCTGCGTCTCTGCTATTACTTCTAAGGTATCACAGAGCTTGGAGCCTGCCAGACAGACCCAGCTACGTGAGCGCTGCGTCTCTGCTATTACTTCTAAGGTATCACAGAGCTTGGAGCCTGCCAGACAGACCCTGCTACGTGAGCGCTGCGTCTCTGCTAGGACTTCTAAGGTATCACAGAGCTTGGAGCCTGCCAGACAGACCCTGCTACGTGAGCGCTGCGTCTCTGCTAGGACTTCTAAGGTATCACACAGCTTGGAGCCTGCCAGACAGACCCTGCTACGTGAGCGCTGCGTCTCTGCTAGGGCTTCTTGTTTTTATATACTTGCAGCCACGCAGACAGACAGACTCAGCTGCCCGTCAGTTCTAACACTAAAGCCTATCAGACAAACCTGGCCATGTGGATACCTGTTTAACCGCTACAGCTTGTGACATTTCACATTAACCACTTTGTCATTCCTTCTGGCAGCCCCCACTCACAGCGTTGAATCAGGCGAGTAGGGTGCTAGTCTCACTTAAACCCATGTGGCTAGATAGTGCTTCCTGCTGCCCTCACTCTCAGCACCTAAGGATCCCCTGTGCTTATCTCATCTTGCCCTCTTAAACATGCAAATACATCCCATGCATATTCATTAGGGCAACATGTAAAGCAGACTGGTTGGGGGCAGGGGGAGAGGAAAGGACCCCAGTGTGAGCGCCACTGCTCTAGATTGTTCTATGGGCACCTGCCTGCTCCATTTCTATATTTGCACAATGTAATTAAATCCCTCGCCCTCCCCCCTTAACGTTTTTTTATGAGAAAAATGACCCCTGCCTGAAAAATGTTTTCGCATACGCAAGCCCTCGTGTCCTTTCCTATTGGTGTTTGGACCTTTTGATTCCATGGCATGAGTTTCCTTTTCAAGGATGGGTCCCGTGCTCCAGATGTGGCCTGCTGAGAGCACTATGGAGAGGGAGGCTGGAGGCTGGCCTCTGATTCCTCGAGACGTCCCCGGCCGTGGCTGCTCTCGCTTCATTCCCAGTGCATCGCCTTCCCATGTGTTCGCTTCTCGCCTCCGTCTGTCTTCTGAGCTCCCCGGGGCAGGGACTGTCTCTTTATGTGCAGTGGCGCTATAGAAATGCCGGAGGAGGTCATCGCTTCCCTGGCTGGTGTCTCATGGCGTCCCACACGTCCCTGACTTTGAACTGCCACGGGACAGGGATGCGTGACCCAGAACACCTCACGCGCTGTCCTGGTGCAGAGGGTTTGGGCCGCTCCCGAGGCTTTCGTTGGTTTCTCACAATGCAGATGTTTCAGTGCAAGGTCATTCTCTGCCTTTGTAGGCCTCTGTCAGGGCCTGGGAAAAAAAAAAAAACGTAGCCGGTCCATCATGGTGTCAGTCGAAGGCCGGGGAAGGAAGTGATTTTCTGCCGTATTCCTTCATGGGATAAGTCTGTCCCGAAGCTCGGCTGAAAAGCTGAGCGGCCGCCGAGGCAGAGTCACCTGGGCAGAGCTCAGGTAGGAGTTAAAGGAAAGTTTGTGTCCTGTGTGGTAACAGGGTGGATCAGTGTTTACCTGTCGCTTATTAAAGGCAGGCGCACCGCACAGCAGGTAGTCAGGATCTTGTTCGTATTTCTGGGGACTTTTTTTTTTTTTTTTTTGTCTTCTTCTCACAAAGCTCCGTGCAATCATTTCTTTTTCTCAGGAGCGGTGCAGGTCGAGGAACGCCAGGTGTGTCAACGCCTCGGGTTGCTGGGTGAGTCCGCAGTCACTCTGGGTTTCAAACGCTCGCCTGGCTGCTCGTGGTGAAGCTGCACCGCCGCTTTCTGTATGGAAAAGTCTCTTCCTGCAGCGGAACAGAACCAAGGTAACGAGATCCCGGCAGAACCCTGCCCTAAATCCGACTTGCTAGTGCCGGGCTTGGCTCTGTGCTGTAATGTAATGTACCCCGGTGATACCGTCTGCCTCGGGGGGGATCCTGGCAGCCACACTGCTTAAACTTAAAATGCTTACGCTTGTTTTAAAGCCCAAGCGGAGGATGATCCGTCGGGCCTAACAGCTCGGCGGTGCACTTTCACCTCCGGGCAGGGCTTCATTTGCTGACAGAAAGGGAATGGAGCTGCAGGGCAGAGCGGGGCCAGGCCAGGGAGGCTGGAGCCAGGTCCTTCTCTCCCAAACCCCTTCTTCCATCCCCAGACCCGCCAGGCTTCAGCCTCCAGCCGGCCTGTGCCCAGCAGAGCTGATGCTCCACGTCCTCACGTCTCAGGGTATAAGAAGCAGAATGCCGCTCCAGGTCGTCCTGCCGTAAACGAAGCTCCGGGCGACGGGCGCAGACCAGAAGTGAACAATAATGCCCGTCGCTGCTTCAGCCTGGGCTGTTGTGCTGCTGCTAATTCAGTCCCCCTTTTCAGGCCCGTTCTTAGGTGCTGCGGTGACTGCTTCAGGCTCACGCTCTCTCCCCCTGTTCCCTGATAAACAGGAGGGGGGAATGGGCCGGAGCAGCGGGGGGGTCAGCGTGGCAGCCCCTCTGCTCTGTCTGCTTCGGCCTCATCCCTCTCTCAACGCCCCCCTGCCACCCCTTCCTCTTAATTCTGAAAGGAAGTAGTGGACCTGCCCCACAAATGAAGCCCTACCTCCGGGTCACTGGACCCGCTCTAGGCCACACTCTCTCAGTTGAATTATGGGGCATTACAGGCCATACGTTTTTTCCTTAAGAGCTAAAATCCAACTTTTTAATTTGACATTTGGATGAGATTTGTCCTCGTTTAATTTTGCTATCTGCTACGCCAGCAGGGTTTTGATGTTTTGTTTTTTTTTATTTGTGCATTTTCAAAGGTAGAATCACGAAGCACCTTGAATTTAGAAGTGATAGATACAGACTATATCGTTACAAGAGAAAAAGAAAGAACGAAACAGAATGTGCTCATCTAATCTAGTACTACAGTCCCTGTGTGGGGAGGAAATATGCAGTAAGAAAAGAACCAAACCTTAAATTATAGGCCATAGGCTAAGGAAGGTACAACGCTACCTGTCGCGCCGGATCCTAACGCATCGCTCTAACTTGCTGCAACATGGAAATCTGAATTGAAAGGTCGCTCCTAAAGCTATTGGTCCTCTCTCTTTCCCACGTTGCTGGGTCTCTCTTACGTCTGGGAACAGCAAAACTTTACGACCCAAAAACTGAACATGTTAGAGCCGAAAAGAAAAAAAAGTGGCAGTGTCCACTGCGTATCAAACGCTTTATTCTGTTCCACCAAAAAGGCGGCACTGTCTTGTACCACAAAGTCAGATTGCTCCAGAAATTGAGAGAAATCAAAAGAAGTTGGAGCAATATTTGCATCTACCTTGGGTGAAGACAAATTGGTAGCAGGCAAATAGTAAATTTAGTTAACTCTGGGAATTACATCTGTGGACACTTTAAGAAAGTCAACATAAAATGTCTTAAACACATCCCTAGCTGTAGTCATTGAACACCCGGGAGGGTTCAGAAATCTTAAATTCTTTCTTCCATTCTAATTTCCAGTGTTCTCAATCTTGCGATGCAAATTTGCATAATCTCTACTTAAGGCTGCCTTATACCCATGAAAATTAGAATAATCCTCCTTGATGGTAATCAACTGCTCAGAATGGTCCTTAATAACTTGAGAGTTCACCTGGGCTTGTGAAACGTCTCCCTCCAGATTAGATAAGCTCTAGGTACGAGTGCTTTCCAATGGGGATATAGCTCCCCATAACATGCCCATGGTAATAACCTCTGGAAACCTTGAGAGAAAGGTCCCCTGACAAAGATGTGAATGGGAAAAGCCTTTTCGGCACTCCTAGCCCTATCTTCCACCCTGCCTTGGGGTGATGACGACACCAGAGGGGCCTTTGGGCCTAAAGGGTTAAGAATACTGTGGTTAAATCTAGCAGGGAGGAAGAATCTCCGCATGCATGCAGTGAGGCTTGCGGTATGAAAGGAAAGGGCTGAGCGTGGGAAGAGAGAATGGTTAGCCTGGATGGAAAAGCCTTAGCTATCCCTTCTCCCTTCATTCCCATTCCAGAATCAATTCAAAAAGAAAATCACTGAGAGATTCCAAAATCTGCCGAAAGGAGTGCGCCCCTTTGCTGCGCAGCTTCGGCACGCTGGCTGCGGCACACCACCGTGCGCCCCATCTTACCCACCTGCGGGGACCTCACAGCAGGGCCGGCTGGCTGAGGCGGCGCCTGATGGAAGAGCTTTGTCGTTTGTGTGCTTTTATTGTCTCCGCTTTTAGTGTCATCACTTGCCTATCGCGTTTTTATTATAAGACTGAGCTTACTTGGAACCCACTTGGAGTAGCGGTGCCGCATAATAGGGAATATAAGAAATGTAAAATAAATAAATGAATGTCCTTCCGAATGCCAGCCATGACGGAAGCGTCTGCCGGTACTGATCCCAGGGTGGCAGGGATCGCTGATACTCTGCCTGCTTCCTGACTGGAGCACAGCGATGGGTTTTATTGTCACAAATAGTGTGCGAGGGAACGCGCATTAACAAAGCTCTTCCAGCCCTAGAGCAAAGGAAGCAGGTGGCTTCTGTGCACTGCCTTTCCATGAGGACAGAACCACAAAGGGGGACGGATGTGCTGCTCCCTGGATGTTTGTCTTCTAAAGTCTGGTGTTTCTGATGTCCTGGAAAGGGGATGGGCACAGAGGCCCCCTTATCTGCTTGTTTTGCTTTGTGTACAGACTCCTGAGAAATCTTGCTTTAAACTGGGGGGCTAGCAGCCAAACCAGTGGCTCAGTGGCAGGACTGTGTGGCTGTGAGACCCAGATTTGCTTTAGCCCTCTGGCATTTCGAAGACTTCTAGCAGAGCTCTCTTACAGAGTCATTCATTAAAACGCGATAAGTACCGCCTCACGACGTTAAAAGATTTAAATGAGGGAAGGGGAAGGGGTTAATAAGATGTTAATACTGGGACCACTGCGGGCGATAACGTTTTACACATTATTTGCCAGCGTAGCGCCAGAAATAACACTTTTTGCTGTGGCACTATGGGAGCGATAGTAGACAGCGCGGCCGCAACTGCGGCAGGTGAAAACGTACTGTAGCGATGCGGCCACTGGCTCGCTATCACTCCTCGCCCCTTTTTTTTCGCAACTCATTATCATTATAGCAGAATGATGAATCCCGGGGTAAGTTTACTGTTGGGAAGGGAAATGGATCAAGGGAGCTAGGATGTATCCAAGTTGACAGTCCAGAAGGAGGATTTAAGCAGGAAGATGTTCCTTTTACTGCAAAGCTCTTCCTGTCCAACTCCCATATCTAAAGATAGGAGTGCAGCGTTGAGATGAACCTCAAGTAGGCATGAGTAATGCAAGAGGTAGAGAAGGCTCAGGAATGGAAAACGAAAAAAATATGTAAGTCTGCATACTATATGTCTGCTTGCCTTTAGTGTTCATGACCCCAAACCACAATAAGTAGGATTAATCCTGAGGGCTTCAGAAGTGCGTATGCAATGCTGTACACAATACATAAGGCCGGCTTAACCATTACGCAAACTAGACAGCTGCCTAGAGAGGCAACTTCTGTGGGATGTCAAAGAGCAGCTGCAGTCACGGCAGGCTTGCTGTACAGCTTCTGAATGCCTTTTGTCCAGGGTTTGGGTTACTTCAGAAGGTGTCTGGTAGTGGAGGGAGTCTATTTCACTGTTACTGAGGTGACACTAGGATTTCATGTTTTATTTTCTGTATGTTGAGTAATAAAGGAAACATCCTAGTTCAGCCCAGTCAGCCATTTCAGAGATTACCTTTAGCCAGTGTACTATTGACTTCATTTATACGTTTATGAATGTCTTGCAGTCCACCCTGAAAACCCATGACACTATGACATGATTTCTGAAACATATTTGCATTATATGTGTGTATTTAAGAATCTTTTCTCCAGTTGTGTGTTTTTACAGGATCATTCTGCGAGGGATGGTATTAGTTTGCTCATGCTTGCTGAGTTTAATTTTCAAAATATCAGGGGAGCCTAAGATAATGGAGGTTAAATGTGGAGGAGAGAGTTCAAGGCTGAAGGTTTGCCTAGGGCACCTAATACCATTGCTCCAGATTGGCAGATACAAGCAGAGCTGGTGCTTCCAGTAGGTAAATTAGAGGTCAACTGCAGCACCAACCCTTGGAAGATAGGCAGCAAAATTGCCAGCATGATCCTTGGCCAGTGGAGCCCATCCTGCCCGTGGCCAAGCAAACAAGGGGAGAGACACAGTGGGGTTGCCGGCGACTGAAGAAAAAAGGGCGAGACCCAATGCGGCCACTGACGGGAGTCCTTCCTGCCGGCGGCTGAAGAAAAGAGGGGAGTGGTCCTGTAGGCCTGCAAGTGGACAGGCCCAACGTGAGTGTGTGTGTGTGTGTGTGTGTGGGGGTCTGTGTGTGAGAGAGACAGAATGTTGGTGAGAGACAGCGTATACGTGTGTGAGTGAGAGTGGGAGTGTGTGGATGAGAGCATGTGTGTGAATAAGCTTGTTTGTAAGAGAATGAACATGTGTATGTTAGTATATGTGTGTGTGTGTGTGTGTGTGTGTGTGTTAGACAGAGAGAGAAGAAAGTTTATGGGGGTCCCATCCCACTAATTACGTTCTGGAGTCAATTTGTTTCTAACAGTTGAACCTCTGCAAAGTTGTGATCTTTGGACCCTCCCAACACCGTTCTTGTACGAAACATGGTCCATGTAGGGGGGGACTGTGTAACTCATAACAAGTGTGAAATATCCTCTGATCCATCTGTGAGACTACAAATAAAGATTTTCTCAACAAAAGATAAGGACATCTGAGATTGTTTGCCCTACGATTTTTGATAGCTTGTGGTTGGGGCACTCAGCTTACCCTATTTGCTATAGCATTGGAGAGGACGCTAGTAAATGTAGGCCCAGGGAGCAGGAAGGTTCGAACGAGGCAAACCCAGCAGGCCCTGGAGGCTCCCTGGCAGCCCCTCAGTGTTACCAGGGGCCCAACCAAACACCTTGACGTTTTTGTGATTTGTTGACAAGGATATTTCTAAGATTTGAACCTCAGTATAGCTAGCAGTGAATGCTTGTCCTCCGCTGGGACAGGCCTGGCTGCTTTTCTCTTTCCTTTGAATACCTTTGTGTGGCCCGCACCTTACATCTTCCTAACCTTCCCCTTCCTTGTACGACATGAGCTTCATTCATCGTTTACTGTGCTGGCTGTGAACTGATAAACGGAGCAGACGTGCGCCGCACGCCTTGGAGAAGTCGCTTGCAGGCAAAGTAGCCGCATCTCTGAAGGTCCCTGCCAAGGATCCTGAGAACTTCACCCTTCATTCCTGCCACATCCCGTTTTATTTGTCAGTGGCGGAGCCCTGGATTTAGGTTATCAGAGTCCTGTTTGGAAGACAAACACGATGGAGTCTTTTCTGAGCTGTGCATGCTCCATATGGGGTAATTGTGGCATTATTAAACAATAAATGTTCTGTTTTCCTGCACTGCCTTATCTCTTTCTTTCATGTCTACGGACAGGTGGGATGTGTGTGCAGTTTCAGGGTTTGTTCTACTCCACATTCTTACAAAGAGCACTGACAAACGAGTTAAAGAAGGGATTGCCAGCCGGGCACGGAGGGCTATAGAAAGATGCACCCCACTTTTCAGGGGCCACCTTTGGGCACTGTGGATGCAGTGCTGGACGTCTTCCAGAAGGAGGGAAGAGAATGCTCCTGGGCCCATGGGCATCACTTCTCACACCAACAGTGTGCAAATAAAAAGAGACGTTTCCTGTGGCAAAGATGGCTGTAGAAAACGAAATCCTCTTCCACCAATTACAGTAAAAAATCAGGATTTACAGTCACTCCAAAGACTCACAAAAATCCAGCATTTGGAGCCCCTAACGTACCTGTGGGCCTTCTTTGCCCTTTCAGATTGTAAGTGGGGCCTGCTGATGCTTTTACAGACTCTCTGTGCGAGGTTGTTTGGGTGCGAGCCCTTTGTGCTGTGGCAAACCTATAAGGCCTACGCCGGCAGCTGGCAAGCATGACCTGTAGCAGGACAATCTGGGGCTTCACCCATGCCAGCCACCTTCCCCTGCAGGTTCAGCCCTTGGGTTCTGGCAGCCAGCAGGACTTAGGCAGGTCCCTAAGGCGGTGAAGCAAACAAGAGTCCAATGGCGCACTGGGGTCAGGGCAGGCAGCGGACTAATAGGGTCGGAGCCAGGCCAAGATAGGGGCAAATGGCTAACAAGGATGGTCAGGTCTGAGCAAGAGGTCAGGTCCAGGGGGCAAGCTAGCATGGTCAGGTCCAGGCAGCAGGCTATCATGGTTAGTTCCAGGCAAGAGGTCAAGTTCGGGCAGCAGGCTATCGAGGTCATGTCTAGGCATGAGATCAAGATCCGGAAAGTCAGATGAAGACACACAGAAGAGACTGGATGACACAGCAGGACAAGGCAAAACAGGACAAGGAAGACTGGACAAGGCAAGGCAGGAGAGACAGGAATCAGGAACACAAGCAACCATCTCTGCTAAGGCAAGAGACCCATTGCCAAGTCATGTATGGGGAGTCTGAAGCAGCCTTAAGTACCAGTGGTGGCTGACGTCATCGCTGGGTGCCCGGGTCAGGATTCCCACCATGGCTTGTTTACGAGTAGGTGAGCGCCATGAGGGCTGGGCCTCAGCGCCATGCAAGCTATGCAGCGCAGCCTAGGCCGTGCGGAGCGGTGTTCCTGCCGAGTTTGAGTCGCGCTTCATAAGACTCTTCCTGTAATATGGTACCTGCAACTCTGCCATTTCCTAAAAGTGTCCGTGGCTTGGAGGTTGACTATGGCCAACTTGATGAAGCCCAACACATACTTTTAGCCAGATGGAGTGCACATTTTTCAGGCAGTAAATTGCTTTTTACCCAAGTAAAAGCCTTTGAAATTACCTTCCATAAGACAAATACCAGTTTTACCACAAAACCCAACGTGGTGAATTTGGGGGATTAGGTGTTCATGCAAGGGATACTTCATTCCCTTTTTACCTTGTTTAACTACAGAGAGAACTTTGGTATTTTCAGACCAACCCTAAGGTTTTCCCTTGCCCAGGATGCAGGGATTGGCCCGGCTTGCCCTCGCTCGTGCAGGGTATGCTTGTAGTTTGGGGTTTTGGAGGGAGACGAGTGCTGTTTTTCCGTGGCCCCTGACAGGCCCCCAGGCAGCAGAGCTGGGTAATAAGGACTAGAACCCGCGTGGGATCTAGAAGGGAAGAGAGTGGGGTTTTTTTCTTGGCCTGCTCCAGCTCAGGAGGGAAGTCACCCTTGCCTGAGGGGAATAGGATAGGCTGACACTTTGCCCTGCAGCGGCCCTGGGAGAGAGGATTGATTTGGAAGAGTTTGCTTGTTCTATTTTTCTTGGGAGTAACCTTTTACCAGCAAGTCCTACCCATCTGAAGGAGGAGAGATTGTTTTCCCGAGTTTCCTGTCACCAGGAAAGGACATTGGCTCCGTGGCGGGAGGGAAAAATACAAGGCCCTTGGATTTTTGCTTTCCTTGTATTAAGAGACTTTTGAGCTTCTTTTGCAATTTGGACTCTGATCAAGTTTCCCTAAGTTACAGTAAAGTTTAATTTGCACCCCACTTCCAGGATGTGCAAGGAGTGAGCACATCTGAGATAGCGACTGGAGAGTGAGCGATCAGTCCAGGGTTCCCACCCCCGCGAGCACAGGGCCCCGGAGGTTTGTCCTCCTCCCTGCTGGAGTGAAACCCGTGGCCACCAGATCGGGCTAAAGGCGAGAGGAACTGGAGGTCCGGGGAGATGAGATGGACCCTGAGACTGTTGTGTGTGCTTGCATTGCGGGGGTTACACTCATCCATGCTTGTTGAATTAACATTAATTTTTTTTATATTCAGTTTGAATAAATAGCATTAACTCATCTGGGAAGGCAGGCACTACCACCCTTTTAATAGCAGCAGTCATCATATTCCAAATGCTTTGTGATTAGGGCAGGTGAATATGAGCTGTAAAGGTGCATTCAGAAGACCTGAGGAGGAGTCTGGGATTCAAACTTACTCCCCTCGCCCTGCGATTCCCACAAGAGACCGTACTTCCAAGACTGGTAGAAACAGTGGAAGCAGTCCTGAGGAAAGTGGATCCCCCTTCTATTTCCTCTCACTCACTTTCCAGTCTCACCATCTCACTGCTTCGAGGCTGGTGGAAACACTAGCCGGCCACCTGGGCCACTAGAGCTTAGGGGCGGTGCAGCAGTAGCAAATACCACAGCGAAGGCTCCTTCCTATTCTTCCCGCTTGTGTGGATCCAAAGGAACAGGAGTAGAATTGGCCACACGCAACGAAGATAGCCAACTGGCTCCAGATTTTCAGGACAGGCTGATCCAGTCCTGGTTTTATCCCATGGCACGCAGGGACTTGTAGTTCTGACTTCTGCATTGCATTGCTTTAGAAGAGCAAGGCTGCAAGTCCCTGACTGCTGTTACGCTCGCCGCCCGCGGCGGGCCCTGCGGTGCGGCCCTCTCACCTTTCCAAGCACCCTCCAGGCTCCAGCTCCCCGTCGCTTACGGCTGTGGGCCACCGGCTCCGACCTCGGGCTCCTGCCAGCGCCTCCGGACCTGCTCCACGTCCCGGGACTTCCAGCCAGGATGCGTCCGTCCGTCGGGCCTCTCCGCGGGGTTCGCGGAGAGACGCCGCCAGCAGCGCCGTGCCCCTCCCTAGGCGTGTGCACACGCATCAGTAAAATCTTTAAAGAGCCCGTGGCGGGAACCTGGCCGTGGACACGGATGCTGACGTCAGATCCCTCAGCGTATTTAAGATCAAGCCGAGCGCTGAAGCTTTGCCTTTGCAACAGGTCTCCTCGGTTCCCTGTTTGGTTCTGAGTACTCGTTGCCTCCGTGCTTCCTCGTTCCGTGTTCCTGAGTGTCTTCCACTTCCTGTGTCTTCACTCGTCTCATCTGTGTTTCGACTGATCTCCTGGTGCCGCCCTCTGCTACGTCCGACCTTGCCTACCTTCTCCATGCCTGACCTCTGCTAGGTCCGACCACACTTGCCTTCTCCGTGCCTTGACCACTGCTACGTGACCACGCCTGCCTTCTCCGTGCCTTGACCACTGCAACGTCTGACTACAATTGCCTTCTCCATGCCTTTACCACTGCTACGTGACCATGCCTGCCTTCTCCGGGCCCTGACCACTGCTACATCTGACTACGATTGCCTTCTCCATGCCCTGACCACTGCTACGTGACCATGCCTGCCTTCTCAGTGCCCTGACCACTGCTACGCCTGACCACACCTGCCTTCTCCGGGCCCTGACCACTGCTATGAACGACTACACTACAGACTCTTTGTGTCCAGAGTTCTACGATTACTTGCTATTCCTTTCCATTGCCGCCAGCTCTCATTCGAGTTTGTTAGTGACGCCTCTGTCCCTATCCTCTGGACTTGGACTCCCAAGGCTCCGGCCTTTCTCTGCTCAAGCACCTTCAGTCAAACCTCGTCCCTTGGTGCTTGAGTTCCTGTACTGGGATCCAGGATAATCCTACGCCACCTGCTGGCTGCTGTCTCTGAGCTGAACTGTTCGCCTTTGTTGTTCTACCTCGAGGCCCTCCTAAGTCCTGCCGGCCCCGGCACTCAAAGGCTCAACCCGAGGGGAACGAGGGCTGGTATAAGTGAAGGTCCAGTGGCTTCCGGCTTCAGCTCACTCCACCTGCTGATGGTGGGGACCCGCAGGCCCTTGCCTACAGGTAGCGTCAACACCACCTCAGCCCAAGAATCCACCTCCAGCGCAACAATTGCCTTGGACTAAAAGCAGGACTGGATCAACCTGTCCTGAAAATCTGGGGCCAGCAGGTAACCCTACGCGCAGCTAAAAGAAAGGAGTAAGAGGCAGAGCAGCATGAGCCTGTGTGGCCTAAAAAAAAAGAGCAAGAACAGTGTTTTCCCACATGGTAGAAAGAAAGAAGAAGAGTCCTATCGGTCACTGCTGCTTGTGTGTTCCAGAGGCATAGAAGAGGGAGTCAGCGTGTGTGTGAGATTGATGGAGAGATTGTGTGCATATGAGTGACCATATTTGAGAGTGAGAGTGTGTGAGTATGCATGTATGAGTGAGAGAGAAAGAGAGCATATGTACAAAATGAGAGAGAGCGTGAGTGAAAGGACCAGAGAGTGAGTGATTAAGCGAGAGAGAATGTGTAAAAATGAAAGCCTGTAGGTGTGTGAGAACGTGTGAATGTAATGCCCTTCATCTCTAATCTGAAACACTTCCAGGTAGCCTTCAGCATCCTGCTGCATCCAAAGAACATGATGGGTACTTCCTGCCTCTTGCGGATCAAGGAGTTCTGGGGTTGGGTGAGTTCAGCGTGTGTGGGGTATGTGTGGGGGTGGATGTTGTTTGTGTGTGCAGGTGAGAAGCAGGCTGGGGAGGGGAGCGAAGGTTCAGGGACATGCCCGGGAGCCCTTCATGTTTTCCAAACGTGTTTGTAATGTTTTTGCAATGTGTTCTGACGTGGGGGACGGAGCGCCCAGGCTGGGGGGGCGTTCGGTCCAGTCACTGTCCATGCCCTTTCTGTGATACTTGCTGTATCTTTGTTCCTCTTAATCAGCTGTCAAGGTATCGGTTAAGATAACATCCTTGAATGTGGATGGCATCCACTCTCCGATTAAACGCAAAAAAAGTTGTTATCCTTGTTTCAGCGTTTAAAATCCCAGGTGGTCTTTTTGCAGGAGACTCACCTGACGGGGGTGGAACATAATAAACTGAAGTGGGAGTGGGTTGGGAGCTTTATTAATCGTGGCAGAGAGGTGTGGCGATACGTTTACACAAGCAGTAACATTTCAGCTGGACGAGGTGTTGCAGGACGTGGAAGGTCCTTATGATGCGGTGGTGAGGGACACTCAGCCAACAATGGATAGCTTCCTGCAATGCATGTGCTCCAAACGTCTGATCCCATGATTATTCTCTCCACCTGGTGGGTATTTTAGCGAGACTGCCTGATTGCGCCCTCGTCTTGGGAGGCGACTTTAATACAGTCATGGACAAGTGAATTCACTATAAGCCCCCGAGGGCCACGAGCAGTAATGACCTGCATCTAGGCATCAGTTTTCTCTGTCATGAGTTAAATTCAATAGATGTTTGGAGACTTTTACACCCAGGGGACCAGGATTTCACTTTATTTTCTCACCCTCGCAGCTCTCACTCTCGGTTGGATTATATTCTAGTGCCAGAACATTGTTTTCCTCGCGTCACAGACGTCACTGTAGGGCCCATTTCAATTTCTGATCCTGCTCCCGTATCTGTCACTTTAAAACTGGGTAAGTCCCTCTCCTTCGGCTTTTTCCTGGAGAATGCCCCCAGATTTAGACTCCGATGCGCGCTTAAAGAGGGCTGGGAAGAATATATTCAATTTAATAATACGCCTGGCATTGCCCCGCACACGCTATGGCTCGCTGGAAAAGCAGTAATGAGGGGGGAGATTATGGCTTACGCTGCCACACGCAATAAGCAGAGAATCGCAGAAATTCTGCGTCTCACCGCAGAGTTAAAGCCCGCGCAGGTTAATTTTGTTCGGGACTCCACTACAGCAAACAAGCAAGAGGCAGACCGTGTACGTCAAGCCCGAAACACTGCTTTGCATCAAAGGGCATCGAAATCCTTAAGATATTTTAAATATCAATTGTTTAAACATGGGAATGTTCCGGGTAAGCTCCTTGCGAATTTAGTTAGACCTCGCAGAACCAAATCCTTTATTGCTGGGGTTAAGGGTAGTGATGGCGCTTATCATACTCGTCAGGAAGATATTGAAGCCAGTTTTGTGGCATATTACAAGAAATTATACGCAGCTAAACCTCACCCTCGACCAGTGTCGGAGGGTTTTTTTTCAAAATCTTAACCGGCCAAAACTACTTGGTGACAACCTTTCTGTATTAAGTGCCTGCATCATGG
This sequence comes from Rhinatrema bivittatum, assembly GCF_901001135.1. Classification (NCBI taxonomy): domain Eukaryota; kingdom Metazoa; phylum Chordata; class Amphibia; order Gymnophiona; family Rhinatrematidae; genus Rhinatrema; species Rhinatrema bivittatum. The sequence continues at coordinate 476,946,244 of NC_042618.1, forward strand.
ACTCTGAAATTTTTGCTGTCATACAGAAATTGGAAAAAGGGTAAGGCGGCTGGTCCTGATGGGCTCAGCAAGGAGTTTTATAAAACCCTAAAGTTCCTATTATTGCCTAGTCTGGTCTCCTATTATAATTCTTTAATCCAGATTAAACACCTCCTGCCGGACGAAAATTGCTCCACTATCATCTTATTGCCAAAAAAGGGGCGGGATCTACACGATGTGGGATCTTACAGGCCCATCTCTCTCATTAATGTGGACATAAAAATCCTCGCAGCGGTCCTGGCGACCTGGCTCAATACTATCTTGCCCACCTTGGTGCACTCAGATCAGACCAGCTTTGTTTCTCGTCGCCAAGGGGTGCAAAATGTGAGGAGGCTCATTGCCTCCTTAAATTACCATTCACAGGAGGAAGGCCTTATTCTGAGTTTGGATGCCAAAAAGGCTTTTGACTCCCTGTCCTGGGACTATATGTTTTGGGTGCTCCAGCAATGTGGGATAGCTGGGGATTTTGTCGCGTGGTTACAAGCCCTATCCCACAATCCTAATGCTAGAATTCTTATTAACGGAGGCCTGTCGGTCCCATTTCCCCTACAATGTGGTGTACGGCAGGGTTGTCCACTTTCCCCCCTGCTATTTGTTTTAGCAATTGAGCCACTAGCTGAAAAGCTCTGGCGGGAAAACGGATTTTGGGGAATTAGTTTGAGTGGACATCCTGTCAAAATTGCTATGTTTGCGGATGATATTTTGTTATTTGTAGGCCGGCCCCGACAGTGTGCCAGTTATACTCTCGATTTTCACACAGTTCCGGGATATAGCGGACCTTCGCATCAATTTTTCCAAGTCTGAGGCATTGGCCCTACATCCACAGCTCCCTGTGACGTGGCCTGGCTCCTTTCCTTTTACGTGGGCACCTGGGAAATTAAAATACTTAGGGGTATAGATCCCAAGAGAGTTGGATAAGCTCTACGAGTTCAATATATGTGAAACCCTGGCTACTTTGGGGCGACAGTTGCAGGCTTGGCAGTCTCTTCCCCTCACTTTTTCAGGGCGTTGTGCTTTAATCAAAATGATGATTGTTCCTAAATTGCTTTATAAGTTGCACATGCTCCCTCTTTGGCTCAAGGTTCATGTTCTTAAAAAATTGCAGAGGGGGCTGATCCAATTTTTATGGGCGGGTAAGCGCGCCCGGATTTTCTATCAAACATTGGTGCACCCGAAAGCTCGGGGAGGGTTGGGCCTGCCTGACTTCCGTGCTTACAATGTCGCCTGTCAGCTGCGTTTTATTGGGGAATGGATTCTTATGAATATACTTACTGCGAAGAAGGGATGTTGACCCGTATGACTTTACCCTGGTCCCCTCTCTATGTAGTCCAGGCCCCTGCGGCCAAGGTATAATCCCTCACTATTCCCAAATGTTTTTTCTATCCATGCCTGGCGATGGCTACGTCGTCTATACCGAGTGCCAGGCTTGTTCTCGTTGTTTACCCCGTTGGTGGGTAATTGTGATTTTCAGCCTGGTATCAGCACAAGTGGCATAGTCAAGACCTGGGCTCGTCGTGGCCTTACGTATGCCTTTCACTATTTCACACTACCCCAATCTACACGGGTATATATTCCACATTTATTTTTTATTTTAAATATGTTTTTTAAATATGTTTGCTCACCACCACAGAATAAGATTGTACAAGCTCTCATTTTTTAAAACCTGTTACAATAAAGAATGGACATGATATAACACATCCATTTATGAGTAATTATAACGAACTATGTTACCGTAAAGTTTTGGCACTTGTTTAGCGATATAATTTAGTATCTGTTTTCCAATATTGATATTTGTGCCTTGTTGTAAACCGTTATGAAGGTACCTAACTTAGTGACGGTATAGAAAAGTTTTTAAATAAATAAATAGATTTTGAAGAAGACGCCCCTCAAGTGCTACAATATGCGACTATGGTTGAAAATTACAAGTTACCAAGCAAGTTTTTCTTTGCTTACCTCCAAGCTCGCCACTACCTGCAGGCTTTTCGCTGGCAACCAGAGGAGTTTTTACGAGAAACCGCTTTCGCTAAAACTCTGTTTGAATGTGCGTACTCACATAATTCTATCAAAGGATGGAGTAGACTGATTAAAAGCCTGCTGCCGACTTCTCATCTTGATCTTCTGGCCAGCTACTGGACACCGTTTTGTGCAAGGGATGTCACGGTTCCCTTCCTTACTTCTTGTTTCACCTCTCTCCATAAATGGCTGAAGGACTGTGGTTTGCGAGATCTGCAATTTCGGATTATCCATCATACTATTCGTGACGATGTGTGCCGTTTTCGTATGGGTCGCCTCTCTTCTTAACTATGTATTAAATGCTCCAAAACAGAAGGCACCATGCTACATCGGTTGACTCTTTGCTCGTCCCTGGAGACTTTTTGGACTTCACTACTGGCCTGCATCACTAAATGTATCCAGACCCCTCTATGGTTGTCTGCTGTTCTTCTGCTAGCTGGACCACAGGCGCTCTTTGCGACATGTACCAGGGCCCAGGATTGCTTTCCTACTAGCCTGCCGTACTATACTTGCTGATTGGACTGACCCCTTGATTACGCCTTCACTTGCGGCCTGGCATCATCGAATGATGGACAAGGCTCTCTTGGAGCGAATGGATTTTCCCAAATCTCCTAAGCCCATGGCTAAACACTATGCAGATTGCTGGGCTCGCTATTATTCTCTTCTCTCCCTGGATTTACAAAGTCAGTTTAGTACAGCAGGATACCACGTCACTTGGTTCTCCACTCCTCCTGGGGCGAATAACCCCAAGTGGACTATGCTGCATATTTTTTTTTCTCGCTGACTCTTTCTTTTTTCTCCTGGTTTTGCTAGTTCGTTAAGGGTTTTCTTAATCTATATGTAACATGGGGCTTCTGGGCAGGGCTCATGGGTAGGGGGATGAGTCTGTGTCTGTTGGTTGAGGTGGTTGTCTGAGTGAGTTATGTGAGGCGTGATTGGTCTGCGTAGCTTGAATGTGAATGGGGATTGGTTCGGGGTTTTGTTTGCTTACAGGGGTGGATACTGTTACTTAAAAGGAGACTTGCATAACCACTGTACTGTTTGTTCTCTTGTTGGTATCGATTTTCTTGTGTACTTCTTCGTGCTTGTGGAAATGCACGTCTTTGCAATAAAAATGAATTTGCAAAAAAAAAAAAAAAGAATGTGTATATGAATAAGAGAGGCAAACGTTTGTATATCCCATCAATAGTAATCCATAACATTACTGCAAATCAAACGTTCTCAGATATGAAGAGTGGGGCATCATTTGTATCCATATTAGTTTTAATTATTGAGTGTTTTATGTGTCTGCTGTTTTGAAATATTTTTTTGTATCTTTGGAAAATGTTAAAAAAATGTAGAAGTTTTTAATTATTGGATGTTCTATTCAGCAGCTGTTTCGAAATATTCTTTTTATTAGTGTGGTTTTACTATTATTAATTTATATTTCTTGATTTTATTGTTTGATGTTTTTTGAGGAATGGTGATTCTGTTTTTCCACTGCTGCTTTGCATAGAGAGTCTGGCTTGTTGTGGTTTCTGGTTCATTTTTCGTCTGCATGTTTGTATTTATATTTTGTGGTCTCTTTATTCTGTATTTGGTGAGGGTCTGTCTGTGTTCTGTATGTATGACTGAGGTGAGGTATTCTGCTAGCATGTAGTTTCTGGGAAGGGCTCTTAACCTTGGCTTGTTTTGTTTTCCTAATAGGAGGTGTATTGGTATTTTAGTGCCTGGTGTAATATTTGCTGTGTTGCTTTTTCATAGATAGGGTTGTTATTGTTTGAGTGCTGGCAGTTAGTGCTGTTTGGGTATGGGAGGTTTACTATACTTTTCAAAAGGATTTACACATGTAAAGCAGTATTTTACTTGGTAAATGGACTTCATGCACATAAAAAGGCTTTTGAAAATTTACTGCATGTGGACTTTACATGTAAGTGGGCTCTTGAAAATTGCTATGATAAGTTACTTTTAAATTCACACCGCAGCTTTCGGAGGACCAAGCCCATACCCAGAATGCATCACAATAGGTTCCAAGAATTGTCCTTGTGGGTTTTCTGGTTGGCACCACAGCAGTGCATGTACAAATAATATACAGGATGGTGTGATATTTCCACTTCAGAAGACTGTACTTTGAATGTCTTTTTTCATGTAAAATCTATTATAAATGTATAATTTCTCATTGTGTTCGGGGTGTGTGCATGGCTGAAGTTTCCCCTAGTGCACCTCCACCTTTGCACCAGCCCTGCACTTAGTGTAGACGTATTTCTGCATTTGTCTTTCTTGCCCTGTAAACACATCCATCATTTCATTTAATACCATTCACTCATTTTAACTATGTATATGAACCATTTCCCATAACCTCATGTCACACCATTTCCAAAAATCTCCAAGACTGTACCATGTGGTCAGATCTCAGTTTGTTACTTATATCAATCAATGTATGCTCATTAACGATAAGGATTTTCTTTCTCTACCTCCTAAGAAGCTCCAGGCTGCTCAGTGTTTCCTCCTGCTTTAGCGATTAAGACCCATTCACGCATTTTTTTTACAATCCTTGTAGTGCACGACATACTCCCCTGTATGATCCCTACGACATCATGCATTATCCCTCTCCTCCAAGATCTCAGATAAATCCGTGATCATTAACAAAGTTCAATGCATCACACTGAAGGCAAGACATTTACTAATAGTTGCTCGCAACCTTGCAACTACACACGTTCACTGCTTTTCCCAAATTACCCTGGTCGTTGTCGTTCACCATCAGCTTCTAACCCCAGTTAGGCAACGGTGCCTTTCAGGCCTGGATCTCTTGAAGGCCTGCGGTCGGGAATCTTCCATGTTATTTATTTATTTATTTAGAACTTTTTTTATACCGACATTCATGTAAAGATACATATCACATCGGTTTACAGCGAAACAATTTATTGGAAAAACATTACATAGAACAGGGGTTACATCGAGCTGGGATCAAGGATGCTAAATACCAACAGCTGACATATAATTTAAATAACGTACAAGAGTGAAACGGAACGGATATGACCACCAACTTCTCTGAGGTACTCAGAGTTGCTTCTGTGGCAGGAGGAGGATCTAGTATGCAGGGGGTAGGGATTGATAATGGTAGATTAGCTAATAGTAGGGTAAGAAGAGGATTACAACAGGAGCCTAAGAGACTGCTGGTTCTCTAATAAGTTGAAAAGCTTTCGCTGGGGATGGGAGGTCGGGGCCACGAGAAGAGGAAGTGTATTGCAGATTACACCGGTCGTTGATAAAAGATCAGATAAATGTGAGCTAGTGAGTTTCCGGGCCTTGCCAGCAGGAGAGAAGCCCTATCAATGATCAGTACAAGCGTCCTGTCCTGTCCTGTACTGGGTGTGAGAACGTTCATCCTTTAGGGAAATGCTTGTCTGAAGCTCCGTTCCGTTCTTTCTACCATTCTTTATATCATCTGAGGTCCTCAGTCATGGAATAGATATTTATATCTTCTTCCCTAATCCTGTCTTCTCTAGTACATCCTTTAGCCAATTTAACAGAATGTAATTTCTTCTGCCTGAATTCTGCTAATGTCTTTGTTATGCATATGATTGAAAAATCCTTGACAAAGCCCAGAAAAACCGCTAAATACTGTAAAAATATAAATCCAATACAAAACATTTTCCCTGCAAAAATTTCAAAATATAACTCGTATTATAAATGTAGGACCATATTCACAAAATGGCCTAATCATTGTGAAATACAGAAATTCATCCCAATTTCCTATGTTTTTTTCGTATTTATTTATGCACGTCAAAATGAACAATTGAGAGTCAATCTTGATACAAGAAAGATATTTCAGTTGCAATCCAACAAGGAAGTATAAAATAAAGAAACTACACTGAATTCCTGATTTACAGACCGCATTCTGGGGAGGGCCAAACAAACAGGCCGATACAGTACAGTGCGCTCCTGCTATTGGACGCGCGTTTTCCCTTACCCTTTATTCAGTAAGGGGAGGAAAACGCGCGTCCAACCCGTGGCACCTAATAGCGCCCTCAACATGCAAATGCATGTTGATGGCCCTATTAGGTATGCGCGCGGGATACAGAAAGTAAAATGTGCAGCCAAGCCGCACATTTTACTTTCAGAAATTAGCGCCGACCCAAAGGTCGGCGCTAGTTTCTTCCGGCACCGGGAAAGTGCACAGAAAAGCAGTAAAAACTGCTTTTCTGTGCACCCTCCGACTTAATATCATAGCGATATTAAGTCGGAGGTCCCGAAAAGTAAAAAAAGTAAAAAACAAAAATTTGAATTCGGCCTGCGGCTGTCAGCGGGCTCGAGAACCGACACCGGCAAAATTGAGCGTCGGCTGTCAAACCCGCTGACAGCCGCCGCTCCTGTCAAAAAGGAGGCGCTAGGGACGCGCTAGTGTCCCTAGCGCCTCCTTCTACCTGGATCTACCGCCGGACCTAATTTAAATACTGAATCGCGCGCACTGGCAAGTGGCCGGTGCGCGCGCCGGGAGAGTGGGCGTTCGCCCGCTCTCCCGCAGACTTTACTGTATCGGCCCGAAAGATAATTAGAAAAGAAGAAAGCATGCCATTTACTATAGTGAATTACATCATTAGGCTGGAAGTACCTTATTTAGAAGAAAAACTTGCAGCTGAACAGGATGCTAGAACATATATCTGACTCCCTGAAGTCTGATTATACATTTACATGGAAATTTTAACTGAAATGTAGTGCCCAAACGTAGAACTCTATCTCTGTGAGACAAAAACATGTTTCTATGTTGTTGAGCCTCCTTTACTACATCTGGGAGCAAAGATATTTTATGTCCCATAAACAGAGCATCCTTAGCCTGGAAAAAAGATCTTAATGCCCACCGTTTGTCCCACTCAGGAGAGTATATTATCCTTCCAACAAAGTTGCTCTAGTCAAGGCTCCTGGATTAGATTGCTCCAAAAAATTGAATAAATCAAGAAATTTAGGAAGAACGTCAGCCTCTTCATTTAAATGGGAAATGTTAGGTTCAGGCAAATAAAATATTTTATTCACATTTAGAACACTCTTTTTAGTTACCTTTTAAAAATTCAACATGGAGCTTTCTGAGCATGTCGGTCAGCGAAATCATAAGGCATTTGGGGAATTTTAGAAAGCTCAGATTTAACTTCCTATTATCATTACCAATATTCTCTATCTTATGCGGTAACACTGTAAGCGCTTCTCTATTGAATCTGTGTTATCTGGCCAGCGAGATCTTTAATCATTTGGAGTGCTGGCATTTCTAGGTTTAATGGTCCCGGATCCGTCCTCCTGAGTCAGCGTGCTTCCCAGCCGTGCGATAGCTGATCATAGCACGTCTAGTGTGACAGACCCTGGCCTTCCCCTGTGAGCCATCCCCGGGGGTGGCAGACACCAGAGCTCCATTAGGAGGCAGAGAGGCCTCTTCAGCCCTCTTTTGACTAAGCTCCAGTTTCCATTCGTGTTAAATCAGCAGCTTCAGGTGCCTTGGGAGCATCAGGGCTTAGAGATAATGTGGGGGACGTTCTCTCTCCTAGTGCTTCTCTTCCGGCTTGGGTCATAAAGTTAAAGGATTGAAGAGTAGGCTGAGATGAGGAGGGGGCAGCGTTAGGATCAGTTGGAAAATCTTCTCAAAAGAACCCAATATAGAAAACTGGAGAGGAGGCCAGAAACGCACAGAGGGGTGCAGGCCTCCGCTCCCAGCATTTTATCTCCACCTCTGGTGACCTCTGCAGCGCCTGACTCCTGCCTGCACAGGACCTCCCCCCAAATGACTATGTTTTATATATTTTTTTTCTTTATTTTGTAATCCAATGCATTTTAAATGGATGAAAAATACAATCCACACTAGAGGTGGAAATGCAACATTTAAGTCCCAACGGATGCAAAGCCAGTGGCTTCCTCCTGAAGTGTAACTCGGTCACAAATTGCAAAACAATATCTTAGCTCTGTCGCTAACCCCGACACGCTGCTGTGTTTCATGGAAAGCTGCTCAGGAGGTAGGTTTCAAAGCCATCGCTGATCCTCTCGCGCCAAGCTCAGACTAAGCTGCATATTGTGGTCCTCCAATTTCATTTCAGAAGTGCACTGGATTACGAAATATACAAAAAATATATATAAAATATAGTAAATGTCTGTATGCAGTCCCGTTTCACAGTGATTAGGCTGCTGTGTGACTACGCTCCTACATTACAAGTCTTATGTTTTGAAACTCTCCAGGGAAATTGTCTTGAACTGGATTCCTTATGCCTATGCCACGTTCCACATGCAAAGCCTTGGCGAGCCGTAACTTTATACAACGCGAGCTGTCTTTCCCCTTTAATGTTTTCTAGATGGCACCGCAGCTTGATAGGAACGGATGTAATTATAACTAAAAGTAAAATGCCAGACTTACTCAAGATATAGTTGTGAATGACAGTCTTATCTCTAGTAGATGATTTCCCTTTGAAGCGTCTCACTTTGGTATTCTCCATGTGTCCCCTTCTTCTGCACACATGAATCACCCAAGTCTCCATGTCTGTTTTTTAGAAACGGAATCAATAAGAACATAAGAAATTGCCATACTGGGTCAGAGCAAGGGTCCATCAAGCCCAGCATCCTGTTTCCAACAGTGGCCAATCCAGGCCATAAGAACCTGGCAAGTACCCAAAAACTAAGTCTATTCCATGTAACCATTGCTAATGGCAGTGGCTATTCTCTAAGTATAATTGATTTATTTTTTATTTTTATATACCGAGGTTCTTGTATCAGATACAAATCACTCCGGTTTACATAAAACAGTGAGATGCCCAAAAGGGAGGGGCTTTACATATAACTATAAAACAAAGTACAAATTGAACATGGCATAGAATAGTTACAAGAAAAACTTTTGAACTCAATATCATATTATAGTAACAAATAAAACAATAGGTATCATAGTGTTGAAAATAAAGTAAAACAATAAAGCACAGTATATACAATAAAGTATATATTAAATACGATAAAGTATGTATAAGCGCAGTATATACAATAAAGCATAGTATCTTAATAGGGAACAAGGGGACGGGTTGATGTGATTGATTACTGAATATATATTACGCGGGAATGCGAGCATCTAGGCAGCGTTAAGTGTCTGGAAAGGCTTGGCAGAAGAGCCAGGTTTTTAGTTTTTTTTTGAACTCCTGATGACTGGGTTCAAGTCTTAGATCTGGGGGGAGTGCGTTCCACTGGTGGGGGCCTGCTGAGGATAGTGCTCGTTTCCTTAGTAGTGTTTTTGCCAGCGGGGCATACAGTGTGCCTTTGTAGGCGCTTCTGATGGGTCTGGAGGATGTATGAGGTTGAAGTTGTGTGCTTAGCCTGATGGGCGCGAGTTTGTGAGTCGCTTTGTGAATGATTGTAAGGACTTTGAAGAGAATCCTCTGTTTGATAGGAAGCCAGTGAAGGTTACGGAGGATTGGAGTGATATGTTCTCTTTTGTTGGTGTTTGTGAGGATTCTGGCAGCAGCGTTCTGTACCATCTGTAAGGGTTTGATAGTATTTGTGGGGAGTCCGAGTAGCAGGGAGTTACAGTAATCTAGCTTGGAAAGTATGATGGATTGGAGTACTAATAGCCATTAATGGACTTCTCCTCCAAGAACTTATCCAAACCTTTTTTGAACCCAGCTACACTAACTGCACTAACCACATCCTCTGGCAACAAATTCCAGAGCTTTATTGTGCGTTGAGTGAAAAAGAATTTTCTCCTGCTCTTCAGGACCTCCAGTCTTTTCCCTTTATTATTCACAATGACTTTTATCTTCTCTTTGCTCTTAGGTTTCTTAGTGGTTCTCTCCTTGCCAGAAACCTTTTTTTTTTCCCTTTTCAGTGCTGTGACTTTATTTAGATCCAACAGAATCAAAATGTTCTTTCCTACCTATGCTAATACGTGCCCAACCCATAATTGTTTTCCAATCTTCTATTAAGTGAGAGCATCTCAAAATATGAATCATCGGTGGCCTCTAGGCAGGTGCACTCGTCTGAAACGAAATGAGAAATGTTAGCAACATTTCCCATTTTGTTTTAATTTGTTTGTAAATGAAACAAAAGAAGCACGCGTGATTTTATTTCCCTTCGTTTCATTTTCCACTGCTGCAGGAAGCCCCCAACACTCCTGAGCTCTTCCCCATTCCTTCCCTCCTTCCGTGGGCCGTTCTTACTGAAAATGTCTTGGTTTGCCAGGGACCCCCTCCTGCCCCATGAAAAACTTTTCATTAAGAGGGTCCATGGATGGAGGGGAGAATGGGAAAGGGTCCGGGGGGATGGTTGGCAACAGAATCCGTATTTTAGTTGTTTTGTTTACTTTTGGAGGTGTTTTTTTTTAATTTTTAAAATTATATTTGGGGTTTTTTTTAATTCAAAAGCAACAAAAGAAAAATAAATAGACAAAATGAAGCACGAAAAGTCTGTGCACACCGCTATTGGTGTCAGGTGTTGATTGATTGATGTTGGCGTTATGGGAAGGCACTCTGTGCGTCTTTCAGTGTCAGTCCTTCATAAACTGAATATTCGGTAATGCTGGCAAAAATGGCTTTTAATTTTACCTCATAATTACCTTCTATGCCCTCTGGAAATTCCTAAATTCTCAAGTAGTTTCTCCAACTCTTATTATTTGCATTTTCGGATCGGCACTGATTTTGACTTTCTCTGGCAGCTGGGTCAAGGTTTCTTCCCATCTGGAAGATCTTTCCTTCCGTCCTGCCTTTCTCTTTTGAAATAGAGAGACTTGCACTGAAAGGGAAGTCACCTCTGCTGCCCGATCCTCTGCCGTCAGCATCTTTTGGGCTTACGGTCCTTCTCGAGCCGGCTAAGGGGGGATTCCAGCAGCCGCTTTCCCTGCTGATGGAGGAGGATCACATCACATAAACCACAAACGTACCTGATGATATCCCACAGGCCACGGCAGTCGTCTCCTAGGATAAGTATTTGGATGGCAGCGGGGTGGAATGATCTTTGGCCTGTCGCTCAGAGAGCAGATTTTCTCTTGTGTCTAAGTGGCAGCAGGCTGTCTAGCACCCCCAGAGCGGGGGAATTTTGCAGACCAAATGTGGTATTTACATTTTCCTGCTCCACACAAGAGATTTCGCAAAGCTTCATCCAGGACCCGCACAGGTTAAAGTCTGCAGATCGCCTGAAAAGCCTCAGGGCCTCTGTCATATTTGCTGACACACAGGCCAAGCAGAACCGGACATATTTGCTCAGTTCAAATTACAACAATAATGATTTGAAGGGACAATCCACCTTTAAGTTAAACAGGATCTCAGTGGGCGTGGAACGTGGAACGTGGTCTGGCGGCGCTCTTCGGATGCCCGGACCGCATGAAATCCCTCCAAGGGTAGAGTGGAGGTGGAGCGACGCCATCACTTGCTCGTTTTTTCCTCGGGGCCCCCCTCAGCACCAGAGGCAGAGCGAGACTCTCCCAGTCCCGGGCCTAGAGCTGCACCTGGGCTGAAAAGGCCGAACGTGACTGACAAGACTTTGAAATTTGGTTTCTGCCATAAAACTAGGAGGAGGAGGAGGAGGAGGCGACTGGTTATTGTAATGAAAAACGTATTAGTAACTGTAAATTGTTGTTGTTTTTTTTGTGCAGGCCCCTCACTTAGCCTTCGTGATGTAATTTGGTCTTTTTGTTCACTCCTTAAGGTGCAGCCATGCCGAGACGAGGTTGTCTCTCTTTCCGTTTGTTTTCTGCTGCTTTTTCGCCATCCGGTGTTGACGTACAGGTTTACCCGGTCTATTAAGGGAAGACACCATGGCAGGGATTTTCAAAAAAAAAGTCCTTTTCTTCTGCCAGGCTTCAGTGGCTAATTAAAGAGGGTGGTTGCTAAGAGATGTCGGGAAGCTTGATGCGCTCTCTCTCTCTCTCTCTCTCTCTCCCCCCTTACCTCCAGCATCCAGGTCCCAGACCGGCGCCGGAGGCCCAGCGCGATGGCAGCCTCGGAGAAGACCTCTGCGGCCAGACCAGTCCGCACTGCCAGGAACCGAGGGGGCCGCGCCACTCCTCCCCCCTCGCCCGACCCGGCCCCGCAGGACCCGGGACAGCTGTCCATGCTGAGCAAGGTGCACGAGTTCTTTCGGATTTGCGACGTCGAGGACAAAGGCTTCATCACTCGCCCCGACATGCAGGTAAGTAAGGAAAGCTCCCTTTCCCCCGCACCCGAGGGTCTGGCTGGGGAGGAAAGGGAGCTTAGGAGGGGGGCGGGTGAGTGGGTTGGACACGGGGCGCCACAGACAGCAGATACCGCAGTGATGAAGTTTGGGCTTTCCGGAGAAGACCAGCAGAATTGTATTCAAAGTTGTTTGCTTTTTGGGGGGATTTTTACCCAGTAGTTGTGGATTATATGGGGAAGATCACCAATTCAGATTTGCTACACAAATTGCAAGTGATATAGAAGACATCATCAGGGTAATTTTCAAAGGAAAATGTAAATGTCACATACTTTCATAGCAATTTTTCAAAGCCCATTTATCCATCTCAAGTGCACTTAGGGCAGGTAAAACATTGGCAATTCAAGGGCATTCATAGTAGCAATTTTCAAAAGCCTTTGAAAATCTCTACGCTATAAGCTATTCCATTGTTAGCAGATTTTACCCTCATTAACTGCACTCAACACAAGTAAATTGCTATGATAGTATGTGACATTTACATTTTCCTTTGAAAATTACCCCACGTGAAAGCAAAAAAAAAAACAACCCGGTGCTTTATGTTAAGTATTGGCAGGAAAAGGTTCAGGTCCCATCGGGACGTTTGCTGCTTGCAGAATAATTTGCAGAAGGGGGGGCCTGGTCTGCACGGGCTGGAGCTCTGATCTTCCTCCTTTACAATCAGATCTAACACAGTTTGCATTACACAGACCCCCTAATTCTGTACTGCGCTAGATTTTACTTCTGCCCGGAAGCAGCTTCCTGCTTCTCTCGGACTTTCAGCCCCCTCCCACAGGGCTATGACAGTCTAAGCCCTGATTTCGCCGTCGAGGTTGTCTCCGTTATAGCCCTTTCCTCTCTAGCCCAGCCATTGCAGTGGGAGGTCCAGTGGCTGAGAGCCGGGCACGAGTTGAGCCGGCCAGCAGGTGTCGCACTGAACGATGGCTGGGACCCTCCTCAGCCGGCAGCCGTGGCCGATCCACGGAGCGGAACCCGTGCTCTGGAGTCTGCACTGCTGGGAACAGACGTGATCTGGAAAAAAGAAAGTCCAGCTAATTTTTGTTAGAATTACAATGCTAATTAGCAGGAATGGAAGACTGAAGACATGAAGTTCTTTTATTTTTATTTATTTATTTAATCATGTTTATATACCGAAGTTTAGCTAGATGCCTTCACTCCGGTTTACATTTGGAACAACGCAATACATTTGAAGAAATCAGAGAAACGCAAAACGGTAATCTGGCAGAGCCGGGAGTTATATATGACGATATAGTATAGGACGAGATTTAACAAGGTATAATATGGTTAAATATAACAATATAAACAAGAGAACTGGCAGATCGGCGATTAGGATATAACAGAAGGGAACACCACGTTGTAGTATTGGTCAGGACAATGGATGTGAATGAGTTCGGGTTAGCATATATTCTAGGGGTATATTGGGTGTATCGCTATATGGTTTAGATGACTGTAAAGGTATGTTTTATAGATATGTCTGAGAGTATTACATAACCGTGAGGATATGGGTGATGAGTATTACATCTACTCACGGATATGTAATACTCACGGATATGTAATACTCAGGGATATGTAATACTCACGGATATGTAATACTCACGGATATGTAATACTCAGGGATATGTAATACTCACGGATATGTAATACTCATGGATATGTAATACTCATGGATATGTAACACTCACGGATATGTAATACTCACGGATATGTAATACTCATGGATATGTAACACTCAGGGATATGTAAAACTCAGGGATATGTAATACTCACGGATATGTAATACTCATGGATATGTAACACTCAGGGATATGTAATACTCACGGATATGTAACACTCAGGGATATGTAATACTCACGGATATGTAATACTCAGGGATATGTAATACTCAGGGATATGTAATACTCACGGATATGTAACACTCACGGATATGTAATACTCATGGATATGTAATACTCATGGATATGTAATACTCAGGGATATGTAATACTCACGGATATGTAATACTCACGGATATGTAATACTCACGGATATGTAATACTCAGGGATATGTAATACTCACGGATATGTAATACTCAGGGATATGTAACACTCAGGGATATGTAATACTCAGGGATATGTAATACTCACGGATATGTAATACTCAGGGATATGTAACACTCAGGGATATGTAATACTCACGGATATGTAATACTCACGGATATGTAACACTCAGGGATATGTAACACTCAGGGATATGTAATACTCACGGATATGTAATACTCAGGGATATGTAATACTCATGGATATGTAACACTCAGGGATATGTAATACTCACGGATATGTAATACTCACGGATATGTAACACTCAGGGATATGTAATACTCACGGATATGTAACACTCAGGGATATGTAATACTCAGGGATATGTAATACTCACGGATATGTAATACTCTTTGGTAGCTCACGCGAGCCGTGCGTCTGCCACTGTGCTTGTGTTTGCAGAGAAGCAGCCAATTAATGTTGCACCCTTCTTTTGGGGGGGGGGGGAGGGGAAAGGGGCTCCTCTCGGAAACCTCCGGTCACAGACCCGAAATCCAATTACCAGGAGTCACCAATGCCCAATGACTGGGACCCTCCCCTCCCCGCAAACGGTAGCGAGCGCCGCCTCTGCAGCATCCTTATCTCTGGATGGCCAAAGACGTGGAAGACCTGGCCCCTCCACTTAACAGTGCGCAGCGCGGCCACTGAGCCACTTGGCCACCGGGCTAGCCCAAGCTTTGCCTTTGAAGCCCGATTCTTATTTCTGGTGTTCAGGGGTGAGATTTCAGTTTCCTAACTCTGGGAATGTGGCACCTAAATCGGCTGAACGGCTAAATTTAGGGTCCTAAAACGTGGGAGGGCCACAGGGTCGGAGTGAGGGCGGGGACACAGTTAGGACCTTAGCACGGATCCTCAGCACCAGGCACCTAACCTGGGAGCCTAAATCCAGGCGACTTAACTTAGGGCCCCTAAATTCAGCTGAAAATCCACCTACATTTAGGGACCTAGGTGAAACCCTGAGCATTGTTTGAGAACTGACCCCGTGACCTTTTTTGAAAAAGATCCTCCTGCCATGAAGGATGTAACTAAATCCCCCCCCAGCCCCCCAGCCCGCCTCACAATGCAGGCTTCACGCCGCTGCACGGCAGCCATGAATGTGGGGTGCTGGGCTGGAGAGGGGGCTCGGTGCATGGCCTTCCCAAAAGCCTAATGCTGCTGATGACGACATCACAAGGAAGTAAATGTATTAGGGAAAAGGCGAGGGAGAAGGTCTAGCTAGAGCCACCACTGCAAAGCCTCGCAGATCTGCTGTTTAGAGGAAAGTGCCAGGCACATTACCAAGCGAGCCTCACGTCCACCAGCTATCAACCTTCCTAATCATCGAATCACCTACTGCAACAGTCCTAACCCTTCCCTCCTGGGCACAGGGCACTACTAGAGACCTATTCTCGGTGCGAGAGGATACCACATCACCTTGAGGGCAGGTCCTAGCCACAGGATTGCTTCCTGCAAATGACATTGCAATGGAAAATGTTAGGAGTTCATCTTAGAAATTTCAGAGGTTCCTGAGGCCAGCCTCTGCTCGTCGGGCCAGTCGGGGTTGGAGAGGCTGCAGAGGCAGGGTTCACAGGCCCAGCCGGGGGAGAGAGTCAACCGTGACACCTGGGAGAGAGCCATGGGCTGTGCCCTCTGAGGTTTGTAGCAGATACAGGGGTGAATGAAGGCTCTCCTTGCACCAGATGTGCTAAGCTGCATCTAGTATAATAAATCCAGAGCAGAAAAAAACACACCAGCTCTTTTGGAAAAATTGAAGGGTTTTGTCTATTTCACATAGAGGGAAGACGTGGAACAATTTCAGAGGTAGGTAAAGGCCTGTTAATGAGGTCCCCCGTCTGGAAGGTTTTCTGTCTTGGTCTGTGGAAAGAAAATTGTAGCTGAATGCAGCATTCACCTCTAGCGAGGCTGAGGATCCAGGCTGAGGGGCTCATGTTGGCACTAAGGCTATTCGTGGCCTGGTGGGTTTCCCATTGTGGAGAATGGACTTGCCTACATGTCATACCTGACACGGGAGCAGAGGCACACGTGGTCCCGTCAGGCCACTTCCTGTTCTGCATTAGTTACTCATTCCTGCTCAGGAACAGAGCAGCGTTTTAGGTCTGTAAGTTCAAACATGTCATACCTGACACGGGAGTAGAGGCACACGTGGTCCCGTCAGGCCACTTCCTGTTCTGCATTACTTACTCATTCCTGCTCAGGAACAGAGCAGCGTTTTAGGTCTGTAAGTTCAAACATGTCACACCTGACACGGGAGCAGAGGCACACGTGGTCCCTTCAGCTTCAGGCCACTTCCTGTTCTGCATTACTTACTCATTCCTGCTCAGTAACAGAGCAGCGTTTTAGGTCTGTAAGTTCAAACATGTGACACCTGACACGGGAGCAGAGGCACACGTGGTCCCGTCAGGCCACTTCCTGTTCTGCATTACTTACTCATTCCTGCTCAGTAACAGAGTGCATACTGCAGTTTTAGAGCAGCGTTTCAGGTCTGTAAGTTCAAACATGGCGCCTGCATGCGTAGATCAGTCACACGGCTCACTATTACTATCCTGAAACTCCACCACCGGGGCACTCAGAAGCAGTCGTTATGGAGGATTGAGTTAGATTTCCATTTTTGGAATTCAAACAATTTCATGCATCCAGATTTTGAACTATTCTCCATTTTTATGCCCCAAAATAGTAAAATCTTGATTAATTTTTGCTCCCACCTTTTTACTTTGGAAGGAAAAAAATGCCTCCAGAGTAAAGCTAGTCAAAGATGTGGATAGGTTTTGAATTACTAAATACGTGCCCTTATAGAACTGACAGAGCACCGTAGAAGGCATTCGGCGGTCACGCTTACAGGTTTGTTGCGAAGTCACAATAAAGTTGGTCAAAGAAAGTGAAGCTAAGTTGGTTTTTTTTTAGTTTTGGGAATAAATCTGAAGATAGTGCAGCCCTGCCAGCAGGGGGCGTGTGACCGCTGCGCTGGGCCGCTATTCTTCCGCAGTGGCTATCATGTGATCGGTGCGGCAGGAGGCAGCTCATAAAATTCCACGCCATGATTTTCTTTCCACATCTGAAAAACGCAAAATTACCCTCCCAGGGAGAATGGGCGTGAGAGCAGACAGACGCTGCAATTTTAAACTGTGTGTAATGTTGCGTGCGTAAGATTTAAAATACGCCCACTGCACTTATGTTTGCTCCTAATTTTAAGCAGTTACTGGAGCAAACGTTCTTCCCATCCCTTCCTTAGGACTTTGTCGGCTTTGAGGCGCGCAGATAAGAGGATTTAAAAACATGCTCGCGTGAAGGCCGTTCCCAGTTTTACCAGTCAGTGCGCCAGTTTGCCCAGTCCATCTCGAGATCATCCAGACCCCTCTGGTTCTTCGGCCTGCACTCGCCACAGCTGACCCGGACCCCTCACCCTGTCGATTTAGATCTGAATAAGAGTTTTATTCAGACTTGCGCCTCCACGCGCAGCTAACGGCCCCGTCGCACGCCGCGGCCGCCGGATTTAAACTGCGGATTTACACACGGGACTGTTGGCCCCAGCCAGGAACACCTCTGACTCCTCCGGCTCCACATTCCTTCTCTCTTAGTTCGCACAGGTGCACATACGCTCGTGGCTTGCAGCTTTCAAAACAGGCGCTGCTCACGCAGGGCCCGGGTACTGGCGTACATGGGCCTTTAACATTCAGCCCTCAGGATGAGGTAACTCTGGATTTTATTTCCTCACGATACCTGTGAGCTGGTACGAAGCGTCCTTGGATACTGGATGTCTCTCTTGCTGTCAGAGTGAGAATTGTGGAAAACCAGGGTTCACATCCTGCTCCTCCCACCGATGCTCCATGAGACCTGGGGAAAGTCCCTTCACCCTCACTTTTGCCTCAGATACAAACTAAGGGGGTCCTTTTACTAAAGGGCCTGATACTGAAAGTGCGTTCAGCGCTGGCTCGATAGCCGGTTAGGTAGGATTTATCCAGCTACCTAGCAGTCTGCTGAAAATCAGTGGCCAGGGAAGCCACTTATCCAGCCACACAGGAAGGAGGAGGGGCACCTAGACGTGAATTTTTCTTCAGGCCGTGCTGGGATGAGCTGCACCACGGCCTCACCAACCTTCCTGCTGTGCGTGGCCGGCACACGGCATCAAAGAGACACCCTCCCCCCCCCACCCGGCCATGAAACTGCTTCCTGCTTTATCTGCAGGCGGCGGACCCGATACACCGGCAGCAGAAAAAGAGGAAATCCTCCGCCGCCGGTGGGATCGCGTCCACTGGCAGCAGCACGGGCCTCTCCCCTCTTCCAACGCTGTCCCACTGGGTCTGCCGCCCCATGCAGTTGCACGGTTTGCCCACCTGGTGGCGCCGGGCCTGCACCATGACGCTGAACATCCCTTGTAACTTAGCCGGATAAGTCGTATCCAGCTGAGTTACTTAACTGCCCAGTGCTCAACATCTGGCCTCTAGTAAAGAGAGCCCTGGTGTTGTAAGCCCTCAGGGGCAGGGATCTATGGCTCACATAACTACATCTTGTTTTTCTACAAGATTATGGTATAATTATTAATTTGACTTCCAATTCCATGTGTGATTACGTGCGGGATCGCCATGCTAATCATTTTGTAACTGTTTTAAAGTTGTTTAGGAAATGTGAAAAACAAGAAAGAATGCGTTTACAAACCGTGCGTCAGTGAGGAGAGTGGCCCGGGGAACCTGGGAAATATAATTACCATGGCTCCAGATTCCCACTGATCACAATACATTAATTACACATCGACATGCCCTCCCCAGAAGAAAACAAAAACACTATAAAATCCCATTTATTGCACTTCATTATCTCCTGCACTTGTAATGAGGCTCTGACCGGAATATTCTTTTGTAGATATTCAGGTAGCAGAGACTAATTACCTCTATAAAGCTGCGCCCCATTGTAATGAAGAAAAAAGAGAACAGCAAAAGCTGATTGGAGACAACATCATTTCTGTATCAAAGAAGACAACCATCTGTCACTCCAGAGTTTGAGAATAGTCCATTCAACCATCGCTCCACAGTGTGAGAATACTGCATTCAACCATCACTCCACAGTGTGAGAATAGTGCATTCAACCATCACTCCACAGTGTGAGAATAATGCATTCAACTAGCATTTCTCAGTGTGAGAATAGTGCATTCAACCATCACTTCTCAGTGTGAGAATAGTGCATTCAACCATCGCTCCACAGTGTGAGAATAGTGCATTCAACCATCGCTCCACATTGTGAGACTAATGCATTCAACTAGCATTTCTCAGTGTGAGAATAGTGCATTCAACCATCACTTCTCAGTGTGAGAATAGTGCATTCAACCATCGCTCCACAGTGTGAGAATAGTGCATTCAACCTTCACTCCACAGTGTGAGACTAATGTATTCAACCATCGCTCCACAGTGTGAGAATAGTGCATTCAACCATCGCTCCACAGTGTGAGAATAGTGCATTCAACTAGCATTTCACTGTGTGAGAATAGTGCATTCAATCATCACTTCTCAGTGTGAGAATAGTGCATTCAACTATCATTTCTCAGTGTGAGAATAGTGCATTCAACCATCGCTCCACAGTGTGAGAATAGTGCAGTCAACTAGCATTTCACAGTGTAAGAATAGTGCATTCAACCATCACTCCACATTGTGAGAATAGTGCATTCAACTAGCATTTCACAGTATGAGAATAGTGCATTCAACCATCGCTCCAGTGTGAGAATAGTGCATTCAGCTAGCATTTCACAGTGTGAGAATAGTGCATTCACAGTGTGCGAATAGTGCATTCAACCATCGCTCCACAGTGTGAGAATAGTGCATTCCAGTGTGAGAATAGTGCATTCAGCTATCATTTCACAATGGAGGAGTAGCCTAGTGGGCTATGAACCTGGGTTCAAATCCCACTGCTGCTTCTTGTGACTTTTGGCAAGTCACTTTATCCTCTGTTGCCTCATTTACTCAGCATTTTCCCCTCGATATAGAATGGGAGAAGAGCCTTAGTAAATCAGGCCTTTACAGGTAAATTTTAAAAGCCTGGCTCGTGCCAAAACCGCAAGATACACACACAAGTTGGGTCAGCGCGCGCTGAGCGGATTTTCAAAGCTGCCCGTGTATGCGCGTATCTCCCGTTATGCACACAAATGAAAAGTTCTAAAAAGGGGGAGGGGTGTGCACGGGGCAGGAGCGTTACCTGAATTTTACCTTGACATCAGCTTGTAAAACCTTGTGCGCACCTGGGTCCCCCGCCATGTAAATTTCCTTCTGCTATGGATGACACGTAAGTTATAAAATAAAGAGAAATAGTCAGACTGGCAGGGTTTTAAGGGTCGGGGGTAACAGGGGAGAAGGGAGGCGATTAAACTAGTGGTGTTTGGAAGTCCTGTCCCTTACCTGGGCAAACTGCATTCACACGTTGAATTGCGTCACACGTGTGTTTTTTTAAAATCCACCTACTTATGTGGTAGAAGTGGCATTTGCATGCATAGTTGCGTGTTCACTTAAAATTGCGTGCACGTGTGAGGATAGGCTATTTTATAACACACGCGTGTATGTTATAAAATGGCCACGTCCCTTGACACAAGCCAACGAATGTGCACACATGTGCCTGTTTAAGTTACTGTCCCTGGAGATAGGGAAATGCCTACGGTACCTGAATGCAATCCACTTTGGAAGTGCCAAAAAGCAGAATATGAATAAATATAGACAGTGTGAATAGTGCATTCAACTATCATTTCACAGTGCGATAATAGTGCATGCAACAATAAGAGAGGGCTCCTTCAGACTACAAGTCCTCCAAAAACTCAAACCCCTCCTCTTCAACCAAGACTACTGGACAGTACTGCAACCCCTCATATTCCCCAAGCTGGACTACTGCAACTCCCTCCTCCTCGGGCTCCCTGCATCCTCCCTCAAACCTCTTCAACTACTGCAAAATGCAGCAGCCAGATCTCTCACAAACAACAAGCGCTCCGCCCACATCACACCCATCCTCAAAGACCTCCACTGGCTCCCCATAACCCACAGACGCCCTCCACCCTCACGACTCTCAAAGAGACCTCCGATCCAGGAACACCGGCCTGCTGACAATTCCATCCGCCAAACTGGCCCATCCTACCACAACCAGAGGACGCACCATCTCAATAGCTGGCCCCTCACTATGGAGCAAACTACCCACACAACTCAGATTAGAAACCTCAACCCAGTCTTTCAAGAAAATCCTAAAAACCTGGCTAGTCCAGAAAGCCTTCCAACCTGCGCGCTAATGACACCACCTGATCACCTTGTGCCCATCCTTCTCCTCTCCCCCCCTTCCACCCAAGTTCTACAACTCCCTCAAGCCACTCCTCTCAATCGCCCGAAATAATCCAATCGAAATTCCAATTCGTTACTTAAGTTACACAGTTTCAATGTATATGAAACATAAGTTCCAATTTGTTACTTAAGGTTCTCTGGTACTATGAAATAATAATAAGACACCGTTGTCATATTATTCCATGAGTTAATCTGTAAACCGATGTGATAGACCAAATCGAATGTCGGTATATAAAAAAAAAACAAATAAATAAATAAACCATCACTTCAGTGTGAGTATAATGCATCCATCCATTGCCCAACAATGAGAGAAATGTGCATGCATCACCTTGCAGTGTGAGCATTGTGCATTCATCCATCATTCCATAGTGTGAAAATCATGCATTTATCACTCTGCAGTGTGCATCGTATATTCATCGATTTTTGCAGTGTGAGCATCGTGCATTCATCCACCACCTTGTAGTATGAGAATCATGTCTTCTGTCTCTCTTCAGTGCACTTCTGCACCACTAGTGACTATCTTTAATGAACACTGTATAAACAAACACCTGTATTTGAGCAATCATTAAATAAACTTTCATGAAGCATTATTTAAACACAAGATGAAAAGCTGCTCTGGAATTAGACTGGCACGATGCAGCTAAACACTTCTGACCTCTCAGCGCTGAAAGACTAACAGATTCAGACACTCTAACAGTCAAACAATGGCAACCTGAAACAGTAACATTAGGATTTAATTTAATTTAATTTAATTAAAAAAAAAAAATTCTGCTTTCCATGTAATATGTAACTATACAATTGCACACTTGGTTTCTCTCCAGATATTATGATGTGTACCATTCTTCCCATTAAGCAAATTTAAATATCACAGCTGTCAAACATCTATGTAAATATCTACCCCTTGGTCAAATGTTAAAGTATAAGCCCACAGAATGCAAGTGGAGATAAGGAAGAAACATTACAGATCTTTAATCATTAACACATCTGGTATGCAGTTATAATATACAAAGCCCTTTTAATAAAATCTACTGCTTTTATGTTTCAGGAGACTGACGAGACCTAACTTAGACTGAGACATAAAGGTTAAAAAAAGAACAGGTCAAAAAATCCCCTCTGCTACTTAAACCAACGTAGCATCACCAAACGAGTAGATAAGGAAGAGAGATCTGAGGCATGGGTTTATTGGTTTCTTCCGTTGTCGTTTTTTTCTGCCACCTCAACGGTCTCTGCAGAGTCAGGGGTAGATCATGTTGCATTTTGAAACTCTGAAAGAACATCTAAGCCATGATGCTGCAATCTGCATGTCCATGCTCATAACAGAGGCCCTTCTGGTCACAGGTTCCTTGGATGTTTGAAAGCTCTTTGGTTGAGCTTGGGTGCTTCTTGGCATGTCTACGAAGATGATGATGATCCTATTTAAATAATCTATGGGCTTTTCCTTTTTCTTTTCCATGGAACCAGTTTCAAGACCCAGACTGTCTCCAAACAGAAAGATAGCACATTGAGACTTGATATGAACAGGGTGCACGACAGTAACCACTCAGGGTCTGATTCCCGTGCACACAGGAGGGGAGAAGCCCTAATGAATCATGCCCCAAGCTTCCATGTGAAGCTTCTGTACTCGGTGAATTTGTGGCGCCAACTTTGGAAAAAGCATTCTTTTGTGAGTTGGAAGGCAAATAATGCAACTCACAATTTTCAAAGATAAAGGTGTCAAATATATCTACCTTCTGATTTTATGGAGGATGTAATATAATATTTAGGTGCAGAATACTGATTTATTTGCACTGTTCACTCCGAGAGGAGAGGTTTCCACAATTAACTTGTGGGTTCAAGTGGATTAACTAGAAATAAACGAAACTCTTATTTAGTGAAAGGCACGAGATGACTGTTTAGAATACTTCAGATCTTCCATGTAGACAAGTAAAAATACATCTGGAGATATTTTTCTAATTTCAGAGGCTGCATGGCGAGCTCCCTCTTAGCCTGGAGGAGCTGGAGAAAGTCTTTGATACCTTGGATGCTGATGGAAATGGTTCTCTTTCCCTGGAGGAGTTCACCACAGGATTCAGTGAGTGCTTGCATGAATCCGTATCATCCAAAACCAACTAACAAAAAGGCTTCTGAGTGACAAAATCTCTTTCAGTTTTTCATTTTGCCTTTGTGTACTGTATCATGAGACTGTGTAAGAAAACCCACCCTCCTATACCTGAATGCAGCTCGCTTTGAGCTCGGGTTTGGAAGGGTGAGTAATCAAATCTAAGGACTGCCGCCTGTCTGGTGAACCTCGCCTGACTGAGACAATCCTCGTCTTGCCCTCTACAGCTTCTGTGGATTCAGAATTCCAACTACTCTTCAGAAAAAGTACAATTTCTTCATAAATAAACCAAAACATTAAACTCCTTGGCCATATCAGTGGAATTCTCTCCTGCATGACGGCTTTGCAGGGGGTTGAAATCCTCCTTCGCAGAAGAGCTAGCTCAGGATAAGCTCATTCCTGTTAAAGATCATAGCAATATTATGGTCAATATTCAACTGCTGTGCGGCTCTGCTAACTAGCTGAATAAACTTATCTGGCTAACTGGTGCTATATATTCAGTGGTGAATACCCAGATATCCTAAAGTTAGCATTTATCCAGCTAACATTAGGACAGGTGTAAGGGCCGACCAGATTTAGCCAGATAACTTATTTGGATATCTTATCCTCCCTGGAAAGCCTCTGGAACGCCCCATCTTATCCAGCCAAATTCTAGCCCAATAAATAGTTATCCAGCTAGAATTTAGCCAGCAAATTTTAATTTAGCTGGATAACGTCTTAGTTATCTAGCTAAATGTGTTGGAATATGGACCTCCATGTACTGTATTCACCTAATAGGGCAGCTCATTTCTGGAGTTTCCGCACTGATTGGTGTCGTACTGCACTCGTTGTTGTTCACCTATCTCCTCATACATGTTAGGGTCTCTGCGGGTAGTGATGTCTTTCATTGGCCCACATAAGAATAATCTCACTCCAATGATGTACATGAGCTCGTGAGACCCATCCTTCTTGGATAATTGGACTAACTCTTGAGTCATTCTGGATCGAATTTGACTCAACTTCAACGTTAGAACTCAACTAAGTGATCTCTAAATTGAATCCATCCTATTGCGCACTGAATCCCTGCAGTGTCTCAATTATTAAGAACATCTACAATGCTTTAATACCTTCCATCAAATCTCTAATTAATCTTTCACTATCTAAAGAAGTTTTTCTGAAATCTCTTAAGAAAACGTCAGTTAAACCTCTTTTGAAAAAAACTAGTCTCAATCCATCAGATTTAGCCATCAGCCCATTTCCTCATTGCCTTTTTTTGCCAAACTGACTGAATGAGGAGTGTTGTCCTCATTCAACTAACTAACTTTGCTGAGACCCATCAGGTATTGGATCCTCATCAATTTGGTTTTAGGAAGTCGCTTAGTGCAGAACTTCTTTTATTGTCCTTAATAGATACTTTCAGAAGAGGCCTTGATTCAGGTAATACATATATTTTAGTTTCTCTGGACATCACTGTAGCTTTTGATACAATCGACCATTCCATCTTCCTCCATCATCCATGTGAATATGGTATTGATGGCTTAGTTCTTCAGTGGTTTCATTCCTACTTATCAGACCGCTTTCAATGTGTTGAATATGATCATAAACATTTTTCTTGGTCTGAAGTTTCCACTGGTTTGCCTCAAGGATTGGTTCTTTCAGCGATCCTTTTTAACATCTATTTAATGCCCCTTTATAAGATTCTGTGATGGATATAAACTCTACGCGGATGACATTCAATTTTTTGATCGAGTCCGCCTTTCTTGAAATGATACTGTTGAACTAGTTGATCTATGTCTATCTTCCATCAAATGTTGGCTGTTTTTCAATAAATTATCTTTGAACTTCTCCAAAACACAATTTGTTTGGATTCTTCCAAGATTTTGCTATCTTCAGTTTCCATTGAAATACCTCATTTTCATTAAACACTTCAATATGCAACCTTGGTGTACTAATTGATCCTCTGCTATCTTTCCACTCTCATGTTAAAAATTTCATAAAGCCTGGTTTCTTCAAACTAAGAATCTTGTGTGGTCTTAAACATCTTTTGGAAAAAGCTGATTTTCGAACGATAGTTTCAAGCATTGATTCTCCCCATAGTAGATTATTGTAACTCTTACAACTACTAGTCAATGCAGCTGCGCATCTCATTTCCGGAATCAAAAGACAGGATCATATCATTCCCCTGTCCTGGTGGATTTACATTGGTTACAAAATCGCAGTCATTACATATACATTGATTTCTGACTCTGTTTCTTCATGGGGCAATGCTTTATTACATCTATACTGCCTCACCCAACAACTTTGCTCTTCACAAAGAGGCCTTCTTGATGTGCCTTCACCATCCCATGCCAGGCTGTGTACAACCAGGGACAGTGCTTTTTCTGTTGTGGCACCTAAGCCTTTCCAGTGGAACTGCGCTTAGCAGACAGTTTAAAAACGTTCAAATCCCTATTAAAAACATGGCTGTTTGAGCAGGCTTTTTACTAAACTGTGGCACTATTGCAAGCATCTCCTGATTTGGCCACTGTCTGTCCAAGTTCAAGTATATTTGCTGATATATGTATGTAATGTAGAATTATTATTTTATGTATGTTTTATGCTGTACATCGCCTAGGTTTCTTTTAGGTGATTAATAAATTTAAATAAAAGATAAAGATAATTGTTATTGTTGGACCAATAAAAGGTATTATAACCTAGAAATTAATCCAGCTTTCTCCCAAACCAATCTATTTACCACAATATCACAAACATCTCACTAAGGGGGTTATTTTCCAACTCGCGTTATGGCGTTTTCGCATGCATTAAGGCATTTTTGCATGCGAAAAACACCTTAACGTATGCGAAAAACACTATACCCCATGGTGCAATGCTAATTTCTAAAGGGGAGGAGTCGGGGGTGGGATTTTTGTAAAAGTGGGCTGCCTTCGTGAAGCCATATCGCATAGTTTTAACGCCAAAAATAACTACATCTTTTTCATTTGCGTTAAGTTGTACGATATGCCCATAACACAAGTTGTGATTTTTTTGTAAATTGTGTTTTTGGCATTTTTAGGCTGGGGAAGGGCCTGAGATGTGAGGGGAGAGAAGGGAGAGAGAGCACCTCTGGGGGTGGCACCATAGTAAGCAGCTATTCATGCTACAATAGGAGGCCCACCTAGTAACTCAAGGTGAGGTTTAGGTAGTAGTGTAAGGGTTAGGGG
Organism: Rhinatrema bivittatum; assembly: GCF_901001135.1. Classification (NCBI taxonomy): domain Eukaryota; kingdom Metazoa; phylum Chordata; class Amphibia; order Gymnophiona; family Rhinatrematidae; genus Rhinatrema; species Rhinatrema bivittatum. Next base: position 476,973,105 of record NC_042618.1, read on the forward strand.
CCACTTTGACATGCAGACATGAGACGTACGAACAGAACAGTACACTCTTGTGAAGATTTGATGTCCTTCGGAGTGAGGAAGCTCACACAAAGATGATATTTGTACAATGATCTCTCAGCCTAGCTTGATGTTACCCAGGTAGAGAGTCCATCAAGCTAGGTTGAGAGAACTGGATTTTACAAACTTTGGATGTTATGTTATTTCCACAGCTGGCTTCAGTCGCTTCTCTGACTATTTATTTATTGAATTTGGGGATTTTATGTAGTCCTTTAAACCTATACACATTTGCAAAGAATAATCACATTGTAGATGCAATAAAAACAGTAAGCCAAGGACAGAGCCAGATAAGGTGCAGACTCATACAGTAGGCAGAAGAGAGGAAGTGGGATTGAAGAGCTGGTTTCATGGCTGAAATGCAAGAGATGGAGGCTTGCAGTTGGGTCTCGGCACCGGAGAGATGGAGGCAAGAGGAGGACCGAGCTGGAGTTTGCAGATCAATCAGGGCATTCAAGTGAGAAGGAAAGGAGGCCATAGATCAGAGTTTGAAAGAAGACCTTGGATGGATCAGGAGTCATTGAGGGCAGCAGAGGAGAAAGTGGCAACCAGAATTGAGAATTAGCTGTACTGTGCCAGGGTGAGGCTCAATAAGGGCTAGAGCCAGAACAAAGGCAGCAGTAAATGATAGGAAAGAGCAGATTTTATCAGAGCCACAGAATTTTACAGTATTCGTGAAAAATGTTGCAAAACTAGCATTGCTCCTGGCATTTATTTTTGAATTATGAATGTAAGACTAATAAAGAAGATCTGTATGAACTGAGGGCTTTGCAGTAAGGTTCACTGTTTAAAAACAGATTTGCTGAAAAGAAAAGATTTTAATGTTTGTTTTTTTAGCAAGAAAAATAGAAAATAACATTTAAACTAGCACGGCTGTTGTATCAGATTTGTAACATTCAGTCTGCTAGAATCACTTTATAGTACAGCAAAGCATAAAACAAGCAGCGTTAAATAGGAAGCTAACAAGACTGAGCAGGAAAGTCTTCCTACTGTTGCTGCTAATATCTGCCTCTCAATCCTGTTATAATAAGCAAGCATGACGAGAATATGAGTTAAGGTGCTAAGGTCACCTGGTCAATGGCGTTGTTCTGTTTTATGTTCTTCCGTCTGCTGGCCGCCCTGAGGTCCGTTCTGTAAGCGGCTTGACCCCATGCCAATAATTTAACACCGCAGGTCAGTTCCTCTCCGGAGAGAGCCTTCCGCTGAACGAAGGCTGCGAGGAGCACACCAGGCAGCTGCACTTTGAGAGCGTCTATCAGTCCAAGTGGGAGGAGAGCCTGCGCAAGGAGCAAGACGACGAAGACCTGCAGTTCTACAACCTGGTGGACAGCCTGGGAGCCAACCGGGTTCTAGAAGAGTGAGTACCTTGCAGCCGTTCTCTGAGGGGCACGCTCAGTCCCAGGGCTGAGTCCCAGCTCAGAGTGGGGGGAGGATTAACCTCCAGAGCCCAAGGCATTTAGGGGAAAGGCTTGGCAAACGTATGGTGTTCCAAAAATTGAAAGTATTTACTGACAGATACTGCAGTTTCAACAAAATGGCAATTTACAGTCTTAGGCATGAGAAATCCAGTTACAGGGCATGAACTGACGGGTGCGGATCCTCCCTCCTGGGATTCCCTCGTTCCCACGTGTGCTGCTTAAGGTGTCCCTTGGACTGATGCTGGTCTTCCTGACTTCTAAGGACTCTGTCGTGTACCTGGTACTTCAGATGCTTAAATCTCTCCTACACCCTTCTCCTCTTCTCCCGAACTCTTCCGGGCTCCAGGATCACTGGAACACAGCACCAAATGGGCAGCTCCTTCCACACTGAACGATTGCCTCCAGCGAGGCATCCGCTTGGCCCTTCTCGCTGTTCCTGTTTATCTTTGTTCACCATGAACTTGGATCAGGGTCTTCCTTCCCAGATAGAAAGGCAGGCCTGGGGTGAGAGGAGGTTTACTCCCTTCAGAGTGGGGACACTACCTGGCCGGATTCCCCAGGAACAATTACTTTTAGTGCTGTATCAGAAGCACCACCACGGGGAACTGTCTGTCTGTCCCTCTGTAGTTACTGCAATATATGAGCAATAGGGAGACAGACAGGTTTGTCCCTTCCATGCTCCACACGCTACACGAGAGACAACAAGACACTCTAACCCAGCCCAGGACTGCACCACTGTGGCCTAGGGGAAGTGCATTGGTTTTACCTGAATGGGTAAAATGGAACAAATTAGATCATTTTTGGTTCATTCTGAATGGAACGAGCGGAAAATGGCATCTTATTTATTTTTATATTACATTCAGGTCCTAAAGGTATTTCTGTCCCCAGAGGGCTCACAATCTAAGGGGGTTATTTTCCAAGCCGCGTTATGGGCTTTTCACATGCGAAAAACGCCTTAACGCATGGTGCGATGCTAATTTAGAAAAGGGGTGGAGTTTGGGGCAGGATTTCTGGCCAAGTGGGCTGGCTTTGCAATTTGCAAAGCCATATCGCATAGTTTTAACATGGGGAAATAACTGCACCTTTTCCATTTGTGTTAAGCTGTGCAACATGGCTTTATTGCAATGTTTTCACACACAGCATTTTTAGTCTTCAGAGAGAGAGACTGAGAGACTAGCTATAAGGTCCTCATAGTAGTTAGGTATTTATACCTCTATAGGAGGCCCATCTAGTTACTCAAAGGTGAGGTTTAGGTATTAGTGTAGGGGTTAGGGGCCACTTTGACATTAAGAGTGAGACGTATGAACAGAACAGTGCTCTCTTGTGAAGATTTGATGACCTTCAGAGTGAGGAAACTCACACAAAGATAAGATTGGTGCAATGTTCTCTCAACCTAGCTTGATGTTACCCAGGTAGAGAGTCCATCAAGCTAGGTTGAGAGAACATTGCACCAATCTCATCTTTGAGTGAGTTTCCTCACTCCGAGGGTCATCAAATCTTCACAGGAGAGCACTGTTCTGTTCATACGTCTCACTTTGAATGTCAAAGTGGCCCCTAACCCCTACACTAATACCTAAACCTCACCTCAAGTAACTACGTGGGCCTCCTATAGAGATATAAATACCTAATTATTATGAGAGTCTTATAGCTAATCTCTCTCTCTCTCTCTCTCTCATATTATAGGTAGGAATTACAACAATTGTGGCACTTAGTGTAAAAAGTTATTGCTCTCTGCAGTAATACCTATGTGAAGCGCTAAGATAAAAGATTCTGGAGTTTTGTTTTCATGTGGGGGCTACAGCTCCCCCTTCTGCCACAACAGAAGCCCCGAGGTCCAGGCTGGCCCTTCTGCAATATATGTGCGGGTCCAGGCCTAGACAGGCCCCTCCAACTCCCCGTTCCCCTTAAAGACAACAGCAAGGCCAGGGACCCTCCCGGCCCCACTTACCTGTTTCATAGAGGTTCGGTGGTTCAAAGGGCAAAAGCGATGCCCCGGTCATTCCCTGCCTCATCTGGTGCTGATGTCACTTTGGCATGGCTCACGAGGGCCGGTGCCGCTATTAAGCAGCATCAGACAGGACAGGAATGACTGGGCATTGTCCTTGTCCCTTCAAACCACCAGACCACAAGGGAATGGCCCCCTGGACTTGCTATCTTTTTTTAAGGTGAGAGGGGCCCAGCCACCTCTCGGCTGACTCCCGGGCCCAGACCTATTTTGCAGAAGGAACAAAAGTCAGAGGGGCTTCTGTTGGGGCAGGAGGGGAATCAGAGGGCCTCCGGGAGGCCTTACATAAGAACATGAGAAGCGCCAGGCTGGGTCAGACCGAGGGCCATCGAGCCCTGCATCCTGTCTGACAGTGGTCAGTCCGGGTCCCAGGTACCCGGCAGATCCCCAATAGTTGATCTATTTCTTGTTTCTCATTCCCAGAGATAATTGCCGGCTTTCCCACATGTGCCTGGCTCATAACTGGTTATGGACCTTTCCTTCAGGAACTTGTCCAGTCCTCTTTTGAACCCGCTATGTTAGTTGTCTTGACCACGTCCTCCAGCAATGGATTCCATAGCTTGATTGTGCCCTGAGTGAAAATATTCTTCCTATGATTTGTTTTAAATGTGCTGGTAGCTGGTTTCATGGAGAGTCCCTTAGCCTTGGTGTTTGAAAGGGTAAATAACCGATCCCTATTTACCCGTTCCACCCCACTCCTGATTTTATAAATCTCAATCATCTCCCCTCTCAGTCATCTCTTCTCCAAAGAGCCCTGATCTGTTCAGCCTCTCTCCGTAAGGGGAGCTTTCACATCCCCTTTATCGTTTTTGTCGCCCTTCTCTGTTCCTCTTCCATGTCCGCTATGTGTTTTTGGAGATGGGGCGACCAGGACTGCAGACAGTATTCGTCTATACAAAGGCAATTAAGGTATTCCCGGTTTTTTAATCTCTGCCTTTTTTGACCGCTGCTGAAGATTTCGAGGTATTTTCCACGCGGCCTGCGAGGTCTTTCCTCTGGGAGGTGACCCCTGATGCAGGATCCAGCATCGTGTACCTGTAGTCGGGATTATTTTTCTCCTATGTTCATACTTCGCCACTTGTCCACATTAGGATTGCATCCTACTCTTACTAAGGCCTCCTGAAGTTTTTCACAATCCGTTGCTGTTTAACAACTCGAAACAAGTTTGAGTGCACTTGAAGAAGCTTTTATTACCTGTTTTTACTTCTATGGCAAGTTCTTTTCAAATTCTCTCTTAAGCCTGCTTAATTACATTTTTACATCTCACTTGCCACTGCTTATGCTTGTCCCTATTTTTCTCATTTTTGAATGAGGCTCTTTTGGCTCTTTAATTGTCTTTCACCTCGCTATTAAACCATGCCGACAGTCATTTGGTTCTTGCTAACCCTTTTTAACACAAGGAACACATTTTGCCTGGACCTCAAGGATGGTAATTTTAACAGTGCAATTTTAAAACTCTAATATACTATTATAAAATCTTGTAGAATTGTAACGCAAAATATAATAAATCTAATTACTATTTTTTGTATTTTGTGTTACAATTGTGCATGTATTATGTGATCCACCAACATCTGTGGATTGGTGGAATACAAATGTTTTAAAATAAATAAATAAAAATAAACCTTTTTTAATACATGGAATACATTTTGTCTGGGCCTCGAGGATGGTAATTTTAAACAGTATCCACGTTTACGGCAATTTTTTAACATGGCGGATTGCTCCTTTCCATTTTTTTCTAACAAATTTCCTTATTTTATCACAGCCTCCCTTCTAATAGTTAAATGCTGTTGCAGTACTTTACCTTAATATTCTCCCTCCAGTGATTATGCCAAATTTTATTACATTATGATCACTGTTGCCAAGAGGATCCACCACCTTTATCTCTTGCAGTAGGTCCTGTGTTCCACTGAGAACAATATCTCATGTAGTTTCACCTCTCATTAGTTTCATGACCAGATGCTGCATGAAGCAGTCACTGATGGCATCAAGGAACTTTACCTCCCTTGCACGTCCTGATGTGACAGTTACCCAATTGATTCTTGGGTAATTGTAATCTCCCAGTATTATTGTGTTGCCCATTTACTAGCCAGTCTCATCTCTGATAGCATTTTTGTTTAGAACCCATGGTCCCCAGTGGCCTGCTCCCAACTGCTCCAACCTACCGGCATCCAGCCTCCTTCCTCCCACCAAAACGCTGCCATTACACACACATGGATGCGTTTACAGCAGGGACCCGCCGCTGGACACCCTAGGTGCATGTACGCTCAAGTACGCACATAATATACACGCCTACTCCAGTCGCATTTGGATGGTGTCATTCACTTCTGCCCTGTATTCTTTGCCTCGGCAACAGGTCTCTTGAGTGATCTGCTCCTCAGTGCATGTTGCTTGTCCCTGCATTGTCTGCCCATGTTCCTGTTCGCTTGTGTTCCTGCTCTCTGCTGTGGTTCTGTGCTCTGGTCTGTCTCCCCTGCCCAGTCTCTGTTGTGGTTTGTCCCATCCTCACCCTTGACTCACCCTTTCTTACTTGGCTTGACTTCCTGGTTTGACCTCTGCTTGTTCTCTGACCCTCCTGTGATTGTCTCCTGGACCCTACTTACACCTATCTGCTGCCTGCCCTAATCTCTGGCCTGTCTACTGGATCTTGCTGCCTGCCGCCTGCCTTGGCCGTTGCCTGGATCTGAACTCTTGCTCTCTGGCTAAGGGCTCAACCTACAGGAGAGACGATTGGTATAGGTGAAGCTCCAGTTAGTCGCAATCTGGATATGTCTACCAACTGTCTGTGTGGGACATACAGGCTCGCTCGTCCGGATGCTCCAACCATACCACAGCCCAAACGTCCATTTTTCCAACAGTTTTCCGAGGCCATGGACCTGGTGGAACTGGCCATGCTACAAGGCGTTCCAGGTACAGACTCCAATGGCGGCTCCCTGCTGCACAGTGAACGTCCGCCGCCGAGGAGTCTGGAAAGGTGGCAGGTTTCTAACAGTACCCCCTCCTCAAGCCTCTTCTCTTTGGCTTCTGAGGAGATGAAGGTACTATTAGACTAACTGGGGGCTCAGGTTTCGAGACTGGACTGGAAAACCATTCAAAGCAGAAGACTTAACTGAAGAAAAGTTTGAAAGCTTGGACAAGGACTGAGAGTGGTCCTCATCAACCAGTTTCCCACACCGTAAAGGTCAGGGCCCTCATCGGTTGCTGTCTGAATCCAATTCCCCTTTTCCTCTTTTCCCCCGGGCGTGGAAGCAGAGAGCAATGATGGAGTTACCTTACAGTATTGGTAAGGCCCCCCACCACACCAGCAAGTTACCCCCATGCACTCATTTCTTCAATTCCATCGTCCAGCCTTTAGGGATCCACAGTGTTTATCCCACGCCCCTCTGAAATCTTTCACTGTTTTTGTCTTCACCTCCTCCTCCAGAAGAGCATCCCAGGCCTTCACCACCCTCTCCATGAAGAAATATTTCCTGACGTTTGTTCTCAGTCGTCCTCCCTGGTGTTTCGTTTCGTCACCCCTGGTTCTTCTGATTTCTTTCCAATGGAAAAGGTTTAACGATTGTGCATCATTAAAACCTGTGCACATTAAAGCCGACAAAGTCCTAAGGAAGATAGGTGAAGTACATATGCAATAGGCGTATTTTAGCTGCGCACATGATTTAAAATTCCAGGGTTATGGGCGCCTGCGCACTTGTGTTAAATTTCCGTCCAGGCTGCTAACTCTGATAACTTAGGTTGATTAATGTTAGTTAGTAAATGACCAGCAACAGGACCCAAATTAGTCACTAAATCGGATTAATTGAATGTTATTTTAAATGACTAAAAGACTTTTTTTGAAGATTGTACGAGTCGGGGTGATAATCTGTATATCAGAAAATGAGGCGATGGTGAGTGGGACAGTGGAAATCAAACTAGTAACGGGATGCCCAGGACCAGCACGCTCACTTTCTTAGCTCGAGTAAGTGACCGCTGCAAACTCACAGTTCTAACACGGGCAAACAAATACTAATCATAAAACTAGCACATTATAATATAAACAGCTAGTAATAGTCAAACGCGCGGTGCTGAGAGAGGTTTTGCTCTCGAGATGTAAGCACTTCTTCCTAGCAAGTTCAAACTTACCACTACTATATGGAGGCTCCACTGTCAGCTCTCCCTCTGGATTATTATTTATTTTTTTAGAGGTGGGTGTTGGTGGGTTAGTGTTTAATGGGGGTTTTTTTTGGGATGGGAAATTAACCAACCGAAAAAAAAAACCATTAAACAAACTGAAAGAAAAAAATTTCCCTCCACCCCTGAAAGAAAAAAACCACATGTTTTGACCCTGCGCAGCCCTACGATGGCCTCTCCTAGGGGGGGATAGTGCCATAAGCGAATGGTTTGGCCCAACAGTGCTGCTCTGCCACCGTCAATATGTGCTGCACTGGGAGGATCTTGGACCTGGCGACGGGACAGAGGGCCTCTTCACACGTTCCCATCGTGGCACGTTTCAAGACTGAGATGCAGGCAGAGGCTGAACATGCTGGACAGCGATGCGGTGGGGTTTTTTTTTTCCTAGGAAGTCCTCGGTTCTGCTGCAAGATGCCAAATGATTTAGAGAAAGCTGTAAGAATCACGCAGGGCACTTTTTCATTCACCAGGTTGCTTGCTATGGCTCGTTTTCTGCACCTCGTGGCTTAGTATAGGTCAATCTGATTGTGATTGGCGGATTTGGGGTCACGGGTGCTGAGAATTGCTCCACATCATTGCACAGTGATGCTACAAAATCTGGCAAAATACATTAAAAACAAAAACCCCAGCTGAAATAAGAATGGCAAAGCCAAGCAGCCAGCCCGGTGCAGTCTTTCTGTGCTGTTGAGCTAAAGGGACCGGTTTTGTAAAATTGTGTTGCAGAGCTTTGAATTGGGCATGACAAGGAGGGAGGCTCGACTGATGTTCTACCTCCCCGTCCAGCCCCCCTGCCCCGTCCTGTGGTCTGAGACCGGTGCATGTGCTTCGTGTGGCGAGACGTGTTCACGACTCAGGGAGCCACAGCTCCTCATCACCGTAGCCTGCACTTCCTGTGCTCAGCCTTGTAGAAAGCAGGGGGAGCAGCCTTCGTGCAGTGTGGCTTATCTGACGACAGAAAAAGACCACATTTTGTCAATCCTGCCTTCTCCGTTGCAGCTGGGGAGAGCAGCATCTAACTTGCCAGCTCCCCACCTCCAGGCCTTATATCTGAACTTTTCCTATCGCTGCCTCTCGCGCGTGCCAGACCCTGTTACAGCGCCGGCCTCCGCCAGCTCCACTCATCGGCCATTTCCCATCTTATCATCATCGTCCTCTGTGGTTCTTACAGGACCAACCCCCCTGCCTCCCCTTCCATGTCTCATTACCAAGCTTTCCGATGATCCCACACAGCTATGAAAACTAGCTAAGACGTTTGGATGGGTAGATTTGATTACTCCCCCTTTCCAAATCCAAGTCAAGGTGATGTTACAGTAGCAGGGTTTTCCAAGCATTTTCCCCATAGATGCAGTAAATCAGGCCCTAAGTTGCTACCTGAGGCAATGAAGGGTTAACATCACACGGGGAGTTTCTAAGAGGGCGATGGGGGATTGCAAAAGTGAATTAGTTGCGTAGATGGACAGCACAGACGGGCCGTGCTGTCTTTTTCTGCTTCTCAGGTCCTCAGAGTCTCCGGGGCAAATCCGGAGAGCTCCCAGGGATGCTGGGGGGGTTGATGAAAATTACCCTGGGGGGGGGGGGGTGTCTTGTGAGTAAAAGCGTGCCCAGAAGTGGGGATGGCAGTCACGTGCGAACTTCCCATTTCTGAAAGTCCGCGCCCCACGCGTGCAGACGTTTGCTACAGGCGGGGGGAGCTTTCACCTCCTTTCTTTGTCTTTCAGTGAAACCCACATCAAAAAGCTCTGGAAACAGCTGCGCAAGGACGAACCTGATCTGCTTCCCCACTTCGAGGAGCTGCTGGCCAGGATCTTTTCCCAACTCCACGAGGCAAACGCAGAGAAGAATGAGATTGAGAACGCCCTGAAAAAGTTGGTACCGGCAGAGTTCTCTCGCAGCCTTCCCCGTTCTCCGGTCGTGACGGACGTGGTGCCCCTTAAATTGAAAGATAGCCTCAGCCACCCCTGCTGGTCATTTATTTAGCGCTGCTGGATGGCCGCGTTATTTCTACCTATGTTTTCCTGTGCGGGAGATTCCCCGTTGATTCTACCTTTCGTGCACAGTTCACTAATGAGAAGCTGCTTGGCGTAAGGTCAATGTGACTTCTAGTTCTTACATCAGAGCCGCCTCACCAAAATCCCTTTCACCTGTACTGTAAAATAAATAAATAAAAAGGGCTTCCCGGAGATATTAAGGTTCATTGACACCAGGCCAGTTTTGAGCAGAAGTCTCAGATTTGTTCAGAGCTGTGTATCCCGGCGGTTCCCTCAGCACGGCCGGTGCTACACCTCCAGCTTGTGGGCTGGCACCCTTCCTGCGGTCTCCCCGCTGAGCCGGCCCACGCTGTGGCTTTATTGGATCTGCTCACGGGTTGGAGGGGTGGGGGCAGCCATTTTCCCTGAAGGAAAGATAAACCCAGCGGGATGAGCAGCCCGAGGCCTTAGGGGGTGACAGCCCTTCAGAATAACCCTGCGCAGTTATACGTAGGGTTCCTCGGGGGAGGGGTTATGCCTTCAGAACTTTTCTGGATAACCAATCCCCATCGCCAAAAGAATGCTAGACAGATTCACAGTGGAGACGATTTCATTTCCAGTCTCCGGTGTCCCACAGTGAAGGACGCCCCTTGCTATTTCCAGCCTCGTAGGACCTGGCTACCTGTCTTCTTCAGAAACGCCAGTCCACGTGTCTGTGTGATGCCTCCATGGGCTGTTTAAAACGCATCCAGGGTTCCGTTCACGGCAGGGCCGCCTCCTGCAGTAAGTGCCTGAAATGTGCTGCTTCATGGCGCTCTTCCAATCCTTGATAAGTAAATAAATAGGCACGAATAGTGCAAAGACGTGTGCTATTTTCACTACAGGGTTGTTACTGAAATCTGTGGATATCTGTGGATATCTGTGGATATGTCAGCCAAGTAACAAAGCTGACATTTTGGGCCAAAATATATCAGTTTACAGTAATTTTTCACAAAAGAAATTTTCAGAAAAAGATTTTGAAAACTGCTGGGCACAGTGATTCATAGACTGAATTATTTGCCCATCCGTACAGATCAGGGTAGGGCAGCGGCATCTCCATCTGCTTTGCTTTCTAGCAGTGGAATGGCTAAGCAGGAAGCACTGCCGGAAACTGTGAGCCTTTAACCTTTAAACCATAATACCTGTGCAGGAAACGAAAGGAAGCACAAGCTGCAGGGCAGTGTTGGTGGCTAGTGTGAAGTTAACAAAAAAAAAATACAATAAAATAAAATAAACCCTGCAGCAGAGCAGGGCAGCTCCGAAGTCTGGGTAAGCACAGAAAATGCTTTGCTTAGAAGATGCTGATGCCAAAAAGAATGACGGACCTTGCGCCTCTGCCCTTCTCCTAGGAAAATCGCCACCTACGATGGGGAAATCCAGAATCTGTACGAAGAAATGGAGCAGCAAATCAAGAAAGAAAAGGAGCAGTTTCTGCTGCAGGTGAGTGCCGGCCCCGTGGAAAGGTTTTCCCTCGAGCGTGCGTGCCACGTGCACTGCGAGCGAGCGTGCCGCGTGCACGCTCGCCCAGTGGCTCCCCAGCCCAGTCCCAAGTCCAGCTAGCAGGGGGGAGGAGAGCGAGCGACATCTCGTGAGGACTGACAGGGCAGAGCTGGGGAACCAGCTGCACTTTCAGCCAATCTGCTGCTGTTAGGGGGGGGGGGGGGTTGTTTATCAGATTTCCCCCACCCTCCTTACAACAAGTCCATCTTTATTTTCTGGTTTGAAACCATTTCTTGCTTCCTGGCCTCTTGCTGGCCGAGATGCGGGTGCAGCATCCTAAGCTGTGAGCTGTGGCCGGACCCTCCTGGCCTTTGACCTGACACTGACCTGCCAGGTGACCCGTGACGCGGCGAGCATGGCCACAGCAGGAGGATTAAACCTGCATTGAAGCCCAGGTTTGCAAGGAATACCCGGCAGATGCGTGCGACCAGGGGCCCGTGCTTGGCTCGGGTCCCCTGATGCCCTCCATGACCTGGCGATGCTTCCGCAGTGACATTGCTGTAAGAAGCTGGGCTTCACGTGCAGCCGGTAAAAGGCACATTTTCCATCCCTTCTGCGTGCGCAGTGACTTTTCAGCAGGTAGAAAGAGCGTGCACAGGCCTCTCTTACACGGCAGCGCTGCCAGGGAGGGTTAGGGGCCGTCCTGCTTCCCAGGCCTGCCTGTTGAAAAGCAGTCGGAGGAGTTGCTAAGTCGGCCGGGCAGCTGCGCGTGCACTGCCCTCAGTTTAGCGCGAGGGGACTTGGACGTGCGCTGGTCAGCGGCTGCTGCCTAGGAGGCTAGGCCCGGTGCATTGGCCACCTACCTACAGCTTCTCAGCGGTGGATTCACCGCTCAAGCCGTAAGCTGGGAGCTCCTTCCGGCCCTCGAGGCTGTGCTGTCTTTTCCAGTGCCCTTAGCTGCCAGGGGGGGGTGCCAGGCAGTGCCACACAAGTCAAAGAGAAAGCCAGCAGGTTGGCACCGAAGAATGTGCGCGGCGGGGCTGTGCAGATGCCCTTTTTTTTTTTTTGTTTGCTGAATGACCCGTTTCTTCCTCTGCTTCTGTGCTTAGGACACTGAAAAGTTCCAGACCCGCAGCCAAGAACTGGAGCAGAAGCTCCTCTCCAAAGAGGAGGAACTGGAGCAGCTGGGCCAGAAGCAGAAGCAGGTATTTATTACCCACCCCCCGACCCTGCCCTCACCCGAGCCCCGCATCTCAGGCGCTGTCTTCTCTGCCTTTTCTTTCATGATCTAGGGCAGGCGATGTTTCTCTCTCAGGCATTTGTCATTCCCGAGTGTCTCTGAAGGTAATGAGCCTTCATATTTCTGAGGGTCCTAGCGTGCTCTGCCTCTGCTTCGTACATTTTAAGTGCTGCTCTTATCTTACCCTCTTCCAAAGGCAGAAGCACAAAAGGCAGCGAGCTACGTTTTCACCATCATTACTCAGCTCCTTTCTATGTAAAACTGAGTCACCATTTAAGAAAAAAATTTACGTTGGAGATTATTAATTGACTAATAGTCTCTTTTTTTCCCCTCTCTGTACAAGACAAGCCCTCAGCTCCTCACTGCTCTGCTTCCAGTCATTCAGCGGTCAGCAGGCTGCCCAGCACCAGACACAGCCAGAGATAAGCTGATAGTCACACTTACATGTGAACAAACACCTACACACGTGCACCTATTTACACTCACATGTGCACACACGCACGTGTGAACTCACACACATACTGCATATATGCACCCACAAAAACGGGGACTCACACTACATGCACTCATGAACACACACACAATATACTGTATATACCCATATACCAAAACCCATCATCTTCAATATCACGGTTATCTACCTCTAACAAAGTTATTTAGCCATATGTAATCTATCTGGTTTGTTCTTTTCTTTACCTTCCTACGCCAAGTTCTATTATCCCTGTTACATGAAACTGCTTTTTCCGCCCTATTGTTTAAGTTTAAGTTTAATTTGCACTCCTGTTCTATGTGAATCAGCATGATGGGACTACCAGTCTTGAATGCCGGTATATAAAAAAACTTAAATAAATAAATATACACACACACAAAATTGTACATAGACATTAACACACACATACACATGCACTCGTGAACATACATACTGTATATACACATACTGTATATACACATGCAAATGCACATATTCACACACACACACATGCAGTCGTGAACATACACATACTGTTTATACAGACACAAATATTCACATACATGCACCCAACACATATACAGTATTACACATAAATACACAAATTCACTTACACACATGCACTCATGAACACACACAGTCTGTATTCACACACACACACACAAATGGATGTAAATATTTACCTTTGCACAGAGCCCCACATACACTTGTGAATGAACATGCACACACATATACTGTATATACACACAAATTCACATTCACACACACACACACAAGCATTTGTGAACACACACACACAAGAATGTACTTGTGAACACATAAATATACTGAATACACCCAAACACACTCGCACTCACACCCAAACCTGCACTCATGAATGCAGTTCCACATAGACACACATACTGTATACAAAAATACTCAGACATTTGAATGCACACATTCACAGACAACATGCACTTGTGAATGCACACACAGCAGATGTTGTCAGTCCCATCAAACATCACTTGCAGTCTGTTTGCTGATGTTTCTTTTTCTATAGATTCAATTAAGAAATTATAATTTTATTCCATCATGAAATGTGCAAGGGAGTTTGATTAATTTGGTTAGTGTGACATTGCACAGTATCTCAGAGCAAGCCATGTGCTCATTGTTGTAAACTCCACTCCAGCTGATACACTGACCTAACTTAGGTAACCTTAGTACGGGCGAGACCTCCCTGTATACAATACCCATTGTATTGTGTGCCAGAGACGACTCAGGAACATTATAAGCAAGGAGCAGTGCTCCTTCAGAACAAAAATATCAAACAAACCGAACTTTCACTCAGCATAGCCTCTGACACGCACATTTTATGGATAAGAGTAACTAACACATGGGAAGGACAGAGCTTTCACTCCACATTATCCTGACACGCACATTTTATGGATGAGAGTACCTAACACATGGGAAGGACAGAGCTTTCACTCCACATTATCCTGACACGCACATTTTATGGATAAGAGTACCTAACACATGGGAAGGACAGAGCTTTCACTCCACATTACCCCGACACGCACAGTTTATGGATAAGAGTACCTAACACATAGGAAGGACAGAGCTTTCACTCCACATTATCCTGACACGCACACTTTATGGATAAGAGTACCTAACACATAGGAAGGACAGAGCTTTCACTCCCCATTATCCTGACACGCACACTTTATGGATAAGAGTACCTAACACGTGGGAAGGACAGAGCTTTCACTCCACATTATCCTGACACGCACATTTTATGGATAAGAGTACCTAACACGTGGGAAGGACAGAGCTTTCACTCCACATTACCCCGACACGCACATTTTATGGATAAGAGTAACTAACACATGGGAAGGACAGAGCTTTCACTCCACATTATCCTGACACGCACATTTTATGGATGAGAGTACCTAACACATGGGAAGGACAGAGCTTTCACTCCACATTATCCTGACACGCACATTTTATGGATAAGAGTACCTAACACATGGGAAGGACAGAGCTTTCACTCCACATTACCCCGACACGCACAGTTTATGGATAAGAGTACCTAACACATAGGAAGGACAGAGCTTTCACTCCACATTACCCTGACACGCACACTTTATGGATAAGAGTACCTAACACATAGGAAGGACAGAGCTTTCACTCCCCATTATCCTGACACGCACACTTTATGGATAAGAGTACCTAACACGTGGGAAGGACAGAGCTTTCACTCCACATTATCCTGACACGCACATTTTATGGATAAGAGTACCTAACACGTGGGAAGGACAGAGCTTTCACTCCACATTACCCCGACACGCACATTTTATGGATAAGAGTACCTAACACGTGGGAAGGACAGAGCTTTCACTCCACATTATCCCGACACGCACACTTTATGGATAAGAGTACCTAACACGTGGGAAGGACAGAGCTTTCACTCCACATTATCCCGACACGCACATTTTATGGATAAGAGTACCTAACACGTGGGAAGGACAGAGCTTTCACTCCACATTATCCCGACACGCACATTTTATGGATAAGAGTACCTAACACGTGGGAAGGACAGAGCTTTCACTCCACATTACCCCGACACGCACATTTTATGGATAAGAGTACCTAACACGTGGGAAGGACAGAGCTTTCACTCCACATTACCCCGACACGCACATTTTATGGATAAGAGTACCTAACACGTGGGAAGGACAGAGCTTTCACTCCACATTACCCCGACACACACATTTTATGGATAAGAGTACCTAACACGTGGGAAGGACAGAGCTTTCACTCCACATTACCCCGACACGCACATTTTATGGATAAGAGTACCTAACACGTGGGAAAGACAGAGCTTTCACTCCACATTACCCCGACACGCACATTTTATGGATAAGAGTACCTAACACGTGGGAAAGACAGAGCTTTCACTCCACATTACCCCGACACGCACATTTTATGGATAAGAGTACCTAACACGTGGGAAAGACAGAGCTTTCACTCCACATTACCCCGACACGCACATTTTATGGATAAGAGTACCTAACACGTGGGAAGGACAGAGCTTTCACTCCACATTACCCCGACACGCACATTTTATGGATAAGAGTACCTAACACGTGGGAAGGACGGAGCTTTCACTCCACATTACCCCGACACGCACATTTTATGGATAAGAGTACCTAACACGTGGGAAGGACGGAGCTTTCACTCCACATTACCTCGACACGCACATTTTATGGATAAGAGTACCTAACACGTGGGAAGGACGGAGCTTTCACTCCACATTACCCCGACACGCACATTTTATGGATAAGAGTACCTAACACGTGGGAAGGACGGAGCTTTCACTCCACATTACCCCGACACGCACATTTTATGGATAAGAGTACCTAACACATGGGAAGGACAGAGCTGTCACTCCACATTACCCCGACAAGCACATTTTATGGATAAGAGTACCTAACACATGGGAAGGACAGAGCTTTCACTCCACATTACCCTGACATGCACATTTTATGGATAAGAGTACCTAACACATGGGAAGGACAGAGCTTTCACTCCACATTACCCCGACACGCACACTTTATGGATAAGAGTACCTAACACATGGGAAGGACGGAGCTTTCACTCCACATTACCCCGACACGCACACTTTATGAATAAGATTACCTAACACATGGGAAGGACAGAGCTTTCACTCCACATTATCCTGACATGCACATTTTATGGATAAGAGTACCTAACACATGGGAAGGACAGAGCTTTCACTCCACATTACCCTGACACGCACATTTTATGGATAAGAGTACCTAACACATGGGAAGGACAGAGCTGTCACTCCACATTATCCTGACATGCACATTTTATGGATAAGAGTACCTAACTCATGGGAAGGACAGAGCTTTCACTCCACATTACCCTGACACGCACATTTTATGGATAAGAGTACCTAACACATGGGAAGGACAGAGCTTTCACTCCACATTACCCCGACACGCACATTTTATGGATAAGAGTACCTAACACATAGGAAGGACAGAGCTTTCACTCCACATTACCCCGACACGCACATTTTATGGATAAGATTACCTAAAGCGAGTGTGTGTTACAGCAGAGCAGTATTGCTTCTCATAAATATTTGCTTGGCAATTTGTTCTTTCTGAGAGTGAGGGGAGAACCCTCTGGTGCTGCTAGGGTCCGGTGGATGAGCAGCCATTCTCACCACCCTTCACCCCTTTGCCTCTCTGTTTTTTGCCAGGTGGAAAAGCAGTGTCTGGAGCTCAGCAACGACAAACAGGAGACAAAAGTGGAGAATGAGAAGCTGAAGCAGAGAAATAATGAGATGAGGAGAGAGCTGGAGCGAACCTCCCAGGAGCTGGTCACCGCGCAGCAGCAACTGCGCATGCTCCAGGAAGAGGCTTCCCAACTGCACGAGGCCCGGGAGATGTGAGTGCGCTCTTAAAGCCAGGGCTCACCGCTCTCGCTCTGCTTCACGTACCCTACGCACTGCAGAGCACTTAGGAGCGCTTTCAAGCCTGCTTGACATTTGTTTGGTTTTCAAACTCTGGCGGGGGCGGTAGAATTAATTAATGACCATTGTGTAATTATGGGATTGGTTTTTGGGAGTCACTAATTTCTGCTTCTGTGAGCAGGAAATGAAGACATTTTGGAAGCCGCTAGCCAGAAATAGAGTGACCTTGACCTGTCCTTGAGTTGTTCCAGAGCAGGAGAGCCATGGGTAGCTTTGCTATTTAACCTCCAGAGGTCAGAGGGCCCTGGCCCAAGAGCTTTACTAAGGACAACTGAAAACGATGCAGAAAAGTAAAACAAAATACGTTTTGATCATCTACTTTTGAATGTCAATGTAATTAATGAATTAAAATAATCAACAGGAAGCTATCAGTAGTGTTAGGGATTGCAGGCAGGGTAACCTGAGAGGATTGGTGGAGAAGGGGTTTTGAACTTCAGGAAGGGGAATATTGTAATAATAATAATAATTTGTGGGTTTCTAGTCTGCCTTTCTAAGTAATGCTGATGGCGGCTTACAGGTACATCTTAGATGGATACTTTAAGCACCCCAAGAACCCAATTGCCCCTAAACACAAAATGCATAAGATTTTCCATATTGGATCAGAACAAAGGTCCATCGAGCACAGTATCCTGCCTCCCACAGTGGTCAGTCCAGGTCACAAGTACCTGGCAGGATCCCAGGGGGTAGAGAGAGTCCAAGCCGCTTATCCCAAGGCTTAAGTACTGAAAAGAGAGCATTGTTTGCAGCCCCAGGCTTCTGAAACCTTGATTGCATTTCTAGGCTGCTTTTTTTTCTCCCCAGGGTCACTGTTTATTTGGTTTATTTCTCCTCAGTTCGGTCTTCTTCCTTTCCTTTCCTGTATCTGCTCTCCGTAGTCCAGGAATGCTTCTTGCTTTATATTTTAAGGGCTGGTTTTCCCCTGGTTGTGCCTTCATGTCCCTTCCGGGAATAATGCAAAACGGCAAAGCTGCGGGCTCAGCCAGCACAAATGCTGTTCCGTGGGGCCCACGTGAAAGTGCTTTCTGAGTGCACCTCCCCGATGGCAGCTTGTGGGAGGCTTTGATTGATGCCACAGTGGAAACATTTGTCATGTCTGAAAGCAACCTAAAATAAATCAGAGAAAACAAAATCTAATTAACCTGTCTATGACTAAACCTTGTATTACACGGGACTGGGGCTCCTACACTAAAAAAAAAACCCCAAGGTTGGAAAGAGTGGCCCGTGGGAGAGTGGTCAGTGGAACCGTGATGAGGTTTGCTGTAAGCTCTTGCTGTTGGTTGCAAGCTTAGTTACTTTGCAGAGTATGCGAGGGGGGTGGAAGTTTGGGCCTGGAGGAAGGGGACTGCCCAGGCAGCATTGTGGATCATGCAGCCGAGTAAGTGAAGACACGAAAGGCTTTTCCTAGGTCCTGTAACGTGTACCTGCAGGCCCAGTCATCAGGGCGTTCTGCTGATGGCCTCCCGTGCTGTACCTGCTGTGTGTAATGGGTGAGAGGGGTGGTACAGGGAGGGATCGCATCCCAACTAACCTGCGGAGGGTAACTTTCAGAGCTTTTCTTGCTGGGACTTTGAAAGCTGTCCCCGCGGAGTTATCTGCATTCATCGCGTCGATCTTTCGACAGTGACATCTCTATAAGTGGCGCCTTTTCACGCAGCCTCTGCCTCCTCCGCGGTGGGAAGGGAAAATCTTGCCACAGTGAACGTGTTTTTAGGTTTTTCCTCTGTGCTTTCGCAGGGAAGTCTACCGAGTGAGCGAGAGCTTACAGCGAGAGAAGACCACGCTCCTGAAACAGCTGGATCTGCTGAGGTAAGCCCGCACCTTCATTTGCTCGCCACCCTAAAACCAAGAGAGGAGCAGCTCCAGCAAAATGCGGCTACAGATGAGCACCGCGCGCTTACGATGGAGAAGAAAAGCAAGCGGCTGTTCTGTGCAATTTATATAAAACCCCAGCGGCAGCTTGCAAAGCTTTGCAGGTTGGAGCCGTGCCAGCTTGCCTGCTTCTTTTAGGGTTCAAGCCCGCAGCCGTCGTCCCGAGCTGCCGTTCAGATGCCATGGCATTTGGGAGTCCTTTCCTGGAGCAGCGCTCGGGTTTCTAGGGCATTGCCAGAGCTTTGTCTGTGGTTGTGAAGTAATTGACGGCTTCGATTTGCAAAGCGGGGTTTTTTTTCCCCCCCTAGACAGAGAGGAACTTCTGCGTGCGCACGAGGGAGCCGGCTGCGAGCAGAGGCGTTCAGGGGGCCTGCGCCCCATCCTTGGCAGTTTCCAAGGTCTGCGCCCACGTTTCCCGTGCACGGCTCAGCAGGGCTGAGCGCCTAGGGGTGGGCTTAGTAATTTTCAGAGAAGACTTGCGCGCGTAAGTCTACTTTGAAAAGCGCTGTCTTGCTGCCCGATGCAATGAAGGGCTCCCAGCCCAGCGCACAGGCTCACACGCCGCTGGGCGCGCCAGACCAGCACCCGATGCAATAAGGAGATCGTGCAGCGGACAGCGCCCATCGCATGTAAACTCCCTGCAGAGGAGGCTTTTAGATTTACCCCCTGCTGCAGGAAATCCCCGGGCGCCCATCGCACACATTTTAAGGTGTCATGAAGTCAGTCCGCCAGTCAAGGGCTCATGAGAAATTAGAAAACACGGTCCTCTGTGCTTCCTCCTACTTAGTATCATTGCGGCACTTACATTTACTGCCGGCGGTGTTTGAAAATAAAGGGATATTGGCTTGATTTAAATAATAAATTTTTCCACGCACGATTTAGACGCCCAAGCAGCCTGTTTGAAATTTAGTGGGAAAAAGCATTCAGTACTTCTGACCCTTACTTTTCTACCCCAGAAGCATCAGCAGAGTTCAGAAAATCTCCTACTTAGCAAAGCTCGGTGCTAAGGTGGAGGTTAGAAATGTCCCCGCAGCTTTTCCTGAAGGTTAGCCCTCTGGGATCACTTCCCCTCCTCCCTAAGTATAACCGATTCCCACTGCATCAGGACCACGGGCAGGGCATGAGGGTCAGGATGGCAGGAAGATACCTGGGGGTAGGACTGTGACTGGCACTGTCATCCTCTTCATGTAAAGGGCACATTTCATAATAAAAGAAATATATTACTGATATTTCAAACTGAGAAAGAGGGGAAGTGGGGGGTGAGGAAATGCAGGAGATTGCACAGGCAGGGATGCAGAAAGGTGGGGAGGTGGGAAAACAGGCAGGTGGACAGGCAGGGAGATCAGTGGATGGGGAGATGGATGGGCAGGGAGACAGGGAGATGGGCGAGCAGTGCGGCGGACGGGCAGGGAGATGAGTGGGCAGGGAGGTAGGCAGGAGGGAAGATGGGCAGGCAGGGAGATGGGCAGGCAGGGAGATGGGCGAGCAGTGCGGGGGACGGGCAGGGAGATGAGTGGGCAGGGAGGTAGGCAGGAGGGAAGATGTGCAGGCAGGGAGATGGATGGGCAGGGAGACAGGGAGATGGGCGAGCAGTGCAGGGGACGGGCAGGGAGATGAGTGGGCGGGGAGATGGATGGACAGGGAGACAGGGAGATGGGCGAGCAGTGCGACGGACGGGCAGGGAGATGAGTGGGCAGGGAGGTAGGCAGGAGGGAAGATGGGCAGGCAGGGAGATGGGCAGGGAGACAGGGAGATGGGCGAGCAGTGCGGGGGACGGGCAGGGAGATGAGTGGGCAGGGAGGTAGGCAGGAGGGAAGATGTGCAGGCAGGGAGATGGATGGGCAGGGAGACAGGGAGATGGGCGAGCAGTGCGGCGGACGGGCAGGGAGATGAGTGGGCAGGGAGGTAGGCAGGAGGGAAGATGTGCAGGCAGGGAGATGGATGGGCAGGGAGACAGGGAGATGGGTGAGCAGTGCAGGGGACGGGCAGGGAGATGAGTGGGCAGGGAGGTAGGCAGGAGGGAAGATGTGCAGGCAGGGAGATGGATGGGCAGGGAGACAGGGAGATGGGCGAGCAGTGCGGCGGACGGGCAGGGAGATGAGTGGGCAGGGAGGTAGGCAGGAGGGAAGATGTGCAGGCAGGGAGATGGATGGGCAGGGAGACAGGGAGATGGGCGAGCAGTGCAGGGGACGGGCAGGGAGATGAGTGGGCGGGGAGATGGATGGGCAGGGAGACAGGGAGATGGGCGAGCAGTGCGGCGGACGGGCAGGGAGATGAGTAGGCAGGGAGGTAGGCAGGAGGGAAGATGTGCAGGCAGGGAGATGGATGGGCAGGGAGACAGGGAGATGGGCGAGCAGTGCGGCGGACGGGCAGGGAGATGAGTGGGCAGGGAGGTAGGCAGGAGGGAAGATGTGCAGGCAGGGAGATGGATGGGCAGGGAGACAGGGAGATGGGCGAGCAGTGCGGCGGACGGGCAGGGAGATGAGTGGGCAGGGAGGTAGGCAGGAGGGAAGATGTGCAGGCAGGGAGATGGATGGGCAGGGAGTAGGGTTGCCAGCTGGTTCCAGATTTTCCGGACTGGCTGATCTGGTCCCGGTTTTACAGACTACAAGTCCCTGCATGCAATGGGATAAAACCGGGACCAGATCAGCCGGTCCGGAAAATCTGGAACCAGTTAGCAATCGTAGCAGGGAGATGGGCGAGCAGGGAGGCAGAAAGTTGGGGAGACCGAGAGCTGCTTCTCACTGACCCAGCGCAAGGTATTCTCTCGCTGTTTTGCATTTGTAAATTGGCCTTCTTTGAGTCCTGCCCAAAAAATTACCCATGAAGCTAAATTACTAACGCTGTCTTTCACATTCATGCCGTAGTCCTGTATGCATTCTCCAGTACCTGGAATACCCTCCCGGTGGAGGTGATGGACAAAAAATGGTCCCGCAATTCACGAAGGCCTGAGATAAACCCAAAAGATCCCGAGGATGGAGAGGCAGTTACAAACTTAAACAGAAAGCATGGGAGGAACCTGCACAGAGCGGCAGATTGGATGGGTCGTGTGTGTCTTCTTCTGCCCTCATTTACTGTGTTCCTATCTGTGTGTTCCCAGCTGAGGTACTTTACACACAAATCCACCCAGTCCCAACGGCTGCCTGGTTTATCGACTTGGGCTGAGCTGGGCCTTCCGGGGTTTGAATGTGGGACTCCCCCATCTGCACAGACAGGGAAGGTCGATTGCACACTTTGGCTGCAGGGCTCTCCTTCCTGCGCGGCACAGAAAGAAGCCGGAGTAACTCCTAACAAGCTGAAATTTAAACTGAAAAAGATATGCCCTGCGTCACTCTGCTGCAATGCGTTCCTCACTTTGCTCGTTCCCTTTCAAATGTCTTCCCCAGGGAAATGAACAAACATCTGCGAGATGAGCGTGACAGCTGTTTGCAGGTAGGCGGGTGCTGCGGTGTCCCGGGGGGGGGGGGGGTAGCAGGTTAACTTCTCGCCCTGTTACCCGGTCTGTCTTCCGGGTCTCGTCAGTCCCTGGGAGGTCCGGGTCTCTGTGTGTGTAATCACAGAGAAAAAGCCGGCTCCATCTAAATAAAGAGATATGACCACGTTTATCGATGGTGTGATGGTTCAGAGGTCAGGTGAAACTAGCAAAGTCCGCTCGGAGTTTTAGGACACTGCCAAAGCTGTCCTTGTGTTTCTGATTTCTGAAAGCTCCTCCTGCCTGGCCACTTCCACTGTTATGAATCGAAGCAGATTGGGATGGCGCGGTGGAAGGGGAGGGTGCCGCTGTGCTGATCGTCATCAGACTCTTGGGGGGGGAGGGGTGCTGCAGCCTGAATTAAAGGTGCAGAGCTTGTATTCCATGTAGGTAAAGGCATAAGAAATAAAATATATTAGGACATAAAAGATGGAAGGCCTAGAAATAGGAGCCAAAGAAATCACCAGAGGCAACTTGCTAATTGCTGCCTTTTAGCTAACATTGCCAGAAAAGGCACAGAGAGCTCCTTTGGTAAGGGATTTTTAGCTAGCATTGCCTCTCTATCCCAGCCAGGAAAGGGACGGAGAGCTCCTTTGGTAAGGGATTTTTAGCTAGCATTGCCTGTTTAACCCAGCCAGGAAAGGCACGGAGAGCTCCTTTGGTAAGGGATTTTTAGCCAGCATTGCCTCTTTATCCCAGCCAGGAAAGGCAGAGAGAGCTCCTTTGGTAAGGGATTTTTAGCCAGCATTGCCTCTTTATCCCAGCCAGGAAAGGCACAGAGAGCTCCTTTGGTAAGGGATTTTTAGCTAGCATTGCCTGTTTAACCCAGCCAGGAAAGGCACGGAGAGCTCCTTTGGTAAGGGATTTTTAGCTAGCATTGCCTCTCTAACCCAGCCAGGAAAGGCACAGAGAGCTCCTTTGGTAAGGGATTTTTAGCCAGCATTGCCTCTTTAACCCAGCCAGGAAAGGCAGAGAGAGCTCCTTTGGTAAGGGATTTTTAGCCAGCATTGCCTGTTTAACCCAGCCAGGAAAGGCACAGAGAGCTCCTTTGGTAAGGGATTTTTAGCCAGCATTGCCTGTTTAACCCAGCCAGGAAAGGCACAGAGAGCTCCTTTGGTAAGGGATATTTAGCTAGCATTGCCTCTCTATCCCAGCCAGGAAAGGCACAGAGAGCTCCTTTGGTAAGGGATTTTTAGCCAGCATTGCCTCTTTATCCCAGCCAGGAAAGGCACAGAGAGCTCCTTTGGTAAGGGATTTTTAGCCAGCATTGCCTCTTTAACCCAGCCAGGAAAGGCACAGAGAGCTCCTTTGGTAAGGGATTTTTAGCCAGCATTGCCTCTCTAACCCAGGCAGGAAAGGCACAGAGAGCTCCTTTGGTAAGGGATTTTTAGCCAGCATTGCCTCTCTAACCCAGGCAGGAAAGGCACAGAGAGCTCCTTTGGTAAGGGATTTTTAGCCAGCATTGCCTCTCTAACCCAGGCAGGAAAGGCACAGAGAGCTCCTTTGGTAAGGGATATTTAGCTAGCATTGCCTCTCTAACCCAGGCAGGAAAGGCACAGAGAGCTCCTTTGGTAAGGGATATTTAGCCAGCATTGCCTCTCTAACCCAGGCAGGAAAGGCACGGAGAGCTCCTTTGGTAAGAGATGCTGTCCAATGCTTTCTGTGCAACACAGAATTGAAGAAACACATTCATGCGCGTTTCTCTTCCCCGATGGGTACGGAAAACACACTTTATCCATTTACAATTGCTGAGTCCGTGTTTCTGCTCCGGTATTTCCACGTCTTAAGATGCCCTGAGCCGTGGCAGCAGCAGCAGTGCAAAGGGAAAGGCCTCAGTGCGTCTGGCACGCAGCTGTGGCAGAGGGCAAGGGCCTAGGGCAGCAGCAGCACTTATCACTCATCAGGCTCCCCTCTAAAGCACTTTACTGTCATTTATAGAAATCCAAGACGAACAGCACAAAATCCTTCTGGAAGCAGAGGTCCGGCTCCATCATCGGCAAATACATGGACAGAAAACAGTCTATGAAAAGGTAAGCGAGAAGGCACTGGGCGTCTCCACTGGGTGTCACGAGGACTGGTGTGGCGGGGGCAGCTCAGCAGCTCAGTGGCAGAGCTGTGTCCTGCTGGCTGGAAGACCTAACTTCATTTCCTGGGCCTGTCCTCTGCTCCCTGGCCACTCCAGGCTGGAGAGACTGCAGACGTAGTGCTCACCTGCTGGGAGGAGGCAGTTCTGGCCCTTAAACAACAGCGACATCTAGCAGTCAGGCTCGAAGGGGGGCTCACAGGGTGTTCCAGTGGGAGCCACGGTGTGTGGCCTGTGGCCGAAGACTGTCATTGTGATGGCTGGGCTCGATGGGAGGTGGAGAGAGAGCGACCCCAGCTAACTGCGAATGTAGGCCCAGGAGAGGTCATTTGTGACAGAGCTAGCAAGCCAGAACAGGATATACTGCAGAGACAAAAAACCAGTAGTGTGTTTTTTATTTTTGTCATTTTATTGCATGTAGCATTGTGTAGTGTTTAGCTTTGTGTTGTCCGTAGTGTCTAACTTTGTATTGTGTGTAGTGTTGTGTTGCATGTAGCATGTATCATGTAGCATTGTGTAACGTGTAGCATTATGTAGCATTGTCTTGCATGTAGCATTGTGTAGCATTTAGCTTTGTGTTGTATGTAGAATGTAACTTTGTATTGTGTGTAGTGTTGTGTTGCATGTAGCATGTATCATGTAGCATTGTGTAACATGTAGCATTATGTAGCATTGTCTTGCATGTAGCATTGTGTAGCATTTAGCTTTGTGTTGTATGTAGAATGTAACTTTGTATTGTGTGTAGTGTTGTGTTGCATGTAGTATTGTATTGTGTGTAGCGTTGTGACATGTAGCGTGTAGCATTGTGTACTGTTTAGCATTATGCTGCATGCACAATGTGACATTGTGTTCCATGTAGTGTTGCGTAATGTGTAGCATTATGTTGCATGTAGCATATAGTGTTGTATTGTATGTAGCACTGTGTTGCATGTAGCATGAAGTGCTGTGTTGCATTTAGCATTGTGTAGCGTGTAGCATTGTCTTGGTGCAGCATGTAGCATTGTGTTGCATGTAGCATTGTATTGCATTTCGCATTTAACGTGTTAAATGCACTGTGTAGCATTGTTTTTGTGCAACCTGTAGCATTTTGTACTGCATGCAGCGTGTAGCATTGTGTTGTGTGTAGTGTTGTGTTGCATTGTACTGCATGTAGCATTGTGTTGTATGTAGCATTGGATTGAATCTAGTGTAGCTTCTATCGATACAACAAAGTAAACTGAATTGAATAATTAGGGGACTTGAAACATTTTGCTGCTGGGGATGTTGAGTGACAATGAGTCAGGCAGGGAGGGGATTTGCACCCAGTCTTGCACACAGGCCTTTGTATTCTGGTCTGTGCCACGCAGCGTTGCGAGCGTTGCAGTAAAGTGTTCTTTGCCACGCCATGTCACAATGACTTAAAAAGAAAGCGTTGTCCTGGGAGGAGTTATACGATAATCACAAAAGACTTGGCTGCGTTGTTGGGTAATCCATGCCCCTCATTCTCTCTTCTGCTCCCTATGCAGTCAGTCCTCAGAAGACGAGGAGGTTTTCAGCAAGACAAAGAACGGGTCCTGCACTTCAGCTGACAATGACACGGAAGGTGGGACTTCTCCAAACCGCGCTCTCCGAAGGGTCATCTCCATTGAGGAGGATGACGTCCCCCAGCTCCTGGATACCCAGCTGGAGAGGTCACTAAATAAATGGACAGAGGAGGAGGAGAAGGAGCAAGAAGACACCCCGTCATCCCCCAGAGGACAACCGGTGGGAAAGGAAACCTGGACAAACGTAAGCGGTACCCGACAAGTTTGTTTGTTTGTTTATTTATTTATTTGAGCGTTTTATATACTGTCGTTCCAAAATAAGATCACAACAGTTTACAAAATCTGCGTTCATATTCAGTCAACAATCACATTCTGTGCCAGCACTCACAAGCTGGGTCAGCACCACAGCAGATCTGCATTTTAGGTCATATTCGTTCAGATATATAGACCTCTTCATATTCATACATATTCTAGGTCAGCACCACAGCAGATATGTGTTTTAGGTCATATTCATTCAGATATATAGACCTCTTCATAGTCATGCATATTCTAGGTCAACACCACAGCAGATATATAGACCTCTTCATATTCATACATATTCTAGGTCAGCACCACAGCAGATTTGCGTTTTAGGTCATATTCGTTCAGATATATAGACCTCTTCATATTCATACATATTCTAGGTCAGCACCACAGCAGATATGTGTTTTAGGCCATATTCGTTCAGATATATAGACCCCTTCATATTCACACATATTCTAGGTCAGCACCAAAGCAGATATGTGTTTTAGGTCATATTCGTTCAGATATATAGTCCTCTTCATATTCATACATATTCTAGGTCAGCACCACAGCAGATCTGCGTTTTAGGTCATATTCGTTCAGATATATAGACCTCTTCATATTCACACATATTCTAGGTCAGCACCAAAGCAGATATGTGTTTTAGGTCATATTCGTTCAGATATATAGACCTCTTCATATTCACACATATTCTAGGTCAGCACCAAAGCAGATATGTGTTTTAGGTCATATTCGTTCAGATATATAGACCTCTTCATATTCATACATATTCTAGGTCAGCACCACAGCAGATCTGCGTTTTAGGTCATATTCGTTCAGATATATAGACCTCTTCATATTCATACATATTCTAGGTCAGCACCACAGCAGATATGTGTTTTAGGTCATATTCGTTCAGATATATAGACCTCTTCATAGTCATGCATATTCTAGGTCAACACCACAGCAGATATATAGACCTCTTCATATTCATACATATTCTAGGTCAGCACCACAGCAGATATGTGTTTTAGGTCATATTCGTTCAGATATATAGACCTCTTCATATTCACACATATTCTAGGTCAGCACCAAAGCAGATATGTGTTTTAGGTCATATTCGTTCAGATATATAGACCTCTTCATATTCATACATATTCTAGGTCAGCACCACACCAGATCTGCGTTTTAGGTCATATTCGTTCAGATATATAGACCTCTTCATATTCATACATATTCTAGGTCAGCACCACAGCAGATATGTGTTTTAGGTCATATTCGTTCAGATATATAGACCTCTTCATATTCACACATATTCTAGGTCAGCACCACAGCAGATCTGTGTTTTAGGTCATATTTGTTCAGATATATAGACCTCTTCATATTCATACATATTCTAGGTCAGCACCACAGCAGATATGTGTTTTAGGTCATATTCATTCAGATATATAGACCTCTTCATAGTCATGCATATTCTAGGTCAACACCACAGCAGATATATAGACCTCTTCATATTCATACATATTCTAGGTCAGCACCACAGCAGATATGTGTTTTAGGTCATATTCGTTCAGATATATAGACCTCTTCATATTCACACATATTCTAGGTCAGCACCACAGCAGATCTGTGTTTTAGGTCATATTCGTTCAGATATATAGACCTCTTCATATTCATACATATTCTAGGTCAGTACCACAGCAGATATGTGTTTTAGGTCATATTCATTCAGATATATAGACCTCTTCATAGTCATGCATATTCTAGGTCAACACCACAGCAGATATATAGACCTCTTCATATTCATACATATTCTAGGTCAGCACCACAGCAGATTTGCGTTTTAGGTCATATTCGTTCAGATATATAGACCTCTTCATATTCATACATATTCTAGGTCAGCACCACAGCAGATATGTGTTTTAGGCCATATTCGTTCAGATATATAGACCCCTTCATATTCACACATATTCTAGGTCAGCACCAAAGCAGATATGTGTTTTAGGTCATATTCGTTCAGATATATAGTCCTCTTCATATTCATACATATTCTAGGTCAGCACCACAGCAGATCTGCGTTTTAGGTCATATTCGTTCAGATATATAGACCTCTTCATATTCACACATATTCTAGGTCAGCACCAAAGCAGATATGTGTTTTAGGTCATATTCGTTCAGATATATAGACCTCTTCATATTCACACATATTCTAGGTCAGCACCAAAGCAGATATGTGTTTTAGGTCATATTCGTTCAGATATATAGACCTCTTCATATTCATACATATTCTAGGTCAGCACCACAGCAGATCTGCGTTTTAGGTCATATTCGTTCAGATATATAGACCTCTTCATATTCATACATATTCTAGGTCAGCACCACAGCAGATATGTGTTTTAGGTCATATTCGTTCAGATATATAGACCTCTTCATAGTCATGCATATTCTAGGTCAACACCACAGCAGATATATAGACCTCTTCATATTCATACATATTCTAGGTCAGCACCACAGCAGATATGTGTTTTAGGTCATATTCGTTCAGATATATAGACCTCTTCATATTCACACATATTCTAGGTCAGCACCACAGCAGATCTGTGTTTTAGGTCATATTTGTTCAGATATATAGACCTCTTCATATTCATACATATTCTAGGTCAGCACCACAGCAGATATATAGACCTCTTCATATTCATACATATTCTAGGTCAGCACCACAGCAGATATGTGTTTTAGGTCATATTTGTTCAGATATATAGACCTCTTCATATTCACACATATTCTAGGTCAGCACCACAGCAGATATGTGTTTTAGGTCATATTTGTTCAGATATTTGTTCAGATTCTTCAGCGTCCCTGCAGCGTCAGCGAGCCCGAGCCAGAAGGGAGGCCTGCGCGGTCGGCGCCTAGACCCGCCGGGGTAAGGCCTTGAATTTCCCTCACCCTCGGCGAGCCCGGACCCAGACCACGCGGCAAGTCCTCGGGAGCACCCTCCGACGCCGCTCCTCCTACACGCCGCCCCCTCCGCTCGGCCGTCCAGCCCGCCCACAACCCAGGCGGACCAATCGGAAGCCGCGAGAGGGACCTTTAAATCTACAGCTCACCCGGCGCCGATCCTCTTCAGCGTCCCTGCAGCGTCAGCGAGCCCGAGCCAGAAGGGAGGCCTGCACGGTCGGCGCCTAGACCCGCCGGGGTAAGGCCTTCAATTTCCCTCACCCTCGGCGAGCCCGGACCCAGACCACGCGGCAAGTCCTCGGGAGCACCTCCGACGCCGCTCCTCCTACACGCCGCCCCTCCGCTCGGCCGTCCAGCCCGCCCACAACCCAGGCGGACCAATCGGAAGCCGCGAGAGGGACCTTTAAATCTACAGCTCACCAGGCGCCGCGCGCCTGCGTCGTGCGCCAAAGGTGCACGACAAAGGGGCTGGCCCCTTTGTGTGCCCCTTCGTGCAGACCCTGAGAGCCCTTGAGCCCTTGAGCACACCCTATACTACCTCCATATACCCTAATTGGAAGACGGATGGAGTTCCTCTAAAATCCAACAAGACCTCCATGCATGCTAGAACCAGGGCTGTAGACAACATCCAAGTCAGCCAGCGACATTCCTCACCAATACCTCTAACGCTCAATCTCAAACAACCAAAGCAGGACCACACATCCAGAGTCAAACGGCTTCACATGTGCCTTCATTAAAACGCCGAATTCTCCTCACTCCAAACGCCAGCAATCACTCTTATACTAACCTGCTCTCCTGGAACCCGACATCCACTCAACAACTCCACTCAGACGAATACAGCTTCCTCTATAACAACACCACAATCAAAATGGAACAATCCTCTAAAATGTATCCAACATTCTCAATCCCAATCATACATCACAGTTTCTTACAGAAAAGAAATCTAACTAGACAAGTACACCTTCGCAACCTAAAATCACTCACCCCAATCCTAATAGCTCCGATAACCCAACTACTAGGCCTCACCCTATTCACACTAACGCTATTCAATGCGCAATCTATAACTAAAAAATCACTAATCCTCAATGACTACCTCACCGACGCTAAGCCAGATATTTGCGCAATAACAGAAACCTGGCTGAAACCTACAGATACTGCAATAATAAACCAACTACCAACGACGCTAACTTACGACATCTTCTCCCTTCCTAGACTGAAAAAGAAGGGAGGGGGAATCCTCCTTGCAACAAAAAAAGACCTCAGATTCTCACACCATCCAGTCCACTCCGATACTAAACTTGAAATTGGCTTCTTCACATCACTCCAACTACAAATCCTTCTCATCTATGCCCCACCAGGACTCTTAGAATCTGACGTCTCACCCATCATAGAAATAACCACAACACTCCTCAACCTGGACACACCAGCAATAATATTAGGAGATTTCAATCTACACATGGATAACCCTGATCCCTCCCCCAGCTGCCAAAATCTACTACTAGCATTCTCAGCAATGGGCTTCACCCAAATAGTCAAAAACCCGACACATAAAGCAGGACATATGTTGGACCTGATCTTTATCAACAAAGGCATAAAATCGTCTTCCCCACCAAAAAATATGAAGGTACCCTGGTCGGATCACTCCCTGATTTCTACCTCATTCTCACTGGAAAAATCTATTGCCCCTCATACAACTACTCCCTCCTTTAACTACAGAAAATCTTGCCACCCCGACGACCTCACCAATCAGCTGACCAAACACCTTCCTGCTATAGTTCTCACCGATCCCAATACTGCCTTACAATCCTGGAATACTATCACAGAATACATAGCCAACAAGCTCTGCCCTCTAACAACAAAAAAATCCCACCCAGACGCCTCCAAAAAACAACCATGGTTCACCGACGATCTCAGAAGGCTAAAACAATATCTAAGACAAAAGGAATCTAACTGGCGGAAAAACCCTAGTGCTAGCACACTCTCAGCCTACAAACTCACGCTACAACAATACAAGGCCTGCACCTCCAAATCAAAAAGAGACTTTTTCGCCTCCAAAATTCACAACTTAGTCTTTGACGCGAAAGCTCTATTCAACTATGTTTCCTCCCTCACTCAAATACCCTCACCAGAATGCCCTAGTAATCAAGCTCAAGCCAAAGCAGATGAACTCGCTCTCTTCTTTCAAAACAAAATCACGAATCTTCTTACTCAACGTCCCTCCAATATCGCCCCCCCAACACCAGCTCTAATGCCTCACATCAAAAACATTCATCTAGAAATGTTTGAACTTACTTCTTCCTCCGAAATCCAAACCATGCTTAGAAGAATGAAACCATCTTCGCACCCGGCAGACCATATACCCACAAAACTTCTCCTCTCAATACCAGACACCATCTCCAAAACATTAGCGGACATCATCAACTGCTCGCTTTCCCAAGGTTCCTTCCCAGAAGACCTCAAACAAGCCTCACTCAAACCACTTTTAAAAAAACCCAACCTGGACCTAAAAGACCCCAACAACTACCGTCCAATAGCTAATCTTCCTATCATAGCTAAGATTATGGAAAGGCTTGTGAACACCCAACTATCGGACTTCATTGAAGACAACAAAATTCTATCCGCCTCACAACATGGATTCCGCAAAAATCGGGGCACTGAATCCCTACTTACCTCCCTTACAGACCTCCTCATCTTAGGTACAGACAAAGGACAATCCTTTCTATTGATCCTTCTGGACCTTTCAGCAGCTTTCGATACCGTAAATCACGCTATCCTCATCAACCAGCTAGCTGCGATAGGTATCTCTGGTTTAGCGCTCTCCTGGTTCAAATCGTTTCTAACCAACAGAGGCTACAAGGTAAAAATCCATAATAAAGAATCATCACGCCAAGACTCGACCATCGGAGTCCCACAAGGTTCCTCTTTATCCCCCACACTCTTTAATATTTACCTTCTACCACTCTGCCGACTCCTTACCAACCTCAATTTAATACACTTTCTCTATGCAGACGACATTCAGATCCTGATACCCATCAAAGAAACATACTCAAAAACCCTCGAATACTGGGAATCCTGTCACCAAGAAATCAAAAGCCTCCTCAACAGCCTAAACCTGGTACTAAACTCTGCCAAAACTGAAGTTTTACTCATAACTCCTGACAACAATCTCACAGCCTGTCTCCCAACCAACCTACAAACCACTCATGTGAGAGATCTAGGTGTGCTAATCGACAATAAACTGAACTTCAAAGCCCACATCAATAAAACCACCAAAGACTGCTTCTTTAAACTGCAAGTCTTAAAAAGGATAAGACCACTATTCCATGCCAAAGACTTCAGAACCATCCTCCAAGCCCTCATTTTCTCTAAACTGGACTACTGCAGCTCTATTCTACTTGGCCTCCCCTCCTCATACACAAAACCACTCCAAATGGTTCAAAACGCAGCAGCCCGTCTACTGACTAACACTAGGAGAAGAGACCACATCTCCCCAGTTCTACAAGACCTCCACTGGTTACCAATCCATTTCAGAGTCATTTATAAATCCATCACCTTGATATACAAAATCATTCACCAACATACCATAATCGACCTACAAATTCCGCCCTGTTTACACAAATCCACAAGACCAACCAGGGAAGCCTACAGAGGATGCCTCATTGTTCCACCCACGAAAACCACTAAGCACAGCACCTTAAGAGACCGAGCCCTTTCCACAGCAGGACCACCGTTATGGAACTCCATCCCTCCAGATCTCAGAAACGAACCATGCCTCCTAACCTTTAGGAAAAGGCTAAAGACATGGCTTTTCAGGCAAGCCTTCCCGAACTCCACCTAACATGCACCACCAATAATTTCTCTGCTCAGAAGCTGTATATATTGGACTCCATATATTGGACTCCATATTGGACTCCATATTTACATTGTACATTTGTATATAATTAACCCCCTCTATCTCTCTTTATTTCTTACAATCCCAGTTCATTAGCCCTTGTTAATTGTAACTGCTTCTTTTCATCACGTTTTATTATGTTTTTTGGTTGTATTCTTCGCACCCCTGTTTTCTGTAAACCGACATGATGTGAACGAGTTCATGAATGCCGGTATAAAAAAACCTTAAATAAAATAAATAAATAAATATATAGACCTCTTCATATTCACACATATTCTAGGTCAGCACCACAGCAGATATGTGTTTTAGGTCATATTCGTTCAGATATATAGACCTCTACTTACTCTAAAGAGAGAGCGGTGATGAGCGGAGTGCCACAAGGGTCAGTGTTGGGACCGATCCTGTTCAATATCTTTGTGAGCGACATTGTAGACGGGATAGAAGGTAAGGTTTGTCTTTTTGCGGACGACACTAAGATCTGCAACAGAGTGGACACGCCGGAAGGAGTGGAGAGAATGAGACGGGATTTAAGGAAGATGGAAGAGTGGTCGAAGATTTGGCAGCTGAGATTCAATGCCAAGAAGTGCAAAGTCATGCATATGGGGAGTGGAAATTCGAATGAACTGTATTCGATGGGGGGGGGGGGGGGGAAGGCTGATGTGCATGGAGCAGGAGAGAGACCTTGGGGTGATAATGTCTAATGATCTGAAGTCGGTGAAACAATGTGACAAGGCGATAGCAAAAGCCAGAAGAATGCTAGGATGCATAGAGAGAGGAATATCGAGTAAGAAAAGGGAAGTGATTATCCCTTTGTACAGGTCCTTGGTGAGGCCTCACCTGGAGTACTGTGCTCAGTTCTGGAGACCGTATCTCCAAAGAGACAGAGACAGGATGGAGGCGGTCCAGAGAAGGGCGACCAGAAAGGTGGAGGATCTTCATCGGATGACGTACGAGGAGAGATTGAAGAATCTAAATATGTACACCCTGGAGGAAAGGAGGAGCAGAGGTGATATGATACAGACTTTCAGATACTTGAAAAACTTTAATGATCCAAAGACAATGACAAACCTTTTCCATTGGAAAAAAATCAGCATAACCACGGGGAATCAAAAAGTTACCAATAAGGGCCCTGAACTCAGCGGTCGGAGTAACAGATAAGTATGAGAAAATAAGTGTGAAAGCTTGCGGTCATTTCTATGTTTCATTTTTTTCTGAAACTGCTTTAAATCAGTTTGTGCTCTTATATCATACTGTTCTCTTAGGACCAGAGGGTGGAGATATAAGGATTTTCTCTCAACACTGTTGTTTAAGGTGCATTATTTTTACTCTTAATTTAACTGATGTAGATGTTTTCAATGCTAGGACATGGGAATACAGGGCTCTCTTGGAGCTGCACCACCTTTACACAGTGGCGAAGTTGTCATGGGGGAAATCCGTGTGCTCTGCCTCCATCTGCTGGTATTATTTGATTATGTATTCCTGTTTAAGTTATGCACATTTTTATTGTAAACTGCTATAAAATTTATGATGTCGCGATATATAAATTTTAATAAACCATTCTGGGGCACAACCCACCTGTTCAGATTGGACTGGAGTAGCAGGATGAACTGGAAAAGAAATCAAGAGGTAAAATGTTCCCCTTAGAGATGTGAAGAATTGAAAATTAATCTTGTGCATGCTTTTCTTTTCTTTCTGGTTTAAAGGAGGAGCAGTTGCACTCTGTGCCAGATCGATTATTCAAGATTGTCTTTGTGGGAAATTCAAGTGTGGGGAAAACGTCATTTTTACGAAGATTTTGTGAAGACAATTTCCACTCGGGTACATCTGCCACCGTGGGTAGGTTTGGAGAACTGGATATCAGGAAACTCACATGGATCACCAGCTGAAGCACAACTAGAAAATAGGGCAGGACAGACACACTGGCTTCCTAAGGTTTCCCTGAAAGATAAATGTCATTGAATTATAAGATATCAGAAACAGAGAATCTGAAAGTTCATGAGGAACCTCAGGCCCAAATACCCTGTCCAATTGTATTCCTAATACAGTGCCACAGATCCCAGGCTTTACCCCTCACTCCCCCACAGCTAAGGATCCTCTGTGCTTATCCCAGGCTTTACCTCTCACTCCCCCACAGCTAAGGATCCTCTGTGCTTATCCCAGGCTTTACCTCTCACTCCCCCACAGCTAAGGATCCTCTGTGCTTATCCCAGGCTTTACCCCTCACTCACCCCACAGCTAAGGATCCTCTGTGCTTATCCCAGGCTTTACCCCTCACTCCCCCACAGCTAAGGATCCTCTGTGCTTATCCCAGGCTTTACCTCTCACTCCCCCACAGCTAAGGATCCCCTGTGCTTATCCCAGGCTTTACCTCTCACTCCCCCACAGCTAAGGATCCTCTGTGCTTATCCCAGGCTTTACCCCTCACTCACCCCACAGCTAAGGATCCTCTGTGCTTATCCCAGGCTTTACCCCTCACTCCCCCACAGCTAAGGATCCTCTGTGCTTATCCCAGGCTTTACCCCTCACTCCCCCACAGCTAAGGATCCTCTGTGCTTATCCCAGGCTTTACCTCTCACACCCCCACAGCTAAGGATCCTCTGTACTTATCCCAGGCTTTACCTCTCACACCCCCACAGCTAAGGATCCTCTGTGCTTATCCCAGGCTTTACCCCTCACTCCCTCACAGCTAAGGATCCTCTGTGCTTATCCCAGGCTTTACCTCTCACTCCCTCACAGCTAAGGATCCTCTGTGCTTATCCCAGGCTTTACCTCTCACTCCCTCACAGCTAAGGATCCTCTGTGCTTATCCCAGGCTTTACCCCTCACTCCTTCACAGCTAAGGATCCTCTCTGCTTATCCCAGGCTTTACCCCTCACTCCCCCCACAGCTAAGGATCCTCTGTGCTTATCCCAGGCTTTACCCCTCACTCCCTCACAGCTAAGGATCCTCTGTGCTTATCCCAGGCTTTACCCCTCACTCCCCCACAGCTAAGGATCCTCTGTGCTTATCCCAGGCTTTACCTCTCACTCCCCCACAGCTAAGGATCCTCTGTGCTTATCCCAGGCTTTACCCCTCACTCCCCCACAGCTAAGGATCCTCTGTGCTTATCCCAGGCTTTACCCCTCACTCCCCCACAGCTAAGGATCCTCTGTGCTTATCCCAGGCTTTACCTCTCACTCCCCACAGCTAAGGATCCTCTGTGCTTATCCCAGGCTTTACCCCTCACTTCCTCACAGCTAAGGATCCTCTGTGCTTATCCCAGGCTTTACCTCTCACTCCCCCACAGCTAAGGATCCTCTGTGCTTATCCCAGGCTTTACCTCTCACTCCCTCACAGCTAAGGATCCTCTGTGCTTATCCCAGGCTTTACCCCTCGCTCCCTCACAGCTAAGGATCCTCTGTGCTTATCCCAGGCTTTACCCCTCACTCCCCCACAGCTAAGGATCCTCTGTGCTTATCCCAGGCTTTACCCCTCACTCCCTCACAGCTAAGGATCCTCTGTGCTTATCCCAGGCTTTACCCCTCACTCCCCCACAGCTAAGGATCCTCTGTGCTTATCCCAGGCTTTACCCCTCACTCCCCCACAGCTAAGGATCCTCTGTGCTTATCCCAGGCTTTACCCCTCACTCCCCCACAGCTAAGGATCCTCTGTGCTTATCCCAGGCTTTACCCCTCACTCCCCCACAGCTAAGGATCCTCTGTGCTTATCCCAGGCTTTACCTCTCACTCCCCACAGCTAAGGATCCTCTGTGCTTATCCCAGGCTTTACCCCTCACTCCCCCACAGCTAAGGATCCTCTGTGCTTATCCCAGGCTTTACCTCTCACTCCCTCACAGCTAAGGATCCTCTGTGCTTATCCCAGGCTTTACCCCTCACTCCCCCACAGCTAAGGATCCTCTGTGCTTATCCCAGGCTTTACCCCTCACTCCCCCACAGCTAAGGCTCCTCTCTGCTTATCCCAGGCTTTTTGAATTTTATTACTTTTTTTGCATTCATTAGCAGGTTGTTTTCCGCACTGAGTGCCCAATCTATAAAGAAATATTTTCAAATGTTTGTCCTGATTCTGGCTTCTTGAATTTCTTATCATGACCTCTTGTTCTCGTACTTGTATCTTGTGATTTATTTATACTTTGAGGTTTTTTAAATTTCTCCATCACATCTCCCAGGCTTTCGTCTCCCGGAAGGCTTTAACTCTTGTTAATGTTACGTCTCTTGCTCCCTTTGAGACTGAAGCCCTCGCCTCGCTGTATTATTGCGCGTCAGTAGACGTGACGTAGTGTCTGACCTGAAAGGGAATTGCTGGGTTATCTCTCAACGTTTCCCCCCATTCATAATCTGTAAAAGTCATCGTGAGCTGGGGGTCCTGTTAGGTTAAGGCTGGGGGCACAGGACTGAAGCGGAAGGAGAATTCCTGTCCTGTGTGTGGAGAGAGAGCAGGCCCTAAGGCCTCTCGAGGGGGCGGAAGTGTGTGAGTCCTCTGTGCTCGGTCCTGTGTGCACCAGCAGACTGCGGGGAACGAGCGTTATCGCTTGCACTGGGGGCCTTGTTGCGTGCCTGTCACGCCTGCAGCAATGCTGAGGCTCGGAGACTGCTTGCTGGGCCTTTGCTAGTGGTGGGTGCTTCCAGTAAGAGATATAAGAGAGGAGGGCACGAGGATGCAGAACCTCCTGCCGATTTTTTGCTGAGATGCAAGGAGCAGCTCGGGTTGCCAGAGGACCTGCCCCCGGGCTGCAAACACTGAGACTCTTCTGAGAAGGGGAAGCAATGGTGCCTTGTGCTTTTCCTTCCCCAAGGTATCGATTACAGCGTGAAGACGGTGACGGTGGATAAATGCCAGGTGGCTCTGCAGCTCTGGGACACTGCGGGACAAGAGCGGTAAGAGAATGAAATCGTCGGCTCAGTGTGCTGCGGCAGTCAGAAAAGCAAACAGAATAGAAATTATTAGAAAGGGAATGGTTAATAGAACGGAAAATGTCATAATGCTCTGTATCGCTCCATGGTGAGACCACACCTTGAATACTGTGTACAATTCTGGTCGCCGCATCTCAAAAAGGATATAATTGCGATGGAGAAGGTACAGAGAAGGGCAACCAAAATGATAAAGGGGAATGGAACAACTCCCCTATGAGGAAAGACTAAAGAGGTTAGGGCTGTTCAGCTTGGAGAAGAGACGACTGAGGGGGGATATGATAGAGGTATTTAAGATCATGAGAGGTCTAGAATGGGTAGATGTGAATCGGTTATTTACTCTCTCAGAGGACCAGGGGGCACTCCATGAAGTTAGCAAGTAGCTCATTTAAAACAAATCAGAGAAAATTATTTTTCACTCAATGTATAATTAAGCTCTGGAAATCATTACCAGAGGATGTGGTTAAGGCTGTTAGTGTAGCTGGATTTAAAAAAGGTTTGGATAAATTCCTATGGGAGAAGTCCATTAACTGCTAATCAGTAGGGAATAGCCACTGCTTGTGCCAATATTAGTTCCTTGAGATTTATTTAATGTTTGGGTACCCGCCAGGTACTTGTAGCCTGGATTGGCCACGGTTGGAATCAGAATACTGGGCTTGATGGACCCTTAGTCTGACCCAGTATTTCATGCTCTTGTGAGCAAAGCCTCCTGAATCCTCAGTCTGCCTGTTTGAGGGCTGCACCATGGCGTATTATGGTGGAATATCCAGGCCTTTAAAGGAATACAAAATAATACTTGGATAAAAACAGAAGAACGGTTAGAAGCAGGGCACCCTTTGAGACCTCTCCCCATTAGCAGCTGATTGTTTCATCGAGATGGTTTGTAAAATTCTGAGAAGATTGGACCGTCCATGGGAAGCACTGACGTGGGGGGTAGAGAGAGGATCATCGCCGCACTCAGGGATCCTCCATCATCACGCTCGTCACCTAAGAAAGTCCTTCTGGCAGACCCAGCGGCAGCGGCCAGACCCAACGGTAGCACCACCACCCCCCCCCCCCCCCGGCCGACGTGCGCACTCCCTCGCAGGCCCCGTAACGTGCGGGCGTCAGGCCCGGCTTCCGACAGAACGCGCTCGGTTTCCTTGTGCGCCCGTGCAGCAGTGTAAAGAGCTGGAAGCAGCCAGGGGGGTGGGTGAGGCCTCCTCGCCACGTGAATGTGAGCCTCAGTCACGCCTGCCCGCCTGGGTGAGCCTGTGGGACATGTGTGTTTGTGTTTGCAGGTACCGCAGCATCACCAAGCAGTTCTTCCGGAAGGCGGACGGCGTCATCGTGATGTACGACGTCACGGCCAGGCCCACGTTCACGGCGGTTCGGCAGTGGCTGGTCAGTGTGCAGGTAAGGCGGCCCCCCCCCCCCCCCCCGCGGTGAAAGGCTCATAAGGCGCGGCTTTCCCTGGACAGCGCTGCGGGTTTCTCACGACGCAGGCCGCAAAGAGGCGAGGGGTGAAATACGACTGAAGCAAGGCGAGTTCACCGGCCACTTGGGAAATGAGTGATCTGATGTGCGCCGGTGCGTTCAGCAACGTGAAATGATCTGAGGGGAGGGAAATGTACGACAGGCAGAGCTCTCCTGGCTCCCTATTCCCCCCATGTACCATGGAGTGATCGGCACGGCAATATTATTATTTCTTTCTAAATCAATGTCTGCATTAGATGATTTATGATAAATTAGAAAACAAAAATACAGAAAAGGAAGCTGAATAATGAGGAGAAGCAGTTCAGAGTAACCTCCCTGTGCCAGCTAGTGTCAGGTCCCAGGGAACGACTTGATTCTCTCTGTACTGAACCGTAGCAAAAGAGGAGCATAGGTTTCACCTGGGAACTGCCACTTCGGAAGCCGTACGTTGAAGATATGCAAACAGATTGTCTAAATATTCCAAACTTTACTTCTCCTGATTGAATTAAAAGCCTTTGCCCCCCCCAGGATGGTTCACTGAGCATTGTGTTAGCCACTGGGAAGACAAAGAAAACAATGTGTAGCCTGCAAAGCCCTGAGCTTTGCTCAGCCCATAGCATGCACCTACACATTTCCCCTATACGGAAAGGCTAAAGAGGTTAGGGCTCTTCAGCTTGGAGAAGAGACGACTGAGGGGGGATATGATAGAGGTGTTTAAGATCATGAGAGGTCTTGAATGAGTAGATGTGACTCGGTTATTTACACTTTCAAATAGAAGGACTAGGGGGCACTCCATGAAGTTAACAAGTAGCACATTTAAAACAAATTGCAGAAAATTATTTTTCACTCAATGCACAATCAAGCTCTGGAATTCATTGCTAGAGGATATGGTTAAGGCAGCTAGTATAGCTTGGTTTAAAAATGATTTGAATAAGTTCCTGGAAGGGAAGTCCATAAACTGCTATTAATTAATAGGAATAGCCACCTCTTGTTGCCAGCAATAATAGCTTGAGATTTATTTAATGTTTGGGTTCCTGCCAGGTACTCGTGACTTGAATTGGCCACTGTTAGAGGTAGGATACTGGGCTTGATGGACCCTCGGACAGACCCAGTATGGCCTATCTTATGCCCTTATGTTATCATGGGATATCCTCAACCCCTAGACACCCTGTGACCTTTCACCTCCTGTGTCTGGGCAGTGGGATGAATTAAAAACAAAAATTAAAGTCAACTTTTTCAAATCAAGCCTTATTTTAAGAGATCCTTCCCAGTGGGCAGTCAGCAAGGAGAAACATGAAATCTGTGCTGACAAACTGCGGAAAAAGAAACCCTAACATTAAAATCTTTAAAATAGCAAAACTGCCTGAGTTGGGATAACTACTAATGGAGGGAGCAGGGGGTAGAAACCGCGTTTCTACAATTCCTAGTCAGGTTTGACGTATCCGCTCACATTTCAAGTTCCGCATCTTGGTGCTTTTTCTGCTTTCATCTGGGAATCGTTTTTAATTTTTCTGAAGTGTGGCGCCCGTGCAGAAACCCTGCGGGAAAATGCGAGTTTTCCTAGAGAAGAAAACAGTGCGTGCGGATCCAGGAAACCCCAGTTCTGTACCTCAGCTCACCGCCCATGTCCCCGTGACAGACAGACAGACAGACAGGCCTGAGCCCTAAGTGACAAAGATGTGGACAGGCTCCCTCTCGTGCTCTAAAGCCAACCTGGGGGCTGAGTTGGGGTCTTTGGTTGTCTTGCACAGAGATTTAACCCCATGCATGAGCTTTGCACTTCTCTAAAGTTTGCAAAATTAACAACTGTAGTCTTTTACTATTGCTAGATTTACTCGTACCTTAGACTTAAGTAGTTTATCTGTGTGTGCAGATCTGTTTGGATCCTGCCACAGGTGCACCATATGTTCGAGTTCATTTTGGAGACTTTGTGTTATTAATTACATTTTAATTCTGTGTGTCTTTTGTCCCTACGATTTTAATGAATTGTTATTTTGAGTAATATTACAGCGCTTGGCTGCTTTGGAAAAGCAGGTTATAGACGCTAATAAATTGCTAATGAATTGAATGTGCTCTGTTCTGTACAGGAAGGAGCAGGGGACAATCTGCCAATTCTACTGCTGGGAAATAAGACAGACATTGAAAAGGAACGAGAAGTCCCGAATGGCTTAGGAGAACAATTAGCTAAGGTAAGTAAAAGCCAGTGCTCTAGGCAATTATGAAAAGTGAGGTTATATTTGGAAATGCAGCTCTGCTCATGTCCGGACTCTTTGATCTGTCTCTTCTGCTCTCTGATCTTTCTCTCCACAGTCTCCCGGGTCTCTCGCGTTTTCCCCAGGCTCTCTCCTTTCACATTGTATTATAACAGGAGAGGTAACAGGGAGGCAAGTTTCAGAGGGACTTTTGTGGGTGAAAAGTGTTTTATCTGCATTAACCGTCCACCCTGCGTACAGGTAAAATGAATCGCACGGTTCCACGGCCCGCGTGGCAGGGCAGGCCTTCCCAGGGCGGGGTAAGGTCAGGGAAGGAAACTACGCGCAGAGTTTGGGATTTTCTAAACTACGACTGTAGCTTTGGTCAGAAAAAATATCCATTGAAAAAAGGAGGTGCCAGCCTCTGCACAAACCGTTTCCCTTGGATGATTTCCAAAGTGAACGCACACCGATGCGAGGACTGCGAATAAAAAGTACCCCCGGGCTTGCATGGAATGTGCGCAGACTGGAAATGACCCCTCACGGCGACTCGCCAGAATCCAGCCTTGCTTCTCCCAGAGGCAGCGCTGGGCTGGGAGAGGGCTGTACGGGGCGGACTGACCATTCGCGCACTAGAGCAGCGCCCGAGGGCCCACTGCACGCTCTCCTAGCCTCGGATGGGTGGTTAGGGGCCAATGATTCTCATTGCCCGAGAGCCCAGATCACTGAGCTCCACCCCTGTGAGGATTGATACCTATTTTCATAAAGAGAAGAGTAGAAAAGTTCCCTTTCTGGATTTCATTTTCAAAGTGCTTTACACGCTTAAACTTCTGTTTTATACACGTCAAACGCACTTTATAAAGGAACCCGTGGTGAAACCTGCTTTTGCACACAGTAGGAAGAGGAATTTCGGGGGGGGGGGGGGGGGGCGGAGTTGGGTTCGACCAAGGATTTAGGCACACACTTTCAATTTTCAAAAGTATGCGTGGAAATCTACATACAGAATATTGCAGCTGTGACTTGGTGCCCATGCCACAGATATACCACGTACTCCAGCGGCTGCTCAGTGCACATGCCACAGATATACCACGTACTCCAGCGGCTGCTCAGTGCACATGCCACAGATATACCACGTACTCCAGCGGCTGCTCAGTGCACATGCCACAGATATACCACGTACTCCAGCGGCTGCTCAGTGCACATGCCACAGATAAACCACGTACTCCAGCT
The DNA here is from genome assembly GCF_901001135.1 of Rhinatrema bivittatum. Taxonomy (NCBI): domain Eukaryota; kingdom Metazoa; phylum Chordata; class Amphibia; order Gymnophiona; family Rhinatrematidae; genus Rhinatrema; species Rhinatrema bivittatum. Next base: position 477,016,304 of record NC_042618.1, read on the forward strand.
GCTGCTCAGTGCACATGCCACAGATAAACCACGTACTCCAGCGGCTGCTTAGTGCACATGCCACAGATATACCATGTACTCCAGCGGCTGCTTAGTGCCCATGCCACAGATAAACCACGTACTCCAGCGGCTGCTCAGTGCACATGCCACAGATAAACCACGTACTCCAGCGGCTGCTTAGTGCACATGCCACAGATATACCATGTACTCCAGCGGCTGCTTAGTGCCCATGCCACAGATAAACCACGTACTCCAGCGGCTGCTTAGTGCACATGCCACAGATATACCACGTACTCCAGCGGCTGCTTAGTGCCCATGCCACAGATAAACCACGTACTCCAGCGGCTGCTTAGTGCACATGCCACAGATATACCATGTACTCCAGCGGCTGCTCAGTGCACATGCCACAGATAAACCACGTACTCCAGCGGCTGCTTAGTGCACATGCCACAGATAAACCACATACTCCAGCGGCTGCTTAGTGCACATGCCACAGATAAACCACGTACTCCAGCGGCTGCTTAGTGCACATGCCACAGATATACCATGTACTCCAACGGCTGCTCAGTGCACATGCCACAGATATACCATGTACTCCAGCGGCTGCTCAGTGCACATGCCACAGATAAACCACGTACTCCAGCGGCTGCTTAGTGCACATGCCACAGATATACCACGTACTCCAGCGGCTGCTTAGTGCACATGCCACAGATATACCACGTACTCCAGCGGCTGCTTAGTGCCCATGCCACAGATATACCACGTACTCCAGCGGCTGCTCAGTGCACATGCCACAGATATACCACGTACTCCAGCGGCTGCTCAGTGCACATGCCACAGATATACCACGTACTCCAGCGGCTGCTTAGTGCACATGCCACAGATAAACCATGTACTCCAGCGGCTGCTCAGTGCACATGCCACAGATAAACCACGTACTCCAGCGGCTGCTTAGTGCACATGCCACAGATATACCACGTACTCCAGCGGCTGCTTAGTGCCCATGCCACAGATATACCACGTACTCCAGCGGCTGCTCAGTGCACATGCCACAGATATACCACGTACTCCAGCGGCTGCTTAGTGCACATGCCACAGATATACCACGTACTCCAGCGGCTGCTTAGTGCACATGCCCCAGATAAACCATGTACTCCAGCGGCTGCTTAGTACACATGCCACAGACATACCTGCTTAGTGTATATGGGTGAGAATAGGGCTTGGATAGGATGGTTTGTACCCTGCCATTTCCTATGAATCATTGACCCTGGCATGAAATCCCTGTTGTTGTGAATAATCCTTGACTGATCTCCCAGAAATGTGCCTGGTGCATTTTGAGCGTGGCTATGCCAAGGAATGTATCACGTTCGATAATTATGCAAAGCAAGAAGTACACAGGGTAATAATCGGAGTGAACGTCCGTACGGCCACTCCCTAACAGAGACCAGCCCTGCATGAATACAGAAAGAGGGATTATCAGGGCTCCTAGAAAATGGAGATATTTAAGACCGAGTTTTCACACAGACTTTAGTGATTTGTGGGTCAGCAGAGGGGCAGCGAACACATGGGTCTGGGGGTGCTGTTTAACTTCCCCACCTCTCGCCTCCTCTACTTCCAGTGACACCAGCCATATAGTCCCAGCCCCAGTAGGCACGCACCCAGCCCTCCAGCCACCAGGCCTTACACCTCTTCTCCCAGACTGATCCATTATTGTCATTAGGGTTGTCAACTGCCCAGTTTTGGACCAGACAGCCAGGTTTTCGGATGCACTGTGCAATATCCGGTCAGAAGTACTGACTGGACGCTGAAAATCCGGATTTTGCAGGAGGCTCCACCTCTCTCCCACAGCTTCCTGGTTCCAGGGAGAGAACGACAGAGCTGAGAGCTGTACTGTCCCTGCCCTTGTGCTTCCTTTCCTGTGCTGTGATTGGATGGGATGGAGAGAGGAGGCGGGGCACAGCATCACTCTCCATTCCCAGTTGCTCCACCGATCTCTGAAGCAAGGTCCCTCTGGGTCCCTCCCCTCCCTCACTGAGTGCTAGGCTACGACCCGAGAGGGGCTTCAGGGAGCCAGCCGAGGGATATAGGCACAGAGGAGGGGAAGGTGGAGAAAGAGACAGACAGAGGCATAGGGCGGGAAAAAGGGAGAGACAGAAGGGACACAAAAAAAGAGGAGGGAAAGGAAGATAGACACTTGAGGATCAAGGGAGGGGAGAGACTCAGAGGAGGCATGACGGAAAGAAGAAGAGATAGAGGGGGGAAGGGACACAGGATGGAAGGAGATAGAGAATGAGTAAGGCACTGGGAAGGACAGACAGACAGGAGGGAAAGAAAAACAAGAGCATGGAGAAGGACGGGACTAGAGACAGGAATGCAGCACAAGCGAGGGGTGCAGAGAAGAGGGCATACGAGAGACAGCTGGTATAAGGAAGACAGAGAGAAGGATTGGGAAGGTTTTAAAGAATGGGAGCGAGAACCAACTGTGTATGAGAAAGGAGGCTGTGTATTTGGGAGTATATGTGACTATCTGACAGAAGAGGCTATATGGGAGTGTGTGTATGAGAGAGGAGTCTGAGTGTTTGGTAGTGTGTATGTGTATCAGAGAGGAGGCTGTGTGAGAGAGGGGGTTGTGTGTTTGGGAGCATATGTGTCTGAGAGAAGAGGCTATATGGGAGTGTGTGTATGAAAGAGGAGACTGAGTGGGAGTGTGCATGTGTGTCAGAGAGGAGAGGGGGTTGTGTGTTTGAAAATGTGTGTGTGTGTATGAGAGAAGAGGTTGCATGGGAATGTGTGTCTGAGAGAGGAGGCTGTGTGTATGGGAGTGTGTGTATGTGCATGAGAGAGGAGGCTGTGCCTATGAAAGTATGTGCCTGAGAGAGGAGGTTGCGTGTTTGGGAGTGTGCATATGTGTTTGAGAGAGGAGGCTATGTGTTTGGAAGTATGCATGTGTGTATGAGAGAAGAGGCTGTGTGGGAGTGTGCATGTGTGTATGAGAGAAGAGGCTATGTGGGAGTGTGCATGTGCATGTGGGAGTGCACATGTGTGTTTGGGAGTATATGTGTCTATCTGTGAGAAGAGGCTATATGGGAGTGTGTGTATGAAAGAGGAGACTGAGTGGGAGTGTGCATGTGTGTCAGAGAAGAGAGGGGGTTGTGTGTTTGAAAATGTGTGTATGAGAGAAGAGGCTATGTGGGAGTGTGTGTATGAGAGAAGAGGTTGTATGGGAGTGTGTGTCTGAGAGAGGAGGCTGTGTGTATGGGAGTGTGTGTATGTGTATGAGAGAGGAGGCTGTGCCTATGGAAGTGTGTCTCTGAGAGAGGAGGCTATGTGTTTGGGAGTGTGTGTGTGTGTGTATGTGTGTGAGAGAGAGAGGAGGCTGTGCCTATGGAAGTGTGTGTTTGAAAGAGGAGGCTATGTGTTTGGGAGTGTGTGTGTGTGTGTGTGTGTGTGTGTGTGTGTGTGTGTGAGGAGGTTGTGTGTGCATGGGAGAATATGGAGGTGGGTTTGCATATGTATTAGAAAGGCTTTAGTTGTGATAGAGAGAAAAACTACATGAAAGAGCCTGTGGTTGATGTGAGTATGGGGATGGTTGAAATAACATTTTATAAAACAAAGCTTACTGGGGGGGGGGGGGAGGGGGGCTTGAAAGCCAAGTAATGGGTGGATCGACAGCTGACAGTAGTTCATAACCTCCCTCCATCCGAAAGCCTTAATTTTAGTGGGACGTCCAGTTATGGTCCATGGAAAAGCTGGCCACCCTCATTGTCATCCAATTTGGGACCCCTGAGTGGGCTTCTTGGCAGCTCTAACTTACCCAGTCCAGACTACAAGAGGCCATCTCTAAGGACGGGGAAGCTTTCCCAACCTTTCCCCCCTACTGCAGGAAGAAACAGGTGCAGTCTCCTCATCCAGCCTGTTTCTGACTTAATGAACGATATCCCTATCCCAGGAAGAGCCACGAACCAAGAGGACATTCAGTGCAATTTACATTCTCGAAGTTAAATGCCTGCAACGTGACCCCCTACACTGAAGCCTTCTCTTCTTCCGGAAAATCTCCTTGTGGAACCAAGAAGTCTTTGCCGCCAGCGTTTGAGAGAAGGGAGGGGATACTGTCAAAAACTCACGCTTCTGCTCTGATTTTCCAGGTTCATCTCACTTTGAAAGTTCGGCTTTACGACCCGGCCGGCTACGAGCCAGGTTCCAGCGCGCGCTCTCCTTACGTGATTAGTGCAAGCATTTACTCTGCCCAAATAATGAATTTTCTCTTTCTCTCTGCCACAGGACTGCAATTTAATTTTCTATGAGTGCAGCGCTTGTACTGGACACAACGCCAAAGAATCTGTGCTTCACTTAGCCAGGTAAAAAAAAAAAAAAGAATTTTATTACCCTTTTCTTAAATTGATTATGATGGAAATAAATCAGCTGTGACAAAACTGCAAAGAAAGCTCTAAACCCGAAACCGCAGAATCATGAGGCTCGCTCGGGAGCTGTGCTCGACGAGGCCTCTCGCCCTCCCTTGGCAGCTGGAATAGACTTTAGTATCGTGCTGCTGTGCGGGGCTCCAGCTCGCATTTCTTGCGTAATTATTTTTATTTGGGGCCCTGTGGGTGCTTGAACACCCCCCCCCCCCCCCGATACTGAGCAAACGCCTTCACTGCGTATTCATTTTGAAAAGTCGGCCCTGTGTTTAGGGGTGCGATTCTCAGGCACCCCCCACATGGTGGCACATGACGCAGGTGGCTTGAACGCGTGCATTTTACGCATATTTTCAGAAAACGTGAACGTGCTCGGCGCCCTGTGTGCGTGCTTTGGGAAACTGAATGCCTGCGCGTTCTCCCGCCCCCGGTACACGAGGAAAGGGTTTCAGTGCACCTCCTGGGTTAAGCCTTGGGAGGAGACGCAGCGATGGCCAACGCCCTGAACTCCTGGAATGCGTGCCCCGGGCGTGGTTTTACACTAGGAAACGTTTTTGTAAAGCAAAGAACCCTTCCCACAGCTCTGAAAATCATACAGTTATTTATAACTTTTCTATATCAGTAATTTGCTTTGATTTAATTCCTTCCTAGGCTTTTGAAGGAACGGGAAGATAAGGAGAGAGAGAAAACTATACAATTACTTTATGATTCAAAGAAAAAATCTTGCTGCTCCAGACAGTAGAAAATTATCGAGCAACTTGACATCAATCACACTAAGTTTTATGTTCAGAAACCTTTCTAATTTTACACTACCTTACAAATTTATTGGCACGAGTTGTGGAAGTCAGCTGACCGGGAGCCCTGTAGACTGGTTGGTGCAACAGGTTTGGTTTCAAAACGACCCCACCAGACGCCAGATGGAGCGGTGGAAAGCAACTCTTCTTTGCACGTCTTCAAGGAGATGGGACAACGTTACGTGTGGGCATACGTGTGGGCTCGTTGAGTAGCCTCGTCTTCACCCCAAAGCTGTCGTCGTACATCGTGAAGCTGGAGACCTGGACTCGCAGACCTGCATTCTTGGGAGACGATGGGGCTGCAGGCCTCGATGAACACAAGCCACTAAAGACCGAGGGGCCAGGTGATTCCATGAACACTGGGACACGTCAGGCCAGCCTCTTCATTAAAAGAATTAGCCAGGCATCTCAAGACTGCTTCTGACCTTCCCGATCCTCAAAAATGCATCTTAGGCACAGGCCAGAAGTGCCAGCGTCGACCCATCGGATCAGCTGATTGAGGCTTGCTGGTCTCTGGAGCCCTTCGGCTTAGGTGTCAGAAGGCAACTGAAAAAAAGTCAAATCAACCAATCCTTAAAACTGCAGGGGCCACGTTTGTAAGAGGAAGAGAGAAGGAAGCGCGCGTGTAATCTCCTGCTCGCGGTTTATCAAGGGCAGTGAGCAGACCCGAAGCTGAAGGGGAACTGGTAGTCAAGGTCTAGGCTCTTGTTTCTAGCAAAAATGAATGTAGCTGAAGTTTCATCTGTGGTTTATGATTATTTAATTTCAAGCACGTCGTTCCGACCAACGAGGTTTTGCTGCTAGAAGGGCAAGGCAATATAAGGTTTGTTTTAAAGGTGATTTTATCGTTGCTGTCAAATAGGATTTTAAAATTATGTAATTATTCTTAATGAACAGATTGAAAAAAAAACGTTTATTTTAAAGCTTCTGAGCCCAATGTTCAGCGCCGTTTGTCCGTCTAAGTTCAGACTTAGCCAGACAAACTGCGGAATAAGGGATTTAAAGATTCTGCCGTGCTCACCGCCCCTAACATGCCCGATTCACTCTTGATCCCGCTATTGCGGGGGTATCTGGATAGGTTAGGCCAGATGAGCAGCAATCGAGAGCATTCTCCAGGCGACCTATGGACCTTCTTGTGTCCATCGCCTCCCACCGCAGCCAGACACTATTTCCCGGCTAAGGACAACGGGGCTGGGAGGTTTTATGAGCAGACTTTCTTGTGCTGGATCTTCTCCCAGTGAAAGCAGAAGTGCATTAAACTGGCTCCCGGGGTATGTGCAGAGTTGAGAGACTTGTCTTTTATTTTTACAGATTAGCAAAACAGGGAGAAAATCAGTGAAAAAGTCTAAATATGGTGTCATTTTGGGGAGGAATAATGCCTTTTCATTGTTTCCACGGTTGGGTATAAATCCATGGCCGGTGGTTTCCCAAAGACGCCGGCCTGCAGAGGAGGGAATCTGGGCTGCTGAATCCGCAGGCCCGGGCCCGGCCGTGCTGTGACAGGGAAGCCTCTTTGGCGCTGCTGTAAGTGACCAGCACACAGCTAGGAGTCAGGGGTGCATGGCCGGGCACTGGATTCCAAGGGGAGACCCCCCCCTCAGCGACCCCCCCCCCCCCCCTACCAAGGACTCTCCCCTGTGATGAGGCAGCTGACAATGAAGGCTCATGACAAGCAGTAGCAGCAGGAGTGGTAGGAACGCTGGCTTCGTTCCTCGGTGGGGCAGGATCTGGCCGAGATGTGAATAAGCTGCTGGGACACCCTCTCCCCTCAGAGCCGGTGGTAAAGGTGGTCTGGGGGGGGGGGGGGGGGGCGTGCATGGTTATTCCTGGAAGCGGGGCCCGTGAGACGCGGCACTAATGAGTTTGCTGGCTGGCGGTCAGTCAGGTCCTTTGAGGCGAGGCCAGACGCGCTTCATCTTCTCCACCCCACAAAAGGAACCCGTCTGAAATTTGACAAATACACGACCTGCTCCTAAGTATCTGGTGTCCTGGTTCTGTCAGCTTAGCACCCCCTTTTCTTCCCACGTTTTATCACACATTTTTGTCAGCTTACCTTTACTCACAATTAAATTAAGGTTTTTAGTGCTTAAAAGACAGGAGTTAAAATTAGCCCTCCTGCATGCAAATCCCGTTCAAATGAAGGCATTCGCTCAGCTCTTACTCCCCAGCGCACAGAGCTGCATGGGCATAACTCGTTTCCTTAACGCTGGGACAGAAATGGAGCGCACGTTTCTGGGGGCAGTGTTCACCTATGGAACCATCCCAGCAGGGTCCTGGACTGGGGTAGGTGGGAGATAAGACTGGGCAGAAGGGGTGGGTCAGTGGGCGAGAAGGCGGATGGGTGGAAAGTGAGTTAGTGAGGGGGTGGGGATAGGTGGGTTGGGGAATCTGTGATCCCAGGGCACACATTGTATCTTGCAGGGGAATTCTCAAAGGAGTTATGAGTGTAATATTAAAAAGCCATTGACACATGTAAAGTGCACTTACACATGCATAACCGATGGGCAATTCAATGACTTAATATTGTAGCAATTTCAAAAGCCACGTGCTCAGGTAAAGGGCATTTACACCTGTAAAACCCATTTTTAAGCAGGTAAATGCTTTTGAAAATCAGGCCTTGCGGTGCATTTTTTAACTCCCAATGTTTTTGCTCACCATTTTCTCACTGCATGGGGCATTAACTCACTTTGCACTGTGTGTGTACATTTCAGTGCACATGTTTTACTGCTGTTTTAGTCCTGAAAATATCAAGTTATAAGTGCCATGTACTTTTCAAGCTTGTTTCAGAACCTGCAAGAGCAAATTATTCCCCGGTGCCCACAATGTATTAATTACTCGTTATAAGTGACAAATGGAAACCTGTACGTAGACAGTACAGGGGGAAGAGGGGTCCCAGGCTGCAGAGCCAGGCAGAACAGATTATAAATTGTACGATTAAGGAGATGAACTGGGGCGACGAGGGGAGCCCTGAAAGAGACGGTGTGCACAGGGCGTCTGTCCTTCTGTCCCCAAGAAGGAGAGATTAATAAATCCGACCGCGGGTTGGTAATACAAGGAAGAGGAGAAGCAGCCTGAGCCACTCAGAAAAGCACCTTATACAGAGCAGGCCTTTCATGCCTTTAAATAATATTCATAAATAAGGTTTTAATAACACTGGAGTGTGCAGTGATTTACTGGGCTCTGGTTTATGCCTCTCCCGTCCACGGTAGCATTTCTTTTGCACTGTCATCTCTGATTAAAATGTTATTGCATTACCTCTGGTGTGGATTTATTTTTAAAGCTAAGACATCTATGGACAGAACAGCCCGGGGCACTGCTAGGCTTGTTAAAGCACCTGCAGGACTTCCGATAATGTTCATTGAAAGGGCCCAGATGGCCGAGTGGACAGAGCCCCAGATTCAGGCTCGGTTTTGGTCCGAAAGGCCTGTGGGAGGTGAGGTGGGTGGTGTCAGTCCATCTTGCAGGGGACAGGTGTCCACATCCCTGATACCACCATGACCTCCTCTCTCCATGTGAACGGCACATGGACAGCACACTGTGAAGAAAGCCTGCGCTGCCTGCTGTCCCTCAGTGCTCCTGGTTTTCAGGATTTCCACGAGGAGGATGCATGAAATATAGATTTGCATGCCCTAGGTCTCTAATGTATGCAGATCCCTCTCATGCATATTCATCATGGCTATCCTGAAAGCCCGGCTCTTTAGAGAGAGGAGAGACTGCTGTACCTTTAGTATGGATCTGGATTTAGCTCAGGCTGAAGGGGAGTTACATTCAGGTACTGAGAGGGCTCACAGTCTAAGGGGCTCATTCATAATGGGTGAAACCTTTAGTGAATAGACCTCCAAGAGCCTGATTTACCAAGCTTTTCCCCCAGAGACACAGAGGAGGAGAAAGCCCACGTTTTTACCTAAGGTGTATCTGTGTGTGTGTGTGTATGAGTGAGTGTGTGTGTGTGGTTTGCATTGCTACTGCCTGTGCTGTACCTGTCACGTGCCGGGGCGTTGTGACTGTGTGGGTGTTTGTGTGTTTTAGTGAGTGTGTGTGTGGTTTGCATTGCCACAGCCTGTGCTGTACCTGTTATGTGCCAGGGCGTTGTGACTGTGTGGGTGTTTGTGTGAGGTTTGCATTGCCACTGCCTGCGCTGTACCTGTTACGTGCCGAGGCATTGTGACTGTGTGGGTGTTTGTGTGTTTTAGTGAGTGTGTGTGTGTGGTTTGCATTGCCACGGCCTGTGCTGTACCTGTTATGTGCCGGGGCGTTGTGACTGTGTGGGTGTTTGTGTGAGGTTTGCATTGCCACTGCCTGTGCTGTACCTGTCACGTGCCGGGGCGTTGTGACTGTGTGGGTGTTTGTGTGTGGTTTGCATTGCCACTGCCTGTGCTGTACCTGTTACGTGCCGGGGCGTTGTGACTGTGTGGGTGTTTGTGTGAGGTTTGCATTGCCACTGCCTGCGCTGTACCTGTTACGTGCCGAGGCATTGTGACTGTGTGGGTGTTTGTGTGTTTTAGTGAGTGTGTGTGTGTGGTTTGCATTGCCACGGCCTGTGCTGTACCTGTTATGTGCCGGGGCGTTGTGACTGTGTGGGTGTTTGTGTGAGGTTTGCATTGCCACTGCCTGTGCTGTACCTGTCACGTGCCGGGGCATTGTGACTGTGTGGGTGTGTGTGTGTGGTTTGCACTGCCACTGCCTGTGCTGTACCTGTTACGTGCCGGGGCGTTGTGACTGTGTGGGGGTGTGTGTGTGGTTTGCATTGCCACTGCCTGCGCTGTACCTGTCACGTGCCGGGGCGTTGTGGATACTCTCTCCGCTGCTCATTGCCTACGCCCAGCTTAAGCACAGTCTTTACTCGCAGATAGAGGAGGCCACCTCTTCAAACCCAAGCTTTATTAAGGTGTAACACAAGTAACAGAGTCCTCATCTGCATAAACTGAAGATTAGCAATGAGGACAGGTAAAATGAGAATAATTATGCAGGGTGGGCCGGGCTAAGCTGCTGATTCACATTGGCCCGAGCAGACTGGAAAGGAACCATGCCAGGCACTTTTGCATCAGTCAGAGGTTAACCCTTTAGAGTCAGCGGAAGTGAATGCAGCAGAAGCTGTGACCCTGCAGACTGACTTCCAGTGCAGGAGAATAAAAGCAGGAGCAGAGCATTAGTCATGAACAGAAACAGAAAAGGCTGCTGTGGAAGCAGGACAACATCCTAATGCAGAACTGCCCCTCCTGGCGTTGCCCCTGTCCCTTCCCTCCCCTCCTGCAGGGAATATGAGAGAAGGGGGGGGGGGGGAGGCTGAACAGAGCAGGAAAAGGAGAGCCACTCTGCTCACTAATCCAGTCCCTCTTCTGTCTGTCTGTCTGTCTCTCAATATGCAGGAATAGAGAAATTACCATTTATTACTCTGGTGACATCAAGTCTGGGAGGGGAGAGGAAGGTGATCATTAATAGAAAAGGTTTGTGCTAATGGGCAAAAGGACCATGATCTGACACTCTCCCCCTTACTGTAGGTCGTACTGTAGTTAGGCGTCTTTTCCTCCTCCATCAAAGGAAAAAAGACTTCAGGAAACTTACAGGGTCATTCATCAAAGTGACATAACCGCAGTACCACAAATGCAAATGTATGAAAGGGGCGGGATTGGGATTGATGAAACTGAGGGGCATTATTGCATGCTCGGGAGGGAGAGAGAGCGCCCTCGGGCAGGCCTTCATAGTATTCAACCATTTATAGCACTAGAGGAGGGCCAGGTAAGACTCCAGGTGAGGTTTAGGGTCAGTTTTCCATGCAGAGTGAGACGTACGAACGGCACAGTGCACCTCGGTGAAGACCGAGAGTCTCCCAGTGCTGAGATTTCTACAACGGTCTCTCGCCCTAGCCCGATGGTACCCCGGGAGAGAGTCTCTCTCTCTCTCTCTCTCTCTCTGCACATCATAGCTTGCAAAGTGAGGCAACTCTAAAATGATCTCAGCCAGGCCCCTCTTCCTCATCCCCGGGGTCATTCATAGCATTTCACTTGCTGCAGTTGTTGTAGATTTTAGTTTTGCCACAGTCGTGACGGTGTCACCTGGCAGGCAGGACCTGTATGGAAGGAGGACTTTCAGATGGGGATAGCTTCCTGCATCCTTCCTGCTTACCTTCAGTGATCAGACAGAGCTCAAGCACAAGTACCCCTAACACCAAGGTGAGGGCCGCCTGCAGGAACCCCCTCGGTGCTTTGTGATAAGCAATAAGATTAATGCTTGCTGGTACTGTCCCTGGTACTTCATCTCTTGAATGACAGCAGGCCTGGGACGGGTCCCTAACTCTGCCCTTACAGAACTGAGCTCTGCTCTGTGGGCTGCAGGTCCTTCAGGCTTAGCTTAGGAAGGGTGGATTTAAGCTTTTATGGCCCAGTATGATAACTGGGGGGGGGAGTCGCCAAGGTTAATCGAGGCCGCCCAGCAGCTTAATTACCGCAGCCGGTCCTGTCTGGACATCAGCTGCACCATCGTCCGGTCCTTTACAGCTATTCCCATCCCCGCCGACAGCGCTCAGGGCCTGACGCAGCTCTCCACGGCCAGGATTGACTCGCAAGGGTCGGACCCAGATCTTTTATTTCTCCCTGGTCCCTCCCGTGACTCTGTCTCAGCTTCTGTTCCCCTTGATGGCTCCCAGGAAGGGACAGGGGTCAAAGGCCAGCTCACTTATACCTTATTGCAAACGCCTAGGATGCTGCTGCTGAACTGAATGGCAGTCGATGAAATAAAATACCAAGAAAAGTGGTCAGCACTCGTGGGCGATACCACGGGAAGCCAGGGCAGAGGGCGGGTACCATCACCCTGTCTTCCTTGTAAGCCAGGGCAGAGGGTGGGTGTCATCACCCTGCCTTCCATGTAAGCCAGGGCAGAGGGTGGGTATCATCACCCTGCCTTCCATGTAAGCCAGGGCAGAGGGCGGGTATCATCACCCTGCCTTCCTTGTAAGCCAGGGCAGAGGGCGGGTATCATCACCCTGCCTTCCATGTAAGCCAGGGCAGAGGGCGGGTATCATCACCCTGCCTTCCATGTAAGCCAGGGCAGAGGGTGGGTATCATCACCCTGCCTTCCATGTAAGCCAGGGCAGAGGGCGGGTATCATCAGCCTGCCTTCCATGTAAGCCAGGGCAGAGGGTGGGTATCATCACCCTGCCTTCCTTGTAAGCCAGGGCAGAGGGCGGGTATCATCACCCTGCCTTCCTTGTAAGCCAGGGCAGAGGGCGGGTATCATCACCCTGCCTTCCTTGTAAGCCAGGGCAGAGGGTGGGTGTCATCACCCTGCCTTCCTTGTAAGCCAGGGCAGAGGGCGGGTATCATCACCCTGCCTTCCATGTAAGCCAGGGCAGAGGGCGGGTATCATCAGCCTGCCTTCCATGTAAGCCAGGGCAGAGGGCGGGTATCATCACCCTGCCTTCCTTGTAAGCCAGGGCAGAGGGCGGGTATCATCAGCCTGCCTTCCATGTAAGCCAGGGCAGAGGGTGGGTATCATCACCCTGCCTTCCTTGTAAGCCAGGGCAGAGGGCGGGTATCATCACCCTGCCTTCCATGTAAGCCAGGGCAGAGGGCGGGTATCATCACCCTGCCTTCCTTGTAAGCCAGGGCAGAGGGCGGGTATCATCACCCTGCCTTCCATGTAAGCCAGGGCAGAGGGCGGGTATCATCACCCTGCCTTCCTTGTAAGCCAGGGCAGAGGGCGGGTATCATCACCCTGCCTTCCTTGTAAGCCAGGGCAGAGGGCGGGTATCATCACCCTGCCTTCCTTGTAAGCCAGGGCAGAGGGCGGGTATCATCACCCTGCCTTCCTTGTAAGCCAGGGCAGAGGGTGGGTGTCATCACCCTGCCTTCCTTGTAAGCCAGGGCAGAGGGCGGGTGTCATCACCCTGCCTTCCATGTAAGCCAGGGCAGAGGGTGGGTATCATCACCCTGCCTTCCTTGTAAGCCTCGCCTGCTTCCTCTAGGCTGAGGTTTTACCTCTCTGCTCTGCTTGCACCCTGTCCCCTTTGCCGGAGAGGCCACGCGGTGTCACCGGGCTTTGCTTTGCCTGCAAAGTTAACAGAACTCAGCCTGGACTCTGGGAAGCGCCCTGTCAGCACAGACCTTCAAACCCATCCCACCCAGGGATTTTGGTGCCAGCAGCCCTTCCTATCTCCGTGCCGGCCTTCAGGTAGGACTCCCAGCAGGTGGGCACCCACCGTTCTTTAAGATTGCAGAAAAAACCCTGAAGTAATTAAGTTTGGAGGAGCGTCTGGGAGCAGTTCAGCAGCTCCACTCCCGGAAGCACTGCCTCGGGTACCAGGCCCCAACCTCCGAGACCTTTCTGGCGCCTCCCACCAACAAACTGGCAGGGGCTCCCAAGAAGGTGGGCTTTCGGAGAGGAGAAACAGGGACGAGGAGGTAAATCGCGTGCAGAGGTCGCGCCAGCTGCCCGATTCCTTTGTGACAGATGCGTAGGCTCCGCCACGGGCCTGTGCTCTCTACACCTTTCAGCAAAGCATCGCCAGCGGGCGCGTTTCCCTCGGGGAGCGAGGCCGCTGTTATGATATGTTAGTAACATTAGCGCGCCACGCCGCGGGTTTGCAGAAAGGGGACGCCCTTGCTCCCTGCCAGCTCTGAGCTGCCGCGTCGCACTGCAAGCCCCGCGGTCTCTGGCTCGCAACCTTCACTTTCACCCGGGGCTGAAAACAGAGTGCGAAGCGGGCCCCCAAGAAGTGGCCCCTCCCGTCCCCCCCCGCAGGGGTCCTGAAGGCCCGGGCCAAACCTCGCGCACGCAGCACGACCCCCACCCCCTGCACTTTCCGTGCACTCCTGCTCCGTGGCTTCTGCTTGGGTAACTCCTTTCCCTACAGGAGCAGCCACTCGGGGGCATTTCTCCGTTCATGCCGGGGGGGGGGGGGTCAGATCTAAGCATCCAACCCCTCCCCCCCCCCAGGGACTTCCCCACTCCCAGCTCTTCTGCCTGGTGGAGGGTAAGGAGCAGCTGGGGACCCAGCGCGGGTGGGCTCTGGCGCACACACGAGGCATCCCTCGGTGCCCACCGGCCCCTGGAGACCGGAGCCCCGCTGCGGGGCGAGCTGGAATGAAAAGTAGCGCGCGCGCACCCAGAACACACAGACTCCAGTCACGAGCAGCAGCTTTCTGGCAAATTACACTTTAATCCGATTCATATAAATACCATCATCTCCGTAGTACCTGGAGCACGCAGACGATGTGAATGTTCTCCCATTAACAGCTCCCCCCACCCCCCATGGATGAAAGGAATCTGGCCACCTCTCAGGGTTTGTTTGCTTTTTTTTCCCCCTCTTTTAGATGACTTGTCATTTATTTTTCTGCAGAATATGCAATCGATACCGCAGCTTGCCTGGGAATTCAATTCCCTGCCTCCCCCGGCGCCCCTCTCCCCATTCCCGCTGGCTGCTGCTCGGGGCTCTCGAGGGATGCTGCAGTGCGGATTTGGTCATTGGAAGGTGAATGCCTGGCCATGGACTTTTTTTTTTTTTTTATTATTATGCAAACACATAGCAAATGTGCCCCTGGAAAAAGGCCGAGTTTACAGCCGGAGCTATTTAAAGGGCATTGCATGCATTAAATGAAAAAGCAACCATGAACCCCATATTAAAGAAAGCCAAGGGTTTTGCAAAATGCCATTAACCTATTTAGATGCAAATGCAGGCGCTAGCACAGCTGTCTTTCGCCTAATGTTTGCAGTTCAATGTGAACAGCTAAAAATGCAACCTTCTGTTCAACTGCTCCTAAAAATTAAAATCCTCACCTGACCTTTGCTGAAAGTGCTGAAACTAAAGCCATGCCAAGCGAAAGCAAAGCGAAGACCTCGCAGGAGAATGAACTGCGCGTTCCTCCAGGAACGAGCTCATGGGAATACATCTCGTTAAATGATTTTGTCTGCGTACTGTGTGCGTGGACCTTTCCTGCATGAACATAATATGTGCTGAACTTTGCTCCATTCAAAGGCTGCGGACGGACATCAGCAGGTAATGGCATCGCCCTGTCACCTTCTGGCTGCGGCTGATGCATCCCCCGGCTGAAGCATTTCCGCCCAGCGGCAGCAGGGGGCAGCAGAAACCTCGGCCTCGCAGCCAGGCCCCGCCGCCCTGTGCAAAATAATGAAAGTTCTGCCTAGGAAGCACTCTTAGCCCCCCCCGGAGACCTGATTTCGTCATCCAACCTCAGGGACTATATCGCGGCAATTAGATTTTGTAAGAAATGTGGAAATCTGCCCGAATGCACCATGCAAAGCTTGGAAGAGCCAGAAATGTCACAGTTCAGGAGTAATGTTTCAGGTGTCTTAAGCTGTCTCTCGTTTCAGCCAGAGGACGGGCTTCCTCTCCTCATTGGGGCGGTCGCCAGCGAGGACTTATCCGCGCATTGTAATGCCATTCCATGCCTTCTTCACCTTGCCAGCACGAGAGGTGGCCGTTGGCCAGCGATCCCCAGCCGTAGACTGTCCAAGAGCCGTCACCGAGGTTCATTCGTTTCAGGTGCAGGCAGGTGAGGATCCAATGAGATTCTTGCGCATTCCTTTCCCTCCTTAGCGCATTCTATAGTCATGAGACACCGAAACATTGCTCAGCTGCCCCTTGAAGTCCAGCTCTACGGTGAAATCCAGATCCCGCTGCAAGAAAGGGCAAACACTTTAGACATTTATTTATTTATTTTATTAATTTAGATTCTTTTTTAGATCATCAGTGGCTTATACGGCACACGGCTTCCTTAATGACAACAAAAAACGGGCCAGGAGAGGCACAAGGTATGGGACTTAGATGGCAGCCATGGGTGAACCCCAGAGTGCAATCAGGATAGACAAGTCCAATGACTCCAGGGCTGCTGTTAGGGGGGGGTGTGAAGGAGGCGAGTGAGGAAACCACAAGGTGGGGTGGAAAGAGCTGGGACCGTGGCATCCCCCACGCCTTCACAAGGAGCTACTGGAGCTGCCGTGATCGGCCTCTGCCGTGAAGCGGACAGGTCGAAGGGGTGGGGGAGAGCTTCCTGCCAGCTTCCCTTAAAGAAAACCTTGCCAGGCTGGCCAAATACTATCCCCTATGGTGACGATATGGGGCAGGGCTGGTTTGCCACATCTGGATCTGACTCTCCCTATTTGTCCACTTCAGGTCTTTCTGACCAAATATGGAGGTGGATATTCACCGATTGTACAAACCTTTGCATGCCTGCAAGACAAATGCAGATGTTGGGAGTTATTAGGGTCCACCAATATTCCCATAAATCCAGATTTTCCAGAAATAAAGAGTGGAACTTGGGCCGAGCTGACTGTGGTTACCTTAAGTACCTCATGCATCGCGGCAGGAAAGAAATGCCCGTGAATCCCGTACCACTGTCAGACGGGTAATAAAAGTCAGGGGTGTCAGGGAAAAGAAAGGTCTGCTGGTCACCCCACACCTCTGCGGGGAGAGCCTGCGGCACGCGAGGAAGGGAAGGAAACGCCCTATCAATTCTCACTCTCCGGTTTTCAGGAATTTATCTGCAATCCTTCTAAAAATTCAGTCCAAGCCAACATGTATATGTGTGTGAGACAGTGTATGCAAAAGAGTGAGCATGCATGAGAGCATGTGTGTGTGTGTGAGAGAGAAAGCATGAGTGAGTGTGTGAGTATATATGAGAGTGTGTGTGTGTGTGTGAGAGAGAGAGTGACAGAGCATATACTAGAGGGATAGTGTGTGAGGGAGAATGAGAGAGGAAGAACATGTATATGAGTGAGGGAGTGTAGAGCATGTCTGAATGTGGGAGGAAGGGGTGCATGTGAGAGAGTGAGAGGGAGCACGTGTGTGTGAGAGTGTGTATATGAGAAAGAGAGGAAAAGGTTTGTGCATCCCCACACACACTAATTCACCTCAATCTCAGGTATCTGGAAATTAAAAGTTTTTAATTATTGAGAGTTATTTGATGTGTCTGCTGTTTTGAAATATTTTATTGGCATTTGGTAAACTTTTTAAAAAAATATGAGTTTTAATTATTGGATGTTCTATTTGTTAGCTGTTTTGAAATATTTATTCTTTTTATTAATAAGGGTTTAAGTTTATTGATTTATATTTCTTGAGTTTTTTTGTTTATGAGGAATGGTGATTCTGTTTTTCCATTGTTGCACTGCAAACAAAGTCTGGCTTGTTGTGATTTCCACTTCAGTTTTTGTCTGCACGTTTCTATTTATACTTTGTTCTCTTTATTTGGTGAGGGTCTGTTTCTGTTCTGCATGTGTGACTGAGGTGAGGTATTCTGCTTGGATGTAGTTTCTGAGTAGGGATCTATAGCAGCCTGGCTTGTTCTGTTTTCCTAATAAGAGGTGTATTGGTGTTTTAGAGCCCAGTGTAATATTTGCAGTGTTGTCTTTTCATAGGTAGGGTTGTTGCAGTTTGAGTACTGGCAGGTAGTGTTGTTTTGGTGTGGAAGGTTTGCTATATATAAGGCTTCTGATTTTAGGTTTTAAGTGATAAACTTTGATAAAACACCCCTGATGCAAAAAAATAAAATAGGTGTTTATTAGATAAACATGGGAGGCTATTAGATGTTACTTAGCCAGATAAGTAATTAGCTGGATAACTCAAGGATGGTTGGGGTGGTTCTATTTATTTGGTTAATGTAGCTGGATAAGTGCCTATATTTGGACTTATCCGATTAAGTTAACCAGATAAGTTAGACCTGTATAAGACTTATCCAACTCACAGCAAATAAGGATATTTAGCAGCATAGCCATGCTGCTGAGTATCCTATGTAAGTTAGCCAGATAAGTCTTATCCGACTAACTTACATTAATAGATATCTTTGTAAGCTGACCTCTTCCTCATTTGCCCACGCTGGATCCTCTGCTTTGTTTTTATGCCTTTTCTATGCTAACGATGCCTCAGCTGTACAAGTATTTGCTTCGGACAGAAAAGGTTCCCAACAACAGTACCTGCACCATGAAAATGCCGATTTTTGGTGCCCCCTAACAACCCCTAGTTAGTTGGAAAATACATTTGTAAGTTTATGATTTATAAACACCCCAAACCAGAAGCCCTAACTATATAGTAATTGTAATTCAGGTTACTCCTGGTTTTCCGAGGGCTAAGCACGTTACAATAGACCTGGCTTTTTGGTGGGGATTTCTGGTGTGTGTAAATATACTGTGCCTGTTGTTGTAAGGGATATTTTATTTTTCCTCTGAAGAGTGAACTTTGAAAGTCCTTTTTAATGTAAAATCTGTTACTATAAATGTATAATTGTTATTTTTGTGTGGAGGGGACCATGTGTGTGGGGGGGAGGGGGGGTTGTGGTGCAAAGCTGTAGGGATTGTCTGAGGCAGCTAATACCCTTGTATCTGCTCTCGGCTCAAGGGGTGGGTGTCAAAGTTTGGATTGTTGCAGGGAGCTGGGGGTTTTTTTGGCATGGAAGACTAGCCCTGGACAGAGTGTGAGAGAGAGGGTGTGTGTGCATATGTGTGTACGTGTGTGTGAGAGAGTGTGTGTGTGTGAGAGAGAGTGTGTGAGTGGAGTGTGAGTGAGAGAGTGTGTGTGAGAGAGTGCACGTGTGTGTGTATGAGTGGAGTACGAGTGAGTGTGTGCGTGTGAGAGTGTGTGTGAGAGAGTGTGTGTGTGTATATGAGTGGAGTACGAGTGAGTGAGTGTGTGTGTGAGAGAGAGACTGACAGAGACTGTATCTATTGTGAGTTGGTTATTGGAGACCCAATAAAATGAAGCATTTAAAAGAACAGCCTGAGGAGGGGAGCAGCACTGTCCCTGCCTTACGAGAGAGTAAGAGGTACTCACGGCGTTGCTTGCGTTGGGCTTCATGGATATGGTGCCGTAGAGCTCCTCGCCTCGCCTCACCGTTAGGTAGTCCTCCAGGTAGAATACCGTTTGCTTCCAGTGTGTGTAAGGAGCGTCGGGAGCTACGGGGGTTGATGTGAGAAACAAACAGAACCTGAGCATGACAAATCCTAGCAAAAACAAGTTTCTGACTACGCGTCAGCCGAAGGGTGCAACAGATCCTGGAAGAGGGGCCGAGCCCAGCACCCGTTTCTCCGACAGGTTCTGGGAGGGACGGTGCACTTTCCATCCTCTGGCTAAGGAGGCTCTCTGCCAACATCAGGCGGGTTTTCACCACTTCCAACCTGGGTTTACAGCGTGCAGCGGGAGGGGATTGAATTGGATATAAATCAGGTCCTAATGGGCTGAGTGTGGCTATTTCCTGAATTCAAGGAACCTAAGAAATCCTGTGGCACTGGAGCAGCTTCTGTCGGTGGTGCCAACGCTTCTCCGTGTCCTCCGGAGGCCGGCAAGGCTCCCCTCCAAGCTGCACGCGCGAAGCGGGAAACAGAGCGGCCTTTCCGAGGACACGGCGCCTGCATTTGCACGCTACGGCGCCCGCAAGCGATGTTTTGCACGCGCAGTCCAGCCTCGGGACTCCCCCCACCCCCTCCCCCGAGTGTAGCCCGGGGGCCTGGGGATGAGCGCGAGGACACCGGGGGCGCGGGGTGACCGTCTCAAGGCACGCGGGGAGCTGGTGCCTGACCAGGCTGCGGTGCTGCCAGCCTGGGGGGCTCATCAGAGCCACTTCATTGCCCGCAGTTCCCCCGGGGGAAAGTGGCCAAAAATAAGTACAAAGTCTGGGCCGAGCAAAACCAGGGAGAGCTGCCAGGTAAAATGAAGATTAACTGTGTTTCCTGCCCCGAAGTATATGAAAGCAAAATACATCTCTTTCCTTTGACGTTCCCCTTAATGCCAAAGCTATCCAGTTGTGCTGGTGCGGTGCATTAACTGGAGCTCCGAGGACCGGTCTGCAGCCTGCAGATCCCCTCCGGCTGCAGACATTCATCGCCCGCCACTTATTACCTCCCGCCGCAGGTCCCTTGCTTAAACCCTGCTCTACAAAGAAGGCAAACATCTGGCTGCTGACAAGATGATGAAGCATGGTAATTAGGCACATCTTCTTCCCTGCCGCAGCCTCCGAGACAGGTTCCAGGGGGATGTGTCGGAAAGAGGGAGCCTGCCTCGTCCGCACTATCTGCAGCTCGCACTCACTGTACGGAAATGTGGGCCCTAAGAGTAGACCATGAGCTGCTTGGACGTTGGTCCGGGGGGGGAGGGGGCAGTGCGAATTCCCTTTGGTTTCAGGAGGGGGCCCGACAGAGCTCTCCCTGCTCATCCCCACCCCTCCGATTTCTTAATTTACACTCAGACTTGACGTCATTCTGTCTTATGGAGTTTGCATAAATCCTCCTTCGTGTATCCGTGTCAGATCCGCCAGCTGCATCACTCTCCTGAGGAACGCAATCTTGCTTCTGAAATCCATGCATTAATCACCAGCCGCAGCGACCACTGCAATTCTGCATACCCAGTGCAGTGCAAAGTGCCTCCAGCTCCTGCAAAGCACTGCCACCAGGATTTTGGTAAAAGTAAAAGCAAGTGGTCCTATCAGGTCTCTTCCACATCTGTTTCACTGGCTCCCAGGAGAAAGCAGGAGAAAATGTAAAACTCTCTGCTCTGCCTACAAAAATGCTTAAATAAACAGGCCCCTGAATACTTCTCTCCCCTTACACGCCCTCCAGGGAACTCGGGTTCACCAAATTGGCGTTTCCTTCCTCTCTTCCGCTGCCGGGTTCTCCTCACAGCACCACCTTAAGTTCAGAACAAAGCTAAGGCCGCCCCTGAGATCCACATCTTCCACCTTAACTCCCAGAACTCCCGAGGAGGGACTCTCTTACACAACTCTCTTGCATCTTGAAACGAATGGGATTTCCTGTGCTGCATCCCAGTCCTACCTTAACTGCAAATTCTGATTGGACTGTAAGCTTTTCCAGTGCCTCTGGTCATTTCAGTTTTATTATAACCCGCCTTGAGACCAACTTTGGGAGAAGGCAGAATATCAGCTGCTCCTAAATAAATAAATAATGACCAGGCCCCCGAGCACCAGGCTACCTGGGGAAAAGGGATTTTGGAACGTGGCTTGCTGGGTATGTGGAAGAAAGCAGACATTACGTGGGATAATGCACCTTTCACCTGCATTTTTGTGGAGCGGTTCCCAGGACAGGGTTAGGCTGCAAAGTTTTGTATTTTAAGAATTCCATACATTGTTTTTCAGGGGAACTGAAGAAGCAGCTACAATCTCGGGGTGCACTTTCCCTGCCTCACCTTCTCTCGCTCTCGTCCTCCTGTCCCATCCCCTCTCTCTCTCTCTTCCCCTACTACCTCCAGCCCCTTTTCACCTTCCTCCACGTGCTCTCACCTTGCTTTCTCCCTCTCTATCACCCCCCCCCCCCCCACCCTCACCTCCTCTCTTTCTCTTCCCCTGCCACCCTCCCCCTGAAACTCTGACCAAACATCCCTCTGCCCGACCTCTTTGGCATCTCTGGGGCATTTAGGGACCCAGGGCAGACGGCGAGGGCCCATCAGCCCAGGTAGCTGCCTTGGGACTAACTTGGCAGCGGGTGGCAGAAAGAAGCGGGGAGCGGGCGTTCGCAGCTCGTCCTGCACGCATCGGCATTGCTGTGGTGCCCGAGCAGGGAACAGAAAAAGTGCCTGAGAAGAACGTGGAAGGTGATGCGCACGAATGGGTCGGCTGCTTCTTCTTCTTCGCCTGTTCTGTTCCCTGAGCGGGTGCAGGCAGGAGGAGCTGTGCATGCTTGCTCCCTGCATGGACCTGAACAAACACTTCTTGCTGGGCTTGATGGACTCTCGGTCTGACCCAGTGTGGCACTTTCTCGTCTTCATTGCCCTAGCCCTGCCTGAATTCGGTCAGACATGGCCCGGGGGGCCTGCCCCATTCTGACACCTCTGGGTCGGCCGGTTTCCTTTGCCAGAGAAGTGAACTTGCAGTTTCCTCCTATACTGGGTTCCTTTTTCAGTTTCTTCACCATTTTTAGAGAGTGCCCGCCACCATCCAGGGCCAAGCCCTTCAAGCTGGAATCCTTATGTGCTGTGATAAGAAAAATCCCAAACTGATCTTGTACCTCATTTTTCAAGAGCGCACGGATCCCTTGTGCAGATAATCCTGAGATGTGAATCTGTGCCTCAGATGTTGCTCTGAACCCTGTAGTTCAAAATATCAATCTCCAACGTTTCTCGTATCTCACCTGGGTACAAGTGAGTGAAATACAAAATACCTTGCAAAATGGAAATGTCTGGCCAAACTCGCCGCAGTTTTCATCGTTTTCTCTGAAACTGCCAACGTGTCCGTAAGTGGGTGGCACTGCCGAAACAGTCGTGACTGTCAAAAGTGTGAACATTTTGCACCAGGAGAAAAAGAAAAGTGCAGGAAATGAAGTCTTCATCTTATAACTTACTGTTTAATTTCATGGTTTTGCATTAATAATCTTAGACTGTTGCACACTGCTTTGCAGTCGCTTTTGAGAGCAGTGATATAGAAATGAGAAAACAAATACATTGAGCTTGCACTATTTGTAGTGAAAATTCACCCCCAGAATTTTCCACGCCGCTCGCGTCCCCCATCTCTCCAAGACCGTGTGCTCATGAGCGTTAGTCTTAGTGCAAACATTTTATTCCAGGTGTTAACTGTCTTCCCAGGATCTCTCGCATTCACACTCACGGGGACACTTCTCATATCAAGCACAAGCAGTGTCTGATTCTTCTGATATTTTAGTGCTGCTGATATCGCTCCTCACAGCTGCCTCCTTCCTACTTTAAAAAGCAACGCGCTGGTGTCTACCTTTGGGCGGGAAATTCTTCCGACCTCAATTTGGGAAAATTCACCCCTTCCTCCTGTCCAGAATATTTTCTTGGGAAGTTTCCCCGGTCAAATCTGAGACAGATTACTCCAGAGTTTTCCTACAGGGGACGCATCCTTAGAATTGAAGGTAAATTTGCAGAGCCTCCGTGGCAGCTGACGCACTCCATCAGTCCTTCAGGGGGCTGCCTGCACAGATCGTTGCAGGGTTCTCTATCGTACGCTGTCGCGCTGCTTTCCCCAAACGTGCTCGTGATCGACCCTTCCTGCAAAGATCCCCAACCTGAGATTCAGGAACCAGCCCTCTCTCTCTCTCTCTCTCTCTGGGGCCCTCGAGGTGCATCTTTCATAGCATAAAAGGGGGCCGTTTTGTGACATCGCGCAGAAACTGTGCCGGCAAATCTGGGCCTGAGTTACACAACCGTCAGAGCGGATTTGCGTGCAGCAGTCCATTTTGAAAATTTTCCCCTGCAAAGCACCGCGCACACAATGACACCTGCTAGCTCTTGTGTATAGATTTGCTGAGAGGATTTATGGGCATATATGCGCGTATAAGTCTGAACCCCACCCAGATCCTAACCCTCTCCTCTACGTGCATAAAAATGCGAGCACGCGGTCGGGTGGATGCAGTACCGGCACGTGAGAAACGGGCCCTGGTGATGGAGCTCTTGCTTCCCTAACGCGCGCACCTCCGCCTCTCCCGGGCACGCGATGCAGGAGGCCTGCGAGCTGCAGCGTTAAAAAGGAGGCGCGGGGGGGAAATTGTGCGTCCCTAGGGTCTCCTCAGCACTGGGCATCAGGAGACGTGGCCGTCACTGCGGGTTAGGAAAACGGACGCTCAATGCGCGTCTCCATTTTCTCCCCGCTACCGGCACAATATACAAGGCCTGGACCGCGTATATTGTGGGTGTCTGTTGGGCTCGCAGAATTTGTCTTTTTCCACGATTTTATATTATTTTGCACGACGCCGCTTTCTGTGGTTCCTCCTACTCTGTATCGCTGCGATCCTAATAGGAGGACCCACAGGAAGCAGGATTTGGGGCTTTTGGGTTGAGCCCTCGAGCGCAGCGCGCCTTAACACCAGCTCCCGGGCTGTCGTTGAATTTGCCGCATTACAATCGGCGCATTGGCCCTGCGGGTCTTTTTTGAATCACGGGGTAATAGCCGATAGCCTCGTCTACGTGGAATTCACATGCCACGAATGCTATTAGATACGCACTGGTGCTAATCCCGTTTTTGCATTGAGTGTAAGTCTAGTGCGTCCAAAACGCGCTTCCTACCGCGTGTTTAGTGGCGCGCTGACCTGAGCGCCGGGTATTGCGCGGGCCTGAGCACGCGTGAGCTGAATTTTGGGCGGGCACCTGTCGCGAAATTCCCTAAAGGGGCCATTTTTCTGGGGAAAGGTCAGCACTTTAGCTGCGGGCGTCCTTTATAAA
The DNA here is from genome assembly GCF_901001135.1 of Rhinatrema bivittatum. Lineage (NCBI taxonomy): Eukaryota > Metazoa > Chordata > Amphibia > Gymnophiona > Rhinatrematidae > Rhinatrema > Rhinatrema bivittatum. The sequence goes on from NC_042618.1 coordinate 477,040,645, forward strand.
ACGACTCTCCCTGTTGTGGCCGTCTCGCAGATCGGAACGAAGCGAGCGCACGAGTCTGAGAGCACAGAGACGCCCGGGTCTGTCCTTGCGCCTCGCCGCTGCAGGGCGTCGCAGCGTCTCGAGCACGGCTGCGGTAAATGCTTGGCCTTACGCCGGACCGCGCGTCAGGCTCTGCCGCCTGCCTGCGGGGGGAGGAGGTGGCTCTCACAAACAGAAACCGGACGGAGCGCCGCTCACCGGTGGAAAATCCCGTTTTCTTGTGGCACTTGGTGAACTCGATATTGAAATAGGTGACCAAGGCGTGAATGTAATCGTTCCGCTGAACTTGGAGGCAAAACGCGGACGTGAACAGCAGCTCCTCCGTCTTCACGGTATAGATGTCCACTTCCTATGGGAAAAAATAAAATAAAATAAGACGACAGAATCACTCCCCGAGGCCTTGCTGCCCCGGCGGCGATCTGTGATTTCTCGCAACGCGCGCGCGCTCTCTCTGCAGAGCGGCCGCGTGCCGCCTAACGAGGCTATCTCGCCGATTACATGACATGCCTCACGTGACAGCTAAGCACCAGAGATTACATGACATGCCTCACGTGACAGCTAAGCACCAGAGATGACACAAACGTATGAAGAATGTAAAACAGAAGAATAAATTCACTTTTCAAAATGGACGGCTCTGCTCCACAGCACAAACACCAGGAGGGGGGAGGGGAGGGGAGGGGGTCACCGTGCTCGGCTCCAGGGAGGAAGATTGGCAGTGATATATTTTTTTTTTTTTTGGAAATTCGCCGTTATTCCCCCCGTGAGCCCGCGGAATTGTTTCCAAATGGAGCGTCTGTTTTTTTTCTAATGGCCGTGGTCACGTTTTAATGTCTTAATTGCTTATCTGGGGGTCTCTCTCTGGCAGCCTTCACTTCTTTCAAATTAGCCTGCATGTTTTATGATTTTTCATTAAGAAAGCGGCTCGGCGGCGCGCTCAATGCCCCATCAGAGACCTCCTCATGTTCTCGCTCGTAATGTCCCCGAGCCCGGCTTTCCGCGCTGCTTGCGGAGTTAGGTTAAGCGCCAGCGAGAGGCCGGGCCCGGCGAGCATTAGCAGGAGGGGGGTCAGCGGATGGGGAGGAAGGGCCCTTCAGATGCCAGACCCTCCCCCCCCCCCCCCCCCCCCCGTATAACAGCTCTCCCCCCCGTCCCTTATAGTTAGGAGCTGCTTCACCTGTTTGTGCTTTTCCAGCCCAGTCAGAGGGAAGGGGCTCGCCCAGCCTGGGATTCCTGACCAGGGGGCGGGAGGGGGATCCTGCCAGGCTATGCCAGAGCCGCTTGGGATACTGCTCCGGGTTGCTTTTTTGGGGGGGGATTTTGAGGTTTTTCGTGGTTGGAGCCTCACTGGACCCCTGGGCCTCTCTTGGACTCGGGGACCCCCTGTATCTGGGACACCCAGGGGTAGGGAAGAGCCGCCCCGGCAGTGGTGGCGACCCGGGGTTACGTTTGGTTACGGGAAGAGACGGAAGATGTTGTGGGTGCCCCCTTCCTCCCTGCAGCGGGGCAGGGTAAGAAAACCCTGCGTCCTGGGATCCCTCCTGCCCGCCGGGACCCCCATCTCACCCTAACCCGGGAGTGGGCTGGGATCCCCCGCCTACTTAAGGATTCCTGCACAGATACTAAGAGAAAAGAGACTGAGCTGCTGGAAACCTATTTATTGTGCCACCTGCAACTTATCTTATTCAGCGCACTTAGGTCTGGACACTGACCCAGTGCGTCCAGTTATTTGGACACACAGCACTCAGAAAGAGTCGCGACCCCTCATCCCTGGGATAACAGAGAGGACGCTGGCCACCCCTGCACTGGGACCCGAAAGGAGCCACACCCTGGGGAAGGGGCATCAGAGAAGAGCTGGTCAGGGTTCCTGCCCCAAAGAGCTTACAAATGATTTTTACGGCCCCCCACCCACGCGGGACAGGCACACCGGGGTGGGATTACGAGAGCAAGCAGGCTAAAGCCTCCTAAATCTGTGCCCTTTCTGACCCCGGGCTGTGCGGTTTTAGCCCCTCCAACATCAGCCTCACAGCTCTCCTGGGCGTGTGGCGGCCCTCAGGAGGCAGGGGATGCACGGCTCCCTCATGCACTGTCCCTGTGGATTTCCCGGGGCGCGCGCTGCTGTTACATTTTACATAAAAATCCCCGGAGGTCCTGCGTTACCGCCGGCGAGGATTTCTGACGCGCACCGCAAACTGCCGAAGCCTCCTGAGTCGGGGGTTACCGGACGTCACCCTCCGTTCCCTCCCAGCTCTGCGCGCGCTCAGGCCGTGAAGCCCGCGCGCGCCTGCAGAAAAACAGCGCGCGCGAAGAATCTGCATATTATTTGCATCATGCTGGTTTCCCAGCGCACGGGCTGGGACGCGGCTGATGGAAAGTTTACACAGAAAAACGTTTTTTTTTTTTTGCGCGTGCGGACGTTCAAACGTTAGGGGGAACGTGGATGCCGTCGTCCCGCGTGACGCCCGGGTCCTGCTCCGTGGCACGCACGGACCCAGCAAGGGGGCTCGACCTCCCCCAGAGTCCCTGGGCGAGGCCGGCGCCCGACGCGGAAGAAATCTCTTACTGACCAGAGATGCGAAACCTGGGCAGAGGTTCCCACCCGAGACGAGATTTCGTGTATTCCCTCTCCAAAAATATATCTAACGATTTATAACCTTGGCCAGGAAAGATTTGGGCCATAAGCAGACAAGAAATAAATTATTCTGAATACGGGTCTCATAAGATAAATGTACAGTTCTGAAACACGGGGGAGACCAAAACTTTAAAAAAAAACCAAACAAAGCATGTCGCCTGCACTGTGGCTGAATGTTAACTCCATGAAGTTAGCATGGGGCACATTTAAGACTAATCGGAGAAAGTTCTTTTTCACTCAACGCACAATTAAACTCTGGAATTTGTTGCCAGAGGATGTGGTTAGTGCAGTTAGTGTAGCTGGGTTTAAAAAAGGTTTGGATAAGTTCTTGGAGGAGAAGTCCATTACCTGCTATTAATCAAGTTTACTTAGGGAATAGCCACTGCTATTAATTGCATCAGTAGCATGGGATCTTCTTAGTGTTTTTGGGTACTTGCCAGGTTCTTATGGCCTGGATTGGCCACTGTTGGAAACAGGATGCTGGGCTTGATGGACCCTTGGTCTGACCCAGTATGGCAGGTTCTTATGTTCTTAGGTTGTGCAGGGCCCTGAGAAGGGACGGGTTTGACTCCTTCTCCTCCTCGGGCGGAGCGAGGCTGAAGGGGCCGTGGCGCCAGCGTTCACGGTCCCTGGGCGGGAGAGGGAGCCTAGGTCATTGGGACAGATTGAGGGCCCGAAATCAGGGCTCTGTAAGGACCCCTGCTGCGTGGGTTTTGGCAATAACCGGGTAGGCAAGTCAGGGGGTAAAAACCCCCTGAGGTGGCTGTGAATGGAGGCTCAGCAAGCCGTGTCCCAGCCTAGGCCCGATTGCAGATTATTTCCTATTAAAATTCCCATGCAAGTGCTTCAGTAAATCAGACGGAGATAAGTTTGTGTTTCACTCACAACTAGGACTTTGCCAGGCCTTAATGCCCTGAAGTCCCCTTGATTTTATGTTTCGTGTCTCTGCCGCGTTGGTGGAGTAGATGATAGCAGCCATGTGTTGTGGGGCTGACGCACCCTGAGGGTCCCCACTGCCGGCAGGCGGAGGCCCAAACGGGGCTGCACCTTTACCGGCCCTCATTCCCCTTTGGGTCGTGCCTTCGGGTGCTGGGGCCTCTGCGGACGGCGAGGTTTCTTCGACGTAGCAGGTTTGGCGCAGACTGAGATCAGACGGATCCTGAGACGGGCCAGGATCAGCGGCAGGCGGCATTCAGAGATGTCCAAGAGTCAGGAGGTGGTCGGAGGCAGGTCCAGGCAGCGGTCAAATAAAGGGTGTCCATCCACAGGGCACGAGGAACGGGTAGGAAGGCAAGGAGCAGGAAGGCGGGCAGATGAAGAGACAAAGATAAACTGTTGTTGTTTCCAGAGGATGTGGTTAGTGCAGTTAGTGTAGCTGGGTTTAAAAAAGGTTTGGATAAGTTCTTGGAGGAGAAGTCCATTAATGGCTATTAATCAAGTTTACTTAGGGAATAGCCACTGCTATTAATTGCATCAGTAGCATGGGATCTTCTTGGTGTTTGGGTAATTGTCAGGTTCTTGTGGCCTGGTTTTGGCCTCTGTTGGAAACAGGATGCTGGGCTTGAAGGACCCTTGGTCTGACCCAGCATGGCATTGTCTTATGTTCTTATGAGACCGACCACAGGAACTGGAGACAGAGTCAAGCGCCACTGAAACGGAGGAACAAGAAGAAGACCAGGAACTGAGGATGAGGGTAAGGCACGGCTGAGGCAGCTCACACTACAGGAATGTAGGGAGACCTGTTCCCAGGCAAATTCAGACTGCAGTGTTGCCCTTTTATAGGGCCTTGACCCGATGTCACCACCAGGGGCTGTGGGGAATTTCCCGCCCTGGTCCCTTTAAAAAGGAACAAGAGACGCCTGCGCTTAAGGAGCGGCGTGGTGCTGCGGGCTGGCGGCGTGCAGCTGCGCGTGCGGACAGCATCCGCGTGAGCATGGCGGGTCGGTGGCATCCTGCCGTGTAGGAGGCGACGTCGACGCCTCCCGGATCCAGCAGGGCCTGGCCAAAAGGTGAGAGCGAGGGTTAGCCTGCAGACTGCCCAACGTAACCCTATGTTTCTTGTTCCCAAAGTTTTATGGCTTCCTGACGTCAAGGTCCCGTGATAGTTTAATGTGAAAATGAATAAAGAGATAATGGGGAAGGCCAGGTTGGACCGAGAAGAGCCCGGCACTGTGCCATGTGCAGCTGAAGTTTGAACCTTTTGCACGTTCTGACCGAGCCGATCCGTTCGGGTTTTCCTTCCATGGACAGCGGCTGGTGAGCTTTCTTATTTTCAAATCCATTTCATCTCGGCTCAGAATTTTACTGTACGGACCTGGTTCTCTGCTTTCAGTTGGCTGCTCCACCTTATTGTGGAGTTTCCTAAGTCCGGTTTCTTTCTCCCAGAACTAGCAGCCGGGCCCCAAGAAAATCCCAGCAGGGTTTCAGCATTCCAGCGGGAGTAGAAGTACATTTACTGCCATCTGGGTCCTTCCCCTCTCTGACAGCTGATGCCGTCATCTGCGCGTTAAAAACCTGGATTGCAGCAAATACTTTTTACTTTGAAACTCTGTTACCGGACCTTAATGGCACTTCCTATAGATAGTATTAACAGAAACAGTTACCAGATTTCTATATGTGCCTTTCTGTAAACCGTTGTGATGGTATAGAAAAGATGTTAAATAAATAAATAAATAAAACATGGGTTCCGATTTTTGTAACTCCCTGGCGCAAATACATTGGGAGTTTTACAAAGTGCGCAGACTGTAAAATGTGTGTTCAGCACAGGCCAAACGCGCAGTTTAGCTCAGGAAAGGTGGTGTGGGGTGTGTGTGTGTGAGAGTGTGTGTGTGAGTGTGAGGTGTGTGTGTGTGTGAGGTGTGTGTGAGTGTGTGTGTGTGAGGGGTGTGTGAGAGTGTGTGTGTGAGAGTGTGTGTGTGTGTGTGTGGGGGGGGGGGGGGGTTATCGCTGAAACAGACCGGGTGGAGAGAATTCCTATCCAGCTCCGTGGCGACGGCCGGCCTTAAACATCCTGATTTCTTTTCTGGTGGTTTCAAGGTTGTTTTTGGGTTTTTTTTAAAGGATTCCAGTACCAGTTCAGGTGCCAGCCTTAGGAAAACCCAGGGTCGGGCCGGTGCCGCTCTCTGCGTCGGGGGGCGCTGCTTCCTGCCTCGTTCGCTTGGGTTTCCCCAGATTTACGCTCACGGATGCGGGGGTAAAGCTGTGCAGTGGGGCTGGGAGGGAACTCCCCGTTCACCCACATCACAAGGTTAACATCTTTTGGGGCGTCTGAGCCCGCCGCCTCCTGCCGCAAAGTCCGGTTTAGGAATTGCAGGGAAGGGTCAGCCTGCCGGACGTGAGATCCACGGCGGGAAGGGAAGCACAATGATGAAATGCACCTGCAAAGCGGCGCTGTCCTGGAGGACTCTCCCCCCCGAGAGCCTCGCTTGGTGAAGCACAGCCGGCCAGGGCCCTCGTTCTGACAGACTGGCAGGACCCCCACTTATGCTAAGTGAATGTGTAAGGGGCAGAAATGCCATAAGGCTTACGACAGATTACCTCGGAGAGATCCTGGGATTACAATACCAGGAATTTAAAATTACAAGGACTGCAGCCCACCCGCAGATCTCCTGGTGTCACCGGGCCCTGAGGAACGCAGCGCGTACGGCAGGAGGCACCCCTGATCCGGCTCCTCCAGTGCCACCAAATGCATATCCCCAAAAAAAACGTTTCCAAGATGCCAGCACGCCTGTGAGCAGAGACTCGAGGTGAATTTGCCTGCTCCGATCGCCCGGAAAAGCAGAGCCGTCGGCCGCTGAGGGTGGGGATTACTGGGCATTTGAACGGAATGAGCACAAGTGCTTGGATATTGTAACCTGCGGGGGCCTCAGCGCGCAATTAACTTCATTTGCTGCGGTTATTATCAGGTTATGGAAAGTCACATTGCTCAGAGGGAGCTTTAATTCACTGCACATGGCACACTTATTGTGCATCAAAACAGGCCAATATAATTTGGAAAACTATAGTGCAATATCCAGATAAAGTGGAAAATCACTGCTGTCCAAACCTTGCTGGCCAGACACCCTAGGGCGAAAGTCCTTCCTTTCCTTTCAGATTTAGTGCTCCCTCCAGTTCCCCTGCTCCAGGGATTTCCATGGCTCACTCAGTCAGTTTCTGGCGTCTCCGCTGGGACTCTGATCCAAGAAGTCAATTAGTCCTAATGGAGCCCTCTGGCAGCTGGGCCTGAACGACTGGCAGAGCTCGGACGACTCTTTCATCATCAAACGGTGCAGAACCGAGGCAGCGCAAACCGTGAGCTCTCTAAAGCAGAGAAACAACCTCCTCCCCCAGTCCCGCACCCGAAAACCTCACCTAGGCCAGAGCACTACAAGGCGCCGGGCTACAGCCTATACAGTGGCTCCAGCACAGCACTCCCTCCTAGCAGTGGCAGTGGCTCCAGCACAGCGCTCCCTCCTAGCAGTGGCAGTGGCTCCAGCACAGCGCTCCCCCCCTAGCAGTGGCAGTGGCTCCAGCACAGCGCTCCCCCCCTAGCAGTGGCAGTGGCTCCAGCACAGCGCTCCCCCCTAGCAGTGGCAGTGGCTCCAGCACAGCGCTCCCTCCTAGCAGTGGAGGTGGCTCCAGCACAGCGCTCCCTCCTAGCAGTGGAGGTGGCTCCAGCGCTCCCTCCTAGCAGTGGCAGTGGCTCCAGCACATCGCTCCCTCCTAGCAGTGGCTCCAGCACAGCGCTCCCTCCTAGCAGTGGCAGTGGCTCCAGCACAGCGCTCCCTCCTAGCAGTGGCTCCAGCACAGAGCTCCCTCCTAGCAGTGGCAGTGGCTCCAGTGCTCCCCCCTAGCAGTGGCAGTGGCTCCAGCACAGCGCTCCCTCCTAGCAGTGGAGGTGGCTCCAGCACAGCGCTCCCTCCTAGCAGTGGAGGTGGCTCCAGCGCTCCCTCCTAGCAGTGGCAGTGGCTCCAGCACAGCGCTCCCTCCTAGCAGTGGCAGTGGCTCCAGCACAGCGCTCCCTCCTAGCAGTGGCAGTGGCTCCAGCGCTCCCTCCTAGCAGTGGCAGTGGCTCCAGCACAGCGCTCCCTCCTAGCAGTGGCTCCAGCACAGCGCCTCCCCCCCCCCCAAGCAGTGGCAGTGGCTCCAGCGCTCCCTCCTAGCAGTGGCAGTGGCTCCAGCACAGCGCTCCCTCCTAGCAGTGGCTCCAGCACAGAGCTCCCTCCTAGCAGTGGCAGTGGCTCCAGCGCTCCCTCCTAGCAGTGGCAGTGGCTCCAGCACAGCGCTCCCTCCTAGCAGTGGCTCCAGCACAGAGCTCCCTCCTAGCAGTGGCAGTGGCTCCAGCGCTCCCTCCTAGCAGTGGCAGTGGCTCCAGCACACTGCTCCCTGTTCTAGCAGTATTGGATCTGGTACAGTGCCCTTCTATGCCTTGAGCTGGCATGAGTTTGATGCCCCTGAAAGTTTGGTGCCCTAGGCAACCACCTCGTTTGCCTAATGGAAGCAGCAGCCCTGAGCTCAGTAAGATAATCCTTTGTAACTCGCTTAGGATGCTTTGAAAATTGCCTTCCTGGTGTGTCAGGGGTTGGAGCTGAGTAAATCATGAATGAGACGATAGGACAATGAAGAGCAAGGAGTGATTTTAACGACTCGCATTCCCATCCTTAATGAGACCTCGCACTATTAACAGCTCAGCACTTAAATGCTAACGCAAGAGGCAGGCAATGCTTGGTGCATGCGGCTGGTGTATGAATCCAAGGCCCGGGTGTCATGCGGCACTTGCAAATCATTTGGCAGACTTTCATGCGATCTGCAGGCACTTCCAATTAGATCTTGCGATAATGCATTCATAAAGCCCCCTCATCTCTCTCTGTGACATTAAGCTGCTTACGTTGCAGAAATATGCCAGGGAGCAGAGTTACAGTAAACAAAAACCTAAGGTAAGGCGCAGCGTTTCCTGTTTCTACTTTAATTAACTCTGGCACAAGAGTCTAAAAATGAATTGTGATCAGCAAGCCCATCAACGTGGGCCGGCTACGTGAGGGAGGAGGGATTCAGTGGTGCCGCTGCTGGGGGAGGGGCAGGCAGCCAGCGGAAGTGAGTGGCGCCCACATGGTGAAGGTGGCCCTGTCAGGACCGGACCGAGCTGGTGCACCAGGTCCATCCTTGCATTCACAGAAGGACCAGTTACTGAGCGTTCCCTCTTTGATACTCAAAACTTAGACATTTGCCTGGCGCCAACTGTTTGAAATCCACTCCCTAAAGAGTTGTGACCTCCACTGTAGGTGACTTTTAACAACCTATTTATTTAAGGAAGCTTTTAACGGGGTCTTTTATTTGTATACTTTGTCTAGAAGAGAGGTTATTTTGTATGATTCTCTGTCTACATTGACATTTGAGTGGTATTATTGTACTTTGCTTATAATACAAGTGCAATCACTCAGGGGCCCAGATGGGCGATCAATAAACCTAAGCAAATAAATAAATGACTTCTATACAGTATGCAAGGGCTTATAATGACAGAGTCCCCAAACGTTGTCGTCAGAGACTATAGGGGGCTTCCTTCCCCTCCCCAAACTACTGTGATGGGAGAGGAACTTGATCAGGGCCCAAACGATCGTGGTTCTACCATTACACTGGTCCCAAGACCTCACTCTGCCACTGACTCTGTAGGATTTCCTGTGCCCTTGACATCCAACTATAAAAAGGTGCATGCACTAATCTGGTTTTCTTAATCACAAATAAAAGTAAGGGGGAAACGCTATAAGGTCAGTATTCAGGAGCATTTACCCAGAGAAGGCCACCTCTGAATATTCCCAGCTAAGTTACCCAGGTAACGTTACCCAGAGAAGGCCACCTCTGAATATTCCCAGCTAAGTTACCCAGGTAACGTTACCCAGAGAAGGCCACCTCTGAATATTCCTAGCTAAGTTACCCAGGTAACATTACCCAGAGAAGGCCACCTCTGAATATTCCTAGCTAAGTTACCCAGGTAACATTATCCAGAGAAGGCCACCTCTGAATATTCCTAGCTAAGTTACCCAGGTAACATTACCCAGAGAAGGCCACCTCTGAATATCCCCAGCTAAGTTACCCAGGTAACATTACCCAGAGAAGGCCACCTCTGAATATTCCTAGCTAAGTTACCCAGGTAACATTATCCAGAGAAGGCCACCTCTGAATATTCCTAGCTAAGTTACCCAGGTAACATTACCCAGAGAAGGCCACCTCTGAATATTCCTAGCTAAGTTACCCAGGTAACATTATCCAGAGAAGGCCACCTCTGAATATTCCTAGCTAAGTTACCCAGGTAACGTTACCCAGAGAAGGCCACCTCTGAATATTCCCAGCTAAGCTACCCAGGTAACGTTACCCAGAGAAGGCCACCTCTGAATATTCCCAGCTAAGTTACCCAGGTAACGTTACCCAGAGAAGGCCACCTCTGAATATTCCCAGCTAAGTTACCCAGGTAACATTACCCAGAGAAGGCCACCTCTGAATATTCCCAGCTAAGTTACCCAGGTAACGTTACCCAGAGAAGGCCACCTCTGAATATACCCAGCTAAGTTACCCAGGTAACATTATCCAGAGAAGGCCACCTCTGAATATACCCAGCTAAGTTACCCAGGTAACATTACCCAGAGGAGGCCACCTCTGAATATCCCCAGCTAAGCTACCCAGGTAACGTTACCCAGAGAAGGCCATCTCTGAATATCCCCAGCTAAGCTACCCAGGTAAAGTTACCCAGGTAACTTTAGGAGAGCATTTTTTCTGACTAGACTTAGCTAAGTTTATCTGGCTACTCTTGAATATCGGCACTAGCCAGAAGACGTTTAGCTATGTTACCGGACCTCACCCCAACCCCTCACCTGGTAACATCTTGGGTTAGAATTTCCAACCCCTTTTTGATATGAAGGGAAAAAAGTGTAACTTAAGTTTCCCCAGCATTGATAAATGAAGGGGCTATTACTCAGCAAAGATGTCCTGCCGTTTTGCATTCTTTCACCTGCGTCTTCCAGCCCGCTACTTTGTTGGTGACCTAATCTGCACACGGATCATGGTGACACCACGGGGGGGGTCCTACTGAGGCAAATGAAGCAGGCATGAGATGAGAGGCCCCCAAAGACGCAATATGACCCACACGATGAAAAGCACAGTACTTTGCGGCATTTCTAGGAGCTACAAACTAAACCAGACAGTAACTGCAGGGGTGGAACACTGCATCACAACACGGTCTTGTAGTGCGTCATCAAGCAAATGCAAAGTTCAACATTAGGGTAGGCACGTATGGAATTACCAGACCTTTATTAAACAGGCATTGGTCACCACTTGCTTTGGGTCTACAATGTCCACCAGCGGCTCCTTCATGGCAACATCCCTAATACAGGTCATGTCAAAGCCGTACACATTCTCCCACCCTGTCAATGCAAACGCAGGGTTAACACCTGGTTAAAATGTACTCAAGCAAAATGCATTCCTGAGAGGTCTTACAGCGCTAGGAGGACATGGCTTAACCCACTTCATTTACCCTGAAATATGAGGCTGCCTGGCAAAACACAAGCAAGCAGTTAAAATGCCAGATATTAGCTAAGGGGGGAGGGGAGGGAGAGCCGTCATAATCCCAGCTCTAGGAAGCCTCCAGCAATCAGATTTATAACACGCTGTCATCCACCTTGATTAGCCTGGTGTTATACAGGCAGAATATGAGCCTGAAATTATATTAAATGAAATTACTGGAGGGAGCATCCTATGTCGGCAGGGACCTGCTTAAGTAGTTTGTATAAATCTGCATTCAAAGCGTAAAGTATTTTGTTAATATTAACAGGATCATCTGATTCTTATCACCGAGTCTTTACAATTCTCTGAATATCGTTCCCTAAACTTGCTTTTTATCTCGCTGTCCCTGGCCCTTCCTGCAGAGTCCAGACCCCGCGCTCTTTGTGCCAGTCTGCGCGCACTCTGCATCAATCACGTGCCGGACGGGGCCACGAGAAGTCTCAGGCCAGGCAGAATGGGGGAAGGCGACTGAGCGTGACTCGGGATTTTCAGGACAGGTTGATCCAGTCCTGGTTTTACCCCACTGCATGCAGGGACTTGTAGTCTTTCTCTTCTCAGGACACGCAGTAAAGAAGTCAGAACTGCAAGTCCCAGCATACAGTGGGATAAAATCAGGGCCGGATCAGCCTGTCCTGAAAATCTGGAGCCAGCTGGCAACCCTCCTGACTGACCAACTGAGGAATGATGCCCGGGGCCCCTTGTGCCAGCAGAAGAATAGCCCTCAGGAAGTGCCTGGCCGGACTCAACATGGCGGCCTTGCTGAGAGTAGAGTTCAATCTCTGGGAAAACAGCTCATTTTCCTAAGGTTCTGATCATTAGGTGGATGTTTGGAAGATGATTTCAGTCCTATTTCCCAGCAGCAATCTCTTCTAGGCAAGCAAGGCCATCTCCAAAATATTCCGGGACAGCTGTAATTCCTAGTGAAATGCTAGGAAAGACTACAGAATCAGAAGATTAACATGCAAGTCATTAGCACTATAGGCAAGCATGTCAATTGCATTTACTATCCAGTCTCCATGGTAACACAGTACCCCTGGATTATGGGGTGTTCCATAGAAAAATGCATTTATGAAACTCAGATAAATCCCTCTGGAAGGGAGCACTAGAAACCCCCCTTTTAAAGAGGAGGAGCAGGAGCGGTTCTGTGCTCCTTTGCAGTCATTTTGGCATTAATGAGATATATGTTAGCGGCAGAGTTTCTACTGTCGCCGTAGTAAAAACAAAAGAATGCCTCCGATTTCTGTTGGCCCTGAGTTTGACAATGCTGATGTTAGCAGCGGTCATAATTAAGCACCGTCACACGGAGGCACTGAGGCTACGTCGCCTTTCCTCCCTCCTGCCGGGCCCATTATTCCTCGTACTCTCGAGGCGTGGCCTGCGGTCTTGAATTTCCTCGGGGTTTCTAGTGGGGAGCTACTACCCATTGCACCGATTTATGGGAATACACGTGCTTCGGGGTACACTTTTTCAGCAGAATTTAAATTGTGGAGAAATCTGGGCTTTTGTGCGATTATGCAACTTTGGGATGAAGATGGTTTTCAATCCTTTGAGGATTTATGTGAGGAATATGAGTTACCGGATTCCTGCGGGAGAGGCCTTGGCTGCTCGCTCGAACGTCTCTTTCACCGTTGGGGGTCCCCGTCTAAATTAGAGAGGTGCTTGGGTGATCCAGATGCCTTTGTTAAGGGGATAACAGCCCCTTTACTGGGGTATCCTCCTTCGAAGGTTTGGTGAAGAAACCTCTCAGAAATTGTTAGTGCAATCTGGACTCAGATTTGGTTAAGCTGCGCACCGCAGCTCTTTCTGTATTAAATGGGTGGAGCTCGTGATCCGGCTGTTGCACAGAACGTACCGGGCGCCCCCTTTTTTTATGGGAAGTTCTACGGGGATGCGTCAGCAGCGTTGGGTTGGCGTGGCTGTGGTGAACTGGGATCATACATGCACATGTGGCGGCAATGTCAAAGTGAGCGTCATTTCTGGAGTCAAATTAGCAAGGAAGTGCTGATATACCGGGCTTCCCTATTGGGATTAATTCTACATCGGTTCAATGATTCCCCGGAAGTATCGACCCTTAGTGTGTCAGCTTCTGTTGGCTGCCAAATTTACTAAGGAAATCTAGTCCTGGGCTACAGCAGGTTAGGGAAACAGCAGACACTGAACGTCTGCGTTTTGCTTCCCAAAATGAAAACGTCAAGTATCAAATTATCATGCTTATTGCCAGACAAGTTAATGTTCTGTTTAAGAGGAGAGTCATTATTTGCTGTTGCCTGTAATGCTTATCGATGGTTTATTGAATCATTATGTTTATTCTGTCTTGTATTCCTGTATATTGGAAAATCTGTTAAATAAAAAGTTAAAAAAAAACCCAGAGGCACTAATAAATAATCCATTAGTTTTAACTACAGTGGCTGCCATGTCAATTTCCTTGATGCACACTAGAGTCAAAATGCTGGACCCATCAGGATCTACAGATAAGTAACTTCAGGACATATAATTTTATAATGCCCCAGATAGAGATCAAGTCTGCGTGTACAGTCTTGTGCACACGGTCTATACTGAGGATGTTCAAAGCAAACTTCTGTGCATTAATTCAATGTGAAATCCTTACCTAATGGGCTAGGTGTGCAAGGAACTGACCACACACAAAGGTCCACCTGCTCTGCACGACCACTCACTCGCACACTTTCAAAAATACGAAAGCATGCATGTAAGCCGTATCCCCACTCCAGCACCTACTCCTAATCCCAGGGTGCCTAAAACTTTATGCACAAAATACTTTGATGCACTGGCCCCTGGTTGGTTTTCAAAGTGCAGCGTACATGCATAAACCAAGTCAGTTTGAAAATATTTTAAGTGCCTATAATTTGTTAATGAGACATATAAGAGGAATATGGGGTACCCAAGAGCCTGACATAATATGATGATTCATTATTTTGTATATATTTTGATTTCTTGGTGGAGCAATAAACCTATTTTAGTAGGCTGGGATTGATGGGTTTGGGTGGACAGACTATCACTGATAATTAAGCAATGCAGCACTGCAAAGCCTTCTGAAGGGTGATCTGGCACAGAGCTTCAGGCCCCAGTCGTGCATTTAGGGAGACATGAAATATAGCCCTACTGTGATAACTCAACTAGGAATGTCAAAAGCAGAAAGCTGGATAGTCATTGGAATCACTTTTACAGCTTTAGATGTGTGAAAGCAATCACATTCTGTCTGGGATTCTGAAGTCATTCGAATCTGTGCTTGGGACACCCTGGGGGCTAAATATTCAGCGTGAGCTGGATACACATATCGGGATATTCAGCAGCACTGTTGGATGTATCTGGATAAGTTAGAGTTAGCCGGATATGTGGTATCCAGCTAACTTTAGACCTGTAGAGTTAGCCGTCTAACTCCGCTCCTCCCCAGAACGCCTGCCTCCTGCCCCAGGAACGCCCCTGACTTACCCTGCTAAATTCTAGCCGGTTGATTTATCATCTGCCTAGAATTTAGCCGGATAAGCCTTTTAAATATGTGGTTAAGTCACTTAGATGGATAACTTTCCCGTTATCCGTCTAAATGGCTTCTGAATACGGACCTCATCCTCTACCCAGAACCGTAAAACAAACAGGATTCTCCATGGCCACCATCACTTTAGTTTTGGAGAATGTCTTGGCAACGTATGCGTATTATATCTCTTAGGGATGTGCATTTGTTTGAAATAAGTAAGAAACCTGGACCGAAAAAAGCCCTGAAAATGTTCCGGATTTTTATCCTGGGAAAGAGTGCGCCATATCTTCCAAAATTTAAGAAAAAAATAATAATTAAAAAGCCCACGCCAACAAAACAAATTTCAGCTTGAACCAAGCTGAAAGTCTGTGGCCTTCACACCCCTCCCAGCTCATGTGGGGACCTCCTGAGCCTGCCTGGTCACGACCCTGAGACGTCTCCCCCATGGTGAACTGAACGTGTGGTGACATGCTCCCGGTGCAGAGCCCAAACCAGCATGTTCAAGAAAGCCAAGAAGCTCTTTGCTGAGCAATGACGAGCTTATCAAGCCATCATTTAGGGACGCGGGTTGTCAGGACTTCTAAAGTCCCTTTCTCTGGCAAACGCTGGCTAATTACAGGGGGGGAGAGTGGTCCTGAAAGCTCACATTGTCCTGACACAGTTATTTTGCTGGTTTCTTTCAATTGAGTTTTATGTCTTTACTGTTATCTGCACATTGTGAGGGTAATTTTCACCAGTGCGTGCGGGTAACTTAGCGCATCCACTGCGCAAGTCGCTGCCCCTAAAGTTACGCCTGTATTTTCTAACGGTGCAGTTTGTAAAATAGCGCAACAGTGTGCACGTGTGTTTCGGTTCTCATGCACGGTTTTAAACACAGGGGTTTCCCAGAGTTTGCGCACATATTTTATGAAAGCACACGCGTATATTTTTCACGTTAAAAAAACTGTGACGTGTGCTGCTGATAACCCTCGGTTTATGCCCGGAGGCAGGGGTGTTAGAAAGCTGGCTGACGCGTGCCTGAAATTCACGCGTGAGAATCCCCGAGCGCGTGCTTCCAAGCGCCAGTTCATCAGCGTCTCCCCTAGCTGAGCCAGACCTTCACCAGTTCACCTCCACCCTCCGCTGCGGGCGAACGAGAAGTCGGACCTCATTTCCGTGATGTAACTAAGCCGCGTGCATGCTTGCACACCTGCTAATTGTGCGTGCACGTTTGATGCGCACACACACCCCCTTTATCAAACGCAGAAGTGCGATCCCGCCGCCCTGCAATGCCCTCTCTCTCCACCCGCACGCCTTACCCTGCGGCAGCGGCGAAACACGCGTCTATGCAAATTTTGCACACGCACCGCCCCCCCCCCCAGGTGAGCCTTTGAAAATTACCCCAACAATGTTCCTTTTAGCAGCCCGACCGGGGTGGCTGACGCACTGCCCTGCCCGCCAGGGCGTTAAATGACTGCCCCTGCAGGAGACGTTGGCCAGGGCCTAACGAACAGCACAAATTTGCCTATTTAGCACCGAGGGAAAGGATTAATTAATCAGTGAAAGAACATTGCAAAGGCCACTGCCAATAAGTGGGGGTGGTGGCTGCTTGGCTAAGGAGGAGAGACACAGGGTTTAGCACCGCTGTCACCGGCTCAGCTCCTGCCAGAGACGCAGAATTGCAACTCCCACCCGCACCGCAGGAAGGGAGCCAGGCCTGGGCTAAGCGTCCAGTGCAGGTGGAAGGAGGAGAGGCAGCTTTGGATTTGTAACTCAGGGAAAGGGGGACGGAAAAAGAGAGTCTGCGAGATGTGGGCCACCGGTGCCAGATCCAGGCTACAGAATCGGGCCAGGCCAGGAAAGGAACGTTGCACTGTTACGCTCTCTTCCTTCACTGGGTTCACAGCGCAGCACTAGAGCCGAGGAAGCCTTGACAAGCTGCGCCGCCGGGTACTCACAGTGAATTTTGAAGTCCTTGTACTGTCTGTCTTCGATTGCCACCACGTAGAGGGCAGCTCGGTCGGGAAACATCAGCCCTCCAGGTTTCTGTTGACGAATGGTGGGGAAATGGATCTCGTAATCTATTCACCTGACAAAGACATCACATTTTGAACGGCACACACGGAGGGCAGACAGGCTTTCGCTGCTTCGCTTCTGGCTGTCAACATCCCAGAGACTCCTGCGGCCCGGGGGGCGCCATGGCGAGACGAGAGCGTCCTTCTCAATCGCGCCAGCTGCCACTCACAGTAATGGTTCTGTGCCAGGAGCTCGCCTCCCTCCCTGCTTCATCTCCCCACCTCTCCCGCTCTTTAACTGCACAGGGTGAAAATGAACGGCTGGTGCTCCTCTGAGGCTGCTACCCTTTCCCAGCCCCAGTAGCCACCGTGGTGGGTGGCCCTGGGATCAGATTCACCAATTCGCCTCAGCCTACCTCCTTTCCCGTCCCGTTCCATCCTCCTAGCTCGCCTCTCGCCGCATCCTCCCGGAACCCCCCCGTCCGGGCCCCCATTAAAATCCAAATCTTACGGCAGATTTTCCGGTCACCCATCCTGAAAGCTGTGCTCAGAGTTTCACAGGGCTAGCACAACCTTCGTAACCTGCTGGGATAGGGGCATCTATCTTAGCAAACACCACCACTCTTTAAATGTTGCTTTTATAAAAATAAATACGAGCACTTCTTGGTGCTATGCACACCTTTCCCATCACGATGCATTCATAAGGCGAGAACCATATCTGAGGGGTGAACTTTAAAATTCGGTGGTAGAGCAGAGAGCCGATGGAGCGACGCACAGAGCTACCTACCAGCCACTTGTCTCGAGCGAAGATAACGGTGCTAAGCATGGACTCATAGAAGAGACAGTAACCCATCCATTCACTGATAATTATGTCCACTTTATCCACGGGCAGCTCCACTTCTTCTACTTTACCCTTAAATATTGTAATGACTGAAACAAAGAAAATCCATCTCAGGTCACAGAACGCTAAAGAGCACAGGTGAATGCCATTTCATTTCATATTATGTCTTATTTTCACAACTGGATTCTCTTCTTTGACCAACATGAAAAGTATCTAAAAATGACGTTGTACAAGATCTTTCAGGACCACAACTGGCCCCAGCTGTGGTGAAGGCTTCCCTACACTACTCCCATAGGCTTCGGCCTTGCTCTAGAAGGGCTGCCTTCATGGTATTTTAACCTCCATGGCTTTAGTTTTTGGACCTTGATCTGTCTACTCAACCTGCCAAGAAGGGTACCAATGAGTGATATTGACAAGTGTCCCGTGGGAGCTAGATTAAGACCAACAACTTGTTTCATATTTCAGGTGACGCTAGTATAGTCACTATCAAACTGAGGTGAATTTGAAATCCTCTGTATCCCACTGCCAATCTACTCAACCATCCAGTCTTCCAGTAGAAAGTGGTTCTGAAGGAATATACACTTTGCCCTTTTCTTATATATTAGTGTGCTAGAAGTAGAAAAGCACGAAACTGCTAGAAGATCTGCAAGATTAGATGGCCTCCAAAATAAGAGCCACATTGGAAGGAGGAAAGAAAGAGAATTTGTAAGGAAGGGTTTAAAAGTCAGGAGAATTTGTCTTTTCAAGGAGATGGGGTAATTGTTTTCTTATCACCCCTCTGCCTGATGCTCTTCCTCCCACCAAGGTTTGCTATGATAAGAGGGTAACTTTCCCTGTACGCTGCAGTGCGCCACTGGTCGCAGATACTGCACTGCATATGCTTGCAAAGAGCAAAATCTCTGCAGTGAAGCGGGCATCTTTAACGGATGTGAATCCTTGTGCTGTGGCGTGGCTGACACGGCCTAATAGATGAACCCACTGGGCCCATGCCAAGAGCAGGTGGACTCACTCTTACAGGGACTGGCGCTGGAGCTTACCCCCCCATACCATCCCCACTCCCCCGCAGGTTGAGCCCTGGGATTCCGGAGGCCGGCAGGGCGTAGGTGCGAGTGCACCAAGGACCGGTGGCAGGAAGTCGAGTGGCAGGCCGGGGGCCAGGGCAGGCAGCAAGCAGGCAAGCAAGCGGTGTCGAGGTCCAGGCTGAAGTTGGGACAGACGGAGATGAGGCAGTGTCGGGGGGTCCGAGCTGCGGTCAGGGCAAGCAACAGTCCGGTAGCGCAGTCAGGGTCGAAGGCAAAGGTCAGAACCAGACGTTAGGCAGAGAAGGACAGACAAGGCAATGGATGAGGCACAGGGGGGGGACCGGGACGAGGCAGAAGGAGGCAAGGCCGGGACACAGCGATGCACGGCAGGGAGGCAGGCAGGCACGGCAAGCACAGAGCCGAGGGTAGCAACGCACGACGCAGGAGGAGGAGGAGGAGCTGCTGCCGAGGCGCGGAGAGGAAGTGTGGCCTGGCCTACAATACCCACAGCCACGCTGAGGTCATTAGCCGGTGCCACCAATGTCTTCCCGCTGCCGGTCCTTATATCTTTAGGGCAGCGATACGTGGTCTCCTGGGGTGAGGCAGCCGATCACGGGGCCGCCCCGCCACCGGCCCCATCGTTACAGCACCGGACGCCGTCATTAATAGGACAATCACAGCACAAAACAAAATCCATCAGAAAGAACTGCAGACAGTCACTTCCTCCAAACTTATAGGTGCCTTACTGTTATTCAAGTGGTTTGCCTTGATGATTTTTTCTGAATAGTCCGAAATGCTGGAACATTCAATCTGCAGGAGAGAAGAGAAGAGAGAACAGGGATTGTATGAAATATCGTTTCCTGACATCTGCACGGGGATACGTTTAAGGCAACAGCGTTTTAATCACAGCTTCAGTGCCCTTCTGCCATGCAGAAACGATAGCGTCCCGTGCAGCAATCCGAAAAATATCTGGAGTGCGTCTAGGCCCAGTCCAAGGAAACTGACCCATCGGCCTTGGGGGAAGCCTTGAAACTCTGGCAGCGCAGGCCTTCTGGCTCATAGTAAGGTGAGTCCTGACGTCCAGCAGCATCCGAGCACAATGGGGGAGGGAACTGCCAAAGCACGAGGCTGGGGTACGTCAGCCCCGTACGAGAGCTGGGCTACGTCAGCTTTAGCAAGATTTGATTTTGCAGCTCGAACTTAAGGAGCACGGTTATTATTAAAAGATAACGAGGGTGGCAACTCTTAAAATATAAGAAAAGGTTAAAAAAAAAATTAAATTCCCAGGTGGCTATTTAACAGGGAGGGAGGAACGAGTCAGCTGTGCCATTCTCGTTCACCTTTGTTATGTTACATCTGCCCTGCTGTGCACAAGGCAGAGCTAAGGAAATCAGGGCACAGATAAAGGGAGGGCTTCAGCTGAGCCGGACAGGTAGGAGGCAGGAGGTCAGGGGTCACAGAGCTGCAACAGAGGGAGCTCATGAGAGTCACAGGACATAGAAGGAGGGGGCAGTTACAGGCCTGCCCTGGTGGGAGGTGACAGAGGAGGCCATGGTGGGGTAGTTGGAGGAGGAGGAGGAGGTGTGGGATTTTCGTAGACCTGAAGATGGGAGGAGTTGGAGGAGTGGTGACGTGGGAAAAGCACATTTTAAGATGCAAGGTGACCCGGTACCTGGTGCGGGACATTAACTATTCAGAAATTCTCATCTAACATAATCCTGTCTGCCTCGAAGCTAAAGTGCAATATCGGGGTTTGCCTAGCAAGGGCCCTCAGTCGCTAAGTATTGTTCCCATAGACACAGAGCGGCAGGAAAGCCTCAGCAAGTCACGAGTAAAACAGATCTAATGTTCCCACTGCTGAAAGCCAAGTATCTCAGCGGACGCTCAACTCAAGTCTGCCTCGTGCTAATGGCAAAATTGTGAATTACATTCTCTTCATCCACAGGGAAGGGAGGATAGCGAAGGGGGAGCAGTGCAATAAAGTGATTAGTATTCAGGGGTTTGAATAGTAATAATAATGCTTTGGGGGGAGGACCCGAGACGGCACCTGAGTACTGGCAGCACTGAAACCCTGCTGTTTCTATTTTCCTGTTACATTTTCGGCAGCTTCTGACCCTGGTGTGGAAGAGAAAAAAACAGAGGCCAGGAACTTACCCTGCCACGCCGGCGGCACGGATGACGCCGGCTCAGTCCACGGAGGGGGTCGCCGAGGCCCCTGACTCTTCCTGAGCCCAAGCATTTCACTGGATAATCCCCACCCATGGATCCACCTGCAGGCCGTGCGTCTCTGACGCCATCGGGGCAGCTCCGCCACGGCCTTCGGGGTAACGCTCCCGGGCTAAGAGCAGAGATTTCTGCAGCTTTCCCCCCCCCCCCCCCCCAATGGTGACGGGGAAGGTCAGGGAAGCGGAGCCCGAGCCTGGGATGACCTTCTGACTTTAGCCTTGAAGAGCCATGGAGAGCAATCGCGGCCCGGGAAAAGCACTTGCAGCAGGAAGAGAGTTTGGTATTTGAAAGTAAATGCGCTGCGCTGGAGAGTTTCGAGGCGCGCAGTGAGAAACGAGCGACTGCGCTGGAAAATGGAGAAAACTGGGCAGATTCATGGAGAGCAATCATGGCCCGGGAAAAGCACCTGCAGCAGGAAGAGAGTTTGGTATTTGAAAGTAAATGCGCCGCGCTGGAGAGTTTCGAGGTGCGCGGTGAGAAACGAGTGACTGCGTTGGGAAATGGAGAAAACTGGGCAGATTCATGGAAAGCAATCGCGGCCCGGGAAAAGCACGTGCAGCAGGAAGAGAGTTTGGTATTTGAAAGTAAATGCGCCGCGCTGGAGAGTTTCGAGGCGCGCAGTGAGAAACGAGCGACTGCGCTGGAAAATGGAGAAAACTGGGCAGATTCATGGAGAGCAATCGCGGCCCGGGAAAAGCACCTGCAGCAGGAAGAGAGTTTGGTATTTGAAAGTAAATGCGCCGCGCTGGAGAGTTTCGAGGTGCGCAGTGAGAAACGAGCGACTGCCTTGGGAAACGGAGAAAACTGGGCAGATTCATGGAAAGCAATCGTGGCCCGGGAAAAGCACCTGCAGCAGGAAGAGAGTTTGGTATTTGAAAGTAAATGCGCCGCGCTGGAGAGTTTCGAGGTGCGCAGTGAGAAACGAGTGACTGCGCTGGAAAATGGAGAAAACTGGGCAGATTCATGGAGAGCAATCGCGGCCCGGGAAAAGCACGTGCAGCAGGAAGAGAGTTTGGTATTTGAAAGTAAATGCGCCGCGCTGGAGAGTTTCGAGGCGCGCAATGAGAAACGAGCGACTGCGCTGGAAAATGGAGAAAACTGGGCAGATTCATGGAGAGCAATCGCGGCCCGGGAAAAGCACCTGCAGCAGGAAGAGAGTTTGGTATTTGAAAGTAAATGCGCCGCGCTGGAGAGTTTCGAGGTGCGCAGTGAGAAACGAGCGACTGCCTTGGGAAACGGAGAAAAACTGGGCAGATTCATGGAAAGCAATCGTGGCCCGGGAAAAGCACCTGCAGCAGGAAGAGAGTTTGGTATTTGAAAGTAAATGCGCCGCGCTGGAGAGTTTCGAGGTGCGCAGTGAGAAACGAGTGACTGCGCTGGAAAATGGAGAAAAACTGGGCAGATTCATGGAGAGCAATCGCGGCCCGGGAAAAGCACGTGCAGCAGGAAGAGAGTTTGGTATTTGAAAGTAAATGCGCCGCGCTGGAGAGTTTCGAGGCGCGCAGTGAGAAACGAGCGACTGCGCTGGAAAATGGAGAAAACTGGGCAGATTCATGGAGAGCAATCGCGGCCCGGGAAAAGCACCTGCAGCAGGAAGAGAGTTTGGTATTTGAAAGTAAATGCGCCGCGCTGGAGAGTTTCGAGGCGCGCAGTGAGAAACGAGCGACTGCGTTGGGAAACGGAGAAAACTGGGCAGATTCATGGAAGGAAATCGCGGCCCGGGAAAAGCACGTGCAACAGGAAGAGAGTTTGGTATTTGAAAGTAAATGCGCCGCGCTGGAGAGTTTCGAGGCGCGCAGTGAGAAACGAGCGACTGCCTTGGGAAACGGAGAAAAGTGGGCAGATTCAAGAATCTGCTGTCAAAGCTAAAATGTCGGAGAATCTGGAAAATACAGTGAGGTGGCTTGACTTATGTTTTAGAAATGTGCCTAACATACAGCTCGATCCAGTATCGTCCGCTCGAGGATTGCCCGTCTGTAACGTGCTCGTAGCGCACAATTCGGGCGCGCAAGGCAGTTCGGCGATACAGTGTCCAGTTTCACGCGTCCGTATCGCTTCTGAAAACAGACGCATAACCCTTTCCGCACCCGGCATGTAAATGAACGAAAAAGCTGTATAATGAAGGAATTAGCTATTCCCCTGCGATACTGTAACGGGCGCTGATATTATCTCCTCCGTAACCCGCTGTTCTGCCGCGGCCTTAACCTGCTAGTTTACCGCCTCCCCCTAGTAGGAGTTAGTGTAGTGTAGTGTAGGGTAAAAACATTGCTTACCCGCCCTGGTCCCGTCCGGTCTCCTGCAGCCCCGTCCGGACCGGACGGGGCTGCAGGAGACCGGACGGGACCAGGGCAAAAAAAAACAAACGAAAAAGTAGCAAGGCTCGGGCCTGCTATGGTAAGTGTAAAAAGTGTAAAAAACAAAAAACCTGTGTGTTATATAAAAAAATAAAACAATTTTAAATACCTGTCGGAGGGCCGTGGGTCCAGGCGGCCGGTGGGCGGCGGGCAGCCATCAGCGGCATCCGGTAGTCCCTTCTCCCTTCCTCCCTCCCTCCCCTGCCTGGATGAGCGCCAAAATCGCACGGGCGGGTCGGCAGCGGGGGGGGGGGGGGGGGCGGCAGCGGGATCCGGGGGCGGCGGGTGGGCAGCAGCGGGGTCCGGGGCAGCGGCAGGGGGGGGGGGGGGGCGGCAGCGGGGGGGCGGCAGCAGGATCCGGGAGCGGCGGGTAGGCAGCAGCGGGGTCCGGGGGTGGCAGCGAGATCCGGGGAGCCAGCAGCGGCAGCATGTTCGATCGCGCAGGCAGGTAGGTGGCAAAGTAAAGATGGCCGCCTGCACGGGAAAATCGTGCAATTGGCCGCTGAAGACGTGACGTCACGACGTTTGGCGTCACGGGGTGTGACGTCACGTCTTCAGCGGCCAATTGCACGATTTTCCCGTGCTGGCGGCCATCTTTACTTTGCCACCTACCTGCCTGCGCGATCGAACATGCTGCCGCTGCTGGCTCCCCGGATCTCGCTGCCACCCCCGGACCCCGCTGCTGCCTACCCGCCGCTCCCGGATCCTGCTGCCGCCCCCCCGCTGCCGCTGCCCCGGACCCCCCGGACCCCGCTGCTGCCTACCCGCCGCTCCCGGATCCTGCTGCCGCCCCCCCCCCGCTGCCGACCCGCCCGTGCGATTTTGGCGCTCATCCAGGCAGGGGAGGGAGGGAGGAAGGGAGAAGGGACTACCGGATGCCGCTGATGGCTGCCCGCCGCCCACCGGCCGCCTGGACCCACGGCCCTCCGACGGGTATTTAAAATTGTTTTATTTTTTTATATAACACACAGGTTTTTTGTTTTTTACACTTTTTAAACTTTTTTACACTTCCTGGTGCCTGTCATTTCAAATGTCATTTGAAATGACAGGCACCAGCGCACCCAGGTTACTGTATAGGCGCTGTTACAGCACCTATACAGTAAAATGGGTTGCGCGGGCATAACCCTTCCCTAACGCTTCACAGCCGCGGCATGCATTTGCATGCGATTAGAGGAGAGTATCGGGGAGTTAGTGAAGAGAACTGTGCGTGCGGGGAGGAAGGGTGCGCCTGACACTACCTCACTGTTTTTACCGCGGCCTTACTGGATCGAGCCGATACTCCTGACAACTGCTCTGAGCTGTTTAAGAGATACTTGGTGGATATTTTCAAGGCTCCTCCGGGGTGGAGAGGATGCGCTCTCCCTGTCTTCGAGGGTCCACCGGCTGAATTCTCTCTGATGGTCTAAGGTCCCTGGAGACCGCTGACGAGGCTGTGGCTAAGCCTTCTGCCGTGATGGTGGCCTCAGCTTTGGAACTGGTTAGAGAGGTGTTTTAGGCACCGTGAAGATCAGCGTTTTCCCTGGCCTACCTAAGGTTGCCCAGAAAGAGTGAAGGCACTTCTTGTTTATGTGACTTAGGGTAATTCAACAGTGGATGCACTGTTTTTTCCTGAAATTCCTGTGCAGATGTTTAGTCAGGTATAAAGATATTTCTTAAGCGTTCTTTAAAGGAACCCAATTAACCTTTTTCTTACGTGACAAGCGTGTCCAGCAGGGGGCAAATTCTGAATTCTGGGACTAGAGCGTCATCTATCTCTGAAACTTTCCTCTAATTCTCCTATAGATATAGATATATCTATATCTATACACACACTGCATATCAAGCAGCTATTTGCCTGTACTTGATAGCTGCTACATTGGGATTAGGAATCAGAGTCTCCTGCAGGGATGGACCTGAATGTAGAGTTGCTTTGGTAATCGGGCCAGCATTTATCAATAGGCAGACTGGGCCTGTGCCTAGGGTGGCAAAGATCAGGGGGAGGGCGGCAGCAGGCTGCTGAAGACTGAATGCCTTTCAGCTTTACTGAATCTCACTCAGCAGAGAACGGTGAACGGGGCCTGGAGCAACCAGAACCAAAACCGGAGGTTAGGAGGGGCGGCACTGGGATCATTGAGGGGCGAGAGGAGTTGTGGGGGGTTGAGTGGATCAGCTGGGGGACAAGGGGGCAGTATCTGTGTGTATGAGAGGTTAGAGAGGGGATACAGGGAGGAGCAGGACCAGAGCGCGTAGGGGACACCTCACCTCACCTTCCCCCCTCCTCTACCCAACCTGCAATCCAGGTTCTCCCTCCCTTGATCTCGGCTTCTGCCTCCCAGACCCATCCCCCAACATATCCTACCCCCTCCTCCCAGATCCTCCCTCTCCCTTCTCTCCAAATCCTGGAACCCATCCCCCAACATATCCCACACCCTCCTCCCAGATCCTCCCTCTCCCTTCTCTCCAAATCCTGGAACCCATCCCCCAACATATCCTACCCCCTCCTCCCAGATCCTCCCTCTCCCTTCTCTCCAAATCCTGGAACCCATCCCCCAACATATCCCACACCCTCCTCCCAGATCCTCCCTCTCCCTTCTCTCCAAATCCTGGAACCCATCCCCCAACATATCCCACACCCTCCTCCCAGATCCTCCCTCTCCCTTCTCTCCAAATCCTGGAACCCATCCCCCAACATATCCTACCCCCTCCTCCCAGATCCTCCCTCTCCCTTCTCTCCAAATCCTGGAACCCATCCCCCAACATATCCTACCCCCTCCTCCCAAATCCTTCCTCTCCCTTCTCTCCAAATCCTGGAACCCATCCCCCAACATATCCTACCCCCTCCTCCCAGATCCTCCCTCTCCCTTCTCTCCAAATCCTGGAACCCATCCCCCAACATATCCCACACCCTCCTCCCAGATCCTCCCTCTCCCTTCTCTCCAAATCCTGGAACCCATCCCCCAACATATCCCACACCCTCCTCCCAGATCCTCCCTCTCCCTTCTCTCCAAATCCTGGAACCCATCCCCCAACATATGCTACCCCCTCCTCCCAGATCCTCCCTCTCCCTTCTCTCCAAATCCTGGAACCCATCCCCCAACATATCCTACCCCCTCCTCCCAGATCCTCCCTCTCCCTTCTCTCCAAATCCTGGAACCCATCCCCCAACATATCCCACCCCCTCCTCCCAGATCCTCCCTCTCCCTTCTCTCCAAATCCTGGAACCCATCCCCCAACATATCCCACCCCCTCCTCCCAGATCCTCCCTCTCCCTTCTCTCCAAATCCTGGAACCCATCCCCCAACATATCCCACCCCCTCCTCCCTGATCCTCCCTCTCCCTTCTCTCCAAATCCTGGAACCCATCCCCCAACATATCCCACCCCCTCCTCCCAGATCCTCCCTCTCCCTTCTCTCCAAATCCTGGAACCCATCCCCCAACATATCCCACCCCCTCCTCCCAGATCCTCCCTCTCCCTTCTCTCCAAATCCTGGAACCCATCCCCCAACATATCCCACCCCCTCCTCTCAGATCCTTCCTCTCCCTTCTCTCCAAATCCTGGAACCCATTCCCCAACATATCCCACACCCTCCTCCCAGATCCTCCCTCTCCCTTCTCTCCAAATCCTGGAACCCATCCCCCAACGTATCCCACCCCCTCCTCCCAGATCCTTCCTCTCCCTTCTCTCCAAATCCTGGAACCCATCCCCCAACATATCCCACCCCCTCCTCCCAGATCCTCCCTCTCCCTTCTCTCCAATCCTGGAACCCATCCCCCAACATATCCCACCCCCTCCTCCCAGATCCTCCCTCTCCCTTCTCTCCAAATCCTGGAACCCATCCCCCAACATATCCCACACCCTCCTCCCAGATCCTCCCTCTCCCTTCTCTCCAATCCTGGAACCCATCCCCCAACATATCCCACACCCTCCTCCCAGATCCTCCCTCTCCCTTCTCTCCAATCCTGGAACCCATCCCCCAACATATCCTACCCCCTCCTCCCAGATCCTCCCTCTCCCTTCTCTCCAAATCCTGGAACCCATCCCCCAACATATCCCACACCCTCCCTCTCCCTTCTCTCCAAATCCTGGAACCCATCCCCCAACATATCCCACACCCTCCTCCCAGATCCTCCCTCTCCCTTCTCTCCAAATCCTGGAACCCATCCCCCAACGTATCCCACCCCCTCCTCCCAGATCCTTCCTCTCCCTTCTCTCCAAATCCTGGAACCCATCCCCCAACATATCCCACACCCTCCTCCCAGATCCTCCCTCTCCCTTCTCTCCAAATCCTGGAACCCATCCCCCAACATATCCCACCCCCTCCTCCCAGATCCTCCCTCTCCCTTCTCTCCAATCCTGGAACCCATCCCCCAACATATCCCACCCCCTCCTCCCAGATCCTCCCTCTCCCTTCTCTCCAAATCCTGGAACCCATCCCCCAACATATCCCACACCCTCCTCCCCCTTTCTCACTCCCGGATTCCAGATTTCCCCCCTTTCCTTCACCCTCCCTATCTCCCATCCTCTCGATCCGCAGTCCTTTTTTTTACCTCCTTTCTCACCATCCCTTCTCACATCCCTAACTCCTATCCCCAGTCTTTTCACATTCTCCTCACCCCATTCCCAGCCCTTCTCCTCCCCTCTCCCCATCCCTGGTCCTCTCACCCTCTCCCTTCTCTTCTGCCCATCCTCGAGATCCCTTCCCTGTCCTGATGCTTAAGCACAATAAAAAAGTGAATTATACAGACACAAGCAAGGTTGGAAACTTTAAGCCATTTTTATAACATTAATATAAAAGATGGAAATGTTTGCCAATGTGCTTCCAAATGTTCAGACTTTTGCCAAGAATCTAGCCCGGGCTGTAGCAGGAAACTGTGGGGCTGTACCTTATACCTCCTGCCTCCTGCTGTCTGACCGTATCAGGTATTTGCAGGGCCCGCAGGCTGGCAAAACCCTAAATCCGTCTCTGTTTGCAATGCGTTCTTCAGATATTTTTTTCATATATATTTCAGTGTGCATGTCAGCTACGGATGTTTATAATTTCCTTTGTAACTCTTATTAATTTCTTCTCAAAGTGCTTGAACTTATTTTGAAAATAATAATAATAATATGTTAGAAGGGATTTGAGGGAACACCAAGGCAAGTTGTACTGTATCCTATCAGATAAAAAAATTAAGTAAACCACCCAGCAGTGAATTAAAATTGCATGTGACCCTTCCCCCACCTGTTACAGCGCCAAGGAGGAAGATGTTACTGTGATGTTACTGCTCTCCTGGGAACCCGAGATAACCTGGACTCATTAGGGGAAAGGCTCTACCACCTTCCCTACAATTCTCCTCTCCCCCTGCTGGGGAATTGGATTTGATCAGCGACCAACGAGAGCCCCGAATTTTACAGTCTGGGGAAACAAATAAGCCTGGGGGTAACTTACACGGTGTAGCAGATTTTACCATAAGCTTACTGGGCAGACTGGATGGACCATTTGGTCGTGTTCTGCCATCATTTCAATGTTTCTGCCCAGCAAGCTTATGGTCATTGGTCGCTGATCAAATCCAATTCCCCTGCGGGGGGAGGAGAATTGTAGGGAAGGTGGTAGAGCCTTTCCCCTAACGAGTCCAGGTTATCTCAGGTTCCCAGGAGAGCAGTTACATCACATTAACATCTTACTCCTTGGCATTGTCTTTCATAATTTAACTCTCCACAAATTTCTTATTCTTCTGCTTTTACTTAGAGAATGTAATGTGAATACATTTTTTCCTGTGATTTCTGTATCACAAATAATGAATTCACTTTTCCTGGATTAATAGGTACTGGGACTTAAATTACTGCCAAATTCCAAACAGTTAAAGAATTTTCCTTAGCACTCTCTCTCTTTTGGTCAGGGAATCTCCAAACAATTCTCCCTCTAAATTCTCAGAGGTGCTGTGACTGAATTGCTCTAGCACAGGTTCACAGGCTGCTTACTTTTTTTTACAAACAGAGATTAAATCAACAAAGCAAATCTTCCTCTCCTCATAGCATACTGCCCTCCTTTAGCATCAGCAGCTCTAAGAACAGGGTTGTTTCCCCTTAAAGGCTAGTTGTGTTTCTGTCTCTCTCCCCAAATAAGCAGCATGTCCTCCCATCTGCTTGTCTGCCTGCTATCAGTTTCTGCTTTTCCTGCACAGCCTGTTTCTTTGCTTTGACCTCATTCTGGCTCTGTTTCTTTGTTAGCAAACAATCCAGGAAGGAAGCATCATCATGCTTGTCTCAGTAGTCTGGTGGTTGGAGCAGCAAGCTGTAAGCTAAGGTTCAAATCTTGCTGATGCTGCTTGTGACACTTGTGACTCTCTTCGCCCTCCATTGTCTCAAGTACAAACTTGCCTTCTAAGCTCTCTGGGAACAGGAAAATACCTACAGTATACCTGAATATAATTTGATATGATGTGAAGAGGCTGACCAGTCATGAAAGGCAGAATTTTAAAAAAAATCCTGTCACGCTGCCCTTTGTTAATAACCCATCCATCTTCTATTCAACTGCCACCATGCAAGAAGTAATTAGCCCCAGGCTATGTTAACTCAAAATCTCAATTTTATAAAAGGGCTCAAGAAGAAAGTTTGGTTTTATATCACACGGAAAGATAGAGAAGTGTTCTTACCCCGTATACCTTCCGGGCCCCAGCTTTGGCAGCGAACATCGACAAGATTCCTGTACCACTACCAACGTCCAACACAATCTTATCCTTAAAAACGTGTTTATTATGGTACATGGAATTCCTGTACGTTAATGTGCGAACTTCATCCTTTAGCATTTCCTGTTTTTAAAACAAAGGAATTTAGCTGTCATTTCAGGAGCACAATTGTACGGAAATATTCGTTCAATCAATCACAGAGATCTCCATGGTGCGGTCCCAGAACGCAGCGCCCATTAAAGCCTCATTAAAGAGCCTTTCGCGTGCGAGCCACTGACACGGGCAGAATTATGAGCGCTCTCCAGCTCCCAGAGTTTTATTTTGCTCTAGATTTACAGAACTAAAACTGGAGTTCTCTGGGAAGGGTTTTTCAGCAGCTTTAAAAACCACTGATAAGAGGGGAGAGCGCTCTTAAACTTTAAAGATGCTTAGTGCGTGTTCTCATTTTTCCATTCTATAAATTACCGTAACAATCCGGATTTTCTCAGGTTTGTTTCACAAGATGATTGTCTTTTTCCAAACAGGAAGTTTTCCCCTTCTCTCCTGACATACACTGGATAAATATACTTGCTTGGCATATTCAATTATCTAGCTCAGAAACCCTGCTCCCAACGGATGATAGTATTACAGTCAGAGGAAGAAAAACAAATTATTTAAAATTGTCTTTTTTTTCTGTAATATGGAAGATTGTGCTCCAGGCAGCTTCCTCATCCCTGCTGAGGAGAAGCAGCATTCCTGTCAGATCCTGATGACTTTATGCCCTATAAATCATTATTAAACATTCACACGAGCCTATCGGTCTCTGTATCTCCTCTTCTTCTGCGAAAAGCCAAGGCGAGGTAGCTGTAAACATCGGGGAACAAGCTTTGCTTTCCGCGCTGCGGGGCACAAAGATGGGAACCTACCTCATGGATTCCGAAGTGGGCGTAGGAATCAAAGTAATAGTCCCGCGACGTCATTTCCTCTGGATTTAGGAATTTGGCCATCTTGCCCCGGCCGGGGCAGCTGGGTTGCAAAGGAGCCTGCAGCACGTGCTGAAGAGACTGGATGGGTTTGGGGATGACCACGGGCTGAAGAGGCTGGGAAGGACCACTGCAGACCTGCCAAGAGGATGGTACAGGATTAGTAACAAGGCTTGCACAGGATTAGTAACAAGGCTGGCACAGCATTAGTAACAAGGCTTGCACAGCATTAGTAACAAGGCTTGCACAGGATTAGTAACAAGGCTTGCACAGGATTAGTAACAAGGCTTGCACAGGATTAGTAACAAGGCTTGCACAGCATTAGTAACAAGGCTTGCACAGGATTAGTAACAAGGCTTGCACAGCATTAGTAACAAGGCTTGCACAGGATTAGTAACAAGGCTTGCACAGGATTAGTAACAAGGCTTGCACAGGATTAGTAACAAGGCTTGCACAGGATTAGTAACAAGGCTTGCACAGGATTAGTAACAAGGCTTGCACAGGATTAGTAACAAGGCTTGCACAGGATTAGTAACAAGGCTTGCACAGGATTAGTAAGTAACACCATCGCCGAACGCCACACTCTGATGTTCTCCAGCTCCGCACTGCTTGGATTACATGAAGCAATCTTGGAATAACGCTCCTTCTACCGACTGTGCCCTTCCTTGCTCCTGTAGAAACTGATGTGGGGACGATCCTAAAGTTTTCATGTTAATTAAAAATAATGGCTTACTGGGCTGAACCGGGGGCTCAGGGGCGGTGCTGCACCCTGCCAAGCGGAGGGACCCGGGTTTGATTTCCGACTCAGCTTTTCCATTCCCTGGGCTCTCCAGGGCTGGGGAAGCTGGGAAGGAAGCAATCATATTCCATGGGAATAGTGAGCGGATTCAGTGCCCCATGGTTTCAGGATTCCACGAGGAGCCCCCCCCGGGTGCACGCCCCCCCCCCCCCCAGCCCACGAATGTCACGTGATGACTGGGCTAAGTGAGCTGGGAGAAGGGTAGAAAAGAGGGGTGAAAAAAAATCTGCAGGTAGTCGTGGATGAAGGCTCACAGCGTCAGCCCCCAATTCTGATTCAGCTGGAAACCAAAAGGAGAGCGAGGCCAAGCAGAAATGTTCAAATCGCAGAGTTTGTGTCTTAGAGGGGAGGCGATGCCCTTGGCTGGTCAGAGATGCCGAAGAGCTGGCGTCACTCTTCCAGAGCTCAGGCCCGGGAGAACCATCCTGGAGTTTTTGTTACATTTACTAATTGTGGCACCGCTCATGCTAGAGAAGACACAGGAGAAACCGTCTGTTAGGTGATGACTCTTTCCATTCACAGGACCTGCCAGAAGATGCAATCCAACACAGAGCACAAACGCTTTACTTAAAAGGGAAAAGGGAAATGCAGCAGAATCAACAGAGTTAAGGACAAAGCGATTTTCAACCTGCGCCCAGAAATGCAACATGGGCAGGTGCTTTTTACCCATGGACTTTGCACCAGTTTTCAAAGGGAAATCTTTTCCTTTGAAAATTGCCTAAGAAAAAATCTGCACCTTCTTTTTCTGAGTAAAGTTATGGGCGTGCAATTAAAAATACAAAAGCATGCATGAACTTGCAAGCCCCACCCCAACCCCCAACCCTGGAAGCGCCTCCTTTCACCACAGGTAAAATTGATGCCTAGTGGCGCTACTCACACACAGGGCAGGCAATTTTCAAAGACCCCATTTTCAAAGATGCCACTGTTTTAACCTAGAAATGCCTTTGAAAATGACCCTTTAAAGTCCCAGACAAGCATAAAGCTGATTTAATACCCATTTATAATCAGACCGATAACTACAGCACAGTCACTTCACTATAGCACAGTAAACACAGCATATTACATAGGTAACTATAGCACAATCACTTCACTATTTCACAGTTGAGAAATAACTATAGCACAGTAATGGGTAATTATAGCACAGTCACTTTACTGTAGCACAATAAACACATTAAATGGGTAACTATAGCACAGTCACTTCACACAGCACAGTCAATGGGTAACTATAGCACAGTAATGGGTAATTATAGCACAGTCACTTTACTGTAGCACAATAAACATATTAAATGGGTAACTATAGCACAGTCACTTCACTATAGCACAGTAAACACAGCATATTAAATAGGTAACTATAGCACAGTCACTTAACACAGCACAGTCAATGGGTATCTATAGCACAGTAATGGGTAATTATAGCACAGTCACTTTACTGTAGCACAATAAACATATTAAATGGGTAACTATAGCACAGTAAACACAGCATATTACATAGGTAACTATAGCACAATCACTTCACTATTTCACAGTTGAGAAATAACTATAGCACAGTAATGGGTAATTATAGCACAGTCACTTTACTGTAGCACAATAAACACAGCATATTAAATAGGTAACTATAGCACAGTCACTTCACACAGCACAGTCAATGGGTAACTATATCACAGTAATGGGTAATTATAGCACAGTCACTTTACTATATCACAATAAACACAGCATATTAAATAGGTAACTATAGCACAGTCACTTAACACAGCACAGTCAATGGGTATCTATAGCACAGTAATGGGTAGTTATAGCATAGTCACTTTACTGTAGCACAATAAACACAACACATTAAATGGGTAATTATAGCACAGTCACTTCACACAGCACAGTCAATGGGTAATTATAGCATAGTCACTTTACTGTAGCACAATAAACACAACACATTAAATGGGTAACTATAGCACAGTCACTTCACTATAGCACAGTAAACACAGCATATTAAATAGGTAACTATAGCACAGTCACTTAACACAGCACAGTCAATGGGTATCTATAGCACAGTAATGGGTAATTATAGCACAGTCACTTTATTGTAGCACAATAAACACAATACATTAAATGGGTAACTATAGCACAGTCACTTCACTATAGCACAGTAAACACAGCATATTAAATAGGTAACTATAGCACAGTCACTTAACACAGCACAGTCAATGGGTATCTATAGCACAGTAATGGGTAATTATAGCACAGTCACTTTATTGTAGCATAATAAACACAATACATTAAATGGGTAACTATAGCACAGTCACTTCACACAGCACAGTCAATGGGTAACTATAGCACAGTAAACTGGACTTCAATTCCTTGAAACATATTGGTGAATGGTGATATTTGTTGAGGGCAAGTGTCAGGAACCAACATCCAGTTTCCTGGGCTAGTGAACGTCAGAGGAGATTTAGCAACAGTCAACAAAGGTTCAAAAAGCAGTAGGTGCTATCAATCCAACTTTGTCTGTTTCACGTCCCTTACTAATGGCGACATGGTTGATGTCACTTCTCTGGACTTTCCTGAGGCCTTTAACTTTGATTCATATCAAAGCCTGGGGTGAAAGACTAAGACAACAGGGTTATAATTTTCATTTGACTTTGGGTAAAATAATTTAATGCTCAGTGGAAAGCATTCAAGTGTTGTAACGTGCCCGGTGTTGTGACTCAAGGGTCAGGGCTAGGCCCACTCCTAGTAGTTTAACCTATTTGCAAATGATCTGGCAGCGTGAATGAATGAGGATGCGATCAAGCTGGTAAAACCTGTTCTGAATGCACTGCAGTCCTCCTGGAGAAGAATCTGGACATCCAGGGAGCATAGTGAGATTCAGTATGGACACGCAGTGTCGTCACCATGCACTTAGGCTACTGGGACAGACAAGTGAAGAAGATAAGAGGAGGAGGGTGGATGGAGGTTAAGGGAGTAACAATGATCCTGTTACTCAGGAGTTACAGTGTTCGGCTTGTATCAAAGGATGCTCTTTAGGGATCTTTGTCAATTTCATTCAAGAGAAGCTCTTATGTATCACAGGTACCCCTTTGAATACCTCTGTTTCTCAAAGACTTGCAGACATTCAACTAAATACAATTTGAAACAGTTATTTATTTATTTAAAGATACTTTTATTCCACTGCCTTCAAACATTTGTCCAGAGCGGATTGCAGGAAAAGTATTCATAGTTAAATACAGTACATTAACAAAAGAACAAAACACAGACATGCATAAGAAGATAAAAAAAAAAAGAATATGAGATCAGCAGCAAACTAAAAATGATGACTTAAAAGCCGCATTAAAATCAGAGTTTATCATTTCTTCCTGAAAATCTTCAGATCCTCGCCCTCCCTGAGTTCAGTGGGTACCTAACGCAGTCCAAAATGCTGGGGGAACTTGATGAAAAAGCCCCAGCACGAGTCGTCTGTTTCCTATAATCTCCAGCTGGAGGGGAGGAGGTTACTGCCAATAATTTCTTAGCAGAAGATCTTAACGGACGCGGCGTCTCAGACCACGGGAGCTTATTTTTTTACTGAACGATATACATCTGATCACAACAGCTCGCGGGGTTACTACCAACAATTTGAAGTGAGCGAGACGCTTAATGGGGGAGAGCCGGTGCAGCTCTCGTAGCATGGGGGGTGATGCGAGAACCCGTAAGCGGCTGAGCTGCTGCCTCTTGAACGAACCGAGGAGCATGAAGCAAATTATTTGGAAAAGCCATCCCTCGGCTATTGCAGTAGTCAAGGTGCTACCCCCAAACCAGGGCCTGCAAAACCGATCTAAACGTATTAATAGGCACTAGAGCTTCCAGCGGCTTCAAGATGTTTAACGTATAAAACGCAAGTTTAGCCAAGAGTTGTCTAACAATGTTGAATGAGTGCACATTGCGAAGCTCTGATAAAATCAGCAAAGCTTTCCCCCCTAAAGATTAACAAGCACGTGTGCTGGTTGTGGCGTATTTATCCACCACAGCAACCGAGTTTTATGCACATTGAAAGGTGGACCACTTCTGGACAGCCGGTCCTTAACTGATGGGCAAACAGTCCTCAGAAAAAGGCTCTGGGAAGCCACCTTGCCTATCCCAGGGGATGAACAGCTGGATAGCACCTCCATACATAAAATGTGTCACCCCCCTAGTTCTTTCAAAACAGAACCTAATGGGAAAGGTGCAGAGCCCTGGGGGATGCCCGATGGCAAAGCCCTCCAAGTTGAAAACCGAAGGCCCAGCTGCACCCCCTTTTTTCCTCCCTGCAAAAATGAACTAAACCAGCTCGGCAGAGTCCCGTTAATGCCTTTCTGATGCAAACGGGCAATTAACGAGTTGTGGTCAATGGCATGAAAGGCCGTAAGGATGCCTGCTCCCCGTGCTCCAGTCTCCTGTATGATATGAGCTTTTCGGAAACCAAACCGGTGCTCGGGTAGAACTTCATTTCCCATCAAAGGCCCCAAAATGCATTTTTCTACCACCTTTGCCAAGGGCTGCAATTGGCCGGCTCGTCAGGGGGCAAGTGAGCATCCTTTTGCACTCATCTATCCGCGGCCTCCTTTAGTTTGCTTGGCCTACATCCCTTGAGAACATATGAACTATTCCCCTAACATCCCAAATGCATGCTTTCTGCTAGCCTGAGGCGAAGGTTAAGAGAACTGCTGAATGCGAGGGAGCCCCTTACTGTTTCTATCAGCCTCTGCATGCAGAAGTGCAGCGGTTATCAGAGCTTCCCCAGTGCCAGAGTTTCTTTCCTGAAACCCCCGGGACGGGGGTTCTTTCTTCTTCTCCACGTGCCGTCCCAGGAAGGGATCTGGGACTGGAGGGTTTTCCCGCTCTGGGTCCCAGGAGGACCTTGAGAGGAGCAGAAAGTGAATCGATAAAGTGGATTTACATTCTGGAGTCAGAGGAAGGACTTGCCAGGCTTGCAAAGGAATTCGGCAGGAGCCCATCTGTGGCTGGCAGGGGACGTCGCCCAGTTTCACCGACTGGACCAGAGAGGGCTGCACAGGATCAGGCAGGACTCGGCACCAATCCGGGAGAGCCCAAGGCTGGGAGCACGACGTGGGGATGGAGGTTTGGCAGAAAGGACCCCACACATTTCTGGGACTGGGTAAGTGTCGACTGTGACCTGTTTGGATTTTTGTGCTTCTGTATGGATTGCACTAATTGAAAGTGCGTTGTTTGCCAAATATCTCATCTGCATCAATTACCCCAGGAAAAGGATTCATTTAACAACGCCATTAGACAGCGTCGCAGAGCGTTTATTCCTACTGAAAGCTAGCAGAGGATGTTCCACACCTCTAAGCGCCGGGAAGATAAGAAGATCAGTGGGGACAGTGATCTGCGTAGGGGCTGATCTAGATGCAGGACAGTTTGGGGTTCATTAAGGCATCTGCCCTGTACCGTCATGGTCAAAGGAATTGCACCTTAAACTTACACTATACTGCTGCATTCATCCTGACTTGAATGAGTGGGAAGGAAATCTGAGCTTCAGAGTCTGTGGGTCTGATTCAGGCGGTGCTGCTTTGTATGTAAGAGAGAATGAATGATGACTCCTTCAATTACCCTGGTCTGATATTCACTGACAGCCGACGTGTTACAGCCCCTGGAACAAATTCCATCAGGGTAAGACTGCAAAGCCAGGAAGCTTGGTGTCATGCAAGACCTGGCACGGCGCCGGAGCCGAGGACAATCAGCAAACTACGCCAATCCCCCCCCTTATAAAAAGGTTTTCTGCTACAAATCTACCTCCGGAAGATGGCGGCAAAACATCCCGTTCTCCTGGGTAGCATAAGACGCCATTTCCCCATTCATAAAGAGGTAGCAGTGCCACAGAGCTTCAGAAAACACAACATAGGTGGTAACATAGTAAACGAAGACCAAAACGGCCCATCCGGGTAGAGAGGCGCGCAGAGATTCTCGCCTGGAGCTCCCAACCCACCCCCCTTCCCCGTGTCGCTTGTAGGGCTGCACCGTACAGGCGGCCCCCGAGCCTTCCAGGAAGCACAACGCGGGCATCTCACTGCCGTTTTGGGCTGTAGCTCTCATACCGTGCAGGTTACCCCCACTGATATCTCCCATCGTTTTGGGACGTAACTACAGAGTCTCGTTTTCCGCGTAAACGTCCGGTTTTCGGCTTTCTCGTTCACGGCGCCTCTAAGGTGCCTCTTCTTCTAACGGACGCGTGCGTTTGCTTTCAGGAAGGGAGTTTCCAGCAAGTCCTTTTGAAGGCGCTATGATCCCGAGAAGTTAGGAGAACAGACCCTGGCCCGGCCCCGTTACCGACCTGCTTGTGTTTCAGAAGGAAATCTCGAGTCCGTGCGACTTTTGTTATTCTTCCACGCGACCTGCTCTGTGTTTTCTCCATGTCCTTAACGTGTAAGTAACTTACACATGCTTCTGTTAGCACCAAGTCATCGCGCGGCCCCTGCCCCGTCCTGGGCCTCTGCAGGGGGGGCCATGCACCACGTACGACCCCCGTGACAGTCCCGGGGTTCCTGCCCAGAGGGGAAAAACACATTTCCAAGGTCTTTAGGGTTTTTTCTGCTCACCAAAATGTCACTCCTCAGCTCCAGCTTCTTCAAAATAAAGTCGTTACGTCAGGAAAGTGACGGCAAAACACAAATCCAAAAAAACCCCCAGTGCACACAAAGGAGAGTGCGGCAATAAGGTAAGAAACTTCCCAGCTCTCCCCCAAACATGACGGGTGCCCTCCTCCTCCTCCCCGGGCCCTGCGAGGCGTTTCCTCTTCCTCCCTCAGCTCGGGGTCTCTGGCTGATGGTATCTGGGGACTTTCCCAGGCAGGCTGCCCTTGCCCCTGGCACCTCCCAGTCCCCTTCTGTTTCTCCCCTCCAGAATTTCCTCTCTTCCGCTCCGACTCTCTCTGGGGAGCCCTCAATGGACGAGGGCTCCGAGACCGCCAAGCACTCCTCACCCCCTCCTCGGCAATCCACCCGAAACAACTCCCGCTTCCAGTGGGGAGCTGGGGTTCTAGGCCACCATCTTACCCCTCTCCGAGGGGGAGTGCTCTCCCGCTCAACACTCAGCGCACTAACCTGGCACCACAACAGGCAGGGTCTCACTGCTGAGGGCCCTCAGACTTGTAAAGGGTGGGGGTAGGATTTTAACGTCCCGTTACATCGCGTCACACATCAGTCAGAAAGCCCGGAGTCTGCGTGTTTACAGAAGGGAGTATCATGTGGTCCTGGTTGAAGCATTTCCCCCTTGCCCTTAGACAGGAAATGGGAAAAGCTCATTAGTGCATTAGTGTTTCGGGGTGCAGGAATATCTATGAGCGTGGGTCCTTTAATGTCTTGCTGAGCCTATTTTACCTTCGCTGCAAAGTTGGTATCATCTTATTGTGCGTGCTTTGTATGTATATCGCCGAGGGCCTCAGTGCAGGCGGTGTATACTTACCATAAATAAGTAATACAACACGACAAAGGCCTCCGACGGCCCAGTAAATCCTTCTCACGCTGCTATTTAATGCAGAGTTCAGTCCCTGACGAAGAAATGTAATAACGGAGCTTGCCCGCTGGCAGCCGCAGTAACTGCCATAGCTCTCGTGCCCCTGCCCACTCTGCCCGGGGCTTCCTCCAGGGAGCACACGGGGCCGCTGCCCTTCTGCGGCCGGGGAAAGATCTCGCTGGTCTCTTTAACCCGAATGTAACTCGCCTTCAGCTACCAACCTAAAGGTGGGAGCTACACCCAAATGAATCAATAAGCGAGCCCCTGGCCGGGTCCCTGTGCTGCCGAGGCTGAATCTCCCAGCAGAGGGACGGACGGACGTTGTACCTGTGCCGAGTGCAAGTGACCGGGCTGACCGCTGCTCCTTACCGCCCTGAGCTCCGGGAGGCTGCTACATGGAGGAGGTGGTGCGGCTCGCTCTCAGCTGCTTTCTCCTGCGGGGGACCTTGGAGTGCACGGGACAGAGTTTTAAAAACGTGCGCTGGGGTCTACTCCCACTCTCACAGGGGCTGGCGCATTAAAACCCCGAGCCAAAGTTTAACCGTGCTCACGCGGCGAAAGCACGGGGCCGCGCAGTAAGCTAGCGGCACGCGCATGCTAACCATCCGGCCAATACAGTAAAAGTCGCCGGGCGAACGCCCGTCCTCCTGTGTGCGCGATTCAGTATTCAGATTAGGGCCGGCGGTGAAAAGAGGCGCTAGGGACACTAGCGCGTCCCTAGCGCCTCTTTTCGGCCAGGAGCGGCGGCTGTCAGCGGGTTTGGCAGCCGACGCTCAATTTTGCCGGCGTCGGTTCTCGAGCCCGCTGACAGCCACGGGTTCGGAAACCGGAGGCCGGCAAAATTGAGCGTCCGGTTTTCAGCCCGCGAGCCACAGGTCGACTTCAAATTTTGTTTTAACTTTTTGTAACTTTCGGGACCTCCGACTTAATATCGCCCTGATATTAAGTCGGAGGGTGCACAGAAAAGCAGTTTTTACTGCTTTTCTGTGCTCTTTTCCCGATGCCGGCAGAAACTAGCGCCTTTGGGTAGGCGCTAATTTCTGAAAGCAAAATGTGCGGCTTGGCTGCACATTTTGCTTTCAGAACCGCGCGGGAATAGCTAATAGGGCCATCAGCGTGCATTTGCATGTTGCGGGCGCTATCAGATTCGGGGGGGGGGGGGATTGGACGCGTGTTTTCGATCCCTTACTGAATAAGGGGTAATCCAATCGCAGGTTACTGTACTGTACTGTATCAGCCTGAATGTGAGTTAAACCCCAAACCTGTGAGCAATGCAGGAAACTGTGCTAAAGAAGGCTTAAAGCTGGGAAGTGCTTCGCACCCCCTACTGGTGACCTCTGGTGTGACTGCTGGACCATTTTGTCCGTGCCGGGAGGTGTCAGGCAAGCTCGGGACCAGGCGCTGGAGGTTTTCCCTGGTTTAGGGGGCGGTGGTGGTTGCAGCTTTGCGATCGCCGATTGGTTTCTTTTGCGCTGCTTGTTATATTGCCTTCCTGTTTTTCCATCCTTGCTCCTGAGTGACTCCCGGTGAGTGGCAGGGATTGCTGGTACCTGCTTGTCACTCTTTGGTACTGTCCACTTTTTGGGTTTTAGGTTCCTGAAAGGGCGGGACGAGTGCTGCTGGCTGAGGAGAGAACGGAGCGTGCCAGGCAGGCGAGTGGCGACAGAGAGGAGTGTGGTGCATGCGTTGGTGCCGTGATCAGGAGGAGAGGAGGAGCAGACGGAGCAAGGGCCAGGGCGTGCAGGAGCTGGCAGGAAGGCAACGAGAGGAACAGGCTGAGGGGGAGGTGTCAGAGCAGGGGGGCGGTGGCGGATGGGAGCTGGGGGTGAGAGCAGCGCTCAGGGAGGTAGGAACCCTCAAGCAGCCATCCAGGAGTGATGAGCAGCAGCGGGAGGAGAAACAGCGTCTATGTGATGTGCGCTCTGAGGAAGGGAAGGGCCTTCCTGTGCAGCAGAGCTGCAAGACGTGCGGTGAGCTCTGTGGGCTGAAGACACCTTCGCGGATCACAAGGATGTCAGGAGCCTGGCAGCAGCAGCCACCAGAGCAGTGAATCAGCTCGAGCACTGCCGGCAGGAAGTCTTGTCAAGGCAACGCCGGCAGAGAAGGAGAGTTCCCAGCGCCGGGCACAGCTGACGCCAGTGGAGGAGTTGGTCTGGGCTCTGCTACTGGCACCCATATGGGCACCGGCACAGATGCTGCAGCTGTTGTGGCAGAAGCTGGAGAGGAGGA
This sequence comes from Rhinatrema bivittatum, assembly GCF_901001135.1. NCBI lineage: Eukaryota > Metazoa > Chordata > Amphibia > Gymnophiona > Rhinatrematidae > Rhinatrema > Rhinatrema bivittatum. The sequence continues at coordinate 477,081,895 of NC_042618.1, forward strand.
TGGGATGGCCGGTAGAGTTAACCGGTACGTTACACCTGTACTCAATACAACCTAACAAGTACAACCTCAGAGTGGTCCTTATTTATTATTACGAGAAAAACGACTTGCTGGCCCTTATTTCTCACCCGAGTTATTGGGACATTTTCTAACGAGGCAGAGGTTTACCCTGGGCTCTGATCTGGAGTCAATCTCCCAGAGTGAATGCTTGGGTACTGGGCCCTGGCGTTGCCAGAGGATTAGAGTTTATATACTGTCCAGAGTCATGAAGCATTGTCTCTCTTCTGAGCTTTCTAATCAATACTGATGAAAGATAAGAGACCTTTCTGGAAAACATCTGGATTGGGGGTTTTTAGCTGACTCACCTTGTGCACAAGAGGTCATGAGGAGAAAACCCAGAGGAGAAACAAAGAGTATGTCATCGCTGCAGCACGAGAAGCGGCATCAGTTCCAGTAATCCCATTACAATCCAGAGATTTACGGAGTAGAGCTAGCGCATGCAAAATGCAGGCTGCAGCCGGTAATCCATGCACCACAAAGCAGGATCTGATATTCATGTATCCAATATTAATATGCATGAGATCCTGAACGTGACAGAGTCTGAGACAAAGCTCTCTCCTTCCTCTAGAAACCCTGAGCTCAGCCTTCAGGCAGAGAGCAGATAACGTACCCTGGACATTCAATGGTGCGGTCAGGCCACTAAGTAACCCGGTTAAAGTGAGCACTGCATTCAGGCAGTCCTAAAGTCATCCGGCTTCAGGGTGGCCAGCCAGCTCCAGATTTTCAGAACAGGTTGATCCACGTCTGCTTTTCCTACTTACAGTCCTGATTTTCCGAGGGAATGCAATAGGGAAATCAGAATAAGTCCCAGCATGCAATGGGGTAAAACCCAGGACTGCACCCACCTGTCCTGAAAATGTGGGGATGGTTTGCAACCCTACCCGGCTAACTCAGACAGAAAGCACCAGATGATTTAGCTCCGCCTCCAGAAGACTTCAGCTTCCCTGGATAAGTCTTATCCACCTAACTACTTAGCCGGATAACCCTGAAGGGTTCAGCAGAAGGGAAATTTTAAATCCTGCTGCTTGTCTGACTATGTCCCAATCTTAACTGGAGAAATGTGCTAAATAGTGAACTCATTTCTTTCTCTATAGCCTCGTACAGGTCTTATTCTTACTCTTCTTCATGGAAACAGAAAAGGACATAAAGTAACAACCAGAAAACTCATCTGGACTCTGAACAATTCTCTTCCTCTTGCAAAACTGCTGATCCTGTTTAGTCTCTGGCATTTCCGTCACTCCCTCCACAGCTAAGGATCCTCTGTGCTTATCCCAGGCTTTACCCCTCACTCCCTCACAGCTAAGGATCCTCTGTGCTTATCCCAGGCTTTACCCCTCACTCCCCCACAGCTAAGGATCCTCTGTGCTTATCCCAGGCTTTACCCCTCACTCCCCCACAGCTAAGGATCCTCTGTGCTTATCCCAGGCTTTACCCCTCACTCCCCCACAGCTACAGATCCTCTGTGCTTATCCCAGGCTTTACCCCTCACTCCCCCACAGCTAAGGATCCTCTGTGCTTATCCCAGGCTTTACCCCTCACTCCCCCACAGCTAAGGATCCTCTGTGCTTCTCCCAGGCTTTACCCCTCACTTCCCTACAGCTAAGGATCCTCTCTGTGCTTATCCCAGGCTTTACCCCTCACTCCCTCACAGCTAAGGATCCTCTGTGCTTATCCCAGGCTTTACCTCTCACTCCCTCACAGCTAAGGATCCTCTGTGCTTATCCCAGGCTTTATCCCTCACTCCCCCACAGCTAAGGATCCTCTGTGCTTATCCCAGGCTTTACCTCTCACTCCCCCACAGCTAAGGATCCTCTGTGCTTATCCCAGGCTTTACCCCTCACTCCCTCACAGCTAAGGATCCTCTGTGCTTATCCCAGGCTTTACCCCTCACTCCCCCACAGCTAAGGATCCTCTGTGCTTATCCCAGGCTTTACCCCTCACTCCCTCACAGCTACAGATCCTCTGTGCTTATCCCAGGCTTTACCCCTCACTCCCTCACAGCTAAGGATCCTCTGTGCTTATCCCAGGCTTTACCCCTCCCTCCCCCACAGCTAAGGATCCTCTGTGCTTATCCCAGGCTTTACCTCTCACTCCCCCACAGCTAAGGATCCTCTGTGCTTATCCCAGGCTTTACCTCTCACTCCCCCACAGCTAAGGATCCTCTGTGCTTATCCCAGTTTGTTTGAATTCAGAGTTTGATTCCATCTTTTTCCATGGGAGGCTGTTTCTTCCATCTACTTCCCTTTTTGTGCATATATTTTCTGTTTCACAATGTTAGTCCTGGTCTGCCTCTTTTCCTGCTCCCCTTGTTGTACAACTTCCTGGAGAGGTGCAGTGGTGCCTCCTGATTGCGCTTCTCTTTGCAAACCCAGGCTTCCGGGATGCTGGTAAGAGAAATGCTGACCCGGAAGTCTGATGTGAGCTGGGAACGCGGAGGCGGGGCCCGTGCCGCAGGCCCTCCCCCCCCTGCTCATCTCGCGCTTCCACATCCCCTGCGATTGGACCTCGCGCATTCGGGGGGAGGGACGCGAACGAAAGCTCGTGCGAAGTGGCGCGAGGGAAGGGAAAGTTAGGGGCCACGCGGAAGAGAGAAGGGGAAGGAACTCAGTGCAGGAAGTCAAAGGGCAAAGAGAAGCCCCTGGGGGGGGAGGGCAGTGATGAGAAAGGGTCTGGAAAGCTTTCCTTTCTGGCTGCCTCCAGGAGGGTTTCGCAAGCCCCTGCCTTTCATCGGATTTGGACGGCAGGAGGAGCTGGGCACGCGGGCCTGCCTGATGAAACTGCGGCGGAGGGCGTTAGCATGGGAGTCACGTTCCCAGCCCTGCTAAAAATAAACAGCAGCGCGCTTATCCCGAACCATTTGCTGCAGTCCCCGCTGAAGCTTGCACAAATCCCTGCAAACGTCCAGCGCCCTCCTGACTCGCGAATCTGCCCCAGGCAGGGCCTGACCTGTGCACGAGGCCCCCCACTGCTCCCCCAGCCGGCCCTCCTCAGGCTCACACCCCTTCCCTTCTTCTGCGGGCAGGCTCGGCACGAGGGGGATGTGCGCTCCCCTTCTCCGCTTGGAGAGCGCAGGACCTCAGCAGAGGTGTGTGCTCGCTTTAAAACGGCACGAAAACGTGGTTTTCCCTTCGAAACAACACCAAAAATTCCTAAAGAAATACCATTTCTGTTTTTTCAGCACGCGCTATTCTCAAAAAAGGCGAATTTTAAAAGCGTTTTGCAGGAAAAAATATCAGCATATGCGCGCGTAAGTAGTCACTATGCGTGTATTCCGTATTTTATAAAAGGCAGGATTACACGTGCATATTCACTTTCTCGTGTGAATATACAGGTGTAAAAAATGGTTTAGCAGCATTCTGTGGCGGGTTCAACACATGCACGCAAGAAAGTTGCTATTTTAAAAGACGCATCTACCTTTTCCAACTTACATATTTTCCGCCCTGCTAATTACCTAGCATAAGCAATATTAAATGTGTTTATTGTATAGCATTGATAGGGTGGGAGGTCTGGGTGAACTGGGGGGTGGGAGTGTTCAGGCCTGGAGAAGGACTGGGTGAACTGATGGACTAACTGGCAAAACTGGTCATTTCCTTGATGTAAGCATGTTATAAAATTGGCCGAGTTACATGTGCAAATCGGCACTTCAGTCTTAATTCCTCATTTACTTTTGTGCATAAATTTTATGCACGTAGATGTTTAAAATAGTTGGGTAAAGTATGTACATTAAGTGCATTGAAATACATGGTTTCAGTGCTTCGTATGTATTCGTGCATAGGCCTACATGCATGCGTGTTGCATAACAAACATAAATGTTTTTTATATGTGCATATGTGAAACAGGCATGTTATAAAATACTATAGTAAAATTGTGCACGCCCACGTGCATGCACATACAGAAGCATGCATGCATGTTTCAAAGATATTCTCAAAATTTTGCAAAGTCCGTGTGTGGCAAAGATTCTGTGCGTGTCGTGAAAACATAGCGCCATAAGGAAGTGAGCACTACACATGGGAAAATGAAATGTGTTTTCCTGCTTTTGACCGATGATTTCATACCATAGCATCCCGTGAGCAGAATGTGTACGAGGTGACTCTATATATGCCGCCATGACCTGCCAGATTTACAGTAAAACCGTTGCTTCCAGAATTGAGACTGACACATTCCTTTGGGGAAACAGGAAATGAAAGGGTTCATCTTGTAGAAGGGGTTACATTCCCTCATTGGCAGATGTACAGTTCTCGGGTTTTACTTCCCCTGTGCCCCTAGACTCAGAGGATCCACCTCCTTCATCCATCTCTTCCCCTGTATGGACCAAGCAGTGGATTTGCCAGAAATGAATGTTTTGGGGGGCCCAAGGTTAACATGGGTGGGCAGTTGACATACAGGTCTGGGCCCTACTAGTTGTACTCTTATTGATAAATAATGCCTTAAGAGTGCACCTGACAGTGGATTTCTAAGTAGTCTCATCATGAGTCATGCTTTAAATTATTTTAATTCTATTATTTCAAGCACTTACCAGTATTAAAAATACCTTATTAATCCTTATTGATTTATTTTATATTTATTGGAGTTTATAAATACACATCATGTAAAAAGTGAACCTAGAACACTTAACAGAAACATCAGATCCAATCACGTAATAAAAAAATATCAATGTATTCTTTTATGAATCCTCTTTCCAAAAATGTAGAGAATATCATAACTACAGTAAAACAGCAATACTCATAATAATCATCATAAGAACTTAAGATTTTCAACAGGATCAGGACATGCAAAAAAAAAATATATTCAGTGACAATAAACTCCCTCCAATGCCAAACATTTTGTGAAGTAAGGCAAATCCCTACAAAAAAACAAAACACCTAGAACCGTGCCATGCCGTACCATAACAGCAGTAACTCTCAGGACTCAAACAGCAACAACATTATCTACGCAAAGGCAAGCATTACACTAAGCCCTAGAACACTAATATACCACCTGGTGGGCAAACAGAACAAGCTGAACTGCTATAAATCCCTACAGAGAAACTACACGCCAGCCAAAATACCGTACCTCTGTGACACATGCACAATACAGAATGAGGGACTACTATTGAGAAATAAACATGCAGACAAAACTGAAACAAAAAGCCTGAGAAACCAGACTCTGTGAGCTGTGGAATACTGAAGAGGCAGCAAAATGCAAATTTATAAGAAATGCACATTCCCAAACATGGCACATTTCAATCACTGAAAGGCAAACATTTTTTTTTACCTTTGTTGTCTGATTTTATTTTCTAATTGGTTGGTCCCAGTGTCTTTGTTCCCCTTGTCTGTCTTTTCCTAATTCCTTTTTCAGAGTCTCTTTTATTCTGTTTCTTCTCTCTCATCTTCTTTTCTTCCACCTTCATACACACACACAGCAGCTTTCTCTCACACAGGCTCCCACTCTTGCATGCTCTCTTTCACATACACACAGGCTCCCACTCCCACAGACTCTCTGTTACTCAGGCTCCCACTCTCATATGCTCTCTCTCACATGCAGGCTCTCACACTCACATGCAAGTTCCCACTCCCCTACACACACTGGTTCTCGCTTTCACATGCTGGCTCCCATTCCCCCTCACAGACCCTCAAAGCTCTCACTCTGACATTCTGTCTCACACACACAGGTTCATATTCCCACACAAACATACAGGCTCTCACATCTCTCTCTCACATGCAGGCTCACACAAACATAGGGTCTCACTCTCACAAGCAGGCTGCCACTTCAACACACATATGCTTCTTCTCACACACAGGGTTTCACTTCCAAATGCCCTCTCTTTCTCTACACACAGGCTCTCACAACCACATGCTCTCTCTCCCTCACACACACACACACACACACACACATTGTCTCTCATACACACACACATACACTCCCCCCCAAGGCAGGCTCCCATTCACACCTCCCCCTCAGGAAACCTCTCATACCCCCACCCCACCTCACTACAGGCTTCTATTCAAACACACACACAGACAGGCTCCCATTCACACCAACCCCCCCCCCCCCCAGCCAGGCTTCCATTCACACACACACACACACCCCAGGCAGGTTTCCATTCACACAAAACACACACCCAGGCGATCTCCCCTTCGGAAGCCCATTCTGCTGCTCCTCCTCGTGTGCGCTTTACAAAACACTTGCGGCTAGCGCTTCCTCGATGCTGATCTTGTGCATCAGAAGAATCGCCCACATTTCCTGTTCTCTTTTTTAATTCCCTAGGGCCGGCACACGTGGTGGAGTAGGCAAATGGGCTCTCTCCTGGCGGTATTCTCTTCTTGGCTGCCGTCGGGAAGGAGTCAATTGGCGGTCTCTTGGGCCTCTTCTTTCTTCGATCCACCGGCGGCCTCCCGGGCCTTTTCTTTCATCCTGGACACCGGTAGGGTGGAAACCACCAGCAGCCTCCCAGGCCGCCTCCCATCTTCAGCTGCTGCTTTGCTGGCTGTACATGTCTGGCAGCGCCGAGCCCGTTCACGGGGGCCCTGCGCCAGGGCCTCTCTTCTCGGGCCGCCGGGTAAAGCTAAGTGGGTGGGACCTGAGCTCTTCGTGGGTGGGCCACGGCTCCAGCACTGGAAACAGGTTCCCTGCAGCTGTGATTCTGAGACAGGGTAGAGCCACCTGAGCGCTGCAGACAGAGATGGGGAGCTGCTCCTTTAGCTGGGTGATGGAGCCACTGCTTCACAGCTGACTTGAATGCCAAGGTCCCCACACTGGAGAGCTTGGTTGTGGCACTGCATGTGGTCAGCAGGTGTGGGCGCTTCACAAAGACCTTCTGGATCAACACGAGACAGCCAAGCTTCCAGGACCGCATGGCAAAGCATTCGGATTGTGAGGGATATATTAAACCTCTGGAGCAAAGGATTTTATGAAAAATGCCAACAAGATCCTCTTAATGATCTAAATACCCGCGGGGTAGATTCTACCAACAATCCCCACTGTTACAAAATCATTTCATTTTGAAGTGCAGACTTTTCACAGGACGTTGGATTTTCGGAAAAGCAGCTCTCCGAAGCCATCAGAGGGGGCTACGTGAACAAAGGCCGTGATGCAAATAAAGACAACCTTTCAGTCAGATCTTAAAAAACACCCCTGTTTCTGCAACGTCCGATCCCTCTGGCCGCAGAAGGACTGAGCACTTTGTAGGGACACCCAGAGAGGGCCGCTGTTAGCCCCGGTGGCTCCCTGCGCAGGCAGGGGCGTGAAGCTCTGTCCATGTGCACGAGAGACGTCAGCCAGCGCCGGAATTCAGCTGCAGAATCTCCCACGTTTCCTCTTTTCTTTTTTTTGGGTGCGTGGCAGAGAGGAGACGTGCACTTGCCGCAAGATCGGATTTGATGGGGGTCACCGCAGTTTCCCGCTAACCCTTGCTCCTTCTTTTCCAGGTGCGCCGTGTGGCTGGGAAGTCAGTGTTTCAGCTCTCTGTGCAAACTACACAAAGAGGAGCTTCAAACGCCGAAGGCAGAGAAGGACGGGCCAGCGGGCCCTGATCCGGATTCCTCCTTTTTACATGACTTTCTGATGGCTTACGAGATTGCCACCCGAGTGTCTGTGGCCGCATGTCCTGTCCACACCAAGGTTTCAGGAGATGTCAGGCAGGTCCAGGGGGAACCAGACAGGGGTATCATTTTCATGCAGCTGTAAGGGGATCACAAAGTTTTCCCCACTTACTAGAGTGGTTAGAGCCCTGTATAGGTCTCTGTCAGCACAGTTTGGAATTGGTGAGACACGGTGACGCCACAACAGTGGGAGGTGTCTTTGTGCTCGGGGGTACAAAACCCCGTGGGGCTGGTGCAATATCGCGCACTCAGGCTGGCGCACAGCTTAACCAGGGACTGGACGCGCGTTTTGCACGCGCGCTGGGCAAAAGGGCATTCAGGCGTAGCTAATCGCGCTCGCCATCACCCCCGATACAAAAAAAATGACAGTGCGCCGGACGTGCACTTTCTAACACGGCAAATTGAACACCGGCCCCGGAGCTGGCATTAAGTCTTGCCGAGCGTCAAGGGCTCAACCGAAAAACAAAAAAATCCTGCTCTCTGTGCTTCCTCCTAATTTTAGTATCACCGCGGTACTAAGTAGGAGGCACCACAGAAAGCAGCAACATGAAAAAAAAAAAGTCATGACCGCGACCGGCTTAGGAGAATGGACGCTCGGTTTACCATCTCAGCCACGTCTCCTGGGTGAAGGACGCGCTAGGGATGCACAGTTGCTCCCTAGGTTTGGCGTGGCACCTCATTGCCATGCTGCACTGGGTACCCAGGAGGACCCGGCTGTGCCCGCGATGGCCCAGTTTTTAGGCGTGGCTTTACTGAATCGGCCCCAGTGGATGGGGATGGGCTTGCTCCTTTTCCTGCCACCAGCCCCGGGGGAGCGTGAAGGCTGCAGGGTGGTGCATCCCCGGTGCCAGCTAGGCCTGAGGTGCGCGAGGAGGCCATGAATGCTGGGGCGAGGCTGTGATTCAGTGAGGTACAAGAGGCGTGCGAGGAGAGGCCGGCCAAGGATCTGGGGCTTGACCAGAGCGGCAGCCATCGCCTGCTCCCGCAGGAATTTTCAAAAGCAGAGAAATCATCCTGCCCGCCACCACTTTGCAAGATCGCTTCCCTTATTTCTATGGACTGATCCTGCATCAGTTTGTTTCTACAGTCAAGCTCTGCAGTGGGCATTGGCTTTATGGAGGAGTGGTTGTGCTTTCCGAGAGAGAGAGGTCTGGAGATTGGAAGAGGGACACGAGAGATCCACAGAGGTAGGGCCTCGGAGCTTGGGTTTTCCTCATCCAGCATGTGCCCTATGGTACAGAGAGTGCACCCCGAGACACCCTGGTTACCAGCCAGAGGGCCACGAGGGCTACACATACCTATGCATGGACAGAGATGTGTGTCTAGAAACGTAGCCTCCATCAGTTCTGCATACACAGCGACGTTGGAAATCAAATTGGAGCTTCATGAGGTCGACTTAACAGTTAACTTGCAGTGCTATGAATAATTATTTGGATATTTCAATTAGCAGTTAAATCAAACTAAATCATTAGGTATTCCAGAGGGAGCTGCAGCCTTAGCTCAGGAATGAGAAAGTCTCTGCTTCAGTGCCAGAAGGTCACAAGTTGAAATCCCAAATAAATAATGTAAAAGCCTGCAGTTCTGCAGCAGCGGTGGCAGGTGTATATTGGAGACATCGGTATCAGGTCTAAAGGGTTCCCTTTCCACAACTCGTCCAGATTTAATGTCTCCAACGACCCCCTGGAGTCACATCCAGTCACTGGATAAGCCGAAACTCATTTGCTGTCCATCCAGAAATATTCATTTCCAAGTAATGGACCTGAGACTGATGCAGCATCAAGGAGCTGGTGCACTGAAGACGGAGTGATAAGGTGTTTATCACACCATAAAACCCTTTACCATGCAATAAACATTCCACACTAACCCTTTTTATGGCTTAAGACCCCGGTAAAAGAGGGCATTGTGGTTGCCAGTGTAAATAAGTTAATGGGCATCTTAATGAAGAAGAAGAAACGGATTAGCCATTCTCTCTGTGTGGGGATCACCAAACATTGTCCCCATCCAGAGATTGCTGCTTCAGAGAACATTCGGTGGCCGATTGCTGGGCTTGAGTTGGGGGAAAAAAGTTTTGGTATGGAGCTTGCAGTACCATGGACCTGCCACTGGATGGCATCAGTTGAAGTGGTGGGCCTAGCTTTCTGGTGTTTTAATGGAAATGTCCAGTTGCAGTTATTTAAGGGCTTCTATTATGGGTTTTCCCTTAAGAGTGCTGAAAGATGATTGTTTCTAAGAGTGACCATAGGAGAGTATATCACTGGGTCCCAGTTTGGCGAGAATGGGTTCCCTAGAAGTGAGAGGAGCCTCCAGGACGTAGGAAGCTGATGGGAGCCACGTTTCATGCTGCTGGGCCCAGGGACCCCTCCATGTGCCGTGAGCCTGCGGGGGCACTTCCCCTGAATGGGTGAGGCCTGAGGTCTGAAGTGCATGGTGTTTCTCCCCCAGAGGAAATGCCAGGCAACAAGAGAGAGTGGGGAAGGTGTTTTCCAAAAGGAGGAATGTCCCCAAGGAGGACCAGGGAAATCCTAAGCACTGCTGGTGAGATGGATACAGAGCCTGAGGGGAGAGGCTCCTGGTGGTTCCTGGAGTGCGAGTTCCCTCATTAGAGGAGCTCATGGAGTGTGAGTAGCAGCAGAGAAAGGAGTGTAAGATGTGTGGGGAGTGTTAGTGACCCTGAGGAGTAATTTATGGATGGGAGTCCCATGTCCCACTTGTGAATCAGGAGAAGGAGTGAGCTGTGCTGTAGGGATGGAGGCCACACGTTGCTGCTGAGGCTCCTGGTGGTTCCTGGAGTGCGAGTTCCTCCATTAGAGGAGCTCATGGAGTGCGAGTAGCAGCAGAGAAAGGAGTGTAAGATGTGTGGGGAGTGTTAGTGACCCTGAGGAGTAATTTATGGATGGGAGTCCCATGTCCCACTTGTGAATCAGTTGAAGGAGTGAGCTGTGCTGTAGGGATGGAGGCCACACGTTGCTGCTGAGGCTCCTGGTGGTTCCTGGAGTGTGAGTTCCTCCATTAGAGGAGCTCATGGAGTGCGAGTAGCAGCAGAGAAAGGAGTGTAAGATGTGTGGGGAGTGTTAGTGACCCTGAGGAGTAATTTATGGATGAGAGTCCCATGTCCCACTTGTGAATCAGGAGAAGGAGTGAGCTGTGCTGTAGGGATGGGGGTCATACGTTGCTGCTGAGACTCCTGGTGGTTCCTGGAGTGCGAGTTCCTCCATTAGAGGAGCTCATGGAGTGTGAGTAGCTGCGAGGAAAGAGTGTAAGATGTGTGGGGAGTGTTAGTGACCCTGAGGAGTAATTTATGGATGAGAGTCCCATGTCCCACTTGTGAATCAGGAGAAGGAGTGAGCTGTGCTGTAGGGATGGGGGTCATACGTTGCTGCTGAGGCTCCTGGTGGTTCCTGGAGTGTGAGTTCCTCCATTAGAGGAGCTCATGGAGTGCGAGTAGCAGCGGGGAAAGGAGTGTAAGATGTGTGGGGAGTGTTAGTGACCCTGAGGAGTAATTTATGGATGGGAGTCCCATGTCCCACTTGTGAATCAGTTGAAGGAGTGAGCTGTGCTGTAGGGATGGAGGCCACACGTTGCTGCTGAGACTCCTGGTGGTTGCTGGAGTGTGAGTTCCTCCATTAGAGGAGCTCATGGAGTGTGAGTATCAGCAGAGAAAGGAGTGTAAGATGTGTGGGGAGTGTAGTGACCCTGAGGAGTAATTTATGGATGAGAGTCCCATGTCCCACTTGTGAATCAGGAGAAGGAGTGAGCTGTGCTGTAGGGATGGAGGCCACACGTTGCTGCTGAGACTCCTGGTGGTTGCTGGAGTGTGAGTTCCTCCATTAGAGGAGCTCATGGAGTGTGAGTATCAGCAGAGAAAGGAGTGTAAGATGTGTGGGGAGTGTAGTGACCCTGAGGAGTAATTTATGGATGAGAGTCCCATGTCCCACTTGTGAATCAGGAGAAGGAGTGAGCTGTGCTGTAGGGATGGAGGCCACACGTTGCTGCTGAGACTCCTGGTGGTTCCTGGAGTGTGAGTTCCTCCATTAGAGGAGCTCATGGAGTGCGAGTAGCTGCAGAGAAAGGAGTGTAAGATGTGTGGGGAGTGTTAGTGACCCTGAGGAGTAATTTATGGATGGGAGTCCCATGTCTCACTTGTGAATCAGGAGAAGGAGTGAGCTGTGCTGTAGGGATGGGGGTCATACGTTGCTGCTGAAAGTTGGTTCAAGGAGTAAATGGGAGAAAGGGATGTGAAGTCCACATTCCTGTGGAGAGTAGGTTTGGGAGGAGGAAAGAGGGAAGAATGGAATTAAGGGGATATATTTTGTTGGTATCATGAGCCCCGTGGTACAGTTTAAGTGATGATGTAACCATACCTTGGCTGAGTTCTTCAGTAATCTAGTTCTGCCCACTGTATTATTGATATAATGCTGGCTGGTAACCCCAGAAAATAAAGAGTTCATACTTTGCATTATACCTTGGTGTGGACTGGTGATTTGGCACACGCCTTGGGCTGCCAGCGAAGAGGATCCAGAGAGACAAAGAGAGGTCAGGATTCACAGAGGGGAGGATCTAAGGAGGGGTCTCCCTATCCAGTGCAGGAGGAGCCACCAATCCTACTGCCTGTAGCCCGGGTCCACTTCATCATCTGCTGACCCAAATTGCTGAACCCTAAAATCCTGAGAGCCTGACACATAGTCGTCCAATGGTGTCAGATCCTCTCAACATTTTGAGTGAGCACCCAGTTACATGTCCCTGTGTACTAAAGTGTGGGATATTTAAGCCACTTGCAGGGTGCTGTCAAATCCCAATCTATTCACTAACATGGAGCTTCTCTTTGTGCTGTGGCTGCAGGAGCAGCAGAGGCAAAGAGAGAGAGAAAGAAGGGGTGCAGCCCAGGAGCAGCAAGGAAACGGGAGATTAACAGAGGAACGGAACGTGAGAGCCCAGCTGCCTGTAGGATGCCACCTCTCACCTCCTGGACAGATGCACATGCGCGATCCCAGACTGTATTACAGCTCCCAAAACTAAGGAGCCTGCTGCCTGAACATCTGGCCCCAGAGGTCCCCAAGAAGCCTTAGCATGCACCATCACAGAGAGAATACAGGCAAGGCAAAGCCAGGGGTTTGGGAGTAAGTCACAACTCGGTGTTAGTAGGCCAAGCTGGTTGACTAGGTTGGCTTGGCATTGTCTGTTAGGTATAAAATCTTCTGTAGGGGGAAGTGATGTCACCCTATCGAATGGCTGCCTAGGGCGCTCACTCCCGAACCCGATCCAAATATCCACTGCCTAGTGTGAGCATCGAATCGCCTGTGAACCATCTTTCGAAAGAATTTGGCAGAAGAAGCGTCCTGATGTCGGTGAGGAAGAAAATTGTCGACTTAAAAACAAATTTCCTTTGAAAATTTGCCACCGAGACCTGCTGAGGTTATGCCGGCAGAGGGGACGAGGAGGGAAGATGGTGGCCGGGAGGACACGTTACAAGATAGAGGAGATCCTCTGATAGCGCTACCGATCAATGCCGATTCTTTACCGTCCAGAGGTGATTTTCAAGCCTGGTTTGGGGATTTGAAAGCAGACATGGGGTCGCTGAAAGAAGAAATGAAATTGATGGCCGCGGACTTACAGAAAGTTCATGAAGAGCTGGGAGGCTGCTTGGGCGCGGCGGAACAACGAGTCAATGAAATAGAGGATCATCAGGATTCACTACAGAGAGAAGTGAAGCAGCTACAAGAGGATAACTCAACTACAGGACTGGCTGGAAGATTTGGAAAATCGTTCGAGGCGAGGAAATTTGAGATTTCATGGGGTCCTGGAGGAATCTGTATATACAGACTGTCATGTTGTCATCAAGGATATTTGCAATCTCATCCTATATAACAATGACCCTCCGAGAGGCGGTAAAGAGCCCATCTTGGAGAGAGCACACCGTGCCCTAGCGAAACCACGCGGCAATCGGCCACGAGATATCGTGGTCTGTTTTCACTCGTTCCAAGTGAAGGAGAAAGTGCTGGCTTGTGCGCGTAAATGGAAAGAAATCGTCTGGCAGGGGTACAATATTGAAGTATTCCAGGATTTATCCTTCCAGACCATCAAGAAAAGAAGAGAATTCAAAGAGATTGTGAGTATCGTTCATGAAGGAGACATAAGATATAGATGGCTTTTCCCCTTCGGACTGGCATTTACAATTAAGGGGGTAGCCTCCAGAGTTAAAACGGTCGAGGAAGCCAGAGCAATTTTATTAGCAGCGGGCCTAGAGGCAGCAAAGGGGCCGCCCCCCTCATCATTAGAATACTCTGATCCGAAGGGTGCACATCAGCGCCGGCAAAGAGTACAGTCGGGCGGAAAACGACTGCGACGGAACTCCGGAGGATCAGCGTCTTCAAAGGACAATAACAGCTGACCGAAGAAGACTTTGGATGGAGGCTGCTCCAGTCCTGCTATAATTCTGGCGATTCGTGGACAGATGAAGTACAACTAGATCTGTTTAAGATAGTACAATTTATTAGTTACTTCCGAGACAATTGTTTGGCAGTGGTATCTATCATATTATTTTATATTGTTTTTGAAGTCGGGCGGGTGGGGGGTGAGCTCCTGGGAGCGTTTGGGAGTGACAATCCCTCTTGTTGGTGATCTTAGGGAGGGGGGGGGAAGGGAGGAGAGGGGAGGCAGGAGGTGCTATTTGGGGGGTTAAATTTGGGGAGGTATAATAGCAGAAAGCTAATCGCTACAGAGGAGTGGGGTGAGAATACATATAGCTGGTTGGGGGGGTTGTCATCTGGTGCTGATGCATTTTGTCACGTCGTCTCAGATGGCTAGTTTAAAAGTTATTTCATGGAATGTGAAAGGCTTAAATAACTATGTCAAAAGGAAAAAATGATTGGCGGATGCCTCTTCCTTACATGCAGATATTCTTTTATGCCAAGAAGCACACCTTAGGAAATGGCATGAACGACTGCTCATGTCTTCTCAATTTCCATGTCAGTTTTTTGCTTCAGCTAATAAGGGGAATAGGTATTGTGGGGTGGGCATTTTATTTGCTAAAGCATTGGTAGTTTATGTGCTCTCTATTATCCGAGATGTTAATGGGAGGTACATCTTGGTTAAATTTCGACCAGGGAATCAGTTGTTCACTATAGGCAATATATATTGCCCAAACACAGGACAAGGGAAATTTTTTGATACCTTTTCTGGCGTACTGGAACATTGGGCAGAAGGTTCTATAATCATAGGTGGCGACTTTAATATGACACGGTACCCTTTTCTAGATCATAGCGGGTGGGGGAGTACGGTAGCCAAAATTCACAAGGTTAGTCTTAAAGCTATGATGACCACTTGGGAGCTTATCGACATTTGGTGGTTACTACATCCCACAGAAAGGAACTATACCTCTTTCTCAAAGGCGCATAATGTCTATTCACGCATAGATCTTATATTAGTGGATAAGGGGATGGTGAATAACATACAACTTACGGACATCGAGCCAATAACGTGGTCGGAGCACGCCGCTGTCTGGATTAAACTTCGGACAGCATCCACCCAAGGCCCGAAGGGGTGTTGGAGATTAAATGAAAGCCTTTTGGACGACACTCAGTTTTGCGCGAAATTGTGGGAAGTGATGGGCCATTATATGAAAGAAAATGATACCGGGAGGTGCCCAAAGGTACAATCTGGGACTGCTTTAAAACGGTGGCCAGGGGACACCTGATAGCCCAAGCCTCGTTTGTTAAATGAGACAAGGATAAGAGACGGCTAGAGCTTTTGCAAAAGATTTCAGGAAAGTAGAAATATGCCATAAAAGGACTTTAGATTTGGCTCTGGAGAGGGAACTTGATAATTTACGCAGGGAGTTGCATGATCTGGATGCCAAGACAATTGCTTTTCACCTAGACAAATTGCATCAAGAACATTTCGAAGGGGACAATAAAGCCAGTCGATTACTGGCGAGATCCTTAAAGGCTAGGGTCTTACAGAACCAGATCTTAAAAATTAAAGATAGACAGGGCAAGATGGTGATAGAAAATGCGCTGATTCAATCTAGGTTCTTTCAATTTTATCAGGAGTTATATCAAGCCAGACAGGACATCACACAATCCAGTATTGACAACTATCTTGAAGGGGTTAAGTTCCCAAAAATTGATGAACGGAGTGCAAGTAGCTTAAATAAAAACATATCTATAGAGGAGGTAGTGGCAGCGATCAAGAA
Source organism: Rhinatrema bivittatum (assembly GCF_901001135.1). NCBI lineage: Eukaryota > Metazoa > Chordata > Amphibia > Gymnophiona > Rhinatrematidae > Rhinatrema > Rhinatrema bivittatum. Next base: position 477,097,723 of record NC_042618.1, read on the forward strand.
ATTGAAAATGGGCAAATCTCTGGGTCTAGACGGCTTTACGGCCGTGTTTTATAAAAAGCTGGTCTCCGAAGTGGCACCACCATTAGCTGCAGCATTTAATGATCTTCTTGCAGGGGATACTATAGCCCAGGAGGCTAATAGGGCAGGGATTACGGTCCTTCCCAAACCGGGGAGGGATGCTACCCTTTGTGGATCTTATAGACCCATTTCTCTTTTAAATCTAGATTTAAAACTGTTAGCAAAAAGATTAGCAAAAAGATTAAGTAGACTAGCGGGTCAAATGATTCATCCAGATCAAATGGGATTTATCCCGGGCAGGTTAGCCACCGATAACGTTCGACGGGTGGTAAATCTTTTGTGGTGGGCTAGAGAATCTCAAACACCATTAGGGTTACTCACGATCGATGCTGAAAAAGCCTTTGATCTGGTACATTGGGATTTTCTATTTACAGTATTACAAAGATTTGGAGTGGGGGAGAATTTCCTGACTTGGATCAGACAATTATATTCAACACCCAGCGCCTGTATCAAAGTAAATGGGAGCTACTCACCAACCTTTCCCATAGGTCGGGGTACTAGGCAAGGGTGCCCTTTATCCCCGTTGTTGTTTGCCTTCTATTTAGAACCATTAGCAGTCAAACTCAGGCAAAAGGCAGAAGTTCAGGGTCTGCGGGTGGGAGACGAGGAGTATAAACTGTCCATGTTTGCGGACGATGTGTTATTCACGATCATGAACCCTCTTGACACTTTACCATCTCTTATGGCTGAACTGGAGCTCTTTAGTAAGGTGTCTGGGTAGCAATTAAATGTTGAAAAGTCCGAATTTTTGAACATTAATTTACCGAGCGACCAGATGACAGCTATTAGAGGCAAGTTCCCTTTTAAAATTGTGAATGTTGGAGTAATATATGGTGGACCATTCAGACAGATATACAGCTATGGGACAGGCTACCTATCTTGTGGTTGGGGAGAATAAATAAATAAATGTTGTAAAAATGAACATCTTACCCAGGTTGAGCTATCTGTTTCAGACGCTTCCCATCATGCTTACTCAATGGCAACGCAAGCTGTTTCATTATATCTGGAGAAGGAGACCCCTGAGGGTAAATAAGGAGATCATGATGTGTCCTAGAAAACAGGGGGGGGAATGGGAGTCCCGGGCCTCCAGAGATATTATTTAGGGGCACAGCTGAGAGCCATTATAAATTGGCATCTTAACGGCCAGGATAAACGTTGGGTGGGGTTGGAAGCGGCCCTGATGGGGGTCTCCTCATTACACCCTTTAGTATGGCTTCCAAAAAATAATCGTAATCAGCCGAAGGTGATACCTTCTATGGTGGACCTCACTCTCCGACTTTGGGACAAATGGAAACATATTCTAGTGGGCCAGAGGACCTATTTTTATAGTACCCCAATTTTTTTTAACACAAGTTTTATACCAGGTTGCACTAAAACGGGGGAACGGTGCTGGGCCAGTAAGGGATGCTTGCGGCTAGGGCAAGTTTGGCGGGGGACCCATGTTAAAAAAATTTGAGGAAGTGGTGGCGGAATTTCACTTCCCAACTTTGGATGCCTATTTCTACCTTCAGTTGGGGCAAGATATTTCTAGGTCGGATGTAAAAGCGGATTTACTCAAAGGTAAAACTATCTTTGGAGGGCTTTATGAGAGAGCGCGTTTTGTCACTAAAGCGATTTTCACAATTTATAATACGCTCTTCTTAAGGCCTCCTTCCCCATCCTATGTACGAGCATGGGAAAAGGACATCGGAAGACAGTTTACTGATGGACTGCTATGTCAGTATTAAGAAAGGTTCCATTTCAGCGGGAATAATTGAACAGGGTTATAAATTATTATACAGATGGCATCTACCACCCACCAAACTTGCTAAGTTTAATAAATCAGCGACTGGCCAATGCTGGTGGGGCTGCGGCGTTGTTGGCGCATATTTTCACATGTGGTGGGAGTGTCTTGAGGTGGTGAAATTTTGGGGGGAGGTGAAACAACTCATTGAGAGCATGACAGAGTCGAGCATTACACTGGATCCCGCATCGGTATTTCTGGGGATCCCTCCACTGGGTACCAGAGTCTAGTTGTCCTTTGTGGGACAGCAAGTGGTGATAGCGGCAAGGGGAGTGTTAGCCTACTCTTGGAAAGATCCTTGGACTCCGCCGATGCAAAAGGTAACGCAGAGATTGAACAAAATATATGGCTTAAGTCGCTCAACAGCCCTCTGTCACGGAGGGATAGCCAAATTTGAAAAATTATGGTGCCCATACGTACAATGGATGTCTCATAGTGTGGCCTCCGAGAGGAGAGATGGAGGTACACCAACATAAATGATCAATATAGCACCACCTCCCTGCAGGTCGGATTTCTCTACAAGCAATACTCGCCCTCAAATGCAATTATTCTAATGAATAGGGGGAGGGGATGGGGGTACAGGAAGGGGTTATAGTATCATTAAAATACTGGACAACTGCAGAAGTGTTCACTAGGTTTGACGTCTTTATTATCAGAACCACTCAAGAATGCTGTCCGGTTTTGTTTTATTTTATTTTATGGTATTCTTCTGTATTTAAGTACCAGAGTTATTCATGTTGTATGGTGACATGGTTCAAAGTTATGTTGTGAACAAATACATTCTGTAACGACTTACTGTCCAATAAAAAACTGTTAATCACAAAAAAACCTTCCGTAATAGTCAACTTTCACGGCACAATACAGATTTGAAACAATAGCAAAGGTTACACAAATCAGTTATTGATTTATTCTAACTTTTTCAACGTTCTAAGCGCTGAACAACAAATGACAAACTACACCGAGAGGAGATCTCTATACAGATGTGGCCCCTGCTCCCACGTCATGCCGGGGCTCGTGGGGGAGGTCGTGGGCCGGAGCAGCACCCCTGCTCCCAGGTTCTGTCTGCACAGGAGTGGCGGGGAAGAAACAAGACTTGCAGGGCTCTCTGGCTTTTCCGCAGGTCCCCTGCGAGCACAGGAACTCTTCTCCAAAAATGAAATCCTTTCCTGGTGCCTTGATTGCAGGAAATAAAATCCGGTGCAGCGTGCAGTACAGAAAGGAAATGAACCCTAGCGGGGAGGCAGCCTCCCTGGGCACATCCCCTGCTGCCTGCTCCTCCTCCTCCTCTCTCGCAGCAGCAGAGTCTCCGGCTCATGCTCTCAGGCAGTCTTGCCTCTCACTCCCTTTTTCTCCAACCTCTGAAGAAATCCCCAGGAGCTACTTTTCGACCCCAAGACAAGACCTCCCTGAAGCTCCCTGACCTTGGGCCCCAGCATGGGGGGGCAGCACGACCTTTCCCCCCTGGTGGGAAGGACCTGAAGAAGCCTGGACCATGAGGGCAGCGGATGTTGGTCAAACTCCTGCCCAACCTCTGCTACTCTATTCTGACTTCACATTTCTCACACCGAGTCTTTGAGCTTTGAGAGGCAGGGACCCGGAAAGTAACTCCAGGGAGGGCTGCACTAAGTCTTCCCTCAAGGATGCGGCCCTTTTACCCCATAAAGGCCACGGTATTCAGCCTATGGTGCATGGCCTCGTTTCTCAGCTCCTTCTCCTGGAGTACTCGCTCGCTATCCTGGGCCTCTTCTTGCAGCGGCCCTCACTGTCCCAGGACACCCCCAAACCTGCTGATGGCCGTGACAGTCTCCTTCCACATCTTGTCCTCTGCCACCATGCACCCTTTTCTGGACTCTTTCCCAAAGAGTGGACAAAGTACTGGCCATCACTCGAGAAGGCGATCATTGCTGGTCCTGGCTCTGCGCCGTTCACCGCCTACGATGAAATGATTCACGCCGCTGAGATGGCTCCTCTTCTACCATCCTCTTCTCCCTCTCCTCTACATCCTCCTCCCCTTCTCCCTCTCCTCATGCACTTTGACACTCCCGCTTCACACCATCCATGCACCACAGCTAACACCGCAAAGGCAAAAAGAGAGCGGCATCTCCCTCGCTCAAGCACTGCCACAGGCAAAGACAAACCAATCGGAAGGTGCAGAGAGAGAGAGAGCATCCATGCAGAGCACACTCAGGATCCGGGCCTCCTCTCCTTGTCCTCCACACTTGGCTCCAATAGGAAGGTGCAGAGAGAGAGAGAGAGAGCAGCCATGCAGAGCACACTCAGGATCCGGGCCTCCTCTCCTTGTCCTCCACACTTGGCTCCAATAGGAAGGTGCAGAGAGAGAGAGAGAGAGCAGCCATGCAGAGCACACTCAGGATCCGGGCCTCCTCTCCTTGTCCTCCACACTTGGCTCCAATAGGAAGGTGCAGAGAGAGAGAGAGCAGCCATGCAGAGCACACTCAGGATCCGGGCCTCCTCTCCTTGTCCTCCACACTTGGCTCCAATAGGAAGGTGCAAAGAGAGAGAGAGAGAGCAGCCATGCAGAGCACACTCAGGATCCGGGCCTCCTCTGCCTGTCCTCCACACTTGGCTCCAATAGGAAGGTGCAGAGAGAGAGAGCAGCCATGCAGAGCACACTCAGGATCCGGGCCTCCTCTGCCTGTCCTACACACTTGGCTCCAATAGGAAGGTGCAGAGAGAGAGAGCAGCCATGCAGAGCACACTCAGGATCCGGGCCTCCTCTCCTTGTCCTCCACACTTGGCTTCAATAGGAAGGTGCAGAGAGAGAGAGAGAGAGCAGCCATGCAGAGCACACTCAGGATCCGGGCCTCCTCTCCTTGTCCTCCACACTTGGCTCCAATAGGAAGGTGCAGAGAGAGAGAGAGAGAGCAGCCATGCAGAGCACACTCAGGATCCGGGCCTCCTCTGCCTGTCCTCCACACTTGGCTCCAATAGGAAGGTGCAGAGAGAGAGAGAGCAGCCATGCAGAGCACACTCAGGATCCGGGCCTCCTCTGCCTGTCCTCCACACTTGGCTCCAATAGGAAGGTGCAGAGAGAGAGAGAGAGAGCAGCCATGCAGAGCACACTCAGGATCCGGGCCTCCTCTCCTTGTCCTCCACGCTTGGCTCCAATAGGAAGGTGCAGAGAGAGAGAGCAGCCATGCAGAGCACACTCAGGATCCGGGCCTCCTCTCCTTGTCCTCCACACTTGGCTCCAATAGGAAGGTGCAGAGAGAGAGAGAGAGAGCAGCCATGCAGAGCACACTCAGGATCCGGGCCTCCTCTCCTTGTCCTCCACACTTGGCTCCAATAGGAAGGTGCAGAGAGAGAGAGAGAGAACAGCCATGCAGAGCACACTCAGGATCCGGGCCTCCTCTGCCTGTCCTCCACACTTGGCTCCAATAGGAAGGTGCAGAGAGAGAGAGAGAGAGCAGCCATGCAGAGCACACTCAGGATCCGGGCCTCCTCTCCTTGTCCTCACACTTGGCTCCAATAGGAAGGTGCAGAGAGAGAGAGCAGCCATGCAGAGCACACTCAGGATCCGGGCCTCCTCTGCCTGTCCTCCACACTTGGCTCCAATAGGAAGGTGCAGAGAGAGAGAGAGCAGCCATGCAGAGCACACTCAGGATCCGGGCCTCCTCTCCTTGTCCTCCACACTTGGCTCCAATAGGAAGGTGCAGAGAGAGAGGGAGAGAGAGAGAGAGCAGCCATGCAGAGCACACTCAGGATCCGGGCCTCCTCTGCCTGTCCTCCACACTTGGCTCCAATAGGAAGGTGCAGAGAGAGAGAGCAGCCATGCAGAGCACACTCAGGATCCGGGCCTCCTCTGCCTGTCCTCCACACTTGGCTCCAATAGGAAGATGCAGAGAGAGAGAGCAGCCATGCAGAGCACACTCAGGATCCGGGCCTCCTCTCCTTGTCCTCCACACTTGGCTCCAATAGGAAGGTGCAGCGAGAGAGGGAGAGAGAGAGAGAGCAGCCATGCAGAGCACACTCAGGATCCGGGCCTCCTCTGCCTGTCCTCCACACTTGGCTCCAATAGGAAGGTGCAGAGAGAGAGAGAGAGAGCAGCCATGCAGAGCACACTCAGGATCCGGGCCTCCTCTGCCTGTCCTCCACACTTGGCTCCAATAGGAAGATGCAGAGAGAGAGAGAGAGAAGCCATGCAGAGCACACTCAGGATCCGGGCCTACTCTCCTTGTCCTCCACACTTGGCTCCAATAGGAAGGTGCAGAGAGAGAGAGAGAGCAGCCATGCAGAGCACACTCAGGATCCGGGCCTCCTCTGCCTGTCCTCCACACTTGGCTCCAATAGGAAAGTGCAGAGAGAGAGAGAGAGAAGCCATGCAGAGCACACTCAGGATCCGGGCCTACTCTCCTTGTCCTCCACACTTGGCTCCAATAGGAAAGTGCAGAGAGAGAGAGAGAGAGCAGCCATGCAGAGCACACTCAGGATCCGGGCCTCCTCTGCCTGTCCTCCACACTTGGCTCCAATAGGAAGGTGCAGAGAGAGAGAGCAGCCATGCAGAGCACACTCAGGATCCGGGCCTCCTCTCCTTGTCCTCCACACTTGGCTCCAATAGGAAGGTGCAGAGAGAGAGGGAGAGAGAGAGAGAGAGAAGCCATGCAGAGCACACTCAGGATCCGGGCCTACTCTCCTTGTCCTCCACACTTGGCTCCAATAGGAAGGTGCACAGAGAGAGAGAGAGAGAGAGAGAGAAGCCATGCAGAGCACACTCAGGATCCGGGCCTACTCTCCTTGTCCTCCACACTTGGCTCCAATAGGAAGGTGCAGAGAGAGAGAGAGAGAGCAGCCATGCAGAGCACACTCAGGATCCGGGCCTCCTCTGCCTGTCCTCCACACTTGGCTCCAATAGGAAGATGCAGAGAGAGAGAGAGAGAAGCCATGCAGAGCACACTCAGGATCCGGGCCTACTCTCCTTGTCCTCCACACTTGGCTCCAATAGGAAGGTGCAGAGAGAGAGAGAGAGCAGCCATGCAGAGCACACTCAGGATCCGGGCCTCCTCTGCCTGTCCTCCACACTTGGCTCCAATAGGAAGATGCAGAGAGAGAGAGAGAGAAGCCATGCAGAGCACACTCAGGATCCGGGCCTACTCTCCTTGTCCTCCACACTTGGCTCCAATAGGAAGGTGCAGAGAGAGAGAGAGAGAGCAGCCATGCAGAGCACACTCAGGATCCGGGCCTCCTCTGCCTGACCTCCACACTTGGCTGCAGCTGCTCTGCCCGCCAGAGATCTGGGCTTTTCTGTTTCCCGTGCTCATTTGCAGGTCTCGAGAAAGTCTCACTCTATGATATATATGACACCGGGCAACGTTTTTGCATATTGTTGGCTTCGTACGCAGCACGATATCGGCTGCTCTTCTCCAAGGGATAATTTTGGGTAGGTCATCTGCAGTAACTTAACCAAAATGATCGCACCCCAGTGCTGCTGAGTGACAGACATCATTACTGAACGAGCCCAGAAACGCTGAGCTTCAAACCTTTCAGCCTGAATATTCCTCATATGTTCTGCTGGTACGTTGTTGGCTCAGTGTGCAGGAAATTAGACTCACAAATCCTTTTGTTAACCATCAGGAGAGCTGTGCGCCTCATTCCCCGTCTCCCTGGCAGGGGGGAGAATTTCCCCCCATTATAGTGCTCTTGAAACTTTGCAGTCACTTGACAGCAAACTGTGCCCAGCACAAAGGCTACAGCTAATATTAACACATAAATAGAGGAGAATCAACAGGCTGGGGCCCTGAGCGGCTGAGGGCTCTTTATCCTGGATGCCTCATTCTGCCTCTATTAGAAAGCCAATTGTGTTTCACATTTCCAATCACAGCACTTCAGAGGCAAAAAAACACATCAGCTTTAATAGTTTTCTTATTCAATTGAACTCTTTGGGTTTTCTCGCATGGAAAAAAGCTCGGTGTCTTGTAAAAATTACAAGCTGCAGATTTTTAAAATATATAGGGCCTGATTTTAAAACTGGGTTTTAATCAACTCAATGCACTTTACTCCACTAAGTGGGCTTTTGAAGATTGCTACAGTATTTGCCACTCAATTGTCCATAGGATTTGCTGGCGTAAGTGCCACGATAGTAGTCACATTGAAAATTCAGCTGAATATATATATATATATTCTTCTGTGGGATGGAGATCCTTTTGTGTTCAGCCAAAATAAGCCACCATTTTTTCAACTTCTGAAAAAGGTTTCTACTCCCCCCTGGTGCATGTCAGTAGATTAGAGCAGCTCCCGAGCTGGTCGCCTTCTCTCTTAGCAGCCCCAAAACCATGCCAGAAACAGGGGGCACCAAATTGTGAAAGCTCCTTTCTGAGTCAGCTGCATGGAGAATGGCAGAGATAAGACTGCCAGATGCGTGGGGGCCTCCCATTTCCACTGCCGGCCCAACACTGCAGACCGTACCTTACTGTTACCATTAGCATAATTTGTACAGCGTGCGGCAGATGAACTCAATGCTAGAGACAGGAGCCCAGGTGAGAGGGAGTGAGGCCGGGACTGGGATTGCAGATGAACTCAATGCTAGAGACAGGAGCCCAGGTGAGAGGGAGTGAGGCCGGGCCTGGGATTGCAGATGAACTCAATGCTAGAGACAGGAGCCCAGGTGAGAGGGAGTGAGGCCGGGCCTGGGATTGCAGATGAACTCAATGCTAGAGACAGGAGCCCAGGTGAGAGGGAGTGAGGCCGGGCCTGGGATTGCAGATGAACTCAATGCTAGAGACAGGAGCCCACGAAAAGCAGATTAAGAGGGAGTGAGGCCGGGCCTGGGATTGCAGATGAACTCAATGCTAGAGACAGGAGCCCAGGTGAGAGGGAGTGAGGCCGGGCCTGGGATTGCAGATGAACTCAATGCTAGAGACAGGAGCCCAGGTGAGAGGGAGTGAGGCCGGGCCTGGGATTGCAGATGAACTCAATGCTAGAGACAGGAGCCCAGGTGAGAGGGAGTGAGGCCGGGCCTGGGATTGCAGATGAACTCAATGCTAGAGACAGGAGCCCAGGTGAGAGGGAGTGAGGCCGGGCCTGGGATTGCAGATGAACTCAATGCTAGAGACAGGAGCCCAGGTGAGAGGGAGTGAGGCCGGGCCTGGATTGCAGATGAACTCAATGCTAGAGACAGGAGCCCAGGTGAGAGGGAGTGAGGCCGGGCCTGGGATTGCAGATGAACTCAATGCTAGAGACAGGAGCCCAGGTGAGAGAGAGTGAGGCCGGGCCTGGGATTGCAGATGAACTCAATGCTAGAGACAGGAGCCCAGGTGAGAGAGAGTGAGGCCGGGCCTGGGATTGCAGATGAACTCAATGCTAGAGACAGGAGCCCAGGTGAGAGGGAGTGAGGCCGGGCCTGCAGATGAACTCAATGCTAGAGACAGGAGCCCAGGTGAGAGGGAGTGAGGCCGGGCCTGGGATTGCAGATGAACTCAATGCTAGAGACAGGAGCCCAGGTGAGAGGGAGTGAGGCCGGGCCTGGGATTGCAGATGAACTCAATGCTAGAGACAGGAGCCCAGGTGAGAGGGAGTGAGGCCGGGCCTGGGATTGCAGATGAACTCAATGCTAGAGACAGGAGCCCAGGTGAGAGGGAGTGAGGCCGGGCCTGGGATTGCAGATGAACTCAATGCTAGAGACAGGAGCCCAGGTGAGAGGGAGTGAGGCCGGGCCTGGGATTGCAGATGAACTCAATGCTAGAGACAGGAGCCCAGGTGAGAGGGAGTGAGGCCGGGCCTGGGATTGCAGAAAGCTGTGGGGAGAGTGGATTTAAGGAAAGAGCCAGCGGCGCGGGTGAGTTTTGTTCTGGATCTCTTTTGCTTGTTAAGTGACACCGATCTGCATCTGAAAAGCAGCTTCAGTCTTTATTTATACAGTTCAGCACCTGCTAACAAAAGGTGACCGTGAAATCCAGTCCCACCCAGTGGCATTTACTTCCTCGCCCCTAGGGGATCCTCTGCACTTATCCCACGCTTCCTTGAATTGTGCAAGTCACTTTCCCCGGGATCCTGCCGCCCTCTCTCTAGCGAGGCTGTTTCTATAACGCTGCTCGTGTGTCCCCCACTTCCAGCCACGCATCATGGCTTCCAGCTCCATTGCTTCCTTTCCACTGAAATGGATTTGCTTCTCCTGCATTATTTGCACTTCTGAGGTACGGGAACCTTCTCTGTCACATCGCTCCTCTCTTTCCACCTCCTGAACCATAATTCACAGGGGTTTTGCAGCAGGCACTGCATCATTTTGCTGGGCCCTTCCTGGACTGCTTTTCTCCTAGCGGCCTCCAGGTGAGGGCTCACCGATGGCCTGTACAGAGGCATTGCCACCTCCTTTTTTCTATTGATTATTATTTTGCCTCTCCCTGTGCACTGGCTCCTCCTCTGGTTTTTGCTACCGCCTCGTTGCACTGTTGTGCGACTTTCCGATCATTCCCGAGGTGCCTCTTCTGTTTGCTGCCCCCTTATGTGAGAAGACTTTCCCCGAGGAGCCCTTTCTATCCTTAAGAGACCCCCCTAGGCAGACTGCCGGGAGGTGGAGGAGACTGCCTGCCGTCCGCCTCGAGTGCTGCTATGGCGTACGATATGTCTGAGTAGCCAAGAACGGTGTCCCTGATAGCCGAAGTCTGAGTGCGGTATGGTGACTGACCACTAGATGGCGATGATGCTGGTGAAGTCATGCATCGCATTTGAATTGTGTCGGGGGAGTGTCCATCAGTATAGAAAGGGTGGTGTGGGAGTTTGGCGGGGGGGGGTCTGAAGGGAACCCATCCAGGGATGGGCTCTCACCTGAGAGGGCCCTGCAGGCTCTTTCCCCCTCTAGAGGAAAGCAGGCAGGGAGTGCTCCAGGAGAGGCATCCAGGGGACCCGCCCTGAGCCCCCGAGGTGGAGTGGAGCGGCGAGAGAAGAGATGGGACGTGAGAGCCAGGACCCGGGGAGGTTCCCGTGGCTTGGATGGGAGCGGGGAAGAAGAGATTCTACAGTGAACAGAGTTTCCTCGTCCTGGAGAGGAGATGCTAATGATGTACACCGTGATATTGTGATATCGGTGGTCATCTGAAGAGAAGGTAGACTGTGGGTCCAGTGACTGGACTTCAAGATTGAAAGATGGAGAAAAAAGTGTTTCTCCTAGCTAAGGGGACGACGTGTTAATACCTTTCATCTTTTTATTTTATCTATCGCAACTGCCTCAGCCTGTGCTAATCAGCAAACTTGCTCTGTTGCACTTCCTAACTGCTGGTAGTACCAGAAAATAAAAGCTGTGTTTGCTCGGGTCCGTTTCTCAGGTAAATGTGAGAGCTGGAGCACTGGGGAGATCATATTGTCCTTAAGAGCCGAGCCCTGTCCAGCTAAGGACACCTGCACGCCCTCCTAGCCTCTGCTTGACCCTTCTGAAGTGACCGGTACTGGGCTCACTCAGGCCCGACCCTCTCACATTTTATGTGCCCTCTCCGGGTGGGGGTTACACTTAGTGTCCAAGATGTATCTTCTCTGGCCCCACTGCCATGCACCCTTCCTGTTTTCTCCATCCTAAATCATCAAATGTTCTGTCATGAAATGTCACCGTATATCATTTTGTGTACCTTATGGGTGCTAACTAAAATGCAGCATAATCCCATAGGCACCCACTGCTTTTCAAAGAGTTATCCACAAAATGGTAACCCACGTTGCATGTGTGCTCGCGTTATCTTCTTACGAAAATAGTATCAGATTCGGAGAAAGCAGTTTTTACTTTAGGTAATTGAAAAAGAAACTTTAAGCAAGCTAAGTAAGCAGCCCTTCTACATACACGACAGGTAGCCATGGCGAGCCTTGTGCAAGCCACACACAGCCATCTCCTGCTTCACGTTTGCGTCGTACTGGAGTCGCTCACTCCCAGTGAACCATCACATCTGTGTTATTCTGCAGGATCAGCAAACGATAAGAAAGTCAGTCCGCAGGCACCCACAGAAAACCGGCTTGCTCGGTCACTCCCTGCAGCCTCCCATGAAGTTGAGCGAGCTCTCCTGCGGCACAGGATAAAAGCCAGCGGTGTTAGCGACCTGTGTGACACTCTGCTGCAGCCTCTGCTCAGGAGGCACTCTAACGCCTGAGACCCCCTCATTCTGACAGATCCCTCTCTCTCTCTCTCTCTGGCGCACGCTGAAGAAATCAATTGACTTGCATTTCTGTAGGTTGCCTGCTAGCAGGCCCACGGTCTAATTTAGCTCACAGGCTTTTATTTCCAAAAAAGAAATCCTCCAAAGGTGAGTGGGCAGATTGCCTAGCAAAGATCATTCTCTTTTTTTTTTTCTTTAAATTCACAATATACTTTGATCCTTGGATAAACTGCATGTTCTGAGTATTTAAGTGAATTAACCCTGTGTGCCAGAGAGGGCTCTCCTTCCAGTACCAGAAACGTGCACATACGAGCCGTAAGCCTCGATGCACCTCTCAGCCTAGCAATGCTTTATGAGTGGAGGAATCTACACCCCTGGCGAGTCGAAGGATTACAGAGTCTGAGGAGAACCTCTCTCTCCCTCACTCTCCTTCCACTGGCCCTCACAGTTTTCCTCTGCTCTGCGCTTATTACCAGTGCAAGTGGTTTCCTTGGAGGTGGGGGAGAGGAGTAAGTGCCACAAGATTTGGTTGTAACAAGAAAATAATAAATAATAAAATTCTGGAATACAACAGCATAACATCTCCAATTCAATAGCATTCATTTAACACAAACTGAAGACAACTTATTTTGCTAGCAACTGAAATTTCTTTAAAGACTTTCCAGGAGTATATGTTGACAAGTTCCAGTGAAATATTCAAGAGGTAAGTATGTTTCCTGAAACTGTCTGCCTTCCACTATTAACTATTTTCTTTTTCAGGTTTTTCAAAGAACTTAAAATATTACCTTTTTTTCCTTTTACCTTGCAAGTACAAGGTTTCACAAACAAAAAAAATAAATAGGATAGTTTTCAGTGAAATGATGAACACAAGTTTAGAAACTTAATTCGTTAAAGCGAGAATAGGATCCTTTCCTCAGAGTATTCCCCCCTCGGTTTCTCGCAGGTTTCAGGTCTTACTCAGAAAATCAATCTTCAGCACTCAGAGCTGGGGGCATTAAACGTCTGGGCACCACTTTCTCGCGTCCGTGAGTATTTCTGTGGGTATCTTCTGTCTGTAGGTCTCTGTGTTTCGGGCCAGAGTGCACTGTCTGTATAACAGGGGGTGCAGGAAATAGCTCGCAGTTCTGCAGTCCCGGCTGCTGGTGCTGCTGGAGTGCGAGGGCGCGCTTTCATCTTCTTGAAATCTTGGGGTCCTCGGCTCCACGCCCGGCCACACCACCTACTATCCTGAGCTTCACCATATCAAAAAGAGAAACTATCTACTCTTTACAGGACTTTAATTTCAGCAAGGATCATTCACTGAAACCACTCAACCGGATGGTGAACTAACTAATAAAAAATAAACTCGTGTCCAATCTTATTTTTAACAGATACCGAAATGTGCTTTCTTTCTCTGATATGCGTCTGTCTGTTTTTGTGGTGTAGTTGCAGCCTGGATTGGCCACTGTTGGAGACAGGATGCTGGGCTCGATGGACGTTCGGCCTGACCCAGTATGGCGACTTCTTATGCTCTTAGAGAAGATTCCGGGTGGCAGAGAAATCGTCCTCAGATTTTCTCTCGCCGGTTATTAACTCGGAGATTTGGTGCAGTCCTCAAAGTGAAACTGCCCTTTCACATCAGCAGTCCCTGGGCTTCGGTCAGTGGTTACAGCTTCTGCTGTTATTGCCAGCCTCTGACCGAACAAACCCTTGGATTCAGGGTCCAGGTTCACAATTAAGCAGATTCCATTCAGGCTCCTGACTGCAGCAGGCTCCTATTTCCAGGCCTCTCTGCTGGAGAACATTAAACTGGATTTGCTTCTCCTTTTCCGTACCTTCTCTCCAATGGATCTCTTTTCCCAGGACAGCCATATCCCTGGGTTAAAATGCAACCCCTCGTCTGCCAGGGTTTAAGGACTTTCCCTTGCTAATCAATTTCTTTGCCTTCTGACCACAAACAGTAACTTTTCCTTCTCACTAGCTGCAGCCGCACAGGAAAGAAAACCCCTGGAGCCAGGAGCCACAATATGAAAATCCAAGGGGAACGACTGAGAACCAGCCCCAAAAACCATTTCTTCACAGAGGGGGTGATGGATGCCTGCAACGTCCTCCCAGAAGAGGTGGTGAAGATCCCTGGAGGCGAGAAATAGGGTAACCTATATTAACTTTAGATACAGCATTTCAGAGTGGGGGTGACCTGCACACTCTGTACTACCCTTAAGACTTGGGGTGACCAGCACAGAGCCCACACAACTAAAGCCACAAATTCGTGGCTAGGAGGTGGCATAGAGCAGTTATTTATGAGAAATGTTCGCATGTGCAGCCCAATTAGCCTTGATGTTTTGAAACAGCAGCAACATCGCTCTCCGCTTTGATGGAAGAGGAATTGGTTTTAGACAGCAGCCAATGCTGGGCTCCGTCTTTTATGATTTGGGGTACCGATACGCAGACATTTGGGAAAAAGCATTATGTAGCACAGGACTGCTGCTTCGGCCAAGTCCAAAAGCAAAGCACGTTCAAGAAGCATTGTCTGAATTATCAGGAAGACTGCTCACCCTGTAAAAATGTTGCTAGCAGTAATTTTGCTATGGGTTTGACAGCTGCTTGGTTTTGCTTGTAAATAGTACTATCCTTAACATAAGACTTGGGAGTAAACTGCACGGAGCAGCAGTTACTGCCCTTAACATAAGACTTGGGGGTAACCTGCACGGAGCGGCAGTTACTACCTTTAACATAAGACTTGGGGGTAACCTGCATGGAGCAGCCGTTACTGCCCTTAACAGAAACATGGGGGTAACCTGCACGGAGCGGCAGTTACTACCCTTAACAGAAACATGGGGGTAACCTGCACGGAGCGGCAGTTACTACCCTTAACAGAAACATGGGGGTAACCTGCACGGAGCGGCAGTTACTACCCTTAACAGAAACATGGGGGTAACCTGCACGGAGCGGCAGTTACTACCCTTAACATAAGACTTGGGGGTAACCTGCACGGAGCGGCAGTTACTACCCTTAACATAAGACTTGGGGGTAACCTGCATGGAGCAGCAGTTACTACCCTTAACAGAAACATGGGGGTAACCTGCATGGAGCAGCAGTTACTACCCTTAACAGAAACATGAGGGTAACCTGCATGGAGTGGCAATCACTATCCTTAACAGAAACATGGGGGTAACCTGCACGGAGCGGCAGTTACTCCCCTTAACAGAAACATGGGGGTAACCTGCACGGAGCGGCAGTTACTTCCCTTAACAGAAACATGGGGGTAACCTGCATGGAGCAGCAGTTACTACCCTTAACAGAAACATGAGGGTAACCTGCATGGAGTGGCAATCACTATCCTTAACAGAAACATGGGGGTAACCTGCATGGAGTAGCAGTCACTATCCTTAACAGAAACATGGGGGTAACCTGAACGGAGCGCAGTTACTACTAACCTTAACAGAAACATGGGGGTAACCTGCATGGAGTAGCAGTCACTATCCTTAACAGAAACATGGGGGTAACCTGCACAGAGAGGCAGTCACTATCCTTAACAGAAACATGGGGGTAACCTGCACAGAGAGGCAGTCACTATCCTTAACAGAAACATGGAGGTAACCTGAACGGAGCAGCAGTTACTACCCTTAACATAAGGATTAGGGTAACCTGCATGGAGCGGCAGTTACTACCCTTTTCAGAAACATAGCTG
The DNA here is from genome assembly GCF_901001135.1 of Rhinatrema bivittatum. NCBI lineage: Eukaryota > Metazoa > Chordata > Amphibia > Gymnophiona > Rhinatrematidae > Rhinatrema > Rhinatrema bivittatum. The sequence continues at coordinate 477,113,345 of NC_042618.1, forward strand.
TAACTTCATGGAGCGGCAGTTACTACCCTTAACATAAGGATTGGGGGTAACCTGCACAGAGCAGCAGTTACTACCCTTAACATAAGGATTGGGGGTAACCTGCATGGAGCAGCAGTTACTATCCTTAACAGAAACATAGATGTAACCTGCACGGAGCAGCAGTTACTATTCTTAACAGAAACATAGCTGTAACCTGCACGGAGCAGCAGTTACTACCCTTAACATGAGGCTTGGGGGTAACTTGCACGGAGCAGCAGTTACTATCCTTAACAGAAACATGGGGGTAACCTGCACAGAGCGGCAGTTACTACCCTTAACAGAAACATGGGGGTAACCTGCACAGAGCGGCAGTTACTACCCTTAACAGAAACATGGGGGTAACCTGCAGGGAGCGGCAGTTACTACCCTTAACAGAAACATAGCTGTAACCTGCACGGAGCAGCAGTTACTACCCTTAACAGAAACATGGGGGTAACCTGCACAGAGCGGCAGTCACTATCCTTAACAGAAACATGGGGGTAACCTGCACAGAGAGGCAGTCACTATCCTTAACAGAAACATGGGGGTAACCTGAACGGAGCAGCAGTTACTACCCTTAACATAAGGATTAGGGTAACCTGCATGGAGCGGCAGTTACTACCCTTTTCAGAAACATAGCTGTAACTTCATGGAGCGGCAGTTACTACCCTTAACATAAGGATTGGGGGTAACCTGCACAGAGCAGCAGTTACTACCCTTAACATAAGGATTGGGGGTAACCTGCATGGAGCAGCAGTTACTACCCTTAACATAAGGATTGGGGGTAACCTGCACAGAGCAGCAGTTACTACCCTTAACAGAAACATGGGGGGTAACCTGCATGGAGCAGCAGTTACTACCCTTAACAGAAGCATGGGGGTAACCTGCATGGAGCAGCAGTTACTACCCTTAACAGAAACATGGGGGGTAACCTGCACGGAGCAGCAGTTACTACCCTTAACAGAAACATGGGGGGTAACCTGCATGGAGCAGCAGTTACTACCCTTAACAGAAACATGGGGGTAACCTGCACGGAGCGTCAGTTACTACCCTTAACAGAAACATGGGGGTAACCTGCATGGAGCAGCAGTTACTACCCTTAACAGAAACATAGCAGTAACCTGCATGGAGCAGCAGTTACAACCCTTAACAGAAACATGGAGGTAACCTGCACGAAGCTGCAGTTACTATCCTTAACAGAAAGCATGGGGGTAACCTGCATGGAGCAGCAGTTACTACCCTTAACAGAAACATGGAGGTAACCTGCACGGAGCGGCAGTTACTATCCTTAACAGAAAGCATGGGGGTAACCTGCATGGAGCAGCAGTTACTACCCTTAACAGAAACATAGCAGTAACCTGCATGGAGCAGCAGTTACTACCCTTAACAGAAACATAGCTGTAACCTGCACAGAGTGGCAGTTACTATCCTTAACAGAAACATGGGGGTAACTTGCATGGAGCAGCAGTTACTACCCTTAACAGAAACATGGGGGGTAACCTGCATGGAGCAGCAGTTACTATCCTTAACAGAAACATGGGGGTAACCTGCACGGAGCAGCAGTTACTACCCTTAACATAAGGATTGAGGGTAACCTGCACGGAGCAGCAGTTACTATACTTAACATAAGGATTGAGGGTAACCTGCACAGCGCAGCAGTTACTATCCTTAACATAAGAATTGGGGGTAACCACAAAGCAGTAGTTACCACCCTTAACATAAGGATTGGGGGTAACCTGCACAGAGCAGCAGTTACTACCCTTAACATAAGGATTGGGGGTAACCTGCACGGAGCAGCAGTTACTACCCCCTGACATAAGGATTGAGGGTAACCTGCACAGCGCAGCAGTTACTATCCTTAACATAAGAATTGGGGGTAACCACAAAGCAGTAGTTACCACCCTTAACATAAGGATTGGGGGTAACCTGCACAGAGCAGCAGTTGCCACCTTGTACAGCTTGCTGGGCAAACTGAATGGACCATTTGGTCTTCTGCCCACTGTTACTATGTTACTGTGCTTCTGGTCCTCTCCAAATCTCTCTCCAATCTGCTCCAAACTGTTCATTTTCCACGTGCGGAAGCAATAAACACAAGCACTGCTCAGTTAAACTGCTTATTTACTTTTCTTTCCTGTCCAACAGACCGATGCAATAAGGTGCATTCAGCTGTACACACACTTGAATGCACATTTTGTGAGCATAAACCCTGCTGTCAATGCAGGAAGGAGTTTTACGCTCAGAAAATTGTGCAGTCCAGCTTAGCAGTAACTATTCCTCCCCGACGCAGAGAGGTGTGGTGATCTAACCCAAGTTTTCTTAACACTGGAAATGTTACTCCTGGCCAGAGGTGAAGTATAGTTTCCGGCGTTAGTGGGAGAAGTGGCTGGGCCAGGTCCAGGATCTACTGCAGGCCGGCTGGGCCTGAGGATTCCCCGTACAGGAGCAGTACAAGCTTCATGGCAGAGCAGGACAAGCCACCTGCCCCTTGGGTTGAGCTGCAGGTTCTGGTGGCAGGCAAGACTTTTTTTTGCTGTGGTACCTGACAGGCTGGGGTCAGGGCTGGCAGCAGTCAGGAAAGGTTAGAGTCCAAGCACAGGGCAGGGGAGGAGGAGATCAGGCGAGGTGAAAAGTCTGTTCCAAGTCAGCAGCAAGAAGACAGTCTGAAGAGGCTAATGAGAAGGTGAGAAAAGGCAGGAACAGGGTAGCACACTTAGTGAGAACAGGGTAAAACTTGATATCCTGGATGAATGTCGGTATATAAAAATTTTAAATAAATAAATAAAATATAAATAAATAAAACTACACAAGCAGGAGCAGGGTCAAACAGGCATGCTGTGCAGGGTTTGGACAGGCTAGGCAGGCTACTGGGACAAGACAAGGACCAGACAGGGGGAACAAGTAGACATAAGGCAGAGCAGAACTGGAACAGGGTGCAGGGCAAGGAACATACAAGGGCACCTGGACACTGGGAGATCCCAGGAGCAGGAGGGCTGCTGAGAGGACAAGGACAAGGATGGGAGAGGGACACTGGAACAGAGCAAGGGAAACATAAACATGGGCAAGGACTAAAGGCAAGCAAGGTACAGACAGGCGACAAAGAGCCCTAGCCAGGCCACAAGGCAAGTCAAGACCAGAAGGCCCAAAGGCCACAAGGCAAGGCAAGGAGGCCACTAGGGCCACACAGTAACAGGGCAAGGAGGCCACAAGGGCCACACAGTAACAGGGCAAGGAGGCCACTAGGGCCACACAGTAACAGGGCAAGGAGGCCACAAGGGCCACACAGTAACGGGGCAAGGAGGCCACTAGGGCCACACAGTAACAGGGCAAGGAGGCCACAAGGGCCACACAGTAACAGGGCAAGGAGGCCACTAGGGCCACACAGTAACAGGGCAAGGAGGCCACAAGGGCCACACAGTAACAGGGCAAGGAGGCCACTAGGGCCACACAGTAACAGGGCAAGGTGGGCCAAAGCAAGGAGCTGAGGTAACTCAATGATGAGGCCCTGAGTTGTGAGAGAGACAGAGTTTAACAGGACGGGCCTTGCTGCGTCATGGAGCCATCAAGGAGGCGGCTCAGTGAGGCCCCCTGGTGGCGGGAGGATCGTTACAGCAGGCGTGGGAATGCCAGACAACCCTGGCCCTGTGCTTACCGGCCAGCTCGTCGGTCGGTCCGAGCAAGGCAGCAGGGTGGGGGAGGAAGGGGGAGAGCCTCCTCCTGCTGCTGCTCTCGTAGGCGCATTTACCGTCTCTCAACACCGGGCCCCGTCTCCCAAATCCAGCCGGCTCCTCAGGCTCATCTACGCCTTCCAAACCGCTCTGGTTTTTAGACTAAACAACGTAAGTTTCATGGCCAGCTGCAATTATAGGGATTTGTATTTATTTAGAGATTTTATATCCCGTCGTTCCATGCAAAGGTCACAACGGTTTACAGAAGTAACTTTCATAGCTACAACTGATTTGTCAGGCTCTGCCACTTCACGCTCAGTGGACCTCCTCCCCGCCGCGAGTTAAAATGCATCTTCGGCCTATGCTGAATGCACATTTTCCAGTCTATCTGCTCTTTCAAGCCCTTGGTGCATCAGTACAGCACCGGCTTGCCGCTTCAGGAATTGATAAAATACTCCAGCGCAGATTACTGCATCGGCCCGCCGGTGGTCTTTCAGTTTGCCTTTTCTTCCTGAAGAAGGCTCTACAGGTCATCAAGCAAGTTAAAAATCGAACACAGGATCTCTCTGTGAAAGCTAATGCAGCTCTCTCTCCCAGGACCAGGAAACGACATTAGTGTTATTTTTTAACTCGGTTACGTTAGGACTCAGAGGCCCATCTTTAATTATTTCCCTGTGACTTTCAGGCCTGGGTGTATAAACCATTTATAACACCTCTACGGATACAGACTCCTCTCAGTTCCTCCCCTTCCATTCACGCCAGCCACCGATAATACTTCCAGCTTCCAGCCATCTCCTTTCTTAACTGCACATCTCCCTAAGTATGGTTTTCTTTTATCCTCTCTCTCTCCTGATTTATCTCGGCACGGCCCAGTACCGCTGGGTAGATTCAGGAGCGCTCTGCCGTCTACAACCCACAGAAATCCCACAGAGAGTGGATCAGCCCAGGACCACAGTGAAGCCACCGCGGCTCCTCCGAGCTGGGCCTCTGCTTTCTCCGAGACGGATGGATTTTATAAACCAAGGTGACACGACTCAAGAAAAATGTAATTCCTCAGGATTGGTAGGAGAGGAACGAAGGGAAGATAAAAAATGAAATTTTAAGTTTAAGACAGAACAAGTAAGCCTGTCGGCAACTTGTCTAAATATATTGAACAAATGCGATAAATCATGCGATGTACATTTGCAGACATACGCATGGGTGTGCGCTGCATGCACGTAGTTCACTCTTTGTAGAGATATAAGGCAAACTGTTCTTATTTATTCATTCATATTCTGCCTTACACCACATGTTCTAAAGCGATTAACAAAATAAAAAACAGATATAAAAATACTGTGCAAACAGAAATACAGGCAGTAGGAATAGCAAATGAAACATGCACAATCAAAATATCCTAACAATGGTTCAGGCTCAAACTAAATGAATGGGAAAAGCCAAAAAGGATGTTCACTTGAAGGCTTTCTAAATTTGCAGCAAGTCCTCTCCAGCACTTGGCAGCTGAGATTCAATGCCAAGAAGTGCAAAGTCATGCATATGGGGAGTGGAAATCCGAATGAACTGTATTCGATGGGGGGGGAAAGGCTGATGTGCACGGAGCAGGAGAGGGACCTTGGGGTGATGGTGTCTAATGATCTGAAGTCGGCGAAACAATGCGACAAGGCGATAGCTAAAGCCAGAAGAATGCTGGGCTGCATAGAGAGAGGAATATCGAGTAAGAAAAGGGAAGTGATTATTCCCTTGTACAGGTCCTTGGTGAGGCCTCACCTGGAGCACTGTGCTCAGTTCTGGAGACCGTACCTTCAAAAAGACAAAGACAAGATGGAGGCGGTACAGAGAAGGGCGACCAGGAAGGTGGAGGATCTTCATCGGATGACGTACGAGGAGAGATTGAAGAATCTAAATATGTACACCCTGGAGGAAAGGAGGAGCAGAGGTGATATGATACAGACTTTCAGATACTTGAAAGGTGTTAATGATCAAAAGACAACGACAAACCTTTTCCGAAGGAAAAAAATCAGCAGAACCAGGGGTCACGATTTGAAGCTCCAGGGAGGAAGATTCAGAACCAATGTCAGGAAGTATTTCTTCACGGAGAGGGTGGTGGATGCCTGGAATGCCCTTCCGGAGGATGTGGTGAAGACCAGAACTGTGAAGGACTTCAAAGGGGCGTGGGATAAACACTGTGGATCCATAAAGTCAAGAGGCTGCCAATGAAGAGTGGGTGACTCGCCAGAATGATGGCTACTTGCCTGGAGTCAATACCCTTATTAAATAAACATACACAGGCTTACGGTGACTCCAACATCCCTCTAAGCTTCAACAGCAAGAGGAAATGTGGAAAAAAAGGATTCACACTCACAAAGAGGGGAGTAGCTGGCTTGTTACGGCGGTTACTACCCCAAATCAAATAAGCCTGATACTTCACTTTCAATGCATATACAGCAAAGTTCTCTGATTCAACGGCAGGGGAGAAGAAAAACTGATACTTCACACATCCAGCAGAGCTCTCTGCTTCAACGGCAGGGGAGAAGAAAAGAGGGTTCGCACTCACAAAGCGGGGAGTAGCTGGCTTGTTACGGCGGTTACTACCCCAAACCAAATGTGCCTGATACTTCACTTTCGATGCACATCCAGCATGGCTCTCTGCTTCAGCGGCATGGGAGAAGACTTATACGTCACACACATCCAGCATAGCTCCCTGCTTCAACAGCAGGGGAGAAGAAAAACAACCAATAAGGGCTAATAACATAGTCTGGGTAAAACAAATAAGCATGGGTGCAGCTTGCTTATTGCGGCGGCTACTACCCCTAACGAATCAAGCTAGATATTTCACTTGGATGCAGCTCCATCACTGCTCTCTACATTAAAGGTGGGGGTGGAAGGGAAATAGAACCAAGAGCTAAGAGAAACAGATAAGTATGAGAGAAAATATGTGTGAAGCTTGCTGGGCAGACTAGATGGGCCATTTGGTCTTCTTCTGCCGTCATTTCTATGTTTCTATGTTATGTTTCTATTAACGGAGGAGCATTGCACAATATAGGAGCAAGCACGAGGAACTTGTAACCCAGCATCCTGATACCAAGGCTGGCCAGTGGCAGCTTTTCTGCAGAGCACAGGGGGCATATGATAGAGGTCTGCAAAATCATGAAAGGACTTGAACAGGCAAATGCAAATCCATTATTTACTCTCTCGGACAACAGAAGGACCAGGGGGCACTCCATGAAGTTAGCAAGTAGCACATTTAAAACAAATCAGAGAAAATTATTGTTCACTCAGCGCATAGTTAAGCTCTGAAATTCATTGCCAGAGGATGTGGTTACAGCAGTTAGTGTAACTGGGATTAAAAAAGGTTTGGATAAATTCCTAGAGGAAAAATCCATAAATTGCTGTGATGGTAATTAATAAGCAATAGTAGCTTGTGATTTATCTAATGTTTAGGTACTTGGACTTGGATTGGCCTCTGTTGGAAACAGGATGCTGGGCTTGATGGACCCTTGGTCTGACCCAGTATGGCACGTTCTTATGTTCTCACAGTAAAAGCGTCTTCCTTCAAAGCCTTTAACAGCAGCAGTAATACCTCAAGCTGTACCCTCTTGGTACCAGGCAGTGAGTATAGATGAGATGGACCCGGCACCACAGGCTCATACTTACAGGGGCCTGAAATCAGCTGGGCAGCAGAGGTGGCAGTTATTGCCAAACCGGTACAAACTGAGTTGCAGTCATCCACGCCTGAACCGATATTGTAGCGTCAGTGGCAGGAAGCAGATATTTAAAATATCTCACCATTCGCACCTGGCAATAGTTTTAAAGCAATGGTTCTCAGTCCAGGTCTCAGGATGCACCCAGCCAGTCTGGCTGTCAGCACATCTGCAATGAATATGCTTGACATCGATTTGCAGACAATGGAGGCAGTGCATGTGAATCTCTCTCATGCATATTCATTGTGGATATCCTGAAAACCTGCCTGACGGGGTTGAGAACCGCTGTGTTAAAGCGCAGACATTTCCAGCAATGGGAAGTCCCATGGGAGGGTAGTTAGGGTCCATCCCCATAACAGTGGCCTCCGTGGCTGTGTAAAGCCTATCTAGGTGTCTCCATGAGGGACCGCCGGAGCAGGGGCTGTCACTCTCCCGGCTCCCAGGGCTGCCTCCTTCTCCGCTTGCTTTCCTAGTTGGAGAATGATTGCTCCAGGAGGGACCTGGACAGCCCTTTTCCTAGTCTATGGCACAAGGAAGGCTTATCTGGGAGATGGAAGCTATCAACCTTGTGTTTCCGTTTTTCAAATGAAGAGATGCACTTGTGAGTCTCAGGCAGGCTTCCAAGTAATGAAGAGGCCTGTTGGAAAGAGAACAAGGTTCTTACCAATTCATTTAAGAAACACTAGACGCAGAATTTCTTTACTTGTGGATGCATGGCTGCTCTACCAGTTGTTGTTTTTTTCTGTATTTGTGCACCACTGAATTCTACTTTTCTCTTCAGTAAAATCTAATGTTTTGTTTTCGAACAACAATCTTTGCCCATGGGCTGCTAAGTGAGAGACTGTACCATGTGATTCCCTTGCACCTTTCAGCCACACTGCCCCCCAGTGGAAGAATCCTGGGACTGCAGCAAGTTGGTTAATGTTCTGTAGAACTTCAAGGTGGCCCCTTGCCTTTTTCAGGGAGGACCCTGAGGAAAGAGAGTGAAATAAGGCTCTAGAGTCCCTGGCTTTCAAATCCATCATCTGGACAGAGGGAATATTAACAAATGGGCCTTAGAGGAAGCTGCAAAAAGCAAGTGAATTTCAGAAGATTTCTGCTCGTCCCTGGGACCTTCATGCAGACCTAGTCAGTACAGCATAAAAGAGAATCAGCTGCCACTCTCGTTCCCTTCCCTCCCCGGAACCAGATCAGGACTCATCCATTTCCTTGGGAAAATGCAGACCGTAAATCTGTGCTGCTGCTTTTGGAGATCATGGAAAGGTTGCACGGGATGGATTCATATTGTTTCTGAAGTACCAGGAGCACACGAAGCATTGTGCAGATGTGGGGAGCTGTAAGAAGAGCTCAAGGTCATTTCAGAAAAAACAAGTAATTGAAGAAGATGCAAAAACGGTGAAGAATGTAGAACTGTCCCCTGAAGATCCCGTCTTCGCATGCGAGAACACTCAGCGCTATCTCTTATTGGGTTGTGCGATAGAAAAATCAGCATCACCCAAATCACAAGAAGAGAGAAGGCCCACGAATATCTTGCAGACCTAACATTTACTGAGGCGCATAGAAAAGGCACTGTCAGCAGGAATCAAAAAACATTAAGAACTCTTCGGGGAGAAATGATCAAGTTTTGGTGTTAAAGATTTAGACTGGGAAATAATTTCACCATAGGTTCTGCAGAGAGTGAAGTATTTAAGTTCAGGTCACTAATCACATTTTGATCTTCTGCTAAGGGAACGTGAGGAAGGTTCGGAGGATGTTGCACTGAGTTGGATCCCAGGCAATGCAGGCAGAAGGTCTGAATGGAGCCAGATCCCCTGCCACCCCCTCCAGCCTGCACTCCTCAAGTATAATCACGCCCAGAGCTTTCTATCTGGGCCTAGGGACAAAGGGGGCTCTTTGTTACCGAGCTTTGGTGAGGCTGGGAACTACTAGAGTGCGCTCCAGATAGGACTAAACCGCAGAGCACAGAGGGCTGAGGATGTGGCAAAGGAAACTACGAGGTCCTGCAAAGAAGAAGGTTAAGAGAGGCTCTGTGCGTCTACCTCAAGTTTGTAACACAGTGATGAAGTCAATCAATAAAAACAAAGTAAACAGAGTGTCTTTCCTGTCAAATTTGGGACCATGTTACCCTCTTCAAGAAGGACTTAAGCTTAAATACATTTCCAATAGTTCTGACTAGTCCTTGCATCCTGTGCAGGAACGCAACCAACACAGAGAGCTCTGCCCTTCATCTTAGTAAATTGTTGACTTGGTTTTTGCCGCCCATTAACCTAAATATCAGGAACGGTCGTTATTTTTACCAGGGATAGCAAAATTTTAGATATGGTTTGATGCTACCAAAACTCCGTCACAGACTGGGAGATGCATCAAGTGCTTTAGAATGCGTTAAGCAGTCTATTTATTTATTTATTTAAAGGCTTTTCTATACCGATGTTCATGTACTGGTACAGATCACATATTTATTATTATTTTATTATTATTTATTATTTTTATTATTTTTATTATTTATTTATTTATTTAAAGGCTTTTCTATACCGATGTTCATGTACTGGTACAGATCACATATTTATTATTATTTTATTATTATTTATTATTTTATTATTTTTATTATTTATTTATTTATTTAAAGGCTTTTCTATACTGATGTTCATGTACTGGTACAGATCACATATTTATCACCTAACAGAGCGTTATCATGGCCTAGGCCCGATCCCTGAACCTCGCCCCAGTCACGTGACAGCTCGGCGTGCAAGGGGGTGCCCCGGCCCCATCGCTGGACCAGATTCGTAATTTTAAGGTTCAGGGGGTGCGGGAGAGGGTAAGGGGGGTTCCTGGAACCCCAGTTTTGAACTTCACACTAATTACTTTTATTTACAGGTTCGGGAGGGGCATCACCATTTGTGAATGTTACTTTTTTTTTTTAAATGGAGGATTTGGGGTCACCTCAAATGACAGCCCCAGGTTGAGCCAGGGGTCAGCCCTGACCCCCACTTAACCTTTATTTTTTAGCTGTGGCACTTGTTTTTATTTTTGGGTAGTGGCCCTATAAAGTGATGTAGGTCCCATGAGGTTGGGGCCACCATCGCACCTAAAGGGCACCGCAGTGTTTGATCACAAGACATAAGATCGGGCCACACAGCTGTAATCTGTTTTTGGAGAGAGGACCCTGCCTACAATAATGGGACCCCTCCCGTGAAAAACATTGTGGCTTAGTGGCTGTAGGCCAGAGTTTACTCTGATGTTATAAAGCTTAACAATATGATCTCCTTGCTCACTGCTGTGTTTTGATTTGAGTTCAAATTTGCAGATGATACAAAATTGTTCAGAGTAGTTAAATCACAAGCAGATTGTGATAAATTGCAGGAGGACCTTGCAAGACTGGAAGATTGGGCATCCAAATGGCAGATGAAATTTAATGTGGACAAGTGCAAGGTGATGCATATAGGGAAAAATAACCCATGCTATAATTACACAATGTTGGGTTTCATATTAGGTGCTACAACCCAAGAAAGAGATCTAGGCATCATAGTGGATAACACATTGAAATTGTCAGCTCAGTGTGCTGCAGCAGTCAAAAAAGCAAACAGAATGTTAGGAATTATTAGGAAGGGAATGGTTAATAAAACAGAAAATGTCATAATGCCTCTGTATCGCTCCATGGTGAGACTGCACCTTGAATACTGTGTACAATTCTGGTCGCCGCATCTCAAAAAAGATATAATTGCGATGGAGAAGGTACAGAGAAGGGCAACCAAAATGATAAAGGGGATGGAACAGTTCCCCTATAAGGAAAGGCTGACGAGGTTAGGGCTGTTCAGCTTGGAGAAGAGACGGCTGAGGGGGGATATGATAGAGGTCTTTAAGATCATGAGAGGTCTTGAACGAGTAGATGTGACTCGGTTATTTACACTTTCGGATAATAGAAGGACTAGGGGGCATTCCATGAAGTTAGCATGGGGCACATTTAAAACTAATCGAAGAAAGTTCTTTTTCTCTCAACGCACAATAAAGCTCTGGAATTTGTTGCCAGAGGATGTGGTTAGTGCAGTTAGTGTAGCTGGGTTCAAAAAAGGTTTGGATAAGTTCTTGGAGGAGAAGTCCATTAACTGCTATTAATCAAGTTTACTTAGGGAATAGCCACTGCTAATAATTGCATCAGTAGCATGGGATCTTCTTAGTGTTTGGATAATTGCCAGGTTCTTGTGGCCTGGTTTGGCCTCTGTTGGAAATAGACTGCTGGGCTTGATGGACCCTTGGTCTGACCCAGCATGGCAATTTCTTATGTTCTTAAGATGAGGCAGACAACCTGAGCCTACCAGTGACCTCCCTTAACCTCCTTTCAGTTATTTGGATTTTTCTCCACTCACAGGTCTAAGACCATCTTGGCAAGAAACATCTTCTGGGCAGGGGCATTGGATTGGTTACTTGTTTAGTTAGGCTCTATGTGAACAGGCTGGTCTGGCGAATTCTTCTCAAGAACGTGCTTGTGGTGTGGGCAAGAAGTAACATGAGCTCACCCAACATATAAGATGGAGCAGGACATGTTACTGAATCTGACGGGTCTCCATCGATTCACACAGCATTTTTACAGCTATGCCTGGGATTTCCATCTGCGTAGCTAAGGACCTGCTGATTTTTCTGGACATCTACATGGACTTCAGGTCCTGAGCTTATTCGAGGCCCTAACAAAAAGGATAAAGGAACTGAAAACTTTGGAGACTGCACAAGAATGTAGTTGCTGATAATGCCAGCAAAAGGCAGCTGTGACAAAAGGCAGGAGCACCAACAAATTGCAAAAGACTTGCAAACGTCAAAAAACTTCATAAAAATGGAGCATGCAGGAGCTGTGTTAAGAATACATACGACGCTGCTCCAAGCGAATCAAGAAGAGAATCGTCTTCCTTCTGTGCAGTGAAAGGAAAAATGCTTTGTCTCTATGTTACGATGCTGCTCACGGGCACAACCGCGAACAGCCTCTCACCTTCCCCGGCCGACGCCGAGCCTGTCTCACTGCGGCGGGTGAGCCACCCCTGATGCCGCCTTTCCCCATGCGGCGGGAGTGCCACCGTCGTCCTCTCCCCACGGCCTGGAGGCCGCTGACATCACTGCTCCTCTCCGTGGCCCGGGTGCTGCCTGTGCCACTGTTCTCAGCGTGGCAGGGGAGCCGCTGCTGTTGTTCCCTCTGACGGGGCAGCTGCCACCGACACAGCCCTTCTTCCACGGCAGGAGTGCCACCACCAGCCTTCTTTACGTGACCTGGGTGCCGCTGACACCGCCGATGCTGCTCCTGCTCTGTCCCGGCCCTGGCTTTTCCTTAGGCGCACGGCCGTGTCTCTCTACTGTATTTAACGGGCCCACGGCGGGAAAAGCCCTGTGGCCCTGCTTGATGACATCACCCTTCTTCAGCCCTATAAAAGGGCTCCTCGCCAGTCCCTCGTTGCCTTCACATGGAGCTTGCCTGCACCTGGATGATCTGCTCCAGCTCTTCATCCAGGAGGCTTCTGAGGTCCATTGTCTCTCCTTCAAGGTCCTCTGTTTATCGTGGGAGCTCCCTTGTCTTTGTCCATTGTTCCTGGTCTATCATCAGATCATGCGTCCTTGTCTGTCTCGTGCCTTGACATTCCTCTCTCCAGATGTTCCTGTCTCCAGATGTCTTAGTCTACTCCGGTTCCTCTCTTCGGATGTCCCTGTCTTTGAAGGCTCCAGTTCTTCCGTCCCTGTCTCCAGTTGTTCCAGTGCTTCAGTCCCTTATCCTCTGGTTCCTGGCTCCAGGTTCCCAGTCTGGAGTCACCCGCCGGACTCTGCCTCCAGATGACCACCCTGTGAGTAACTCCATATCTGATCTGGTGTCCTGTACCCGGTCATTGGAGCACTGTTCCGGCTGGATTCTTCTTCAAGCGCTGCTTGCATTCCTTTTTCGTCCTGAACTTCAGGCCTGCGCTTGTCCCGCTCCCCGTGTGGTCTGCAACCAGCCTCTTCAGGTTGTGTAGGGCGCACAGTGGAAAGGGTGGTCTGCGACCAGCCCACAGGAGGCTGCCTAGGGCCCCCTGAGGGGTAGTGCCTGCCTGAGTCTCCAAGTGCCTCGTCTTGTCCAAGTCTCCAAGCGCCTATGTCTCATCCTTGTTCCAGAGTCATCGCCTGTCCTTGACCTCTGTCTGTCCTGTCGCACCTGCCGTTCCCAGGTGGCGGGTCCCAAAGGGCTTTCGAGTGGCCAGAGGGCTACCCCAGAGACCAGCAGTGAATTCCTGGGTCTCTCCTGGTGCGTTAGGTTTTGGCAGAGGTCAGAATGCTCCAAGTCTTCAGCCTGTCCACCCATGCTCGGATGAGCCTTGCCTGCCTTGGCCCTTCTCTGGGGTTGAGCCGTGGCCCAAGGGCACACTCTCCTGAATAGGGACTGCTCCCTCGTGCTCCCCAACATTCTAGAAGAAAAGCACCTTCCCTCCTCGAGTATAGTGCAGCAAAATGAAGAATTCTTCGTCTCTAGAAGAGAAGCACCGTCCCTCCCCATCTATAGTGCAGCGAATTGAAGAATGCTTCATCTCTAGAAGAGAAGGACCTTCCCTCCCCAAGTATAGTGCAGCAGAAAGAATGCTTCATCTCTAGAAGAGAAGCACCTTCCCTCCCCGAGTATAGTGCACCAGAAAAAATGCTTCATCTCTCAGCCCTTTCTTGTAGATCTCCTGGCTATCAACCATCATTCTACTGCCCTTTCACATGGTCCCACCCTCTTCTCAGGGTGATTCCCAGGTCACAGCTTTGCTTGTCCTTACTTAACCCTTGAGTATATAATTTCTGACTTCCTTAGATTATAATAAATTGCTCAGCAAAGGCCAGTCTAATCCCCAGCCCTTACCATCAGTGAAAGGATTACTCATCGTTCTCACTCTCATTTGCTGTAATGACAATGCTTAGAAACACCAAACCCTCATAATTATGAGGCTTAACTCTAATTCAGCTTAGTATTTCCTTCCCTATTGCTTCACATTTTGCTGTTCATTTGTAATCATTCCTCTGTTTGATTCAATGTTGTTATGTGCACTCTGGCTATTCCTTGGGTTTTATTATCTTTTATCAATGTGCTTATGCATTCTCATGTTAAGAGAGAGATTATTTAAATTAAACCATGCACACATTTGTTGCTTCTCTCTTCTTGTAGTAGCACAGGATTCTGCATTTTGATTTCAGTTGAGATAAGCACATTCCTGGGGCAGGAACCGGAAGGGCCTTGCTGTCTCTTATCTGTTGTCATTGTCTCCTTAGCTGTTTTTAGCAAAAAGGTTGTTCAGCCCAGATTTGTCCTGGTTACTTTCTCCTTCAAAAACTCTTGATGGTGATTCAGGATAAACGAGGTTGAATCCGAAATCTACCAGGTCCCAAAACTCCACAGACCCTTCAAAATAGCAAGAAATGGAACTGTGCAGCCACCAGGCTGAAATCTCCTTCAATGCAGGGATTTTCAGAAAAGCCAGCAGCATCTCGAGCAAAATCCCAGCCACTCCTGCAAGGTCTACGGGGGTCAAGATATGGCTTCTTTATTGTTATAAAGATCCTCCTTTGTCCTTTTAACTCCAGTTTAATTGGAACCAGGACAAAGATCCTGGCGCTATGAGCCTTCAGTTGCAACTACTGGGTGGGGTGGGGGTGAAGTTTCTCCTATTTTAATAGTCCCCCCCCCCTCCCACTGTTCCCAGACTGCTCCTTTCTGTGATTGTGCTGAGGCCTGGACCTACCTTCTGGAATGCTGTAAATCCAGCCACCATAACGAGTGCGCCATAATGACGACCCTTCCTTCCCAGGGCTGTCAGCACACACCTCAGCCAACCCAGGGTGTGGAAGGTCTGATCTGAGAACTGAAGCAGGGGTCCTCCGCAGCACTGCCACTAAGACACAGGACTAGCCACAAGACGTGGAGTTCTATTAAGAAACCAAACGGGAGATGTCGGAAATGAGTGGCCTGGATAAAAGGTGAGGTGGGGCTCTAGGGTGGATGCAGAAACGCTCTCTCCGATACCTATTGGAATAAAATGTATTTTTTTCCCCATATCGACGATGCCGCATACCAAGAGAAAAGCGAAATTGAGAGAAGCTTTGGCTTCCTCTCCGGTACCTTCATCTGAATCTTCTCAACCACGGATAGAGATGTTTTTTTGCGATTCCTCTACAAATACCGGAGGGAAGGGCCACGTATGTGGCTGGTGAGGAGCGAACGCCAGTCCTTATGGCCGAGGAAATATCGATAAGCCCCGGAGCCCCAGTGATCCCCCCTCCTCATTCAGCTGCTTTTGCTGATGTTTCGGAGGAATCGTCATCTTCATTGAAGAAAATAGAGTTAAATCATGGGACTTTGTTTGCCCCGTGAAGTGACTTCATTTTGGCACAAACTTCGGAGAATCTCTGTAAGGGAGATTCCAAGGGCGTTTTGGAAAAGTTGCTGCCTGTTAGCGGAGAGATGGTTGTGGGGAACCCCTCAGAAGGAGGAGAAGGGGAACCAAAGGTACGTTTGATTATTCAGCCCTCATTGACTCGACCTTCAGTAATTACTTTAGAAGCGATATGGAATAACATCTTTGGAAAAAGCAATATGTTCCTTAACACAAGCCATGAAAGAAAATACAACGAATACAGAGAAAGTGGAATCGCAAATAATAGTGGCAGCTATTAAAATAAAAGAGTTGGACACTTATAACAATAGTCAAACCAACTGGTTGAATTGCAATAAACATACAATGTAAATTCCTCATCATAAACCATATTATTCTTAATGTTGTATTGTTACTGAATAATAATGGCACATCTATGTAATTTATGAGCTATATTTTCCTTGATATATGTGCCCTACAGTAAACCGTTATGATGGTAAATAACTTAATGATGGTATATAAAAACTCTTAAATCAATCAATAAATAAATAAATAAATGTCATCTGTAGAAGCAGTACAAGCGAAGTTAATACAGTCAGATACTGGTCACCTTAAGAAATTGGCAAATTTAGAGAATATATTGAGAGGTTTAAATTTAAGGATCCTGAATTTTCCTTACTAGAAATTGATATCCCCTCGTGATATTTTCAGCAATTATCTTATAAAGATCCTTAAATTACCCAAAGAAGCAATTCCGGCAATCACAAAATTTTTTTACTTGCCATCATCCTTGAAAGAGACACAGGCTGACCAGGTACAAGATAATATTTTAAATATTTTAAATATTTTGGAACTTTCTTGTGAAACAGATATTCAAACCAGAGCAACTCTGCTCGTAACGTTTGCGTTTCCATCAGAAAGAAATTTGATATTAAGAAGTTTTCTTCGAAATCAAGCTCATCTGTTTCATGGCCAGAAGATCTGGATGTATCCAGATATAACAAAAACTACACCAGAGAGGCGTAAGGAGTTCTTGACAATGAGAGCTGAAATGCTAGCACTCGGAGCCAGGTTTAAATATCCGTGTAAATGTTTAATTAACTATCAAAATTCAAATTATGTTTCTTGAAACATCTCAATTACGTGCATTTGTGGATTCACACTCCTAAAATTGTTCTGAGGGATGATTGGGGGGAAAAAGTAGTTATTGTAGGGAAACCTAGAACTTGATTCTTTAGAAAAGATTGTTCTTTGTAGTCGCTCCAATATTCATCAGTGGTCTCCCTCCATTTCCTCATAAATATATGGAGGTACTTTATTTTTGCTATTGTTAATTATTTCAGTTTCCTGGATTATTAAGAACTGATTGTAAAAGTATCTCATATTTTATTTATTTATTTAGCATTTTTTTTTATATTTATTTTATATTTATGTATTAAATTATGTATTATGTATATATGTATTAAAGTCCTGTTTCCCTATATTTTTTTTTTTTTTTTTTTATAGTTTATTGAATTTCTTTCAAACATTTTACAATGCAAAAAGGAAAAAGAAAATATTGCTTCACATCAATCAAGGGTTTAAGAAAACATACATTTGCCCACTTCATGTCATGTGGATACAATAATCAGCCCACTTTATGGGGAGTATAATAAAGAAAAACTTGTTACACAAAAAATAATATCTCATATTAATGAGTTCTTTTAGGAGATTGCCTTTTAATTATTCCAGATTCCCCTTTCATGGAGGGGGGTTCTTTGTCTATCCACCCTTGTCTGCAAGAAATGTTTCTAAATGAGGTGGTTCCAGAAACACAAATCTATTACTCTGATAAGTAACTAAACATTTGCAGGGGAATTTGAGAAAAAAGGTGGCTCCCAAGGCAACCACCCTCTGTTTCAAATTCAAAAACTGTTTCCGCCTCATTTGAGTGTCTTTGGAAACGTCCGGAAACACTTGAATTTTCTGACCACAAAATAAGATTTCTTTATTTCTAAAGTATCTCTGGAGAATGAGGTTTTTCTCATTTTCCAAACCAAAAGTCACTAACAATGTGGCTCTTGATTGGATATTATCATTGGATGATTCCAGGAAATCAGTTAAATTGGGACTAGCTGGTACTAAAACATCAATACCACCTTCAGGTGTTGAGAGATCCCTTTTTTTTATAGGTAAATAAAACATTTTAGAAATTGTTAATTCCTTGGTTATACCCAAAATTTCCCTAGCATATTTACTTAGTAATTCTTGTGCAGATATTAGTCTGATACATGGGAAATTTAGAAACCTCAAATTATTTCTCCTTAGAATGTTCTCATATCCCTCTAACTTCTTGTACATAATTAAAGAATCCTTTATACATGCTGTACTGGTAGCTTGTAGAGTTGCAACTTGTGACAGATTTGACTCTGTCACAGTTTCTAAGTAAACAATTCTTTTATTGTGGTCCTCCAATTGTTTCTTAGTTTCCAATGCCGTAGTGGTGGACTGACTCATGGAAAGGGATAATAACCTTTCCATTTTAGAAACCACCCTCCATACATCCACCAGTGTGATGTTATCAGGGGGGACTTCTTCATCATTTAAATCACTAGGAAACACATGTCCCAAATCACTATCATTATTATTTCTAGTCCCTTCCTGTAGTCCTGGTATCTGAACTCTGGGTCCCGGCGATGTTAATGCCTCAATCCTAGGGTCAGACCCTCCACTGGCCCCACTATTCCCAGCAGTTACATTAGGGGACTGGTCGGTGGCTGGACTACCGGAGGCTCCTGATGAAAAAGAGATGTCCGGTATGACTTCTCTAGTGTTCTGACTCACCCTCCGAATAAGATGTTGATCCATCGGGCCTGTGACGTCTCCTCTTACAGGTGTTGATATCGCCATCTTAATTTTTCTTTTCTTTCCCATCCAAACGTAGGAAATATCCAACGATGAAAGAGTCAGAAAAAGGAAAAAAAAAATCGCCCAGGGGCGCGCCCCTTTGGCGCGCGGCTTCGGCGCGCCGGCGGCTGCGCGCCGCTGTCCTCGGTTTAAATAGGGGACAGCAGCGCGATGATGACGTCACGGAAGGCGGGGTCTGGACACTGCTCCTCCGTCTCGGCGTCCCTTCTGCCGTGCGGCTCACACCGCGCCTCGATATTACCAGCGCGGCTCTCCTCCAGGTCAGCTCCCGTTTCTCCGCCGCTGTCCTCGGTTTAAATAGGGGACAGCAGCGCGATGATGACGTCACGGAAGGCGGGGTCTGGACACTGCTCCTCCGTCTCGGCGTCCCTTCTGCCGTGCGGCTCACACCGCGCCTCGATATTACCAGCGCGGCTCTCCTCCAGGTCAGCTCCCGTTTCTCCGCCGCTGTCCTCGGTTTAAATAGGGGACAGCAGCGCGATGATGACGTCACGGAAGGCGGGGTCTGGACACTGCTCCTCCGTCTCGGCGTCCCTTCTGCCGTGCGGCTCACACCGCGCCTCGATATTACCAGCGCGGCTCTCCTCCAGGTCAGCTCCCCCTGTTTCCCTATATTTAATTTGGTTCCTTGTAAAGGCAATGCCTAACTGACAGTTCCCTGTCAGAGTTCAAGTTTTGTGTAAACCGATACAATGTGCAAACGGTTGTCGGTATATAAAAAAAATGCAAAATAAATAAATAAATAAATATTTATATTTATTTATATTTATTTTGTCTACAAGTTATGCTTGTATGTAAATTTGAAATGCATATAAAAATACCATTAAAAAAAAAAAGGTGAGGTGAAGAGGCTATTTTAGCCAAAAGATCTGTTACCGTTTCCCGGGCCGGCAGGGCTGTCCTCCGGGGTCGGCGGGGTTCTACCTCCGTCCCCGCTGTTCCCGTGGCGCCGGCGGCGCATCTTCCCTCTGCACGGGCCCGACGTGTTCCGGGAACGTCCGTGGTCAGGGCCGATGCCGCGGGCAAATCTCGCGCTACTACGCGCCATGGACACGCCCCCTGACGTCAGACGCCGGCCAGTCGCGGTTTGCGCGGGAAAAGATTGCGATTTAAACAGAGCTCCCTGCTGAGCCCTTCGCTTCGGCCACAGTGCGCTTTGGTGAGTTTTTTGTCTCTGCCCTGCCTGTCGCTACAGCTCTTGACCCGGACTGCTTCGTGGATTCTTCTGCCTGCTGCCTGCCCTGACCTTGGTCTGCCTTTTTGGATTCCTGTCTGCTCCCTGTTTCCTGGATCTGGTTTGCTCTGGTACTCCTGTCTGCTGCCTGCCCTGACCTTGGTCTGCCTTTTTGGATTCCTGTCTGCTCCCTGTTTCCTGGATCTGGTTTGCTCTGGTACTCCTGTCTGCTGCCTGCCCTGACCTGGACTCTTTCATCGGTTTACTCTGTCTGCTGCCTGCCCTGACCAGGACTTATTCATCGGATTATTCTGTTTGCTGCCTGCCTTGACCTGGACTGCTACTTTGGATTATTCTGTTTGCTGCCTGCCTTGACCCGGACTGAGCCTTGGATTATTCTGTTTGCTGCCTGCCTTGACCCGGACTGAGCATTGGATTATTCTGTTTGCTGCCTGCCTTGACCCGGACTGACCCTTGGATTATTCTGATTGCTGCCTGCCTTGATCCTAACTGACGCCTTGGATTCTTCTGCGTGCCACCGTCTCCGACCTGGACTGTAGGATCTTCTGTTCCTGTGCCTCCCAGACTCAAGGTAAGCGGGGTCGACCCAGGTTCCACTTAACCCTCGTAACAGTTGGCCGAAGCCATGGAACCAGTCGACTTGGCCGCACTCCAGGCAATTCCCGGGATGGCCAACCGAATTCAACAGCAGCAAGGGGTACTGGACCAAGTTACAGGGGTCTTAGATCGGCTGGTGGCCCGAATGGATGCGTTAGCCCATACCCCGGCTATTCCTATAACCAGTCCTGCAGCAAGTCCTACACCTATTCGGATTCCTCCTCCGCCTCGCTTTAATGGCACTGCCACACTGTGTCGAGGATTCATTAATCAGTGTCGAATGCACTTCTCATTACAGCCCACTTCCTTTCCCAACGACAAAACCAGGACTACCTTTATTCTTTCCTTGTTGGAGGGACCCGCCCTGGCTTGGGCTTCTCCTCTTTGGGAGAGGGATGATCCCCTTCTCTCTAACCTGGAGCGATTCTTAAAAGAATTTCGCCTTATTTTTGACGAACCCGGACGTTCTAACTCAGCAGCTAATGAATTACTTCACATCAGGCAAGGATCTCGATCTGTGGGTGAATACGCCATCCAGTTCCGGACATTAGCCTCTGAACTCGCTTGGGGAGAGGATAGTTTGTTGGCAATTTTTCGACAAGGTCTAGCAGAGAACATTAAGGATGAGCTTGCTGGCAGAGACCCTCCTGAAACCTTGGAGGGATTAATTCGTCTGGCTATCCGACTAGATTTGCGTTTCCAGGAAAGAACACGTGAGCGAGCTGCTTCCCGAAGGACCTTTCACCTAGCCCCCACTTTTCAGCAGCCGCTTTCGGTTCAACCTGCTGCAGCGGCTTCGAGCTGTACTGAGGAACCCATGCAGATTGATAGGGTTCGCCTCACGCCGGAGGAACGTCACAGAAGGAGAACCAAGAATCTCTGTCTCTATTGTGCGGGCGCCGGCCATTTCGTCAATAAATGTCCCAACAAGGCGGGAAACTCTCGGACCTAGGACGGGTAGGAGAGGCCTCCCTGGGTCCCACTGGCTCCTCTCCACAACTACTCCTTCCTGTTACCATTTCATTTAAAGAGCAAGTACATTCGGCCCAGGCATTCATCGATTCAGGAGCGGCAGGTAATTTTATTCAGGAGCAAATGGTTAAGTCTTACCAGATTCCGGTCAAGCCTCTAGACATTTCCCTCTCTGTTACTTCAGTCTCCGGGCATTCTGTAGGTATGCGAATCTGCTACATCACCGAACCCATTTTACTTACCACTGGCGTTTTGCATCAAGAACTCATCCAGCTATATGTACTTCCATCTTCTGTCAATCAAATCATTTTAGGTCTACCCTGGTTACGGACTCATCAACCCCTGGTGGACTGGGCTTCGTTGCAACTCACCTCTTGGAGTCCTTTTTGCTTTCAGAACTGTTTAACGTCTATCCACAGAACCTCCATCCAGACTACGCAACTCTCTCCTAATATTCCTGCTCCCTATCAAGACTTCCAGGATGTTTTCAGTAAACAACGAGCTGAGACCCTGCCACCTCACAGACCGTATGATTGCGCCATAGATCTTCTTCCGGACAAGATTCCACCCAGAGGGAGGATTTATGCACTGTCAGAGCCGGAATCCGAGGCATTACGGCAATACATCAAGGAAAATTTAGCTAATGGGTTTATTCGACCATCTACATCTCCTGCTGGAGCAGGGTTCTTTTTTGTCAAAAAGAAGGATGGGTCGTTACGACCCTGCATCGACTATCGAGGTCTCAATAGCATCACGAGGAAGAATAAGTATCCAATTCCGCTTATTTCTGAATTATTCGATCGCATTAAAGGAGCCCAAATTTTTTCTAAACTGGACTTACGTGGGGCTTACAACCTGATAAGAATTCGCGAAGGGGATGAATGGAAGACGGCGTTTAACACCCATGACGGCCACTACGAATACAGGGTTATGCCGTTTGGCTTATGTAACGCTCCAGCCGTTTTTCAGGATATGATCAATGACATTTTTCGGGATATGTTGTACTCGCATGTCATTGTTTACTTAGATGACATTCTCATTTTTTCGGAGACCTTGCAACAACATCTACTTCATGTTCGACAGGTGCTTCAACGTCTTCGTGACAACAAATTGTTCGCTAAATTAGAGAAATGTGTTTTTCATGTACCCGAGTTATCATTTCTGGGATATATCATCTCCAATAAAGGACTATCCATGGACCCCGATAAACTGACGGCCATTCTGACTTGGCCTCAACCTGTGGGCTTGAAAGCCTTACAACGGTTCTTGGGCTTTTCTAATTATTACAGACAGTTTATTCCCAACTTTTCTTCGTTGGTTGCCCCCCTCACGCTGCTTACCAAAAAGGGAGCTCCGACACATACGTGGCCTGCTGCAGCAGTACAGGCCTTTCTTCAACTCAAGCACGAATTCACTAAGGATTTATGCCTCCGGCGCCCCGACTCCACCAGGCCATTTATTCTAGAGGTCGATGCTTCCGCAGTAGGGGTCGGGGCGGTTCTTCTGCAAGCAACCGACGACAACCGCTTGATGACCTGCGCGTTCTTCTCCAAGAAATTTTCCCCTGCAGAGAAGAACTACACCATCGGGGATCGTGAGCTTCTCGCCATTAAGCTAGCTCTGGAGGAATGGCGTCATCTTCTAGAGGGCGCTCGGCACACAGTTACGATCTACACGGATCACAAAAATCTGGCGTATCTGGCTATGGCTCAGCGCCTGAACCCACGACAGGCCAGATGGGCGCTTTTCTTCAGCCGTTTCGATTTTGTCCTCCATTTTCGACCGGCCTCCAAGAATGTTCGGGCCGACGCGCTCTCCCGCAGTTTTGATCTGGATGAGACTCCGGACCCGCCTCGTTATATCATAGATCCAGCTCGCGTTCAGATAGCCGCCACCTTTACTGTCCCGTTGGGGAGGACCGTGGTTCCTAAACGCCTGCGCCCCCGGGTCCTTCACTGGGCTCACGATGCCCGTTTAGCTGGTCATCCCGGGATTGCCCGGACCAAGCATCTCCTCTCCCGACACTATTGGTGGCCTCGCTGGGAGAAGGATGTCAAACGGTATGTGGATTCCTGTCCCGTTTGTGCAGCACAGAAGACTCCCAGACGAAAACCCTTCGGTTTGTTGCAACCTCTACCCATTCCTGCTTCCCCGTGGACTCATGTGGCTACGGATTTCATTACGGATCTGCCAGTCTCTGAGGGTAATACTGTTATTTGGGTAGTAGTAGACCGTTTCTCCCGGATGGCGCATTTCATTCCCCTACCTGGACTACCCTCTGCCTCCCAGTTAGCCCGCCTTTTTATTCAACACATCTTCCGCTTTCACGGTCTTCCCATCAGTATTGTTTCTGACAGGGGGGTACAGTTTACTGCCTCATTTTGGACTAATTTATGCAAACTTCTTCAGGTCAAGCTTGCCTTCTCATCTGCCTACCATCCCCAGTCCAATGGTCTCACTGAACGGACGAATCAATCTCTAAAGACTTTTCTGCGTGCCTACGTTAATCAAAGACAGGATAATTGGGCATCTCTTCTGGTTTGGGCCGAAATGTGCCACAACAATCTCCCGTCTCAGGCCACTGGGAAGTCCCCTTTTTTTTGTGGTGTTTGGTAGGCATCCTCGTCTTCCTTTGCCTATTGAAGGTTCCTCCAACTGTCCTGCGGTCAACGCTGCCATTGCATCCATGTCCAGTCTTTGGACGGAGACTAGGGCCTTGTTGCTCCGGAACGCGGCCAAGATGAAAACCCAAGCGGATAAGGGACGGTGCATGGCTCCCTCTCTTCAGGCTGGAGATTCAGTCTGGTTGAGCACTCGCAATCTGCGACTACGTTTACCCTCCGCGAAATTTGCTCCTCGCTTCATTGGACCTTTCCCCATTGAGAAACGGATAAACTCTGTCTCCTACAGACTACGTTTGCCTCCGTCCTTACGTATCCACAATGCTTTCCATATCTCCTTACTGAAACCTGCTGTCATGACTTGGCCACATAGGAAGCGTACGGTCAATTCCAATATAGTTCAAAGTGATGATCAATTTGAGGTACAGGACATCCTGGATTCTAGGAAAGTGAAGGGGCAGTTACAATATTTGATCTCTTGGAAACACTTTGGTCCAGAAGAAAACACGTGGGAACCTGCGGGCCATGTGCATGCTCCCCGATTGCTTCAGCGCTTTCACCTTCGATTCCCTCTCAAGCCCGGTCCGCAGAGGCAGGGAGGGGGCCCTTGCAGGGGGGGTACTGTTACCGTTTCCCGGGCCGGCAGGGCTGTCCTCCGGGGTCGGCGGGGTTCTACCTCCGTCCCCGCTGTTCCCGTGGCGCCGGCGGCGCGTCTTCCCTCTGCACGGGCCCGACGTGTTCCGGGAACGTCCGTGGTCAGGGCCGATGCCGCGGGCAAATCTCGTGCTACTACGCGCCATGGACACGCCCCCTGACGTCAGACGCCGGCCAGTCGCGGTTTGCGCGGGAAAAGATTGCGATTTAAACAGAGCTCCCTGCTGAGCCCTTCGCTTCGGCCACAGTGCGCTTTGGTGAGTTTTTTGTCTCTGCCCTGCCTGTCGCTACAGCTCTTGACCCGGACTGCTTCGTGGATTCTTCTGCCTGCTGCCTGCCCTGACCTTGGTCTGCCTTTTTGGATTCCTGTCTGCTCCCTGTTTCCTGGATCTGGTTTGCTCTGGTACTCCTGTCTGCTGCCTGCCCTGACCTTGGTCTGCCTTTTTGGATTCCTGTCTGCTCCCTGTTTCCTGGATCTGGTTTGCTCTGGTACTCCTGTCTGCTGCCTGCCCTGACCTGGACTCTTTCATCGGTTTACTCTGTCTGCTGCCTGCCCTGACCAGGACTTATTCATCGGATTATTCTGTTTGCTGCCTGCCTTGACCTGGACTGCTACTTTGGATTATTCTGTTTGCTGCCTGCCTTGACCCGGACTGAGCCTTGGATTATTCTGTTTGCTGCCTGCCTTGACCCGGACTGAGCATTGGATTATTCTGTTTGCTGCCTGCCTTGACCCGGACTGACCCTTGGATTATTCTGATTGCTGCCTGCCTTGATCCTAACTGACGCCTTGGATTCTTCTGCGTGCCACCGTCTCCGACCTGGACTGTAGGATCTTCTGTTCCTGTGCCTCCCAGACTCAAGGTAAGCGGGGTCGACCCAGGTTCCACTTAACCCTCGTAACAAGATCTTCATTCAAAAATTGGAAGAAGAATCCAACAGAAGAAAATAGGATAAAGCATAAGTGTTGGCAAGTTAAATGTAAGACAGTGATAAGGCAGGCTAAGAGAGAATTTGAAAAGAAGTTGGCCGTAGAGGCAAAAACTCACAGTAAAAACTTTTTAAAATATATCCAAAGCAGAAAGACTGTGATGGAATCACTTGGACCGTTAGATGATTGAGGGGTTAAAGCGGCACTTAGAGACGATAAGGCCATTGTGGAAAGATTAAATGATTTCTTTGCTTCGGTGTTTACTGAAGAGGATGTTAGAGAGATACCCGTTCCAGAGAAGGTTTTCATGGGTAATGATTCAGATGGACTGAATCAAATCATGGTGAACCTAGAATATGTGGTAGGCCTGACTGACAAACTGAAGAGTAGTAAATCACCTGGACCAGATGGTATACAGCTCAGGGTTCTGAAGGAACTAAAAAATGAAATTTCAGATCTGTTAGTAAAAATTTGTAACCTATCATTAAAATCATCCATTGTACCTGAAGACTGGCGGGTGGCTACTGTAACCTCATATTTAAAAAGGGCTCCAGGGGTGATCTGGGAAACTACAAACCAGTTAGCCTGACTTCAGTGCCAGGAAAATAGTGGAAATTGTTCTAAAGATCAAAATCACAGAACATATAGAAAGACATAGTTTAATGAAACATAGTCAGCATGGCTTTACCCAAGGCAAGTCTTCCCTCACAAATCTGCTTCACTTTTTTGAAGGGGTTAATAAACATGTAGATAAAGGTGAACCTGTAGATGTAGTGTATTTGGATTTTCAGAAGGCATTTGACAAAGTTCCTCTTGAGAGGCTTCTAGGAAAAGTAAAAAGTCATGGGATAAGTGGCGATGTCCTTTCATGGAATACAAACTGGCTAAAAGACAGGAAACAGAAAGAAGGATTAAATGGACAGTTTTCTCAGTGTAGGGGAGTGGGCAGTGGAGTGCCTCAGGGATCTGTATTGGGACCCTTACTTTTCAATATATTTATAAATGATCTGGAAAGAAATACGACGAGTAAGGTAATCAAATTAGCAGATGATACAAAATTGTTCAGAGTAATTAAATCACAAGCAGATTGTGATAAATTGCAGGAAGACCTTGTGAGACTGGAAAATTGGGCATCCAAATGGCAGATGAAATTTAATTTGGATAAGTGCAAGGTGATGCATATAGGGAACAATAACCCATGCTATAGTTACACAGTGTTAGGTTCCATATTAGGAGCTACCACCCAAGAAAGAGATCTAGGCGTCATAGTGGATAACACATTGAAATCGTCAGTTCAGTGTGCTGCGGCAATCAAAAAAGCAAACAGAATGTTAGGAATTATTAAAAAGGGAATGATGAATAAAACAGAAAATGTCATAATGCCTCTGTATCGCTCCATAGTGAGACCGCACCTTGAATACTGTGTACAATTCTGGTCAACACATCTCAAAAAAGATATAATTGTGATGGAGAAGGTACAGAGAAGGGCAACCAAAATGATGAGGGGAATGGAACAACTCCCCTATGAGGAAAGACTAAAGAGGTTAGGACTTTTCAGTTTGGAGAAGAGACGGCTGAGGGGGGATATGATAGAGGTGTTTAAAATCATGAGAGGTCTAGAATGGGTAGATGTGAATCGGTTATTTACTCTTTCGGATAGTAGAAAGACTAGGGGCCACTCCATGAAGTTAGCATGTGGCACATTTAAAGCTAATCGGAGAAAGTTCTTTTTTACTAAACGCACAATTAAACTCTGGGATTTGTTGCCAGAGGATGTGGTTAGTGCAGTTAGTATAGCTGTGTTTAAAAAAGGATTGGATAAGTTCTTGGAGGAGAAGTCCATTACCTGCTATTAATTAAGTTGACTTAGAGAATAGCCACTGCTATTACTAGCAACGGTAACCTGGAATAGACTTAGTTTTTTTGTACTTGCCAGGTTCTTATGGCCTGGATTGGCCACTGTTGGAAACAGGATGCTGGGCTTGATGGACCCTTGGTCTGACCTAGTATGGCATGTTCTTACTTTCGACCTACGTGTACTCTTCCATTGCTTTTCACAAGTAAGTACTTCTCCACCCTCACATTACTTCTCCTCTGCTGTGATATCCCTTTCACGTATTTGTCCATAAAGGACAGCTATGGAATGCCTGCCAACGTGCCAGGTGGTAGGGCCTGAGTGCATGTGGACTCATGGAGATGATTGAGGCTGATGTGTAAATTATATTTACACAAGATGAAAGGAGTAATAGGGGAGGGGAAACTTGCAGTTTTTCTAATTTGCATTTTTATATTGTGATCCACTTTCAGTTTTGGATGGAATAAGTGCGTAATCTCAGTTATGAGTAAATAAATAAATGTTGTGTTACTTTACTTTGCTAAGCTAATAACTAAAGTAGTTACTCTACAATGCTGCTGGAGCTCAGAGTTTAGGAACGACTCTGCTTGTGTGAACGCATTTCCATGCCGCAGCTGAAGGAATGCTGCAGAAGGTTCGTGCTCGCAGTTTCTGAGGGGTGACTGATGAGGACCTGCTACTGACAGAGTGACCTAGCAAACAGATCCATGGCGGCCAGATCTCAGAGCCTGACTGACCCCCAGCCAGCAGGGACATTCAGGCTTTTCCCCCTTGCTGTCTGTCCCCCGCTTCCTCTTCTTTCGTCAGTACTTGGAGCTGGACTCTACCACCAACACAAGCCAAAAATGATTTTCAGGCTTTTTAAGACTTCTGTACATTAGTGGGGACCAGGAGTGCGCACTGGGACAAAGGTCATGCACACTTTGTCCGTGGACTTTGCACCACTTTTCAAGGTGAAAGGATGCACGGTCACATGCACCTGTTTTTTCTGAGAGTAGAATTGTGCTTGAAACGTTGGCGTGAAGACTTGAAAATGCCATCTGCACACGGATTTCTCCTCTCCCGACCTATGTAAGCCCCCAAGAACACTCCCTCGCTATGTGGCTAAACACGTGTCGCAGAAAATTCTTTTTCACTCAACGCACAATTAAACTCTGGAATTCGTTGCCAGAGGATGTGGTTAGTGCAGTTAGTGTAGCTGGGTTTAAAAAAGGTTTGGATAAGTTCTTGGAGGAGAAGTCCATTAACAGCTATTAATCAAGTTTAGTTAGGGAATAGCCACTGCTATTAATTGCATCAGTAGCATGGGATCTTCTTAGTGTTTGGATAATTGCCAGGTTCTTGTGGCCTGGTTTGGCCTCTGTTGGAAACAGGATGCTGGGCTTGATGGACCCTTGGTCTGACCCAGCATGGCAATTTCTTATGTTCTTAAGGCAAGACATTTTGCCATCTTGAGGGAGGGCTGTATTCAGACAGATTATTTATTCTCCCAGCTAAAATGTCTTTTACCTGTGGAAATTGCTTTGAAAATTGCCCTTCAGATTCCTCATTTAACAACTGCTAACCTATGATTAGGGTCTTTCATTTTTCAATTTAAATTGATTTTCACCAGTAAATTCCCGGATTTTCCAAAGGTGCCAATCGGTTTAAACTGATTTTCTCCCTAATTTTAAGCTGATTTTCTCCCTAATTTTAAACTGATTAAAGAGCAGCTCCAGAGCGGCAGATGCAGTGTCTCAAAGCCTCCGGTCACTGCTGGAAGTCAGAGCGGGCCAATGCACCTGCAGCGTTTCAAATCCCGGCCCCTCATCAGGGAACGTGCTCGCCCTCCAGTGCTGCCCGCGTGGGTTACAAGTCCCGGACCCTCACCCCCCATGCAGCTAACGTGCCTGCTGTCTGGTGCCATGAATGCATTGGGAGCAGGCTCCCTCTCCCTGCAGAAAAGCAGACTTGCAGGCTCCCTCTCCCTGCAGAAAAGCGGACTTGCAGGCTCCCTCTCCCTGCAGAAAAGCAGACGTGCAGTCTCCCTCTCCCTGCAGAAAAGCAGACGTGCAGTCTCCCTCTCCCTGCAGAAAAGCGGACTTGCAGGCTCCCTCTCCCTGCAGAAAAGCAGACTTGCAGGCTCCCTCTCCCTGCAGAAAAGCAGACGTGCAGTCTCCCTCTCCCTCCCTCTCCCTGCAGAAAAGCAGACGTGCAGTCTCCCTCTCCCTGCAGAAAAGCGGACGTGTGGTGCTGCTGCTGAAGGAGCTACCCAGTAAGGATGAGAAATGACACAGGGGATGGGGGAGAGAGAGATCTGCTAGGCAGGGGATTAGCCTAGAGATGGGGTGGGGGTGAGAATCCCCTTAATACTGTTTATCTTTTGTCCTGGATTCTATCCTCCAGAATAAACTCTGATATTTTCTAGGACAAATAATGAATTTATTTTTTTTTTCAACTGATTTTCTCCTGTTTATATTCTTGTGATTAAGTGACTCCATTTTCCCCCTTTTGGCATGTGCAGGACCAGATTAGAAATCTGGTAAATGCCACAGAGGGAGAGAGCCCTGTGGGCGGGACCTCGCTGGGCAGGGAGAGTCCTGAGGGGGGAACCAGCTGGGGCAGGATAAGAGTGTGAGCCCAGCAGGCATCAGGAGGCCCCTGTGTCTCCAGGAGCAAGCAGCTCCTGACCCTCTCCGAAGCTTTGTGTGTACACTGACCTGAGGTAAGGCAGTCTACTATTGCATTAAGCGCTGTGTATGTTAATAAAAGTTGAGATTGTATTAGAGAAAGGCTGGAGTCAGGGTGGTTTTCTGCTCCGGCCCAGGTGATTTGCTTGGTCACCCTCACGGTTCTGAAAATGAAGGTCCCTAGCTATGAGGATAAACAACATTTAGAGGAATAAAAGCAAAACGAGCCTAATGCCAGCAGACTGCGATTAGCAGCGTGCTGGCTTTCTCCTGAGCTTGAAACTTTCCAGCCAGGGAGAGAAGTTCAGGAGAGAAATACGCGGTGGACCTCACAGTCCCCACCACACAGATGAAAGTCACAGCTGTGTCTCCGGACTCTCCTTTCCCTCTTATCCAGGATGTTACAGGACACGCTGCACGTGATCGCACAGATCCTCTGTTCGGTGTTTATGGTCTAGTGAAGCTCCTCACAGCTTCCTTGGCGTTACCTTGCATCCATGACTTTCCAGTAGGCTTCTGCTGTCAGATCAGGCCCGTCTGGTGGGTCTTTGTACTCGTTTGGTTTGGGCAGGAACATCCCACACACTTCCACTTCATAGCGGATCCAAAAATGCAGCATAAAACAATATTTAATACACAAATGGAAAACCTCTCCTTCCATCACTTCTGAATAGCATTTAACTTTGGCACCAAGTCCTCTTCACAATTTTCCGACAGTGAGTAATAGTCCCAGTCCTTGGATCACGACTCTGCCTCCGTACTTAAATCAATACTTTCACTTTGCCGAGATTAAAAGATAAATCCAATGCAGCAAATCTCTTGATCCTGAGTGCGCAAGACTGGGGGGCTTCACGTCCACTTATGACGAACAGCAAGGAGTTGAACAAGTAGATGGACTGTAAGGAGAGCAGGACGGGATGGTGCCTGTAAAAGCTCCCGGTGAAACGAAGCAGATGAGATGCAGGCCTGGGATTCATCCTACTGCCTGCATGGGGAGAGATAGATCGGATCTCCCTAAGGGCTGCATCTCCGGGGGGGGGGGGGGGGCCCCAAACCAGCCCCAGCTTGGAGTTATGCAATCACCTCATGAGGCGTTTTCCGCTCCCGTTCCAAAACCTTCTGGGTCTTGCAGTAATTTTATTTATTCTTGCTCCTTGTACTGAGCTCTGATGTCAGCATTTTAGGGAGGCCAGAATTACGCACCCACACCACCAAACACAGCAAACTAGTGCACTTAAAACACGGAGAATGGCATGAAGCAATCCATTCAGGAACTGGGAAGGGCTGGCTGCAGCACAGACAACCCAGATCTGGTAAAGCTAACAAACTCATGAAACATCTACAAACCTGCAGGTCATTTGTTTTTTTAAAGGATTTACGCACGTAAATGGGCTTTGGAAAATTGCCAGTTTTACATGCAGAACTCCTTGAGAATTCACAGGGCTGAATTTTCAAAAGGCTTTAGGCTTACAAATGGATTTTTGAAAATTGCTCTGATATATGCTGCTTTTATGTGCGCGGCTCCTTTGAACCTTCACTCCACTGCTACTAAACGATGAAACACTGAAAGGAAGATTCCCCACTCCTCTTCTAGCCATCGGGCAGCCACCTAACCTGAAGCAAAAACTGCTGAGAGGCAACAGGCTTCACGCAGAAACTCAGACAGAAGAAAATGGCATAAAACTTTGCAAGACGGCAGACTGCAGACTCTGCCAGTACACAGCCCTGGAATGTACAGTAATCTACATGGGGAAAACATTCCTCAGAATGAGATCTAGGGAAGTGCAGAGGCTAAATGTTTGTTTTGGTTCAGTTATTGGTTTTGTAGGTTGCCTCCATTCATTTCATTCGTTTCAGATGAAAAACCAAATATCTGTTTAATTTGTTATCAATTCCCATTAAAGTCAATGGGGGAAGCAATGCAGCCTATTTTTAGCTTCAAATTTGGGGTTTTCTAATCAATTCTAATGAAACTTGTGGGTAGACAACATCAGAAGGGGGAAAAGAAGGCCAAGGCTGTGGCACAGTGACACCAAAAGTGGTCTGAATATCCTAAGGCACTGTAAAGGTGCAAAAGTGTTCCAGAAGTGGCAAGAGTTCTCCAAGGCACCATCAGAGGAGCAAAATAGCATAAAGAATGCCGGGAACACCCTAAGGCTTTAAAGGAGGACACCGATAATAGTTACATGAACCTCCAAAGCAGCACACAAGGGACAAAGTGGAAGAAAGTAGCAAAATTGAAAGATATAAAATCCAGGCACTGGTAGAGAGAGAAAAGGCAGCACAAAAAATGGCAGGAAGACTCCAAGATACCATGAGAAATGAAAATCAGCCACCTACAGTGGCAAGAATACCCAAAGGTGAAGAATTTGGGGTATAACGACAAGGCTATGTGGCAGAATGAATCCAAAGGTGTAAAGTCTGGGGTATAGCAGCCAGGTTGACTGGCATCAATACCCCCACAGTGTTTCATCAGGAGAATGGCAGTAAATCAGAAAGACATTCCAAGTAGTTGCATCAGGGACATGGCAGCAAGTTAGAATGGCATCAAACATCCAAGGTGTAGAGTGTAGTGAATCACAAGCAGCATAAAGGCATCAAAACCCCATGGTATACAGTGTGGGGAATTGCAAACATCATAGAGGTCTCTATGCCCCCAAGCTGTACAGCGTAGG
Organism: Rhinatrema bivittatum; assembly: GCF_901001135.1. Classification (NCBI taxonomy): domain Eukaryota; kingdom Metazoa; phylum Chordata; class Amphibia; order Gymnophiona; family Rhinatrematidae; genus Rhinatrema; species Rhinatrema bivittatum. The sequence continues at coordinate 477,146,159 of NC_042618.1, forward strand.
GAATCACAAATAGCACAAATATGTTTATTTCCCCATGGTATACAGTACAGAAAATTGCAAATAGCACAGAGGTGCCTATACCCCCATGGCATACAGTGCAGAGAATCACAAATGGCACAGAGGTGTTAAAACCACCAATGCATGGAGTATGGTTAATGACAAACAGCACAAAGTTGTGTAGACTCCCAAGGTATAGAGTTAAATCCAGCACAAACAGTGCAAGGTGTCTAAACCACCAAGGCATGAAATATGGGCCATTACAAACAGTATAAAGATGTGGAGAGCAGTGCCTCACAAACAGAACAAAGGTATCTAACCCACCAAGGCATTACAAACAACACAAAGACCTGGATAGGCCTTGATAGCAAGACAGAAAACCATAAAAGATGTAGGGTGGGAAGAGAAACTTGTATTTCTTTTAATTTTTTTCACATATTTTTTCTGGGGACAAAACACCCATATAACCAACAAAAAAGCAAACAGGGTGGGAGAACTTGGCTGAGATACAAATAGCAAACCACAGGAAGGCACCAAAACTCCCATGTTGATACACAATAAGCATAGCAGTTAGACATATTAACAGCATGACCCCCAGGGAGGGTGGGCATAGCAAGTAGGCAGAGCAGTAGCAGCAGAATCACTAAACTGGTATGTATCGGGCATGACAGGTAGGCATAGTAGCAGGAAGACCCCTAAGGTAGCATATCAGGGGCGTGGCAGGTAGGCAGAGCAGCAGAAAGTCTTTCAAGGTGCTTTCAGTCATCTTGCCACTCACATGAACCTTTTGGAAACCCAAGCAAATGCAGATTGATTTTCAAAAAGACCCAACTATTCCATAAACTCTGCTGCCAGACTCGAGTGATGAGGGCTTACAATGTCCTCTGAGAAGACAGGCCCACAGGGCATGCTGGTTAGTGAGCAGAAAATCTACTGCTCAGCCACCCTGGCTAGTTATGGCCTGACTGTAGATTTGTGTGCCCAACATGCCAGTGCATGTAGGTCCATAAAGGTCCATGACTTTGATGGGCTCTATGAGATAAGTGTCACAGTAATTTCTGCTGTGCTCTTCTTTACTGGAGTGGTCTGAGAATCTTTCTTGTCAGCTGCTTTTGCAATGGCCTGTATCAGGAGAGTTGTTTCTTTGAAGTCAATGTGACTTTAGCGTATTGAAGTGGGGGAGGAAGTGGTAGCTGATATGATACTGCTCCTACTCAAGAAAGATATAATTGCGATGGAGAAGGTACAGAGAAGGGCGACCAAAATGATAAGGGGAATAGAACAGCTCCCCTATGAGGAAAGACTAAAGAGGTTAGGACTTTTCAGCTTGGAGAAGAGACGGCTGAGGGGGGATATGATAGAGATGTTTAAAATCATGAGAGGTCTAGAATGGGTAGATGTGAATCGGTTATTTACTCTTTCGGATAATAGAAAGACTAGGGGGCACTCCATGAAGTTAGCAAGTAGCACATTTAAGACTAATCAGAGAAAATTCTTTTTCACTCAACGCACAATAAAGCTCTGGAATTTGTTGCCAGAGGATGTGGTTAGTGCAGTTAGTGTAGCTGTGTTTAAAAAAGGTTTGGATAAGTTCTTGGAGGAGAAGTCCATTACCTGCTATTAATTAAGTTGACTTAGAAAATAGCCACTGCTATTACTAGCAATGGTAACATGGAATAGACTTAGTTTTTGGGTATTTGCCAGGTTCTTATGGCCTGGATTGGCCACTGTTGGAAATAGGATGCTGGGCTTGATGGACCCTTGGGCTGACCCAGTATGGCATTTTCTTATGTTCTTATGTTCTTACTTGCACTATTCTTTGAGGTGGCCGTTCTTTCCTGTGCCTCATCCCCACTGTGCCTCTGCCTTTGGTGTTCCTGTTCACAAACCCTAACTTCCAGCATCTCCTTCATGAATGTGAGATACTGATACTGGAGGACAAAACTCCCTTTCACTCTGGGATCACAAAATGTGGCAAACGTGCATTCATTTCTGTGAAAGGTTTCAGTCTCTCTTGCACCTGCTGCTGCAGGGAGTCCAGAAACTGCAACACTTCTGCTTCCATTTCCTCTTGCTGACAAAAGCCCTCTAACTTTTCATCCAGAATATTTACTATAGGGATGACCCTGCCCAGGTTGGTGCTTCTGGAATTCAAATATTCTGTGGCATCCTTGAAGGGATTCAGGATTTGTACCAAGTGCTTCATCACTACCCGATCATGATGCCACAGGGGGCAATGCACACCTATCTCTGTTTCCTGAGACAGATCATGTAGGGTTGTCTGCTGTTCCACTAATCTCTGTAGCATCATATAGGTGGAATTCCAGCAGGTGCCAACATCTTGAATCAGACACTTGTGAGGCATCCCAAATTCTTCCTGCTTCTCACACTGATGGAAATGCCCTGCTATTTTCCTGCATCTGTCTCAGGTTATTCAGGAATTCATTCCCATGGTCCTTGATTCCCAGCCTCAGGACATCCCTCACTGTCAGGTGCAGCAAGTATACAAAGCAACAGTTACCCTCAGAGCCCCCATCTTCTAATGCCTTTACCATAGTTGCACCACAGTCTGTCACAAAGAAGCCTGCCTGAAGACTCCTGCCTCTCTGTCCTGCCAACCCTCCAGCATCTTTCTTATGGCTGATAGAATATTGCACAAGGTGTGGGGGCTTTCCATCAACTGTATATGCAGCAAAGCCCACCTTTACCCTAATGCTCTGTCCCTACTAAAACCACTGCTAGCCCTTGCCCTAGCCAGGTCCCACCCTTGTGCCATCAGGGAGAGGTAAACATGTACAGCATTCATGCTGGTCCAGATATCACTGGTGAAATGCACGCTGCTCCCCTCTGCTTTAGCCAGTTGCACTTGCATGTGACTACAGCACTGGCTGTACAGGGTGAGGATAACCTGCCTACTAAATGTAGAGTTGTAACTGGGGACTAACACATGAAGCAGATACCTAAAGCCCACGTTCTCCACTGCAGGGGCTATCCATCCAGGGCACTCATTTCCCGATGCTCCTCATTACAACTTTAGCATCTGCCTGTCTCTTGCCCCGGGACAGTGCTATGGAACACCACCCCATTTCTTCTATGGTGGCTTGCCACTTCAGGCGCATGGCAAGGGGCTGCTGGCCTGCTATCTGAATGCTAGAAGAGTCTTTTCAACCTCTTTCCTCTGGCTTTGACTGGCAGAAGGGGTCCCAGGCTAGTGTTGCCACCATCCCCTGATGCAATACTAGCAGATACTGTTCTTTCAGGTGATGCTGCATACCAGCATTTTTCAGATATGCTACATGCTTCCTTCAACTGAATACACTGAGAAAAACACAAGTCCTTCCTCACTTTAAAGTTGCCACCAAATCAGGGATGTCTTCCAGGATTTCTACATCCTTGGGGGCTGATGCTGGCACTGGAGTTAAGGTTAAGGAAAATTACGCTCATTACCTGTACTGCCTGCTCTTTCTGGGAGTTACTCTCATCACCATTAGTATCATCTATCTCCCTCATCACTAATGTAGAGGCTAAGATGCTATTGACTAATCCTCTCAAATTTTCTTCAGCTACTAGCTATTCAGTTTCTGATTCAGGGATTCCCAGACAAGATTCTTCCTCAGAATCAGTTGTTGAAAATACTGTTTCCATTACCTCAGAAGCAGTAACCAATATAGAGAAGCATGCAGCTGGTTTTGGTTGTTGCATGACTACTGCCCCACCCCTGCTCTACTACTCTCTGCCTTGGATTGCTCTCCTGCCTTTTCCTTCTGTTCCAAACAAGAGAGAGAGGAACAGGCAACTCTGCAGCAACTCTGTCTAACTCTGCAGCAACTCCAACTCTAACTCTTCTGCAACTCTGCAGCAAAAAAAAGTATCTTAAATTTCCAGGCAAAATGAGTGTGTTTTTTTTATTGGTGCTATGTATAGTAGACTGAGCTGGATCAGTACCACTTCCTCTGCTGCTTCCAAAGCTGCCAACCTTGTCAACATTCCTTCTTTCTCTTTTCCTGACATAATAGAATTTGTTGAAGTGCACTGCCTACTGGGGGTTTGAATAATATAAAATTTATTTAGTGATTCTGTAATTGTACTCCCACTCACAGTATCACTCACTGATGTATGGAGAACTGTCTAACACACACACACACACACATATACAGTATGCACTAGTGCTGACTTCACACACAAAAAAAAACTGTTAAAGACTAACAGACAAAGAAGACTGGCAGCTTGGTAAGAATCTTCTCTTCAGTATTTGAATGTACATTGCTCTCCTCACTGGTGTCCAGACAGAGATCTAAAAAATCACTAACTGTTGCAACTGCAATCTCCATACTGTCTCCTACCCTGACCCTCCCCAAGTGAAGAGAAAAATCAAGATCAGCAGCAGTGCACTGCCTTTCTGGCAGAGTCAGTGTGTGAGATCATCACAGCACAGAGAAGATCAGAAACAGACAAAAAACAATTGCAAATCCAAATCTTTCTAAGCTTTTTTAAAACTCTGAAAGAGGTGTTAAGCATAAGTCCTCCTCAGCCAGGAGCTAGAAAGGAAATACAGAGGCCTCGGAGGGAAATACAGAGGCACTGCCCATTCCCTCCGAGGCCGCTCCGATTTCGGAGCGGCCTCGGAGGGAATGGGCAGCGCGCGCAGGGCTCGGCGCATGCATGTTGCACAAATGTGCACCCCCTTGCACGTGCCGACCCCGGATTTTATAAGATACGTGTGGCTACGCGCGTATCTTAAAAAATCCAGCGTACTTTTGTTCGCGTGCGTGTAAATTTATAAAATCTACCCCAGAGCTTTCTGCATATGCTCAGAGTTTACGGTAAGAATGGATGAGTATCACTTCATCCAGATAGCAGGTATTGGCTAGTTAGATGCTTCTCTGTGATTTTTTTTAAATTATTATTTTCTTTATTCAAGAGACTGACAAAGTACAACATCTCCTTGCAAGAGGACAGTCAATTACAAAACAAAATAGCAGAATTACAGTGCAATCATTATCGCATAGAAGAAGTGTCTTTTGATCTTTTATATATTATATCCCAACCTAAAACAGAACTAATCCCAATCACACCATCCAGTTTTATATGCATATCAGACAGTATTCAACATCAATCCTCACTCTCATATCCCAACAGTTCCCAGGTCTCTTTAATATACACATCAGAAATCAGGCATAGCCACTTTAGTCTTGCTAAGATACAGCAATATATCATCTGCAAAGAGACCTATTTTAAATTAATGGATCAATGTGCTTTTTGTTGATTGTAAATTTTTGATTTTATCTATTTTAATAGATTATGGGGCGGATTTTCAGAGCCCTGCTCGCGTAAATCCACCCAAAACCGGGCGGATTTACGCAAGCAGGGCCCTGCGCGCCGGTAAGCCTATTTTACATAGGCCTACCGGCGCGCGCAGAGCCCCGGGACTCGCGTAAGTCCCGGGGTTTTCGGAGGGGGCGTGTCGGGGGGGGCGTGTCGGGGGCGGGCCCGAACCGCGCGGCGTTTTCGGGGCGTGTCGGGAGCGTTCCGGGGGCGGGCCCGGGGGCATGGCTACGGCCCGGGGCGGCCCGGGGACGTGGCCGCGCCCTCCGGACCCGCCCCCAGGTCGCGTCCCGGCGCGCAGGAGGCCCGCTGACGCGTGGGGATTTACGCCTCCCTCCGGGAGGCGTAAATCCCTCGACAAAGGTAAGGGGGGGGTTTAGACAGGGCCGGGCGGGTGGGTTAGGTAGGGGAAGGGAGGGGAAGGTGAGGGGAGGGCAAAGGAAAGTTCCCTCCGAGGCCGCTCCGATTTCGGAGCGGCCTTGGAGGGAACGGGGGTAGGCTGCGCGGCTCGGCACGCGCCGGCTATACAAAATCCATAGCCTTGCGCGCGCCGATCCAGGTTTTTAGCAGATACGCGCGGCTCCGCGCGTATCTACTAAAATCCAGCGTACTTTTGTTTGCGCCTGGAGCGCAAACAAAAGTAGGCTATTCGCGCTCCTTTTAAAATCCGCCCCTATGTTACTTGTTTTTTCATTGCCACAATCTGTGGAGTGAGTAACTTAGAAATGCTTTTAAAGAAATAAATTCTCAACCCTTAACCACAATACCTTGAATCTACTGCAAGTTACGTAATTTAAAAGCCAAGGACCACCCCAACTCCATATTAAATACTAGGGAAGGACCAAGATGGCGGGATAGGAAGCTGCATGAAAAGCTGCTCTCTGAGGTTCTGTTACCCTATCTAATTGCCTGCTAAAAGAAAGGGTAAATTGTGGGTATACAAAAACCAGGAGTGGGTCAGATAGGAATTATGGAAAACCTAACGCGGTTTATTGAAAGTTCTGACATAGAGGTAATAGATAGAGGTATGCTGCTGGTGTCTTTTGTCACTGAAAGAGACGTCGGCAATGTTATGAAGAGTTTCTTCCCAAATCAAAATGTAGAATTCTATGGTCAATTAATTAAAATATTTCCAGACCTGTCTAGACCTACCCAGGTTAGAAGAAAATAATTAATTGATTTAAGGCCTCAAGTAATTCCTCTAGGATATACTTTTGTATTAAGATATCTGTCTAGATGTTTTGTTAGATGCAAAGATGAGAATTTTGTTTTCACCTTAGTAGAACAATTAAAGTCCTTTTTATATGCTAGAAATGTTGTGAGTCCCTCTGGACCAGGCCCCTCAGTGCAATCATGAAAATAAAACCGACATCGAACATTAAGCCAATTACTTATGGTTAAAATACCTTAATATACTTTCTTCGCGTTTCGGTCCTATTCTGCTTTGTTTCATACCTCGCTGTAAAAGCATGTAAGATGATTATTGATCTGTGCTGAAGCTATGTTTTATATGATTTACCTATTATATGCTTTTTATTTTTCCTCGAAGTATGAATTGTAATATTTTGTAAAAATCAATAAAAATGTTAATTAAAAAAAAAAAAAAGCCAAGGACTGCAAACACAACAAAAATAATAGAGTTGAAAATGGGCATCCCTGTCTTGTGCCCCTACCAAGGGGAAAAGAATCAGAAGGGTGAGCATTTACCAGCATCCTTGCACGAGGAGCCTCATACACTGCTAATAATCAATTTACAAGGGAATCGCAAAAAACAAAAACAAAAAACAAACATACTCAGACAATAACCAAAACAGACAGGAGCCAGTTACCTCGACCCACACTTTCTCCACATCTAAACTGAGTGAGACGGCACCAGACTGCTTGGTCTCAAGCGCTGGCGAGACTCCAGCCACATTAGCCATGGAAAACCTATTCCGAACAAAGTCAACTTGATAAGAGAAGGCTGGGAAAGGAATCACACAACCCGACCTGTCTGCCAGAACGGAAGCAAAGAGTTTCACACTAGAACCGAGAAAGAGAGATTGGGCGGAAAGGCTCCAGCAGAACTGGATCCTTCCCCTTTTTATACAAGATTGCATCTGCTGAGAACGTCTTATGTATTATCGCTTCCTCAAACAGAAGCTTCAACAATGCAACTATCAACTGCCCTAAAGTTTTGTACAATTCGTTTCCCAACCCATTGGGTCCTGCTGCTTTCCAAAGCATCAACTCTTTCACTTGAGCCAGCTCGGACAGGGATCCATTCAAATAATTTACCTGCTCAGGTGACAAGCAAGGAAGCTGAATATTTTGAAAAAAAGAAACAAGATTCTGAGCTTGGCTGCACAGCATACAGATTTTGGAAAAATATCAATAGATTTCTGCCAATTTGTGTATTCTATCCCCCAGGGGTCTTGACACTGGACATATGAGGAGGTCAATATTCAGAAGTCTTTTAGACGGATAACTTAAACTCATCCGTCTAAATGGCAAGTTCTGGTATATTCAGTCTCTTATCCAGCTAGATTTTAGCTGGATAAGTACCTTACTCAATAACCTACGTTGAATATATGTGATTTTTTTTGGCTCTTTGACATTTTCATCACATATCTCACCAGTTTTTTATATTGAGAGATAATAAAAAGAGGCATTCTTGGGCTGTAAGTGGGTGGAGCTACTTATCCAGCTAACTTAGCTGGATAAGTAGTAATATTCAAACTTATCCAGGTATAATTCAGCAGCATGGCCGCACCACTGAATATCCCGGTTAAGTTAGTGGGATAATGATATGATGGTTCAGAACTTTGGCTCATTCAGCCAGTCCCAGAATCCTCAGCTGGCTGATTCACACTGAAACTGTTAAGGTACAGTGAACTTCTGACCACTTCAGACTCAAGAATGTGGAAGATCTGGGAAACCTGTAGGCTCTGCAAAGCCTATAATTAAAGGCTAGGAGGGCATCAATGGCAAGATCTAAACCATAACACAGAAATCATAATATAAGTTTGGTTCTCACAGAAACCAAAATAGAAGCTTGTTTCTCACAGATTCCTATCTCGACTGACAGAAGCCAGGTGAACTGAAGATTCCCGGAGGTTACAGCTTTAATGAAAGGTCTGGCACCAGCAACAGAATTCAGGCCTACTATCTATTCAGAACACAGACCTACTATCTATTTACAAAACACAGAAGATCAGAAGGATCAGAAGGAACAAAGTGCATCAAAGCCATGTTGATAAAGGAACTTTTATGGTGGGAGGAGATTGTTTTCAGGATAGACAAGTTTAGTTTATGACATTGACAAATTGGTGAAGGATTTTCTCACAAGCATTTTCTATGTATAGTTGAAAGTATAAAATAACAGCGTGTACTAGAGATTACAAGACACAGCGTTGCTATGCCCATCTTGAAGGATAGCTCCTGTTCTTCCAAAGATATGACATATTAAAAATTATATTTGTTCTAAAATTCTGAGTCATATCTTTGTTTGAAAAAGTGCTGACAAGCGCCTTATTAAAGTCTAATATTTAGACAATAAGCCTTACCCAGCTCACTTACTTAGCTGACTATGTCTGAATATTGACCTCCTAGCACTTATTTCTTTTAGCCAAACATTGACCAGCCTTATTTCCAAATCTATGCAAATTAAATATAGAGAAAATGGGCTCGCTCTTTGCACTATGAGGCTATAAAGATGCTTTCTGGCACCGTGGATCTTTATCTTATCAAACTCCAGCACAGCATGTACCTGCTGCTGCTTTAGTTGCATAATATCTGCACCCCCCTCCTTCTTCCTTTATTCTACTGCCTATGCAATCATTTGGCCCGTGAGGACGTTTCCCACCTCCCAGAATATCATTCTGCTAACACCAGTGTTCATATTCCCTGTAGAGTAAGTAGACCAGGCTGAGGACAAGCGTTCATTAAACTCAGCATCTGAAAATCAATGGGGATGCTTTCCCCCACCTCTCACCGATCACGAGACAATTGAATGGTCAGAACATCAGCAATGACATCAGCAGAAAGAGTCTAATCGTGCATCTACCCCATGAGGTTTGGGGGAAAACAAAAGTAAAATCCTTCGCCTCTGGATGAAGGACTCGTTAGACATCCGTCAGCTGGAGTGCAGATGACAGAAAATTCACACCCAAGTGCTTCCAATGGCTTCAGGGGAGTTACAGTCCAGCCTACTGTCCGCAGTCATTTATATCGTTTCTTGGATGTTCCGCACATATCCTACAATTCACTGTGGGTATTAAAATCTCCTGCCAAACGTATACAATAATCAGGAACCTGAGACAACTCAGCCGGACTTGCAGAAAAGAACTGATGACTGTAAATACCTCCCAGAAAACATATTTCTAACCACGACACTGCCCAGCAAGATGACTTATCGCCCCTGCAGATCCTCAAGACATTTTTCCACCTGCAAAGGAACATTTTTTTTGTTAACGGGGACGGTAACTTTCAAAGCAGCACGCGGACAGACATGTACGTTCGGCGGCCCGTGCCCAGGGATGCAGCCATTTTATAACATAATGTGCCTATATGCTCGCATGTTATAAGATAGCTTGGCCACATGCACATGTGCACTGAATTTTAAGTAGGCGGACACCTGTGTGTGCAAACCCCATTTCTTTTGTGTTAGTGGGGGAATTTTAAAAGGGCCGCGCGCCGACACCATTGCCACTAAAACCAGTTTATTCCCCATGCATTCACTTAAGGGTGGCTCTTCCATGCACCCCTAGTTTAATGGCCTCCCTTCCCCCTGTTAGCCCCGACCTTTAAAACACTGCTGATCTGCTTTGGTTTTATCGTTTTTTTTATCACTTACAGAAGTAAAGTTATGCGGCAGGGGATCCCAGCGCGCGCCATTGCGCGTAAATATTTATGAGCAAATTACAGGTTAAAATCATGGAACGCCCAAGCCCCTGGCCAGAGCACGACCCCCGCTCGACTCCCTTTTGAAAGCTTTTCATTTGTGTGCACAGCGGGAGACGCAGGCGTATCCGGGTGGCTTTTTTTTTTTTTTTAATTTTATCTTTATGCATTTTCACAAAAAAACAAGATAACATCTTGAAGGAGAAAACAGAGAATAAATTCGATACCCCTTATCGAAAACAAAAATTCCAAGAAATTTGCAACATATTCTCCGAAAAAAAAAGTGCACAGAATAAGGGGGTAGACAACACAACCTAAAGACATTTTTCTTAACAAAAGCTTACAGAGAACTAATTTACTTTATGAGGAACTTAGTGCACCCAAACTGGTTCCTACGGGCGTCACGGGAGTTTTCCCAATTGGAAATTGTGTCAGTTGGGGGGGGGGGGGAGGGATCAAAAAATATATACGGATTATTGGCATTCTTCACTATGCGTTTGCATGGAAATTTAAGAAAAAATGCTCCCCCAACTGACAACACTTGTGGGCTCAGAAGAAGAAAAGGTTTCCTCCTTCTCTGAATATCTCGTGAGACATCCGGGATCGCTCTTACTCTACAACATTTCTGTCTCTAAGACACAATTTAAGCAGCCACTCTTCATCCGGCTCTAAGGCAAGAGTCAGAATTAAAGTTGCAGGTATTGCTTGTTCTGTCTCTGACGTTTCCGATATCGCCCAGATGTTTAATGGCTGTTCCCCCGTCGGGGTTTCAGATATTGTACCCTCATTTTCTTCCACTGGTAGATAAAAGATCTTTGAAACCGATGGTAAAACGGATTCCTCAATTTGCAATATTTCCAGGAGATATTTTTTGAACATCTCTCTGGGAGAATTCAAGGGAAGTTTATAAACCTGAAGTTCCTACTTTTTATCTGCTATTCCATATTTCCCATTTTCATAGCATTGCTCCTTCTATCTTTTATCATTGTTGTTTGAACCTGTTGGAGTCCATTTATTTGCTCTCTGTTAGATATAATTTGCCGTTCCAAATTTATATTGGTATGCGCTATGCGGCATAACTTTAACTTTCTCTTACAACTCTTTTAACTTTAGTATTTGTGGGTTGTAGCTGTCACAGTATAGATACTTTCATTTCAACTATTGTCTCCCAGATTGTCTCTAAAGAAAAAACAGCTGGTCTTACCACCGACAGTCAAATAACTTCTGGGGAAACTCCCGCGTCGCTCGCCGTCTCTCCCAGTGCTGTGCTTCCTTCAGCACCGATCTGCCCTGTTGAGTTTGGGCTCTCTGCTGCAGTTGCCCTTCCTTCTGTCCCTGCCAGGATCCGCTCTGTGACTCCTTGGTCCGGTAGCGTCCCTGCCGATTCGGAGGTGCCTCTCCCTGCAGCTGGATTCCTCAGCGCAGTTCCTTCTGCGGGACTGAGAGGAGATAGTGAGCCACGGAGAGAGAGGGGAGCTCCTCTTCCCCTCCTCCGCTCTCCAGCGGCTGAGGGTCCCGCTCGCATCCATGGGTGTCCGGTAAGAGGCGTCATTGTGGGGACCACAGGGTAAGGTTCCCCCCCCCCCCCCCCTCGGTTTCCGCTTTCTTCCCATCAAGGAAATTTTTAGCAAGAAAGAGTATAATTCAAGTCGCCTACGGAGCAAACGCCGGGCTGTGCTACTGTGCGGCCATCTTGGATCCGTCCCCCCCCCCCGGACAGCTATTAAAATCTGCTTGGCGCGCCAGCCTGACATATCCGCGCAGCCCCTGATTGATGCGTGTGTCGGGCTTTTAAAATTCACCTGTAAATGTCCACTGCACAATGACAAAAGGAGAAAGACGTCACATAGCGCAGGGCTGCCCAGTCCTTACATAACTCAGAACGTGCTCTTTTTTTTCCAGATGTAGATATAGCACAGCAGCCTTTCATTTCTTAAACAGACTTAATACCTTCTTCCTTTTTATAGGGGAATGAATCTCATCAACATCTAAAGAAAAGATTTAAAATCAGGTTTGTTCCAATAAAAATGATACCAGCAACAGCGAGGGGTAAGCGCCCGAGCCCCTTGGAATTCACACACACCCCTTCCAGTCTTCTCGAAGGAAATCAGGGACCCTGCTTGTGATACCGTAGACGCTGCTCTCATCTGTCTCCCCCAACACAACCATTTACACCTGAACCTGGTCCCAACATTCACACCTCCCCTTCCCCCCCGTTCACCCCCTGAAAACACCATCTTCCTTACCTCTAACCAGCAACACAGCCCTGTATTTAATAACACGACAAGAAACTGTACCTGAGCAGTAATAACCTGGCTGTCCCTTCCCGACCTCAAAGAACACCCAGTCCCTGTAACCAAACAAAAAACATCAAGGTGTGAAGCAGTGTGTGAGTGCCAGTTATTTAACCTCGTTAATTGCTGCAAAAATGTACAGTACAGCAAGCAGCTCACAGGAAAAGAAAAGAGAAAAGGAGAACAAAATGGCCCACACAAAAACAGACTGTCCAACATTTGCACTCGCACGTGTTGCAGCAGTTCCCAAAAAGGGCTTCAGGTGCCAAAGAGGATCGTGCTCCACCGGCAAGAGACTGCACCGCCCAAGCCAGAAGAAAACGAACCCCGGGAACGACGGAGGCCCGACGCTCACTTCACCACGAATTCATTTCTCATCGCTAGGCCCAATCAGCCCACGCCACCATGCACGCGACCAAGAAAGGAGCAGATAGTGTGAACGTGCAAACAACAACGGCCCCGCTAAGTACTGGCCAAATTTTATCTCACATGAGCACGTAGCGCCATCTTGCTACGTATCCATTCCCAGGAAATTGCATGGCCAACACAGTGCGCGCTGACATCCCCGGAGCTCAGGTGAGGGGAACGGGAACAAGCGCTGTGTTCAGGGATGCAACTCGCTGCGCAGCTTCAAGTCCTCCCGGCGCCTGCTTGCACGTAGAGAATGCGGAGCCCACGCTGAAGTGAAAACAGCCGTCATAGATGTGTCCTCGGTAACAGTCACGAGCATGAGGCGACTTCCTTTCCCTCAGAAATGCTGGGTGCCATCTTGAAACTCTGTTATCACGCATAAGCATTTTATGGACAGTGAAATGCGAAAAAGCAGAAGAAAAAACCCCCCACGGAAAACAGAGTGCAGGTCAAAAGAGGTTATACTCAACCCTCTGTGATCTCGCTCATTCCAATTTTGCCATAATGTCTGCTTCCCCCTTCTTAGTGTGCAGCAATATCGTCACCCCTCGACAGGTAATTTTCAACTTGGGTGGCAACTGTAGCTGAAGTCGCATGCCTTTTTTCACAACATGGTGTAGTATGGAGTGATTTCACAGTGTTCTGCTAAAACTTTCACGGAAAAATCAGAACCCGTGAACCTTCACACTGGAGCTCACTTTTTCTCCTAAACACTCCCATTATTTCCTCTTTGTCAGCACAATTGAGTATTAGCAATTACTTGTCTAGGCTTGGAGTTATTATCTTGAACGTCCCCCAAGTAGGGTGGCCAACTTTTCCAGGGACCATAACTGGACATCCCACTAAACTTCATGCTTTAGGAGGGGAGGCGGGGGGGGGGGTTCACAAACAACCGTCAGTTGTCGATCCACCCATTAATTGGCTTTCAAGCCCCCCCCCTCAATATACTTTGTTTTATAAAATGTTATTTCAGCTATCCTCATAAAGACATCAACCACAGCCTCTCTCATGCAGTTCTGCCCTATCCCAACTAACGCCTTTCTAATACACACCCACCTCCATATTTCCCCATAAACACACAGCCTCCTATATTATACACACGCACACACAAACACACTCCCAAATGCACAACTTCCTCTCTCATATACATCAAAACTTTGTAAACCATTGTGATGGTGAAACCGAACGACGGTATATAAAACTAGATAAATAAATAAATAGACACACACTTCCAAACACATATCATCCTATCTCATACACACACATACACATAAACTCCCAAACACACAATTTCTCTCTCATACACACACACACACACTCCCAAACACATATCCACCTATCTCATACACACATGCACACTCCCAAACACACAGCCTCCTTTTCCATACATACACATACTCCCAAACACACAACTTCCTCTCATATACACACACACACCCTCCAAAACACACAACTTTCTCTCATACACATACTCCCAAATACACAGCTTCTCTCTCATACACACACACACACCCTCCCAAACACATAAGAACATAAGAAATTGCCATGCTGGGTCAGACCAAGGGTCCAACAAGCCCTGGTTTGGCCTCTGTTTCCAACCAGGCCACAAGAACGTGGCAATTAACCAAATACCAAGAAGATCCCATGCTACTGATGCAATTAATAGCAGTGGCTATTCCCCACACACACTCCCAAACACACATCCTCCTCTCTCATACACATGCACACTCCCAAACACACAACTTCCTCTCATACCACACACATTCCCAAACACACATCCTCCTCTCTCATACACATGCACACTCCCAAACACACAACTTCCTCTCATACACGCACACATTCCCAAACACACAGCTTCCTCTTTGATACATACACATACTCCCAAACACACATCCTCCTCTAGTATACACACACACACACTCCAAAACACACAACTTCCTCTAATACACACACACACACACACACACACACACACACATACATTCCCAAACACACAATCTCCTCCCTTAGGCACAGGTGGTTCACTCTCCCTTTCCTTCAAACCTCCCCAGCTCTCCATCTGTGTCTCCCTTGTGCCACCTGTCTCTCAATATGCCCTGCCCCTCCTCTGTGCACTCCTCTCTTGTGCTGCCCTCCTGTCTCTAGTCCCTTACCTGCCCATGTTCTTAACTTTCTCTCCCTCCCTCTTCCCTCCTGTTTCCCTCTCCTCCCCAGTGCCATCCTCTTTATCTCCTTTCCCCTGTGTCTTCCTATCTCCTTTGTGCCTCTTCTGCCTCTTCCTTCCCTTCCCCATCTATGTCTCCCGCCTTCCCTCATGCTCCCGTTATGGCTCTCCCCTTCCCTGTAACCTTCCTTCTTTCCATACCCCCTCTGTGTCTCTGTCCTCCCTTACTCCTCATGTGTCTACCTTCCTTTCCCTCCCCTTTTCTCTGTGTCCCCTCTGTCTCTCCCCTTTCCCCATCCTGCGACTCTGTCTTTCTCCACCTTCCCCTCCTCTCTTCCTGCTCACTGCAGCCCCTCTCTCAGGTCCTGGCCCAGCACTCAGTGAGGGAGGGGGAGGGACCCAGAGGGCATTGATGCAGAGATCTGTGGAGCCACTGGGAAATGGGGGCTATGCTGTGCCCCGCCTCCTCTCCCTATCCCATCCAATCAGAACACAGGAAAGGAGGTAAGAGGGTGGGGACAAGCACAGCCCTCCACTCCACCCTATAACCAGTGCATACCTCCATCCTGTTCTAGAATCGAGTAAGAAGCGCCCTGGTGGTCACCCTGAGAGGTAAGAGGAAGGAACAGTGCACATCATAGAAACATGGAAACGTGATGACCTGCGCAGTCTGCTCAGATGTGCAGCTCTACAATCCCTACCTCTTTCTCAGTGACACCCCCTCCCCCCCCCCCCCCCCCCCCCCCCCCCCCCGTGCTTGTCCCATGCTTTCTTGAATTCAGATCCCGTCCTTTTCTTCGCCACTTCAGCTTCCATGTGTCTACCCCCTTCTATCCCCATCCTATCAACTTTCTCTTCTAATCCGCACTCTCTCTCTCTCCCCCCCCCCCCCACCACCACCAGCTTTCGTTCCTTCACCTCCTCCCTGACCCAGCACTCTCGTTGCTCCCACCCCCATATACCTCACAGCTCACAAGCTGGTGCACCCTTACTCTGCCCTCCGCTGAGTCCCAAGTCCTGGAATCACAGCGGTGGCCCCAGGCTCACCCCCCCTCCCCCCCACACCTGCAGGCTTACTGAAGGGGGAGTGGCTGGAGCAGTGAACAGAGGCCCCCAGTTTTTCAGGGCATTCCCTGGGACCCAGCAATTGATGCAAATCTCCAGAGTCTCTTGTGCAAACCCAGAGAGCTCCTAGGTACGGGTCACACCCCCAAGTTAAGAAGATTCAACTCCAGGCCCCCCCCCCTGAAAGCTAACTTGGAATTCTAGTGATCTACTGGGTGAAAGAGTGACCCCCCCAATCTAAATGGCACCAGCTGACCCCAGGCACACCTTTGCCCCTCTTACATGACACTATTTTGGAAAATGGCACTAGTGGGGAAGGAGTAAGCGGGGGTCATTCCTGGATCACCAGGATTTCAATAAGCTGTGTGTGTGTGTTGGGGGGAGATCCAGAGTAGGGTGGGAGGGCTTCATAACTGGAGAACAGGGACTAAGAGTGTTTCTTACTCATTTTCATTGTCTCAAAGGTCAAGGGGGGAGGGGGGAAGGGAAAGGTGCTCCCACTAGATCCCCCCAGAGATTTTTGGAACATTCCAGTGGAGGAGGCTTTTCAGAGGTATTGGGGCCCCCTTAAAACTTAGCAGTTGCTGAATGGGGAATCACCACAGCATTGCCCCAGCCAGGAATGTACAAAAATTCCTGACTGTGACAATGGGATTCATTGCCAGAGGATGTGGTGAAAGCTGTGTATAGCTGTGTTTAAAAAACATTTGGACAAGTTCCTAGAGGAAAAGTCCATTAGCAATTATTAAGTTAGAGTTGCAGAAATCCATTTCTGATCCCTGAGATAAGCAGCTTGGAATCTCTCTCAACTCCTTGGGATCCTGCCAGGTACTTGTGACCTGGATTGGCCACTGTTAGAAATAGCATACTGGGCTTGGACCTTTGGTCTGACTTACGGGCCGATACAGTAAAATCGCGGGAGAGCGGGCGAGCGCCCGCTCTCCCAGCGCGCGCACATGTCATTCTCCTGTGCGCACGATACAGTATTTTAATTTATTTAAATTAGGCCTGGCGGTAAAAAGAGGCACTAGGGACACTAATGCGTCCCTAGTGCCTCTTTTTTGACGGAAGCGGCGGCTGTCAGCGGGTTTGACAGCCGACGCTGAATTTTGCCGGCGTCAGTTCTCGAGCCCGCTGACAGCCACCGGTTTGGAAACTGGACACCGGCAAAATTGAGCGTCCGGTTTTCGACCCGCCAGCCGCGATCCCATTTTAAATTTTTCTTTTTAAATTTTTTACTTTTTTTAACTTTCGGGACCTCCGACTTAATATCACCATGATATTAAGTCGGAGGGTGCACAGAAAAGCAGTTTTCCCGGTGCCCGGAGAAATTAGCGCCTACCTTTGGGTAGGCGCTAATTTCTGAAAGCAAAATGTGCGGCTTGGCTGCACATTTTGCTTTCTGAATCGCGCGGGAATACCTAATAGGGCCATCAACATGCATTTGCATGTTGCGGGCATTATTAGGTTCGGGGGGGGGGGTTGGACGTGCGTTTTGGACGCGCTATTACCCCTTACTGAATAAGGGGTAAAGCTAGCACATCCAAAACGTGCATCCAAATGCCGACTAACAGTGCGCTCCAACGGAGCGCACTGTACTGTATCGGCCCGTTAGTATGGCAAGTTTATGTTCTTAACCTACCATGAGATTCACCAAAGTGCTGACGCCATGCCATGCCAGTGTCACCTGCTCTGCCTTCTGGCAGTGGCTAGGGGGACTGGGGGACTTGAAACGCTGCATGGGCAGCACCAGATGGAGGGACTTGAAATGCGGCATTAGTGACACCCGGTCTGCCTTCCGGTAGCAGCCAGGGTGAGGGCTTGAAACACTGCACGGGGAGCACTAGACGGCGGCCACGTCAGCTGGAGGGAGCAGGACGTGGAACATTGCATTGGTGGCATGCTCTTCAGCTCCCTCTAGGGTCCAGCAGTGGCATGGGCAGCTCTGGAGCTACTCTCTTGATGGCCTAATATTGGGATGGAAATTGGTTTAAACCGACCATGAAGAACCCTAACTACACAAGACTATCAACTCTGAATTCTCAAAAACTGGTTCTCCTGCTTTGTGAAAGCTCAGATTGAGGTGGAGGGGGTGTGATTGAATGTACTCCAAGCACAGACAGGGAAGGCCCCAGATTTGGCTCTTCTGAACTGAGCCTTCCCTATTCAAGTTGGAAAGGAGGATCACAGTTGAGATGTCCGGCCCTGATTGGATTTAACGACCTCCAGCTCACATTGTTGTCCTAGTTCTGTTCTGCCACCGGCTTTCAGGGCAGGGTGACCATGGAACCTCAATTCTGCATGTGCACAAAATATCAGGCATGTATTTCCTAACGGTCTTAAAATTAAACTACTTTAATTAAAATTGTAATTAGGAAAGCCCTCCGATGTGTATAATAGTAATAATAATAATAATAGTCTCTGTAGAGCAAAGATGCTGAATAAGTGAGTTAGGACCAGCTCTGCAAGCAATCAGTGAAGACCTGAATAAAACGCTCTGCTGTATTAATGGTGGCTTCCCATGCCACATTCGTGTGGACGCAGCTTAGTTCCTGGTAAACCAACCGATGAGGAAAATATCTGCCTATTTATTTATTTATTCCAAATGCTTACAATCTGCCCAAGCTGGACACCAACAAAAATTTAAAATACAAAGAAAGGCCAACAAGGTCAGCAGCCAAAACAGTGCTGATCCCTGAGCAAACTTAAATCACCGGAGCCTTCAAATTGCTCCTAACAATTAAAAGCTTCTTCTGACCGTTTCCTGAACTTCAAGAAGCTTCCAGACTGATGCCCACGTAAAAGCTCCGTTACGTGAGGCGCTCACATGTACACCGTTCAAGGAAGGAACCATCTAGAGCTGAAAGCCCACGATGGACGAGATGGGACGGAAAGAGCTAAGCAGGACGCCGTGTGATGATTTTTGTTTTGTAATTTGTCTTAGGTCATCTTATTTAAGTTAAAGTTTGTTTTTTTTAAATTCGAAAACCAACTTTGGTTTCCATCTTTCATTAGAAGAGTGCATCGTCCTTCCAAGCGGATCAAGCTCTGTGAGCGCCCACTGACCCGTACGCTTCAGCATTGCAGGGAGTGTGCTGTGCCATTCCTGCACCAGGGGCTCTAGAGGTGTTAAACTCCTCCTGGCACCCCAGGGGCTGTGAGAGAGAAAGATGGGCCCTGGGGACTGTGTAGCACCCCCAGCGAACAAGGCTTCACTACAATTTTAGGGCTTGAAATGTGATAGAAAACCTTGGTCTTTATGAACAGTATGCCATACTAGGTCAGGCCAAGGGTCTATCAAGCCCAGCATCCTGTTTCCAACAGTGGCCAATCCAGGCCATAAGAACCTGGCAAGAACCCAAAAACTAAGAAGATCCCATGCTACTGATGCAATTAATAGCAGTGGCTATTCTCTAAGTCAACTTAATTAATAGCAGGTAATGGACTTCTTCTCCAAGAACTTATCCAATCCTTTTTTAAACACAGCTATACTAACTGCACTAACCACATCCTCTGGCAACAAATTCCAGAGTTTAATTGTGCGTTGAGTGAAAAAGAACTTTCTCCAATTAGTTTTAAATGTGCCCCATGCTAACTTCATGGAGTGCCCCCTAGTCTTTCTACTATCCGAAAGAGTAAATAACCGATTCACATCTACCCGTTCTAGACCTCTCATGATTTTAAACACCTCTATCATATCCCCCCTCAGCCATCTCTTCTCCAAGCTGAAAAGTCCTAGCTTTTTTCAACCTTTTGTCATAGGGGAGCTGTTCCATTCCCCTTATCATTTTGGTAGCCCTTCTCTGTACCTTCTCCATCGCAATTATATCTTTTTTGAGATGCGGCAACCAGAACTGTACACAGTATTCAAGGTGCGGTCTCACCATGGAGCGATACAGAGGCATTATGACATTTTCCGTTTTATTCACCATTCCCTTTCTAATAATTCCCAACATTCTGTTTGCTTTTTTGACTGCTGCAGCACACTGAGCCGACGATTTCAATGTGTTATCCACTATGACACCTAGATCTCTTTCTTGGGTGGTAGCTCCTAATATGGAACCTAACATTGTGTAACTATAGCATGGGTTATTTTTCCCTATATGCATCACCTTGCACTTATCCACATTAAATTTCATCTGCCATTTGGATGCCCAATTTTCCAGTCTCACAAGGTCTTCCTGCAATTTATCACAATCTGCTTGTGATTTAATTACTCTGAACAATTTTGTATCATCTGCAAATTTGATTATCTCACTCGTCGTATTTCTTTCCAGATCATTTATAAATATATTGAAAAGTAAGGGTCCCAATACAGATCCCTGAGGCACTCCACTGTCCACTCCCTTCCACTGAGAAAATTGTCCATTTAATCCTACTCTCTGTTTCCTGTCTTTTAGCCAGTTTGCAATCCACGAAAGGACATCGCCACCTATACCATGGCTTTTTACTTTTCCTAGAAGCCTCTCATGAGGAACTTTGTCAAACCCCTTCTGAAAATCCAAGTATACTATATCTACCGGTTCACCTTTATCCACATGTTTATTAACCCCTTCAAAAAAGTGAAGCAGATTTGTGAGGCAAGACTTGCCCTGGGTAAAGCCATGCTGACTTTGTTCCATTAAACCATGTCTTTCTATATGTTCTGTGATTTTGATCTTTAGAACACTTTCCACTATTTTTCCTGGCTCTGAAGTCAGGCTAACCGGTCTGTAGTTTCCAGGATCACCCCTGGAGCCTTTTTTAAATATTGGGGTTACATTTGCTATCCTCCGGTCTTCAGGTACAATGGATGATTTTAATGATAAGTTACAAATTTTTACTAATAGGTCTGAAATTTCATATTTGAGTTCCTTTTGTCAGCCCCAAAATATCTGATCATTTTAACTTCAAAAGTCTTGCATTCCTGGATTGTTGTGAATGTTCCTTTGATTATTATGATCGTAAGGTTATTGATGCAGTGGTCCCCCACTAGTGAAACAAGTACTGTTCTATGTGGACGTGAGCATCGGAATCGTGAATTTACATACAATGATGGCATGCCATGTTTTTTCAGCTACTGTAACATGATCTTGTTTGCCTCATCCAACAGGAGACCTGAAAATCCAGCTATAATTGCCAAATTATCAAGCGTCAGGATTGCTTTGCAGAGAAACCTTTTCCCTTTGTGGCTGACACACTGCCTGCGATGTAGCATACAATCAGGCCTGGCGCGACCAGGTGTGCATTCCATGCATTTGCACAGGGCAGCACCCCTGGGGTGGCGGCAGCAGGAGAGGCCACAGGCTGCCGGCGGAGCCTAACCAGCCAGCAGCCAAAGAAGGAAAAAGCACCGGTGACCGAAGAAGAGGCTCATCTTCCGTGTATGGGCATGCGTACACGCTCGCCCACCCACAGCTTCCGCTCCCTCCCCCCCCCCCAACCAGGAAGATCGGTGGGCCGTATGGCAAGAAGATAGCAGGAGACCCGCGAGGCCATGGTAAAGCTCGTCGGACCATGGCCCAAAAATAGCAGGAGGTCTGCAGGGTCATGGTGGAGCTCATCCCACCACGGTCCAATGATAACAGGAGACCCTGTGTATAAGGCTGTAAGTACATGTGAATGAGTGAGAGCCTGTGTGTGTCTGAGAGCCTGAGTGTTTGTGTGTGTGTGTGTGTGAGAGAGCCTGAGTGTGTGTCTGTGTGAGAGCTTCTGTGTGAGTCTGTGTGAGAACCTGTGTGTCTGTGAACGTGTCTGTGTGAGAGCTTGTGTGTTTGTGTAAGCGTTGTGCCTGTGAAAGCCTGTGTGTCACATAGAGGCTCTCACAGGCACGTGCACACACACCCTTAATGAGGGAGTGTGTCAGAAAATGAATGTGTTATTGTGTGTGTGTATGTGTGTGTGTGTGTGAGAGAGAGAGAGAAGGCAAAATGTGGGTGTCACTGCCTCCCCCAATCCTCACGAGAATCTCAGAGCTATGAAATCAGATCCCAGGTATGGAGAGCAGATTTTTAAATCCTTATTTGTTTTAATTATTGGGTGTAATTTGATAATTCTCTCTTTTGAAATATTTAATTTGGGGGGGGGGGGAATAGAACATTTTTTAATTGGATTTTTTATTCATCCCATTTTTTAAATATTTTATTGGTGTTTGGGAAATTTTTTATATTCTATTCATTAACTGGTTTGAAATATTTATTCTTTTTATGAATATGACTTTGCTATTATGACCGATGTTTTATATTTCTTGATTTTATTATTTAATGTTTTATGAAGAATGGTACTGTCTCTGTTTTTCCATTGTTGCTCTGCATGTACAGGTTGCCTTGTTGTGGGTTCCAGTTCAGTTCTTCTCAGCACATTTATGTTTATACTTTCTGATCTCTTTATTCTGTATTTGGGGAGGGTCTCTCTGTGTTCTGCATATGTGACCGAGGCGAGGTATTTTGCTGGCATGTAATTTCTGTGTAGAGATCTATAGCATCCTGGTTTCCTAATAAGAGTTTTTATTGGTGTTCTAGGGCCTGGTGTAATATGTGCAGTTTTGTCTTTTCATTGATAAGTTTGTTAGGGTTGTTTTGGTATGGGAGGTTTGTTATATTGTAACGGTAATTCTGTTTGTTCATGGCTTTCTGAGGGCCAAGCTCACACCCAATACGCATTACAAAAAGTCTAATTCCATAGGAGCTCCATGTTTTCTGGTTGGCACCGCAGCAGTGCATGTAAATATAATCTGCATGTTGCAAGTGATATCTTTGCCTCAGCAGACTGTGCTCTTGAATGTTCTTTTTCATGTATAATTTGTTATAAATGCATAATTGAATTGTGTGTGTCTGTGCAGGGTGTGGGAGTGTGTGTGTAGGGAGGTGGTCAGGGTGCAAGGTTTGCCTAGGGTACCTAATACCCTTCCCTATCCATGGGTTCTGGGAGGGGGAGGGGGCTTGTCATTTCTTAAAAATACAGATTGCAGGGCGGAGCTGGGCTTTATTCGATGGACCCGGGACAGGCACTGAATGACTTGGGGGGGGGGGGAGAGGGGGGCAGCACAGTGATTTTTTTCGCACAGGGCAGCAGAAAAGCTCACCCCGGCCCTGTGTAGAAGGGAGGATTAAGGGTTTCATGCACAGAATAGTTAGTCCAACGTCCGGGTGTAACACCGCAGGAAACAAGAAACACATCAGAAACGTTTCCAACCTGCCGTAAGAGCTGTGGCACAGTAAAGACCGGTAAAAACCAGGTCTCCCTACCCACATATTAAAACCGGTCGTTGCCATGGCAGAAGAGCTGCACAAAGGAACTGAAAGGTGCACAGAAGTGAATGAGTGCGGATCACAACCACTTTATCCCCAAATCCTGACGGGGCGATGCATCGCCAGGAAAGCCGTAACATGCACGCGCAGCCCTCTGCCTCCTCCCATCTGTGCTTACTGCAGGCCAAGCTTCCCAATCTTATTTAATTGCAAATCTGCAGTAGGATTATTGTGGTAGGGTGGAATTTAACATGACTAAGAATCATTTTCCTCTAGGAAAACAGCAGCTTCCGCTTAGCTCATCACATAGCTTCTCAATTACAAATTAACAGGGGGACCACCATGTAACTGGGCCAAGGAGAGAGAGAGAGAGAGAGCGAGAGAGCAGGGGACTGCATTAACGCCTCTCTCTGGAGCAGTAAAACTGTTTCCTCACTTTCTAAATGCAGCCTTCTGCTGTATAATGTCCAGGTCACACAGCTCTAGTCTGCTAAACTTGCTCTGCTGTTTGAAACTGGATCACGGGGGCTGCCGGGTGGCGCAGGGAAGGGATCGAGCACAGGAAGGCAGAATTTTTCTCCCTCGGGTCACGGGTTCCAGTCTGGGTCCAGTCGGCACAGACAAACAAAATGCAGCATCCAAACCTGCCCTTCTCAGAGAGGAAGCCTGGCAGCCACCGTGCAGGAGGCCCGAGGGCAGGATCCCAAATCACAGTCCGATTCCACGCCGCTCATGCCCAGCTGGCTAATATTACTTTCAAACCCACCGATGCTTATCCCGCGAAATCTCCCCGCGTGAAGTCACGCCTACTACCTTGTGCCAGAGAAGGTTTCATTGCATCCTTTTCAAAACTGGAAAGCAGGCGCGTGAATGCTGACCGCATCCCTCCCCAGGACGCCGTTTCCCAACGCGCGTGCGTGATTTTACGCCCATGTCGGCCGGGTAATTGTCGAAAAGGCCCTTTCTGTGGGTGAAGCACCGTTTATGCTCAGAAGTCACTCTGAAAGTGACCCTCCTTGGTAGCCCCCAGATGCACATAACGTTTCATCCTGCCTGAGACGGGGGTGACGCCAGGCCAGAGCAGCCCTGCAGCCTGGCAGCTTCCTGCGGGAGTCACTTTGTCAGGGTTATTTTTTCACTCTTTGAAAAAAAATAGGAAAGGGAAAATAAAAGAAGATCTTTATTCACCAAATATTTTTCTGCCGTAAATTTTTCTAAGCCCTAAATCCTAGGAGAGGAAATGTCCTGCTGTTCATGCAGGCTTTACGGCTGCTACGAATGTGCAAGAAATAATAAGAACGCAAGCCTGCCCGGAGGTTTCCTCTGCAGCTCATTAGGCTCCGGCGTCCTGTAAAAAGGCAGGGCCGCTAAAAGTTGCTCTTTTATAAGACCCTAACTAGTGAACCTCTTCCATTCAACCATGAGCAGAATGGGCCTCCTGGGACCCGGATCTGAAGCCATGGGGCTGGCAGACTTCCCCAGGCCCCCACGCTGGAGCCGGCAGCTAGGCGCAGAGGGGGAGGGGGAGGTGGGGGGCTGTGGTGGTGCTGTCCTGAGAGACAGGGAGGGTGAAGGGGAAGAGATGGCACTGGAAGGGACTTGAAGGGACGAGAAGATGGGTCTGGAGTTGAAGGGGCTGAACGAGAGTGGCAGGGTGGGGCAGGGTTGTGCCCTGGACCTGGCTCAGTGCATGCAAGCTCACCGCTTCCGTGCGGGTCAGGAGGCAAAGGCAGCGAGCACCCACAGCTCAGGCCCCAGGCCGCATTACTTGTGAAGGGAATTCGCTGCCAAAAAAAAAATTAAAATTTTTAATTCCGCGCGTAATATTTTAAAATTCTACCAAATTCTGCATGCTTTACATTTGTTAAAATAGTGCAATATAAAGCACTCTCTTTGAGTAATTACTTTAGAATGCAATACAGAAAATAATTATTACTCAGAGATGCAAAATTCCCCGAGGAGCATTCTGTAAGAGTAGATCATAAGGTTCACCCTCTCTATTCTCCTCTCCCCAGACTCCCACCACTCTCATTCTCTCTCCCTTGCCCACTCAGACCCTTGCCACCTTCTCACCCTCACCCCTGACCCCCATCACAACCTCTATATCTCCTCCATTCTCTCCTTCCCCCCCCCCCCAGGCCCCCACCACGCTTTCTCCCCTTCAACTCCCCGAAATCAGGCCAAACTTCCCCAGCATGCGAGCCAGCCAGCCAGAGTGCAAACGTTTGCTTGGTTTTTTTTTTAATTTTATTCACGTTTGGAAGGATGTACTGCCCCTTTAAGAAGCAGCTGATCCAGCTGCAGGACGCAGACGGCTGAAGTGTTAGCTGGGCCACAGCAGCTGGGCCGCTTATTTCTACAGCAGTGGCAGGCAGCAGAGAGAGTGGGGGGCAAGCGCCTGTTTGGCCCCTTCGGCAGCAGGTGGGGGCCGGGGACAGAGGCAGGGGCGTTTGACCCCGCTGAACGCAGGCCGTGCAGCCGACGTTTCTACCGATCAGTTGTCGAGGGCCAGAGTGGAGGAGCGAGCTGAGCTGAGAGGGGCCCGGTGTAATAATGAAGGGGCCGCACTGAATTAACAGCGAAGATGGCAGAGACCCTTCACCGATGCCCCGTGGACATGCATGGTAGGGCTTGGAAGGCCAGAACGCGCAGCGTTTGAGCGCGACAGCTGCAGGCCAGTGTCGGTGCCATCTCCCTCTAGCCTTAGGTGCATGGTAGGGTTCTCTCTCTCTCTCCTCCCTCTTCAGCCTGCCCCATCCACTCGCGTGGTCCTGAATTTCCCGAGGAGCAACTCGTGCACAACGTTCCCCGCCTAACTCCTGGCCCCCTCGGCAGCTTCGGGAGGCTCGGGGCCGGCAGCTCCTCTTCCCGAGGGCCACAGACGGGTCCGGTTGCAGGGATATACCCCCCCCCCCCCCCCCATCCGTCTCATGCACATTCCTTGTGGGTGTCCTGAAAACCTGAGCTGTTTGCGGCACTGGAGGACCGGAGTTGCCCACCCCATGGTAGAGGTTGGGGAGAGGGGACAGAAGGATTTAATGAAAGGAGACATCTCAGAAGGGCAGCAGAAGCTCATCGTGCACAGACCTGCTGAACGTGAAAACGAATTAAGTGAGAAATACACTTTAAAGGGGAGGGGGAGGAACCAAACAAAGAATAATTACCCGGCAATTTGTTTTGATTAGCTCTATGATTGTGTATCATTACCAAGCAGATTGTAAGTTTGTTCTCAATCTGCAGTGGTTTCCTCAGAGCACGGAGAGTGCTTGCTGCTTACTGTGTGTCTCTTCGCTTCCCGAAACCTTCCTGATTTGCGCCGTGATGGGCTACAGATTTGGGGGGGGGGGGGGAGGGGGTGACCGGCTCTTTGCTTCTACCCAAGGAATTCAGTGCTCTTCAGCAGGGCAGGGCAGATGCATCCTGTTCATTTCTGGGCATGGTGGGAGTCACTTTGGGCAAATTTATTTATTTATTTATTTAAGAGCTTTTATATACCGATGAACGTTGGGAACATCTCATCGGTTCACAAAAAACAAAAAATGCAGCTAAAAGAACTTTACAGTGAACAAGGAACAATGCACATAAAATAGAACAAAAATGAGTAAGTAAAATGACATGTAAGGCGGTTACATCAACTAGGGTGAAAGGTAAAGCGAAAAATTGGACAATTTACAATTTGCATGGTAACAAAACATAATTAAGTACAGAAAGAATGTCATATAAAATAAAAGTTAGGATATCAGAGGAGTCCGGGGGAAACCGGGGGAAAGGGAGGAAGTTATGGGTGAGCTTGTCTAAAAAGGGAGGTTTTCAGGTTCTGCTTAAATTTTTTTGGGCAAGTTTCCTGACGAAGGGAGGCTGGGAGCTTGTTCCATAGGACGGGGCCCGCCAGAGATAATGCCCGAGCCCTAGTGGAGCTGATTTTAGACTGCTTAGGGGAGGGGATGAGTAGTGTAGCTCTGTGTTGCTGCCTTATCGGTCTGTTTGAGTTGTGAAAAATGAGGTGTTCTGGGAACCAGTGCATGTTTTGGTTGTGGAGGGCTTTGCGAATAAGGGTGAGCGATTTGAATGTTATCCTTTCAGCGACAGGTAACCAATGAAGGTGTTTTAGAACAGGGGTGATGTGATCGTTTGTGTGTGTGTTTGTGAGGATACGTGCAGCAGCATTTTGGAGTAATTGTAGAGGCTGTAGTGTGCTCTTGGGTAGGCCTAGTAGGAGGGCATTGCAATAGTCAATTTTGGGTAGAGTGAATGCTTGTAAGATAGTGCGAAAGTCACTGAGGTGTAGTAAGGGTTTAATTTTTTTGAGCGTGTGAAGTTTGAAATAGCAGGCTTTAAGTGTGTTGTTGTTGATGTATTTTTTGAAGGTGAAATGGTTATCAATAGTGATGCCAAGACTGCGAACATGATCGTTGGAGGCAACAGGAGAGTGGGAATTGAAGCCTAGCTGCAGGGGAGGGGGAATGCTTTGTGGAGTAATGTGTAGTATTTCGGTTTTGGCAGTGTTGAGCGCTAGGAAGTTGCTTGCCAGGAATGCATTAATAACCTTTAAAGTGGCATTCCAGGTCTCAATAGCTTTTTGAAGTGTATCATTTACTGGGATGAGAATTTGCACATCATCAGCGTAAATGAAGTGAGGGAGTCCTAGATTAGAAGGTTGCAGAGAGGGAGGAGGTAGATGTTGAACAGGGTGAAGGACAGAGAAGAGCCTTGGGGAACGCCTTGTGACAGGGGGATAGTTTTGGAGGTGCAGTTGCCTATTTGTACACTGTATTGCCTGTCTTGCAAGTAGGATTGGAACCAATGCAGGGCTGGTGCTGAGATGCCAATATCAGAGAGGCGTTGAGTGAGGATTTTGTGATTGACAGTGTCAAAAGCAGCTGAAATATCTAGGAGGTCCAAAATATGTGAAAGGCCTTTGTCAAGGTTTTTGAGGATATAGTCAGACAGCGAAATTAGTAACGTCTCTGTACTGTGGTGTCGTCGAAAACCGAATTGCAATTGTGAAAGAATGTTGTGGTCGTCGAGGTATTCAGTTAATTGCCGGTTGACTGCCTTTTCAAGGATTTTAACGATAAAAGGTAAATTTGAAATGGGGCGAAAGTTGGTAAGGTCGGCTGGATCAAGTGCCGGTTTTTTCAAGATAGGTTTGATAATGGCATGCTTAAGATTTCGTGGGACAATGCCAAGTGTGATGGATCTATTAATGATATTCGAAATAGGCTTGGCAATGATGTTGGGGATAGTAAGGAGGGTTTTAGTGGGGATGGTGTCTGAGGGGTGTGCGCATGGCCTCATTTTTAAATTCTAGCCACAGCTGCTGAACAGTAGAAAAGGGGTCAAATTCTTCCTCATGAGGTCTTTATTTTGTGAACTCGGAACTTCAGGACCAATGGAAAGATTCCTGCTGGAATCCTAATTAATTATGATATGCACAGGAAACATAGAGAGGGTTGTGGGCACATGACACAGCCTCCCCTGTGCAGGCGGTGGAGATAAGGAAGTATCTGAACTTGCAAAAGCATGGGACAAGCATGGGAGATCTCTGAGGCAGAGGAAGGGACAATAAAGCTGAGCAGTTGAGTGGACCGGCATTTGGGCAACCTGGATGGGCCCTATCGTCTTCATCGTCCATCATGACGCATATTTTAGCAATGCTCGGCAGTCTGACCTACTGTAATTTTGGCATATTTTTATAATTACTACTTTTTAAACCAGTGTAGAGGGTTTTATGGATGTTCTACATTTGTGATATTATCTTTAATAAAGTGTTATTATATAATTAAAGCTTTGGGGAAACAGCTTTTCTGTATTTTTTGTATATGTCCATTGATATCCCTCTTTTATTATATAGAACATTTTCATTTTTTTGTGAAGATTGATAAGTGGCAAATACATCAGGCTAGCTAAAAGAAAATAAAACAAATTGAAATATTGTGTGGTAAGGAAAAAGCGCCAGATCATGCTCATGTAGCCTTTGAAAGCTACCTTTGCAGTCATATTAAGACAGAACTTGCACGTGTGATCACTGTTCATGTGGGTTACTTAGGAGGGCTTCAAACTGAAGCAAATGCAAAATAAAAAAAAAAAAAATAGAAATAGGGAAGGATTTTTGCATACATTTTTTTTTTTTTTACAAAAAGTGCCCAAAAGCAAATGTGTGGACATTGTGCAAAATGTTTCATGTGAGAAACATTTTCACAAAAAGATTTCACAAGGGAATGCATAGAGTCAGCCAGTGCCATTTCCGAAAACGACAGTCAATGGGGCAGGAGCAAGTGGGTATCGCTTCTGTCCCCAGAATGTGCCCCCCAACACATCATTCATTTTGGGGTCTGGGGAACATTGAGGGTCCAAATGTTTGTTTACATTGTTTGTAAAGTACCACAAGGAGTCCGGATTTGGGCGAGGCTTGTAACAGCCCTGTCAGTATGGCACTGGGATCTTTGCAGTTCTTCACGTGAAGGCACACTCCCCTAGGCCATCAATAAATATATCTACTCCTCTTTGAGGTGTAGTTCTTTTTTTTTTTTTTTTTAGTGAAATCAGGGTCACAAAGCCTTTTTTTTTACAAAATGGCACACTAATAACCTACTTTGCATAATTTTGCATCACAGATGTTCGTTAATGTTCCGCTAGAATGAGCGCTCATGCATAGTGCTCTATGTATGAACCTTTACCACTAATCAGCACATTCCTGCAAAATGTTTTCATGAAATGATTATTCCCACAAAAAAAATTCACAAAACACCTACTTTTGCATTTTTGGGTGTTTTGGGATGTTTTACAAACTTTTGTAGCTTATTACATCAGTCTTTTGAGTGTTATTGACAGTAAAGGTCAGCTGAATACAATTCATATATTTTGATGCTTATAGAAAAAGCAGTAGAGCAAATCAATAGACTAACTAAACTTTTATGCATCAAACCAGTAAAAGCAATGAAACCGCCTCAAATTCCTGCCTTACACAACAATTCACTTTCATTGTGTGCTATTTATTGGAAGCTAACGCACAACAAAAAAAAAACCAACGGATTTCATTTCTCAGACATTATCTTCAATCTTTCTGTCAAACATAAACATTTTTATACAGTTGGAAGGCGGCATGCTAAGGCTAGACATGAGGAAATACTTTGTTACTGCTAAACTCCCCCAATTAATGAGGTCCCTGACAAAATGCAAGCATGCTTGGGACAGGTTTGGAAGATTGGGTAAAAGATCGGAAGGGGGTGTGGGGAAGAGGGGAGTGGAAAACTCTATGTCGGTTTACCTATGGGAACTTGTACTTCATCTTCCCAGAATGGCAGAGGACCATGAGGGAAGCCAGCAAAACCGACTTGGATAGGGATGATAACTTGCAGGTGGTCAAGCTTGTATGGCTGACAGCTGGAAGATCCCCTTAAGTAGAAAACTGCAGGCAGGAACAACCGGACATACTGGGAGGGCCAACTGGTCCTTATCTGCCATCATCTACTCTGCTACTCCGTTTCCCCTCTCCAAGAAAAGCATGGCCAGCTCCCGAGGTGCAGGGTGCTTTATGAAGGCCCAAGGAAAGGGATAGGGTAGGAAGCGGAGTGCAGCAGCAGCGTTCCCATCGTTAGAGCTCTGATTTATGGGATAATGGCCAGTGGGCTATGAGTGGTTCTCTGGACCATAGCTACCCCATTTAAATAAGCTCCATTAGCTCTGCCCTGCTGTGCTGTACCGTGTCATCTCTTCAAATTAGGTAATTTAGAGCAGTTACACAGATTACTGAATCAGCAAAAGAACACGCGCGATGAATGGTCTCGGTGCAGATTTGTAAGATTATTACTCGGAGTGCGGGGTGCGAGGGAGCTGCTGGGGGGGGGGGGGGCATCGGGCTGCGCATTGCTTTCGGATGAGGATCTGCAGTCAGAGGTCTCTCGGCGGAGCCCTGGCTGCACGTGCGCCGGCTGCCATCCTTCAGCACCCGGCGCCCCGGACAGCTCCCGGCGCGCTGCAGCAAGGAGAGGGCGGAGGCGGCCGGAGCCGGGGGCCGGGGGCTTGCAATGCACGTGCGCCGGCTGCCTTCCTTCAGCACCCGGCGCCCCGGACAGCTCCCGGAGCGCTGCAGGGGAGGGCAGAGGCGGCCGGAGCCGGGGGCTTGCAATGCACGTGCGCCGGCTGCTTTCCTTCAGCACCCGGCGCCCCGGACAGCTCCCGGCGCGCTGCAGGGGAGGGCAGAGGCGGCCGGAGCCGGGGGCTTGCAATGCACGTGCGCCGGCTGCTTTCCTTCAGCACCCGGCGCCCCGGACAGCTCCCGGAGCGCTGCAGGGGAGGGCAGAGGCGGCCGGAGCCGGGGGCGAGTTCTGCGCATTGCTTTCGGATGTGGATTTGCAGTCAGAGGTCTCTCGGCGAAGCCCTGGCTGCACGTGCGCCGGCTGCTTTCCTTCAGCTCCCGGCGCGGTGCAGCAAGGAGAGGGCAGAGGCAGCCGGAGCCGGGGGCCGAGGGCTTGCATTGCAGACAGGAGCCCGCTCGGAGCAGGCACCTGCCGGGCTCGCCCCCCCGGAGCTCTGCTTACCTCGCTGGGCTCGGTCTCCGCCATCTTCCGCCTCAGGAGCAGGCAGCGGGAGGAGTGTTTTAGTCCCATAAGAGGCAGCCAAAAGTGAGCCCTCCCCAGGCGAGGGTCCCAATGCTCCTTCCTGCTTTTACAGCTTCCAAGAGCTCCTTCTGTCTTGCATTTTCTCCTTCAATTTCTTTACTTTTTTTTTTGCACAAGTTGTTTTTTTTCCCCCCCCTGGTGGTTTTGGGGATGGAAGGCAAACTTAGCAGTGGAATTCCGGCGGCGCTCAGGGTAGGAGGTGATCA
Source organism: Rhinatrema bivittatum (assembly GCF_901001135.1). Classification (NCBI taxonomy): domain Eukaryota; kingdom Metazoa; phylum Chordata; class Amphibia; order Gymnophiona; family Rhinatrematidae; genus Rhinatrema; species Rhinatrema bivittatum. The sequence continues at coordinate 477,178,355 of NC_042618.1, forward strand.
GGTTGGCTCTTTAATTGTGCCGGGGGCTGGCCCGGGGGCTGCAGGTCCCCGGAGTGAAGCGCTGAGGCTGAGGCTCGCCCTCCCCGGCTACCAGTGGCCTCCCGCGGGCGAGCTGCCGTGCGGTGCGGGGCTCGCTCCTGGGGAAAGTGAAAGGAGCCCCAACTTTTCCTGTCTCCGGGCGCGGGAGGGCGGGCTGAGCGGCTGATTTTCTGGGTCAGCCCATTAACTCCTTCAGGCCCCCTCCTCCACCCCCACCCTTTGTGATTGGAGAAAGCAGCGGGGGTGGGGGTGGGGAGGGGGGGGCTCTCCCTCGCTGGCTTTCGCTTTCAGAACACAAAGAGCTGAGAGTTCGGCGGGGCGAAGGCTTCCCCCGATCAAACGGGTCCGGAGCGGCCGGCAGATGCCGTGAATGACCCGGGGGCAAGAAGCCCGAGCTCGTCCTTAGCCGCTCACCGTCCCCAGCCCTTCCGATCTCTGATCTCCCGGAATATTCATGCTGAAGACCAAAGCAACCACAAGCAGCGTCGGCCAGGGATACGAGTTTTGTGGGTTTCGTTGTCTCTTAGGGAGCAGTTTCCTGAGACCTCACCTAATAAAGTCTCAGCAGTTTTGCAAGCGCCTGCCTTTTGCTTTGATGAATTGTGCCGGCGAGACGGAAGGGCGCACGATCCCACCTGCCAAGGCACGGGGACAAGTGCAAGCCCCCGACCCGGATGCGCCCACAGGTGGCAAAGGGCCGTTTCTGCCGCAATGCCTTTGAAAATCACCCTCCCCACTTCTTTGCCTCCTTGGGTTTACTCGGAACCGGAACCACGTGCTCTGATTGCCCTTGGATCAGTGGTGCTGACTGCCCCTCCCCCCACAAGGGACGGCAGAGCAGAAGGTGTAAAGCCCCGGTTCCTTTCACTCTGCTCTATCCGCTTCCCCTCCTGTCCCTGAATAACAAGACGAGAGGAGAGGGAGGGGGCAGCGGGCTTAGGGATCAGAGAGGCTTTTCTGTGCTCCCTGCTGTCTTCCACGACCTCACCCTTCTCTTCCTGTTCCCCCCCCCCCCCCCCCCCAGGAGGGGATGGGACAGGGAATAGAGTCGCTTCCCTTTGCTCCGTCTCTTCCAGCCTCCCCCCTCCCCTCCAGTTCTTTGCAGCAGGAAGCAGAAGGCTGTGCCCTCTGAAAACCGAGATTCAGCACACCTGGGAGACAGCACATCTTATATGGGCCCCCCTCCCCCCAGATCTTTGCCGCCCTAGGCACAGGCTTGGTGCACCTGTTGGGTAACCCACCCCAGCTGCATCCCAGAAGACGGGAAGTGGGAGCTGCTGCCCGCGGTCCCTGGGTAGCCGGCTGGCATAAAAGTCTGTTTCCATTTGCTAGAAATGCACCAAGGTGCCCTCCTTCATCTCCTCCTCCCTAAGATCACAAAGAGATGTCTTTCTGGCCCCTGCTGGCCCTCGCCTGCTTCAGTATCCTCTCCCACAGCAGGCTTGTTGGGGGGCCACCTCTTTCATTCAGGGGCCAGTGGACAGGTAAAGCAGCCCTGGATGAATCAGGGTGGCCACCGTCATCCCCAGCGTAGGCAGCGGTGCCCTGGGACCTCTTATCCAGGATTGGGGGGGGGGGGGAAGAAAACCAGGAAAGGCGGCAGAGATGAGACCAGATGGCCGCCGTCACTTCAGGAATTCTTGGCCATTGGTTTATTGCAAGTCTTTTTGCTGGTTTCTGTTTGGTTTTGCTATTATGAAAAAGAAAAGGCGTTTGGGGGGGAAGGCAGCAGCAAACAGAGTGTTATACCAAAAAAAAAGATTCCAGGCAAAGATTCAGTTATAAAAGGATGGAAACATTCAAAAGTGAGCTAGCAAAAATGAAAATCTTAGGCTGCTAGACCTTGGCCCTTTGGGGGCCACCCTGGGCACATGGCTCGTAAGGTGCCCTCCCTGTATGAGGGGTCAGAAGCAGCAATACATCCTTTCCACTCCCCATTCCCCTGTTTTCCTCTGAATTCGTGCTCCCCGAGTGAGTGTTTAAGCAATTCTAGCTTTTGGATCCAAAGAACATGGGGTCTTCCATACTTTGCCGGGCAATCACAGCCAGATGAGGTGAGAATCCAGCCAATTTATTACCAATATATTTTTTCACACATAACATAATGAGAATGTTTCCCGTTTCATTCTGTCTGCACTCCTTCCTTGTACATTTTCAGATGCCTGACCCAGCAATTTCCCCCTCTTCCTCTACCTCTCTACATCCAGCTCCAGAGTTGGGTCTGGTACCAGGAGCCTTCATTGGCAACTATCCAGGGATTTACCCCCCTGTTCTACATCCTTCTGCCTCAGCATTAGCTACGGTGGTCATTGCGGTGACAGCCCTGAGAAGGAGGCCACTCACCAGGCCATGAGGTGATAACCCCCCATCCCCCTCCTCCACCCCCATCCCCCGGGGCTGTGAAGGCTGCCTCCACAGCATCCCCAACCCTGGCTGAGCTGGGGAGCAGAAGCCCCAAATCAGGGATCAAACCTTCCATACGGCAGTGCAGAGCCGGCCTATAGTAACTACAGTTTGATTGGATTTATGCCCAGTTCTCCAAAGAGACACTCGTGCAGATGCGCCAAAATCCTATCTCCAAGTGACTGAAGATGTATAATATTGTTTTCGCTATATATCAGAACCCCAACTGTTATTTTAGCATATGTACTTTTCAGATAAATAAAATGTCTGATGTTACGAGAATATTACATTTCTGTGATTGCTTTTCAATGCTGTAGGCAGATCTGATACATTTTGACCTTCTAGAACCTATGTGAAATGGAGCTTAAAAGAAACATTATCTGAAAATCTAGCTACTGTTATTATTACATAATTATATTATTACAGACATGCTGCAGTGGGAAAATGTAGCTAAAACTAAGCTTATCTATTCATTTATCTGCACTATAAATGAAGTGAAAAACTGGGTCTGAAATATAGTGGAAGATAAATCACAGCTTTACATTAATATTTGTGGAGACGATATAATGTTGACTTTTTTAGGTGACTTGCGCAGGAGGTTAGTATTTTGTGCAAATATATGTCAGACCGCACATGAATGTACAAAGAGTTGTAACCTCCGTGAGATGCCTTGTGGATTCTGAATGTAATGGAAAACGAACAGAATTATCAAGAAAGAATTTGTCCCACGATTCATTTTCCATGTGGTGCAATGAGACACATCTGACACTCAATCCTGCAGATACCGTCCATCCGGGTCCCGGTGATACCCATCTGTCACCCGTACGGACAGACACACACAGGCATTCCCGTCACCTAAGTGCTATTTAGATATTATATTACAAATTGCCCAATATCCCCTCAGTTCTGAGAAAGGGACTTCCATTTACTTGTGAACAGGAGGACTACAGTGTTAACCCACTGCTTACTAGAAGACGTTTGCACCAATTAGTTGGAGAAATCCAGAAATAAACTCCCTGTTTCTCTGAAGCAGACTTAGAAATAATTGTACAGGGATTCTAGGAATCTGGCTTTGATGGCAAAGGAGCTTACAAGCACTTTCTGTAGGGCATCACAGTCCCAGCCTCTGAGCAATTTTAAAAGCTGCTTTGCACAAGTCAGTGGCAGGCAGGTTTTCTAATGATGTCCTTGACTGCAGCGTTTCATCGATTCTCTCAGTCCCTGGGAAACAATACTTTGAAGAGAGGAGTTAATTCCTTTCCGGAAGAAGACAAAAAGAAATTGAAGAGAAAATATTCAACGAACCCACTGAAGGCAGAAGCAGGGTTGGATGCATTGCCCCCCTGAAAAGGAATCAGCTTTACTTGCATTTGCTATTGCTACCCCCTTCTAATAATTCCTAAAGCGCTGCCGTACCCGAGCCCCCGGTGAGTTACTGCAGGGTGCGGTCTGAAAGCTATTTCAGTCAGACCTTCTGACATCTCTTAAAAGAGAGCTATTGCAGCCTTTGCGCAATTCAGCTCTGTCTATGTCGATACTAGAGAAATGGGCTTCCGTTTCTTTTCCGTGCAGTAAGGATTTGATAACGCACAGGTTCCTGGCACGCCTCCAACAGCAGAGATACAGCTTGTAACAAAAAAAAAAGATCTCCCCCTCCTCATCAATGAGTGGCTCCAGTTCCTGATGACTTCTTTACTCTCTTCGTTTGGGCCTCTCTGTCTTTCTTTCTGCAAACAAGATGAGCTTCTACTATAATGAACGACTTAAACACAAAACGTGAGACCAGAACGGGAAGTGTCCACCATGTGATAGGCCTGTGGCCTTTAAAAGAAAGAGTGAGTGGCACTGGTGGGGGAGAGGAGGATTACTCAGAGTGCAGCAGAGGAAAACTTCTAAGGATTTCCATCCGGGAACAGGGCAGGCAGAATCTGACTCAGCTTGCCGTCTGGTGTGATGTCCTTACCAAGGAAGCAGTGACATCTTATGATCTCACGCAAGTGGGAAGAGTGGAATAAACATACAAGAATGAGCCCACCCTCTGAGAGATAAAACCCTTCAGGTCGCCGGTGGTCTCTGCTGCTGGGCGATTCCATTCTGAGGATGCATGGCAATCAGCCGTCCGAAAACCACCCTCCCTCAATGAGACGAAGAGCATGCTCAGGTTGCCACAACTCGTGGACTTCTAGCTGCATTTGGAGGAGGCGTTCCTGGGGCCTGGATTGGCCACTGTTGGAAACAGGATGCTGGGCTTGATGGACCCTTGGTCTGACCCAGTATGGCCTGTTCTTATCTTCTTATGTTCTCATGTTCAGAGCAGGAGAGAAAATATCACCTGTCGATCGCACTTTCTACTTGACACATTTTATTTTCCATGGGAAAAGTAACATCACGGACAGTACCTCTGCAAGTTTCATTAACAACGCAAAGTGAGTTACATTCAGGTATTTCCCTGCCCCCCGAGGGTTCACAATCTAAGTTTGTAGCTGAGGAAATAGAGGGTGAAGTGTCCTGCCCAAGGTCACAAGGAGCAGCACTGGGATTTGAACCCTGGCCTTCCCTGGTTCTCAGACTGCTCCTCTAACCTCCTAAATACACGCAGATTTTTGCCTTGAAAATGGGCACAAAGTTTGCAGGTTAATAGTAAAAACTGCCTGAAAGGAGGTAGCTGAAGGCTGGGAGTCATAAGAAGGCTCCTAGCCCTCATCCACCATTACTTAAAGCTTTTCTTTTTTTTCTTGAAGCTTTTGAAAGCTTAATGAAATTTATCTGAGGCTTTCAGAAACACAGAAGACATTAGCAGAAATGATCCACACCTGGTGCCCCCACTCTACCAGCCTGCCCATTTCTGCCTGCCTAGGGTGCCATCTGTGGTTTCCTCCCTGGAGCACCGAGCCGCTCACAGAGGTGGGGGTTGCCTGTACATAACTACATCTTGTGAACTCCAGAAGGAAGCTCCCTTTGGCACAATGCAAGAATAAAGTCGGGCACTAGCAGAGATCACTCCCCAGTAAAGTTCACTCCTGCCATGGCGTGTGCACAAACTCACCCACTTGGAGCCATCACGCCCAAGTGAAATTAATTTGATTTGTTAAGCAAGATAGTTAATTTTGTAATCATTTTCTTGACAGTAATGTGCTGTGGATAAATACATCTGTTAAGAACTGCAATCATAGAAATAATAATAACAATAACATATTTTATTGCTTAAAATATCCTGAGCTGATTTTGCTGGTTGACATAGTAACCAAGCTGGACACCAATGGCAAAGCGTTTCAGAACCACTGAATTTCATCGTCAACCTCTAAGGCAGGCAAGCTCAAGAGCTTCCTTGTGGACACTGAAGCAGGGAAAGACAAATCCGGTATCCTTTCCAATCCATCTAATGCAAATAGACTAAAACAGAACCCAAGAGGGGAAGCCGTCAAATAGGAGGGGATCATTCCATGTCAGAGGGAGCAAGCTGGGATTCTCATGAACATAAGAACATAGGAAATTGCCATGCTGGGTCAGACCAAGGGTCCATCAAGCCCAGCATCCGGTTTCCAACAGAGGCCAAACCAGGCCACAAGAACCTGCCAATTACCCAAACACTAAGAAGATCCCATGCTACTGATGCAATTAATAGCAGTGGCTATTCCCTAAGTAAACTTGATTAATAGCCGTTAATGGACTTCTCCTCCAAGAACTTATCCAAACCTTTTTTGAACCCAACTACACTAACTACACTAACCACATCCTCTGGCAACAAATTCAAGAGCTTAATTGTGCATTGAGTGAAAAAGAATTTTCTCTGATTAGTCTTAAATGTGCTACTTGCTAACTTCATGGAGTGCCCCCTAGTCCTTCTATTACTCGAAAGTGTAAATAACCGATTCACATCTACCCATTCAAGACCTCTCATGATTTTAAAGACCTCTATCATATCCCCCCTCAGCCATCTCTTCTTCAGCCCTAACCTCTTTAGCCTTTCCTCATAGGGGAGCTGTTCCATCTCCTTTATCATTTTGGTCGCCCTTCTCTGTACCTTCTCCATCGCAACTATATCTTTTCTGAGATGCGGCGACCAGAATTGCACACAGTATTCAAGGTGCAGTCTCACCATGGAGTGATACAGAGGCATTATGTTTTATTCACAGCATCACCAGGGCCACCTCTCGTGGACAGTGACTGCGGCAACAGATGGTCTCTGGGGTACGAGAGAAGTGCGTAGTCTGCTTTGCTCCTCTCACTCACATTCCTGTCCACCGCCCCCTGGACTGCCTATTCTCAATATCCTTTCACATGTTGCTATTTCTTTCTCCTCTGTCCTCTATCCCACTGCTCCATCACAGAAGAGAATCAAGTCCTGATCCTGATGTCTCACCATTCAGGTTTGCTACTGCTTTGCTTATCTTTTCTCGCAGTCACGGTCAAAAGGAAAAAGCATTCAACCCTCTGCCCTTTCTGGTCCTCGCTCACACCTCAAGTTTTTCGAGAACCTTCATCATAATTCTTGAACAGAGCTTTATTTTGAATTAAGAATCATTTTTCTTGGAAATTGCAGATGTTCAGTTGAGCATAAGTTGGGCAACATGGGGGAAAATACTATATTTTGACCATGGGGGAGAGAATGAGTGAATATTTTCCTTGCAGTTTTAAAATCAGAAGTGTATTTTGAATTAAAAATGTAGACTTTTTGCACTCGAAAATCCTCAGAAAGTTCACAGAATTTGCTAGGCCTGGTCACTGTGCATGTAAAAGGCTCCCCGGACCTGGATCATGACCTGCATTTAGATTCAGGTCTTGATCCTCCCGAAATCCCAAACTGTCAGTAGCTCTAATTAGCCTCTTGGATTGGTGAAGTAGCCAAATATACATTTAGATTGGTTCAACAATACCAGTCTCACTTCACATGGGAACAAAGGCAGGTTATAAAGCAAGCTCTCAAGGGCTAGCAATCCACTGGATTAACTGAGCACACAAGCCAGGTGTTCCAATAAATGCAGATAGAGATCTGATCACAATGACTCCAATCACATCAAGACAGTAGAACAGGTAGACAACAAGAGAGAATCATATGGAACCACAATAAAGCCACCATGGCCAGCTGTAAATGATCTTCATTCTAAAGCATATGGGGACAGACTTAAAAAACATTTATACCCTAGACGAAAGGTGAGATAGGGAAGATGTGATAGGGACATTTAACTACCTCCAAGGTTTCCATGCACAGGAGGTGTGAGCCTTTTATAATGGAAAGGAGGCTCTAGAACGAGGGGTCATGGGATGAGAGAGAAAGGGGGTAGGCTCAGGAGTAATCTTAGGAAATATTTATTTACAGAGAGAGCAGTGGATGTGTGGAACGGCCTCCCAGTGGAAATGATGGAGACAAGGACAGTATCTTAATTCAAAAACGTATGGGATAAACACAAGGGATCTCTGAAGGAGTGATAGGAATTGTAAGAGCTCTTACTTGATGTGGATGGGTAGACTAGATAGGCCATACAGCCTTTTTCTGCCATAACATTTCTTTGTTTCTTAACATAGCATGGATTATAAGAAAGCATTTGATAACATCTCACACTCTTGATTCATAAACTCCTTTCAAATATACAAATAAACCCAGTATTGGTACAGTACATCAAGCTCACCATGAATATGTGGCAAACTAAACTCCATCTGAATTATGAAGATGGACAATTTATCATTCCTAATGTCAAGTTCCAGTAAGGAATATTTCGAGAAGATTCCCTGTCAACACTATTCTTATTAACTCCACGGGCTACAGATTTATCCTTAATCCTAGAGATACAAGTGATCCACAGATAACATTTCACCTATTACTTGCAGATGATGTGAAGCTTTTACACCTTTTGTGATTGTCATTTAATGGAACAACTTTGAGTAGTGAAGACCTTCATTTGGTCATGATAAATGAGCCAAGATTACCTTCGTTGGAGGAAAGCTTACCAAAACTGAAAATATCTCCTCGATCGAAGATTGTAGAATAGAAGAACTTCTATTCTACAATATATATAAATATATAAATATCTAGGAGACGAGCGTGCAACAATCTAGTTTAAAACACGGAGAGAAAAGATCAGCAAATATTACTAAGGGAGACAGAAAGTAAAGATACAAGCAATCCAGCAATTTCTAATGCCTGTACTGTCGCACAGCTTTGGAATGATAGGCTGGCCTGAGAGAGATCCCAACCAATCAGAGGTGAGAACAAGAAAACCCCTCCCTGCCCAGCAGCTAATCTATAAGTGTCAGGGTATGTGTGCCCAGACTGAAGGAGGAATGGCTCTTGTAGGAATCGATTACTCATGCAAAGCTATTGTCATGGGCCTCCAGGCAAGCTTAACAGCATTAACAGAGCAAACTACTAAAAAGTGCCAAAGTATGAAAGCAAACAGCCACAAATGAAGAAGAGAAGGAATGAGGGCGAACCCACCAGCACACACGGAGAAAAGAAGCAACAGCACTTACAATACTAGAAACAGCTCTTTAAGAAACTGCACCAGAAGGTGAGAAAAATCCTAAGCCGCGCTGATTCACTGAGGCGATTTTGCTGTTCTGAGTCTGTGGGAAAACAGTTTAGTAAATCAGGCCCATGGTGGGAAATACTTCCACAACCCCACGTAGATGAAAAGCTGACCCGGGAATGCCTCAGCCTAAGGATAAGAGATTGATAACTGTAGCACAGGACAGGTGACCACACACGATGGGTCACAGCCAGCACAGACAGAGAAACATGCATAGGAATATAAGAGATGCCTTGCTGGGTCACACCAAGGGTCCATCAAGCCCAGAATCCTGTCTCCAACAGAAACATAAAAGCAAATTCTGAAGCAAAGAACTGGAGGCACTTTCCCATCAGGTGGCTGGGTGCGGCGTGCTAACGCTGGAAACCACGTGAACGTCATGGGGTCACTTTTAAGTGGGCCACGAAGCAGCAAGGTGTGTGTCTGCTTTAGAGCACGCGGAAGATGCCCGAGGAGATCTGCATGTGCAGGGTGCCTGCGTACTCTGCCCCTCATATCTGCAGAACAATCCAAAAATGCATTGGTATATGCACTGTGTCCTCCCCCAGGAACGCCTCCTCTTAGTCCAGCTAAAAGCAAGCCTGTACCACCCCGGAGGACCTTCTGGGTAAACTCCACAGTTTGCAGGTTCCTCTCATGGCTTTCGAGATGGGCCCAAGTCATGAGAAGTTTATTCTTTTCAGCTTTACCAGCTTGTTTCCTTCCTTTCCTTTGAGTTGTCCACCCTTCCCTTCATTTCCGAGTGCCCGATACTTAGATCATAATCCACTCCTTTCCTTTTACAGTTCACTCACAGAGTCACCACTTCTCCCCGGGGAGAAGACTTTGGGGAGGGCTCTCTAGCTTGGGATAGTTTAAATCTCACTCCGATCTCAGAGATGTCCACCAAAGAAGAAACATCGGTTACCTTTGCTTCAGAGCCAGACAGAAATTGGCCGCTGAAGTAAGACCTGGGTGCTTCCCGATTTATCTAACTTGAGGCAAAGTAGGAGAAAAATTGTTCTTGGCTACGCGCCAGGAGGACTCATCTCCTGGTGCAGAATCTTTCCTGCGTTTTCTTTCTCACTATTTAATTAAGCATTCTCAAAATAGATCCCCAGAACATGGGATTATTTCTTGATACTAACATTTCTGCCAAAGTGGTGGTGGTGAGGGATAACAGGTCGGAGAGTTTTGTACCTTGGCTTTCATGTAATTGCTCAGAAGGATTGGTGAGAAGTCGGCTCCTTTTCCGTAAACCTTTGGCTATGTCGTCTCATGCCCTGTAATTTCATATCCTTTGGTTTTTGAGTGCAATATGTGTGTTGTTATATATTTCTAATTTCTATTTTTTTTTCTCCTTTCACATATGCTCTAATTTTTGAATTCAAGTTATTCTTGATGGAAACTGTAAATGCAAATGAAAAAATAATAAAATCTGCACATTTCACAAAAGGTAGGTAGCTATTTCTTACGCAATGCATTTGCCTGCTCATTCTTCTCTGACGCCAGTTCCCCAATGGATCGTGTGATATTGCTCATAACCTCTGAAAGCCTGCAGTATGTACGCTTACCCTATAATTTTACAAAATAATCAGCACATGAAAGCTTTCTTAGACAGGTACAAATCTTTAATGTGTCCACACTTAATATATACTTTTAGTCCTGCAACAGCAGCCCTCTGCTTACCACCAGGGTACTGTATGATATGCCTTTAAATACAGGAAATTCTATTTCTTGCTCGTTTTATGAGGGAAGATAAGGGAGCCTGGCTTGCCCTCCTCCACACCTGCACTTACAGCTCAGATGCCATGTACAACAGGGATTTAACACTGTAGTATCGTTAGCTCTCATTCATATCTGCCAGGATTTTTGTCTCCATTAGGCCTCACCTGTGATGATAGTCGTCTGTGGGGTGCCCCAGGAACGAGTGTCCAATGTTTGGAGAGGTGAATCCAGGCCAATAACAGCGAGAGCAGGAAAGTTGGACATTTTCCACCTAAACCAACCATATTCCCCTTGGGCTGTGCCCTCAGGTGCTCATAGCATGAGGAATGAGGCAGGCCCCAATACAGGCAAAGAGCTCAAAGTTTGGAACTGCTGGAGCACATCAGGAATCCAGGAACAGGAAAGAGATCAGTCAGGAACGCTGAAGGTACAAACTGGAAATGAAGAAGTCTTCTGGATTCAAGTAACAAAGACAGAACCTGAATACGAGGATTAGAAAGTATAGCCAAACTCTGAGGGAAAAGCCTGAATATAAACACATGTCTAAGCAAAAAGCAAGATGGCCGCTTGGGGGAAAGTAAAGGGCACAGAGCTGTGAGGACTGGATAGATAGTCCAAGCAGCTCAAAGCATCATCTGCAGGCTGGAGATAAAGTTGGCAATGGATCCTCACATCACCCTCCTACCTCCATAGCCCTATCAATGGAAGCCACAGACTGATTCATGCTCCTTAAACTTGGACTTGACCTACTAGGATATTCACTCAGCTTGATTCCTGGTTCACAAAGACAGTATTGAATATACAAATAATGAGAATAGGCACCATCACATTTTTGTCATATATTCAATCATGCTGAAATTAATAATGGGGAGCACCCGTCCATGGCCAACTGGAACTCAAATCCATCTTCACAGGAAAAGCCTGACTATAAATATATATCTGGGCAGCAAAGAAGATGTCTGCAGGGGGTACAGAGCTGAGAGGACTGAATAGACAGTTCAAGCAGTTCACGGCACCACCTGCTAGCTGGAGGTGACTTTTGCAATGGCTCTTCATGGTCATCCTCCCCCCACCCCCCCTCCCTTTTGAGGGATGGCTTCTGGAGGTCCCTTTGCAAGAAATCTCTTCAAAAGATGAGGCACATGAAGGTCAGATGCATCAACCCAAGTTCTTCCTTCAGGGCCATACCCCTTCCAATGCACCAAATACCGTACTCTGTCACAGGACTCTCTAGTCCCGAATCTCCAAAATCTTGAATTCAGGCTTCCCTCAGACAGAACCAGATCCATAGGCATTCCTTGCATATTTAAAGGATCTGGTGCAGCTGGCTTCAACAAGGAGATGTGAAATGAGGATGGCATTCTAAGAGAGTTAGGAAGCTGAAAACGTGTGATTACTAGGGATATGTATTTGTTTTGTATGAATGTGCAAAACATAATGAATGAGGCTATAGGGGCAGTAAATGTAACATCAGTACTTGCTAGAGACATAAATTTCCTGGATGTAATAAATGATTGCTTCATGGAACAATTGGTTCAGGAACCAACAAGAGAGGGAGCTATTTTAGATTTAATTCTTAGTGGAATGCAGAATTTGCTGAGAGAGGTAACGGTGTTGGGGCCACTTGGCAACAGTGATCATAACATGATCAAATTTAAACTAATAACTGGAAGGGGTCAATAAGTAAATCTGCAGCTCTAACACTAAATTATAAAAAGGGAAACTTTGATAAAATGAGGAAAATAGTTAGAAAAAAACTGAAAGGTGCAGCTGCAAAGGTTAAAAGTGTTCAACAGGCATGGACATTAAAAATACAATCTTAGAGGCGCAGTCCATATGTATTCCACGCATTAAGAAAGATGGAAGGAAGGCAAAGCAATTACCGTCATGGTTAAAAGGTGAGATGAAAGAGGCTATTTTAGCCAAAAAAACATCCTTCAAAAATTGGAAGAAGGATCCATCTGAAGAAAATAGGATAAAACATAAGCATTGTCAAGTTAAGTGTAAAACATTGATAAGACAGGCGAAGAGAGAATTTGAAATGAAGTTGGCCATAGAGGCAAAAACTCATAATAAAAACGTTTTTAAATATATCCGAAGCAAGAAACCTGTGAGAGAGTCGGTTGAACCATTAGATGACCGAGGGGTTAAAGGGGCACTTAGAGAAGATAAGGCCATCGCAGAAAGATTAAATGATTTCTTTTCTTCAGTGTTTACTGAAGAGGATGTTGGGGAGGTACCCGTACTGGAGAAGGTTTTCATGGGTAATGATTCAGATGGACTGAACCAAATCACGGTGAACCTAGAAGATGTGGTAGACCTGATTGACAAACTTAAGAGTAATAAATCACCTGGACCAGATGGTAAAAATTTGTAACCTGTCATTAAAATCATCCATTGTACCTGAAGACTGCAGGATAGCTAATGTAACCCCCATATTTAAAAAGGGCTCCAGGGGCGATCCGGGAAACTACAGACCAGTTAGCCTGACTTCAGTGCCAGGAAAAATAGTGGAAAGTATTCTAAACATCAAAATCACAGAACATATAGAAAGACATGGTTTAATGGAACAAAGTCAGCATGGCTTTACCCAAGGGAAGTCTTGCCTCACAAATCTGCTTCACTTTTTTGAAGGAGTTAATAAACATTTATTTATTTTATTTATTTAACACTTTTTATATACCGGCATTCGTAGGACACATCATGTCGGTTCACAAGTAACTGAGAAAGGAAATTACAATGAACGAGGATAGAGGGCTAACTGGAGAATAATTGGATAATATACGATACTGGGTAAAATATGAAAGTACAAGGAGAGAGAGTCAACGAACAGGGATTCAACTTTGTAGAACGAAATGGACTTTGATTATCCATGTTAAGTTTAGGTATGCATCAGAATGTTAAGGAGGCATGTGCACTTATGAACTTAACATATGAACTTATTTACAGTATAAAGGAGGTATGTGCACTTAAGTACAATTAAATGCAGGGGCAGGGGGAGTAGGGAGGGAGGGAGCGAGGAGGGGAAAGGAGAGGAGGGGGTAGGGGAACAAGAGTATGTTAAGGAAAAGGCATTTTCAAGGAAAGGTTGCTAAGGGGTGAAGGGAGGGGTAGGGGGGAGGCTGCGGGGCGCTGGGGAAGGGTGTAGGGGAGGGAGCAGGGGGAGGAGCTGGGATGTGGATAAAGGTGAACCGGTAGATGTAGTGTACTTGGATTTTCAGAAGGCATTTGACAAAGTTCCTCATGAGAGGCTTCTAGGAAAAATAAAACGTCATGGGATAGGTGGCGATGTCCTTTCAAGGATTACAAACTGGCTAAAAGACAGGAAACAGAGAGAAGGATTAAATGGACAATTTTCTCAGTGTAGGGGAGTGGACAGTGGAGTGCCTCAGGGATCTGTACTGGGACCCTTGCTTTTCAATATATTTATAAATGATCTGGAAAGAAATACGACGAGTGAGATAATCAAATTTGCAGATGATACAAAATTGTTCAGAGTAGTTAAATCACAAGCAGATTGTGATAAATTGCAGGAAGACCTTGTGAGGCTGGAAAATTGGGCATCAAAATGGCACATGAAATTTAATGTGGACAACTGCAAGGTGATGCATATAGGGAAAAATAACCCATGCTATAGTTACACAATGTTGGGTTCCATATTAGGTGCTACCACCCAAGAAAGAGATCTAGGTGTCATAGTGGATAACACATTGAAATCGTCGGTTCAGTGTGCTGCAGCAGTCAAAAAAGCAAACAGAATGTTGGGAATTATTAGAAAGGGAATGGTGAATAAAACGGAAAATGTCATAATGCCTCTGTATCGCTCCATGGTGAGACCGCACCTTGAATACTGTATACAATTCTGGTCGCTGCATCTCAAAAAAGATATAATTGCGATGGAGAAGGTTCGGAGAAGGGCGACCAAAATGATAAAGGGAATGGAACAGTTCCCCTATGAGGAAAGACTAAAGAGGTTAGGACTTTTCAGCTTGGAGAAGAGAAGGCTGAGGGAGGATATGTTAGAGGTGTTTAAAATCATGAGAGGTCTAGAACGGGTAGATGTGAATAATAGAAAGACTAGGGGACACTCCATGAAGTTAGCATGTGCCACATTTAAAACTAATCAGAGAAAGTTCTTTTTCATCCAACGCACAATTAAACTCTGGAATTTGTTGCCAGAAGATGTGGTTAGTGCAGTTAGTATAGCTGTGTTTAAAAAAGGATTGGATAAGTTCTTGGAGGAGAAGTCCATTACCTGCTATTAATTAAGTTGACTTAGATAATAACCACTGCTATTACTAGCAACGGTAACATGAAATAGACTTAGTTTTTTGGGTACTTGCCAGGTTCTTATGGCCTGGATTGGCCACTGTTGGAAACAGGATGCTGGGCTTGATGGACCCTTGGTCTGACCCAGTATGTTCTTATGTTCTTAGGATGTTGGGAAGATACCAGTTCTGGAGATGGTTTTCAGGGGTGATGAGTCAGACAAACTGAACAAAATCACTGTGAACCTCGAAGATGTAGTAGGCCAGATTTTCAAACTAAAGAGTATCAAATCACCTGGGCCGGATGGTATGCATCCTAGGGTACTGAAGGAACTCAAAAATGAAATTTCTGATCTATTAGTTAAAATTTGTAACCTATCATTAAAATCATCCATTGTACCTGAAGACTGGAGGGTGGCCAATGTAACCCCAATATTTAAAAATGGTTCCAGGGGTGAGCCGGGTAACTATAGACCAGTGAGCCTGACTTCAGTGCCGGGAAAAATAGTGGAAACTATTCTCAAGATTAAAATCGTAGAGCAAATAGAAAGAAATGATTTAATGAGACACAGTCAACATGGATTTACCTAAGGGAAGTCTTGCCTAACAAATCTGCTTCATTTTTTTGAAGGGGTTAATAAACATGTGGATAATGGTGAACCGGTAGATGTAGTGTATTTGGATTTTCGGAAGGCATTTGACAAAGTCCCTCATGAGAGGCTTCCAAGGAAACTAAAAAGTCATGGGATAGGAGGCGATGTCCTTTCGTGGATTACAAACTGGTTAAAAGACAGGAAACAGAGGGGTGGATTTTATAATTTTGCACGAGCACGTACTTTTGTTCACGCACCAGGCGCGAACAAAAGTACGCTGGATTTTATAAAATACGCGCGTAGCTGCGCGTATTTTATAAAATCCGGGGTCGGCGCGTACAAGGGGGTGCACATTTGTGCAACCTGCGTGCACCGAGCCCAGCGCGCGCTGCCTGTTCCCTACCTAACCCACCCCCCCGGCCCTATCTAACCCCCCCCCCCTTACCTTTGTTGGCAAATTTACGCCTGCTGAAAGCAGACGTAAATCTGCGCGCGCCATCACCCGACCCGGGGGCTGGTCTGGATGCCTTGACCATGCCCCCGGGCCAGCGCCACGCCCCTGGGCCCGCCCCCGAAACGCCACGTCATGCCCCCAAAACGCCGCATCATTTACGGAACGCCCCCGACACACCCCTTTTATGAAGCCCCGGGACTTACGCACGTCCCGGGGCTCTGTGCGCGCTGGCGGCCTATGCAAAATAGGCGCGCTGGCGCACGAGGGCCCTGCGCGCGTATATCCGGCCGGATTTACGCGCGCAGGGCATTTAAAATCCGGCCGAGAGAGTAGGATTAAATGGTCAATTTTGTCAGTGGAAAAGAGTAAACAGTGGAGTGCCTCAGGGATCTGTACTTGGACCGGTGCTTTTCAATATATTTATAAATGATCTGGAAAGAAATACGATGAGTGAGGTTATCAAATTTGCGGGTGATACAAAATTGTTCAGAGTAGTTAAATCACAAGCGGATTGTGATACATTACAGGAGGACCTTGCAAGACTGGAAGATTGGGCATCCAAATGGCAGATGAAATTTAATGTGGACAAGTACAAGGTGTTGCATATAGGGAAAAATAACCTTTGCTGTAGTTACACAATCAGGCCGATTCAGTACGGCGCGCTCAGGCCGAGCTCACCGTTAGCCCCTGTCTGTACGCGGGTTTTTGATGAGCTATTATTACCCCTTATACAGTAAGGGGTAATAGCGTGTCCAACCCCCCAAAAACTAATAGCGCCCGCAACATGCAAATGCATGGTGATGAGCCTATTAGTTATTCCCGCGCCATACAGAAAGTAAAATGTGCAGCCAAGCCGCACATTTTACTCTCAGAAATTAACGCCAACCCAAAGGTAGGCGTTAATTTCTGCCGGCACTGGGAAAGTGCACAGAAAAGCAGAAAAAACTGCTGTACACCCTCCGATTTAATATCATAGCAATAGTAAGTCGGAGGCCCCAAAAATTATAAAAAATTAAAAATTAAAAAAAAAATCTGCCCGCGGGTTGCGGGTTTTACCGCGGGCCCTAATTTGAATACAAAATTGCGCGCCCAGGAGTGTGACCTGGGCGCGCATTGGGAGAGCCGGCTCTCCTGCGCATTTTACTGAATTGGCCCGAATGTTAGGTTCCATATTAGGTGCTACAACCCAAGAAAGAGATCTAGGCGGCATAGTGGATAACACATTGAAATCGTCGGTTCAGTGTGCTGCGGCAGTCAAAAAAGCAAACAGAATGTTGGGAATTATTAGAAAGGGAACGGTGAATAAAACGGAAAATGTCATAATGCCTCTGTATCGCTCCATGCTGAGACCCCACCTTGAATATTGTGTACAATTCTGGTCGCCGCATCTCAAAAAAGATATAATTGTGATGGAGAAGGTACAGAGAAGGGCAACCAAAATGATAAAGGGGATGGAACAGCTCCCCTATGAGGAAAGGCTGAAGAGGTTAGGGCTGTTCAGCTTGGAGAAGAGACGACTGAGGGGGGATATGATAGAGATGTTTAAAATCATGAGAGGTCTAGAACGGGTAGATGTGAATCGGTTATTTACTCTTTCGGATAGTAGAAAGACTAGGGGGCACTCCATGAAGTTAGCATGGGGCACATTTAAAACTAATATAGCTGCACTAGAAAAGGTAGAGAGAAGGACAGCCAAAATGATAAAGGGGATGGAACAGCTTCCCTATGAGGAAAGGCTGAAGAGGTTAGGACTTTTCAGCTTGGAGAAGAGATGGCTGAGGGGGGGATATGATAGAGGTCTTTAAGATCATGAGATGTCTAGAGTGGGTAAATGTGTATCAGTTATTTACTCTTTAAGATAATACAAGAACTAGGAGCACTGGAATTAAGCTCTAGAGTTAATTGCCAGAGGATGTGGTTAGTGCAGTTAGTGTAGCTAGGTTTAAAAAAGGTTTGGATAAGTTCTTGGAGAAGTCCATTAAATAGCCACTGCTATTACTGGCATTAGTAGCCTGGGATCTACTTAATGTTTGGGTACTTGCCAGGTACTTGTATCTTGCATTGACCACTGTTAGAAACAGGTTGCTGGGTTTGATGGGGACTGTCAATGTGACCCAATTGGCAACTTCTTATGTTCTTATTTTTTTTATGAGGTCTATGAAATAAGTGGAATGGAATGAGTAAACGATCATCAGTTGTTTATTCTTTCAGAAAGTGCAAAGTCCAGGGGACACACAATGAAGTTACTAGGTAACAGATCTGAAATTGATAAGAAAATATTTTTTTGTTGCCAGAGGATGTGGTGAAAGCTATTAGTGTAGCTTCATGTAAAAAAGGTTTGGACAAGTTCCTGGAGGAAAAGTCCATAAACCATTATTAAGGTAGAGTTGCAGAAATCCTCTGCTTATTCCTGGGATAAGGAGCTTGGAATCTTCTCTACCCCTTGGGATCATGCCAGGTACCTGTGACCTGGATTGGCCTCTGTTAGAAACAGGATAATGGGCTCAATGGACCTCTGATCTGACTCTGTAGGGCAAGCCTTATGTTCTTAATAATTTCATTTAAAACAATAATAAGCTAATTTACATACAGAGTTTTCATTGTTATTAAATTCATATTAACAGTTAATTCCGATGGGTTCACCTCATGCCTGTGATTCCTGATTAACTGGATCTGTTTGTGAAGCAGAGGTTCAGCGTTCCCATGCATCTGAAGAAGAGATCCACGGGGTCCTGCCAGCCCATGTCCTGCTGAGACTCCAGTCTGCCCAACCACAAGGCCATGCACCTCACTTCAAGAAGAGGTCCCATGTGGCTTATACAACTCCCCCCCACTGAGGGTCTGGGACCTTCGGACTCTTCCACTCAAAGGGACACATAGCAAGTTTGTGCAAAAAAATTAACAACTAAAATCATGCTAAAATAGGAGATGAAAAAGTCTACTTGTCTCCTTAATTGCTAGAAATTAGAACTAATTAAGCTCTAATTAGCAAGTGTGAGGCATTTTCAAAGGCTCTCAGTCAATCACTCAATCTAATTCTCTGCAGAGGAAACTGAGTGCCGCTCCTGGGACCTGCCACCGCAGCGCAGAAGCCTGGCCGGGGAGGGGGTGAGGAATTTTACGGTGTAAGGAGGGAGAGAATTCTGTCAGAAATCTGTGCACATTGATAAGAGCAGATGATGTGGTTCTGTGTCCCTGATACTGCAGGGAACCGCCACCGGTGAGCCGAGAGACCGCAGGACCGGCAGGAGATTGTCCCTGGGGAGAACGCCGGTCACGCTACTGGGGCTACCACGAAGAGCACGGGTCAGGTCAACCTAAAAATGGCCTGCATGCACTGGAAAACTCTTCTTCCCAGGTGTGGCTGCATGAAGGATCTGGGCTCACTTCCCGGGGACACTGCGGAGGCGGCACTCACATCTCCTGGGTAGAGAGAATCCCAGTCTGTGCAGCAGCAGTGACCCCTGGTGGCTGGATTTGGGACCTGGAAGGTGCCCTGCTGTGCAGTCCCCGCCAAGCACTGTCTCTGGGCGTCTGCGACAGCTGAGTTTCGGGGGGTGGGGCGTGACCTAGGAAGGTTGGTAATGAAGGCTTAGCTCTGGTTCTGACAGGCGGATAACCCAAAGCAGCAGGCGGAGAGTGCCCGGCCCAGGCAAAAATAATTCAGAACCCAAAGGCCGTAAGTCACACTTTCATCCCACAAGTCAATAAGTTTCATTAGAAGCAGAGAAGACGCAGTCATCATCTGATTTTTTAGAGCCTTAAGTGGACCGGACAGAAAAACCAATGTAAAATCTATGAGTGCACATCAGAGCTGGGCAGTCGGTACCGACAGGGAGCATTAATGCAATGCGGAGCCGAGCTCTGACCTGGCTATGGTCGCCATGCAGGTGACAGGCATGTTGCAGGGAGCAGGCAGCACATGGAAAGCTGGGAGAGGGGAACGTCACGTTATGCCCGTCGGCGGCAGACGGCTGCGCCCGCGAGTACTCGGCGCTTGTTCCACTCTCCTACCCTCCCCGGGTCTGCTGGCTGCACGGGGCCTGCCTGCATCGCTGCGTTCCCCGGGCCTCCTCGCGGAGGCATGGACGCCATTACTTCCTGCTCCGACGAGGTGCGCATGCGCGTCACAGGTCCCGCCTTCGAAGGCACTTCGGCGGGAACCTCGGGGGCGGGCCCTGTTGATGATGTCATCGGACTCCGGTGTTTAAGCTCCTGCTTCGCCCCAGTAGCATGACCGCGCCCTAGCTAGGCCGGATGGTGCCAGTCTTCAGGAACATCGTGGGCAGGCTGGAGCTGCCCAGCGAATCGGCCAGGGTCATTCTGCAGAGGCCTCCTGAACTGACCCCAGCACCAGGCAGAAAAGCGGATCTCAGCCCTCACCTCCTCCCCCACCCATTTCTCTCCCTTAGGAAAGGGCGACAGCTGGTTCTAACGCTGGGCAAGATTTTGTCATATTTTCTACTAAATTCCTTGCGCCATATACATTGCATTTTCACAATGCCGAGTCTTCCTTACTGCTTTAATTTTATTATTATAAATCACATTTGAAGTTAGAATTTTTTAAAGCTTATTACTGGAACAGACACGGCCTATGTACCCCCAGCATGTGCCCCTGCCACCCCACGACACAACGGCCTTATTACCCCCAGCATGTGCCCCTGCCACCCCACGACACAACGGCCTTATTACCCCCAGCATGTGCCCCTGCCACCCCACGACACAGTGGCCTTATTACCCCCAGCATGTGCCCCTGCCACCCCACGACACAGTGGCCTTATTACCCCCAGCATGTGCCCCTGCCACCCCACGACACAGTGGCCTTATTACCCCCAGCATGTGCCCCTGCCACCCCACGACACAACGGCCTTATTACCCCCAGCATGTGCCCCTGCCACCCCACGACACAACGGCCTTATTACCCCCAGCATGTGCCCCTGCCACCCCACGACACAACGGCCTTATTACCCCCAGCATGTGCCCCTGCCACCCCACGACACAACGGCCTAATACCCCCGGCATGTGCCCCTGCCACCCCATGACACAACGGCCTAATACCCCCGGCATGTGCCCCTGCCACCCCACGACACAACGGCCTTATTACCCCCGGCATGTGCCCCTGCCACCCCACGACAAATTGGCCTTATTACCCCCGGCATGTACCCCTGCCACCCCACGACACAGTGGCCTTATTACCCCCAGCATGTACCCCTGCCACCCCACAACCCAGTGGCCTTATTACCCCCAGCATGTGCCCCTGCCACCCCATGACACAACGGCCTTATTACCCCCAGCATGTGCCCCTGCCACCCCATGACACAATGGCCTTATTACCCCCAGCATGTGCCCCTGCCACCCACGACACAATGGCCTTATTACCCCCAGCATGTGCCCCTGCCACCCCACGACACAATGGCCTTATTACCCCCAGCATGTGCCCCTGCCACCCCACGACACAATGGCCTTATTACCCCCAGCATGTGCCCCTGCCACCCCACGACACAATGGCCTTATTACCCCCAGCATGTGCCCCTGCCACCCCACGACACAATGGCCTTATTACCCCCAGCATGTGCCCCTGCCACCCCACGACACAATGGCCTTATTACCCCCAGCATGTGCCCCTGCCTCCCCACGACACAATGGCCTTATTACCCCCAGCATGTGCCCCTGCCACCCCACGACACAATGGCCTTATTACCCCCAGCATGTGCCCCTGCCTCCCCACAACACAACGGCCTTATTACCCCCAGCATGTGCCCCTGCCACCCCACGACACAATGGCCTTATTACCCCCAGCATGTGCCCCTGCCACCCCACGACACAATGGCCTTATTACCCCCAGCATGTGCCCCTGCCACCCCACGACACAATGGCCTTATTACCCCCAGCATGTGCCCCTGCCACCCACGACACAATGGCCTTATTACCCCCAGCATGTGCCCCTGCCACCCCATGACACAATGGCCTTATTACCCCCAGCATGTGCCCCTGCCACCCCACGACACAATGGCCTTATTACCCCCAGCATGTGCCCCTGCCACCCCACGACACAAGGCCTTATTACCCCCAGCATGTGCCCCTGCCACCCCATGACACAATGGCCTTATTACCCCCAGCATGTGCCCCTGCCACCCCACGACACAATGGCCTTATTACCCCCAGCATGTGCCCCTGCCACCCCACGACACAATGGCCTTATTACCCCCAGCATGTGCCCCTGCCACCCCACGACACAATGGCCTTATTACCCCCAGCATGTGCCCCTGCCACCCCACGACACAATGGCCTTATTACCCCCAGCATGTGCCCCTGCCACCCCACGACACAAAGGCCTTATTACCCCCAGCATGTGCCCCTGCCACCCCACGACACAATGGCCTTATTACCCCCAGCATGTGCCCCTGCCACCCCACGACACAAAGGCCTTATTACCCCCAGCATGTGCCCCTGCCACCCCACTGACACAATGGCCTTATTACCCCCAGCATGTGCCCCTGCCACCCCACGACACAACGGCCTTATTACCCCCAGCATGTGCCCCTGCCACCCCATGACACAAAGGCCTTATTACCCCCAGCATGTGCCCCTGCCACCCCATGACACAATGGCCTTATTACCCCCAGCATGTGCCCCTGCCACCCCACGACACAATGGCCTTATTACCCCCAGCATGTGCCCCTGCCACCCCATGACACAATGGCCTTATTACCCCCAGCATGTGCCCCTGCCACCCCACGACACAATGGCCTTATTACCCCCAGCATGTGCCCCTGCCACCCCACGACACAAGTGGCCTTATTACCCCCAGCATGTGCCCCTGCCACCCCATGACACAGTGGCCTTATTACCCCCAGCATGTACCCCTGCCACCCCATGACACAGTGGCCTTATTACCCCCAGCATGTGCCCCTGCCACCCCATGACACAGTGGCCTTATTACCCCCAGCATGTGCCCCTGCCACCCCATGACACAGTGGCCTTATTACCCCCAGCATGTGCCCCTGCCACCCCATGATACAGTGGCCTTATTACCCCCAGCATGTGCCCCTGCCACCCCATGACATAAAGGATGAAGCCAGAGGATCCCTGGTTGAAAGGGAATGAGGGAGAAGCAGAGCCTCCGTGGGTCCCTGGTATTGCAGGGGAGAGGGAGGATGGGCAGAGATGAGAGGGACCTTGCACTCTGCTTCTGCCCTCAGGTGCCCAGTAGTTCAGGTCTGGGAAGATTATTATGGGTTCACATTGGCCACAAATGTGCAGCGACTTTCCCTAACAAACCCGGCCCATTGCGTTTGGCATTCCTTGCAGTCTCAGATACCCCAGGCTGATTCGGTACTTTACGCTCTCCTGGACCCAGCGAGGGCGGGTGGCAGAAGCCATTTACTCATGTGAGTACCGAGCCACCCACATGAACCGGCTGCAGGATAACTGCCCAGCCCTCGCCGGGCAGAGGAATAAGCGGGGATGAAACCGTGGGCACTTTGAGCGGGGTGAAAGGTAGGAGGCCCGGGGGCGTCTTCAGATTGAGGGAGGGAAAAACTCCCAGGCATTACATTTTCACATCTAAGCACGGAAGAAGAGCAGACAGTGTAATGGGGGCATCCTCTGGGCCCTGCTGAAGTCCTTTCTGACTGGTCAGAGGTGGACATGTGAATCCAGGAGGGGACGGTCCTGTACATAAAGAGACAGGTGAGGAGCCGCAACCAGACCAGAGGGGGCAAGGTCCAAAGAACAGGCAGGGGTCGAGGCAGGCAGCAGGTAATGAAAGGTCCAGTAACAGGCAGGGGTCGAGGCAGGCAGCAGGTAAGGAAAGCTCCAGTAACAGGCAGGGGTCGAGGCAGGCAGCAGGTAAGGAAAGCTCCAGTAACAGGCGGGGGTCGAGGCAGGCAGCAGGTAAGGAAAGGTCCAGTAACAGGCAAGGGTCGAGGCAGGCAGCAGGTAAGGAAAGCTCCAGTAACAGGCAAGGGTCGAGGCAGGCAGCAGGTAAGGAAAGGTCCAGTAACAGGCAGGGGTCGAGGCAGGCAGCAGGTAAGGAAAGGTCCAGTAACAGGCAGGGGTCGAGGCAGGCAGCAGGTAAGGAAAGCTCCAGTAACAGGCAGGGGTCGAGGCAGGCAGCAGGTAAGGAAAGCTCCAGTAACAGGCAGGGGTCGAGGCAGGCAGCAGGTAAGGAAAGCTCCAGTAACAGGCGGGGGTCGAGGCAGGCAGCAGGTAAGGAAAACTCCAGTAACAGGCGGGGGTCGAGGCAGGCAGCAGGTAAGGAAAGGTCCAGTAACAGGCGGGGGTCGAGGCAGGCAGCAGGTAAGGAAAGCTCCAGTAACAGGCGGGGGTCGAGGCAGGCAGCAGGTAAGGAAAGCTCCAGTAACAGGCGGGGGTCGAGGCAGGCAGCAGGTAAGGAAAGCTCCAGTAACAGGCGGGGGTCGAGGCAGGCAGCAGGTAAGGAAAGCTCCAGTAACAGGCGGGGGTCGAGGCAGGCAGCAGGTAAGGAAAGGTCCAGTAACAGGCGGGGGTCGAGGCAGGCAGCAGGTAAGGAAAGGTCCAGTAACAGGCGGGGGTCGAGGCAGGCAGCAGGTAAGGAAAGGTCCAGTAACAGGCGGGGGTCGAGGCAGGCAGCAGGTAAGGAAAGCTCCAGTAACAGGCGGGGGTCGAGGCAGGCAGCAGGTAAGGAAAGGTCCAGTAACAGGCGGGGGTCGAGGCAGGCAGCAGGTAAGGAAAGGTCCAGTAACAGGCGGGGGTCGAGGCAGGCAGCAGGTAAGGAAAGGTCCAGTAACAGGCGGGGGTCGAGGCAGGCAGCAGGTAAGGAAAGGTCCAGTAACAGGCGGGGGTCGAGGCAGGCAGCAGGTAAGGAAAGCTCCAGTAACAGGCAGGGGTCGAGGCAGGCAGCAGGTAAGGAAAGGTCCAGTAACAGGCAGGGGTCGAGGCAGGCAGCAGGTAAGGAAAGGTCCAGTAACAGGCAGGGGTCGAGGCAGGCAGCAGGTAAGGAAAGGTCCAGTAACAGGCAGGGGTCGAGGCAGGCAGCAGGTAAGGAAAGGTCCAGTAACAGTCAGGGGTCGAGGCAGGCAGCAGGTAAGGAAAGGTCCAGTAACAGGCAGGGGTCGAGGCAGGCAGCAGGTAAGGAAAGGTCCAGTAACAGGCAGGGGTCGAGGCAGGCAGCAGGTAAGGAAAGCTCCAGTAACAGGCAGGGGTCGAGGCAGGCAGCAGGTAAGGAAAGGTCCAGTAACAGGCAGGGGTCGAGGCAGGCAGCAGGTAAGGAAAGGTCCAGTAACAGGCAGGGGTCGAGGCAGGCAGCAGGTAAGGAAAGGTCCAGTAACAGGCAGGGGTCGAGGCAGGCAGCAGGTAAGGAAAGCTCCAGTAACAGGCAGGGGTCGAGGCAGGCAGCAGGTAAGGAAAGGTCCAGTAACAGGCAGGGGTCGAGGCAGGCAGCAGGTAAGGAAAGCTCCAGTAACAGGCAGGGGTCGAGGCAGGCAGCAGGTAAGGAAAGCTCCAGTAACAGGCAGGGGTCGAGGCAGGCAGCAGGTAAGGAAAGGTCCAGTAACAGGCAGGGGTCGAGGCAGGCAGCAGGTAAGGAAAACTCCAGTAACAGGCAGGGGTCGAGGCAGGCAGCAGGTAAGGAAAGCTCCAGTAACAGGCAGGGGTCGAGGCAGGCAGCAGGTAAGGAAAGCTCCAGTAACAGGCAGGGGTCGAGGCAGGCAGCAGATAAGGAAAGGTCCAGTAACAGGCAGGGGTCGAGGCAGGCAGCAGGTAAGGAAAGCTCCAGTAACAGGCAGGGGTCGAGGCAGGCAGCAGGTAAGGAAAGCTCCAGTAACAGGCAAGGGTCGAGGCAGGCAGCAGGTAAGGAAAGCTCCAGTAACAGGCAGGGGTCGAGGCAGGCAGCAGGTAAGGAAAGCTCCAGTAACAGGCAAGGGTCGAGGCATGCAGCAGGTAAGGAAAGCTCCAGTAACAGGCAGGGGTCGAGGCAGGCAGCAGGTAAGGAAAGCTCCAGTAACAGGCAGGGGTCGAGGCAGGCAGCAGGTAAGGAAAGCTCCAGTAACAGGCAGGGGTCGAGGCAGGCAGCAGGTAAGGAAAGCTCCAGTAACAGGCAGGGGTCGAGGCAGGCAGCAGGTAAGGAAAGCTCCAGTAACAGGCAGGGGTCGAGGCAGGCAGCAGGTAAGGAAAGCTCCAGTTACAGGCAGGGGTCGAGGCAGGCAGCAGGTAAGGAAAGCTCCAGTTACAGGCAGGGGTCGAGGCAGGCAGCAGGTAAGGAAAGCTCCAGTAACAGGCAGGGGTCGAGGCAGGCAGCAGGTAAGGAAAGCTCCAGTAACAGGCAGGGGTCGAGGCAGGCAGCAGGTAAGGAAAGCTCCAGTTACAGGCAGGGGTCGAGGCAGGCACAAACAAGGCAAGAATGCGAATCTCAAAGGCTCAGGACACGCGCATACCTGGGAATGCTCAGGATTTCCCCAAACTCAGGAATTTGCATCAGCAGCAGGGTCTCAGGGGAAGCACTGGAAATCTCAGGGCCTCTCTGTGTGCAGCTCAGCCGCTCCCCGTCCTCAGTAAGCCTGCAGAGAACAGGAGACGTGGGGCGAGCCTGGAGCAGACGCTGCAAGCAGCAGGTGGGGAGAAAGTGGAGAGGGACTGCAACCCCCACAAACCTCAGTCTGCAGCTGTGATTCCAGGCTTTGGGACTCACTGAGCTAAGGGTAGAGTGAGGAGGCATAACTCATGGAGCTGAGACTCATAGGGGGAGGGAGCAAAGAGAGTGCCGGGGTCAGGGAGAGAGGAAGGGGAGTGTGCTGGGTCATCTCGGGAGTGCTGGGGTCAGGGAGAGAGGAAGGGGAGTGTGCTGGGTCATCTCGGGAGTGCTGGGGTCAGGGAGAGAGGAAGGGGAAGTGTGCTGGGTCATCTCGGGAGTGCTGGGGTCAGGGAGAGAGGAAGGGGAAGTGTGCTGGGTCATCTCGGGAGTGCTGGGGTCAGGGAGAGAGGAAGGGGAGTGTGCTGGGTCATCTCGGGAGTGCTGGGGTCAGGGAGAGAGGAAGGGGAGTGTGCTGGGTCATCTCGGGAGTGCTGGGGTCAGGGAGAGAGGAAGGGGAGTGTGCTGGGTCATCTCGGGAGTGCTGGGGTCAGGGAGAGAGGAAGGGGAGTGTGCTGGGTCATCTCGGGAGTGCTGGGGTCAGGGAGAGAGGAAGGGGAGTGTGCTGGGTCATCTCGGGAGTGCTGGGGTCAGGGAGAGAGGAAGGGGAGTGTGCTGGGTCATCTCGGGAGTGCTGGGGTCAGGGAGAGAGGAAGGGGAGTGTGCTGGGTCATCTCAGGAGGGGGACAGGTGATGTGGTGGGTGGGAGAAAAAGAAAGTGTGGATTAATTGGTTGGGGGCAGTGGAAGAGGGGAAGCTGATACAAAATATTCCATTCCTCCCCCCTGCCCTCTGCTAATGCACAGCAGTTTCAGGGTGACCGCACCTCAGGGGTCCCCAGGTATGGACCTGCAGGTATAAAACCTGTTGCTCAGTGTTCACCTAACTCGAGCTTATACGCAGGAAGAGCGATGACATCACTAGGGCGAGGCACAGGAAGTCCAGGGGGCTGGGCCTATAAAACCAGGAAGTGAAGAGAGGCTGAGGCCCGCCACGAAGCAGACAAGGGCCTGAGCCCAGATCCTGTGCCAGAACTCTCTCAGGTGCCAGAAGTCCGTGCCACGCATATGTTACACTCAGATCTCTGCAGGTGCTTTGTTCCTCTGGCAATTTTCAAAGTACAGTGGACTTTGCACCTATTCAGGCAGATTTGAAAATTGCCCCATTAGTATTTGCTGCTGGCAGGGCAGGTGCAATGGTAATAGGTGTCCCAGGCAAACCTTCAATCCGGTGCCCTCCCCCTTACATACTTGTCTTATCAGTGTCAGCCCTGGCCCAGCATCCCCCCCCTCTCTCGTCCTCTGCCTGTCCTATAACCCCCTCCCCTGTCCAGCAACCTTCCTTTCTAGCCCCCTGTCCAGCACCTCTCCTCTCCCCCCTCCACTCCCTGTTCACCACATCAGCATCCATCCAGTCTCTTTGCCTCCTTTTGGCAGTGCCCAGCAAGCTCTCCCTCTCTCTCCCCACCTCCTACCTGCCCAGAGCCCTCTCTCTCCACAACTCCCACCACCATCACAGCTTCCTCTCCATCCCCACATCTATCCAGCCGGCATTTCCTTCCCTCTTGTGGTGCTGTGGATTATCCGTGGATAGGCAGCACTGGGGGGGGGGGGGGGGTGGCTGCCCCCCACCCCATATTTTGGCCTCCTAGGCGGCTCCTCATTCGCCTGTCAGAAAAAAAAACGTCTCTGGCTGCTGGGAGTGCATCTGCTCTACTTTCAATCATCGTCTCAGAAAATCCCACTGTCGTAGCCCCCAGACCTCAGGAAATGTTTCTTCCAGTTCTGAGCCGTGCCTCGCTGCCGGGATAGAGGCTGAAGGCATCGCTTTAGATATCCTGAACAATCTCTGCGTCACTGCAGAGCGCTCATGGCTTGCTAGGGTCAGGCCCCAACAAGGCAATGTCTTCACTTTCCAAATTTCTCCAAGAAAAGGCGGCCATTTTCATCCCAGCGGGGCCTTTTCTGTGTTTTGCTCTCAGCAGGCGGAGATTGCGGCCTGCGCCCAGTGTGCCTGGGTAATCGGGACGCTTAGGAGAATGCAGACTATCCCGTCAAGTCGTGCACGCCCCAGGTAGGACCCCGTGCTCTGCTACTGTGGCTACAACGTGAACCTTAGCCCAGAAATAATTAAGATAGCCCAGTCTGTAGTAAGCTGCTATTATTTCGGTCAGAGAGAGACCTGCTCGTTCCTGAAATCCTTCTCTGTAGGGCTGCGCCACCCACTGAGAGGGGGCCTGGGCAGTATGGGGTGAGGAGAAGCCTTGCTGTACGAATGATGGCTCCAAGGCTCTGCCACAGTGACTCCTCCGCTCAGGGGCTGAATGCACTTACCAGGAAGGCAAGTCCGCCCCAGGACTTTATCAGTCGCAGGTCTGGTGGGGCTCTCAGCTACACAGCAAACAGGCTGCAGCCCTGAGGCTGCCCACCTCGCTGAGCAGGGGAGCCCGAGTCGTGTGTACCTGGGCAGAAAGGTGAAGGTTCGAGCAGCTCCCTGACCCTCTCCCCATGGCCCAGGCTGGAAGGGGAGTGAGTGAAACATCAAAGTGTACACCCTTCCTTTATCTTCATACCCTGCCTGCGACAGTAAGAACCAGGTTTATTTTTAAGAATGCATAATAATTCTGCAGCAGGGCTGCACTGCCCAGTCTTCAAAATCCTTCTCAACTCAATTTAAATTGATGCTTTGAACCATTAGCAGGAGGCACACGCCAGAATAATCGTTTCTCACCTCATCACTGAGAGACACTTTGCTGGAACGAGAGAGGCCGTTTCACGCCGATATTAATAAAGCAGAGCAATGCAAAGGCACTTCCAGGGCCACGTGGCCAGCTTGGCACCTGGCCGGCAGAAGAGAATAAATCTGCACCCCCCCCCCCCCCCGGGCCGGCCACATTCTCTCTGCCCCGCAGCAGTAAATTAGCAGAAGTTTCCAGGGTGTTTCATCATTTTACAAAAATTTAGTTTCAGCTCTTAAGAAGATGTAATTAATTGAGACAGAAATTACCAGACAGAAAAAAAAAAAATCCCCAAAGTTAGTCAGAGACACCGCCGTGCTGTGATGCATGCAGGTCGTTCCCAGGGTGCAGTCCAGTCCTGGCTGCTGAGTAAAGAATGCTTTCACCCCTTTATCAGAAAGCAGGAAAGGTGAGAGCCTGCCCACTGCCCTGTCACGGAGAGGGCGCCTGGGGTAGGTTTGGAGAGCCTGTACAAGGCTATAAACATGACTAGCCTTCAAAACTCAGGCATTTCTCAGTCTTTTCATCCAAAAGATGTCACGGTGAAAGCCGGGGCGTGACCGTGAGTGGCCACAGCGTCCCAGCACAGGGCGGACCTGAATATAAATCATCAGGCGCTGGGACTGGACCCAGCAGATGGAGCGGTGCATTACAGCGCTGCAGAGTTTGGGGGTTAAGTCTTTCAGATCAGAGCAATTAAGCAGACAGAACTCATTTTGGTAACAGTGGAGCCTTTGAGCAGAGTAACCGAAGGAGTCGTTAGCAGGATGGGAAAAATCTGGGGGAAATAGAAGAGCGGTGGGCAAAGGTAAAAGGAGATCTTAGAAGGGCAAATAACCCGGTGTTAGGAAGTAAATAAAGGGAAGAGGAAAAAGAGGCCCCTATGGTTTTCTAAAGCAGCAGCTGAAACGGTGAGGGAGGAAACGTTTGCGTTCGTAAACTACAAGAGATCGGAGAAAGTGGAAGGCGGGTGACAATATCTGGAAAAGCTAAGAGAAGCTGGGAGAGCAGTCAGGAGCGTGAAGTTAGCTCCTCACGAACAAAGCTTTCTGAAAACTGAGCTCTCCCTCCCTTCCAGTCCTATCTGTGTCTGTTTTCTGGGGTCCTGCTCCTGGACCTTCCCGAGTGAACAGAACTGCGCCCCACATTGCCCCTTCTGCACTATTTCAGATATCTCAGAGACAAAAGGAAGGGCAGAAGTCGCACTGTGAGACCCGGAGATGAAGCAGGGAAATATACGGAGGCTGACGAGTTAAAAGCAGAGATGCTTAACATTTTTTCCTGTTCTGTGTTCCCCGAGGAAGGGCCTGGAGCTAGGATGGCAGAAAATGGACACAAATAGGGCTGGAAGGGAGCTAAATCTCAACCGATGGTCAGAAGCCTGTGCTCGCAAGGAGCTAACTAAACTTAAATTAGATAACGTGATGGGCCGGAGAGGATGCATCCGAGGGTATTCAGAGAACGTGGAGAACCCCCGGCTCCTTTTCGATGCCTTTTTACAGTTGGAAGTGGGGACCTTTTACTAAGCTTTAGGAGGCCAACTATCAAAGGGATTTCAGGGGTTGAAAGTGTTTTATCTGCGCAAATAGACCGCCTGCAAGCTGCTTTCCCGCGGCGCTGAGAGAGGTCCACGTGCCGTGGCACAGTGTGCGTAACTTTTGGCTGCAGCTGGGGGAGCTGTCCACAGGGTGCACGTGCAGGTCGCAGGAAGGGAGGCAGGGGCAGGCATCTTTTCGGAAAATCTCCTTGCGAACTTTCCAAGGAAAAGTCTGCACGGGCGCGTGACTGCACGGGGCCTGTGCCTGCAGCGTTCCTCAAAGTGGAAGCCTGCAGGCGCTTTTTCTGTGAAAATCACAGTGCAAAGGCTACGGGGTAGAGTGCGCAGGGACTTTGCACGAATGTGGACAGCCGGAAAACTGCCCTCTATAGGCCATAACGAACATCTTCGGGATTTTAGCTCAGGGTGGCCTATGGCGTTATTAAATCCCTGCCCCAAAGAGCTTACAGTCTAAGTGGGTGCCTCAGGCAACGGGAGAAAAAGTGACTTGCCCAGGGTCAGCGGAGGGATGGGGTGGGATTTGAACGCTGGTTTCCCTGGTCCTCAGGCCACGCCTCCTCACCCCAGAGACGTAAGATGGGAGGAAATCTTACGCGCGCCAGCCCTTAATTGGGCCACAGAAGGTGTAATTGCCGCGCTCGTGCGTGTGGTTTTAATTTCGGATTCAGATTTCGGCTGTGGCCACAGCACGGTGTTATCTTTCTGATCCATGATAAAAGCATCAAGAAATTAGCAGTGCGGCGGCGGCTGAGAGTAGAAAATGAGATTTCGATTTTTTTTTTTATCTTTTTTCCGGAGGGAGCAGATCTAAAAATAAATCTGAAGAAGGGATTCATCTTTACGAACAAATTAAATCTTACTAATTAGTGTTATTTCTGCAGTCTCCAGCTGCAGCCAGTGTCCTCTTTTCAAAATCGTTACTGCCAGCAATTAAGTTCAGCAGAGAGCTGGCTTTTCTCCTAGGCCTCATCGTAGCGTCCCCTGCTGACTCCTTCCACACCTGGATGCAGCACACACGCTGCCGAAACTGGAAAAGCCAACAAGCAAAACCAATCGCAGATTTCCCGAGCAAGGAAAAGAGCCTAACACAGGAAGCACCTGGAAATGCCGCACAAGGCCCGTGTCAAGGGAACCAGCATCCGTTCTGCATTGCATGATAACACCCCCCACCTCCCCTGGGAGGCAGCTCCATGCACCCAGCAGCCCCTCTGGGACAAAATATTTCCTTCTGCTTCCTAGGGTTTACAGCCTTTGGGCTTCATAAGACAAGAGAGGGCCCATACTCAGCTAGCTCTGTCCCGACATACAGACCAGGTAATGCTATCCGGATACTCAGTCTGCATATCCTGCCAGGCTGAAGAGCTGGTCCAACGTGACCTGAGAAAGTCTCTGACTAACTTCACACCTGCTGTTTGTCAGAGAGGAGGTAACTTTATCTGACCAGCAGTGAATATCAGCACCGTCCAGACACAGTGATACCAGGGCCTGAGAGTGCACCCGGCCTCGTATCTTTGTACCCAGGTAACTTTATCTGACCAGCAGTGAATATCAGCACCGTCCAGACACAGTGATACCAGGGCCTGAGAGTGCACCCAGCCTCGTATCTTTGTACCCAGGTAACTTTATCTGACCAGCAGTGAATATCAGCACCGTCCAGACACAGTGATACCAGGGTCTGAGAGTGCACCCGGCCTCGTATCTTTGTACCCAGGTAACTTTATCTGACCAGCAGTGAATATCAGCACCGTCCAGACACAGTGATACCAGGGCCTGAGAGTGCACCCAGCCTCGTATCTTTGTACCCAGGTAACTTTATCTGACCAGCAGTGAATATCAGCACCGTCCAGACACAGTGATACCAGGGCCTGAGAGTGCACCCAGCCTCGTATCTTTGTACCCAGGTAACTTTATCTGACCAGCACTGAATATCAGCACCGTCCAGACACAGTGATACCAGGGTCTGAGAGTGCACCCAGCCTCGTATCTTTGTACCCAGGTAACTTTATCTGACCAGCAGTGAATATCAGCACTGTCCAGACACAGTGATACCAGGGTCTGAGAGTGCACCCGGCCTCGTATCTTTGTACCCAGGTAACTTTATCTGACCAGCAGTGAATATCAGCACCGTCCAGACACAGTGATACCAGGGCCTGAGAATGCACCCAGCCTCGTATCTTTGTACCCAGGTAACTTTATCTGACCAGCAGTGAATATCAGCACCGTCCAGACACAGTGATACCAGGGTCTGAGAGTGCACCCGGCCTCGTATCTTTGTACCCAGGTAACTTTATCTGACCAGCAGTGAATATCAGCACCGTCCAGACACAGTGATACCAGGGCCTGAGAGTGCACCCAGCCTCGTATCTTTGTACCCAGGTAACTTTATCTGACCAGCAGTGAATATCAGCACCGTCCAGACACAGTGATACCAGGGCCTGAGAGTGCACCCAGCCTCGTATCTTTGTACCCAGGTAACTTTATCTGACCAGCAGTGAATATCAGCACCGTCCAGACACAGTGATACCAGGGCCTGAGAGTGCACCCGGCCTCGTATCTTTGTACCCAGGTAACTTTATCTGACCAGCACTGAATATCAGCACCGTCCAGACACAGTGATACCAGGGCCTGAGAGTGCACCCAGCCTCGTATCTTTGTACCCAGGTAACTTTATCTGACCAGCAGTGAATATCAGCACCGTCCAGACACAGTGATACCAGGGCCTGAGAGTGCACCCAGCCTCGTATCTTTGTACCCAGGTAACTTTATCTGACCAGCAGTGAATATCAGCACCGTCCAGACACAGTGATACCAGGGCCTGAGAGTGCACCCGGCCTCGTATCTTTGTACCCAGGTAACTTTATCTGACCTGCAGTGAATATCAGCACCGTCCAGACACAGTGATACCAGGGCCTGAGAGTGCACCCGGCCTCGTATCTTTGTACCCAGGTAACTTTATCTGACCAGCAGTGAATATCAGCACCGTCCGGACACAGTGATACCAGGGCCTGAGAGTGCACCCGGCCTCGTATCTTTGTACCCAGGTAACTTTATCTGACCAGCACTGAATATCAGCACCGTCCGGACACAGTGATACCAGGGCCTGAGAATGCACCCAGCCTCGTATCTTTGTACCCAGGTAACTTTATCTGACCAGCAGTGAATATCAGCACTGTCCAGACACAGTGATACCAGGGTCTGAGAGTGCACCCGGCCTCGTATCTTTGTACCCAGGTAACTTTATCTGACCAGCAGTGAATATCAGCACCGTCCAGACACAGTGATACCAGGGCCTGAGAGTGCACCCAGCCTCGTATCTTTGTACCCAGGTAACTTTATCTGACCAGCAGTGAATATCAGCACCGTCCAGACACAGTGATACCAGGGCCTGAGAGTGCACCCAGCCTCGTATCTTTGTACCCAGGTAACTTTATCTGACCAGCACTGAATATCAGCACCGTCCAGACACAGTGATACCAGGGTCTGAGAGTGCACCCGGCCTCGTATCTTTGTACCCAGGTAACTTTATCTGACCAGCAGTGAATATCAGCACTGTCCAGACACAGTGATACCAGGGTCTGAGAGTGCACCCGGCCTCGTATCTTTGTACCCAGGTAACTTTATCTGACCAGCAGTGAATATCAGCACCGTCCAGACACAGTGATACCAGGGCCTGAGAATGCACCCAGCCTCGTATCTTTGTACCCAGGTAACTTTATCTGACCAGCAGTGAATATCAGCACCGTCCAGACACAGTGATACCAGGGTCTGAGAGTGCACCCGGCCTCGTATCTTTGTACCCAGGTAACTTTATCTGACCAGCAGTGAATATCAGCACCGTCCAGACACAGTGATACCAGGGCCTGAGAGTGCACCCAGCCTCGTATCTTTGTACCCAGGTAACTTTATCTGACCAGCAGTGAATATCAGCACTGTCCAGACACAGTGATACCAGGGTCTGAGAGTGCACCCGGCCTCGTATCTTTGTACCCAGGTAACTTTATCTGACCAGCAGTGAATATCAGCACCGTCCAGACACAGTGATACCAGGGCCTGAGAGTGCACCCAGCCTCGTATCTTTGTACCCAGGTAACTTTATCTGACCAGCAGTGAATATCAGCACCGTCCGGACACAGTGATACCAGGGCCTGAGAGTGCACCCAGCCTCGTATCTTTGTACCCAGGTAACTTTATCTGACCAGCAGTGAATATCAGCACCGTCCAGACACAGTGATACCAGGGCCTGAGAGTGCACCCAGCCTCGTATCTTTGTACCCAGGTAACTTTATCTGACCAGCACTGAATATCAGCACCGTCCAGACACAGAGATACCAGGGTCTGAGAGTGCACCCAGCCTCGTATCTTTGTACCCAGGTAACTTTATCTGACCAGCAGTGAATATCAGCACCGTCCAGACACAGTGATACCAGGGCCTGAGAGTGCACCCGGCCTCGTATCTTTGTACCCAGGTAACTTTATCTGACCAGCAGTGAATATCAGCACCGTCCAGACACAGTGATACCAGGGCCTGAGAGTGCACCCGGCCTCGTATCTTTGTACCCAGGTAACTTTATCTGACCAGCACTGAATATCAGCACCGTCCAGACACAGTGATACCAGGGCCTGAGAGTGCACCCAGCCTCGTATCTTTGTACCCAGGTAACTTTATCTGACCAGCAGTGAATATCAGCACCGTCCAGACACAGTGATACCAGGGCCTGAGAGTGCACCCAGCCTCGTATCTTTGTACCCAGGTAACTTTATCTGACCATCGGTGAATATCAGCACCGTCCAGACACAGTGATACCAGGGCCTGAGAGTGCACCCAGCCTCGTATCTTTGTACCCAGGTAACTTTATCTGACCAGCAGTGAATATCAGCACCGTCCAGACACAGTGATACCAGGGCCTGAGAGTGCACCCAGCCTCGTATCTTTGTACCCAGGTAACTTTATCTGACCAGCAGTGAATATCAGCACCGTCCAGACACAGTGATACCAGGGCCTGAGAGTGCACCCTGCCTCGTATCTTTGTACCCAGGTAACTTTATCTGACCAGCAGTGAATATCAGCACCGTCCAGACACAGTGATACCAGGGCCTGAGAGTGCACCCGGCCTCGTATCTTTGTACCCAGGTAACTTTATCTGACCAGCAGTGAATATCAGCACCGTCCAGACACAGTGATACCAGGGCCTGAGAGTGCACCCGGCCTCGTATCTTTGAATCCAGGTAACTTTATCTGACCAGCAGTGAATATCAGCACCGTCCAGACACAGTGATACCACGGCCTGAGAATGCACCCGGCCTCGTATCTTTGTACCCAGGTAACTTTATCTGACCAGCAGTGAATATCAGCACCGTCCAGACACAGTGATACCAGGGCCTGAGAGTGCACCCAGCCTCGTATCTTTGTACCCAGGTAACTTTATCTGACCAGCAGTGAATATCAGCACCGTCCAGACACAGTGATACCAGGGCCTGAGAGTGCACCCAGCCTCGTATCTTTGTACCCAGGTAACTTTATCTGACCTGCAGTGAATATCAGCACCGTCCAGACACAGTGATACCAGGGCCTGAGAGTGCACCCAGCCTCGTATCTTTGTACCCAGGTAACTTTATCTGACCAGCAGTGAATATCAGCACCGTCCAGACACAGTGATACCAGGGCCTGAGAATGCACCCAGCCTCGTATCTTTGTACCCAGGTAACTTTATCTGACCAGCAGTGAATATCAGCACCGTCCAGACACAGTGATACCAGGGCCTGAGAGTGCACCCAGCCTCGTATCTTTGTACCCAGGTAACTTTATCTGACCAGCAGTGAATATCAGCACCGTCCAGACACAGTGATACCAGGGCCTGAGAGTGCACCCGGCCTCGTATCTTTGTACCCAGGTAACTTTATCTGACCAGCAGTGAATATCAGCACCGTCCAGACACAGTGATACCAGGGCCTGAGAATGCACCCAGCCTCGTATCTTTGTACCCAGGTAACTTTATCTGACCAGCAGTGAATATCAGCACCGTCCAGACACAGTGATACCAGGGCCTGAGAGTGCACCCAGCCTCGTATCTTTGTACCCAGGTAACTTTATCTGACCAGCAGTGAATATCAGCACCGTCCAGACACAGTGATACCACGGCCTGAGAGTGCACCCAGCCTCGTATCTTTGTACCCAGGTAACTTTATCTGACCAGCAGTGAATATCAGCACCGTCCAGACACAGTGATACCAGGGCCTGAGAGTGCACCCAGCCTCGTATCTTTGTACCCAGGTAACTTTATCTGACCAGCAGTGAATATCAGCACCGTCCAGACACAGTGATACCAGGGTCTGAGAGTGCACCCAGCCTCGTATCTTTGTACCCAGGTAACTTTATCTGACCAGCAGTGAATATCAGCACCGTCCAGACACAGTGATACCAGGGCCTGAGAGTGCACCCAGCCTCGTATCTTTGTACCCAGGTAACTTTATCTGACCAGCAGTGAATATCAGCACCGTCCAGACACAGTGATACCAGGGCCTGAGAGTGCACCCAGCCTCGTATCTTTGTACCCAGGTAACTTTATCTGACCTGCAGTGAATATCAGCACCGTCCAGACACAGTGATACCAGGGCCTGAGAGTGCACCCAGCCTCGTATCTTTGTACCCAGGTAACTTTATCTGACCTGCAGTGAATATCAGCACCGTCCAGACACAGTGATACCAGGGCCTGAGAGTGCACCCAGCCTCGTATCTTTGTACCCAGGTAACTTTATCTGACCAGCAGTGAATATGAGCACCGTCCGGACACAGTGATACCAGGGCCTGAGAGTGCACTCAGCCTCGTATCTTTGTACCCAGGTAACTTTATCTGACCAGCAGTGAATATCAGCACCGTCCGGACACAGTGATACCAGGGCCTGAGAGTGCACCCAGCCTCGTATCTTTGTACCCAGGTAACTTTATCTGACCAGCAGTGAATATCAGCACCGTCCAGACACAGTGATACCATGGCCTGAGAGTGCACCCAGCCTCGTATCTTTGTACCCAGGTAACTTTATCTGACCAGCAGTGAATATCAGCACCGTCCAGACACAGTGATACCAGGGCCTGAGAGTGCACCCGGCCTCGTATCTTTGTACCCAGGTAACTTTATCTGACCAGCAGTGAATATCAGCACCGTCCAGACACAGTGATACCAGGGCCTGAGAGTGCACCCAGCCTCGTATCTTTGTACCCAGGTAACTTTATCTGACCAGCAGTGAATATCAGCACCGTCCAGACACAGTGATACCACGGCCTGAGAGTGCACCCAGCCTCGTATCTTTGTACCCAGGTAACTTTATCTGACCAGCAGTGAATATCAGCACCGTCCGGACACAGTGATACCAGGGCCTGAGAGTGCACCCAGCCTCGTATCTTTGTACCCAGGTAACTTTATCTGACCAGCAGTGAATATCAGCACCGTCCAGACACAGTGATACCACGGCCTGAGAGTGCACCCAGCCTCGTATCTTTGTACCCAGGTAACTTTATCTGACCAGCAGTGAATATCAGCACCGTCCGGACACAGTGATACCAGGGCCTGAGAGTGCACCCAGCCTCGTATCTTTGTACCCAGGTAACTTTATCTGACCAGCAGTGAATATGAGCACCGTCCAGACACAGTGATACCAGGGCCTGAGAGTGCACCCAGCCTCGTATCTTTGTACCCAGGTAACTTTATCTGACCAGCAGTGAATATCAGCACCGTCCAGACACAGTGATACCAGGGCCTGAGAGTGCACCCGGCCTCGTATCTTTGTACCCAGGTAACTTTATCTGACCAGCACTGAATATCAGCACCGTCCAGACACAGTGATACCAGGGCCTGAGAGTGCACCCAGCCTCGTATCTTTGTACCCAGGTAACTTTATCTGACCAGCAGTGAATATCAGCACCGTCCAGACACAGTGATACCAGGGCCTGAGAGTGCACCCAGCCTCGTATCTTTGTACCCAGGTAACTTTATCTGACCAGCACTGAATATCAGCACCGTCCAGACACAGTGATACCAGGGCCTGAGAGTGCACCCAGCCTCGTATCTTTGTACCCAGGTAACTTTATCTGACCAGCAGTGAATATCAGCACCGTCCAGACACAGTGATACCAGGGCCTGAGAGTGCACCCAGCCTCGTATCTTTGTACCCAGGTAACTTTATCTGACCAGCAGTGAATATCAGCACCGTCCAGACACAGTGATACCAGGGCCTGAGAGTGCACCCAGCCTCGTATCTTTGTACCCAGGTAACTTTATCTGACCAGCACTGAATATCAGCACCGTCCAGACACAGAGATACCAGGGTCTGAGAGTGCACCCAGCCTCGTATCTTTGTACCCAGGTAACTTTATCTGACCAGCAGTGAATATCAGCACCGTCCAGACACAGTGATACCAGGGCCTGAGAGTGCACCCGGCCTCGTATCTTTGTACCCAGGTAACTTTATCTGACCAGCAGTGAATATCAGCACCGTCCAGACACAGTGATACCAGGGCCTGAGAGTGCACCCGGCCTCGTATCTTTGTACCCAGGTAACTTTATCTGACCAGCACTGAATATCAGCACCGTCCAGACACAGTGATACCAGGGCCTGAGAGTGCACCCAGCCTCGTATCTTTGTACCCAGGTAACTTTATCTGACCAGCAGTGAATATCAGCACCGTCCAGACACAGTGATACCAGGGCCTGAGAGTGCACCCAGCCTCGTATCTTTGTACCCAGGTAACTTTATCTGACCAGCAGTGAATATCAGCACCGTCCAGACACAGTGATACCAGGGCCTGAGAGTGCACCCGGCCTCGTATCTTTGTACCCAGGTAACTTTATCTGACCTGCAGTGAATATCAGCACCGTCCAGACACAGTGATACCAGGGCCTGAGAGTGCACCCAGCCTCGTATCTTTGTACCCAGGTAACTTTATCTGACCAGCAGTGAATATCAGCACCGTCCAGACACAGTGATACCAGGGCCTGAGAGTGCACCCGGCCTCGTATCTTTGTACCCAGGTAACTTTATCTGACCAGCAGTGAATATCAGCACCGTCCAGACACAGTGATACCAGGGTCTGAGAGTGCACCCGGCCTCGTATCTTTGTACCCAGGTAACTTTATCTGACCAGCAGTGAATATCAGCACCGTCCAGACACAGTGATACCAGGGCCTGAGAGTGCACCCAGCCTCGTATCTTTGTACCCAGGTAACTTTATCTGACCAGCAGTGAATATCAGCACCGTCCAGACACAGTGATACCAGGGCCTGAGAGTGCACCCGGCCTCGTATCTTTGTACCCAGGTAACTTTATCTGACCAGCAGTGAATATCAGCACCGTCCAGACACAGTGATACCAGGGCCTGAGAGTGCACCCAGCCTCGTATCTTTGTACCCAGGTAACTTTATCTGACCAGGAGTGAATATCAGCACTGTCCAGACACAGTGATACCAGGGCCTGAGAGTGCACCCAGCCTCGTATCTTTGTACCCAGGTAACTTTATCTGACCAGCAGTGAATATCAGCACCGTCCAGACACAGTGATACCAGGGCCTGAGAGTGCACCCAGCCTCGTATCTTTGTACCCAGGTAACTTTATCTGACCAGCAGTGAATATCAGCACCGTCCAGACACAGTGATACCAGGGCCTGAGAGTGCACCCAGCCTCGTATCTTTGTACCCAGGTAACTTTATCTGACCAGCACTGAATATCAGCACCGTCCAGACACAGTGATACCAGGGCCTGAGAGTGCACCCAGCCTCGTATCTTTGTACCCAGGTAACTTTATCTGACCAGCAGTGAATATCAGCACCGTCCAGACACAGTGATACCAGGGCCTGAGAGTGCACCCGGCCTCGTATCTTTGTACCCAGGTAACTTTATCTGACCAGCAGTGAATATCAGCACCGTCCAGACACAGTGATACCAGGGTCTGAGAGTGCACCCGGCCTCGTATCTTTGTATCCAGGTAACTTTATCTGACCAGCAGTGAATATCAGCACCGTCCAGACACAGTGATACCAGGGCCTGAGAGTGCACCCAGCCTCGTATCTTTGTACCCAGGTAACTTTATCTGACCAGCAGTGAATATCAGCACCGTCCAGACACAGTGATACCAGGGCCTGAGAGTGCACCCGGCCTCGTATCTTTGTACCCAGGTAACTTTATCTGACCAGCAGTGAATATCAGCACCGTCCAGACACAGTGATACCAGGGCCTGAGAGTGCACCCAGCCTCGTATCTTTGTATCCAGGTAACTTTATCTGACCAGCAGTGAATATCAGCACCGTCCAGACACAGTGATACCAGGGCCTGAGAGTGCACCCAGCCTCGTATCTTTGTACCCAGGTAACTTTATCTGACCAGCAGTGAATATCAGCACCGTCCAGACACAGTGATACCAGGGCCTGAGAGTGCACCCAGCCTCGTATCTTTGTACCCAGGTAACTTTATCTGACCAGCAGTGAATATCAGCACCGTCCAGACACAGTGATACCAGGGCCTGAGAGTGCACCCAGCCTCGTATCTTTGTACCCAGGTAACTTTATCTGACCAGCAGTGAATATCAGCA
Organism: Rhinatrema bivittatum; assembly: GCF_901001135.1. NCBI lineage: Eukaryota > Metazoa > Chordata > Amphibia > Gymnophiona > Rhinatrematidae > Rhinatrema > Rhinatrema bivittatum. The sequence continues at coordinate 477,219,829 of NC_042618.1, forward strand.
CCGTCCAGACACAGTGATACCAGGGCCTGAGAGTGCACCCAGCCTCGTATCTTTGTACCCAGGTAACTTTATCTGACCAGCAGTGAATATCAGCACCGTCCAGACACAGTGATACCAGGGCCTGAGAGTGCACCCAGCCTCGTATCTTTGTACCCAGGTAACTTTATCTGACCAGCAGTGAATATCAGCACCGTCCAGACACAGTGATACCAGGGCCTGAGAGTGCACCCAGCCTCGTATCTTTGTACCCAGGTAACTTTATCTGACCAGCAGTGAATATCAGCACCGTCCAGACACAGTGATACCAGGGCCTGAGAGTGCACCCAGCCTCGTATCTTTGTACCCAGGTAACTTTATCTGACCAGCAGTGAATATCAGCACCGTCCAGACACAGTGATACCAGGGCCTGAGAGTGCACCCGGCCTCGTATCTTTGTACCCAGGTAACTTTATCTGACCAGCAGTGAATATCAGCACCGTCCAGACACAGTGATACCAGGGCCTGAGAGTGCACCCGGCCTCGTATCTTTGTACCCAGGTAACTTTATCTGACCAGCAGTGAATATCAGCACCGTCCAGACACAGTGATACCAGGGCCTGAGAGTGCACCCGGCCTCGTATCTTTGATACCCAGGTAACTTTATCTGACCAGCAGTGAATATCAGCACCGTCCAGACACAGTGATACCAGGGCCTGAGAGTGCACCCAGCCTCGTATCTTTGTACCCAGGTAACTTTATCTGACCAGCAGTGAATATCAGCACCGTCCAGACACAGTGATACCAGGGCCTGAGAGTGCACCCAGGCCTCGTATCTTTGTACCCAGGTAACTTTATCTGACCAGCAGTGAATATCAGCACCGTCCAGACACAGTGATACCAGGGCCTGAGAGTGCACCCAGCCTCGTATCTTTGTACCCAGGTAACTTTATCTGACCAGCAGTGAATATCAGCACCGTCCAGACACAGTGATACCAGGGCCTGAGAGTGCACCCAGCCTCGTATCTTTGTACCCAGGTAACTTTATCTGACCAGCAGTGAATATCAGCACCGTCCAGACACAGTGATACCAGGGCCTGAGAGTGCACCCAGCCTCGTATCTTTGTACCCAGGTAACTTTATCTGACCAGCAGTGAATATCAGCACCGTCCAGACACAGTGATACCAGGGTCTGAGAGTGCACCCAGCCTCGTATCTTTGTACCCAGGTAACTTTATCTGACCAGCAGTGAATATCAGCACCGTCCAGACACAGTGATACCAGGGCCTGAGAGTGCACCCGGCCTCGTATCTTTGTACCCAGGTAACTTTATCTGACCAGCAGTGAATATCAGCACCGTCCAGACACAGTGATACCAGGGCCTGAGAGTGCACCCAGCCTCGTATCTTTGTACCCAGGTAACTTTATCTGACCAGCAGTGAATATCAGCACCGTCCAGACACAGTGATACCAGGGCCTGAGAGTGCACCCGGCCTCGTATCTTTGTACCCAGGTAACTTTATCTGACCAGCAGTGAATATCAGCACCGTCCAGACACAGTGATACCAGGGCCTGAGAGTGCACCCAGCCTCGTATCTTTGTACCCAGGTAACTTTATCTGACCAGCAGTGAATATCAGCACCGTCCAGACACAGTGATACCAGGGCCTGAGAGTGCACCCAGGCCTCGTATCTTTGTACCCAGGTAACTTTATCTGACCAGCAGTGAATATCAGCACCGTCCAGACACAGTGATACCAGGGCCTGAGAGTGCACCCAGCCTAGTATCTTTGTACCCAGGTAACTTTATCTGACCAGCAGTGAATATCAGCACCGTCCAGACACAGTGATACCAGGGCCTGAGAGTGCACCCAGCCTCGTATCTTTGTACCCAGGTAACTTTATCTGACCAGCACTGAATATCAGCACCGTCCAGACACAGTGATACCAGGGCCTGAGAGTGCACCCGGCCTCGTATCTTTGTACCCAGGTAACTTTATCTGACCAGCAGTGAATATCAGCACCGTCCAGACACAGTGATACCAGGGCCTGAGAGTGCACCCAGGCCTCGTATCTTTGTACCCAGGTAACTTTATCTGACCAGCACTGAATATCAGCACCGTCCAGACACAGTGATACCAGGGCCTGAGAGTGCACCCAGCCTCGTATCTTTGTACCCAGGTAACTTTATCTGACCAGCAGTGAATATCAGCACCGTCCAGACACAGTGATACCAGGGCCTGAGAGTGCACCCAGCCTCGTATCTTTGTACCCAGGTAACTTTATCTGACCAGCAGTGAATATCAGCACCGTCCAGACACAGTGATACCAGGGCCTGAGAGTGCACCCAGCCTCGTATCTTTGTACCCAGGTAACTTTATCTGACCAGCAGTGAATATCAGCACCGTCCAGACACAGTGATACCAGGGCCTGAGAGTGCACCCGGCCTCGTATCTTTGTACCCAGGTAACTTTATCTGACCAGCAGTGAATATCAGCACCGTCCAGACACAGTGATACCAGGGCCTGAGAGTGCACCCGGCCTCGTATCTTTGTACCCAGGTAACTTTATCTGACCAGCAGTGAATATCAGCACCGTCCAGACACAGTGATACCATGGCCTGAGAGTGCACCCGGCCTCGTATCTTTGTACCCAGGTAACTTTATCTGACCAGCAGTGAATATCAGCACTGTCCAGACACAGTGATACCAGGGCCTGAGAGTGCACCCAGCCTCGTATCTTTGTACCCAGGTAACTTTATCTGACCAGCAGTGAATATCAGCACCGTCCAGACACAGTGATACCAGGGCCTGAGAGTGCACCCAGCCTCGTATCTTTGTACCCAGGTAACTTTATCTGACCAGCAGTGAATATCAGCACCGTCCAGACACAGTGATACCAGGGCCTGAGAGTGCACCCAGCCTCGTATCTTTGTACCCAGGTAACTTTATCTGACCAGCAGTGAATATCAGCACCTGTCCAGACACAGTGATACCAGGGCCTGAGAGTGCACCCGGCCTCGTATCTTTGTACCCAGGTAACTTTATCTGACCAGCAGTGAATATCAGCACCGTCCAGACACAGTGATACCAGGGCCTGAGAGTGCACCCGGCCTCGTATCTTTGTACCCAGGTAACTTTATCTGACCAGCACTGAATATCAGCACCGTCCAGACACAGTGATACCAGGGCCTGAGAGTGCACCCAGCCTCGTATCTTTGTACCCAGGTAACTTTATCTGACCAGCAGTGAATATCAGCACCGTCCAGACACAGTGATACCAGGGCCTGAGAGTGCACCCAGCCTCGTATCTTTGTACCCAGGTAACTTTATCTGACCAGCACTGAATATCAGCACTGTCCAGACACAGTGATACCAGGGCCTGAGAGTGCACCCGGCCTCGTATCTTTGTACCCAGGTAACTTTATCTGACCAGCAGTGAATATCAGCACCGTCCAGACACAGTGATACCAGGGCCTGAGAGTGCACCCGGCCTCGTATCTTTGTACCCAGGTAACTTTATCTGACCAGCAGTGAATATCAGCACCGTCCAGACACAGTGATACCAGGGCCTGAGAGTGCACCCGGCCTCGTATCTTTGTACCCAGGTAACTTTATCTGACCAGCAGTGAATATCAGCACCGTCCAGACACAGTGATACCAGGGCCTGAGAGTGCACCCAGCCTCGTATCTTTGTACCCAGGTAACTTTATCTGACCAGCAGTGAATATCAGCACCGTCCAGACACAGTGATACCAGGGTCTGAGAGTGCACCCAGCCTCGTATCTTTGTACCCAGGTAACTTTATCTGACCAGCAGTGAATATCAGCACCGTCCAGACACAGTGATACCAGGGCCTGAGAGTGCACCCAGCCTCGTATCTTTGTACCCAGGTAACTTTATCTGACCTGCAGTGAATATCAGCACCGTCCAGACACAGTGATACCAGGGCCTGAGAGTGCACCCAGCCTCGTATCTTTGTACCCAGGTAACTTTATCTGACCAGCAGTGAATATCAGCACCGTCCAGACACAGTGATACCAGGGCCTGAGAGTGCACCCAGCCTCGTATCTTTGTACCCAGGTAACTTTATCTGACCAGCACTGAATATCAGCACCGTCCAGACACAGTGATACCAGGGCCTGAGAATGCACCCGGCCTCGTATCTTTGTACCCAGGTAACTTTATCTGACCAGCACTGAATATCAGCACCGTCCAGACACAGTGATACCAGGGCCTGAGAGTGCACCCGGCCTCGTATCTTTGTACCCAGGTAACTTTATCTGACCAGCAGTGAATATCAGCACCGTCCAGACACAGTGATACCACGGCCTGAGAGTGCACCCGGCCTCGTATCTTTGTACCCAGGTAACTTTATCTGACCAGCAGTGAATATCAGCACCGTCCAGACACAGTGATACCAGGGCCTGAGAGTGCACCCAGCCTCGTATCTTTGTACCCAGGTAACTTTATCTGACCAGCACTGAATATCAGCACCGTCCAGACACAGTGATACCAGGGCCTGAGAGTGCACCCAGCCTCGTATCTTTGTACCCAGGTAACTTTATCTGACCAGCAGTGAATATCAGCACCGTCCAGACACAGTGATACCAGGGCCTGAGAGTGCACCCGGCCTCGTATCTTTGTACCCAGGTAACTTTATCTGACCAGCAGTGAATATCAGCACCGTCCAGACACAGTGATACCAGGGCCTGAGAGTGCACCCAGCCTCGTATCTTTGTACCCAGGTAACTTTATCTGACCAGCACTGAATATCAGCACTGTCCAGACACAGTGATACCAGGGCCTGAGAGTGCACCCGGCCTCGTATCTTTGTACCCAGGTAACTTTATCTGACCAGCAGTGAATATCAGCACCGTCCAGACACAGTGATACCAGGGTCTGAGAGTGCACCCGGCCTCGTATCTTTGTACCCAGGTAACTTTATCTGACCAGCAGTGAATATCAGCACCGTCCAGACACAGTGATACCAGGGCCTGAGAGTGCACCCAGCCTCGTATCTTTGTACCCAGGTAACTTTATCTGACCAGCACTGAATATCAGCACTGTCCAGACACAGTGATACCAGGGCCTGAGAGTGCACCCGGCCTCGTATCTTTGTACCCAGGTAACTTTATCTGACCAGCAGTGAATATCAGCACCGTCCAGACACAGTGATACCAGGGCCTGAGAGTGCACCCAGCCTCGTATCTTTGTACCCAGGTAACTTTATCTGACCAGCAGTGAATATCAGCACTGTCCAGACACAGTGATACCAGGGCCTGAGAGTGCACCCAGCCTCGTATCTTTGTACCCAGGTAACTTTATCTGACCAGCAGTGAATATCAGCACCGTCCAGACACAGTGATACCAGGGCCTGAGAGTGCACCCGGCCTCGTATCTTTGTACCCAGGTAACTTTATCTGACCAGCAGTGAATATCAGCACCGTCCAGACACAGTGATACCAGGGCCTGAGAGTGCACCCAGCCTCGTATCTTTGTACCCAGGTAACTTTATCTGACCAGCAGTGAATATCAGCACCGTCCAGACACAGTGATACCAGGGCCTGAGAGTGCACCCAGCCTCGTATCTTTGTACCCAGGTAACTTTATCTGACCAGCAGTGAATATCAGCACCGTCCAGACACAGTGATACCAGGGCCTGAGAGTGCCCCCGGCCTCGTATCTTTGTACCCAGGTAACTTTATCTGACCAGCAGTGAATATCAGCACCGTCCAGACACAGTGATACCAGGGCCTGAGAGTGCACCCGGCCTCGTATCTTTGTACCCAGGTAACTTTATCTGACCAGCAGTGAATATCAGCACCGTCCAGACACAGTGATACCAGGGCCTGAGAGTGCACCCAGCCTCGTATCTTTGTACCCAGGTAACTTTATCTGACCAGCACTGAATATCAGCACCGTCCAGACACAGTGATACCATGGCCTGAGAGGGCACCCAGCCTCGTATCTTTGTACCCAGGTAACTTTATCTGACCAGCAGTGAATATCAGCACCGTCCAGACACAGTGATACTAGGGCCTGAGAGTGCACCCAGCCTCGTATCTTTGTACCCAGGTAACTTTATCTGACCAGCACTGAATATCAGCACCGTCCAGACACAGTGATACCAGGGCCTGAGAGTGCACCCAGCCTCGTATCTTTGTACCCAGGTAACTTTATCTGACCAGCAGTGAATATCAGCACCGTCCAGACACAGTGATACCAGGGCCTGAGAGTGCACCCAGCCTCGTATCTTTGTACCCAGGTAACTTTATCTGACCAGCAGTGAATATCAGCACCGTCCAGACACAGTGATACCAGGGCCTGAGAGTGCACCCGGCCTCGTATCTTTGTACCCAGGTAACTTTATCTGACCAGCAGTGAATATCAGCACCGTCCAGACACAGTGATACCAGGGCCTGAGAGTGCACCCAGCCTCGTATCTTTGTACCCAGGTAACTTTATCTGACCAGCAGTGAATATCAGCACCGTCCAGACACAGTGATACCACGGCCTGAGAGTGCACCCGGCCTCATATCTTTGTACCCAGGTAACTTTATCTGACCAGCACTGAATATCAGCACCGTCCAGACACAGTGATACCAGGGCCTGAGAGTGCACCCAGCCTCGTATCTTTGTATCCAGGTAACTTTATCTGACCAGCAGTGAATATCAGCACCGTCCAGACACAGTGATACCAGGGCCTGAGAGTGCACCCAGCCTCGTATCTTTGTACCCAGGTAACTTTATCTGACCAGCACTGAATATCAGCACCGTCCAGACACAGTGATACCAGGGCCTGAGAGTGCACCCAGCCTCGTATCTTTGTACCCAGGTAACTTTATCTGACCAGCAGTGAATATCAGCACCGTCCAGACACAGTGATACCAGGGCCTGAGAGTGCACCCAGCCTCGTATCTTTGTACCCAGGTAACTTTATCTGACCAGCAGTGAATATCAGCACCGTCCAGACACAGTGATACCAGGGCCTGAGAGTGCACCCGGCCTCGTATCTTTGTACCCAGGTAACTTTATCTGACCAGCAGTGAATATCAGCACCGTCCAGACACAGTGATACCAGGGCCTGAGAGTGCACCCAGCCTCGTATCTTTGTACCCAGGTAACTTTATCTGACCAGCAGTGAATATCAGCACCGTCCAGACACAGTGATACCACGGCCTGAGAGTGCACCCGGCCTCATATCTTTGTACCCAGGTAACTTTATCTGACCAGCAGTGAATATCAGCACCGTCCAGACACAGTGATACCAGGGCCTGAGAGTGCACCCAGCCTCGTATCTTTGTACCCAGGTAACTTTATCTGACCAGCACTGAATATCAGCACCGTCCAGACACAGTGATACCAGGGCCTGAGAGTGCACCCAGCCTCGTATCTTTGTACCCAGGTAACTTTATCTGACCAGCAGTGAATATCAGCACCGTCCAGACACAGTGATACCAGGGCCTGAGAGTGCACCCAGCCTCGTATCTTTGTACCCAGGTAACTTTATCTGACCAGCAGTGAATATCAGCACCGTCCGGACACAGTGATACCAGGGCCTGAGAGTGCACCCAGCCTCGTATCTTTGTACCCAGGTAACTTTATCTGACCAGCACTGAATATCAGCACCGTCCAGACACAGTGATACCAGGGCCTGAGAGTGCACCCAGCCTCGTATCTTTGTACCCAGGTAACTTTATCTGACCAGCAGTGAATATCAGCACCGTCCAGACACAGTGATACCAGGGCCTGAGAGTGCACCCGGCCTCGTATCTTTGTACCCAGGTAACTTTATCTGACCAGCAGTGAATATCAGCACCGTCCGGACACAGTGATACCAGGGCCTGAGAGTGCACCCAGCCTCGTATCTTTGTACCCAGGTAACTTTATCTGACCAGCAGTGAATATCAGCACCGTCCAGACACAGTGATACCAGGGCCTGAGAGTGCACCCAGCCTCGTATCTCTGTACCCAGGTAACTTTATCTGACCAGCACTGAATATCAGCACCGTCCAGACACAGTGATACCAGGGCCTGAGAGTGCACCCAGCCTCGTATCTTTGTACCCAGGTAACTTTATCTGACCAGCAGTGAATATCAGCACCGTCCAGACACAGTGATACCAGGGCCTGAGAGTGCACCCGGCCTCGTATCTTTGTACCCAGGTAACTTTATCTGACCAGCAGTGAATATCAGCACCGTCCAGACACAGTGATACCAGGGCCTGAGAGTGCACCCAGCCTCGTATCTTTGTACCCAGGTAACTTTATCTGACCAGCAGTGAATATCAGCACCGTCCAGACACAGTGATACCAGGGCCTGAGAGTGCACCCAGCCTCGTATCTCTGTACCCAGGTAACTTTATCTGACCAGCACTGAATATCAGCACCGTCCAGACACAGTGATACCAGGGCCTGAGAGTGCACCCAGCCTCGTATCTTTGTACCCAGGTAACTTTATCTGACCAGCAGTGAATATCAGCACCGTCCAGACACAGTGATACCAGGGCCTGAGAGTGCACCCAGCCTCGTATCTTTGTACCCAGGTAACTTTATCTGACCAGCAGTGAATATCAGCACCGTCCAGACACAGTGATACCAGGGCCTGAGAGTGCACCCGGCCTCGTATCTTTGTACCCAGGTAACTTTATCTGACCAGCAGTGAATATCAGCACCGTCCAGACACAGTGATACCAGGGCCTGAGAGTGCACCCAGCCTCGTATCTTTGTACCCAGGTAACTTTATCTGACCAGCAGTGAATATCAGCACCGTCCAGACACAGTGATACCAGGGCCTGAGAGTGCACCCAGCCTCGTATCTTTGTACCCAGGTAACTTTATCTGACCAGCAGTGAATATCAGCACCGTCCAGACACAGTGATACCAGGGCCTGAGAGTGCACCCAGCCTCGTATCTTTGTACCCAGGTAACTTTATCTGACCAGCAGTGAATATCAGCACCGTCCAGACACAGTGATACCAGGGTCTGAGAGTGCACCCGGCCTCGTATCTTTGTACCCAGGTAACTTTATCTGACCAGCAGTGAATATCAGCACCGTCCAGACACAGTGATACCAGGGCCTGAGAGTGCACCCGGCCTCGTATCTTTGTACCCAGGTAACTTTATCTGACCAGCAGTGAATATCAGCACCGTCCAGACACAGTGATACCAGGGCCTGAGAGTGCACCCGGCCTCGTATCTTTGTACCCAGGTAACTTTGTCTGACCAGCAGTGAATATCAGCACCGTCCAGACACAGTGATACCAGGGCCTGAGAGTGCACCCGGCCTCGTATCTTTGTACCCAGGTAACTTTATCTGACCAGCACTGAATATCAGCACCGTCCAGACACAGTGATACCAGGGCCTGAGAGTGCACCCGGCCTCGTATCTTTGTACCCAGGTAACTTTGTCTGACCAGCAGTGAATATCAGCACCGTCCAGACACAGTGATACCAGGGCCTGAGAGTGCACCCGGCCTCGTATCTTTGTACCCAGGTAACTTTATCTGACCAGCAGTGAATATCAGCACCGTCCAGACACAGTGATACCAGGGCCTGAGAGTGCACCCAGCCTCGTATCTTTGTACCCAGGTAACTTTATCTGACCAGCAGTGAATATCAGCACCGTCCGGACACAGTGATACCAGGGCCTGAGAGTGCACCCAGCCTCGTATCTTTGTACCCAGGTAACTTTATCTGACCAGCACTGAATATCAGCACCGTCCAGACACAGTGATACCACGGCCTGAGAGTGCACCCAGCCTCGTATCTTTGTACCCAGGTAACTTTATCTGACCAGCAGTGAATATCAGCACCGTCCAGACACAGTGATACCAGGGCCTGAGAGTGCACCCAGCCTCGTATCTTTGTACCCAGGTAACTTTATCTGACCAGCAGTGAATATCAGCACCGTCCAGACACAGTGATACCAGGGCCTGAGAGTGCACCCAGCCTCGTATCTTTGTACCCAGGTAACTTTATCTGACCAGCAGTGAATATCAGCACCGTCCAGACACAGTGATACCAGGGCCTGAGAGTGCACCCGGCCTCGTATCTTTGTACCCAGGTAACTTTATCTGACCAGCAGTGAATATCAGCACCGTCCAGACACAGTGATACCAGGGCCTGAGAGTGCACCCGGCCTCGTATCTTTGTATCCAGGTAACTTTATCTGACCAGCAGTGAATATCAGCACCGTCCGGACACAGTGATACCAGGGCCTGAGAGTGCACCCAGCCTCGTATCTTTGTACCCAGGTAACTTTATCTGACCAGCAGTGAATATCAGCACCGTCCAGACACAGTGATACCAGGGCCTGAGAGTGCACCCGGCCTCGTATCTTTGTACCCAGGTAACTTTATCTGACCAGCAGTGAATATCAGCACCGTCCGGACACAGTGATACCAGGGCCTGAGAGTGCACCCAGCCTCGTATCTTTGTACCCAGCCCACAATTTCCTGGACAAAATGTATCCACGGAGCAGGGTGCAGAATTTCAAACTCCTGGATTTGTGCAGCTAACTTGAATACTTAGCCAGAGAAACCCTTTGCATAGGTGGAGCTCATTCTGTCCAGCAGTATAGACTGCATTGGCCACATGATTCAAAAGACAGGGCCGAACCTGTCTTTTGAAAAGGCCGAACCTCGCCAGACCTTGAAAAGGCCAAGCCTGGCCAGACCTGAAATGAGTTTTATGAGAATTACTGCTGTAATGTTATTAACCTTAAACCTGCTTCTGAGCTCCACTGAAGTTGCAACTCTGCATCCCTTTAAAGTGGAAGAGGAGCCTAGCGGTCAGCACAGCAGATTACGAGCCAGGAAACCAGGCTTCAAATCCCACTGCCCCTCCTTATGACCATGGGCAAGTCACTTCACCCTGCAGTCTCAGGGACAAACCTCGTACCTGATTCACTAAGGAATTTTCCCTTAGACACAAAAGGGGAGAGAAGTCTTAATGAATCTGGCACTTGGGGGTCTGATTTTCTAAATCTTTTCTACCATTCTGTGTCTCTGGGGAAAATGTTTAGTGAATGAGACCCTAAGATTGTGAAGCCCCCTGAGGCTAGGGAACTGCCTATAGTACCTGAATGTGCTCTGAAGTAGTGAAAAATAGGATTAAAGTAAATAAATCCCAAAGCCACAGCTCTGTATCAGACCAGAGGTCTTAGGCGCTTTCCCTGGGGAGATTCTCTACTCTGAAGCACAAACAGGGCCAGTATCCCCCCAGCACCCTCCCCTACGGTGAAACCTATTCCCCAAAGCACAAAACTCAAACCCCGCCTGACAGGATGCGTTGTGCAAAGCACCACCCACCTACCCCAAGAGTAAGGCCAGCAGCAGAGATGGCCCAAGCAGTGCAAGCTGCTGCAGCACAGGCAGCTCCAGTGCCTCCAGTGTTTCAAAGGGACTGCTGCGATGACCCCCATGTTTTCTCAAAGGACTTTGGAAGCTCGCTGGACCACGTACCTGGCAAGAAGCTGCTAATGCAGATGGAAGAGCCAGCTGTTCGGATGTCAAAACCTCCGTTCTGCAAAGAGCAGGCTGCGGAACGGAAACACGCCGGCAACAATTCCTGAGGAGCACCCTACAGCCCGGGGAAGCTCCACAGAGCCTTTTCCCATCTCCTGAGCCGGGTGGAAGAGGCTACAGCTAGAGGCCAGGGCAGGCCCTGAGGTGGCCCGTCGCGTCCAGGAGCAGAGCTGGGTGTAGGTGGCTCGCCCTGGAGAAAGTGCTGGAAGTGTGATTTAATGTCCTGGGAGTGAACCCAGGTCCTGGCAGATCCTCGACCTGACAAGGTCAAGCTGAGAGGGAGGGAGGGGATGTGAAGGAGGGTGTGCTGCTTAACTCTCCTTAAAAGCCAGGTCCACCTTAAGCCACAGAGAGGAAGCGAGTTTCACTCTGAGTCCGTCCTCTTTAGAAGGGGATAAGAAGCTATGCCCAGGGAGGACACAAGAGAGAGAGCCTCGGGAAGACCAATACTGCTGTAATCCCAGTAGTTCCAGAGGACATATCTCTTACCCTTTTGATCAATTCACTCTCTGCTGGTTAAAGGCATTATTTCAGGGTTCCCTGAGCAGGAGGCATGATCAATTTCAAGGCCCTTCACGTTGCAAACTCTTAACTCCCAGGTCAAAATTATTGTATCCAGCCGTATTGATAACAGTATGGATAAGTGTTCAAGTCCTTAGGCAGTAAGAACAATGCTGGAAGCTTGGTGGCTTCCAACAGTACCTTCTACTGATAGGTTGTAATATAAGGGAATGAAGCCTTTACAGCTGATGAATTCACTTTTAGATACTGCAGTTCTTCCAAATAAATTTGTGACTTCTCTCAGTCTTGCCTACAGTTTAAGATGGTAAAGCTAACTGATTTAGTTCTCCAAGCTGTCTTCTCGTTCTCCTGGATCTTCTCACTGTACCTGAATGGCACCAGTTCTTCTCCTATAACTCCTCTTCTTCACGTTTCCAGAGGATGTCCCTGGGTTCTGACTCCTTTCCTCCCCTCTCTCCTTCCTCTCAGCAGGATGGTGTTTATTCATCCCTCTCCTTGGATCTGTAGGATCTCAGGTCCCTCTTCCATGAAAGGAACCTCTCCTATCTGATGGTAGAGCAGAAATTAAATGTACTTAATTCCCAAGTTAATGAGTACTCCAAGCTTAAATAAATCAACCTACAAATATAAAATGTTATAGGAGGGTGGAAAGGAACTCCCATGCATACCAAAGAGCTCCATGAATGCGTCAACTCAAGATAAAAAATCAGAGGCCAGCTAAGACATTCTGCCTCTACAGAAGCAAACAGGGAATCCATACAGTAAGATGGTGCTGACAGGATCCCTGCATTGCTGTCTTTTGTTTCAAAACTGCTAAGGTAAGAGCTGCTTTGTTTCATTTTTTCTGTGATTAATAAAACGTTTATGAGAAAAGAGCTAGAGTCCAACCTGAGTCTCTTCTCTGGCCGGCTGCCAACTGCTCCTGCTGTAAATTCACCTTTCTTATCAAACATTTGCAATAACAATTCTCCATTTTTATTATCTAAGGTTACTGCTGCTCTAAGCTAAAACTCCTGAATTCCTAGAATTTTGCAGATAAATCTCTCAGATAATTATCAGTTTTATTAAGTTACTTTTGTGTTTCTCTAGTAGTCCTACTCTAATAATTTTAGAACTGATTCTTTGTGGGGAGATTTTCAGGAACGTACGATCACTCCTTCTTCAGATCCAGCTATTCAGGTAACTATTTTATTTCTTTATTTATTTAACATGGTCTTATAGCCTGTGCCCTTCAAAGTTCAGGACAGGTTACAATTTACACAAGCATAATAAAATGCATGAGTAGTCTAAAATAAACCAAACAAAATAAATAATCATACAATGATAAAGCCTGTGCAAAACCTAGGTGGAAGAGAGGCTTGACTGAAGTAAGGTATTCTGCGAAAAGCTAAGAGAGCTTGAAAAGAGAAATCACAGCCTACTGGGGTCATTATATGCTTGATTAGGTGATGTTTCAGGGCTTTTTTTAAAGTTCTTTGTTCAAGATATGGATCTTATATGGAATGGCCTAGAGTTCCATAGAACGGGTCCAGTGATAGAAAAGGCTCGCTCATGAGTTACTGCCAGTCTAGTGAGTTTTGGAGAAGGCACTTAGAGCAAAAATTGATTTTGTGATCTAAGATTTCGAGAGGGAACATAGAAATGTAGGATAGCACACAGCCAAGGGCTGTCAACATTAGGTATTAAGTTGTGTGTAGTAGATTGTATCTTATAAGATGTCTTCCATTGTACGGGCAGCCAATGCAAAGAATATAGAGCTCAAGTGATGTGGTCATGTAGTTTAGTATTTGTAAGCAGCTGAGCAGCAGAATTTTAAATGAGCTGAAAAGAATCTAATTGTGGATTGTGGAAGGCCAACATATAATGAATTACAACACGCAATACCTGTAAGAACCAGAGATTGGAGGACAGTTCTGAAATCCTCTGGTTTGAGCAAAGGTTTAATGTGTCTGAGAAGATGGAGCTTGTAATATGATGTCTGTAACACTGACTTGATATGTATTTTCAATTCTAATTTGGAGTCGAAGATGACTCCAAGGTTACGAACAGTTTGAGAGATTGGAAGTGTGATATTATCAAAGGGAAAGGTTGTGGGTAAATCAGAAAAAGCTGGATTGCCAAGTATCATCTCTCTGTTTTGGAGACATTCAAACAGCGTTTATTATGAGACAGCCATTTGTTGACAGAAGATAAACAAAGGGAAATGAATTGAGATCTGGATCGCCAATTATAGCGGATAGGAAAGTAAAACTGAATGTCGTCCGCATAAAGCCAGTAAGAGAGTCCAAAAGTCGATGGAAGTTTACAGAGGAGTGCAAGATATATGTTAAACAAGATGGCTGAGAGTGCTAAGCCTTGTGGAACACTGTGAAAACCATGAAGAGGTGGCAGTATGTAGGCAAATTCGTTGTGAACAATCTTGTAAATAGGATTTAAACCAGGAATAAACTGTCCCTGCTAGACCAATGCTGGGAAGGCGGGAAAGAAGTATGTCATGATTAATTGTATCAAAAGCGGTGGAAAGGTCTAGGAAAATCAGAATATAAGAGGTTACAAAGTCAAAACCTCGGTGAATTACATCAGTACTAGATAGCAACAGGATTTCAGTACTATGGTGGGATCAAAAGCCAAATTGATATTGGTCCAGTACAGAGTGATAATTTCGATTTTAAGACCATTGATTTAATTATTTTAGCAAGGAAGGATATTTTATTTAGATTTATATCTTGCTTTTCGCACTTTTTTCAACGCTTCAAAGTGGATTACATTCAGGTACTGTAGGTATTTCCCTATCCCCAGAGGGCTTACAATCTAAGGGCCGGATTTTCTAAACTACCGCGGCTTCCTGAATCCCGGCGCTAATGGGGGGCGGGGGGGGGGTGGGCCTGCGAAAGCTGGCAGCGATCGCACCACTGCGGTGCTATCGCCGCTGGCTTTCGCACCCAATAGCGCCATCGTAAAAGGTGGTGCTATCGGGCGCACTACCGGCAGCGATAAAGGTTCCTACCTTTTCGCCGCCAGCAATGTTTCCGCCGCATCCGCCCCGACTCCTCCTCTTCCGGTGCCGACTCCATCCCTATGAAGCTATCGCACGCGAAAAGGGACCTGCAATATCAATAGAAAATGACCTCCTAAGTTTGTACCTGAGGCAATGGAGGGTAAAGTGACTTCCCAAGGTCACAAGGGGCGACAGCAGGACTCAAAGCCTGGTCTCCTGGTTTGTAGCCCACTGCTCTAACCACTAGGCAACGGGACAGAAGTTACTGACTTCAGGATTAATGGCTGATGGTGTCTTTGGGCTTATCACAACAGAAGAGGTTTTTAGGGAGTGTTTCTCTTCTCTGCTTTAACTATCATCTTTGTGTTTTTCCTTTCTCTATTTCTTGTGTTTATTCTCTCTCCCTGTTGCAGGCCTGTTTCTGTCTCCGGCGTGTACACACTTATCTTATTTCTTGGCTGCTCATGGGCACGGCTTGCATTCATGGCTAGCATTTGCTGGCTGGAACCCTTGACATGACGATCTATCTTCTCCCTACTTCCCTATCTGTACCAAAACAATAAGAGATTCTGTCTCCCTGTCACTGAAGAGTCTTCCAGTCTCTAAAAAATGTTCCCTACTGAGAGGTGTCCATGTTGGCTTGATGAACTGTTATTTCTAGCTAATAAAGCAAAGGATAATTCAAGAATCCCTGTTCTAGATGGGAGGACCGGTGATGTTTAATGTCACAGAAATACTGTCTTTCACTCTCTCTTAATAAAGACCTCTCTCTTTAAAAAAAAATAAACGTGGATAAAGTTTTCCTCCTTACACTTTGTGTCTTGAAATGTTTATTCTGAAATCCTGCTGTAAACTCTGTTTAAAGAGTTTTCTTTCTCGCCATCTGTCAAAATAGCTCAGAAAAGGAATTGCACCATTTTCTTCTACCAATTTGTATCTTTTTTGTCTTGCTTTTATGTTTAAGTCTGTTTATTGTGAAAGTAAAAACAGTCCAGCGAGCAGAGGCCGAGGTGTGTGGACTCTGTCTATAACAAAAGATACAGTTCTAGTGCGGTAAAACACCCATTTTCCCCCCGTGTTCCCTCTCCCTCCCCTGCACCCTTGGCATACATTAAGATAATCCTTGAGGTCGAATCACTGATGCTTTTTTCTCTGGCAGACTGGCACACCCTGAAGTTGGTGTAAAAAGGAAGTGTGGTACTGCTTTGTCACAGTTCTGAACTTCTTCTATGAAAACTAATTGGGTGGTAGAATTTTCTTCAATAGAGTTATTTACCTCTCTGGTGACAAAAGTATAAATTTCCCTTTGTTCAATGGAAACTGCGCTGGCACATGGGCCAACATGAAAAACTTAACGCCCCTTTTAATTTTACCAATTTTTTTTTCCAAATTTTCCACTAATTCTTTTAAAGCTGTGGAAAACAACCCACTGCACAGCTAATTACTCTCTCTTTACTCAATGCATAATTAAGCTCTGGAATCCTTGCCAGAGGATGTGGTGAAAGCTATTAATACAGCTTCGTTTAAAAAAGGTTTGGACAACTTCTTGGAGGAAAAGTCCATTAACTAGTACTAAGGTAGAGTTGTAGAAATCCACTTCTTAACCCTGGGATGAGCAGCCTGCGATCTCTCTCTACCCTTGGGATCCTGCCAGGTACTTGTGGCCTGGATTGGCCACTGTTGGAAACAGGATGCTGGGCTTGATGGACCTTTGACCTGATCCGGTATGGCAAGTCTTAGGGTCTTATGTTCTCTTTCCTTGATGGTAAAGTTAACAATAAACTTCTCATTCACATTGTACACATACGCTCTCGTACATGTCCTTAATTGTCCTCCCCTTTTTTTTTTTTGGTGTTTTTATACTTTTTCAAGGCCTCAGAGCCAAGCTGGGAACCAGCACTCCTACTCTGAAGAAATCTGAAGGTTTCTTGCCTCGGTTCTCTACTGACACACTGCTTTCCTGATTTTCAGATCCTTGCTCTGATAGCATAAGATAGCATAAGTAGTACTGAAACTGGCTGGGAACCCAATAAAACCCATTCATTCCAGTTCCTTTCCCGCTTACTTCAGGTGCACTTCATGAGAGAATATTTTTGACAATTTTAGAATTTCTCTAAATGAGTCTAGGCAGTTAGCAGGAACTGGGTGTAATTTATCTATGTTTTTAATATTCAACCCCTTCACCGGGTTGTTTACAAGCCATCTCCCTGTTTCCTGCGCTGAGGTGAACGGAGCTAGTTTTCTTGGGTATAACCTGGACCGGGCCACTCAAAATTGACTGGAGCCATGTTAGTTTGACAAATAATTTTAGTTTTGGAATCTTAAAATGCTCTCAATGTGTAACCAGGGTAATAAGACTGCTTGGTAACATTAAATACCATCCTAAAATAGTACAAACAGCCATTCAGCTCAAAAACTGTCCATTGGCACTAATAATGACCACTGAATAAGGGTTCCACGCTCTCCTCCTGGAGCCCCACGCTTTATTTAATTTATTCTGTGTGGGGTTTTTTGTTTTAAGTCCCCAAAATGCCAGGGCTCAATTGGGGTAATTTTCATTAAACAAAAAACAAAAAAAAAAATTTTAGACCATGGCAGGGCATCCCCTGTGCCCCTGAGCTCTGCCCACCTGGCCACAATGCTCATTTTAATTTAATGTGGTTTATTTTGTTTTATTTTTAATTAAATTTGTAGTCCCTGGCCGAGTCCGTGGGTGCCCACTGATATCATTGATGACATCAGTGAGATTGTGGCCTGTGCTTTAGCAATGCACCAGGGGCTTTCCCAGAGCCCCCAGATGCTCACTGTGAACTTCTCACTTCCCGGCAGCAGGCGGTACATGGCTGCTTCCCAGCACTACTGCAGCCCTCGTCTATGGTGGGGGCGGCGGCGGCAGCAGCAGTAGCAGCGGTCCAGGGCCGGTCTGCTTGCTGTGCCACTCTTGCACTTGGATTCTCCTTTCGGTGCCATGGGAAGTTCTACCCTGCTTCTAAGGCTGCCCTGACAGCGTGTCTGACGGCCAACCCCACCCTCCTGTAAACAGCCCCATCCTCCCCCAATGGGGAGAGCCTTTAGTGCTGCAAGCCCTTTTTGGCTCAGTTTCTAATGCTTGCAGGACAATGCCACCCTGCCTCACGGCCACACCAGTCCCTACCACGATCCTTCCTGCATGACTTCTCTCACCTCACAGCTGCCGTGACGTTTTCCTTCCTGCAGTTTAAAGCTGCGAATACTGGTCCCCTCAGCTATTGATGGAGTAGCCTTATTCCGTGCACGCAGGCTTTCTCTCAGGCCCTGAAGCCAGCAGTTTTTCTAAAGCCCTCATTGCTGGTACTGGAGTAGCCTTACGCTGTCTCCAGCCATGAGATCCATTAATGACCCAAAATTGCTTGCCCTTGCCAGGCCTGGACCCTCAAAGAATCCCACTCCATCTACCACCTTCTGCCACCAGGGAGCCGCAGTCACCTGCCCCACAAAAACACCAGGGGACAGCCTCAGGATGTCTTCAGGTAATTATTTTATTTTCATAATTTTAATCCCCAGTATACACTTGCACTCACCCCCAAGATCCCCATCCTTATCAGCTTAACACTCATGCCAGACCTCCAGCTCCCATCCCCACCCGCCTCGCATTCACACCCCAGACCTCTATCCCCACCCCCTCCCCCACCCCCAGATCCTAGTCCCATCTCCAGCAGCTTCACAATCAGCATTAAGACCTCTAGCCCCACATCTGGCAGTTTCCCACTCACCCTCAAGACTCCCACCCCTACCACCATTACCATCAGCCTCTCATTTAATGGCAAAGAGCTATAATAGCAGAGAGAGAGAACATCCCATAGTCACAGTTCTGTGGCCCTTTAGAGAAGCAGATCCCATAGTCACAGTTCTGTGGCCCTTTAGAGAAGCAGATCCCATAGTCTCAGTTCTGTGGCCCTTTAGAGAAGCAGATCCCATAGTCACAGTTCTGTGGCCCTTTAGAGAAGCAGATCCCATAGTCACAGCTCTGTGGCCCTTTAGAGAAGCAGGTCCCGTAGTCTCATACTGTATATAATAAAGTTGAAAACCTCATCAGTCCTTCGCCACATCCCTCCACATTCTGACAGTTTATGAAAATGTAGAAGAAAGGAAAAACGTCTGTAGGAATTTTTGCCAATTATAATCCTCAAGTAAAGAAAATCTCTCAACCCGTGTCCTCAAGACAATACCTGCAAAACATCTCCAAATTGATTCCTAAACCCTCGGCAAATCTTCAAATGCTGCAGAATGAAGCAATGCCACCCGCAAGCCACGTTCTGTTCCCTGTGATCCAGATGATGCAGCTGCTAATCACAGGCGATTATTCTCTTACTGTACAGACATTCTGGGAAAAAAGCTTTCTCTTCAGATTTTATTTTTATCTCTTAACTTTGTTATTATATGAAAGGATTTAGGGGGTTTCTTTGATTTATTAATATTACAAAATTCAAACGAAATACAATTAAAAGGAGCTTTGTCTTAATTTCACTAAGGAAAGACAGTGGTTAAACATCTGCTTAACAGGGCTATTACTGTTCAAATCCATTTACTTTGTTGGCAAAATGATCGTGAGCCCTGGAAATGGATAAGTTACGTCAGTATTTTGCCCTTCTGTTCATAGACCTGCAGACAAAGCATGAAAGAGAAGTTTGTGAAAAGATTTTGCCAGTGAGACATAATGGGAGAAGCCAGGTAGTAAGTCTGACCCCCCGGACGGTAAGTTTTCATTTCTCCGCTGGCTTGATCAAACACTAAAACTTTGTTCCCATTTCCGTCATCAAAAAGATCAAACCCATAAGAGAGCTGCAAGGTGCAATGCAAGGGATATTGAACGTTAAATTAGAAATGGGAAACCTGCAGGGGAGAAAGTGAGGGAGATGAAAGTCAACGAAGCAAAAGCAGAAATCACACAGAGGAGGAATAAAGGGCTTCCTGGAAGATTCAGTCGAGATGCAGCCACGGGGCAGGACAGGGCAGGCCTAATATTGCAGCACTGCAAAGGGAGAGCAGTGTGCCTTGGTCAGGAAGCTGACAGAGCTGCAGTTTCAGCTCACGTAGAAGCCTTCATTCAGGCCTTTACCCGCGCAGCCATCAGTCAAGGACCAGCGCGCGCGGTGACACGTCTGACAGGACTTGCCGGCATGGTTAAGTGCCGCGGCGAGAGAGGCTATTACAGCCAAACCCCCCGGGGAAAAGTGCATCCAAATTCAGGAAACGGGAAAGGGGAAAAAGCAAAATCCCTGGAGCCCAGCACCCGGCGGATCCCGGGACAAGCAACGGCCTGCCCAGGCCTACCTGGCTAATAACTGCTACTGGGCTTTTCCTCCGCTTTTAAACCCCGCCGTGCTGGTCGCCTCGACCACGTCCTCTGGCAACGGATTCCACAGCTTGATTGTGCGCCGAGTGAAAAAAGTGCTTTCTGCAACTTGTTTCAGATCTGCTGGTTCTCCTGTCGTTTTAGCGTTATTTGAAAGAATAAATAATTATCCCTTATTTACCCTTTCCATACCTCTGGTAATTTATAACTCTGTCATATCGCCCCCTCAGTCCTCTCTTTTCTGAGATAAAGAACCCTAACCTGTGTAGCCTTTATTCATAAGGGAGCTGTTCCATTCCCTTTATTATTTTTGTTACGCTCATCTATACCTTTTTTGCTTCTACTCTGTCCTTTTTGAGAAGGGGGAACTAGAACATCACCCAATACTCAAGGTGCGGACTCACCATGGAGCGATACAGAGGCATTATGACATCCTGTGTTTTATTCATCATTCCTTTCCTCATAATTCCTAACATTTGCTTTTTTGACCGTCACTGCACGCTGAGCTGATGATTTCAACGTATTATCCACTACGACTACTACTTAACATTTCAATAGCGCTACACGACAGACGCAGCGCTGTACAAACACACAAAAAAGACGGTCCCTGCTCTAGAGAGCTTACAATCTAATAAGACAAACATACAGGACAAGAGGCTCGGGGCATTTCATAAAGCAAGGCAATGGTTATAATGAAAAGAAACGTAATTAACACGACTAAAAGCAGACAATCAGGCCTAAGATTTAAAAACGGTTTCAAAAAGGAGGGTCTTTAGATGGGATTTAAACACGGCAAGAGAGGGAGCAGGACGTGCCACTACAGGAAGACCATTCCAAGCACAGGGCGCAGCCAGGTGGAAAGCACGGAGTCTGGAACTGGCAACAGAGGAGAAGGGCACAGATAGGAGTGACTTATCAGATGAGCGGAGTGCCTGAGGAGGGGTGGAGAGATAAGAGAGGAGAGGTAGTGAGGTGCTAAAGAGTGAAGGCATTTGTAGGTGAGAAAGAGGAGCTTGAACTGTATGTGAGAGCAGAGGGGGAGCCAATGCAGTGACTTCAGAAGAGGGGTTATGTGAGCGTAGTGACTTTGGGGAAAGATAAGTCATGCAGCTGAATTTAGGACAGATTGCAGGGAGAGAGTTGGATCACTGGGAGACCTGTGAGGAGCAGGATGTAATAGTGTAAGCAGGAGGAGATGAGAGAGAGGAAAGGGTTCTGGTATGGGTACAGTGACTTTGGTGAAAGATAAGTCCTGCAGCTGAATTTAGGACAGATTGCAGGGAGAGAGATGGATCACTGGGAGACCTGTGAGGAGCAGGGTGTAATAGTGTAAGAGGAGGAGATGAGAGAGTAGAAAGGGTTCTGGTATGGGTGCAGTGACTTTGGTGAAAGATAAGTCATGCAGCTGAATTTAGGACAGATTGCAGGGAGAGAGATGGATCACTGGGAGACCTGTGAGGAGCAGGATGTAATAGTGTAAGAGGAGAAGATGAGAGAGAGGAAAGGGCTCTGGTATGGGTGCAGTGACTTTGGTGAAAGATAAGTCCTGCAGCTGAATTTAGGACAGATTGCAGTGAGAGAGATGGATCACTGGGAGACCTGTGAGGAGCAGGATGTAATAGTGTAAGCAGGAGGAGATGAGAGAGAGGAAAGGGTTCTGGTATGGGTGCAGTGACTTTGGTGAAAGATAAGTCGGGCAGCTGAATTTAGGACAGAATGCAGGGAGAGAGATGGATCACAGGGAGACCTGTGAGGAGCAGGATGTAATAGTGTAAGAGGAGGAGATGAGAGAGACGAAAGGGTTCTGGTATGGGTGCAGTGACTTTGGTGAAAGATAAGTCGTGCAGCTGAATTTAGGACAGATTGCAGGGAGAGAGATGGATCACTGGGAGTCCTGTGAGGAGCAGGATGTAATAGTGTAAGAGGAGGAGATGAGAGAGAGGAAAGGGTTCTGGTATGGGGGCAGTGACTTTGGTGAAAGATAAGTCGTGCAGCTGAATTTAGGACAGATTGCAGGGAGAGAGATGGATCACTGGGAGACCTGTGAGGAGCAGGATGTAATAGTGTAAGAGGAGGAGATGAGAGAGAGGAAAGGGTTCTGGTATGGGGGCAGTGACTTTGGTGAAAGATAAGTCGTGCAGCTGAATTTAGGACAGATTGCAGGGAGAGAGATGGATCACTGGGAGACCTGTGAGGAGCAGGATGTAATAGTGTAAGCAGGAGGAGATGAGAGAGAGGAAAGGGTTCTGGTATGGGTGCAGTGACTTTGGTGAAAGATAAGTCGTGCAGCTGAATTTAGGACAGATTGCAGGGAGAGAGATGGATCACTGGGAGACCTGTGAGGAGCAGGATGTAATAGTGTAAGAGGAGGAGATGAGAGAGAGGAAAGGGTTCTGGTATGGGGGCAGTGACTTTGGTGAAAGATAAGTCGTGCAGCTGAATTTAGGACAGATTGCAGGGAGAGAGATGGATCACTGGGAGACCTGTGAGGAGCAGGATGTAATAGTGTAAGCAGGAGGAGATGAGAGAGAGGAAAGGGTTCTGGTATGGGTGCAGTGACTTTGGTGAAAGATAAGTCATGCAGCTGAATTTAGGACAGATTGTAGGGAGAGAGATGATCACTGGGAGACCTGTGAGGAGCAGGATGTAATAGTGTAAGAGGAGGAGATGAGAGAGAGGAAAGGGTTCTGGTATGGGTGCAGTGACTTTGGTGAAAGATAAGTCCTGCAGCTGAATTTAGGGCAGATTGCAGGGGAGAGAGATGGATCACTGGGAGACCTGTGAGGAGCAGGATGTAATAGTGTAAGAGGAGGAGATGAGAGAGAGGAAAGGGTTCTGGTATGGGTGCAGTGACTTTGGTGAAAGATAAGTCGTGCAGCTGAATTTAGGACTGATTGCAGGGAGAGAGATGGATCACTGGGAGACCTGTGAGGAGCAGGATGTAATAGTGTAAGCGGGAGGAGATGAGAGAGAGGAAAGGGTTCTGGTATGGGTGCAGTGACTTTGGTGAAAGATAAGTCGTGCAGCTGAATTTAGGACAGATTGCAGGGAGAGAGATGGATCACTGGGAGACCTGTGAGGAGCAGGGTGTAATAGTGTAAGCAGGAGGAGATGAGAGAGAGGAAAGGGTTCTGGTATGGGTGCAGTGACTTTGGTGAAAGATAAGTCATGCAGCTGAATTTAGGACAGATTGCAGGGAGAGAGATGGATCACTGGGAGACCTGTGAGGAGCAGGATGTAATAGTGTAAGGAGGAGATGAGAGAGAGGAAAGGGTTCTGGTATGGGTGCAGTGACTTTGGTGAAAGATAAGTCGTGCAGCTGAATTTAGGACAGATTGCAGGGAGAGAGATGGATCACTGGGAGACCTGTGAGGAGCAGGATGTAATAGTGTAAGAGGGAGGAGATGAGAGAGAGGAAAGGGTTCTGGTATGGGTGCAGTGACTTTGGTGAAAGATAAGTCATGCAGCTGAATTTAGGACAGATTGCAGGGAGAGAGATGGATCACTGGGAGACCTGTGAGGAGCAGGATGTAATAGTGTAAGCGGGAGGAGATGAGAGAGAGGAAAGGGTTCTGGTATGGGTGCAGTGACTTTGGTGAAAGATAAGTCGTGCAGCTGAATTTAGGACAGATTGCAGGGAGAGAGATGGATCACTGGGAGACCTGTGAGGAGCAGGGTGTAATAGTGGTAAGAGGAGGAGATGAGAGAGAGGAAAGGGTTCTGGTATGGGTGCAGTGACTTTGGTGAAAGATAAGTCATGCAGCTGAATTTAGGACAGATTGCAGGGAGAGAGATGGATCACTGGGAGACCTTTGAGGAGCAGGATGTAATAGTGTAAGCAGGAGGAGATGAGAGAGGAAAGGGTTCTGGTATGGGTGCAGTGACTTTGGTGAAAGATAAGTCGTGCAGCTGAATTTAGGACAGATTGCAGGGAGAGAGATGGATCACTGGGAGACCTGTGAGGAGCAGGATGTAATAGTGTAAGCAGGAGGAGATGAGAGAGAGGAAAGGGTTCTGGTATGGGTGCAGTGACTTTGGGGAAAGATAAGTCGTGCAGCTGAATTTAGGACAGATTGTAGGGAGAGAGATGGATCACTGGGAGACCTGTGAGGAGCAGGATGTAATAGTGTAAGCAGGAGGAGACGAGAGAGAGGAAAGGGTTCTGGTATGGGTGCAGTGACTTTGGTGAAAGATAAGTCATGCAGCTGAATTTAGGACAGATTGCAGGGAGAGAGATGGATCAGTGGGAGACCTGTGAGGAGCAGGATGTAATAGTGTAAGCAGGAGGAGGTGAGAGAGTGGAAAGGGTTCTGGTATGGGTGCAGTGACTTTGGTGAAAGATAAGTCGTGCAGCTGAATTTAGGACAGATTGCAGAGAGAGAGATGGATCACTGGGAGACCTGTGAGGAGCAGGATGTAATAGTGTAAGAGGAGGAGATGAGAGAGAGGAAAGGGCTCTGGTATGGGTGCAGTGACTTTGGTGAAAGATAAGTCATGCAGCTGAATTTAGGGCAGATTGCAGGGAGAGAGATGGATCACTGGGAGACCTGTGAGGAGCAGGATGTAATAGTGTAAGAGGAGGAGATGAGAGAGAGGAATGGGCTCTGGTATGGGTGCAGTGACTTTGGTGAAAGATAAGTCCTGCAGCTGAATTTAGGACAGATTGCAGGGAGAGAGATGGATCACTGGGAGACCTGTGAGGAGCAGGGTGTAATGGTGTAAGCAGGAGAAGATGAGAGAGAGGAAAGGGTTCTGGTATGGGTGTAGTGACTTTGGTGAAAGATCAGTCGTGCAGCTGAATTTAGGACAGATTGCAGTGAGAGAGATGGATCACTGGGAGACCTGTGAGGAGCAGGGGTGTAATAGTGTAAGAGGGGGAGATGAGAGAGAGGAAAGGGTTCTGGTATGGGTGCAGTGACTTTGGTGAAAGATAAGTCATGCAGCTGAATTTAGGACAGATTGCAGGGAGAGAGATGGATCACTGGGAGACCTGTGAGGAGCAGGATGTAATAGTGTAAGAGGAGGAGATGAGAGAGAGGAAAGGGTTCTGGTATGGGTGTAGTGACTTTGGTGAAAGATAAGTCATGCAGCTGAATTTAGGAGAGATTGCAGGGAGAGAGATGGATCACTGGGAGACATGTGAGGAGCAGGATGTAATAGTGTAAGAAGGAGGAGATGAGAGAGAGGAAAGGGTTCTGGTATGGGTGCAGTGACTTTGGTGAAAGATAAGTCATGCAGCTGAATTTAGGACAGATTGCAGGGAGAGAGATGGATCAGTGGGAGACCTGTGAGGAGCAGGATGTAATAGTGTAAGAGGAGGAGATGAGAGAGAGGAAAGGGTTCTGGTATGGGTGTAGTGACTTTGGTGAAAGATAAGTCATGCAGCTGAATTTAGGAGAGATTGCAGGGAGAGAGATGGATCACTGGGAGACATGTGAGGAGCAGGATGTAATAGTGTAAGAAGGAGGAGATGAGAGAGAGGAAAGGGTTCTGGTATGGGTGCAGTGACTTTGGTGAAAGATAAGTCATGCAGCTGAATTTAGGACAGATTGCAGGGAGAGAGATGGATCACTGGGAGACCTGTGAGGAGCAGGATGTAATAGTGTAAGAGGGGGAGATGAGAGAGAGGAAAGGGTTCTGGTATGGATTTAGTGACTTTGGTGAAAGATAAGTCATGCAGCTGAATTTAGGACAGATTGCAGGGAGAGAGATGGATCACTGGGAGACCTGTGAGGAGCAGGATGTAATAGTGTAAGAGGAGGAGATGAGAGAGAGGAAAGGGTTCTGGTATGGGTGCAGTGACTTTGGTGAAAGATAAGTCATGCAGCTGAATTTAGGAGAGATTGCAGTGCAGAGAGATGGATCACTGGGAGACCTGTGAGGAGCAGGGTGTAATAGTGTAAGCAGGAGGAGATGAGAGAGAGGAAAGGGTTCTGGTATGGGTGCAGTGACTGGTGAAAGATAAGTCGTGCAGCTGAATTTAGGACAGATTGCAGGGAGAGAGATGGATCACTGGGAGACCTGTGAGGAGCAGGATGTAATAGTGTAAGAGGAGGAGATGAGAGAGAGGAAAGGGTTCTGGTATGGGTGCAGTGACTTTGGTGAAAGATAAGTCGTGCAGCTGAATTTAGGACAGATTGTAGGGGAGAGAGATGGATCACTGGGAGACCTATGAGGAGCAGGATGTAATAGTGTAAGAGGAGGAGATGAGAGAGAGGAAAGGGTTCTGGTATGGGTGCAGTGACTTTGGTGAAAGATAAGTCGTGCAGCTGAATTTAGGACAGATTGCAGGGAGAGAGATGGATCACTGGGATACCTGTGAGGAGCAGGATGTAATAGTGTAGGCAGGAGGAGATGAGAGAGAGGAAAGGGTTCTGGTATGGGTGCAGTGACTTTGGTGAAAGATAAGTCGTGCAGCTGAATTTAGGACAGATTGCAGGGAGAGAGATGGATCACTGGGAGACCTGTGAGGAGCAGGATGTAATAGTGTAAGAGGAGGAGATGAGAGAGAGGAAAGGGTTCTGGTATGGGTGCAGTGACTTTGGTGAAAGATAAGTCATGCAGCTGAATTTAGGACAGATTGCAGGGAGAGAGATGGATCACTGGGAGACCTGTGAGGAGCAGGATGTAATAGTGTAAGAGGAGGAGATGAGAGAGAGGAAAGGGTTCTGGTATGGGTGCAGTGACTTTGGTGAAAGAT
Organism: Rhinatrema bivittatum; assembly: GCF_901001135.1. NCBI lineage: Eukaryota > Metazoa > Chordata > Amphibia > Gymnophiona > Rhinatrematidae > Rhinatrema > Rhinatrema bivittatum. The sequence goes on from NC_042618.1 coordinate 477,246,888, forward strand.
AAGTCATGCAGCTGAATTTAGGACAGATTGCAGGGAGAGAGATGATCACTGGGAGACCTGTGAGGAGCAGGATGTAATAGTGTAAGCAGGAGGAGATGAGAGAGAGGAAAGGGTTCTGGTATGGGTGCAGTGACTTTGGTGAAAGATAAGTCATGCAGCTGAATTTAGGACAGATTGCAGGGAGAGAGATGGATCACAGGGAGACCTGTGAGGAGCAGGGTGTAATAGTGTAAGAGGAGGAGATGAGAGAGAGGAAAGGGTTCTGGTATGGGTGCAGTGACTTTGGTGAAAGATAAGTCGTGCAGCTGAATTTAGGACAGATTGCAGGGAGAGAGATGGATCACTGGGAGACCTGTGAGGAGCAGGATGTAATAGTGTAAGCGGGAGGAGATGAGAGAGGGGAAAGGGTTCTGGTATGGGTGCAGTGACTTTGGTGAAAGATAAGTCGTGCAGCTGAATTTAGGACAGATTGCAGGGAGAGAGATGGATCACTGGGAGACCTGTGAGGAGCAGGATGTAATAGTGTAAGCAGGAGGAGATGAGAGAGAGGAAAGGGTTCTGGTATGGGTGTAGTGACTTTGGTGAAAGATAAGTCGTGCAGGTGAATTTAGGACAGATTGCAGGGAGAGAGATGGATCACTGGGAGACCTGTGAGGAGCAGGATGTAATAGTGTAAGCAGGAGGAGATGAGAGAGAGGAAAGGGTTCTGGTATGGGTGCAGTGACTTTGGTGAAAGATAAGTCGTGCAGCTGAATTTAGGACAGATTGCAGGGAGAGAGATGGATCACTGGGAGACCTGTGAGGAGCAGGGTGTAATAGTGTAAGAGGAGGAGATGAGAGAGAGGAAAGGGTTCTGGTATGGGTGCAGTGACTTTGGTGAAAGATAAGTCGTGCAGCTGAATTTAGGACAGATTGCAGGGAGAGAGATGGATCACTGGGAGACCTGTGAGGAGCAGGATGTAATAGTGTAAGCAGGAGGCGATGAGAGAGAGGAAAGGGTTCTGGTATGGGTGCAGTGACTTTGGTGAAAGATAAGTCGTGCAGCTGAATTTAGGACAGATTGCAGGGAGAGAGATGGATCACTGGGAGACCTGTGAGGAGCAGGGTGTAATAGTGTAAGAGGAGGAGATGAGAGAGGAAAGGGTTCTGGTATGGGTGCAGTGACTTTGGTGAAAGATTAAGTCATGCAGCTGAATTTAGGACAGATTGCAGGGAGAGAGATGGATCACTGGGAGACCTGTGAGGAGCAGGATGTAATAGTGTAAGAGGAGGAGATGAGAGAGAGGAAAGGGTTCTGGTATGGGAGCAGTGACTTTGGTGAAAGATAAGTCGTGCAGCTGAATTTAGGACAGATTGTAGGGGAGAGAGATGGATCACTGGGAGACCTGTGAGGAGCAGGGTGTAATAGTGTAAGCAGGAGGAGATGAGAGAGAGGAAAGGGTTCTGGTATGGGTGCAGTGACTTTGGTGAAAGATAAGTCGTGCAGCTGAATTTAGGACAGATTGCAGGGAGAGAGATGGATCACTGGGAGACCTGTGAGGAGCAGGATGTAATAGTGTAAGAGGAGGAGATGAGAGAGAGGAAAGGGTTCTGGTATGGGTGCAGTGACTTTGGTGAAAGATAAGTCATGCAGCTGAATTTAGGACAGATTGCAGGGAGAGAGATGATCACTGGGAGACCTGTGAGGAGCAGGATGTAATAGTGTAAGCAGGAGGAGATGAGAGAGAGGAAAGGGTTCTGGTATGGGTGCAGTGACTTTGGTGAAAGATAAGTCATGCAGCTGAATTTAGGACAGATTGCAGGGAGAGAGATGGATCACAGGGAGACCTGTGAGGAGCAGGGTGTAATAGTGTAAGAGGAGGAGATGAGAGAGAGGAAAGGGTTCTGGTATGGGTGCAGTGACTTTGGTGAAAGATAAGTCGTGCAGCTGAATTTAGGACAGATTGCAGGGAGAGAGATGGATCACTGGGAGACCTGTGAGGAGCAGGATGTAATAGTGTAAGCGGGAGGAGATGAGAGAGGGGAAAGGGTTCTGGTATGGGTGCAGTGACTTTGGTGAAAGATAAGTCGTGCAGCTGAATTTAGGACAGATTGCAGGGAGAGAGATGGATCACTGGGAGACCTGTGAGGAGCAGGATGTAATAGTGTAAGCAGGAGGAGATGAGAGAGAGGAAAGGGTTCTGGTATGGGTGTAGTGACTTTGGTGAAAGATAAGTCGTGCAGGTGAATTTAGGACAGATTGCAGGGAGAGAGATGGATCACTGGGAGACCTGTGAGGAGCAGGATGTAATAGTGTAAGCAGGAGGAGATGAGAGAGAGGAAAGGGTTCTGGTATGGGTGCAGTGACTTTGGTGAAAGATAAGTCATGCAGCTGAATTTAGGACAGATTGCAGGGAGAGAGATGATCACTGGGAGACCTGTGAGGAGCAGGATGTAATAGTGTAAGCAGGAGGAGATGAGAGAGAGGAAAGGGTTCTGGTATGGGTGCAGTGACTTTGGTGAAAGATAAGTCATGCAGCTGAATTTAGGACAGATTGCAGGGAGAGAGATGGATCACAGGGAGACCTGTGAGGAGCAGGGTGTAATAGTGTAAGAGGAGGAGATGAGAGAGAGGAAAGGGTTCTGGTATGGGTGCAGTGACTTTGGTGAAAGATAAGTCGTGCAGCTGAATTTAGGACAGATTGCAGGGAGAGAGATGGATCACTGGGAGACCTGTGAGGAGCAGGATGTAATAGTGTAAGCGGGAGGAGATGAGAGAGGGGAAAGGGTTCTGGTATGGGTGCAGTGACTTTGGTGAAAGATAAGTCGTGCAGCTGAATTTAGGACAGATTGCAGGGAGAGAGATGGATCACTGGGAGACCTGTGAGGAGCAGGATGTAATAGTGTAAGCAGGAGGAGATGAGAGAGAGGAAAGGGTTCTGGTATGGGTGTAGTGACTTTGGTGAAAGATAAGTCGTGCAGGTGAATTTAGGACAGATTGCAGGGAGAGAGATGGATCACTGGGAGACCTGTGAGGAGCAGGATGTAATAGTGTAAGCAGGAGGAGATGAGAGAGAGGAAAGGGTTCTGGTATGGGTGCAGTGACTTTGGTGAAAGATAAGTCGTGCAGCTGAATTTAGGACAGATTGCAGGGAGAGAGATGGATCACTGGGAGACCTGTGAGGAGCAGGGTGTAATAGTGTAAGAGGAGGAGATGAGAGAGAGGAAAGGGTTCTGGTATGGGTGCAGTGACTTTGGTGAAAGATAAGTCGTGCAGCTGAATTTAGGACAGATTGCAGGGAGAGAGATGGATCACTGGGAGACCTGTGAGGAGCAGGATGTAATAGTGTAAGCAGGAGGCGATGAGAGAGAGGAAAGGGTTCTGGTATGGGTGCAGTGACTTTGGTGAAAGATAAGTCGTGCAGCTGAATTTAGGACAGATTGCAGGGAGAGAGATGGATCACTGGGAGACCTGTGAGGAGCAGGGTGTAATAGTGTAAGAGGAGGAGATGAGAGAGGAAAGGGTTCTGGTATGGGTGCAGTGACTTTGGTGAAAGATTAAGTCATGCAGCTGAATTTAGGACAGATTGCAGGGAGAGAGATGGATCACTGGGAGACCTGTGAGGAGCAGGATGTAATAGTGTAAGAGGAGGAGATGAGAGAGAGGAAAGGGTTCTGGTATGGGAGCAGTGACTTTGGTGAAAGATAAGTCGTGCAGCTGAATTTAGGACAGATTGTAGGGGAGAGAGATGGATCACTGGGAGACCTGTGAGGAGCAGGGTGTAATAGTGTAAGCAGGAGGAGATGAGAGAGAGGAAAGGGTTCTGGTATGGGTGCAGTGACTTTGGTGAAAGATAAGTCGTGCAGCTGAATTTAGGACAGATTGCAGGGAGAGAGATGGATCACTGGGAGACCTGTGAGGAGCAGGGTGTAATAGTGTAAGCAGGAGGAGGTGAGAGAGAGGAAAGGGTTCTGGTATGGGTGCAGTGACTTTGGTGAAAGATAAGTCGTGCAGCTGAATTTAGGACAGATTGCAGGGAGAGAGATGGATCACTGGGAGACCTGTGAGGAGCAGGATGTAATAATGTAAGCAGGAGGAGATGAGAGAGAGGAAAGGGTTCTGGTATGGGTGCAGTGACTTTGGTGAAAGATAAGTCGTGCAGCTGAATTTAGGACAGATTGTAGGGGAGAGAGATGGATCACTGGGAGACCTGTGAGGAGCAGGGTGTAATAGTGTAAGAGGAGGAGATGAGAGAGAGGAAAGGGTTCTGGTATGGGTGCAGTGACTTTGGTGAAAGATAAGTCATGCTGGAGGCACACGTGGTTATTTTAAAATCAACCCCTATATGAATAGACTCACCTTTATCCATATCATTTACACTTTCAAACTATTTAATAGACTGATAAAGCAAGACTTCCCTTTGTGAAAATTATGTTGACTCTTCCTCATTACGTTGTGTCTATCTACATGGCGAACAATTTTGTTTTTAAGATTAGCTTCTACCTTTGGCCCAGCACCGGCATCAGGTTTTGCAATCTATAGTTTCCTGAATCACCAGGAAAGCCCAATTTAAAATTCAGCATTACAATGGCCACTCTCCAATTTTTATGACGTTACAGATTACTAGCAACAGATTTGCAATTTCAGGTTTAATTTAATTTTAATTTAAGATTTCTAATCTGCCTTTTGTGGCTGGTCAGTAGCTTCAAAGCGGATCATAATAAAATCAATGGGTTTGAATTATTTCAGAATTCTGGGTGAATGCCATCTGGTCCCAGTCATTTGTTAGTCTTTAGTTTGTCAATTTGATCTATTACATCTTCCAGTTTCACAGTGATTTGTTTTAGTTGCTCAGAATCATCACCATCAAAGACCATTTTGGTGGGTATATCTCCAACATCCTCCTCAGTAAAGAGAGAAGTAAAGAATTTATTTACTTTTTCTGCTATGGTCCTGTTCTCCCTGAGCACTCTCTTTGCCCCTTGGTTATCTAGCAGTCCAACTGATTCTCTCACAAGCCTTTTTACTTCAAATGTACTTGAAAAAGTTTTTTTTATTAGTTTTTACCTCTATGCCAAGCTTATTTTCAAATTCTTTCTTGGCCTGCCTTATTATTGATTTACTGTCTATCTAATTTGCCAGTACTTATGCTCTTTTCTATTTGCCTCATTTGGGTCTGCTTTCCATTTTTTTTAATAATGGCCTTTCGGCTTTAATTGCCTCTTTTACCTCATGATTAAGCCATGCAGGCAATTGTTTGTTCTTCCTTTGATCTTTTTTAATTCAAGGAATATATTTTATCTGGGTTTCCGAGATGATATTTTTCAACAATGTCTACACTTCATTCAAACTTTTAACCTTGGCAACCATTCCTTTTACTTGTTTTTTCTAACCGATTTCCTCATTTTATCATAGTTTTCCTTTTTAAAGTGAAATCTACTGCAGTAGTTATACTCAGTAACACCCTCCAGTAATCATGTCAAATTTAATTGCATTATAAACACTATTGTCAAGTGGATCCACCATCTTTATGTTTTGCACCATGTCCTGTGTTCCACTTAGAACTAGATCTAAAGTAGTTCTATGACCAACAGCTGCATGAAGCAGTCATTGATGGCATCAAGGAACTTTGACTCCTTTGCATGTCCCAAAGTGACATTTACCCAGCCAACATTTGGGTATGTGAAATGTTCCATTATAATTGTGTTGGCAGTTTTATTAGCCTGTATAGTTAATGTTAGCATTTTACAGGTCATTTCCTCATCCTGGCCAAGGTGGGGAGTTAGATACCCCCACTATTGTACTCTTCCTCATCAGACTTGAAAATTCTATCCATAAGGATTCCAGAGTGCAGTTTGTTTCCTGCAGAACTCTTATCCTGCTTGAATCTATACCATCATACGTACAGTGCCACCTCTCCACCAATTTGTTCTGCCCTGTCATGCTGATATAATTTGTATCCCACTATTACAGTTTCCTATTAATTATCTTCCTTCCACTAGGTCTCGGAGATGCCTATTATGTCTATATCTGCATTTGGTGGCATACATTCTAATTCTCCAATCTTATTTCTCAGTCTTCTGGAATTTGCATACAGACATTTTAAAAGAGGGCATTTTATTTGTGTTTCTATTTTTATTTGTATTGTAACGGTGTTTACATTACAAGGGATAAGAAAGCAAAGGGAAGACTTTCCTGCAATCCTTGTGGTAGATTACAGTTTCCAGGATCCCAGGTTTCTGAACTCAAACTGAAAAGAGTGGGAGTTTTCTAGGTAACTTGGGGTGGAGACACCAGGAGCCCTGCTCGAAACCCAATGGAATAGTCAGTCAGAATATACAGATTGCAGGAGCAGCACCCAGGACTCAACACTCTCCCACAGGAAGGTAGAAATCCCTGACTACCTGCTGTATAAACTGCTGAGGAAGAAATCTCGGCCTGCGGATGGTTATGGGAAGGGTTTGAGAGAACCAAAGAAGGAACTCATGAAGGAGAGAGGGAAGGTTCACTTTGGAACCTGGTCCCACAGGAGATGTGACGGCCGGGAGATTGGGCTTTGTGGTGGTGGGAGCAAAAGTTTAAAGTTAAGGTAGGCTGGGAGAGACTGCTGAATTATTTTTGAGGAACAGCTGCTTGATGTTGAGGCGGATTGTGAGAGACTGTTAAATCCTTTAGGGGAACAGCTGCTTGAAATTAAGGCGGAACGTAATCTATGTGGCAATGACCCGGCATCGAGTGGTCGGCAGTATTCACAATCTTCTTCCCAGCAGATGATACAGGCTGTTTGGCATCATTCGTATCCATGTGCTCGTTTTGTAAATCCATCTGTACTACTTCGAGCATTACCACAGTCACTCTATCAGGATATTCTAACTTCCCTGTATCACCAGTATCCTCTGAAGATACTTCTTTCCAAGACACGTGCTTCTGAACAACTGCCGGCTTTCCCCCATTATCAAATATCCGTTGCAAAACAGATTGCCAGGCCATAAGTATTTTTGCATCCACGGTGCATGCACCGGAAGACTCTCAAGGGGAAAGTGTATCAAGGAAATCTGCCCCTCCTTGAGGGCAAGTCTCGAGAAGTGAAAGCCTCCTCCCACACGGCACCCAGAATAGAAAAAAGCCATCATGTCAGCTGCAAGAGCAACAGAAGGAGCCAGAACCTTGACTTGCAAACCTTTACCCTCGCATCTCTAGGAAGGGTGCTGCCTTCCTCTGCAGCATGCCGCAACGCAGACTCTCTTTTCTCGCTCGCTGAGGAGTTAGAACTGGAAAAAAGACAAAGAAAGCGTGATTTCTCTCCATCAGGCACAAACTAAACTTTCTGAAAGCTGGAGCAGGTATGAAGAGCATCAAAAGCGAGTTTTTATTTCTTCTGTAAATAAAAATAAATTGCAAAAGAATGTAATGAAAGCTGTGTTTAATTTATTCACATGGCTACTTGCTCTACATTTGATCAATATCAGCTTTTCTATCCTGCTTCTTGGATCACAGGGCTAATTGGTTGTTTACTCTTTCAAAAAGTACAAAGACTAGGAGACATGCAATGTAATTACTGGTTAATATACTGAAAACAAATAAGAGAAAATATATTTTTACTCAATGCATAATTAGTTTCTGGAATTTGTTGCTGGATAAAGTGGTGAAAGCTGTTAATATAGCTGCGTTTAAGAACATAAGACTTACTATACTGGGTCAGATCAAAGGTCCATCAAGCCCAGCATCCTGTTTCCAACCGTGGCCAAGCCAGATCATAAGTACCTGGCAGGATCCCAAGGAGTAGAGAGATTCCAAGCTGCTTATCCCAGGGATAAGAAGTGGATTTCTGCAACTCTCCCTTAATAATGGTTTATGGACTTTTCTTCCAGGAATTTGTCCAAACCTTTTTTAAATGCAGCTATACTAAGAGCTTTCACCACATCCTCTGGCAACAAATTCCAGAGTTTAATTATGTGTTGAGTAAAAAAATATTTTCTCTTATTAGTTTTAAATGTACTACCCAGTAACTTCATTGTGTGTCCCCTGGCCTTTGTACTTTTCAAAAGAGTAAACAACTGATTCACATGTACTCGTTCCATTCCACTCATTATTTTATAGACCTCTATCATATCCCCCCTCAGCCGTCTCTTCTCCAAGCTGAACAGCCCTAACCTCTTTAGCCTTTCCTCATAGGGGAATTGTTCCATCCCCTTTATCATTTTGGATTCCCTTCTCTGTACCTTTTCTAATTCTGCTATATCTTTCTTGAGATGTGGTGACCAGAACTGCACACAGTACTCAAGATGAGGTCACACCATGGAGCGATACAGAGGCAGTGTGATATTCTCTGTTTTATTCTCCATTCCTTTCCTAATAATCCCCAGCATTCTGTTTGTGTATGATATATGAACACAAGATGAGGATGCACCATGGAGTGATACAGAGGCATTATGATATTCTCTGTTTTACTCTCCATTCCTTTCCTAATAATCCCCAGCATTCTGTTTGTGTATGATATATGAACACAAGATGAGGATGCACCATGGAGCGATACAGAGACATTATGATATTCTGTGTTTTATTCTCCTTCCTTTCCTAATAATCCCCAGCATTCTGTTTGTGTATGATATATGAACACAAGATGAGGATGCACCATGGAGTGATACAGAGACATTATGATATTCTCTGTTTTATTCTCCAGTCCTTTCCTAATAATCCCCAGCATTCTGTTTGTGTATGATATATGAACACAAGATGAGGATGCACCATGGAGTGATACAGAGACATTATGATATTCTCTGTTTTATTCTCCAGTCCTTTCCTAATAATCCCCAGCATTCTGTTTGTGTATGATATATGAACACAAGATGAGGATGCACCATGGAGTGATACAGACGCATTATGATATTCTCTGTTTTATTCTCCATTCCTTTCCTAATAATCCCCAGCATTCTGTTTGTGTATGATATATGAACACAAGATGAGGATGCACCATGGAGTGATACAGAGGCATTATGATGTTCTCTGTTTTATTCTCCATTCCTTTCCTAATAATCCCCAGCATCCTATTTGCTTTCTTTGCCACCGCTGCTCACTGAGCAGAGGATTTCTACGTATTTTCAGCGATGACACCTAGATCCATTTCCTGAATGATGACTTCTAATGTGAAACCTTGCATTGTGTAACCATAATTTGAGTTTCTCTTCCCTAAGTGCATCACTTTGCACTTGTCCACATTAAATTTCATTTGCCATTTGCACACCCAGTCTCCTAGTTTTGCAAGGTCCTCCTGTAATTTCTCACAATCCTCTTGTGATTTAACAACTTTGAATAATTTTGTATCATCTGCAAATTTGATCACCTCACTTGTTGTCCCCATTTCCAGATCATTTATAAATATACTAAAAAGCAGTGGTCCTATAACAGATCCTTTGGGCACTCCACTAGTCACCTTTCTCCATTGGAAAAATTTACCATTTAGCCCTGCTCTCTTTTCTGTCTTTTAACCATCTCCCAATCCACAATAGGACACTGACCCCGATCCCATGACTTTTTAATTTCCTAAGAAGTCTCTCGTGAGGGACTTTATCAAATGCTTTCTGGAAATCCAGATGCACTGTATCACCTGGCTCACCTTTATCCACGTGTTTATTTACACCCTCAAAAAAATGTAGCAAATTTGTGAGGCAAGACTTCCCTTGGCTTCCATCATTGCTCTCTGCTTCAACAGCAGGGGTTAGGGAAAATTGGATTCGGACAGCAACCGAGGGCCCTGACTTTTATGGTCTGGGAAATTGATAAGCATAAGGGAAACCTGCACAGTGCAGCAGATACCGGCATAAGCTTGCTAGGCAGACTGGGTGGATCATTTGGTCCTTTTCTGCCATCATTTCTATGTTTCTATATTAAATCTGTTTTGGCTTTGTCCCATTAGGCTATGCTTATCTTTATGTTCAGCAATTTGTTTTTTATGATAGCTTTTACCATTTTGCTTGGCACAGATATCAGACTCATTGGTCTCTGCTTTCCTGGATCACTCCTTGATTCCTTTTTAAAAATTGGCGTTACATTGGCAACCTTCCAGTCTTCAGGTACCATAGATGATGTTACTGATAGTTTACACATTTCCAATAGCAGGTCTGCAGTTTCATGTCTCAGTTCTTTCAGCACTCTGGGATGCATACCATCTGGTACAGGTAATTTGCTACTCTTTAGATTGTCAGTTTGCCCTAGTACATCTTCCAGGTTCACTGACATTTGTTTCAGTTCTTCTAAATCATCACCTTTGCATATCATTTCTGGCATGGGTATATCTCTCCTAATACAGATCCAAATAACCCGGACCAATCACCCTATACACGAGAATAAGTACCAGAATATTCTAAGTGTTCTTAAGAATAATCTGCAGGCTCTTGCCCGCAATGGACTTCAACCAGCATTCATAGCACTGAGCACATGGTTCTCATGTCATTTACTCATTCCCTTTCTATACTATCACAAACATTTATTTTTATTAATACCAAAATTATCTCAATATCTCTTACATCTTCCTCAGTGAATACCGAAGCAAAGAATTCATTTAATCTCTCTGCTATGGCTTTGTCATCCCAAAGTACCCCTTTTACCCCTTGATCATCTAATGGTCCAACTGACTCCCTCACGGGCTTTTTTATTTTCTTCAAATGTACCTGAAAAAGCTTTTATTGTGAGTTTTTGCTTCCACTGTAATTCTCTCTTTGCCTTCCTTATCAATGATTTGCATCTAACTGGCCAGTGCTTATGTTGTTTCCTGTTTTCTTCATTCAGATCCCTTTTCCATTTCTCGAAAGCTGTTCTTTTAGCTAGTATAGCCTCTTTCACCTCATCTTTTAACCATGCCAGTAGTCATTTAGCCTTCTTTTCATCTTTTCTAATGCATGGAATACATCTGGTCTGGGCTTCCAAAATGGTATTTTTAAACAGCATCCATGTTGCGCTCAGAGATGGACCCTTGTCCTGGGGCAGTGGAGACACACCTCCTGATAGGGAACAGGAGGTAACTGTCCCCAGGGGGTGGAGCACTGGAGGAGACAGAGGCTAGGATGAGCTTCACCACTGGAAGCCTGAGGTCCCACCGGGAGGAGCCGTAGGGACCCGGGCTGCTTGGACTTAGGTGTGCCTCGCAGGGTCTCCTGGGAGAATAGAGGTCCAGCATGCCCACAGACACAGGGAGAGCGTGATCGGGTTCGAGACTAGAGGTCCGTTGGAACAAGGAGAACCAGAATAGCGTAGGTGATGACAAGGTGAGGAACAGAGCCAGAATCTAGGGATGAAGTCAGGCGAGCAAAGGTCAGAGTCCAGAAGTCAGTCCGCGGGAAGGTCAACAAAGCAGAGGTCAGGTACCGGAGGTCAGATGAGGTCACAGGCAGACCGAGGTCGGTAGGCAGGTAGCAGGCAGGTGAACAGGTCGAGATACAAGCTGAGGTCTTGAGGCAGGCGGCAGGCGGGCAGGCAGGTCAAGGAACAAGCTGAGGTCAGTACTAGTAAGACAGTCCGGAGGTACTACCTGGGGAGACGTACAGACGAACACAGAAACAAGATGAGCAGGAACAAGGCAGGAACAGGACTGGAGCAGAAGGATCCTGGAACGAGACTTGGAACAAGACAAGAGCAGTAACAAACGCAGAGGCAATCTAGCATACAAGCCGACCCGATGGCCAAGGCAAGGAAGAAATTCATTTCTTATCCCTGGAATAAGCAGCATAAAATCTATTGACCTTTTGGGATCCTGCCAGGTACTTGTATGGCAAGTCTTATGTTGTCCTCAATTTTGTTATTTTTTTGGCCTGGGGATTTTATATCTGCTCCCTATTCATTTAGACGAGTCATTGCAGCACAGTCTTCAGCCGGGGGCCATGCCCCAGGGCCCCTTCTGGAATCATGTGCCCTATATGCTGCCTCTAGGTGTCACTGTTGAGCAATGACTGAATCCCTCCCCTCCAGGGGCTGTGAATGCTGACTCCACAGCACCCCCGCCCTGAGCTGCTCCAGGAATCAAACCCAGTGCATAGTGCTCCCACCGAGGCAGGAGCCCATCCCCACAAGCATTTATTTCGCCAATCGGTTTCTCTTTGCAAAACTGTCAGGCAATGGATGAAATCGTATTAGATGTAGAAAGAGGCTGGCGGAGAAGTCTGCATGGATTGTCAGATGTAAAGGAGACATTTTATCTCCTAAGCCACTGGAAGAACAGCTGAATAGAGAAGTGCTTATGAAAGGCAGCGAGTCCTCCTGTGCATTGATATTACTCTGTGGTTTGGGCTGTTCCCTGTAGCTGATGGAAGCACTAAATTCTAATTAAGCAAGCTTTTCCCTATTGAAAGTGACCTCCATATCATACAGTGCGCCAACACATCACCTTGAGATCTGGCATCAGACACGATACGAGCTGCACCCAGGAGTCTTATCGGCTCCAGAGCTCCCTCTATATCTGGTGCTGGAAGTAAACATTGTCTTCTTTCTTTCCTGGTTAGCTCAGCACTTATGAAAGGTGCCAGACTGGCCCAAGCACAGCACAACAACTGCAAGGGAAGCTTCCCTCCACCCCCGTCCTTACCAAGATGCCTCTCCACCCTTCCCTGGAGGACCTCCCTCCAGCCTCTAGAGGGGAATTTCATTTCCAAGCTCCTGTAAGCCTGAGATTGTCTGCTGTCAACGATTTCCAATGGTAGTGGCAGCTTCCGTGATGGAAACACCTGTCAACTATTCATTTCATAAGCAGGAAGTCACCAAAACAGCTGTGATGATGATGATGATGGCTTTTAGTCGCCCTAGATAGACTGAGGCTAGATTTGAACCCTTCCCTTAGGCAGCAGGAAGCAGGAGGAGTGAGCACGTCCCACCTCCTGTTAATGGCTATTGCTCTGCCTCAGGGATTACATCTGCTTGTTAAGCAAATCACATAACTTTAATCTTTCTGACAATTAAACCAGCTGTTTTGTTTTTTGCTTGGTGTTACTATTTGAGCCATCTTTTCCCTCCCTAATAATTGTGAGAGATTGATCTGTGTGTGTGTGTGTTAGATTAAAATGATATTGAGGTTTGCTGTTTTTTCAAGTTTCAAGCAATTATTATCTCTCAATTTTTTTTTTAACAAAATACAGTTGAAACTGTGTACAATATTTATTTATGGGGGTTTTTTTTTATATACCGACATACACTGTGGGTATCACATGGGTTTACATTAGAACAGGAACTTAGCTTAATAACGCTTTACAGAGAACTCTTCATATATACGATTGACACGAGCTAATTATAAATGCGAAAATTAGAACTTAAAGCGCATAACGTGAGCTTGGCTTTCAGCATTTAACTGAGAATTCTTTATAAGTGCGTAGAGAGAGGGGTGTTTAGGAAAGAGAGCCCGCTCTTTGCCCAGAATATATATAATCCCTATGTGTAAGGATGGGGCACCGCATGAGAAGGTACAAACACCAATATGAATTACCTCTGGGTCCGTTACCTGAGAGGGATGGAGAGGTGTCCCTATCACCCAATACCACACCAACATTGATCTTCGTGGCCCCTTACCTATTTTAGTATTTGTAAATCACATTCACAACACCCTTAAGAACAGGGCAAGCCTGGCAGAACACAGGGAGGCAGCAGTTTGCCTCCCAGTGCAGTACAACAAAGGCTCAATCAATAAAACTACCCCGTCCCAGTCACGGGCAGTGACAGCCATAACAACGTAAGGCAGAGAAAATGCGGATGGTTGTAATAATTAAATACGTAGGATAAATATGTAACCACAAATTTTGAGCTGTTTCAAAGGTTCATATGAAGAATTGTTTTAGTAGAAAAAAAACCCAAAAAATTCCAAATCAGACAAAAGTTCAAACAAAATGCAGTCCCTCGACACGGGACCGTGTTTCGCCGGGGCAGCAGCAGAAGGGACAATATAGGAAGCAACCGTACCTGCGTAAACAGAGAAAGGAAACCGCAGCCTCTACACTACAGAACTGGGCACGTAAAAGAGAGAAACGCCTGCCGGTTTCCTGCAGCACAAGTCTTTATTTATTTATTTATAGCTTTTTTTTTTATACCGATGTTCGTTTGCACATCACGTCGCTTTACAGTGGAACAGTTGGAAAAAAGAAAGGAAATTACATCTTAAAACCTTTTAAACTTTCCAATATTTCAGGGCAGATGAGTTACGGTTAAGTTATAGAAGTAGTTTGGAGCTTCGTGGTAGGAACAGGTAACAGTAATTCTAACAAATACAGAGTAATAGCAACGGTACCCGTTCTGCGCCCGGGCGGCGAGCTTTTTTTATTGGCACATCTGCTTGTGCATGGAAGCGTCAGCTGAAAAGCAAAAACTAAATTGTTTTCATCCAGGGCAAGGAATGTGGAGGCACATTTGCTAAAGCCAGGGCTGGCAAAGTTTATTTACCAAGCTGTCTCTCCCACTCCCCCACACCCCCTCTCCTCTCTCACACACACACTCTCTCTCACCGGCATCCCCCCCCCCCCCTCATATAGGCTCCCTCTCTCTGAAAAGCATCTCCCCACCCACCCTCTCTTACCTCCCATGCTCTCTCTCACACCCTCCCCACCCCCCTCTTACCAACCATGCTCTCTGTCACCACCACCCCCCCCCCCCCACCACACACACACACACACACACACATTCTCTCTCACCGGCATGCCGCAAGACCAGTGCCATTCGAGACGAAGATGAAGGCCTGGCGCGCCGTTCGCGGCACACGGGGACCTTCCATTTTCGCCTTGAGCAGAAAATAGCAGCGGAGACTCTGACATGCCGCGAACGGAGCACGTCCCGCAGCACACGTCCCTCATGGCACATGGGGCCTTCCCTTTTCGCCGCAAACAGCACGCCAGGCCTTCATCTTCACCACGAACGGAGCATGTGCCGTGGGACGGGCTCCGCTCGTGACATGCCAGGGTCTCCTCTGCTATTTTCTGCCTGTCCCGCGATGGCCACTGTCCTTCTGGTTTTGAATAGTCTTCCGGCGAGGGAGGAAATCGGCGAGGTGAGGGAGGAAATCTGCGGGAAGGAGGAATTCTCTGCAAAATGTGCATTCCACAGTAGCGCTGAATTCCCCCAGGAGTACCTCTTGTAGCTGGTGCTGTGACATGGCCGCTGTACGGCGTGTTTGAGCCTCCAAGGCGTCCAGGGAGCCGCCTGTGCGTGAGCACTGACAGACACACTACCAAGCTCGATATATTATAGCGCCATCTATCGGCGGGCTGGGAACATGCGCGAGCACTGACGGACACACTACCAAGCCCGATATATTATAGCTCCATCTATCGGCGGGCTGGGGAACATGCGCGAGCACTGACGGACACACTACCAAGCCCGATATATTATAGCGCCATCTATCGGCGGGCTGGGGAACATGCGCGAGCACTGATGGACACACTACCAAGCCCGACATATTATAGCGCCATCTATCTGCGGGCTGGGGAACATGAGCGAGCACTGACGGACACACTACCAAGCCCGATATATTATAGCGCCATCTATCGGCAGGCTGGGGAACATGCACGAGCACTGACGGACACACTACCAAGCCTGATATATTATAGCGCCATCTATCGGCGGGCTGGGGAACATGCGCGAGCACTGATGGACACACTACCAAGCCAGATATATTATAGCGCCATCTATCGGCGGGCTGGGGAACATGCGCGAGCACTGACGGACACACTACCAAGCCAGATATATTATAGCGCCATCTATCGGCGGGCTGGGGAACATGCACGAGCACTGACAGACACACTACCAAGCCTGATATATTATAGCGCCATCTATCGGCAGGCTGGGAACATGCACGAGCACTGATGGACACACTACCAAGCCAGATATATTATAGCGCCATCTATCGGCGGGCTGGGGAACATGCACGAGCACTGATGGACACACTACCAAGCCAGATATATTATAGCGCCATCTATCGGCGGGCTGGGGAACATGCGCGAGCACTGATGGACACACTACCAAGCCAGATATATTATAGCGCCATCTATCGGCGGGCTGGGGAACATGCAAGAGCACTGACAGACACACTACCAAGCCTGATATATTATAGCGCCATCTATCGGCAGGCTGGGGAACATGCACGAGCACTGACGGACACACTACCAAGCCTGATATATTATAGCGCCATCTATCGGCGGGCTGGGAACATGCACGAGCACTGACAGACACACTACCAAGCCCGATATATTATAGCGCCATCTATCGGCGGGCTGGGGAACATGAGCGAGCACTGACGGACACACTACCAAGCCTGATATATTATAGCGCCATCTATCGGTGGGCTGGGGAACATGCGCGAGCACTGACAGACACACTACCAAGCCCGATATATTATAGCGCCATCTATCGGCGGGCTGGGGAACATGCACGAGCACTGACGGACACACTACCAAGCCTGATATATTATAGCGCCATCTATCGGTGGGCTGGGGAACATGCACGAGCACTGACAGACACACTACCAAGCCCAATATATTATAGCGCCATCTATCAGCAGGCTGGGGAACATGCACGAGCACTGACGGACACACTACCAAGCCTGATATATTATAGCGCCATCTATCGGTGGGCTGGGGAACATGAGCGAGCACTGACGGACACACTACCAAGCCTGATATATTATAGCGCCATCTATCGGCGGGCTGGGGAACATGAGCGAGCACTGACGGACACACTACCAAGCCCAATATATTATAGCGCCATCTATCGGCGGGCTGGGGAACATGAGCGAGCACTGACGGACACACTACCAAGCCTGATATATTATAGCGCCATCTATCGGTGGGCTGGGGAACATGCACGAGCACTGACAGACACACTACCAAGCCCAATATATTATAGCGCCATCTATCAGCAGGCTGGGGAACATGCACGAGCACTGACGGACACACTACCAAGCCTGATATATTATAGCGCCATCTATCGGTGGGCTGGGGAACATGCGCGAGCACTGACAGACACACTACCAAGCCCGATATATTATAGCGCCATCTATCAGCAGGCTGGGGAACATGCACGAGCACTGACGGACACACTACCAAGCCTGATATATTATAGCGCCATCTATCGGTGGGCTGGGGAACATGCGCGAGCACTGACAGACACACTACCAAGCCCGACATATTATAGCGCCATCTATCGGCGGGCTGGGGAACATGCGCAAGCACTGACAGACACACTACCAAGCCCGACATATTATAGCGCCATCTATCGGCAGGCTGGGGAACATGCGCAAGCACTGACAGACACACTACCAAGCCCGATATATTATAGCGCCATCTATCGGCGGGCTGGGGAACATGCGCAAGCACTGACAGACACACTACCAAGCCCGACATATTATAGCGCCATCTATCGGTGGGCTGGGGAACATGCGCGAGCACTGACGGACACACTACCAAGCCCGACATATTATAGCGCCATCTATCGGCGGGCTGGGGAACATGCGCGAGCACTGACGGACACACTACCAAGCCCGACATATTATAGCGCCATCTATCGGCGGGCTGGGGAACATGCGCGAGCACTGACGGACACACTACCAAGCCCGATATATTATAGCGCCATCTATCGGCGGGCTGGGGAACATGCACGAGCACTGACAGACACACTACCAAGCCCGACATATTATAGCGCCATCTATCGGCGGGCTGGGGAACATGCGCGAGCACTGACGGACACACTACCAAGCCCGACATATTATAGCGCCATCTATCGGCGGGCTGGGGAACATGCGCGAGCACTGACGGACACACTACCAAGCCCGATATATTATAGCGCCATCTATCGGCGGGCTGGGAACATGCACGAGCACTGACAGACACACTACCAAGCCCGATATATTATAGCGCCATCTATCGGCGGGCTGGGAACATGCACGAGCACTGACAGACACACTACCAAGCCCGATATATTATAGCGCCATCTATCGGCGGGCTGGGGAACATGCGCGAGCACTGACGGACACACTACCAAGCCCGATATATTATAGCGCCACCTGTTGGTGGGCTGGGGAACATGCGCGAGCACTGACGGACACACTACCAAGCCCGATATATTATAGCGCCATCTATCGGCGGGCTGGGAACATGCACGAGCACTGACAGACACACTACCAAGCCCGATATATTATAGCGCCATCTATCGGCGGGCTGGGGAACATGCGCGAGCACTGACGGACACACTACCAAGCCCGATATATTATAGCGCCATCTATCGGCGGGCTGGGGAACATGCGCGAGCACTGACGGACACACTACCAAGCCCGATATATTATAGCGCCACCTGTTGGTGGGCTGGGGAACATGCGCGAGCACTGACGGACACACTACCAAGCCCGATATATTATAGCGCCACCTGTTGGTGGGCTGGGGAACATGCGCGAGCACTGATGGACACACTACCAAGCCCGACATATTATAGCACCATCTATCGGCGGGCTGGGAACATGCACGAGCACTGACAGACACACTACCAAGCCCGACATATTATAGCGCCATCTATCGGTGGGCTGGGGAACATGCACGAGCACTGACGGACACACTACCAAGCCCGATATATTATAGCGCCATCTATCAGCAGGCTGGGGAACATGCGTGAGCACTGACGGACACACTACCAAGCCCGATATATTATAGTGCCATCTATCAGTGGGCTGGGGAACTGGCGCGAGCACTGACGGACACACTACCAAGCCCGATATATTATAGCGCCATCTATCGGCGGGCTGTGGAACATGCGCGAGCACTGATGGACACACTACCAAGCCCGATATATTATAGCGCCATCTATCGGCGGGCTGGGGAACATGAGCGAGCACTGACGGACACACTACCAAGCCCGATATATTATAGCGCCATCTATCGGCGGGCTGGGGAACATGCGCGAGCACTGACAGACACACTACCAAGCCCGATATATTATAGCGCCATCTATCGGTGGGCTGGGGAACATGCGCGAGCACTGACAGACACACTACCAAGCCCGATATATTATAGCGCCATCTATCGGTGGGCTGGGGAACATGCGCGAGCACTGACAGACACACTACCAAGCCCGATATATTATAGCGCCATCTATCGGTGGGCTGGGGAACATGCGCGAGCACTGACGGACACACTACGAAGCCCGATATATTATAGCGCCATCTATCGGTGGGCTGGGGAACATGCACGAGCACTGACGGACACACTACCAAGCCCGATATATTATAGCGCCATCTATCGGCGGGCTGGGGAACATGCGCGAGCACTGACGGACACACTACCAAGCCCGATATATTATAGCGCCATCTATTGGCGGGCTGGGGAACATGCGCGAGCACTGACGGACACACTACCAAGCCCGATATATTATAGCGCCATCTATCGGCGGGCTGGGGAACATGCGCGAGCACTGACGGACACACTACCAAGCCCGATATATTATGGATAACAATGATGAGGAAAAACAAAAACTTTATACAAGAGCTTTTGTGGAGGTACTAGAGCTTGTGAGCCTGGGTGCCAGTGTGTGCACGGGTGTCATGAGAAGGCTCATTTAAACAGCCAGGTTTTCAATTTCTTTTTGAAGTACATGGAGACAAGTTATTCCTTACATTGCACATCTACATAAAAACAGAGAAATTAGAAAAATGTGTACATGCTGACCAGCTCCAATCCGAAACCGGGCCACGGGAGACAAGTTACATACCATTGTGAATGACAGTGTACCCGGCACAGCTCAATTGTTTGCAGCCACAAAGACTGGAAAGTATTTGTAAAGCTTGAAAAGCGAGCCAAAAGCGCTGACCAATAAGGAAAGGTCACATGGTTACAAGTGCCCAATCGAAATGCAGGAGACTGGACCAATCAGAACAGATACTGTAAGAGGTGGAGAACCAATCAAAAAAACCAGAAAACAATCCCCTTACACTAAGCAGAGTTAAGGCGTGTTTAAAGAAGTACTGGAGTCATCAGAGAGAGACTGCAGAAAGGAAGGATATCCATCTGATTTCACAGTTCAAAGCACGGGGAACTAGGGACTGCCACTTTGCTCCTTATGTGTTAAAAACATTGAGAAATCTCCTCCAAGGGCTAGGGAGACACAGTTGGTTCAATAACGCAAAAGCGCAAATCTGACATGTCATACGTCGTTTCTTGCCAATGACTCTCCAGTGCAAGGCGAGTCATCTTGCCGACACATAGCCATGGGTAGGGGCACATCATGATATATACCACCCCTTGGGATAGGCAATTTCAGGTAGATTTTAAAAGTGTTGCTCGTGCAAAAACAGCCCCACGAACATGGGCTGTGCGTGAGCAACACATGACCCTGGCACGCTTCGTAGTGTTATCTGTGTAACTTTACTGCCAGTCCTGATGAGGAGCAAGTCAGGAGGTCTCATGTTTTAGGGATTTCAGCACAGCTTGAGGATTCAGAGTCAAGTGGGGGGCTTACAGGATGAAGAACCAGAAGGGTCTTCAAGACTGATGAACGAGAGAGAGAGAGAGAACATGACACTATGTGTAACTACCACTGTAAGAAGGGCACTTTCAACTCAGGGTGAGTGTGAATCATAAGGACCTTATCTAAACCTTTTTTTACCCAGTCGCACTAATTTCCATAACCACATTCTCTAACAATGAATTCCAGAGCTTAATTATTCATTGAGTGAAAAATAATTTTCTCCAATTTGTTTTAAATGAGCTACTTGCTAACTTCTTGGAGTGCCCCCTAGTCCTTTTATTGTCCGAGAGAGTAAATAACTGATTTTTGTGTACCTGTTCAAGTCCTTCATTTCTTCCCCAATGGCCAGGGTGTAAGGGTCTTTAGTGCACCAATATAACACCACACCTCACCCTGAGTTGAAAGTGCCCTTCTTACAGTGGAAGATATATAGAGAGTTGCACTATCTCTCCTACAGTCCGTTCTCTCTCTCACACATGAAAAAACCAGTTTTCCCTTTGAGTGAGCATATGCATGTAAAAGCTGCTAAATCCTTGGTGGCAATACACATGGGACCTCTTAAGATCACGGGTGGCAGAGGTATTTTAAATGGTATGTGTGCACACGATATAACATTGTTTATGGGCGCAGTGCGTTCTTTTTAAAATTAGCCCATTAGTTTGTTGTTTAAGAAGGTAATTCTTACCTGTATGTGGGTGTGTAAAAATCAAAATGGTAAGTGAATGGGGTCAAGCAGAACAGTGACCGCAGGAGAAGTGCCCGTTTTGGGAAATTGAAGGGGGGAACACGAGAGGGATGTAATTCAGATGAAACTAGAACATCTCGTAAGTTCCTGCTTCTAAGAAAGGCAAAATGTGGTGTATCATGGAAAACAGTGTGAGGATGTAAAACTGCCCAATGCCGCCTGATGATACATACTTGATGGATCCAACTTGAAAAAGGAAGGAGACAAGTTAAGCTTGTAGCCTCTTCAGCAGACTGAGGAAGACACAATAGGTTGCGGTTCACATGACATGCTCTCGTATAAGCTCTTTCTAAAACATGCTGAGGGTAATCTCTGTCCAAAACCCGGGAAAACAAGGCTTGGGCTTGTGTGATATATTCAGTACATGAGGAACAGATTCTGCGAAGCCTAGAGAACTGGCCAACTGGAATATTGTCCTTTAATGGACACAGCTGGTGATTGGTATAACGAAGAAGAGTTTTCCGGTCAGTTGACTTCCGAAACAGGGAGATCTCAAAAGCACCATTCTCAACATTA
Organism: Rhinatrema bivittatum; assembly: GCF_901001135.1. Taxonomy (NCBI): domain Eukaryota; kingdom Metazoa; phylum Chordata; class Amphibia; order Gymnophiona; family Rhinatrematidae; genus Rhinatrema; species Rhinatrema bivittatum. The sequence goes on from NC_042618.1 coordinate 477,268,604, forward strand.
ATAAGGATGTCCAAAAAGGAAATTTGCGAGTGGTTTATATTGAAATCAAATGTGAGGTGTGGGTTACAGGTATTCAACCAGTCCAAAAACATAAAAAATTGCACATTCGTACCTATCCAGATGTGCAGCATGTTGTCTATATAACGAAGCCATAAAGAAATAGATTCCCAAGAGGAAGATGTTATAAAGGTAATCTGTTTCAAATTCAGATACATACAAGCATGCAATAGAGGGGGCCATGGCCTGCATCGCAGTACCCTTTACTTATTGGTAATACGTGTTGGAAAAACAAAAACAGTTTTTAGCGAGTGCCATCCGGGTCAGAGACACAAGAAAATACATTGGAATAAGTGAATTGGCTGGCCATTTGTCTAAAGTGGATTCTTGAGGAATATTAGATGCTGGTCCACATCAGATTGTACAAGAGAAGATATTGCTGCATGTAAGTCTGGGATAGGATCTCTGTCAAGAAGCTGGGATTAACCGTGGCAAGAAAATCAAACCTGTTTTGTACAACTATGCTTCCCCCTTTATCTGCTGGCTTAATTACAATGGTGTCATCTAAAGATAAAGCTCTAAGGGCAGACCTTTCCAGTGCCGATAAATCTGGGGAAAAAAACCTGGTGTAGGGTGGACTCAAAGTGCACAAGGTCATGTAAGATCAGACATTCAAATGCTGTAATTAGAGGGTCCAAGGGTTCCTGAGGATTCCAGCGAGACTGCCATGTAAGAACTGACTTGTCAGGAGTAGATGCATGCACAGATAATTTAATAAAACCTACCATTCATTGCCAGAATTATCAAAAAAATCATCCACTCCTAACTCAGCAACCACCTGGAAGAAAACAACATTCTTCTCCCTACACAATTTGGCTTCAGGAAACACCTGAACACTGAGTCACTACTCCTATCATTAAACGACATCGTGCTCAAAGGCTTTGAAAATGGCCACAGCTACCTTTTAGTCCTACTTGACCTATCAGCAGCCTTCGACATGGTAAACCATTCACTCATGATTGACCATCTCTCTGAAATTGGTGCAAAAGAAAAAACCCTAAAATGGTTTATTTATTTATTTATTTATTTGCTTTTATATACCGACATTTGATCGAGATATCACATCGGTTTACATATAACTCGGTGAATATCACAAAAAACCTACCAGGTGTCGATCAACGACACCCTCTCAAAAAAAATAAACCTTGACACCGGAGTTCCCCAAGGCTCCGCTCTATCTGCGACACTCTTCAACATTTATCTGCTCCCAATATACCACTTCCTCTCAAACCTTAAACTGACCCACTTCATATATGCGGATGATATCCAAATATTAATCCCAATACACAACACTCTGGAAGACACCTACAAAAATAAGGCCACTTACCTCACCAAAATAAAGCAACTATTAACCAACATGAAACTCATCCTAAACTTCGATAAGACAGAAATAATCATACTGGATAGAAAGCACAACACTTCTCAACTACCACCACTCAACTTAATGAACCAAAAAGCTGCAATCTCCCCTGTCACTCATGCCCCCAACCTAGGAGTCATAATTGACAAGGAACTATCCTTCAAGAACCACATCACTACTAAAATCAAAGACGGATATCACAAACTCCTAACCCTACATCGTCTAAAACCTTTCCTTTCCCCCAACGACTTCAGAACAGTCTTTCAACTACTCATCTTCTCCAACCTGGACTATTGCAACTCCATGCTATTCAACTTACCTCTCACCACCATCCGACCACTCCAAATCCTCCAAAATACAGCTGCCAGAATACTCACTGGAACTAAAAAACGATCACATTACTCCTACACGTATATCACTACACTGGCTCCCAATAAAATTCAGGATAGAATACAAGATACTATCCATATTACACAAAATAATATACGAAAAACAAACTGGCTAAGTACATCTATAAAACTACACTCTCCAAAAAGAAACCTCCGCTCAGCTAACAAAGGTCTATTAAAGATTCCACCTGCTTGTTCCAAACAACTTACCTCAACTTGGAAGAGAGCCGTATCCCTAGGAAGTCCCAAACTCTGGAACACCCTCCCAACCGAACTTAGAACACAGCAAAATTTAAAAACCTTCAAAAAAGAACTAAAAACCTGGATGTTTACCAAAGCCTACCAAAACACCCAATGACTCTCAGATATTACTTCCCTCCTACTGGCCCTATGCAAACATGTGGAACCAATGCAAGCACGTAATACAAACATAACTGAAACTATATGTTTGACATCCAAACTAAGTTTATAAAGCCTACAATATCTATGTTAACAATCACATGAATCTTTTGGAAACTCTGTTAAACATCTAAACTTTGTAAACCGTTGAGATGGCGAAACCGAACGACGGTATATAAAACTCGATAAATAAATAAATAAATCTTTAGAAGCCTAAAAAAAACCTATGTAGATGTACATTGAAAAGATCATAAATGACAGAGGGAACACAGGAGAGACCACATTGTAACACTTGAACTTCATTGCAGGTTAAAGGACGAGAAGACAAATTAAACACTAGACAGTTCAAGTTGGAAGTTATTCCCATGGATTGGTGGGCTGCCATTGTTGATGGGATCAGGTATTCTATATGTTCATTGAGGGCTCTGCTGTCGAGGGCGGCCTTCTGAGCTCCATTGGTGAGGTTGGCTGAGGGTGGGTAGACATGTCCATCTGACTGAAATCTAAAAAAGGAATCCAGAGTGGAGCCACAGCAGAGAAGAAGAGGGTATACATGAATTGTCATGTGACTCTCTTGCCTGAGTGATCGAATGTAACTCTTATGAGCAGGGTGAGAATTAGTCCATGGGTATACAAACCCTTTGGAGCAGTCCACTGCATGTTGCTGGAATTTCTTGTATTTGTGATTTCAAATCGGCTCAGAACTTGTCCAGACTCTGTTTAAATTCAGCCAAATGGGCTGCAAATAAGTCAGGTGAAATGTTATTGCGTAAAGTGTCAATATCAAGAGCACTTTGGTCTTGTAGGGATGATGCAACTTGTTTTGAGGTCTCCACAATAAGGACCATTAGATCAAAGGAAAACTTATTCAAGATTTGATTCCATTTTGGTACAAAGTCAGGATTATCTGCATGTAGATGGAGTTCTTTCAGAATTCTTAGCCCACGAGGTGTCCTCCTGACGCGACAATATTCTAACTTAGTTGTGGCATGTAGCTCTGCCCAGATGGCTCTTTTCTGTAGTATAATAGTATCTGTCCACGAAGTCTCTGCAGCAGAATGGGAAGATTCAGAATACACAACGGGGCTTCAGTTCGAAGGGCATGAAATGCTTCTTCCGGTAGCTGAATGCATCCCTTGGGGGTGTAGAGGCCATAAGAAGTCCAATAAGAATAACATTTGTGCAAAATAAAGGGCAGTTTCAGCAAATGTTACACATGCAGTCAATATATAGGATATATATGTTATTATTAGGCAGATTATTTCCAACAGAACCCCCTAATCCCAAACCTAGGTTTATCCTCAATATTTAAACAGTCACTTGACTCAAGGGTGCACCCCAGTAGGGAATTCAAAAGGAGAAAAAAGAATATAATATCCCAAAAAAATTCAGAAAGAAAACTATGTCTGGCTGGGGGCCTTGTAGAGGCTGATGAAGCTGCAATGTTGGCCCCAGGGCTGAGCAGGGTCCAGAAAGAGGAGATTTGTCTTATACAAGGCCAGAGTCCCTCCAAGCAAAGCAATGGAAAGAAGAATCAGATCCCACTGCTCCCTGTGCACCAACTATTGTCTGGAAGGCTGCGCTTTGCTGGGACTGTGGTGCTCCTAAAGTAGGCTGAGACACATGCCAAAAAGACGAGCCAGCCTCAGAAAGCCTCTTCTTAAAGGTTGGTTAGGCAGCTCTAAAGTACTTAGCTCACAGCCTTGCCAGCAGAGCAGACAGCAGGGGATCCAGGCCCTGCACTCTGGACTGCCTTGTGCTGAAGGCTTTTATCTCCAAATTCTTCCCTTCCTGAGGGAGTTGCAGGAAATGGCCTGGCTCCTGGGATCTCCAGGGAACACGGGCCCCACCTTGATCTACCCTCATAGACCCTCGTTCCCTGATGTTCCTCCTTCTCAGGAAGGGCTCAGGCCCTCTCTAGCCCACTGTAGGGCAGCTTACTCTTGCATGGTATTGTGTACAGATGCCATCAGCACATTGTGCTTGCTGCAGGGGATTATCTGAAATAAGGATCCCTGAGCCCCCAGCAACCAGCCAAGGCCATCTGGGGCACCCTCTGCAGTGCTCGAAGACCTCTCCAGCACTCAGAAAAAAGTTCATGGTTAACCGGCAACTTAGATTCACGTAGGTTCCAGGGGGTTGGGGTAGCCATCCATGGTGACCCTGTCACATGGGGTGGGGGGGGGGGGGGCAGGATATCTTCAGGATTTAACCTTACACTCGGAGAACAAGCCAGGCTGTAACTTCCTGCATTGCTGTAAAGTCTTTTGTGTGCTTTTTACCTGCAGACTCTGCACTCATTTTCAGTGGGAAAGTGCACACAGACCTTCCCTGGGAAAATTACCCTACAAAACCACCCCCACACTATTTGCACTATTTATGGGGAAAAACATGTGCAGGGGCATCGATGCTCCGAGTCGGACGATCAGTGCCCCAAGTCTGCTGCTGCTGTAAATATTTAAAAAAAACAGGATGGCAAATCCTACCCCCAATCTCGGCCACCAGCACCTGTAACCCTGTTGGACCTCAGCTCCCTGCTTCTGCCCTGGGGCCTTCCTCTCTCCTCCTGCTGCCTGCGTGGTTGAAATCTGAGCGAACAGCGGGCAACTCTTGTACCCATGGAGCCCTGCGCAGTTTGAACATCTGCAACCCCTGTGCAGTCCTAACAACTGATGTTGGAAGACGAGGGCACTGGGTGGGAGACTGAGAGATCAGGGTCTCAGGGGAAGGATGGGGACTCGGCGACTGACACACCCGTGCCGCTCTCGTCAGTTCTCAGAGAGCCAGCTTGGGGCTATGCAGTTTGGATCTGCAGACAGCTCTGCATCAGAGTGCAAAGCAAACCTCCAAGCCGAACCCAGCAAACACTGCCCAGCTCTTCAGAACGTGACCAGGTCTCTCCCATGATCCCACCACTTTTACGTGAAGGATTGCCTTCTCTGAAGCCGGAGAGGACGCCTCCCTGTTCCGTCTGCTCCTTCTGGGATAGGGTGATCCTGTGGGTGTTCCCTGATATCTGCACGGGAATTTCAGGAGTGAAGAGATATCAGCCTCAGTCTTCCCTTCTGCAACTTTTCATAAACTCCTCCGCAATTTATTTTCATTCCGATAATGAAGTGGCACCACAGCGTGCTCGCCGCCTGCAATCCAGCACTCCACAGCTTTTTGCATTTTTATGAGCTGTGATTTTGGCAGGCATCGCAACTAACTCATGACAAAGATCCTCAGCTTCCAGATGTCAAGTGCATATGTAGGAAGGGTGGGCAGCTCCGGTCCTGGAGAGCCTCAAACAGGCCTGGTGAACAGGCATGAGAGAGATCTGCAGGCATGGCCTCCATCACATGCAAATCTATCTCATGCATATTCATTGAGGATATCCTGAAAACCTGGCCTGCATGTGTGGCTCTCCAGGACCGGAGTTAGCAGCCCCTGATATATAGAGTTTCTGAGGTCCTTGCAAACAAACGCAGTGCCCACAAGGATCACACCAAGGATGAATTCTCACTGTAACAGTCAGAGAAACACTGAAAGCTAGAAAAGGACCAAACGGTCCATCCAGGCTGCCCAGCACGCTTATGGGAGCATCAGAAGTGTCAGGCCTCTCGGTTAAGGGTAGTAACCACCGCTTCAGCAAGTTACCTCCAAGCTTATTTGTTTTCCCAGACCATAAAATCCAATGTCCTCATTGGTTGCTGTCTGAATCCAACTCCCCTTTCCCCCCGCCATTGAAGCACAGAGCAATGATGGAGTTGCATCAACCGTATGAAGGCTCATTGGTTAAGGGTAGTGACTGCCACACCAGCAAGTTACCCCCATGCACCCATTTCTTCATTCCCATCCTCTAGACTTTGTTCTTCTTCATTTCGATCATTTAGTCTTTAGGGATCCACAGTGCTTATATCCCATGCCCCTTTGAATTCCTTCACTGGTTTCGTCTTCTCCTCCTCCGGAAGGACATTCCAGGCATCCACCACCTTCCCTGTGAAGAAATATTTCCTGACGTTAGTTCTGAGTCGTCCTCCCTGGAGTTTCATTTCGTGACCCCTAGTTCTACTGATTTCTTTCCAACAGAGAAGGTTTGATGATTGCGCATCATTAAAACCTTTCAGGTACCTGAAGGTCTGTATCATATCCCCCCTGCACCTCCTCTCTTCCAGGGTATTCATATTTAGGTCCTTCAGCCTCTCCTCATAAGTCATTTGATGGAGACTTGCCACCATTTTGGTTGCCCTTCTCTGGATCACCGCCATCCTGTCTCTATCCCTTGTGAGATACAAACTCCAGAACTGAGCACAATACTCCAGGTGAGGCCTCACCCAGGACCTGTACAAGGGGATTATCACCTCTCTCTTTCTTACTGGTTATTCCTCTCTCTATGCAGCCCAGCATTCTTCTGGCTTTAGCTATCGCCTTCTCACATTGCTTCACCGTCTTCAGATCACCAGACACTATCACCCCAAGGTCCCTCTTGCTCCATGCACATCAGCCCTTCACCCCCCATCACATACAGCTCCTTTGGATTACTGCATCCCAGATGCAGGACTCTGCACTTCTTGGCATTGAATTCCAGCTGCCAAATCTTCAACCACCGTTCAAGCTTCCTTAAATCACGTCTCATTCTCTCTGCTCCTTCAGACGTGTCCACTCTGCTGCAGATCTTAGTATCATCTGCAAATAGACAAACTTTACCTTCTATCCCTTCTGCAATGTCGCTCAGAAAGATATTGAACAGAACTGGTCCCACACTGATCCCTGTGGCACTCCACTTAACACCCCTCTCTCTTCAGAGAATGTTTCATGTATCATCACACGCTGTCTTCTGTCCGTCAACCAGTTTGTAATCAACGAACCGTATCAAAATCTTTGCTGAAATCCAAGTATTTCACATCGAGCACCCTTCCTCGATCAATAGCTAGCATTGCAGCTGGGATGACGTACGAGCACCATAAAACGACTGCCACAGAATATGCACACACGCCACTGACCGATTTATTTGGAAGTGTTTTTATTCCACATATCCATAACAGCATCGATAATATCACAAACCCGGCACCGTAGGGTCATGGGATGTGACCACAACTACAGCGTATCCTACTCAGATGGACCATAACATCTTTAGCACTGGGCAGAGCAGCAATAATACAAAAAGAAGCTCACAAAAAGTGTGGATGTGGGAAGAAATGGACAGAACCCGAGGCAGCGGAGGAAAACGCTGCAGCATTCTGTACAGCCCGGGCACAATGGCCTAGGAGGGACGGCGGCATCAGTCTGGTTCTCTGCGAATGAACGATATTAGAGAATGCAGAACATACAGCGGGGTGGCCAGAGTGAGGGAGCGATACGGTGAGCTCATGTCAGTAAATAGCTCTTTAGCTCTTATGTAACCTAGAAACAGCCAAACTAAATATATTCAAAGCAGTGCTTCACAGGCCAGTCCTGGAAGCACTGCATATCCAGAAAGAGCATGCATGACATAGACTTGTATGCTTTGGACTGCGTACCTCCTTTGGTCTGCTTCGTAGGTCTCCTTTCTTTTTGTTCAAAGTCGCTGTGTTTGCTACACCAACATTCTGGGAGACAGGGGCAGCTCAAGGCAATCTGCTGCCCCCTGCCCCAAAGGTCAAATCATCGGGAGGGTCATGGGGGGGCAGAGGGTCCCCTTGGAGTCCGGCCCTTCCGGTGACTGGGAGTGCGACAGTCGGGGGAAAGGAAGGGTCAGATTTCCCACAGAAATGGCAGAGGGTGCGTCACCGGTGATATTTCTTGGAAGCCTGGCAGCCCTGCTACGCTCCCAGGAACCCTGCAACCTGCCTCCCACATCTCCGCAGCATTTGTCCCCCCCTGGAGAAGTGGGAAATGGGTGAATGAGGGGAGGGTCTGTGTGTGTGGCGCACTCTCTCCAGGTCGGTGCAAGGATATCAGACACACTGGGCGAACTTTACACACTCACCCTCACCGCACACACAATTAAAAGCTGTGCATTCATAATAACAGATTGTACATGAGAAAAGATATTCACAGTCTTCCAAGGTAAAAATATCACAGCATCTTGGATATTATTTTTACACACGCTCTGCACTGGTGCCAACCAGAAAACCCTGCAAAAAGACATTTGTTATTAGGCCGATTGTAAAATACATTTCATGGGGCTTAGCCCTCAGAAAGCCATGAGAAAACTGAACAACAGTGATAATATAGTAAACCTATTATGATGTATTTTATGTTTATATTCGAACCTGCTTAGTACAATATGTTTGCTATAAGCAGCCTAGAAATATTTTAAATAAATAAATAAACCTCCCATACCAGAACAGCACCGAATGCCAGCACTCAAGCAGTAACAACCTGGTGTAATATTTGTAGAAAGGTGTTTTTCTAATAGGAGGTGTATTGTAATATTTTAGAACACCAATACACCTCCTATTAGAAAAACAGCATAAGCCAGGCTAGATCCCTACACAGAAATTGTATGCTAATAGAATACCTCACTTCGATTGCACATGTAGAACACAGACGGACCAACACGGAATATAGAATAAAATATAAACAGAAATGTGCAGGGAAAAACTGAACTGGAAACTACATAAAGCCAGATTTGTATGCAGTGCAACAATGGAAAAACAGAAACACCATCATTGCTCATAAAACAATAATAAAATCAAGAAATATAACACATTAATCATAATAATAAAACTATACTAATAGAATAAATATTTCAAAACAGCTGATGAACAGGACATCAACATTTTCTTTGGAATGTTCTCAAAAACCAATAAAATATTTTTTTAAAAGACACATTAAATAACATTCATCAGTTAAATCTAATAAGAATTTTAAAAAATTCCCTGCTCTTTTGATTTCCAGTCACCCTAAAATTGTTGTGAATTGGGGGAAGAGGACCACAAAAACATACACGTTCCCTCTCACATACACAGGCTCTCACATACTCTATACATGCACAGAGGCTCTCTTGCACACCGCACACACACATGCATGTAGGTTCTCACACATATCCACACCATATATACTTGCATATGTGCTCTCTCTCACACACATATACACACAGGCTCTCTTGTATACATGCATACAGTCTCTCTAGTGCACACACACAGATTCTCACTCTCTCATACACACACACACGTACACAGGGTCTCATTTTCCAGCACACACATGCACACAGGCTCACTCTCTCACATGCATACACACACATGTACACTGGCTCTCACTTTCTCGCACCCACTCACACTCTCAGAGCTTCCCTGTCTCTTCAGGCACATCAGGATGGGGTCTTCTGAGGCCCCACCAGGTCTCTCTTTGGATCGCGACAGACTAGGTGATGCTGGTGGTGCCCAGGGTGACCACCCGGCATGTCCTACTCAAAGGCTATCACTGCTCACTCTCCAGTCTCTCTCACCAGTCACTGTCACCCCTCTCCTCAGAGCAGTCTCTGTCTCTGTCTTGTCACTGTCACCCCTCCCCCGCAAGATTAGTCACTGTCTTGTCACTGTCATCCCCTCCCCCCAAGACCAGTCTCTCTGGTCACTATCACCCGCTCCCCCCACCAAGACCGGTCTCTCTCATGAGTTACTGTCATCCCCCAGGGCAGTCTCTGTCTCTCACCGGTCACTGTCACCCCCGCCCCCTAAAGCAGTCACTATGAACTCCCCCCAAGACCAGAGTGTGTGTGTGTGTCTCTCTCTCTCTCTGCGGGAGCAGGGAGCAGCCGCTGCCTATTCAGTAGGTGCCAGCAGGAAGGTCACTGCAGGCAGCACTGCTACTGGAGAGGGGCCTGCAGCCTGCCTAGGACTCCTGCTCTTCTCCCTGCCCCAGTCAGACTCCATAGTGAGTGAGTGTGTGAGTGAGTGAGTGAGTGTGAGAGAGAGAGAGAGAGCGGTCGGCCTGCCCCTGCCTCAGAATCGGCTCTGCTGCGGCCCCCTCACTGCCAGCCCGGACCCTCGGCAGACTCCGCTTTATTTTTTTCCTCCAGCGCGAGTCCCCGCCTGGCCGCGTCCCCTCCCGCAGGCCGCTGAGGCGAATGGGCCGAGCAGGCAGCAGTAAAGGGGGCACAGGGACAGGAATCGAGGCTCAGTGTCGCTTAAATGGCTGTTGCCGCTGGGTTTCTCTTGCAGACTTTATTTCGGAGGCAGGCATCACGGCCACCGTGTGGAAACGAAACACCCCAAGACCGAAAGCAGCCGAGCTCTGCATAAACACCGCCAAAGAGTGCAGCCGGCGAGGCGGGACCTTCCTGAAGCACCCGGCAGATCCCAAAAAGCAGATCTAACTCCTGTCACTCTCTCCCAGGGAGAGCGACGGCTCGCTTTAGTCTGCCCGGCTAATAATGTGTTATACGGACTTTTCCTCCAGGGACCTGTGCAAACCTCTTTTAAACCGCGCTGTGCTCGTCACCCGACCACGTCCTCTGGCAGCAGATCCCACAGCTTGATAGGGCGCTGAGTGAAAAACACTTTGCTTTGAATCTGCTGGTTGTTAGTTTCATGGAGCATCCCCAAGTTTTAGTATTATTTGAACCGTCCTTATTAACCCCTTCCTCCCACTCATGATTTTATAAACCTCCGTCGTGTCCCCTCTCGGCCGTCTCTTTTCCAAGCTGAAGAGCCCTGGCCTGCGCTGCCTCTCATTACGGGAGAGTTGCTCCTTCCCCTTTATCATATTTGTCGCCCTCCTCTGCTCCTTTTCTAGTTCTGCTCTTTCTTTCTTGAGATGGGAGGACCAGGACCGCACACAATACTCGAGCTGCGGTCGCTCCATCGCGCGACACAGAGGCAATGTGATATTTTGCGTTTTCCTCTGCATTCCTTTTCAGATCGTTCCTAACATCTTATTTGCTTTTTTGAGCACCGCCAAACGCTGAGCAGAGGTCGTCAACATATTATCCACAAGGGCTTCAAGGTCCATTTCCTGGGTGTAACTCCCAATACATAATCCAGCATCGTGTACCTGTGGTTGGGATTATTTCCTTATGAGCGTCACTTTGCACTTTAATTTAATTTGCCGTTCAGTTGCCCAGGCTCCTAGTCTCACAAGGTCCCTGTTGCTGCAGATCCTTGCAATCCACTACGTTAACAACTTTGAATAATTTTGTTCACCTCACTTTTTGTTACCTTTTCCCCATCATTAATGAATATGTTAAAGAGCACAGGTCCCGGTGCTGATCCCTGTGATCCTCCACTAATGACCTTTCTCTATCTGGAAAAATGGACATTTAGTCCTACCCTCTGTTTCCAGCCTTTTTTTTTTTTTTTTTTTGTAAACTATCTTTATTCAGATTTTCAGCATTATACAAACAGATACAAACAACATCCGTAACACAGAATAAAAGCCCCGTGGGAACCAGTATTGAAAGACTTGTTGTCGCTTGTTCGGTCCCCCCTCCCCCCCCCCTAGTCCATGGGATGGTGGATAGTATAGTTGGAGAAAATAAAAGAGAAAGTCCAAAATGAAGAGGATAGATGGGCGTCCAGGTCTACACGTGGGTAGCCTTATTTCTGTTTTCCTTCACCTTTTTCTTTTCCTCTCCGTGATCTGGTGTCTCTGTCGATTTAAGGAGTCAGGTCTGCAGTCCAGGGATCCCTGGGCTGCCCAGGTCTTGGAGTCAAAAATCTTGTAAAACCATTCCAGATTTGTTTAATATGTACAGACTTCTTTGGCATTACCTCTGTAAGTAGGGCATGCTCCATAGAGCAGAGACGAATCATTTTTTGGAACCAGCTATCATAACGTGGGGCAAAAGCCTCTAGCCACGTAGTTAATATTATTTGTTTCCCCAATAGGCCCGCTCTGCATATCAATAGTCGCTCAGAATCAGATATGTTATCTGATAGACAAGTTCCCAAACCAAATAACCACAAATTTGGATCCGGTGGGAGTTTCCGAGCCACAAAAAAAGAACACGCTTTACCCACCTGTTTCCAAAAACAGGAGATTTTCGGGCAGTCCCAAAAGCAATGAAAAAAAGTACTATCGGGAGCTCCACATTTACCACATTGGGGAGAGGCTGCAATTTTCATTTTATAGGCTCTATTTGGTGTGATGTAACTAAGCCAGAGAAATCTGTACTGCAATTCTTGTAGAACTATATTTTCGGACAACAGAGGTATATCATGAAAACAATGTTCAAACTCAGCATATGTCAATGAGAACAAGGCCCACTCTTTCCATTTTTCATAGGATAGAGTAAGTATATCTGTAAAAGAATATTCCAGCAATTCTTTATAAAGCAGGGAGACTTTGTTTTTGTTTGTTCGTCCTATCCGCAGTAAATCCCCCAACTTTTGTACTGCTGCCATGTCTGCCGACCCGTGTTCTGATGTATGGAGAAAATGATTGATTTGAAGATAAGCAAAGTGATCACTACTGGGCACCAAAAACCGCCTCTGGAGTTCTACAAAAGAAAGAAGAGTGCCCGACCTATCATCATACATATCAGATATGTAAATGAGACCCAAATGTTTCCAGCGTTGGAAGACTCCCCCCCCGGTTCCCGGCGGAAAAAGTTCATGTCCCGTTATGGTAAAAAATTTAAGTTGTAGGCTTGCTAATCCCCCAAGTTTGCATAAATAACGCCATGCTTTCCTACATAGTCCAATTAGGAGTTGTGACTTCAAATAGTAAGGAACCATCTGAATTGGTAGTTGTATTAAAGGGTTTAAGGTCCGGACACCGTACCATTCTAACAGATGGGCGTGGGGGGTCAAAGTAGACAATCCGAAAAGCCAGTCCCGCAGATGTCGCACCCCACAGGCCAAATTATATAGTTCCAGATTAGGGCAACCCAAACCACCTTGTTCTCTCGGTCTCATGAGCACTCTTAATGATATTCTGGCTTTCCTCTCCCTCCAGAGAAACAAACGCAGGCCTTGATGTAAGCGAAAAAGGTCTGCCTTCAATATCCAAATAGGGGCTAGCTGAATAAGGTATATCCACTTAGGGACAAGTATCATTTTATATAAATGAATACGCCCCATAAGAGTCAGTGGAAGCGATGTCCACCTTCTCAGCGTGTCGAGAGATGTTACGAGTAAGGGCCTAAGGTTTGCGGTATAGAAATTGTTCAAATTACAGGGGATATGGATACCCAAAAATTTTAATGTACCCCCCGCCCACCGAAAAGGGAAGTCTCCCCGCCAGGCGCTTTGTAATGTATCCGTAACATCAAGGGCCTCTGATTTTTCATAATTTATCTGCAATCCAGAAAACAGACTGTAGTGATCCAAGATATCCAGGACATATGGAAGGGAGTACCGTGGTTGTGTCAGGTAAACTATCATATCATCAGCGAAAGCAGCAATCTTAAAAATATGCTTTGGCCCTCCAAACCCCTTCACCCCGCCACATTCCGCAATCTTCCGCAATAAAGGGTCAAGAGCTATAATGTATAGTAGTGGGGATAAGGGACACCCCTGTCGGACTCCCCTCTGTATAGATATGTCCCCTGATTTGCAGTGGTTGGCTATAACCTTTGAGGAGGGAGCATCGTAGAGTAATTGCACATAAGATAGAAAATCTCCCCTAACCCCAAACTTCTGTAAAATCATAAAAAGGTACTTCCAAGAGACCCGGTCAAAGGCTTTCTCAGAGTCTAGCCCAACTACCAATGCCGGAATTTTCTGCGTTCGGCAGATTGTCATCGCCGTGAGCAGTTTGGTGATAGTCGCATTCGGCTTCCGTCCTCTCACAAACCCCGTTTGATGTGAGGAGATTAAGAAAGGGAGGAAAATCTTCAGCCGCTCCGCTAAGGTTTTCGCTAGGATTTTGAAATCACAATTTAATAAAGTAATTGGCCGATATGAGGACGGGAAAGTGTGGTCTTTACCCGGTTTTGGTATGAGTGTGATGTGGGCATCATTAAAGGAGGCTGGAAACCCCTCTTGTGTAAGCCCCGTTTTAAAGTAATTTGTTAAGGGTTCACTAATATAAGGCGACAAGATTTTATAAAACTCGTAAGAGAACCCATCAGGCCCCGGAGACTTTCCCGATTTGGCCGCTGAGATTACTTGTGAAACTTCATAAGTCAAAAGCGGCCTGTTTAAAAATTCCCGCTGTGCCGCCGACAAGGTGGGTAGGTGCAGGTTCTGGAAAAATTCGTCCATCGATGCATTCCCTTCCCCGGCCTCCGGGCTATACAAATTTTGGTAATAATGTTGGAAGGAAGCACAAATTTCACTTTCCACTACTGTCTCCTGTCCTGACGGCGTCTTCAAGCGCGCTATAAACGAGTGGGGCTTTTGGTTTTTCACTAGTCTGGCTAGCAGGCGGCCTGGTTTATTTCCGAATTTAAATAATGATTTTTGTCCCCCCCATAAATAGAGGCGCGCCCTAGTATCCAAGAGTGTATTCAGGCGGCCCAGAATACCATAAAACTCCACTCGATTTGTACTATTTTTGCATGTCGCGAAAATACATTTCGCTCGCTTCAATTTTTTCTCGAGATCTAAGATGGATTGATTGATTCGTTTACTTCTTGTATGGACATAGGAGATTATTTCCCCTCTGAGGACAACCTTAGCCGTTTCCCAAAAAAGAAGGGGAGTATCAGCATGCTGATGATTATCTTGTGCAAAGTGTTTCCACTTTTCCTTTAGGAAAGTCTGAAAATGGGCCTCATCTTTCAAAAACGTTGGGAATCTCCATATTCGCCTTTGAGGGTCTGGACCCGGGGTTCGTATATCAATCGAAACTGGAGTATGATCAGAAATGACAAGACTCTCTATGTGGGCCTGGGAGATAGAGAAAAAATCCTGTTGGGAGACTAGAATATAATCAATACGGGACATCGTTTGATGGGATCGCGAGATGTGTGTATAGTCCCTTTCACTAGGGTGCAGCGTCCGCCATACATCTGTTAGAAACAATTGCGTACACAGAAAAGGCACACCCTGTTTTTGTTCCCCTTGCAACCTGGGTGATGGAGTGTTTCTATCCAAAGTAGCTTCATGTACACAATTGAAGTCCCCGGCCACATACAATGTACCTTGTCCGTGGGTTTGCAATAAATTACAAATTTCTACAAAAAATGCGTGTCGGTAGACATTCGGGGCATAGATATTACAAATGGTAACAGACTTGTTATTCCAAACCCCTATGACTAAAACATAACGGCCGTCGGTATCGCTAAGGGTCTTAATAACTTGAAAATTGGCATTTTTATGTAGTAAGATAGCAACTCCCCCTTTTCTATGCACCGCTTCTGCAAAAAAACATTTCCCCACCCAATCTCTCTGCAGCTTTTGGCTTTCTAGCCCTGTAAGGTGCGTCTCCTGGATACACGCTACATCTGCATGTAACTGTTTCAAGTGAGCTAGCACCTTGGTCCGTTTAACTGGGGTACCAAGCCCATTTATATTCCATGATATTAGCTTAAGCATTATAGTACCCAAAACAGAATATTCCCCGTAGCCGCTCCTTAAAAAAATGTTTAGGAGGGGGCGCCCAGCCTCGCCGCCTCCTAGTGAGCCTCACTCTCAGAATGTAAGCCCTCATCAAAAAAACAAATGTTATGGTCCAGTGTGCGCTCCATTTCCTCTCCATTCCAAAAACGGTAATCCCCCATATGAACATCCAGAGTACCAGCACTGCCACCATCCCTTGTTTCCTTTTCCCCCTCCCCGGGTTCCGCCCATCCTCCCCCCTACCCGCTCCCCCACTCCCCCCCATCCCTTTAACCCCCAATAAAGAAACAAAACCTCCCATACCCTCGGTGGAGGTCTAGAGATCTTTTGGATGTGTCCGGGTACATCCACTCCACAACTGGAAGCAGGAATTATCACTACAATGAGAAACTATATACATGGCAACTCGGGAGAACTGCCCATGGTTACCCTCTCCAAAGGACAGCGTCTCTTATGCCCTCCTAATCATCCACAACAATAGAGTGGGGTAGACTAGTGTCCTGATCTTTCCACTTTTTTTTTTTTTTTTTTTTGTCCCGTACATGCAAGAAAGTCCGGGCAAGGTGTCGCGTATCTCCTTTTCGCCGTTTGCGCAGGCTCTCTCTTCCCATTTGCAGTACGTTTTCCCAAGGCTTGGTATTTTCGATTTTTTTTTTTTTTTTTTTTTTTTTTGTGGTCCCCCTGCCCAAACTTCTTGTCAACATCGTAACATAGACAATAAACCAAAAGGAGGGGGATAACATGAATAAACTGGTAGCGGTCCATAATGGCTAGTTTCCAAGCAGAGAAGCGACATCTTAACCGCATGTGCCTGAGTATATCCAAAATGGCTCCGTGCCTCGTGCACTTCGAGTAAACCGTGCATTCGGATTTTCTGGATGGGAGCCCGTGATCGTTTTCGGCCCGAGACCCAGGAACTAGTCCATAGGCTGCACACCTGGAGATTGACGAGTAGCGTCGGTAATAAAAGCTTACCTCGCCGAAAATCCCCTCCGCTCCTCATAGTCCAAAGTCACGCTAACCGCACTCTCTTCGCGGTAACCAGGCCATATCCAGGTCACGCGCCTTCCATTATTAAATTTTTTTTTTTTTTTTTGTTCAAAATCCCAACAGATCAGTCATAACTTTGCAGTGTCCTTGGTAATAATGCTGTCCCTTCAAGGTCTTAAAGGGCTGAATGCCGTCCCATGTTTAAAATTGTGTAGGCCTTATCAGTCCCTTCAGTGGCCGAGCACGCTGCGCCATTCTCCGTTCCAGCAGCAGCGTTGTAGGTAATTTATCTCTCTTTTTGTTTTCTTTTTCCCATTTCTTTTCTCTCTCTTTGTTTTTTTTTTTTTTGATTTTTCCTTCTTTTTTTTTTTTTTTATGCCGGAGCTTCTTTCAGCTTGGTAAGAAAGGTTTGTGCTGCCGCTGAGCTCTCAAACATGTGAACCCGATCACCGTGCCACACTTTCAGCCGGGCAGGAAAGAGAAGGGAAAATTTGATCCCCTGATCATGCAAAGACGTACAGACAGGAGAAAATCCTCTGCGGGCCTCCGAAACCGTAGCGGAAAAGTCTTGAAATAGGCGAATTTGCTGGTTTTGGTAAGTAAGGTCTCGTTTGGTGCGGGAGGCACGCCAGATCTCTGATTTATGTGCTGAATTAAGGATCTTCGCTATGATAAGTCTCGGGCGAGTATTTGTCTCCTTTCGGGTCCCCAAACGGTGGGCACGCTCCACCACTAACTTGTCTTGTAAATGCGGCAATCCGAGGGCCTCCGGGAGCCAGCTCTCCAAAAGGCCGCAAAGCGATCTCTCCTCTATATTCTCGGGAAACCCCAAGAATCGCAGATTGTCTCTTCTTGCCCTATTTTCCAATTCGTCAATTTTTTCTTGAAGGAGTTTCAGCTGCTTTTCTGCATTCCCCATTTTCCCTTCCGTTTGAAGTGCTCCGTCCTCTACGGTAGAAAGCCGAGTTTCTACTTGATCAAGTCGGGGGAGTAGTTCGTGCAGCGTTTCCTTCACTTCCCCTAATTGCTGTGTGATATGATCCAACTTGTCATCGAGGGCTTCTCGGACAGCTTCTTTGATATCCATTATAGTAAGCCCTGGTGAGCCAGAGTCAGGCCCGCCGTCTCCCGCCATTTTGGTTGCAGTTTTCGGCTTTTCTTTTTCTCTCCGACCCGCCTTAGTCGCCATCGGTGGTGTTAGTTTATTCATATAAGTGATGATGGACATAAGCCCTTAAGCGAGAATAATCTTTGGATGCGGGTAGAGTCAGTATTTGTGAATATTCTTCGCGGTATGTGGAGTGGGTCCCGGAGCTGGTGAGGAACACGACCTCCCAGCTCACCACATCACGTGATCTCCTGTTTCCAGCCTTTTAACCAATTACCAACCCACAACAGAACACTGCCTCCTATCCCGTGACTTTGTAATTTCCTGAGGAGTCTCTCATGGGTGACCCCATCAAATGCCTTCCAAAAATCCAAACACACTACATCAACTAACCCACCTCCATTTATATGCTTATTTATATCTTCAAAACATTCTGTAAAATTGGCAAGACAAGACTTTCCCCTTGCTAAAACCATGTTGAGTCTTCTCCATCAAGCCATGTCTATCTACAGTATATGGCCAGTGATTCTGTCTTTAAACATGGCCTCTACCATTTTACTCAGCACTGATTTCAAGCTAAATGGTCAACAGTTTCCAGGATCACCTCGGAGCCCTTCCCAGAAATCAGCATCATATTGTTCACCCTCCTGCTTGTTTTAAATGATAGGCTACCGATTACCAGCAACAGGTTAGTGGTTTCATGTTTTAATTCTTTCAGAACTCTGGGGTGGATGCCATCCGGTCCCAGTGATTTGTCATTCTTTAGTTTGTCAGTCGGATCTGTTACATCCTCCATCATCACAGATACAAGTTTAAGTTGCTCAGAATCTCCACCATTAAATAATGTTTCAGGTGTGGGTATGTTCCTAACATCCTCCTCCAAAAAGACCGAAGCAAAGAATTCATTCAGTTTTTCTGCTATTTCCTTGTCCTCCCTGAGCACCCCTTTTGCCCCTCGGTCATTTAGAAGCCCAGCTGACTCCCTCACAGGCTATTTGCTTTGAATTTTCTTGAAAAAGTTTTTATTATTAGTTTTTGCCTCACTGGCAAGCTTTTTCTCAAAGTCTCTCCCTGGCCTCTCGTGACATGCAGTCCCATCTCTGTAAGTATAAACAGGGCAGGAGGTATCTCCTGCTCACCACTGCATGAAGCTGGGGACTAAAAATCAATTTCTAACGTGTGAAACATGGTCAAACTAAAAAACCAAGCCATATCAGCTTCCAGGCAAAATACCGCAGAAAGCACTTGGTATTGTAACTTAGCAATGGTAGAGAAAGGTCACCTGGCCCATTCAGTCTACCCAGATATTCTGATCCATGTTGCTAAGGATCTATCCCAGCTGCCAGCCCCAGAGGCTTGACTGCTTGTAGGCTATCGCTTCTTATCCAAGTCACTTTTTCTTGTCTTTCTCATTTGTTCTCCATCATTCCATCCAGTTCCCACATCCGATCCAACACTATCAGCCTCATCCCAAACCAGTGGAGACACTGCCCAAACAACCAGTCGCTTAGGTCCCCATGGCCTTCTGGATAGTGCTCAACCATCACCAGCCTTCCTACTCTGAATCTGGATCTAGGGAGTCGTGGCCTGCTGGTGCCAACCCGATTACCCCATGGGCTGCTATGTTACCAGGTTTACTCAGCCTCTCAACCCTGTTCCTACCTCAGCCCTCCATATCTGGCCCAAGTACTGACCTCCGCCATCTTCACTTGTTGGTTACTCTAAGCCTGGACATTGTCTTCCTCCGTGATTCTTACTGTCCACACTTAATTCATTGTTCAGGTCCCCTTCCATTGCTTCAATGTCTGACAATTGGGCTCTCACAGATGTGTACTGCTCAACTTTTTGAACAAGGAAGAGAAGCTGGGCACCCACTGGCATATATATAATTATAACTTATAACAGGTGCATGGATAAGCAATTCCCTTTGCTTGGAAATTACAGTGAGAATGTATGTTACCAGTATCTCCAGACCAGGGGTGGATTGCAGAAGAATAGCAGCAAAACTGGCCACACACATCTAATAACTTTAAAATGTCACTTAAATTTGTTCTAATATTTTACAAATATCACTAAAATAATTCAAAACAGCACGCACATGAAATTATACCCCAAAATTTAAAATAGGATTTAAAAAATCATCAGCTCGCCATACCATAAAATAAAGAAATAGCAGGATCTTTTGATTCTTGTGGATTTGGGGGAAGGGGTTCACACAATCTTTATCCTCTGTCTCTCCCCTTCACACACACAGGCTTTCATTCTCTCATACAAACATGCAGGCGCTCTCTCTCTCTCTCTCTCTCTCTCAAACACTCATGCAGTCATTCTCTCATACAAACAAGCAGGCGCTCTCTCTCTCACATATGTAGGCTCTCTCTGTCTCTCATACACACATTCAGGCTTACACACAGGCACTCTGTCTCTCAACATACAAGCAGGCACTCTGTTTCATGCACAAATGTAGTCTCTTTCATACACACATGCAAGTGCTCTCTATCTCCTACACTCATGCAGGCTCTCTCTGACTCTCATACACACATTCAGGCTCACACACACACACACAGGCTTTCTCTCTCTCTCTCATAACACTCATGCAGTCGTTCTCTCATACAAATATGCAGGTGCTCTCTCTCTCACATGTGTAGGCTCTCTCTATCTCTCATAAACACAGTCTGGCTCACACACAGGCACTCTGTCTCATGCACAAATGTAGGCTCTTTCTCTCATACACACATGCAAGTGCTCTCTATCTCCTACACTCATGCAAGTTCTCTCTGTCTCTGATACACACATGCAAGTGCTCTCTATCTCCACTCATGCAGGCTCTCTCTGTCACTCATGCACACATGCAGGTTTTTCCCTCTCTCTCATGCACACACAGGCACTCTCTCTCATGCATGCACACATGCAGTCTCTCTCATACACACACACACACACACACACACACACACACACACACACACACGCTCTTTCTTCCATTAACACAGACATACAGATGCTCTCTCTCATACACACATACCTTAGGCCTCCTCGTTTCTGCTGGGCCTTGGCCATGCCAGCACTGCTCCATATTTACTGGAGGAGGGCAGATGGGAGGAGGTCAGTGCTCCTGATGGCCCTGCAACCACCAGATGCATCATTCTTCCAGCCAGGTAGGCCTTTCTCTTCAGGCCACAGCGGGCAGCAATTTGAGCTCCATTGCAGCCCCATGGAGCCCTTCCAGTCGCGGTGATTTGTGCGCTGTGTCACAGCCCCGCTCAGCAGACCATGTGACCAGTGCGACCGGCCCACCAGGGGATGCCCAATCCCCCGATAGGCCAATCCGCCCCTAATTCAGACTACTCCTCCTATGGTGAACACCTTGATACAGTGCTGAGGCAGAAAACTAACTCACACAGATGTGCATTGTGCCTGCCACACAATCCCTTTGGGTGACTTTGCATTAAGCAGTAAAACACAATTATTGCTGCTTCAAGGTACAGAGTTGCTTTTTCAAGCCCTGCTGAGCTGACAGCAGTAAACATTGCTCTGCATCCCTCTAGTCACCCACTTCAAAGGTTGAATTTTTTTTTTAATTTTGATTTTACATCAAGACTGCCAGCAGCAAACAGTAATTAAAAATGCTAAAAGCCATTCCTCTGGTCTGGTTTCTTTCAGAAGACCCCGAATCCTGGCATGTCAGATACTCCTTTCTGAGGCGTTACAAACAGTCCATCAAGAGCAGGAATTCTGGGCAAACCTAACAACCGGCCGAGAGCATCTCCAGGTGTCCGAAACACGGAGATGACATCAGGCACAGACTGCACATTCTGCTTTCAGTGGGACCCTGGGCCACGGGAAACATTCTGTGGAATAAATGCAGGGAGATTGGGTTTTCAGATCAGTCTCGGCCCCTCTGCCACAGTCCAGTCCTGCTCTCTCTCCTGTGGTCTTAGCCAGGAATGTCTGAGGGACAGTGCTACGGGGTACCCGGAGCTGGAGGGGGGTGCAAGCGTGTTTCGGCACCAGGAAAGGAGACATGAGGAGCCCCTGACGCAGCAGGGCCGACCCCTGCCCACACGGGAGCAGCGGTGAAGGCCTCGGCCTCGCGGGAGGCTCCCCTTCCAGGCCTCAGCCAGCAGAAGGCAGGCTCAGGGAGGCGGAAACGGGACGAAGAGTACGACCCAAAGAAAATGGAATAGGCGAGCATCCTTGTTGGATGCCGTGTTCCCAGTCACTGCCCGCCAGGCCCCGTCCGGCTGAAAAGCATCGCTCTGCTCTTTGCTTTCCACGGCAGGAGCTGGGAATATCTCTCTGATACACTCAGGCTCCTTCTGTATGCCAGGCGTGGGCTATTATTCCTCCAGAGACGCGGGCTATTTTTAGAAGCAACGCTGAGCACACATTTCACTTTCTCTGCCAAAACTCCATTTGTCTTGCAAGGCAGATCTCATTGGAAGTAAATCAGTTAACATTTTCCGTAGTAAAAGCAGAACACCTGCAGCCCCTCTGCGAGCACGGCAGGGCTCACGCCTGGGCTGTCTCGTCACCGCAGTGTGACAAGTGGATGGATTAGAAAAATGTGCGTGTGCGTGCGTTATTGGGAGCACTCGCACCGCACACAGACACGGTCACCCACCCCCCCAGCCCTCCGTAGTAATTATAGGTCGGAAATGCTTGAACAGATATTTTGTTTTCTCGGCCACTGCTTTTTTTTTTTTTTTTTTTTTCAGACGATGAGGCTGTGGCACTGCACCAGGAATGATATAAGGCAGACTGGATGGGCCTCATGGTCAGCGTCTGTGCTTCTGTGAAATGGACATAGCCGACCGCAGCCCCGCGTTTCTCCTTCCCCCTCCCTGAGCGAGCTAAAAGCCTGGGCTGGACCCGCTCGTTGCATTTGAGCACAGGCCCCGCAGGACGGGCTGAATTCAGCTCACCTGCTGCGCCACCTTCTGGATGCTTTGTGCACACAACCTTGGATCGGTTTGTCCAGGGCAGGTAGCTTCTGACCACTAAGAACTCGTTGGGTCAACTTACCGGGCTTTGTCCCAGACCCTGGGCTCTTCTGACTTGCAGGCTGTCTGATCTCATATTTTGGGGGGATTTTCTTTTTAGGGGAGGGGGTGTGCAATAAGTGAGTTACTGTTTCACTTTCTCAGCAACGCAACCCGTCCTCAAGGGAACATGAGACGCATTATGCAGGTGCCGAAATGTTTAGCGCAAAATGTTAATTCATGCAGGGGGGGGGGGTGATCCTTCTTTATAAACTGTAAATGTAAACCTCCCGGCTGGCAACTTCTGTCCTCTGCTGTCACGTTAGTGCTCAGAGGATCAAGGCTTTGTGGTTTCCAATTTCCTACGACAGAGAGAAGTTGGCTAGATGGTGAAGCCAGTATGAATTTACCAATGGAAATCTTGCAAAGACACTTCAGTTACAAAGAGAGTAATATTTTATTTTAAGTAAATGTCAGGCTGGCAGAAAGTTTGTATTCTTTTACAAGGAAAACACTTTAAACTCATCTGGGCTTTCAATAATATCATTAAACACTTACAAGAGCTTTGAACTATTTTCTTCGGGGCCAATGTTGATATATATTTGGCTGTGTAAGTTAGTCGGATAAGACTTATCCGGCTAACTTACACAGGATATTCACCAGCACAGCAATGCCGCTGAATATACTCAGATAAGTCTTAAGGTGTCATGCCGGAGGGTAGTTAGTGCTTATGCTGCTTATGCGAACACAAGCTAGGCCTTAACAGGTGGCAGCTGATGCACTCTGGCCGCAGGTCTTCTGCCTAGCCGGCCACCTACCCCTCAGGTTCTGGTGGCCCCTCATGACTTATGGCTGAAGACAGTCCTGGAGTCAAGATCTAATCTGAGGTCATGGCTGGCTGAAGACAGAAGCAGAGTCAAGGTCCAGTCCGGGGTCAGCAGCCAAGGATCAAGACAACACAAGGAAGCAGGCAACAACCAGGATGAGGGCACACAGGAGAGAACCAGGAAAGGATTAGGAATACAGGGCAACCCAGGACCACTGAGTAGCAAACACTACAGAACTGCAGGGGGCCTGTTGCAAAAGGACTGGGTAGTGGTTCTGAGCATCATTTATTCAAGGCAGGATGTGATGTCACAGGAAGTCCTGCCAGCAGGATGTGTAAGAGGGCTCAGGAGCTGCAGGATGTTCAGCCATGTTCCTTGGATGCAGCGTGATGCTGGAAGCTATGTCAGAGACGCTCCAGATCAGAGGTGAAGGGCGTTACGTAAAGTTAGTCAGACAAGCTCATTGTCTCAATATCGCTATTTATCCAGCTAAGTTAACTAGTTAGGTAGCACCGCCCAGTTATGACCGCTGCCTGCCTACCGACTATACAGCTGGATAGGTTCCTTATCCGGCTAAGTGGTATAGCCAGATATTCAGTGGCAGCCACTTAGCCAGATAAGTCTAATCTACCCCACATATTCAAAAACATTTAACCAGATAACTCAGAAAGTTTCCGGTTAAATGAAGATTTGGGCATTTAGCCGGCTATATTGTAGCCGTCTATCTTATTAACTGGCTAAAATGTATCTGGATAACTTAGAGGCGTTCCAGGGGTGCAACTGGGAGGAGTTGAGTTAGAAAGCTAAATTATCCAGCTAGCTCTAATATTCAGAAATGACCTGATAACTTAGCCAGCAAAGTCTGGTTGGGCCAAAAAGCTGTCCTAAAGTTAGCTGGATAAAGTTAGTTGAATAAACTTAACTGGATAACGTTAGCTGGATAAACTTAGCTAGATAAACTTAACTGGATAAAGTTAACTGGATAAAGTTAGCTGGATAAACTTAGCTGTCCTAAAGTTAGTTGGATAAACGTAGCTGGACAAGGTTAGCTGTCCTAAAGTTAGCTGGATAAAGTTAGCTGAATAAGCTTAACTGGATAAAGTTAGCTGGATAAAGTTAGCTGGATAAACTTAGCTGTCCTGAAATTAGTTGGATAAACTTAGCTGGATAAACTTAGCTGGATAAGTTTAGCTGTCCTAAAGTTAGCTGGATAAAGTTAGCTGAATAAACTTAACTGGATAAAGTTAGCTGGATAAGGTTAGCTGTCCTAAAGTTAGCTGGATAAAGTTAGCTGAATAAACTTAACAGGATAAACTTAGCTAGATAAACTTAACTGGATAAAGGTAGCGGATAAAGTTAACTGGATAAAGTTAGCTGTCCTAAAGTTAGTTGGATAAACTTAGCTGGATAAAGTTAGCTGGACAAGGTTAGCTGTCCTAAAGTTAGCTGGATAAAGTTAGCTGAATAAGCTTAACTGGATATAGTTAGCTGGATAAAGTTAGATGGATAAATTTAACTGGATAAACTTAGATGGATAAACTTAGCTGGATAAACTTAGCTGGATAAAGTTAGCTGAATAAGCTTAACTGGATATAGTTAGCTGGATAAACTTAGCTGGATAAAGTTAGCTGGACAAGGTTAGCTGTCCTAAAGTTAGCTGGATAAAGTTAGCTGAATAAGCTTAACTGGATATAGTTAGCTGGATAAAGTTAGCTGGATAAATTTAACTGGATAAAGTTAGATGGAAAAACTTAGCTGGATAAAGTTAGCTGGATAAACTTAGCTGGATAAGGTTAGCTGTCCTAAAGTTAGTTGGATAAACTTAGCTAGATAAAGTTAGCTGGATAAAGTTAGCTGTCCTAAAGTTAGTTGGATAAACTTAGCTGGAAAAAGTTAGCTGGATAAACTTAACTGGATAAACTTAGTTGGATAAGGTTAGCTGTCCTAAAGTTAGCTGGATAAATTTAGCTGGCTAACTCTAAGATAGCCAGCTCTCAGTAATGCAGCTGCACTATTGAATATCCCTGCATAGTCAGCCGGATTCGTTTATCTGGCTAATTTTAAGTTTGCTATCCAGAGAGTCCCTGAAATGGACCTCTACAAACATAAGTCATAACAGGTTTGTGATCACTTTGATGCTCTGTTTTCTGGGGTTAGTTCTCTTCCTTCTTTTCTAAGCTCTTTTCTTTGTTTCCTCTTGTGTGTGCTTTCTTTTCTTCATCTTTTTCCCGGATAGGTCCCCCAGCTGCTTGCAGCCACGAGTCCTCTCCCATGGTTGGACTGCTCCTCAGGCCCATGCCAGAATCGGGCCCACGTCAGGCTCCTCTAGGCCTCTCTCTCTTACCCTGCAGGCCTTTTCTTCCCAAGACACCCAAACGGACGGCCCCAGGACCCAGGTAGTTCATTTCGCATACATTTAGGTCTTCGTGTTCCAGTTAATTCTGGGTTCATTGAGAGTGCAACAAAATCAGCCTTCTTGCGGCACAGGTAGTATTGTTGGGTAACTTCTCAGACTGAATTAAATTCATACATTTCTGAGGCAGAGGCATCGTCAGTGCCGAAAAGGCACAAAAACAGAATGGAGGATGCAAGACAGGCAAGGGGAGGTGTCGGAGAGCATTCCAGTCGTTATCCAGTAGTCTCCTAGTTTATGTTATTTTTTTTTTTTGCATCAGTTAAAACCTAAAATCAGAAGCCCTCTCTATGCCCCATAGGAAACTCTGGGAAAGCTGCTTAGTGAGTGATAGGCAGTACTTTGCTTTTAGCAGAAGTGAAAAGAGAACCCAAGCTTTAAGCACTGCTCGCAATTAAAACACTGAAGACGAGGTTGGCATTTAAAAGGTGAACACTGGAATATTTGTCTTATTAAGTGAAGTATTCATCTTCTGGAAACATTTTAAGGAATTCAATTAACATATTGTAACCTCATTAAAGAGGAACCAGTTAAACATTATTCTTTGTTTCTTATTCAACAATCCCTGCACATTTCCATTATGTGTGGCTTTGTTTAGTCATTAATGATAAGGAAACAACAGCTTCTTTGTTCCTGACATCCCAGGAAACCCGCTATAAGGACAAGACCTTCAGCAAAGATCTGGACGTCGGGAGACACAGCGAATGCGCCGGACTTTTCTCAGGAAGGGTCCGCACGCCCCCTGCGAGCACCGCCCACCCACACACATTCAGCACATGTACCCCCTCTCTGAGCAAGCACATGCGACTCAGACAGGACGTGCATGAACTGAAGACAGGCCTGCATGACTTCCAGGCCTCGTGCATCTCATCTTCTTGGGATAATTCTTTAGCTGGTCCCATAAGAGGTCTTGCAGCCGGCAGGGAATGGCTACGTTAGGATTTACTGAAAGTGGAACTGGTTCCACCTCTACTGCGCCGATCCGTTTCAGCAAGTGATTTTGAAACCATTTTAAATGTGAACAGTCCACAGTTAAGGTTGGACTATTTAAAACTGTTTCAAATGAATTTGTTAGGAAAGTTATTGGTGTTTTTTTTTTTTTTTAATCACCTACGACTATAAGATCCCCCTTCATCTAACGAGCACCCATTCCATACTACTGCCTCCCAGCAGGGTCCCTGTGCATCCTGTGACTTCCAGCTCATGCCTGCTCAGTGCACTGCGGGAGCCCAGGACAGACACAGGTCAATGGGACGCTAATGGCTCAGTGAAGCAGCCTAGCCAGCTTCCCTTCTTCTTCTCATGGGAGACTTCATCATCAGAGGAACCACTTTTAGAGCTCATTTTGATGGGAACACAACAGTTAAATGCTTTCCACATACTGTCAAAGCCATTATAGAAGAAAGTAGGGACTGTGATACCATAAGAACATAAGAACATGCCATGCTGGGTCAGACCAAGGGTCCATCAAGCCCAGCATCCTGTTTCCAACAGAGGCCAAAAACCAGGCCACAAGAACCTGGCAATTACCCAAACACTAAGAAGATCCCATGCTACTGATGCAATTAATAGCAGTGGCTATTCCCTAAGTAAACTTGATTAATAGCAGTTAATGGACTTCTCCTTCAAGAACTTATCCAAACCTTTTTTGAACCCAGCTATACTAACTGCACTAAATTGAAAGGAGAAATTGAAAGGTGACGAGGAGCAGTGTGTGGAGAAAGATGAAGAAATGATGGAAATGTTAAACAAATACTTCAGTTTGGTGCTCACTAAAGAAGACCCTGGAGAAGGACCGACGCTGGTTAATAAGATCGTAGAAGGGGACGAGATAGACACAACTCCATTTACAGAAGAGAATGTATGGGAAGCGCTAGGAAAACTGAAAGCAGGCAAGGCCATGGGGCCGGATGAGGTACATCCCAGGATACTGAGGGCTCAGAGATGCACTGGCGGGTCGTCTGCATGACCTGCATGACCAATGTTATCATCCATCTCGGGATCAAAGACCTCGATATAAAATGGTGCTGATGAAGTACAGAAAGATTTCCAAAATCTAGGGAAGAAGGTAAGACACTTGGCAAAGACCATTGCCTTTTCAGAAGTATGAACTGTTCATGGAAAGGGAAAAGAGAGGCAATGCCACAGAGACAAAATCAATTCCTGGCTCAAAACCTGGCGTACAGAAAGTGGTTTTGGATACATTGGCGGCTGAGTCCGTGTATGGAGCAGCCAAAGTTTATACGGCAAGGGTGGCCTTCATTTGCCTGCAGCTATGTAAGAGATTGAGATCAGATATCACCAGGCATTTAAACTAGAGAATGGGGGTGGCCATGTCACCCCCAAGCAATAATAACAAAATCCATCAGCTCAAAATAGCAGAAAAGCTAACTAGGAGGAGCAGCTAATCAACGGAGAGAAGATGGAAAGCTCTGACCACAAATGCTCGCAGTTTGGGCAATAAAATGCCAGACTTGCAGGCCCTCATGGTGGAGGCAGACCTGCACATTCTCGCTGCTACAGAGGCCTGGATCACTGAGTCTCTTGATTGGGATCGGCCATCCCTGGCCCTAACTGAGTACAGAAAAGGTGGAGGAGCTCTTTATGCCAGAAATAATATCTGAGTAACTGACCTGCAAGGGCCGTGGGGTAGGGAAGCAGCATTATGGGCCGTCCTAAAGAAAAGGAGATGGTGCTTCCATTTACATCAATGTGATCTACAGGCCTCTGACTCAAAGAGAAGAAATGGACAGAGATCTGGTCAAAGACATTCAGAAGGTGGGAAAGAAAGGAGACGCGTTGCTCATTGGAGACTTTAATCTGCCGGATGTGGACTGGAGGATCCCTTCTGTGGAATCTACAAGAAGTAGAGAGAGAGAGTGGGTGTCCTGCCAGGGGCTCTGCTAGAACAAATGGTAATGGAACCCACGAGGGAGGGAGCTAAACTCAACCTAGTTCTCACTAACATGGATAATGTCTCTAATGTCCGGGTGGGAGCCCACCTCAGCACCAGTGATCATCAAACCCTATGGTTTGATATCGCAAATAGGATAGAGAAGTCACATGAAGACCTGAGTTTTGAATTTCAAAAATGTAGAATTGTTGAAATGGGGACTTATCTGGAGGAAGAAGTAGAAGACTGGGTGAAAATGGGGACGTGGAACAACAGTGGGACAAACTAAAAGGAGCAGTTACGTCAGAAGAGTAAACAAAAGGAAGAGGAATAAAAACCCGATCTGGTTCTCAAAGGAGGTGGAATAAAAATTAAAGGCAAAAAGAACAGAGTTCAAGAAGTGTAAAGGATCATAAAAAGAGGAACACGGGGGAGAATACCTGGCAAAACTGAGAGAGACAGAGAAATCAGGAAAGCAAAAGGTCAGGCGGAAGAAAGGATGGCCAAAGAGGTAAAGCGAGGAGACAAAACATTTTTCAGATACATCAGAGAAAGGTCCGAAGTGCTATAGAGAAACTGAAAGGTGTCGAGGAGCAGTGTGTGGAGAGAGACGAAGAAATGGTGGAAATGTTAAACAAATACTTCAGTTTGGTGCTCACTAAAGAAGACCCTGGAGAAGGACCGACGCTGGTTAATAAGATCATAGAAGGGGACGAGATAGACACAACTCCATTTACAGAAGAGGATGTATGGGAAGAGCTAGGAAAACTGAAAGTGAGCAAGGCCATGGGGCCTGATGAGGTTCATCCCAGGATACAAGGGAGCTCAGAGATGCACTGGCGGGGCCGCTGAGAGATCGTTTTCAATAGATCCCTGGAAATGGGATTGGTGCCGCAGGACTGGAGGAGAACAGTGATGGTCCCGCTTCACAAGAGTGGGAGCAGAGAGGAGGCAGGAAACTACAGGCCGGTTAGCCTCACCTCGGTGGTGGGAAAATTAATGGAGACTCTGCTGAAGGAGAGGATAGTGAGCTATCTACAGTCCGGAGGATTGCTGGATCCCAGGCAGCATGGACTCAGCAGGGGAAGGACTGAATATAGCTGGGAAAACCATTTAGATGGATAACTATTACGTTATTCATCTAAATGGCTCTTGACTACGGACCTCGCTATATTTAGGTACACCTCAATAGCATACTACTCAAAATCAAATTAGTGAACAGTACCAATAACCTTTTATTTTTATGTGGGAAGAAACGTAGTTGATTAAGGGCAAAAAACTGGTATGTTTTTGAATTTTAATCAATACTAATTCGAGAGAGAGTCTTCAGGCTGTAGAGCAGAATCCCACACCAGGCATAATTGACTAGTCAGGTGAAACCACTGGACACACGGACAGCTGTCGCTGACAGAATGAAGGATGGCATTACATTTTGGAAGTCCTTCCTGCCTCATTCAGTCACAATAGATTGGGGTTCTGCGATGCTCACATTCACATTTCCTACTGTCTTAATACAATTGTGTATAATAGTAACTTCTCTCTCGCTTTTCCCAATGAGGTAGAGGCTTCCTAATTAAGAAACCTTGGTGTATAATGAATTATCCCTATTATCCTTCTGATTATCTTAGATAAAAGTTCATTAAACATGAGACTCCAGTCCTTGAACTCCGGGGATATTAAACCTTTTGGTTTACAGGAATCTACATCTAGGATCCCTGCCCTGCACCTCTGAACACTGCCATCCAGGTCTCTGACACAGCCGATCCATATTCAGCTGCCAACGTTGGCCTCGCTCCAAGCGATACTTGTTGACATTGCTTCAAAGCTTGCACACTCCATCCTGAGCTTGAGTCTTGCAGATCCTTGGAGATGGAGATGTGGTCCTGATTTCTTTCAGGAAGGAGGTAAAATCAGGATTGGCTCTGTTTGTGCTTTATGCTCGTCCAACATATAGACCTCTCGGTTTATTGTCCCATTACATAGGTTTACCATCACCTGCTAGCCTTTGGAAATGTGATACAGACTAGGAAAGTGCATTAGTTTGAAACAAACGAGTAAAATGCAACAAATGAATCCAATTTCATTCCCAGAAACAAATGGAAGGGTCCCAGGAATTTAAACAGCAATGTTTGCCTCGTTCAGTTATGTTACCCATTCAAGTCTATAAGCAATTCAAATCTATGGCTGTGGTAAGAAAAAAAACCCAGGAACAACTCCATATAAAGCGATTCAGGGTGGGGTCTCTCGCACTCGGGTGTCCCAGGCTGAGGGCGGGCATGTGATAGTAGGGTAGGCACTCACAATGTTCCCTTGAGGGGGCTCCTGCCAGGTGTCACCCCCCAGGGATAAACATTTAGAGAACATCCTGTGGTCCAAAAAGAAACCTCTGTAAAAATCTTAACAGTTTTTTATACTAGGAAAACAAAAAAAATATTTTTGTAAACAGTCTGGCAATAAACAATATAACTCAGCAAATATTATCCCTGTAAATTGTAAGCCTTTTGTATACTCTTACGTGTACTTAAAGAGGCCTGAGAAATTTCAAGCAATTTAAACCTTTTTCTGTACTGCAAACTACCTTGAAGCACTATTAATAATTCTATTCCCCCAAATTCAGATAAGCAGCCTTCTCTCTGAATGTTGATTGCTTTACTCTAACCGTCGGGGTATTCTCAGAATTGGTAATCCTAACAAATGGATTCTTTCTGCTGTCCTTTATTCCTTTCAGACCCTGCACTTATGGCATCATCCCTGGAGGGAAGTATCTTTAGCAGCTTGTGATAT
The DNA here is from genome assembly GCF_901001135.1 of Rhinatrema bivittatum. Classification (NCBI taxonomy): domain Eukaryota; kingdom Metazoa; phylum Chordata; class Amphibia; order Gymnophiona; family Rhinatrematidae; genus Rhinatrema; species Rhinatrema bivittatum. The sequence continues at coordinate 477,300,215 of NC_042618.1, forward strand.
CTTTCTGTGTACCAGACTGGCCAGATCTACAGGCCGAGGCAATACCGAGCGCTCAGGCTAGCGCATGGGTTAATCTGCGTTTTGGAGGCGCGTCCATAACCCCTGGTGCAATAAGGGGATCAGCATAAAGCTAATAGCACTCATCACATGTAAATGCCATGTCAATGAGGCTATGAGCTATTACCCCAAGATGTAAAAAATAACCATGCGCCCGATATCCACATTTTAACCCTAAAAAATTTATGCCAGCCCCAGAGTTGGCATTAAGTCTTGAGGAGCCTCAAAAATTCAACAGAAAAGTAGAAAATATTGCTTTTATGTGGTTCCTCAGACTTAACATCGTGTGATATTTTATGTTGGAGGAATCACAGAAAGCATCAACTTGGAAAAAAATAATTTAAAAAAAGGTCTTGATTGGCGGTCAGGTTAAGGGAGCGGATGCTCAATTAACAAGCGTCCATTTCCCTAACCCGCGCACAGCTGCTTCTCCTGGGCGCTCAATGCCAAGGAGGCGATAGAGACGCACAATTTCCCCTAGCGCCTCCCTTTTAAAGCAGCGGCTCATTAGCAGACTGCATCCCGTGCCCGGGAGAGGTGGATGGGTGCGCGTTTGGAAAGCCCATATTGCATCGTCCTGCTGGTGTGTGTTTGTGTGTGCTAAGTATGGGCATGTACTCTTCCCTTTGGTCTTTTGTTCAGGTAGACGCTCAGATGTGGTGCTCTCTGCAGCAGCGGTGGAGGGTCAGATGGCAGCGGGTGTCAGTCCTTGCTTCCTTCTCAGACAACCTACTCCCTGACCACATCAAATCAAAGAGAGCAACTAACTCCCTGGCACTGAAAATGTTCCACATACTTAATTAAACTGGTTTGCTATCTAAGCAAAATAAAAGGATAAGCAAGCATTCCCTACCTTGGATATTTATTTAAAATTATTTATCTACCACCACGCCAACTATCATGCACCCTACAGTAAAAACATACATAATTGCATAAACATTCAAATACTTTTAAGTCATTATCAATCAGCAAAAATAAATCAAACATAACAGACAAACAGCAGACATTCAGTTTTACAAACTTCCATCTTTCCCTCTACTAAGGACAGGTGAAACAGCTCTGCATTTCAATTCTGCAGGATCAAGCTTTAGAGGTTATTAACAATAACGTCAGCAAACAAAGCAGTACTAGAAACTCCCCCAGTTAGAGCAGCCAAACTCACCACAATTCACGAAAGAGCATTCTCAGTGGCAGACCCAACCCTCTGGAATAAACTCCCAGAAAACCTACAACTACAGAGCGATACAAACGTCTTCAGAAAACTCCTCAAAACGTGGCTATTTCAACAAGCCTACAGAGAGGGCATTGGATAAGCGAAAAATGAGCACAATCAACTCTCGTCTTCACACACACCCCCTCCAACAACAGATTCACACCAATCCTACACTGTTACTAGAACATCAACGACCATGAATGAACCGCTCCAACTACCAACACCAACACCCGAATTTATCACCACCACCAACCCCCCCCCCCCCCCCCGTAATCTCCCTTACCTCTTCAAACGCACCCCACCACATTGATCTTAATCTGTACTCATAGAGACTTACCACACCAGACCTTTGTTCATCGATATATTTAGGTTAAACGTTAATCTCATGTTGAACGTTAAATTGTCTCTGTTAAACACTATATGTATCCGCCTACATAATGTTATATGTATTGTGGTGAAGGCCAGCTCCAAACCATGGTATATAAAAGCACACAAATAAATAAAATAAACAACCCATTAGAAGCACGAGAAACACCACATGTTGTTCCCATTGCTTTTTTTGGTGGCACTGGTCAGCTAAGTAATAAAGAAGAAGAGTATTTTTTTCATTCTTGTTTCTCGGCGCTATTTACAAGCATCATCAAGCATCACTAGCACCATTGTTAGCCAATTTATTTAAGGCCAATTCTGAGAAAATGTCGATTTAATCGACTCCATTTTTAGAATGTCCATGGAAAAGATTTATCGAAAATGTCTTTTTGGAACAGGTAAAAGGCAGCAGAGTCCATATAACTGACCATCACAATATTGCAGAGGAAGATTTATTTCATGCTGCCTCTGGAAAGAATTGAGAGAGCATATGGATTTTTAAGATGAGTTCATTCATCCTGACAATATTTTGAAATAATCTCACAACAACTCAACTACAGTGAAAGAGAGCGTGTGCTAGTTATGCAAAAAATAATGAGAACATATTGGAATTTTAAAAGAAATCTATTGATTTCTCTACAACACTTTGGCCAAATAAGCATCATTGAAAAAACAAGAAATAAGGAAAGAAAGGGTTTTTTTGACTAATGATTGTTGGAAGCTGTTATGGATGGACACTTTCCATCTGAGCCAATCTGAAGCTTTTTTCTCTCCTAAATTCATTTTTAATCTTCACAGTTTTTCTCATGGTTTGATAATACCAGACTTGGTGAATGAGGATTTGGATTTGATAGTGGTGTTTTACCTTTACATTTATTAAAATGTATTTATTTAACACACGCGACCTAAGTGATGTACAAAATAAAACACTCAGATTGCCAAAATGTTGCACAAAAACAAATACACACAAATTACAGTAGTATTGTACAACACCAGAAACAGCAGACATGACTACAAACTCGCTTTAAATCTTAGCAGCATCTCAGTAAAACAGAACTCTTTAGTATACTGCATCTAAAACCGCCTCAGATTGCTTTTGATACAGAAGAAAAAAAAACTACAAAACATTTTTTTCTTTTTGAAAGGAGTCAGGCTCTCTCAGCCCTGCTCCTGACTCAGCTGCACTAGTGCTTGGATAGCTCCTCTTTCAGTCAGTTCCAAACCATGCCAGCAAATGTGTGTCCACCAGCAGGTACTTCTAGGAGGCATCAATAGGGGCATGAGTGCACACCCCTAAACCACAGGTAAAAAAAATTAATTTTTCTTTCTCTTGTCCACAAATAGCAACCAACTGTAGCCTGTGTGACATCACAACCTCCTGGGAGCCAAGGTGGAACAAGATGCCAAGGAGACCGGATGGAGGACAAATCATGGTGAAACCTTTTTTTTAACTAGCATATAGATGCCTCTAGCTGCCATCTGGATCAAGTGATGCTGTTCTTCCACCAAAAGGTCTGAGCATGTGCAAAAAGCTCTCTATTTCCTTTCTGGCAGTGGATACAGAAGCTTCTGGTTTTGAGAAGGTCAAAAAAAGCTTTTAAAAAGTTGACTTTGGCACTGGCAAAGGGCCGTTTCTAATCTTTTCTGCCTTAGTGGTCTCACTCACCGTATCAAAAAGACAGAAGCAGTGGTATTGTGCTTTCTCTGTTCACTTTCGGAGGGTAGGAATGTGGAGACTGAAGCAGTACTTTTGTCTCTGTCTGAGTGTCTAGTGCAGTACACTGAGGTTAGCCCACTGACAAGTGAAGATTAAGAAGAGTCTTGCCAGACTGCCAGCTTTGTTGGTTCTGTTTAACTTTTTACAATTTTTTGCATGTGTGGGAAAGGAGTCATTCAGCAGTGCACTATACAGCACACACATACACTGTATATGTGTCTGTGAATGGATGTGAGAAATTTCTGCCTAAGGTAGAGTGGTACTGTGAGTGGTGGTACAGTATCAATAAATACATTCCTTTGCATCATCCAACTCCACAGTAGGTACTTCAAATTCCATCATGCCACTTCGAGGAAAAGCCACAGGAGGGAATGGCAACCTTGGCAGGGGTAGAATATTTTGTATAGAACCAGCCCAGCCTATTAGTATTCCTGCCCCTAAACTGAAAAGACTTTCTTAACTGCAGAATGGCAGGAGTAGAAGGCAGCTCAAAGCAGAAGCAATTGAAATTTGGAGCGCATATGCCTCCGCTATCTGTTCCTCTTCCTCTTGTTTTGGAGTAGAGAGAAAAGGCAGAAAAGCCATCCAAGGCTGGCAGTAACAGGGCAGGGATAGGGACCGGGACAGCAGAAGTGCAACATCCAAAACCAGTAGCATGCTCTTCTATATTGGTTACTGCTTCTGAGGCAATAGGCGCAGTATTTTCAACAACTGAGACTGCAGAAGACTGCCCTGATCTGGTAGCACTTTAAAGTGAGGAAGGACTCAGGTGTTGCTCAGTGTATTCACCTCAGTAAGGATATCAGTTGAGGGAAGCAAACCCTGGTATGCAAATTCACCTACAGAAGCAGCACCCGCTAGTCTTGGCATCAAAGGAGGGTGGCAGTACTGGTCTCGGGACCCTGCTGCCACTCAAAGTAAAAGTCAGAGGAAAGGGGTTCAAAAGGGCAAGACTCTTCCACAAACTGTTCCCAAGGCCCCTTCCAGCAGTCAGGTGGCAGGCCAGCAGCCCACCATAGTGGATATGGGATGGTGTTCCATAGTACTGTCCAGGGGCAAGAGGTAAGCAGCATCAAAAACAGTAATGAGGAGCATCACGGAAATGATAGCCCTGGATGAGCAGCCCCTGCAGGCAATGGAGAACATGGACTTTAAGCATCTGCTGTATGTGTTAGAACCAATTACAAAGTCCCCTCCAGGGAGGACCCCATACCCTGTATAACCAATGCTGTAGAGTCACATGCAGGCAGGCACTCTCTCACACACACACATGCAGACAGGTGCTCTCTCACACACACACATGCATGCAGGCACTCTCTCACACACACACACGTGCAGACAGGTGCTCTCTCACACACACACATGCATGCAGGCACTCTCTCACACACATGCATGCAGGCACTCTCTCACACACACACGTGCAGGCAGGTGCTCTCTCACACACACACACATGCAGGCAGGCACTCTCTCACACACACACACGTGCAGGAAGGCACTCTCACACACACACATGCATGCAGGCACTCTCTCTCACACACACACAAGCAGGAAGGCACTCTCTCACACACACACATGCAGGCAGGCACTCTCTCACACACACACATGCATGCAGGCACTCTGTCTCACACACACACATGCAGGAAGGCTCTCTCTCACACACACATGCACGCAGGTGCCCTCACACACACATGCAGGCAGGCTCTCACACACATGCACGCAGGCACTCACACACACACAAGCACGCAGCCACTCTCTCATACACACACATGCAGGCAGGCACTCTCTCTCACACACACATGCAGGAAGGCTCTCTCTCACACACACATGCAGGCAGGCTCTCACACACATGCACGCAGGCACTCACACACATGCACGCAGGCACTCACACACACACAAGCACGCAGCCACTCTCTCATACACATACATGCAGGCAGGCACTCTCTCTTACACACACAGATGTAGGCAGGCACTCTCTCAGTGCCTTGGGATGGGCTCCATGACAGCCTGGGCCTTTTCTTCAACCTCCGCAGGACATGATCCACAGCAACCCAACCACACCTGTTTTTAGAGCATTGTGGTCTTTCCACGTGGGCCACTGTTGGCGCCTGATGACAGCATTCAGGTACCAGCAGCCGAGGAGGAGGAAACAGCCCGAGGCATAGCAAGGCCACGATCTTCCGATCCTTTAGGAGCAGGGAGGGTAAGTAAGGCGATCGGGGTGGCAGTGCCGAGGAGAAGGGGGTTGGCAGAAAGGACAAAGTGTGCCGTGGCACCTGCCACAAGTGAGGCTTCTTCTGTGGTTGGTGGAAAATTTAGGGGCACCATGGCCCCTGCACCGCCCCTCACCCCCAGTCCAACGCCTGTGACAGTGTTTATAGCAGAAAAACCTTTAAACCTGTGGTTTGCACACAGATTCAGTTCTACCCTTGTATAAAGCAAAGGACGCAGTTATTCGTTCTGATTAGGAACATCTGGGGGATTTGTTTTATTCACGAAGGGAAACTCCCACTCACATTTTTCTCCGATTATTTTAGATCCTGGTATTTGTTTGGTATTTTGCAGCAAATCCTACATAGGAAGGAAAAGTGGTATTGATGTTAACAATGAAACAGTATAAAGGACCTGTCAGCCCGATGTCAGGCATTACAGCTGGAATAACCCCTGTACTCGGTCTGAAGGGCACCAGTGCACGTCTCCGGATTTTCCACCTGCTAAGAACAATTTAACATTCATTCTGTTTCACTGCGTTCGGGGTTTGCCCCTGGCAGATTCCTCTGCTCCTTTTTGGGCTTCCAGCTCCTTTAGAATTGGGGCTGGGATCTGGAGGAGAGAAGAGACAGGGGAAATGCGATTCAGACTGTCAAATACCTGAAAGGAACTGATGCACAAAACTAGGGGTCAGAATATGAAATCAAAGAAGGAAGACTCAGGAACAACGTCAGGAAACATTTCTCCATGGAAATGCCCTCCTGGAAGAATAGTGAACATGAAAACAGTAATAAAATTCAAAAGGATGTGGGACCAGCACAGAAGATCTCTGCCGGCTAGAGAATGGAAATGAAGAAATGAGGTAACTTTACTATTACACCTACAATTCTCATTTCTGCTTGGGGATGGCCTGCACGGAGCGGCAGTTGCTACTACCCTTAATAGAAGACTTGGGGGTGACCTGCACGGAGCGGCAGTTGCTAGTACCCTTAATAGCAGATTTGGGGGTGGCATGCACGGAGCGGCAGTTGCTAGTACCCTTAATAGAAGACTTGGGGGTGGCATGCACGGAGCGGCAGGTGCTAGTACCCTTAATAGCAGATTTGGGGGTGACATGCACGGAGCGGCAGTTGCTACTACCCTTAATAGCAGATTTGGGGGTGGCATGCACGGAGCGGCAGTTGCTAGTACCCTTAATAGCAGATTTGGGGGTGACATGCACGGAGCGGCAGGTGCTAGTACCCTTAATAGCAGATTTGGGGGTGACATGCACGGAGCAGCAGGTGCTAGTACCCTTAATAGCAGATTTGGGGGTGGCATGCACGGAGCGGCAGTTGCTAGTACCCTTAATAGCAGATTTGGGGGTGGCATGCACGGAGCGTCAGTTGCTAGTACCCTTAATAGAAGACTTGGGGGTGACATGCACGGAGCGGCAGGTGCTAGTACCCTTAATAGAAGACTTGGGGGTTGTCTGCACAGAGCGGCAGTTGCGGTTCATTTTCGCATGATTTTTTCCCACGGATTTCAGTTCACAGATTGCTTGATTTGTTTTATTCGTGTGAAAAAAACTCTCACCCTTCCCGTGCTCCAGCTCATCCCCTCTCCCAAACTGTACCCTCTCTCTCAACCTCCGCTCTCCACCTGGTCCCCTTACATCCCCCGGGTCATATCCTCTCTCCCAACCCCCCTCCCACCCTTCTAACACCCGTCCACTCATCCGCTCCCTGCCACCCCGTCCTCGCTCTCTCTCACCTCCCAGCCTCCCCTCCCACCCTTCTAACACCCGTCCACTCATCCGCTCCCTGCCACCCCGTCCTCGCTTTTTCACCTCCCAGCTTCCCCTCCCACCCTTCTAACACCCGTCCTCTCTCTCTCTCACCTCCCAGCCTCCCCTCCCACCCTTCTAACACCCGTCCTCTCTCTCTCTCACCTCCCAGCCTCCCCTCCCACCCTTCTAACACCCGTCCTCTCATCCGCTCCCTGCCACCCCGTCCTCTCTCTCCCTCACCTCCCAGCCTCCCCTCCCACCCTTCTAACACCCGTCCTCTCATCCGCTCCCTGCCACCCCGTCCCGTCCTCTCTCTCTCTCACCTCCCAGCCTCCCCTCCCACCCTTCTAACACCCGTCCTCTTATCCGCTCCCTGCCACCCCGTCCTCGCTCTCTCTCACCCCCCAGCCTCCCCTCCCACCCTTCTAACACCCGTCCTCTCATCCGCTCCCTGCCACCCCGTCCTCTCTCTCCCTCACCTCCCAGCCTCCCCTCCCACCCTTCTAACACCCGTCCTCTCATCCGCTCCCTGCCACCCCGTCCTCTCTCTCCCTAACCTCCCAGCCTCCCCTCCCACCCTTCTAACACCCGTCCTCTCATCCGCTCCCTGCCACCCCGTCCTCTCTCTCCCTCACCTCCCAGCCTCCCCTCCCACCCTTCTAACACCCGTCCTCTCATCCGCTCCCTGCCACCCCGTCCTCTCTCTCCCTCACCTCCCAGCCTCCCCTCCCACCCTTCTAACACCCGTCCTCTTATCCGCTCCCTGCCACCCCGTCCTCGCTCTCTCTCACCCCCCAGCCTCCCCTCCCACCCTTCTAACACCCGTCCTCTCTCTCTCTCACCTCCCAGCCTCCCCTCCCACCCTTCTAACACCCGTCCTCTTATCCGCTCCCTGCCACCCCGTCCTCGCTCTGTCTCACCCCCCAGCCTCCCCTCCCACCCTTCTAACACCCGTCCTCTCTCTCTCTCACCTCCCAGCCTCCCCTCCCACCCTTCTAACACCCGTCCTCTTATCCGCTCCCTGCCACCCCGTCCTCTCTCTCCCTCACCTCCCAGCCTCCCCTCCCACCCTTCTCTCACCTCCTTCCCAGCTCTTCTCTTCCATCACCCTCCACAGCCAGGCCCTCTCCAGCTGATCCTACTCTCCCACCCATCCTGCCCCACTACTCTTTCACTGAAGGAGAGGTTACGACAATCTGCCCCTGGGAGGACCTTGGGAAATGATATTATTACTACCGCGGCTGTAAGTGCAGAGGGTTTGTGCTGTGAAGGGAATTGCTTTGGTGGGCAGATAAACTCTTTATTCTCCGGAAGATCTTCCCGGAGGTGCCGTGGGTGCTCGAGCACTGACTCCAGGGAGGGGCAGTTTTTATTGACTTTAGCACCCCTGATCATTATGAAAAGTTGGCTCCTGTGTTGCCTGCCGTCCGTACTCTTATTGTGAGTCTGCGGCTTGGATTTCTTTGTGTAAGGTAGAATAAATGTTATCCGGTTTCGGGGTTTGGGTTTCCCTGCAGAGCTGGGAAAGGAGGCACTTGTGGAGGGGGTTAATTATTACAGCCCCAGAGGAGAAGGTCTCCCTACCCGGTGAAGAAATCCCTTCCAGCCGGGTGCACTACAACACCAGGAACCCAGAGAAGACTTTTATTCACCAGCACCTGGTGTTCTGGGGGCTTTCCAGAGTGGCCTAAGACATATCTGCATCTCCTCATCAGGACCATATCAGAGCACGACGCACCGAACTCTGGGTCTGAGGGCAGATGTGAAAGTGCAAGCCTCAGCCTGGGGGGTGGCTGGGAGGGCAGCTGCAGCACTAGGGTCATGCAGGCCTGAGCCTGGGGCCTGCCTGTGCCTGGGGGGTGGCTGGGAGGGCAGCTGGAGCACTAGGGTCATGCAGGCCTGAGCTCTGGGGCCTGCCTCTGCCTGGGGGGTGGCTGGAGCACTAGGGTCATGCAGGCCTGAGCTCTGGGGCCTGCCTCTGCCTGGGGTGGCTGGGAGGGCAGCTGTAGCACTAGGGTCATGCAGGCCTGAGCTCTGGGGCCTGCCTCTGCCTGGGAGGGCAGCTGCAGCACTAGGGTCATGCAGGCCTGAGCTCTGGGGCCTGCCTCTGCCTGGGGGGTGGCTGGAGCACTAGGGTCATGCAGGCCTGAGCTCTGGGGCCTGCCTCTGCCTGGGGTGGCTGGGAGGGCAGCTGTAGCACTAGGGTCATGCAGGCCTGAGCTCTGGGGCCTGCCTCTGCCTGGGAGGGCAGCTGCAGCACTAGGGTCATGCATGCCTGAGCTCTGGGGCCTGCCTGGGGTGGCTGGGAGGGCAGCTGTAGCACTAGGGTCATGCAGGCCTGAGCTCTGGGGCCTGCCTCTGCCTGGGAGGGCAGCTGCAGCACTAGGGTCATGCAGGCCTGAGCTCTGGGGCCTGCCTCTGCCTGGGGGGTGGCTGGGAGGGCAGCTGTAGCACTAGGGTCATGCAGGCCTGAGCTCTGGGGCCTGCCTCTGCCTGGGAGGGCAGCTGCAGCACTAGGGTCATGCAGGCCTGAGCTCTGGGGCCTGCCTCTGCCTGGGGGGTGGCTGGAGCACTAGGGTCATGCAGGCCTGAGCTCTGGGGCCTGCCTCTGCCTGGGGGGTGGCTGTAGCACTAGGGTCATGCATGCCTGAGCTCTGGGGCCTGCCTCTGCCTGGGAGGGCAGCTGCAGCACTAGGGTCATGCATGCAATATCTTCCCCGTATTTCATACCCCCAGCACTGCTCCTCAGCTCAGTTTTACAGTCAGCGAGTGTCTGGGGAAGACTTCCCAAAAGCATTTTCAGTGCTTAGATCCGCCCCTGGGGAAAGTGAGGGCCAACAAAAGGGAGATCCCAAAAATCAAAGCGGAAGTTAGTCTAGAGTAGCCATGGAGTATCAGGGGCTGTAAAAAGTAACAATTAAATATTTATATTTTGGATTTTAATTGTTACTTTTTACAGCCCCTGATGCAGCCGAAAGGGCAAAACTCGGCCGGAGTCGGGCCTTACTGTATTTAATAAATTTACTTTCCAAGGCATCCCTCTTGTTTTAGTTTTTTTCCAACAGAAGGGGGAGGCAGTGTGTAGGGCAGGGAGTAAACCTGAGCTCCGGGTCTTGTTTTAAGATGGGTCAGCGATAGAGAGGGGGGAGAGCTGCTTAGTACCGAGTGCAGGTGGAAAGGGCGTAAATGCATCTGCAGAAGTCAGGGACTGGGCCCCAGCCTGCCCCCACCTTCACAGCCTCACGCTGCGGCTCCAGGCTCCCAGGATGTGCGGGGCAAGGCTCTTTATCCAGTAATAAAAATAAGCGGGACGCGCAGCGGGCCTTTCATCTGAAGTGGAGGCCGCGTCACTTTGCGGGTTCAGCCCCGGGCCCTTGTGGCGCACCACTCGCCTTCTAGCGCCCCGAGAGGAGGAGAAACCGGGTGAAGAGCGTGCGAGGACCGGGGAGCTCCACCGACCGGCGAGAGGACGCAGGGAGCCAGCAAAAGGGCAAACCCCGAGTCCCCCAATCCCAGCGGCCACTCAGTGGGGCCTGTGAGAGCGGCGCCCAGCGCAGGCGCGGAGCAATGAGGAGGCGGAGAGCGAGGAGGAGTGAAGCCGTGCGGGCTGGGGGATATTCTCTTGCAGGAGGAGTCTCGGAGGATCCTGATGGGGGAAAGCATTACGCAGGCCATGACAGATTTACTGGGGTAAGGAAGAGGTTGGGCCACCAAGGACAGAACCTCCCGACTCTGTTCCGTAACGCCTTTGGCCTTTCCGTGCATCCCGCATCTCTTCCCTGCCCTCCTGCAGCCTCTCACCGTGATCTCTTCTTCTAGCATTTTCTCTCTGTTGGAAAATGCGTTATTTAAATTACCTTCCATCCCCGTCTCTCCTGGCCTTCAAGGTTTACATATTCAGGTCCTGGGGAGAGCTTCGGCCTGCAGGGCTGGGCCCAGTCCTCCACGGTGAGGGGGGGTCACCCATGACCCGTGCACAGGGCATTCTCGCCTCCCATTCCTCACGCCGCGGTCTCGGGGGGGGGGGGCTGCATGGCGGGAGCCCCCTCTTGCAGCGCTCCCCTCGACGCCGGCCATGGCTCTCTCCCCAAACCCTTCACCTCTCCCTCAGCTTCCTTACGTCTCACCTCGGAAAAAAAAAAAAAGGAATATTTATAAATTCAGTCTAAGCAGAAAGACCTAAGATATGGGATGAAAAGAGGAAGGGAGCAGACGCTGGGAGCTGCCAGATTGCCACCCACCCCCCCTGCTATTTTGACTCCCTAAATAAGCTCTTAGCATCCTCTCTGCATGCAAGGTGTTGGGTGAACCCCACTTGTGGAAATCCTGCTCCGGGCTGCAGAAAGCAGGTGCCGTCCTCCCTCACCCTGCTTCAGGAAAAGAAGGAAGCATTTTAAAATTTCTATCAACTGAGGCATCAGATTAACCCTGTGAAATGTACCTGGGGAGGGGGGCAGTGACTCTGACAGGGGGAGCCACCTCCTGCTTTCTGGGGCGCCTGTGAAATGAAACAAGTCCTCCACCCCCCCGGTTTCAGAAAGGGAGAAGAAGACCAGAGCCATCTGTCCCGCTCGCTCTGCACCGTCCCCAGAGAAAAGCTATTCCTAGCATCTCCTGGGTGCATTTAGCTCGCAAAGAGCTCCTTGCAATTAGAGGTTTCTGCAGCTCTTTTTCTTGATCACTTGGGATTTACTGGGCGTCCTTAAAATATTGTAAAAGATCTCTTAATAGCAGGGATGCTAATAGTCCCTAGAGGGACCTTTGCAGTGCCCTAGCCCGGCAGCCAGTCCTGTTTTACAAGCATTAATAAGAAAGTGATTGCACTGCTCAGCCACCAAGAAGGGAGATTTCTCTGATACGCAAAAAGCAGCAACAGCAAAAAAAAAGGTTTTGAGTAATTAAGTTGGCAGACACTTGAAATTGTTAAGGCTTCCCATTTGTCATCTCCTGCAGGTAAAGTGCTTGGAAGCTGCTATCCTGTAGCAAATCCCAGCACGAGGACTCGCCAGAAGTCACTTAGCCCCGCATCAGAACCACATGCAGCATCATGCTGACACACAAAAAGTGCGAATACAGCACAGAGAGCTGACCTTCTTCAGAGCCCCATGCAGACGTTACACTGATACATGTAAAGCATGAATACAGCACCGACAACTGAAGAGCTGACCTTCTTCAGAGCCCCATGCAGGCATCACACTGATACGTGTAAAGCATGAATACAGCACCGACAACTGAAGAGCTGACCTTCTTCAGAGCCCCATGCAGACGTCACACTGATACATGTAAAGCATGAATACAGCACAGACAGCTGAAGAGCTGACCTTCTTCAGAGCCCCATGCAGGCGTCACACTGATACATGTAAAGCATGAATACAGCACAGAGAGCTGAAGAGCCGACCTTCTTCAGAGCCCCATGCAGACGTCACACTGATACATGTAAAGCATGAATACAGCACCGACAACTGAAGAGCTGACCTTCCTCAGAGCCCCATGCAGACGTCACACTGATACATGTAAAGCATGAATACAGCACAGACAGCTGAAGAGCGGACTTTCATCAGAGCCCCATGCAGGCGTCACACTGATACATGTAAAGCATGAATACAGCACAGACAGCTGAAGAGCCGATCTTCATCAGAGCCCCATGCAGGCGTCACACCGATACATGTAAAGCATGAATACAGCACAGACAGCTGAAGAGCCGACCTTCTTCAGAGCCCCATGCAGGGGTCACACTGATACATGTAAAGCATGAATACAGCACAGACAGCTGAAGAACCGACCTTCTTCAGAGCCCCATGCAGGGGTCACACTGATACATGTAAAGCATGAATACAGCACCGACAACTGAAGAGCTGACCTTCTTCAGAGCCCCATGCAGGCATCACACTGATACGTGTAAAGCATGAATACAGCACCGACAACTGAAGAGCCGACCTTCTTCAGAGCCCCATGCAGGGGTCACACTGATACATGTAAAGCAGGAATACAGCACAGACAGCTGAAGAGCAGATCTCCATCAGAGCCCCATGCAGGCGTCACACTGATACATGTAAAGCATGAATACAGCACCGACAACTGAAGAGCTGACCTTCCTCAGAGCCCCATGCAGACGTCACACTGATACATGTAAAGCATGAATACAGCACAGACAGCTGAAGAGCCGATCTTCATCAGAGCCCCATGCAGGCGTCACACTGATACATGTAAAGCATGAATACAGCACAGACAGCTGAAGAGCCGATCTTCATCAGAGCCCCATGCAGGCGTCACACTGATACATGTAAAGCATGAATACAGCACAGACAGCTGAAGAGCCGATCTTCATCAGAGCCCCATGCAGGCGTCACACTGATACATGTAAAGCATGAATACAGCACAGACAGCTGAAGAGCCGACCTTCTTCAGAGCCCCATGCAGGCGTCACACTGACACATGTAAAGCATGAATACAGCACAGACAGCTGAAGAGCTGACCTTCTTCAGAGCCCCATGCAGGCGTCACACTGACACATGTAAAGCATGAATACAGCACAGACAGCTGAAGAACCGACCTTCTTCAGAGCCCCATGCAGGCGTCACACTGACACATGTAAGGCTGGAAACGTCACACTAGGGGCCGCGGGAGCTTTTCCTCCTCCTAGGCGTGCACGCGCGCCTAGGAGCAGGGACAGAGCAGGACGGCTGCACGGGTGTGGGCGGCGTGGCCTCGTTCCCTCGCCGCGGCTGGGAGGCAGCCCATGTGGAGGTCGAAGCAGCGGCACCCCCTCCACCGCGGAGGGGAGAGCAAGGAGCAGGCCTGGGCCGAGCCAGGGAGCCAGGAGGCGGCAGCGGCCGCCAGGTGTAGCCGAGGAGAGAAGGGGCCGCGGGCCGGGCCTGGTGCTTCCTGAGACCGGGGATTGTATCGTAAACTTTACGAATGCCTTCTATTGTTCCCTGGCGGACATAAGAGCCACTGCTCACAGGCGTTGGTTGTTCGCATAATGTTCATTCTCAATAAAAAGATTTAAATATTAAATAAATAGAAGATACAGGAGGACATAGATAACCGTATTGAAAAGTAAGAAATCCTGAACAGGAATTGCGAGAACATCTTCGGAGTTAAGGTAGTCAGATACAGGTTTCCAGACAGCATAAACCTTCCTTCTGTGATGCATGTTTAGCGTCCCTGCCACCTCCTATTTGTGCACCCTACAAATGCTGCTCCACCAGTAATTACCATTTAAAAGGTCACTGTGTTTCCAGTTACTGAGCACCAGTTCTGTTGCACAGGCAATAGGATTATATCTAACAGCTTTCCCTGATTAGCAGTAAGCATTTATTTTGTTTAAAAATGTTTATATACCGCTTTTACAACTTATGTTGGTCAAAATGGTTTACAGGTTAAAACAGCAGACATAATTAAGGAACATAAAAACACGAAAGGGTATAAAAGGATACAAGCAAAAGTAGCAGTAACATAAAAATAACATCTTCCTGCCATGAAATCCGAGAGCGGTCAGTTCGGATGAGGGTTAGTACTGTTTCAGTGCTGCGGGAGGACTTAGGTGGCTGTTGCTGAGGAGCAGCGATTGGTTTAAAGGCCATTGAAATTAGGAATGCTTTAAGATTTTTTTTTTTAATTCCTTAGGAGAAGATCTCGGTCTTAGTTTGTCAGGAGTAGAATTCCAGACTGAAGCGCCAGCCCCTGCACGCCTTCTGGTAATCTCGAGCCTGGCATTGTCGTGGAGAACCAAGGAGGAGTGCATGACAGTGATCGAGCCTGGTGAAAATTAATGACTGTAGCCCGGTGCGAAAAAGCAAGGGACGAAGGCGTTTTAGCATATGAAGTTTGAAAAAAAGAGTTTTTCACTGTTAGGGGAATGTGAGGAGACATTGATAAGCTGGAGTCTAATATCACCCCGAGGATGCGGGCTTTGGATCCTATAGGAATCGAAATACCATGGAGGTTGAGATGTGTTTGGAGGACTGCAAGCGGATTGCGGGATGGTGGAAAGATGGAGAATTTCTGTTTCTAACACTGAAGCGTCAAAATGATAGTTTTATAAGGCCTAGGAATGGGCGCTGAAAAGATTTTAGCGATGCCCTCCCAGCCCCGAGTCCAAAAGGGTCGCATTTTAGCACATTCATATAACACCTGCTGGGAATTGCCTTCCTTTCACCAGGCCAGCCCTATATTTCTTTATTTATTTAAACATTTTTATATACCGTCGTTCGTATTTACATCACAACGGTTTACAAAGAATAAATCAAATCAACAATGTTAAAAAATACATCAAACAATCTTATGCAATTTCACTGGAGTCCAAGGGACTCGGTGGAGCGAAAAATAGAACGGCCGAGTAATAATACTGGCTGAACATGAACCACTCACAGCTTGCATCCAGAATCCTTGCCGATTAAAAAGGCCGTGCTTTAATGTCAGGTCACTTTCCCAAACCAATGCTTCCAATCCTGGCTTCCGAGACGCCAACCGAAGACAAAGCATCTGATGAAACTGGGACTGCACGTGACCATGGGAGTAAAATGTGAGACACAGAGGGAATAAAGCTCCGAGCGATCAGGTAATGAAGCCAGCACGGGAACGGTTTCTGCTATCCAATAACGTAACCATTCATTACAAGCGTGGGACTGAGGGAACCGACAGGTTCGAAGCCGCTTCTCATGAGAAGTCCGGACAGAGCTGGAGGAAAGTGACAAGCTCCCCACTTCCCAGGCTTCCTGCGGTGAAGATGCATGCGCTCCGCAGCCCGGCCCAGGCTGCACTGCTTCACCTCATCCCCTGGAATCGTGTCCCAGGGACACAGGTCAGGAAAGCCCGGGAGGAGAAGGGGAAGTGGCACTGGCACTCTGACAGGAAGACATTTGGGATGGGATCCTTAGCTGCCGTCAGGTTCTCTGGACACCTCAGCTCTCCCTTCTCAGGGCCCACTTCCTGGCAGCTGAACCCCCCCAGGGCCGGTGGAAGTGCCGCATGGACCAGGCCCAGAGCGCCACGGTTCAGGGTACCACGCACTTCCCGCCCGTAAGAGGGTGGCGTCGGGCAGGGAGGAGGCGATGTCACCACCGCCACTGGAAGGAGCAGGCTACAGCATCGCCCTGCGCAGCGAGGAGCAGTGCACGCGGCAGTAAAAGGAAGGGAACGACACGGGAGGCCGGAAGAGGAGCGCGTTCGGCCCCCGCGGCTGAAAGGGAGAGGAGGTGGAGCAGCAGGAGGAGCAGGAGAGGGATTGTGTGCAATCCCCTCCTCCCGCTGGAAATCAAAGGTTCTCAGGTATGGAGAGCAGGCGGCTTTTTGTAATCCTTATTCACTTTAGGTATCGGGTGCTGTTTGATGTGTCTGCTGCTGAAATATTAGGCTGATGCTTAGAAACATTCTTAACGTATTTTAAATTATTGGATGTACTAAAGGTAAATGTCAGCAGAAAAAGACCCACGTGGTCCCGCCAGTCTGCCCAGCACGCGGCCTTTTCCCTTTCTTCTTAGGGTAAGTGCTGCACTGTGCAGGTGACCCCAGCTAACCTGGGTTTCCCTTTCACTGCTCCATCATTTAGCCACTAGCAATCCTCCACACTTATCCCGTGCCCTGCTGAATCCCAGTACCGTCCTTCTCCTCTCTACCTGCACTCACCCTCCTTTCCGAGACAAATACTTCCTGACACTGCTACTGACTCAACCCCCTTTCAGCTTTACATTAGGACCCCTGGTTCTACAGTTTTCTCTCCATCTAAGAAGGTTCGATTCCTCTGCATTATTCATCACCACGACCATCCTCTTCTCCGGGGTATACATATTTAGGTCCTTGAATTTCATCTCACAACTCTTTTGGTGCAGGTCCCACACCATTTTGGGGCCACTTAGATCTTGTCTCTATCCCTTGTGAGATACGGTCTCCAGAACTGAACCAGTGCTCCAGGTGAGGCCTCACCAAGGACCTGTACAAGGGGATCATCACCTCCTCTTTCTTACTGGTTATTCCTCTCTCTATGCAGCTCAGGATTCTTCTGGCTTTAGCTATCGCCTTCTCACATTGCTTCACCATCTTCAGATCCCCAGACACTATTACCCCAAGATCTCTCCCCCAGCCTGTGCACATCAGTCTTTCACCCCCCATCACTTACAGCTCCTTTGGATTGACACATCCCAGATGCTCGACTCTGCAGTTCTTGGCATTGAATCCCAGCTGCCAAACCTTCATCCATACTCAAGTTTTCTTAAATGACGTTTCATTTTATCCATGTCTTCAGGCACGCATGTCTATTCTGTTGCAGATCTTAGTGTCATCCACAAAAAAACCCAAATGGTTTTATTATTACTGATGATTTATATTTCTTGATTGTATTTCATGTTTTATAAGAAATGGTGATGTTTTATTTTTCCATTGTTTCACTGCAAACAGAGTCTGGCTTGTTGTGGTTTCCAGTTCAATTTTTGTCTGCATGTTTGTATTTATATTTTATGGTCTGTTTATTCTGTGACTGAGGTAAGGTATTCTACTGGTGTGCAATTTCTTTGTAGTGATCTATAGCATCCTGGCTTGTTCTGGTCAAATAGGAGGTATATTGGTATTTTAGGGACGGGTAATATTTGCAGCATTGCTTTTTCATAGCTAAGGTTGTTACTGTTTGCATGCTGGCAGTTAGTGCTGTTTTTGGTATGGGAGGTTTATTATATTGTGATTGTAATTCAGTTTACATATGGTTTTCTAAGGGCCAGCCAACTCCAATACGCATTACAATAGGCCTAATATCTTATGGATCCCAAGTGTCTTAGTGCTTTTTTTTTTTTTGCAAGGTTTTCTAGTTGGCACCACATCAGTGCATGTAAATATAATATACATAGGGTGATATTTTTACCTCAAAAATCTGTACTTTGTCCTTTTCCATGTAAAATCTGTTATTATAAAAGCATAATTTTTAATTTTGTGTGGAGAAGGCCAGGGGTGGGGATGGGAGGCTGTGGTTTGACTGGGGCACCTAAAACCCTTGCACCGGCCTTGTGAATCTGCTGTGCCCATCACTGCAGGCTCCCCTGCCCTTGAGTGCTCTTACTCCAATGTCTCTGGCATGGCTTCTGGTTATGTCAGAACTCATATCGACCCCCTCAAGGAGGCGGCTGTTGCATTGTTTTCCCTTGTGGTCTCCCTCTGTCCCTGTCTGAAGTCAGAGAGCAGGGAGAGCCTTGGCCACACAGAGATGGTGCTATGATGAATATGACAGAAAAGCGACGAATAGAAACTCCTGGCCTTATTGCCCATTTTCTAGATCTAAGTGGAAAACCTCCAGAAAATCTCACTTCCCTCGCAGAAGCTGCTGCTTCTGCCATCACTGCTGTCCAGTAATCTCCAGCTACACTGAGGTCATCGCCTACTCATATTCCGGCGTGGCCTCCGACAACATCCCAGCAGCAGTCGCGTGGCAAAAGTGTCACCTGGGAGTACCTGATGAGACACTAAGGGTCTGTCTCCAGGAATGGCGCGTTGAGTGCCCAGGGCCCATTTTAAATCCAGTTGTGGGCTCACTAGCCTTCTCCTGGTACTTGCTTTGAGTGATAGGAGCAAGGTGGGCTGCAGGCAGTGACCCCATTTTGTGTTTACAGCATCATAAGCACAGGAAATGCTGTACACTTGCAAAGACCGAAGTGACAAGCAGAGTAAAGCGATATTAAGGAGAGCCCGGGCAGAGATGCTGAACATTGGAGAACCGTGTCAAGGTTGCATAATAAAAAGTAACAAGCGTCCCAGTTCTCCCGGTAGTCCAGCAACTCGTGCACATAAGCAGGTTTGTGTACTTTGGAAAAGAATCCAGCAGCCAGCCCGCCAGGGCCTGAAAGTAGCTGCTAACTTCCCGCCTGTGCTCACGGGGAAAGAGAAGCAATGTTCAGCTTCCTTAAGGATAAAAGCACGCCTTCTTGTTCCTGAAAGAAATGGTGCAGTAAGGGGCAGTGGGCACCAGGCTCTGCAGAAAGGCCCTGCTGCCTGCCGTCCGACCAGGGCTGCACCTGTACAGCTCTCTGTTTTGCAGTGTGTTTGCGCCCTCTGCTGGCCATGGGCTGTACCCGCATGACCTATGATTAGTTTTTGTAAATCCCGGCGGTGAGAAATCGGGGATTTCTGTGATGGCAGGTGCTCGAGGGAACACTCCCTAGTTACATCATCTCTAACAAGCCCACTTCCCAAGCATGTGATTAAATGGGAGATCCCATGCACACAATGCGTCTCCCAGAAAAAGGCTGAAAGATGTCACACAGCAGCACAGGTACTTATGCAACACAACAAGGGCTTACTATAACTCTGATCTTGGAGTCAACGCAATGAGAGGCCACAACGTTTATTTTTCAGGACTCCCTCACCTTAACGATTCTGTGAAATGGAATAAGTTAAGTAGATAAGTTTTATGTTTAAAATGTAATTTAGAGAGTCACGTGAGGTGATGAGCTAGGGCGGACATGCTCATCGTGAGCTCAGGGCACCGCTCTACTAAATCCACCGGCATCTTGATTTACCGGCTAAAATCTCTCAGCCCCCCCGCTCGAGTGCAACCGGCATATGTCGATGGCGACAAAAAGCGCAAAAAAGGACAAGGAAAAGGAGAAAGGGAAGGCTGTAGAAACCAAAATGGCGGCGGCTGGCGGAGACCCAGAACCCTCCATGCTGGGACAGATTACTGTGTCCATTTTAAGGGATACGATCGCCGCTAGACGAAAAACTAGCCAGTGTCCTGTCCCAGCTTGCCGAAGTGAGAGATGCGGTGGCGGAGGTAAGCCCGAGAATCGAACAGCTCAAGGGGCAGGTGTCCACCGTAGAGGACGAAATGGAGGCCCTCACAGGAAAAGTCGTAGCGCAAGAGACTACATTAAGCGACTGCATGATAAAAATCGACGAACTCGAGAACCGATCGAGGAGGGCGAACCTCCGCTTCCTCGGCTTCTCCGAGAACATTAATGATAGAGAGCCGGGTTCCCTGCTGGAGACTTGGCTACCGGAGGCGGTGGGCCTAGCGGACCTGCAGGGCCGCCTATGTGTCGAAAGAGCGCACCGAGTGGGGACAAGACAGGCGAAGGACACCCGACCCCGTATCGTCATTGGGAAAATGTTGAATGGGGCACATAAACAGGCCCTCTGGCTGGCACACAAAGAAAAGGGAGAAATCACATACCAAGGGCAGAAAATCCGGATCACCCAGGATTATTCTGCACGTGTATCTCAGATGCGGCGAAGGTTCTCCCCGATAGGCTCTTTATTAGTAGAAAACCAGATTAAATTTGCCCTTCAGTTCCCAGCCACGCTGAAAGTCTGGGTTGAAGGGACGGTGCACACCTTCCCCACTTTCGAGGAAGCACAGAAGTTTGTGAACCGCAGATGGGGACAGACAACTCCCTGAGAGCCTCGGGCAGAACTTAAAACGTGATGCCAGCCTCCATGCCGGTTGTAGTGCAGGAGACACGGCTCCATTCATATTGGTTCCATCCATATATGCGTTCCAGTTATAAAGCAAGTCTTGTGGGAGAAACACTACAGTTTTGGACGGCCTAGAGTCCATCAGAGGACAGGAGCACCTGTGACGGAGGGGAGATTAACCCTTACAGCAGGACCGCAGACGGGTGCTCAGAGGACAATTTCCATTTAAATGGGGGGGGGGGGTTTTATATATATATAGACAAAGATGGAGAAGGAACCATGAAACCGGACCTAATCCTCTAGCACATGGATGGGTCAGCGAGGGAGCCAGCCCCCTAGGTCACTGTAGGGGCTTTGTGGAGATGCGTGCTGGCACGAGGGGTGGCGAGGCGCCCTAACACCTCTGGGCGTGACTCTAGTGTCCCTCTCAGAGAAGGAGACAGGGGGAGACTCTTGCCAGGATCAGGGTATTTGGGGATTGGGGGGAGGGGGGAGGGAAGGAGAAGAGAGGGGTAGTGATTGCAGGGACCAGGGTGGGAGGGGTTGAGGGGGAAGGTGAGAAAAGATGAAGGGGTGGGAAGTGGGACAGTGAGAGGTTTTTCCTTTTTCAGTTTAAAGAACTAAGATGTCTCGATCACATGTGGTGTGGGTACAAGCAGGGCATTTCTCTTTATTCTCATGGGGTGGATTAATGCAAGGTTACCGACAGTGAGAGGCTAGGCTGGGAGCCTCTTCCCTTCAGAGCACTGCTAATGGCAAGAATGCTGGATCTTCTTAGCGAGTATGGCTAAGTTAATATCTTGGAATGTAAATGGATTGGGTAGCCCGATGAAGCACAAAAAAATGTTATCCCATTTAAAACATTTGCATGCTGAGGTGGCGTGCATTCAAGAAACGCACCTCACAGACCTTGAGAGTCAAAAGCTTAAGCGGGAATGGGTGGGAACCTGTATATATGCTGCGGCAGCCCACTGAAAAGGGGAGGGTAGCGATTTTGATTAATAAATCCACCAACTTTCCAATCTTAAAAACCATCACAGACCCGGAAGGCAAGTATATTATCATAATAGGCGTTTGGAACAAAATTATGTACAAACACTAATCCAATTACTCTATGCACCGTTTATGCACCAAACGCCTATAACCATGCGTTCTGTACACAACTGAGCAATTTACTCCATACACATACACAAGGCTCCCTCTTTGTAACAGGGGACTTTAACTGTGTCCATGATCTTTCGATTGACAAAACGCCCCCACAAAGACAACCTACTGGGAAAAGAAAAAAAGGCATAGCCTACCTGTGTCATCTCCTAGGACTTATGGACGTATGGCGCACACTACACCCTAATGAAAAAGATTATACCCACACTGTGAGAGCCCATAATACGATGTCCCATATCGATTATATCTTAACCCCCCAGGGACAATTATTTAATATTGCAGCGGCGACCACTGAACCCCAGGCAGTATCGGACCACTCCCCAGTCTCCGTCCAATTTACTTCCCTAACGCAGGCTCCGATTTCCGGGGTATCTTAATGATGATGTCCAATTTAAGGCTTTTTTGCGTGAAAAATGGAAGGATTATGCCCAAAATAACCGTCAACACGTGGATACACCCCATTTATTCTGGGATTCCGGGAAAGCGGTACTTCGCGGGGAAATTATTACTTATGTCCACTTTCGTAACAAACAACTCAACAGGGATATTTTACAATTAGAGGGAATGTTACGCCGAGCAAAGGAGGCTCTAATACAGAAAAATGCGGTTAGTACTAGAACAGAATTTTACAGTGTTCTTGGCCGATTGAACACACTTTTAGATCATAGAGCACAAGCTTACTTACAAAAAGGACAGCAGAATCTTTTCAAATTTGGAAATAAACCAAGCCGCTTACTGGAAAATTTAACAAAACTACAGAGGCAGAAATCATTCATCCCTAACTTGAAAACGAATTCAGGAGAGGTCACAGCTAAAGTACAAGAAATAAGTGAACTTTTTGCCAATTTTACGGTACGCTTTACACAGATGATTTGAGTGGAGGCCATGAAGAGGCAGAAGCCTTTTTTCAAGACCTAACTCTCCCTGCTCTCACGGCCTCCCAACTTGCCTTTTTAAATCGGCCCATACAGACATTTGAGGGATCACAAGTCATTACGGCGGTTCATACTGGTAAATCCCCTGGTCCCGATGGACTTGCTTATGATTTTTATAAAATACTTCTCCATAACATTATCGTACCACTGACAAATTACTTTACTGCTGGGTTGACTCAAAAATGCTTCCCTGCTTCGTTTAATGAGGCCCATATTACAGTTTTATTAAAACCAGGAAAAGACCCGTTATGCCCCTCATCATACCGACCCATATCGCTGCTTAATTGCGACTTAAAAATCTTAACAAAGGTTTTGGCTGAACGGTTGAGCGTTCTGTTGCCCAGGCTGATATCTCCTCACCAAGCGGGCTTCGTTCGTGGATGGAAACCGAATGCGAATATTATTAAACTCCTTACGGCCATGAACATTTGCCAAACTCAAAATATTCCAGCCTTGGCTATAGCACTTGATTCAGAGAAAGCATTTGACCGCGTGGCCTGGCCCTATCTTTTCTCTGTCCTGCCAAAATTTGGTATTAGAGGCAAATTCCTTCACTATATCTCCCTCTTATATGATCAACCGATGTCACGGATCTTAGCAAATAATTGTCTTTCCGGGGCCGTCCAAATCCAGAGGGGAGTTCGTCAAGGGTGCCCCTTGTCCCCACTACTATATATTTTATCCATAGACCCACTGTTCCGGAAGATCGATGCCTGTAGAGGGATTAAAGACTTTGGGGGCTCAACCCAAATTTTTAAAATCGCTGCATTTGCAGATGATTTATTGGTTTTCCTTACGCAGCCAATACCCTTGCTTTCTGCAGTCTTGGATATTCTGAACCAATTTGGTCATTTCGTAAGCCTTCAGATCAACTTTGATAAATCTGAGGCCATAGACATTACGGGATGCCTACACGATAGTTGGCCTGGGATTTTCCAGCTTCGGTGGGTATCAGATACTCTGAGATACTTGGGCATTAAAATCTCGGTGCAAGTGAGCAAATTATATAAGGCCAATATTCAACCCCTACTGAATCATACATTGGCATCACTGAAATGGTGGACGCCCTTACCTTTATCATTATTAGGCCGCATACACCTCTTTAAGATGGTACTGTTACCCAAGTGGCTATATACCCTTCAGATGGCTCTTCTCTGGATCACAAAAAAAAGATCATAATATCTTCCGTCAAGCTCTTCGCTCCTTTTTATGGCGTGGAAAGCATGCCCGCTTAACTCTGGAGGTAGTGACCAGATCAGTAGAGAATGGGGGGGGGGGGGGGGGGGGTGCCCAGATTTAGCAGTGTACAATTCAGCATGCACTCTCCGACATATAAAAGATTGGATTTTTTCCACTTCCACATTTACCCCTTATAAGCACTTATTAGAACGGTGCGGGGTAACATCGCTCAACCCCTTATTGCAACGCGATACTCAGATGCTCCCTAACCACATTAAGACTCAAGACCTGCTGCGTACGTGTCGGAAAGCCTGGCGCATGTTCTGCAGGAAAGGACATGTGAAACATCGCCTAACTCACGATTACCGCTCATGACTTATTTCCTCCAGGCAGAGGGAAAGGAGCTTTCCACCGTTGGAGTCAAATGGGCCTCACCCTTATTTCTGACTTATATGATAGAGTAGCCGGGGATATATTCCCCTTTCATACCCTGCAACAAAGATTTGCGATACCTGACACAGACCAATTTGCATATCTACAGGTCACTCATTTTATACAGACCACACAACCACAGCTGCGGGAGACCCCAGGAGTTCGGAATATAAGGGACATTATACAAATGGGGAAAACCTACCATCTCTTATTACTGTAAGGAAGTGATGAACCTTGATGACTCACAAATTTTGGAATTGGCATAAACTAAGTGGGTATCCTGGGACCTTTTTTCATTGTCACTTACTGAATTTAAGAAATGTTTTAAAGAATTACCTGTGATATCAGAGAATGTTATATTGAGGGAAATTCAATACAAATTTATTTGGCACAGTTACATCACCCCTGTACGGGCTAAACAAATGAAAATTACGCAATCCGATCACTGCCCCAAATGTGCAAACGCGGCTAGCCACTATTTCTGGGACTGAGGGGTAATTTCTCAGTTTGGGAAATGGATCCGTTCCGCCTGCGCAACCTTTTTACACAAGGTTTTACCGCTTAACCCTAATCTTTGGCTGTTTGGCTTAGATGAACCGCACCGCCACTCTTTAACTCTATATGAGGGCTCATTTATCAAAAAAGCAGGTCTGGTGGGGAAACAGATAATTCTGTTGACATCCCACAGTCCCAGCTATGACCATTGGTTTCGAAAAATGCTGCGCCTCTGCTCCATGGAGCGTGCCCTCTCTACCAAGGCTACGCCAAAGGGATTTGTGGATACTCCCCTAATCTGGGCTGGCTTTGTTGCTTACCTTGCTCCTAGCGTCGGAGTCACAAGGGACCCTTGGTGCCCAGCGAGGGATGATGACCTCAGCGAAACGAGACCCTCTGAAGATGTGTGCCCATTGCCATCCTGGGAATTACAACTGAGATCCCCCACAGGACGTACCCAAGACCACCTACTGACTTTGCTTACCGGCTACAGTCATGAGAGGGGGGAGGGAGGGGAACGGGACAGCCACAAACAAAACCAAATGAATATGTAATTGTAGTTTGATGTTCAACTATTTCATTTGAATAAAAAGTTTCCAAAAAAATGTAATTTATAAATAAGGATGAACATTGAACAACTATATGTATATATATATTTTTTTTTACAATCTATTTACTTCTACAGGTTGTTCCCCACAACAAATGAGTGAAAACACTAAAGGAAAGTTTGTTTCTTGAGATTGGGCCCCCACCTGTTCACAGGTAGCTCGAGGCCCATAGGTGCACCTAACTCTTAGTGGTTCCCCAGAGGCACTCACAAGCTAAGCTGCACCTGACTTTCTCCAAGGTCACAAGGCAGCTCTTTATCTTTATTTAAAATGTTTTATTTGCTTAAGCAATATGCCCTAAGCGATGTAGATAAGACTTTCAGAAAATTACAATCCAAAACAGCACAAATTGCCAGATGGATCCAGTACCTAGGCCATCCCTTGGCCCACCTCTTAAAGGACATGCAAAAAAGCCCGTTTCAACAAACACGCTTTCAGTATCTTGTCCCCAAAGTTTTAGCATTTTAACAGGCATTTTATTTGCAATTTGAAAAGATGTGCTTTGTCAGTGCGTTTGTAATCCATTCACACGATTCCCCGAATGACTGCGTCCTGAGGGCCCTTAAACTACAAGTAAACAAATCAGTGCATATGTGTAAGCTCATGAAAAGCTCCTTTGACCCAACACTGGCTTGATCTACAGCATTCACCCGCACAACTTCGGTCCGGTGTTAGAAATCTGCTCTCCTCCCTCACGGGGTGGAGACTTCATGCATTCTTACCCAATGTGGGCAACGCTGGATCCGTACTCTCAATACTGCCATTCCCAGTGGCCTCAATATTAATGCTGAATGGTCAGCAATTTTCTGAATGATCATTTTTCAAATCTTCCTTTTGCCTCTGCTCATTACACACTCTTCTGTAATTTCCCACCCCACCATGGTTTAGTCCCTCTGCTCATTACCAGTTTTGTTTTCACAACAAACTTTACTTAAAGTTCCATTACAAGTTTTTGACATTTATTTATTTTTTTATTTTACAACTTTTTTATACCGACATTCGTGGGTACATCATATCGGTTTACAATGGAGTAAGAGAAAATACAGCGAACGGGAGGGGGGGAAGGCAGCAAAGGGGGGATAAAGAAAGCAAAGGCATAACGAAAGGATGGTTCAATAGGGGCAAATAAGAAGAAATATCAATATTATTAGGTGCATAATAGAAACAGAATATAAGTTAACACAAAGATAATATAAAATAATTGACGTAACAATCATGACATTGTGGGGAGAAATCTGCTGCTGTCCAGATGTCTCCTGTAGTTTCTCCAAATCAGGGTCAATAGGGCATTTAAGGCTTCCATGGCCATAACTGCAAGCAGGCCAAGGCAGCAAAGGATTCTGGGTGAGCCATAGTCTCCATGTTGATCTCAAACTCAGGCACACATATCATTTAAGAACATAAGAAAATGTCTTACTGTGTCAAACCAAGGGTCCATCAAGCCCAGCATCCTGTCTCCAGCAGTGGCCAATCCAGGCCATAAGAACCTGGCAAGAACCCAAAAACAAAGTCTATTCCATGTTATCGTTGCTAGTAATAGTTGTGGTTATTATCTAAGTCAACTTAATTAATAGCAGGTAATGGACTTCTCCTCCAAGAACTTATCCAATCCGTTTTTAAACACAGCTACACTAACTGCACTAACCACATCCTCTGGCAACAAATTCCAGAGTTTAATTGTGCGTTGAGTAAAAAAGAACTTTCTCCGATTAGTTTTAAATGTGCCCCATGCTAATTTCATGGAGTGCCCCCTAGTCTTTCTATTATCCGAAAGAGTAAATAACCGATTCACATCTACCCGTTCTAGACCTCTCATGATTTTAAACATCTCTATCATATCCCCCCTTAGCCGTCTCTTCTCCAAGCTGAAAAGTCCTAACCTCTTTAGTCTTTCCTCATAGGGGAGCTGTTCCATTCCCCTTATCATTTTGGTAGCCCTTCTCTGTACCTTCTCCATCGCAATTATATCTTTTTTGAGATGCGGTGACCAGAATTGTACACAATATTCAAGGTGCGGTCTCACCATGGAGCGATACAGAGGCATTATGATATTTTCCGTTTTATTCACCATTCCCTTCCTAATAATTCCCAACATTCTGTTTGCTTTTTTGACTGCCGCAGCACACTGAACCGATGATTTCAATGTGTTATCCACTATGACGCCTAGATCTCTTTCTTGGGTAGTAGCACCTAATATGGAACCCAACATTGTGTAACTATAGCATGGGTTATTTTTCCCTATATGCATCACTTGCACTTATCCACATTAAATTTCATCTGCCATTTGGATGCCCAATTTTCCAGTCTCACAAGGTCTTCCTGCAATTTATCACAATCTGCTTGTGATTTAACTACTCTGAACAATTTTGTGTCATCTGCAAATTTGATTATCTCACTCGTCGTATTTCTTTCCAGATCATTTATAATTATATTGAAAAGTAAGGGTCCCAATACAGATCTCTGAGGCACTCCACTTTCCACTCCCTTCCACTGAGAAAATTGTCCATTTAATCCTACTCTCTGTTTCCTGTCTTTTAGCCAGTTTGCAATCCACGAAAGGACATCGCCACCTATTCCATGACTTTTTACTTTTCCTAGAAGCCTCTCATGAGGAACTTTGTCAAACGCCTTCTGAAAATCCAAGTATACTATATCTACCGGTTCACCTTTATCCACATGTTTATTAACTCCTTCAAAAAAGTGAAGCAGATTTGTGAGGCAAGACTTGCCTTGGGTAAAGCCATGCTGACTTTGTTCCATTAAACCATGTCTTTTTATATGTTCTGTGATTTTGATGTTTAGAACACTTTCCACTATTTTTCCTGGCACTGAAATCAGGCTAACCGATTTGTAGTTTCCCGGATCGCCCCTGGAGCCCTTTTTAAATATTGGGGTTACATTAACCACCCTCCAGTCTTCAGGTACAATGGATGATTTTAATGATAGGTTACAAATTTTTACTAATAGGTCTGAAATTTCATTTTTTAGTTCCTTCAGAACTCTGGGGTGTATACTATCCCGTCCAGGTGATTTACTACTCTTCATTTTGTCAATCAGGCCTACCACATCTTCTAGGTTCACCGTGATTTGATTCAGTCCATCTGAATCATTACCCAAGAAAACCTTCTCCATTATGGGTACCTCCCCAACATCCTCTTCAGTAAACACCGAAGCAAAGAAATCATTTAATCTTTCCGCAATGGCCTTATCTTCTCTAAGTGCCCCTTTAACCCCTCGATCATCTAACAGTCCAACTGACTCCCTCACAGGCTTTCTGCTTCGGATATATTTAAAAATGTTTTTACTGTGAGTTTTTGCCTCTACAGCCAACTTCTTTTCAAATTCTCTCTTAGCCTGTCTTATCAATGTCTTACATTTAACTTGCCAATGTTTATGCTTTATCCTATTTTCTTCTGTTGGTTCCTTCTTCCAATTTTTGAATGAAGATCTTTTGGCTAAAATAGCTTCTTTCAACTCCCCTTTTAATCATGCCGGTAATCGTTTTGCCTTCTTTCCACCTTTCTTAATGTGTGGAATACATCTGGATTGTGCTTCTAGAATGGTATTTTTTAACGATGACCACGCCTCTTGGACATTTTTTACTTTTGTAGCTGCTCCTTTCAGTTATTTTCTAACAATTTTTCTCATTTTATCAAAGTTTCCCTTTTGAAAGTTTAGCACGAGAGCCTTGGATTTGCACACTGTTCCTCTTCCAGTCATTAAATCAAATTTGATCATATTATGATCCCTATTGCCAAGCGGCCCCACCACCATTACCTCTCACCAAGTCCTGTGCTCCACTGAGAATTAGATCTAAAATTGCTCCCTCTCTTGTCGGTTCCTGAACCAATTGCTCCATAAAGCTATCATTTATTCCATCCAGGAAACGTTATCTCTCTAGCGTGTCCCGATGATACATTTACCCAGTCAATATTGGGGTTATTGAAGTCTCCCATTATTACTGCACTACCAATTTGGTTAGCTTCCCTAATTTCTCTTAGCATTTCACTGTCCGTCTCACCATCTTGACCAGGTGGATGGTAGTATACCCCTATCACTATAGTCTTCCCCGACACACAAGGGATTTCTACCCATAAAGATTCAATTTTGTATTTAGTCTCATGCAGGATGTTTATCCTGTTGGACTCTATGCCATCCCGGACATAAAGCGCCACACCTCCTCCCGAGTGCTCCTCTCTGTCATTGCGATATAATTTGTACCCCGGTATAGCACTGTCCCATTGGTTATCCTCCTTCCACCATGTCTCTGAGATGCCAATTAAGTCTTTGTCATCATTCACTGCTATCCTAGCCTCCAAGTTATTCCACCCTGTTGATTGTAACTTTGCTCCGTGATGTTAAATGATTTGTTAAAGTTATACCCCCTTGTTCTGTGTAAACCGATCTGATATGGTTATGACCATGAAAGTCGATATAGAAAAGAGTTAAATAAATAAATAAATATACATTCTAATTCTCCCATCTTACTTCTTAGACTTCTGGCATTAGCATACAAACATTTCAAAGTTTGTTTTTTGTTTGTATTTTCATTCTGCTTTTTAATTGATAGGGATAAGTTAGAATTTTTTAGCTCAGGTGAGTTTTTAGTTACAGGCACTTGGACTATTTTTCTAATTATTGGAACCTCACTGTTGGGATGCCCTAATTCTAATGCATTAGTATCCTTTGAAGATACCTCTCTCCGAACCATGTGCTGCTGAGCGACTGTCGGCTTTCCCCTTTGTTCTAGTTTAAAAGCTGCTCTCTTTATATATATATATATATATATATATATACCTGCTCTCTCTCTATCTAACTAGATAAATGAAGCTTGACCGACGTGCCCACAAATGCGCAGTAGAGAGCAGCTCTACTGCGCATGTGCGGGCGAGCACGTCAGTCTTAGGCAGCGTCAAAAAAAACCAAAAAACATGGCGGCAGCGGTGGTAGCAGCGGCAGCGGGCAGCGGTAGCGGGCGGCAGCGGCGGCGGTAGCGGCAGCGGTGGTGGGCGGTGGCGGTAGCGGTAGCGGGCGGCGGCGGTAGCGGCAGCGGGGGCGGGCAGCGGCGGCGGTAGCGGGCGGCAGTGGCGGCGGTAGCGGGCAGCGGTGGCGGGCGGCGGCGGTAGCGGCAGCGGCCAGTAGCGAGGGAGGGAGGAGAGAGAGAGAGGGAGGGAGGGAGGGACGGACTAAGTGGGAGGGACGAAGAGAGAGAGTGGGAGGGAGTGACTGAGTGAGAGGGAGGGATTGAGTGAGGGGGAGGGACTGAGTGAGGGGGAGTGAGCGGGACTGAGGGAGAGGGAGGGAGGGAGTGGGACTGAGGGGGAGTGAGTGGGACTGAGGGAGAGGGAGGGAGGGAGTGGGACTGAGGGAGAGTGAGTGGGACTGAGTGTGAGTGAGAGGGAGAGAGGGGGAGGGAGTGAGTGAGACTGAGTGGGAGGGAGGGACTGAGTGAGAGGAGAGGGAGGCTGGGGAGGAGTGGGTGAGTGGGTGGGAGGGAGGTAGGGGAGAGAGAATGAGGGAGGTAGGGGAGAGAGAATGAGGGGGAGGTGAGAGACAGAGGGATGTAGCCCGTTTTAACGGGCTTAACAGCTTGTATATATATACCTGGACTTGACCAACATTACTCAAATAATGATTTTATTTATGAAATTGTAACCGAACTTTATTGGCACCTGTTAGAATGTAAGATATCCTACATTTACTTACCTTAGTCTATGTGCCTATTTGTAAACCATTGCGATGGTATATAACTTAGCGACGGTATAGAAAAGTTTTTAAATAAAATAAATAAATAAATCTCCTTTTTAAAGGTTAGCGCCAGCAGTCTGGTTCCACCCTGGTTAAGGTGGAGCCCATCCCTTCGGAAGAGACTTCCCCTTCCCCAAAAGGTTCCCCAGTTCCTTACAAAACTGAATCCCTCTTCCTTGCACCATCGTCTCATCCACGCATTGAGACTCCGGAGCTCTGCCTGCCTCTGGTGTCCTGCGCGTGGAACAGGGAGCATTTCAGAGAATGCCACCCTGGAGGTTCTGGATTTAAGCTTTCTACCTAAGAGCCTAAATTTGGCTTCCAGAACCTCTCTCCCACATTTTCCTATGTCGTTGGTGCCCACATGCACCACGACAGCCGGCTCCTCCCCAGCACTGTCTAAAATCCTATCTAGGTGATGTGTGAAGTCCGCCACCTTCGCACCAGGTAGGCATGTTACCAGGTGATCCTCACGCCCACCCGCCACCCAGCTATCTACATTCCTAATAATCGAATCACCAACTATGACGGCCGACCTAACCCTTCCCTCCTGGGCAGTAGGCCTTGGGGAGATATCCTCAGTGTGAAAGGACAATGCATCACCTGGAGAGCAGGTCCTTGCTACAGGATCCTTTCCTGCTACACCTGGTTGGTGCTCTCCCATCATGAGACCTTCTTCCTCCAAGGCAGCACCAGGGCTGCCAGTCTGAAGTTGGGACTTGACTACTATGTCCCTGAAGGTCTCATCTATATACCTCTCTGTCTGCCTCAGCTCCTCCAGGTCTGCCACTCTAGCCTCCAGAGATCGGACTCGTTCTCTGAGAGCCAGGAGCTCTTTGCATCGCATGCACATGTACAACTTCTCACCGGTGGGTAAAAAATCATACATGTGACACTCAATGCAAAAGACTAGGAAGCCCCCCTCTTGCTGTGGGCTGCTGCCTTCATCTCAATTTTGTTCAGTTCCTAGTTAAGTTTTAGGTTGCTATGGGAGTAGGAATGTGTCTAATGTCCTTTAAATGTATTAGTGAATTCACTATGTGTCTGGTAGTGGCCTACAAGGGTCTGATCGAATTCTCAATAAAGTTTTTGTTGATGTTTTGGGGGGTTTTTTTTGTGAAAGTGGCACCTGCCTATAAATTAAGGGGTGGGAGGGTTGGGAAATCCAAACAGTCTAACTTCAGTTAGTCAGCCAGAGTGACTCACTGCTCTCTTGATTAACAAATGTTGGTCCCTATTCAAACCCAATCACACTACCTCAACACCTTTCCAAGGTGAGTAACTGAGCTGAACTATTCAACTTTTTTACTTAGGTATACACTGCTCCTAGCTTATTTCTAGCTTCTGGCTACTTTTTGGGTTTGTTTTGGGTTTTTTTGTGGGGGTTTTTTTTCAATACAAACACTCAGTTCTTTAAAAGTCTGCAGAACACTCAGTTCTGCAGACTTTTAAAAATAAACACACTACCTACTGCTTACTAGCTACCTTATTGACTGACTATTTAAAAATACAGTCTAACTTGTTTATTCACTGCCTTTCTGACTATTAAAGGCACAAACACACAAACACACTAAATAATATTCCCAAATAGTTAACTTTGCCCCAATACTTTTAAAAAAGACAATGTCCGAAGCAAAGACTTACTGATTCCTTTCAGCCACCAGCAAGGTGATCCTCTCCTCTCAGTGCTCCCACTGATTAGCTATATCGTGCATTCCAAGCAGCAAGCAATATCCAGGAACATGGTTCCCTCGCACCTGGCCGCCTGGGCATTTTTCGTGAAGCTGGAAACGGGACGAGCAGAGCAATACTTTGCAGTAAAAAAGAGAGTGATGCTGGGCTGGGCAAGAGAGTCCATACCTCGACACGACACATGGAGGCCGTTAACCCATGACCTGCTGATGTCACTGTGGAGCATCATGCCCTCAGTAGCATCGGATGAGTTTGAGACTACACTCTTTTCAGGTTGTGCTTGCATTCTTCGGCGCCATGCACATTAGCAAATTCACTGTGCCATCACAGAAAGCATCTCAGATACGTGGCCTGCTGCAGGAGGATGTCAGCATCTTGAAAGTCACGCTGCGCTTGACATTGAGGCAAAGAATGACCAAGGAGCGCGCGGTCAAGTCATCGGTCTGGCGGCACTCTGACAGCCGTGACATCATACTTGGCTTTGCGCCTAAGAGTGAAGGGCCTATTCTTACTGCAGCAGGACAAATCCCCTCTAAGCAGGTACCAGTTTTCCGCAGTCTTCAAGAAAGCGCTGCAAAAAGCCGGCCTCCAGCGCGAATGTTTCGGCACTCGCTCATTCCGCATCGGAGCCTCATCTAGCAGTGACCGCCGGCCTGCTGCAGGTGGCCACACAGCAGATGGGCTGATGGAGGTCCAGGGAATTTGTGTCGTACATCAGGCATGATGATGGCTCCCCTCCGCTTGCGGCGGCCCGGGTACACCTCAAGACCTAAGTTTCATTTCACTTGCTGTTATGGCCGCGGCAAACCGCAACCGGGGCCGACCGTCATGGCCGCCGGCCACGGCGGACCGCAGCCGGGACCGGCAACTCACCCGCAATGTCGGGGGAACCCGGAGGGCCCTGCTGGTGCAGGGAGCTCCCTCAGATGTTCTTCTCACGGCCTCGGCCGCTGCCCGGTCCAGCCGTGGAGCCCAGCGGGGCTGAGATGACTCCTCCTCCTTCCTGGCTGCTTAGGGCTGCGCGCGGGGCTGAAGAATAGATTTAAAGGGGCCACGACAGGAAATGTCGTGGCTCCCTTCTGAGGCTGCTTCCTCCTTTTTCAGGTATTTAAGGCAAGGTCTGCCTCTCAGACCTTGCCTTGGTATTGAGGCTCAGTTCCTGGTTTCCTGTTTGGTGTTCTGGATCCGCTTCTCGTCCCGCTTCTGCTCTTCTCCCCGTTGGATTGATTCTTTGGCTCCTGACCTTTGGACTGGTGTTGGTGACTTCTCTGGCTTCGACGTGGACTGGCTCTGGACCCTTCTCCCTCTTGTTCCTGGATTGGCTTCGGACCATTCTCCCATCTGCTCCTGGATTGGCTCTCGACCTCTCTCCGGACTTCGACCCTTGGATTGGACTTTGACCATTCTCCAAACCTACTCCCCGACCTCTTACGACCTGCAGGAGGCGCCTGCATCCAGACCATCTTCATTCTTCAGGGAGTTTCCTAAGTCCCAGCGGCCGTGCCCCTACGGGCTCCTCCTGGGGGGGTCGCCAGCTTCCAGGGTGAAGTCTTCAGCTCCACCTCTCCAACCGGCCTTGCCCTCCGACAGTAGAGACCGAGAAGGGTTTACTCCCTTCACGGCAGTGCTGACTCTACTTCGGAACAGGGGTCCAATCTCCAGATCACAACACTTGCAGCTGCTGCCCGTCGTCGTTCTGCGTGGATTGCGGGGCCGTTCAATCATCGACCACGCGTGTAGAAGGGCTGCGAGAGGGAAATTCAGCCTCGACCTCAGATGACCGGACAAGGCTGGACTATCAAATGGCTGGGCCATAGGGGCATGCGTTAGCACCAGCTCTGGTCCATGCTGCAGTCAGAGAGAACTCGCTGCACACCACTGGACCTTCTCATCATACAGCTCAGCGGCCACGACCTGGGGAGCAGTGCTGGCCTCTCACTGCTGAACACGATTAGGGATGTCTTGAGCTGCATCATCGCAGCACGGCCATTTTCCAGAATATGCTGGTCAGAAATCATACCCCGGCGGGGGATGGTGGGAGAGATATCGTGCCAAATTCAACAGGCAGATAGCTAAGGCACTGCAGCGCCATGGCAGTCATCACCTGAGGCACGTGTGGGTAGATGCGCACTATGCAGAACTGTAAGCTCTGGATGACGTGCATTTATCTGACATAGGACACATCTGTTTCTGCAAGCCTTGCAGAGGGTTTTCACAGGCATAATACTGGGGCCGTAGCCATTTTGTATGGGGGGGGGGGGGGGACAACCCATCCTGTGGGGCAGAGGGTTTATTCACGGCCCGTACATGGCGGGATCCCGATGGCAGTGGCGACCGAATCCTGGAAGATTAATGTAACGAGATGAATGCTGCTTATAAGGCAGGGAGGCGCCGATAAAGATTAGAGGGGCCCAGGGGCCGCCTCTTGGCGATTGGCTGTCGAGGACTCATGTCGAGCACGGGGAGTGGGCCTTGACGATTTTCAACAGCCTGGCACATCTGCAAGGGGCCCCGGCAGGGCCTGCTGCTTGGTGGCTCAACAGGGTCCCTCCGACAGTGGTGATCAGCTGCTGGATAGGGGGGCTCGCCGGGAGAGTGACCCCCTTTAGATTTGGCTAGGGCAGTAGGGGGGGCAGAGTCATCAACACCACCCCTGCAGATAGCAATAGGACTCGGTGCCAAGTTTAGATTCCCCTATTAGGGTCATCTAGTAAACGTCTGTGGCCAATTTGCATCCCAGCCATGGCTGAGGCTTTTCTTTGTGTCTGTGTGTAACTGCAAGGTGGACAACCCGGCTGAGCAGGGGCGGGATAGAACCCAGGGTCTCGGGGCGGCCTGGTCATTACACTAGGAACCTATACAGCTAAATAGATCAGGCGTTCTGATTCAAATTCCAAACAACCTACGAACCAAAAATAGCCAGGCAGAAAAAGCTCTCTCTCAGAGCTGCAAAATAAGTCCTTGCATGAAATTATAACCAGGTCAATTTGCAAAAAATAAATAGATAAACCATACAATGGATAACTTATCCAGGTACGTTATCAGGGATGTTCAGCAGGATTAACACCCCCTCCACTGAATATCCTTGAATAAAATTATCCAGGCGTGCTGCTGATTCAGCAGAATATAAATGAATGTAAAGAAATGAATCCAGATAAAACTATTTGGATAACTTTGAAACCTAACCAATTATGCCTGAATAGGGCCGGGTAGGTATTAAAAGCTGTGCATTCATTTTAAATGAATGGCGTATTTGAACTGAAAAGACCATTTTCAGTTTGTTCCAAAAGGAATGAACCGAAAATGGCCTTGCATGAAAAACAAAAGTGTGTGGGTAATTTTGGTTCGTTTTAAAACAAATGGCCTTCTGTAACAGGTTCACTCTGTGAGTGTGCTAAGACAGAAGGCCAGTGTCCCCCAGGCAGCTCCCCTGGCGAGATTCACTTCCCCACACCCAAGGACCAGTATCCTGCCCGGCTCCCTTACCGACACAATCTGCTACACAAAACCGTTCACACCACATTCAGACACAACTGCAGGTGCCAGGATAGGCAGTGTTTTATTACTAATGCTAAGTTACGCTCTAGAAAGCTGATAACCAGATATGGCAAAGACAACAGTTGCACTAATATAGTACAAATACTTTTTCTTACAATTATTAGGAAGGCGGCTGAAAGTTTGGGATTCTCTCTGTCTGGCCCTCTGCCTTTCTTAGTTATACCCTTCTTGTCTGCACATCTGAAAATGTGTTTTGAAAAACACCATGCAATTTCCCAAAACACGGTGCGGAATGAGAACTCCCTCCCACATCTGTTTACTTCTCCTGTACAGTCACATGATGTGGGGGGGGGGACCTCCCCCAGCCCTTGCTGCTGACAACCAGGGTCTTCCAACCTCCCTCCCACCCAAGAAAACTGTGGGGTCTAGGCCTACATGGCTGGGCTGAGCCGAGGCCAGCCAAGGCCTCCCCAGGTCCCTCCAACCGGGAGGGGCTGGAGCGATGCCCACTTGCTCCCTCCTTGATCCTGTTCTTTTAAAAGTGGCATTGGCAGCCCTGAGACCAGCACCTGGGTGCGTGGGGAGAGGGCCTCAAGGAGGCCTGTTTCAATTTTGGCTTTGTTTCTTTTGCGGGAAAGGGTTGGTTTTGTTTAGGAAAATAAATCAAACCTACATAAACTTGAAATGAACCGAAAAACAGAAATAACAAACCAAAAACTCCCCTGAAATGAACAAACAAATTGAAACAAAATTCGATATCCCTATTAGGTTTCAGAGTTATTTGGGTTTGTGTTCCTGGACAGCTGTAACCTTAAGCAGCCGCACTCAAAAGAATATTGACAGTTAAGTGCCAACCTGTATTAAAAAAAAATAAAAAAACAGCACAATCCTGAACCCCCACTCCCGTGCAACAAAAGTCGGCCCTAGCCAGCCCATCCCCCTGCTTGATTCCCCCCAAATATGTTTAAATCATTGCAAGTCCATCCTCCTGAAAATCCTCCTTCCCCTCCAACCCTCCCCAAATTGGCAAAATTGAATTTAAACCAAAGGCACCTGCAGGAGCCATGTGGCACTGCTCTACTCTCATTAGCTCAACTTCCTGCAGTATTGGGATAAAGTCATCTGGTTGCCATGTTAGTCCCCTTGAATAAACAGAAATAAAAGTCAACCAAATATAAAGGTGTCAGCTCAGTCCTCCTGCCAGCAGATGGAGACAAAGAAAAAAAAAAAAGCATACTCCCTTTATTAAGACCGGGTGCTGCCTTCAGCTCTTCAGTGTTTTTGTCTCTCCAGCAGACATGTGGGCTGGTGCTTCAGCTAGACGTAGGCTGCTCCCAGGAAGGCTTCCGGTGGATTGTGGGCTGGTGCTTCAGCTAGACGTAGGCTGCTCCCAGGAAGGCTTCCGGTGGATTGTGGGCTGGTGCTTCAGCTAGACGTAGGCTGCTCCCAGGAAGGCTTCCGGTGGATTGTGGGCTGGTGCTTCAGCTAGACGTAGGCTGCTCCCAGGAAGGCTTCCGGTGGATTGTGGGCTGGTGCTTCAGCTAGACGTAGGCTGCTCCCAGGAAGGCTTCCGGTGGATTGTGGGCTGGTGCTTCAGCTAGACGTAGGCTGCTCCCAGGAAGGCTTCCGGTGGATTGTAGGCCATTCTGGGTGACAGTCCCGTGCGACTTATTTTTACCTTCCCACCCCGAAGGGTCAAGCACAGAGGGGTCCCCAGTGGCTTTGTTCCCCGTGGTGGCTCTGGCAGAAAGGCTCCTAGGGCAACTCTCTTCAGGCTGATTTCCCTGGTGTAGCAGGAGCCTATAAAGAAAAAGGTTTCACAGTACAGCCTCTTCCCCAGACTGCCTCCCACTCTCCTATGGTGCTGTGCCAGATTTGGACTCGGGGGGGTTGGAGGTGATCACCCTCCCCTCCCGTCCCCATCCCTCCCACTTTCTCCACAGGGAATAAAGAAAGAGAGGTAAGAGACGGCAGCGTGTGAGCAGGCGGGAGGCTGCAGGCTGGGGCAGGCTGGAAAACTAGGTGTGTTCCCCAGGTCGAGCCCTGGTACCTATGGTGGAAGGCATGGATCAGGGCCTAATCGCACCCCTTTTGGCAGGATTGGCAGCCATTTTACTGCTGCTTTGAGCCAAGAAAAATAAAGAAAAGTTAATTATATAAATGCGTCGAGCATGCCAGGCTCCTTCCCTCTTTCTTTTCTCTGACAGTTGAATAGAGGCTACGGATTTACCCTCAGGGTCTGTGGCGTTATTATTACATCAGGTGACCTCCATGCACATTAAGCATTCCTCTCTGCTCGGGAAGCGATCAAGGGAACAAAGAGCCTGCAGAATCCGCTCTCTTCCCCTCTACACAAACGAGGCTTCCGTTTGAGACCAAATTAGACTTAAGGTATGGAAGATAACTGCAGCCTGTTAGCAAAGAACAAACAAAAACAAAAAAACCCAGGCTGGCTCTGCTTGGGCAACACCCATGAACTATTCCTTCAGCATTTCCCAGCCATTATTCATGGTCCCAGAGGGAACAACATCAAGTTGGCCCTGCTATAACGCTCCTCTGGCTGGGACAGTCCTAGGGAAGTGGCAGGACGAGACAGCTGTACTCCTCAGAATTGGGGACAATGCCTCAGCGGGGAGGCTGTTCAGGAGATTGGAGCCGATGACCCTTAATTCCGGGACGTGACCTCCTTCAGCTCTAGGAGAATGAGAGACAATCTGTACGGGGATTTTACATTCCTGGGGGCCCGTAGGCCTCTCTCATTGAGTGTTTTCCACTACATCTAATAACTGGAGCTGGGATCGCCACGGTGTGCAGCGCCTGATTCCAGCCTTAAGGTGACAAAGACTACGAGGAATCTATATTCCCTTTCCCGTTGAGAGAAGGGTAGGGTATTAGATAACCAAGGAGAGGCAGCTGTCTTCATCTTTCTAGACCACAATCAGTGGAGGAAAGCAAAATGATCAGGGACCCCCACGATAGAAAGACTGAATCTACACTTAAACGGTCTTTTTTTCCAGCTCTAGTCTCCCTCCACAGGCTATTTCCATGGCTTCATGACTCAAGTCCTTCCGCATTGTGTACAACATCCCTCAGAGGAGGCCATGATGACCTTGCCCGCAGGTAACAATGTCCAGAGGAGGAGGCATTGAACCTTCCTTCAGAGAAAGCAACAGATCCCGGACAGATTCACAGCTGGTGAGTCTCGCATGGCAGAGGTAAGAGATGTTGGGAGCTCCTTTTGGCCAGACTCCCCACTTAGCTAGTTCAGGGCTAGGTCAAGATGGGGGATGGTCCCAGGAAACAAAACGGAAGCCGATCCAAAATCGCAGAGTAGCAACCAGGAAGCACAGATCAGATGAAATAGGGATGTGTTTATTAATAACTGGTGAAACAGCCCAACTCAGGCCGAGTTTCACTCATTTGAATGAGCTGCCTCAGGGGCTATAATATTTTAAAATAGACAACAAATAAATTAACATGAATAAATACATAAAAATGACTGACATAAATACATGAAATAAAATCATATTAACTTAAACATATACACACACACACACACACATATATATATATAAACATTTTTTGAATACTATTGAGAAGTATAAGTAATAAACAATAAAATAATTGTACACACAAAGGAACTATGAGAATACAAGCTATCTTGGGAAACGAGTGCATTGCAACATAAGGTAGTCTATTGTATGATCTGCAAATAACCAAGCATTGTTGTAAGTGTAGACGTGAAAACGTAAGCAGTAAAAATGTTTGCTCATGTTTACTGTTTCTCATGTTCATTGTTCACTGCACCTCATGTTCATTGCTCTCTCAGTTTTTCCTGTACCACGTGTTCACATGTTCATTGTATCCGCCCTCGGCGACAGTTAAGTTCTTTGTAAACCGGTGCGATATGTATACTATACGGGAACATCAGTATATAAAAGTTAAAAATAAATAAATAAATAAATAACAGAAAAACGGGTTTCTTATTACTGAGAAGGGGAGAGTATGTTATGTTCATCCAGGTATTCGGCGAGTAGCTTGTTGACTATTTTTTCCATAATTTTAGCAATCAGAGGCAAGTTGACTATCGGGCGGAAATTGGTTGGGTCTGCTGGAGACAAATTTGTTTTTTTTTAATAGGGGTTTTAGTATAGCAAGCTTTAGCTGGTCTGGCACTAGACCTTGAGCTAAAGAGCAATTTATGATGTCTGTGATTGGCTTTGAAATGGTATTTGGGATGTTGATGAGAAGGTTAAGCGGTATAGGGTCCGACGGATGTGACGCAGGTTTCAGTTTTTTGAGAATATTTTCTATCTCCAGAGAAGATGAGGATTCGAAAGCTTCAAAAATTGAGTTTTGTTGAGGCAAGGAAGAACACAATATTAGCGCCTTAACATAATTCATAACATTATCTCCAACAATGATTCCTCCTGGTTCAGCACTATCTCAAAACTGCACACCTCAACACAACCCGCAAACGAGCCATAACAATAGCGACCCTATGGAACTCCCTCCCCCCCATCTCAGAAATGAACCCTCATCACAAGTCTTTAAAAAACACATCTCAAAACATGGCTGTTCTTAAAAGCTTTCCCATCTGACACTTAACCTGCCCGAATGCATCTCTCCTCCCTCCTCTTACCTCCCTCCTTCCTATCCTCCCTCCCCCTGCCCACCCTCCCTTTTCTTCCTCCACTCAACCCTGATACCTAAACTATTTTATCATCAAGACATAATGTACATATGTTATATGCCATAATATTATTTTTTTTCCATATATTCCTGTTATAATTGTTATCATGTTATATTTGTTATCTTGTTATCATGTTATAATGTAAAATAGGGCAGAACTCGCCCTATCCGCCCAGTTACCTGTAAACCGATGTGATATCTCGATTGAATGTCGGTATATAAAATAAATAAATAAATAGATTACACGAACATATTCAATGTAATCTACGTTCAGTAAATAAATGACTTGCGCATTCCTACAATTCAACAAGCTCACCCAGTTGATGTAAGGGACAGAGCTATCTCCCTGGCTGGACCCATCTCCTGGAATTCTATGCTTGACACATTAAACCTCCTATTTATTTTTTTTATTTATTTATTTAACATTTTTCTATGACAAGCTTCATATCAGGCCAGTTTACATCAAACTTGGGGGTTAACTTAACAAAAAACCATATAACAAGAAGGCCGAAGCGCAGATACAAATAACAGGGGGAAGGAACTTGGAGGCTAGAGTAGCCAGGAAATAAAGGACAGAAAAAAACTGGAGAATGAACATGAATGAATATGCAATTACTGGGTTGGACATTTAGTCTATTGAGCTAAATGAAAGCACTGTTGCGATGCTATGTTTGAGGGAAGAAAATTGTTCAAGAAAGAGCTACAGACCTGCTATTTAAGCAAACTTTTAAAGAGCTAATCCTTTGCATTTGTAGTTATAGTACGACACAATCATGTTTTAAACCTCTTTTTGAAGGTGTCATTTTTATTTATTTAGGATTTTATTACCTTAATTTTATGTTTTTATTTTATTAAATTTCATTTTTTGTTTTAATTGTATTCTAAATATATATTTTATGCATGTTTGAATTGTAAACCACCTAGTTCAATACTTAGGAAATATATAAGTAATGCTAAATAAATGCAAACCACAAGAAAATACATTATAAAAATAACAATACATTATAAATCACAATAAAAGTAAATACTAAGATCCCTTATAACGGAATAGGCAACTCCAGTTCTCGAGAGCCAGAAACTGATCTGGTTTTTAGGATATCTACAATAAATATCTATCAGCAATTTGCAGTGCATGCAAATATTTTATGCATTTTCATTGTGCATATCCTGAAAACCAGGGCTAGTTCCAGCACTTGAAGATGTGCCCTATAATACAGAATCTAATACAGGGGTTGGCAACTCCAATCTTAAGAGTACTTCAGCCGTTCTGGTTTACAGGAACCCCCCCCCCCCCCATGAATCTGTGAGATATATTTGCATACCATGGAGATAGTGCATGAAAATCAGACCAGTTTCTGGCATTCTACAATCCCTGTTCTAATAGATCTTGATTTACATTTGGCTAAATAATCTAAAAACATAATATATAAAAGAAAAAAAGTGTCTCCTGTTACAACACATATTGCTAATCACACATCTAAACCACTAAAACAAGAAACTAGAAAAAAATGGCAAAATAGCCCAACTCTCAATTTTTTCCTAACCATCAAATAATTTGCCCTCTCCCCCATGTGTTTCCCAGTGGATCATAAGCATAGGAGCACAAAAAGAAAATGATTTTTTCTCGGGTGAACCAGCTTGCCCTTGCTGGGCAATACTTGCTAAGACGGTCTTAGTAACCTCGTTGTGCAAGTGGCATCTTCTGAAGCACTTTGCAGCCAGCTCTGTGCACAGGGTGCAGCTGGATTACACTGCACGACGCTTTTTTTTGCCAGGAGCAAGCACTGGCTGTGCATATTGCCTTCCGACCAGCCGGATTGTTTGCATTCGCCTTCCCCTTTCGGTCTTGGGAAAGTGAAGTGAGAGTGTCTTCCTCCTAACAGAAGCTATTTCTGAACTATTGGCCGCCGCAGGGCTAGCACTCCCCTCGCACCGCCTAATTTAGCAGCGCGCTAAATTCTCGCCTCTAAGCCTGCATTCAGGAACCGCCCCTCCCGTCGGCGCGTGTCACCAACACGCCATTGGAGCCTGCCTGTTATCGGCTGTCAGCCAATGGGAGCAGGGAGGGCGGGGCACTGAGATGGAATGTCCCCGGGAGTGGGCGGGGTCTAGCCTCAGTGGTCCCGCGCCTTTCCCGTTGCGTGGCTCTGACTCGCAGTAGCGGTAACAGCAGCGATGGCGACTTCCATTCGGCTCTACCGGCGCCTCATGCCCAGCCTCGCCTGGGTACCTGAAAGGTACAGTGCTGGGGAATCCGTGGGGGGCGAGGGACGGGACTCTCCTTTCCGGGAGTGCCCGCGCTGGAGGTTGGCAGGGGGCGGAAGTTCTGCTGCCCATGGCTTGCACGCGCTTCCTGTAGTATTTATTGCAGCCTGAGAGAGTCCACGTGGCATGCAGGGAAAGGTTAAATAAAACTCGGGGGGCCGGACTGACTTCGTGCACTTAGGGAGCCGACGCGCCCATCCTTAAGACTAAGCAAAAGACGAGGTTTGCCAGAAAACAGAAGTGAATCCTGCGAGGCGTTCCCGGGAGAGCAGAATCCGTATGCGCTGAGAAATTCAGGACCTTAAGAGTCCTTTCAGAAAGTCTCTTGGGCGTTAATTGGCCTTGATCCCTAGGTTCTTGCTGCAGAAGACTGATTGCCCCCTAGAGTAGTCTTCACATTGATTGATGTGCAGTCCATAAGAGGGAGAGCGCGAGTGGAGGTCCCTTCTGCTGCAGGTCTTCCCTGCGTGGTCCTGCCACATGTGCGCGTGCAAAGTTTGCAGCCTGGCGCACTGGGGACATCTCTGCCGTTCTCTTCTGTTGGAAGCACGCGTTTCCCTAATTGTTGGTTCCGGTCCCGAAACCCTGGTACTGGTGGAGAAGGGAATCTTTTACAGGGACTCATCCCCTGTCGTGGTGGATCTTAGGATTTTTCTGGG
The DNA here is from genome assembly GCF_901001135.1 of Rhinatrema bivittatum. Taxonomy (NCBI): domain Eukaryota; kingdom Metazoa; phylum Chordata; class Amphibia; order Gymnophiona; family Rhinatrematidae; genus Rhinatrema; species Rhinatrema bivittatum. The sequence continues at coordinate 477,344,312 of NC_042618.1, forward strand.
TTGTATGCACTATCAGAGGTACCGGCTCTGTGGTTTCTCTTTCTTTGGACTGCAATAAAGTTTGTCCCTGGGTGTGCTAAGTTGGCACGCATTCCTCCTGGAAATGATTTTGGGGTTGAAGGATTCTATCAGGACTTTGAGGCTTCCAGTGACATCATCACCAAACTCCATTCGGACTGATTGTGAACAGCAAGCAAGAGCGAGCATTGTGGCTCCAGTTGGTTTCTCATTTTAGGTTTCCATACAGTTTTCTTTTCTTTCAATAGTACTCCTGGGAGAATTCTGCGCACAGAAACTTAAAATTCTGCAAACTTTATATTGATCAGAATAACACAATTTATATGACAGTCTTTAAGTAATTATATTTTAAATTAATACAGAAAAAAGTTGTTCCTTAAAGATGCAGAATTTCCCTAGAAATTCACTGTAGGAGTGTCCCTTCCACTTGCTCTCCCTACTCCCCTGGACACTTTACCCTCTCAGGCCCCAACTCCTCCACCTGCCAGTATCCCCTCCACCTCTTGGCTCAACCCCTTCCACTCTATCACCAGCCCCAGAGTTTGACCCCGTTCTCAGTACTGCCCCTCACACATGCTCCCTCTCTCTAGTAGACATACAGGCTCCCTCACTCTCTCACACACACACACACATCCCCTCATACAGGGCCCTCTCTCTTGCATAAACACCCACACAAGCTCCCTTTCTCTTTCTCATTCACCCTCACACGGGCTCCCTATGTCTCTCACACACCCCCTTCACACAGGCTCTGTCTCACTCAAACACAATTCCTTCACAATCTCCTCATATAGGCTCCCTCTCTCTGAAACCCACAATCAAGGCATCCCCCCCCCCCCCCCTTCTTACCTCCCATGCTCTCTCACCTTCCCCCACATCACCTCCACTCTCTCACACCCATGCTCTCTCACCGGGACCTTCATCTTCGTCACAACATGCTGGGGTCTCTGCTATTTTCTGCACAGAATTTGGCAATTCTGGGCGGGCGGGGGAGGGGGGGAATTCCCCCTGGACTAGACTATTCATGGGAGAAATACATTTGTGACTGCTGTTGGATGGGATCGGTCAGTGTGAGCTGCGCAAGTATCCAAGTGGAGAAACGTCATGCAGACAGCTTTCCTGTGGATGAAAGCCTCTGTGCCCTGGTTTGATCCCTTGTCCCTGAGCTTGGGGACTTGTTATTGGAGCAGAGCTGACAGGATGGTGGTGGGCATACATCATGGCAGTGGTCCCTGACCCTCAGCGAGACTGCCTGCTCATTTATCTTTCTCTTAGGGCTATGACTTTTAGCTTTAATGATGGGTTGGACATGACTGGCCTTGGGTTCCACACTGATTCTAACATTATCCACTGTAAATGGGCACAAAAAACTGTATCTACCTCCTAGGGAGGGTTTATAATCCTGAATCATAGTAGTGCAGTTGTTATGGATAGGTCATGTCATCTTGAATTTGCTTTGGTGGGAGCTGATAAACAGGACAAGGGGTTTCCAAAGGGGCAGTAGTGTTTCTGCAGTAATCAGGTTTCTTATTCTAGAGTAAGATATGGGTCACTGCAGCACGGGCCCTGGCCAGTATATTCCCTCTGCAGCTGACGGTGCTCCGTGCTGGGCCGGGGCAGTGGGGTCCGGGCTCTGGGTTCAGTTTGTCTGCTCTTGGGATTGATTCTGCTGCTAGAGCAGGTCCTTCTGCTCCCAGGTTAATGGTCCTTTTGTGATTCTTCTCTCTGCTGGAGCAGCCTCTGGTCCTAGCGTCCCTGTGCAGGCCCTGGTAGGTGGCTCCCCATTTCTGACTGGGGCCGGTTGAAATGCAGCGTCGGAAGAAAGGGTCCCCTGGGGTGAGCGTCTCTTAGCTTCTCCCCATCCATCACCACCTCCTTCTTACCTGTTCCTTGTCAGCGTTGGTAAAGATTTTAAAACATGAAAGCAGAAGGGAATTTGCTGATGCTGTGCAGCGTGAGGGCATCAGGGTGGCATGGGATAGTGCAGCCTTCAGCCAGTCGGGCGAGCCGTGTCCCGTGGCCAGGCGGCACTAAGTGACTTCAGCCTGTCATTGGGGTCAAGCTGCAGCTGCAGTGGGGACGGGTCCTGAGGCTGCCATGAGGTCAGTGCGTGGCTCCTTTGTCCTGTGTGTGATGAGACTCGGGGTTTCTTTGGGAAGCTCGGCTCTTCCACAGGCAGGAAAGCTGTGGGGCAGCCCAGGTTGGTGCTGCCTGTAGTTCAGCAGCGCACTGATCCTGGGCTTGGCTCAGCCTTACATAACATAAGAACATAAGCTGCCATACTGGGTCAGACAAGGGTCCATCAAGCCCAGCATCCTGTTACCAACAGAGGCCAATCCAAGTCATAAATACCTGGCAAGTACCCAAACATTAAATAAATCTCAAATGACTATTGCTTATTAATTACCGTAATAGCTTATAGATTTTTCCTGTAGGAACTTATCCAAACTTTTTTTAAATCCAGTTTCCCTAGCGTGTAGCAGACGGACTCAGGCCAGTGGGTATAGTGTACTCCTGATAGCAGTTGGAGACGGATCAGATTTCAATCTGACGTCAGCTCCTAGTGCATATATCCCTGCAGGAAGTGCAGCTCTTCAGTATTTTCCATCTCCATAGCAGTTAGGGACTCTGCACACTCTCACAGCGTTAGAGCAAAATTTAACGGAGAAAAATCCAAAATAAGAAGAAAACTTACCTCATCAGCAAGCCCCGCTCTCCTGCGGTGATACGCTCGGGTCCCTCCCCCAGTTGAGAATTCCCGAGGTGATTTCCGTGGTCCCTCGAAGGTAAGCCTCGGTCCGGCGGCCGAATCGCGGCGAGGACCTAGCCCCCGATTCTCGGGCGCGGCTGAGAGGCAGCGGATGCAACCCCGGGCATGGCGGTGAAGGTATTTGCCCTCTTTCCCCCCGCAGCCGGAGACCTCCCGGAACGAAACCGGGAAGAGCCGAAGACAAGGTAAGGTATTTTATTTATTTATTTAGCATTTTTCTATACCGAACTTCATGGTTAAATACCATATCAGATCGGTTTACATCGAACGGGGATAGAGAAAACTTGTAACAGAAATGGAACAGTACAAAATAATCAGAAGAGAGCAGTAAGTTACATTAAACAAGGACTATAAACTTGGAGGCTTTACAGCTTAGAAGTAAGAAGAATAGAAGGCCCAAGAAGGGCAATAACTTAAACACAAAAGTTGTAATGGATTCAGATTAAACAGGAAACAATATTATCTGAGGAGTTAGGATAATCATAATAATAGGCAACAAAATAGTAGCATGGTTCCGTAGCTCGTGAATAGGTTGTTTGTCTATTGTGAGTCTGAAGGATCCGAGAAGGCTTGTTGGAACAGCCAAGTCTTAAGTTTTTTTTTTGAATGTTAGTAGGCATGGTTCTAGCCTGAGGTCTGCGGGGAGGCTATTCCAGATGTTTGGACCTGCAAAAGAAAAAGCTCGGACCCTAGTCGAGACGAGGCGAATAGCTTTGGTTGGAGGGGATTGTAGCGTTCCTTTATGGATTTCTCTAATTGGTCTGATGGAAGTATGGAGTTTGAGAGGGAATTCAAGGTCAAGATGAAAATAGTTATGGATGGACTTATGTATCAGGGTGAGAGATTTGTGAAAGATTCTGTGGTAGATTGGTAACCAGTGTAGGTTTCGGAGAGTGGGAGTAATATGTTCTCTTCGGTTGGTGTTGGTTAAAATTCTGGCCGCAGCATTTTGAATCATTTGAAGTGGTTTGATGGATGAGTTGGGAAGGCCAGTGAGAAGAGCACTGCAGTAATCTATTTTTGCAAATATTAAGGATTGGAGAACAGTCCTAAAGTCGTGTAAATAAAGGAGGGGTTTGAGTCTTTTCAACACCTGTAGCCTGTGGAAGCAATCTTTGGTAGTCGTATTGATCATGGTCTTTAAGTTAAGGCGGTTGTCAAGGATTACTCCCAGATCTCTTACTTGAGTGAGGGTGAGATGATAACTGTGGTGTGTTTGTGGAGGGTGGTTGTCTGGGTTGGAGGTAGAAATCTTGTTTAAAGTCTCCGGTCTCCGAAGCTCGAAGAGTCGCACAGGTCGCTGGCCGGGACTAGTGCCACTGGGTTGATCGGCCCTAGCAGGGCTAGACCCCGGTTAGATCCAAGGGTCCTCCCACGTAGAGACCCTCCGAGGTGGTCACCATATTGCCCATGTGGTCGCTGTCGCCATTTTGGCCTGTTCGCCGCCGTCTCGATCCGTGCACAACATTCCTTGTGCGCACAACTTACAGGCTCGAGTCCCGTACGCACAGGTTACGCGCACACCTCACGTTTACTGGGCCGGGCGCATAACTGCGACTTGTGCGCACACCAGCACGCACATCCCAGGCGCACATCTATCCACGCGCATATATTCGACACACCGGAGCGCATAATAGATTCTACGCGCCTATATCCATGGCACCGCCGTAAAAGGAAATCAAGGTTCAGAGCCTCTGCCCAGCACAGCACGAAGAGGCCGACGCCCTGTGTATCCAGTGCGAGGAGGCCCTGGGGGGATCAAGCCCAGGGCCAGTCCCATCTGGGCCTGAGTGATAGCTCCTCATTAAGTACTCCGGACCTAGCAATTCACAGCGGGACACCCCCCCCCTCAAAAGGGGCCCCCCCAGGGACACAGCGCCCCCTAGCTTGGACCCAGCGTCTATCTCCTGGGTGGAATTTTTCAAAGGCCTGCACACCTTCGTTCACATGCAGACGGAGCCTCCGACATCATGGCCACAACCTTCACCAGAGGACCTCTACGCTCCGGGCCCCTCTAGGCTCAGGGAAGTGAATCCACCACCCGGAAGTCCCACATACGGGGGGACACGGACATCTCGGAGGAGGAATCAGAGCCCCTGGAGGAGGGGGAACTCCCCCCCCAGGACAGAGCCTCACCGGACCATGAGACGATTCTTCACCAAGGACGAGCTCCCAGACCTGGTCACCCGCAGCCTGAAGGAGCTTGCTATCCCGGGCACAAGTGCCTCGGGGGAGCCCAAGACAAATTCCCTGCTTGAGGGACTCCACCAGACCTCCCACCATTTCCCTCTGTTACAAGCCATCCAGCAGCTAATTGACCTGGAATGGAGTGCTCCAGAGTCTTCATTCAAAGGGGGATGGGCTATGGCAGCCATGTATCCTCTGGACCTGGCAGCCAAAGACCTTCTGTCATGCCGAAAAGTGGATGCCATGGTCTGCACGGTCTTGAAGCGCACTACTATCCCAGTGGAGGGAGGCGCAGCACTCAAGGATGCTCAAGACAGACATCTGGAATCCATCCTTAAACGGTCCTTTGACGTTGCCGCAATGTCCCTACAAATAGCAGCCTGCTGCACCGTGGTGACACGTGCCTGCCTGTCACAGACCAGGAGCAACACCCCTGGGGAAGCCATGGAGCCAGCAGTATCATTCCTCGCGGATGCTGCTTCCGACCTGGTGCGCACCGCAGCTAGAGGAGTGTCATCAGCCGTGGCAGCCAGGAGGTAACTCTGGCTCCGAAGTTGGTCAGCCGACGCATCTTCCAAAATGCGTCTCACAAGGATGCCCTTCAAGGGATCCCTCCTGTTCGGCAGCGAACTAGAGAAACTGGCCAACAAATGGGGCGAGCCCCCACTGCCGCGGCTACCGGAGGACAGGAATAAGAGAACCCAGCGACCCTTCCCCCGATCCTCCAGGGGCAGAAGATCACAGTGCTTCAATCCATACAGAAACACTTATCAAGCGCCTCGTCCCACAGGGAGGAACCAGTCCTTTCGGAACAGAAACAACAAAAGGGGAACCAGCTCGGGTCCAGGCCCCAGCCGACCCATCCAAAGGAAGAAGCCATAGGGGGCAGACTTGCCCTATTCTACCAGAGATGGGTCGAGAGAACTTCGGACAAGTGGATTCTAACTATCATTCGAGAGGGGTATTACCTGGATTTCCTCCGAACCCCTCCGGACAAGTTTGTGGAATCCCCCTGCCATGACCCCTACAAGAGGGTGGCAGTGGAGGCTACACTGAACAGATTACTGGCCCTAGAGGCCATAACCCCAGTACCTCCACAGCAAATAAATACTGGACATTATTCCAATTATTTTATCGTCCCCAAGAAAGAAGGTAATTTCAGGCCCATCCTGGACCTAAAGTCTGCCAACCGTCACCTGCGGATTCCCTGCTTCCGCATGGAAACCCCACGCTGCCTAATAAGGGCGATAGAACCGGGAGAGTTTCTCACATCCCTGGATCTGTCGGAAGCCTTCCTACACATTCCGATCCATCAAGATCATCAGTGCTTCCTACGCTTCAAAATCCTGGACCATCACTTACCAGTACAACCATCCAAGTTCTATCCCTTATTCAGGGATTCTGAATAAAACGGGAAAGCTGCACATGTGGAAACCTCAGTTAACTACGGTTATAAATACCAGGCCAGTTGCTGAGGGGGACAAGATGGCGGCAGCGTAAGATAGATCGGAGGAACTCTCTCTCTCTCTCTCTCTCTCTCCTCTCCTCTCTTCTATCCTCTCTCTCTCCTCTCTCCTTCTCTCTCTCTCTCTCTCTTCCTCTCTCTCTCTCTCTTCTCTCTCTCCTCTCCTCTCTCTCTCCTCTCTCTCTCTCTCCTCGGAAAATTTCCTGTAAGATGCCTGCCAAAAAAAAGGGTAAAGTGCGCTTATACCCTTCCAAAGCCGCTATGCCCTCAACCCAGAGACTGATAACGGCTTACCGGTCTACTCCGAATCTAGAAAAGAAGGGTTAATTCCCTGCTGTGATTAACCGCGAGGGAATCACCAGGGGAGGTGACCTTAAGCCCTCCGTACCTTCAACCTCCTCAGGCCCCGGGATTGTCTGGCTCCTCTCCCTCGCCCGGGGCGCCGAAAGATGACGTCGGTCGTGCGACTCCGGATGGTGGGGGCCAGAGAGAAGATTATTTGCCTGGTTCAAGCGGAGTGTCGCGGCGCCCGGAGGATCTGAATGGCGCCGGAGCAGGGGCGTGTTTCCTGTCCTCGACGCCGAACGGTGAATCCGGGCAGCTGGATGGGAGCCGTGAGAATGTCTGGGACAGCAGCGGAGGGAAAAGACTTAGCCCATGCAGAAGACATGGGTGAGTCTCTCCATATTCCATCTAGGCCTGAGGTGGTAACGCTTGGAGCGTTATGGGATTTAATGGTCGGTTTAGGCCAATGCCACAAGGAACAAGGGGCAGAATTGAAGCCTTTGACGAAAAAAGTCGAAACGCTGGAGGAAAAAGTGGAGAAACAACCTATTGAATTGAAAGAACAAATTGGAAAAGTGGAATCTTCAATGGCTAAAAACTCTGACTGTGCAATACAACTTATAAAGGATTTCAATTATATGAATAGGAGGACAGAACAACTAGAAAATTTATAATAAGATTAAACTTACGAATGTTAAACTTTTCCTAAGGTTTTAGGACAGGACCTCCTTACAACTTTGAAAAAGTATATGTTAGAAATTCTAAAGTTTGAAGAACAAAAAATTCCTGTAGTAAACAGGTTGAATTTTTTTACCTTATTAATAAATTCAAGGAATAATCAAATTTCAGTCAGGGGCTTTAGAAAATTTAACGCAATTTTTTTTTTAGAAAGCTCAGCAGAAGAAGTTTACGAACGAGGGAACCCTGCTGGTAACTTTTTTTCAATGAGGCTCATTGAGCCTAATAATGCCGAGATATTTTTTAAAATACCTCGGCTAGTTTCCTTCTCTCGGCAAGTCAGGATTTATCCTGACTTTACTCTTGTTACACCAGGAGAGACGTCGTGAATTGCCTAATGCTAAAGCCACAAGTAATATCTCTAGGCTATACTTTCCTATTGAGATATCCATGTAAATGTGTGGTCAGATCGCAGGATGAATCATTCATTTTGTTTTCATTCAGAGCAATTAAAATCCTTCATAAATGCTAGGAATGTAACTACCACCCCACCCTTAGTTAGAATCTAGTCCCTGAAAGTACTTAGTGAGTTAAGGTTTGGGATACGCAGCTTGTTTCTTATACTAATTGTTCTTTGTAACTCCCATTGAATTTCTTTGTTTTCCCCCTCTTGTTCTGTATTACCTTTTACTGTGGGGGAACATGGAACATATTTACTACAAGAAAACGTAATGTAAAATCTTTGTGTTGCTTTTTGATACTGCCTTTTTCTTTCTATTGTTAAGATACATATCACGCGTATCTCTGTTCTTTCTGGAAGTAAGAATGATTACTTAAATGTAGATGAAATGGATAAAAATAAAATTAAAAAAAATAAATAAATACCGGGCAGGTCAAAATTCATAAAATGTTAGCATTTAAAACTTTGGAAAAGCCACGGTGGCAGACGGCAGAAGGGTTTTTGTGGAGGTGGGGGGAGAGTTTCATACTACGAGTATCAAAAATCACCCAGCTACAAGGTTCTTGAGACTTTTGCCACCTTTGACATAAGAATCGTTGGAGCCTCATTAAAAGATCTTAAGAGGAGAAGGGGCGAAGGCAGTCGGGCGGCAAGCAGTGCAGAGCTTCTGACATTGCCTTTCATCCTCGTCTCCGTGTCTTCCTCTGAGGATGACGTGGTCTTCGGGCTTGCACTGTCTTTGACCCCAGTCCTAGAGGTGACGGGCTCAGTGCCCCTGGGTCCTCAGTCCTAGACATGTTGGACTGTGTTCCCAGTGGGATTAGGGCCTGGCTATAGGGGTTTTCAGGACATTTGATTCAGAGGCACCTTTAGCTCTGCACTGCAAGCCGTGGCAACCCGCAAAGCTGTGTATACCCTGTTGTATGGACTTAGGATGGGCGCCAGGCCTTGAGCAGGCGTTGCCTGCGTTGTGGGTGGCAAGTAGTACAGATCAGTAGCGCATCCTGGACTCTCCCTTTGGGATACCTCAAGTCCTCAGGAGCAGCGTGAGCTGAAAGAGGGCACAACTCCTGCTCCTCTGAAAGAAGAATTTGTATGAATGTTGTACTGACACAGGAGGCTGGGGCAGAAGTGGTACTTGAGAGATGCAGTGAGGTCAGCTGACGGTGAAACAGACCTGACCGGAATGGGGAAGAGCATCTTCAGCTGCAGTCAGTTGATGCTCATTCGGTTCACCTTTTCTCTGTTGTCTTAATTCAGTCTTCTCCAGGCAAAGTGACTGATTGCTGTAAAGGTGGCCATTGATGTGGGATAACCGTCATATCGATTGTGCCTACGTGTATGAGAACGAGAAAGAAGTTGGGGGCATGAATCCATGCGAAGATCAAGAAGGGGTGGTGAAACGAGAGGACCTCTTCATAGTCAGTAAGGTATGGACCAGGAGGCCCTCTTCACACTGGGAGTAGGTGGATAAGAGAGTTTGTGTGGCTTTCTGACTGTTAATATCCTTTTTCCCTTCCAGCTGTGTCTACATTTCACAGAAAAGTCACTGGTGAAGGTTGGATGCCAGAAGACCCTCGATGCTCTGAAACTGGACTATCTGGACCTTTATCTCATTCACTGGCCTCTCGGATTTCAGGTACTGTGAGCGACTGTGCGGATGTTCATTTTCTCCAGCTGAGGAAGGGAATCTACCACTCGAAGAGATTAATAAACATCACCGGGACAGAGGTGGGGTGGAGTGGAGAGGGCGCCAGTGGAAGAGGGGAGAGTGGCTCAGGATTAGGGGGGAAGTTTGTACCTTTGTGATTGTGAGACATTACATGGGTAGACACACTTTTGTTTTTCTAGGGTTTCCAGGGAAGGATAAACTGCCACCAGAGACCCTAGGAGGAGCCTTCGTTGCTGCAGATAAACTGAATTGTATTTATGTTTGAAGATTGTCCTTGCCCCTCCCTCATCCCATTTAACTTGTCTTAGCCTCTGTTTACTTCCAGTTTTAGAGCTGTCCCAGACCCAGGGCTTCTCTTATCAGTGCAGTCCCCAGGCTGCTCCTGGGCCAGTGCACAGCCCTTCAGTTCCAGCTGCTGGGAGCATCAGCCAGAGAGCACCTCCTAGGCTGTGTCTGCAAGCTCTGCTGCCTGTGTCTGCTGCTGGCACGTGCTGGGCTGTTCTGATTGCTGCAGGAACAGAGATGGGAGGGTGTAATTAGTATTCAATCAAAAACACCAAGCAAAGGTTTCCTCAATATGCTGCCCTCGGTGGCAGAAGAGCCAGCCAACAAAGTTAACAAAAGGGCTTTTAAAAGTATTTACTTAACCAACTCTATTTAAAAAAAAAAAACAAGGAAAAAGGCAGAATACATTCTTATAGTAGAAAGTGATGTTCAAGCACATTTAGATTTGGGATTGCATATTAACAGGGTGGGCTGTTGGGGTGGACGAGGAATGACCTGTCTTGTCTGCATGCCGCACTTCTGCTGTGTCTGGTTTTGGCAATGGCTGCCTGGGGATGGAGGTCTGTCTCCAGCGAGGTCACTGGCAGTTTGTGCATCTTCTTTGCTTTGTAGGCTGGAGAGAATTTATTCCCGGTGGATGACCAAGGACATATACGTCCGAGTGCCGCAAAGCTTGAAGACACCTGGCAGGTAAGGGGCAGATATGGCGGAAGGTTTTGTGGTTTGCCTGGTAGTGAGATGCAGAAGACCTGGATGTAGTGCTGTGGCACTTAAGAGGTCCCTCAGTAACGGAGAAAGCCCAACCTGTCCTGGAAATCTAAGACCAGTCAGTGCTGCTGCTTTGTTTGCCTCTTAGGCCATGGAAGAGCTGGTGGACGCTGGCTTGGTGAAAGCAATTGGAATATCCAACTTCAACCGCAGCCAGATTGAGAGGATCCTGAACATCCCACAGCTGAAGTACAAACCGGCAAACAACCAGGTAAAAGCTGTGGGAGGCTTGCAGACTTCTAGGTGCAACGTGTTTCTGAAGCTTTTTGGTCAGGTAGGGGAAGAGGTGGACGCATCGGGCATGGATGATGATGGTGTGGCCATCTTTTGTGCTGGACGCTTTTTTTTTTTTTTTCACTGTCTGTACTTTTGTCTATTTTTGATGCATTGATGTAGTTAAGTTTTGCTTCATTTTGTCTGCCATGTTCACTGCTTCATGTGGGCTGTTGCTCAGGAAAGTGGTATAGAAGAGAGAAGATTTTATTTTTTCTCTGAAATGTCAGGCTTCTCTGTATTAATGGAGGAGGTTTCTAAGATTGGATTGTAGCCTTAATGAAAGATGTCTCTTCCTGATTTCAAAGGCACATGCGAAGGCATTGAACAGGGCCAGATTTTAGGCCCCAGGCGGGTTCCTACAGTGCCAGATTCAGAAGATGCCCAAAAACTGGGGGACAACCCCCGGCTGATTTCAGAGGAACATCCTCCTAACCAGAGGTCGCTCACCTATGAGCACAGAATTTTAAATCCAGCCCTGGGGTTGAATTAGCACAAGCTTGAAACTTGGGAGCCATAGCGCTGATCATCAAGACTTCATGCATTTCTTATGCATTCAAAATTGTTATCCTAAATACAAAAAAAAAATGTGTAAAGTGAGTTTAGACAAGGTAGTGTCATCTTATTTATTTATTTTTAATTTTGATATACCGACATTCTTGTATAATATACAAATCATACCGGTTTACATTAAAACAGGAGATGCATCTTCCTCAAGTTTTCAGTCCTGAGATAGTTATTTGGCTTGGAAGACATACAGCATCAGTCCTGGTAGCTGGAATCATTGGATGGACCAAAAAAATTCCTTTAAAAAGATTTAAACATATATACTCTGAAAGAAGTGTGTATATGTGTGTGTGTGTGTGTATATATGTATGTATGTATATCTTTTTTTTGTTGTTGTTTTTATCTCTATCACTTTCCTCTTCATCCAGTCAGACCAGTCTAGATGGAGACAGAAAAGAGTTGCTGGTGCCACGCCTTCTGTATGTCCGTGCTGACCATAGCTTGCCAGTTATAGTGAAGTTGCTCACCTGTAACAGGTGTTTTCCCATGGACAGTGGGTCACGCCTGCTGTATGTCCGTGCTGACCATAGCTTGCCAGTTATAAGTGAAGCTGCTCACCTGTAACAGGTGTTTTCCCATGGACAGTGGGTCACGCCTGCTGTATGTCCGTGCTGACCATAGCTTGCCAGTTATAGTGAAGCTGCTCACCTGTAACAGGTGTTTTCCCATGGACAGTGGGACACGCCTGCTGTATGTCCGTGCTGACCATAGCTTGCCAGTTATAGTGAAGCTGCTCACCTGTAACAGGTGTTTTCCCATGGACAGTGGGACACGCCTGCTGTATGTCCGTGCTGACCATAGCTTGCCAGTTATAGTGAAGTTGCTCACCTGTAACAGGTGTTTTCCATGGACAGTGGGACAATCGGATCGTACTAATGAGATACGTCCTCTGATGCTGTTGAGTCGGGCCTGATCTGTAGCTGAATCTTTTCAGGATTTTCTGCACATGTGCATTAGGGTTGGCGTGAAGAGCCGTTGCGTGAGCCTCACTCTTTCCCTCCGTCACTTGAATAGCTTGAGAGCAACAACAAGAACAGTCCATAACAGCTTAACTAGAAGGAGGGTGGCAGGAACATGTAACAGATTGTCCCACTTGTCCACGGAAAACACCTGTTACAGGTGTGTTTGCTTTTTCCGTGGACGAGCGGGACAGCAGTCACACTAATGGGACTCCTAGCTGAAGGGAGAATGAAGCAGCCGCTCCGTTAAAGCAGGAAGACTGCGGGTGAGAGAGAGGGGCAGACGACAGGACAGAGTCTGCAGGACATCAGAGGTAGAATCGCTATCAAGGGCGCAGTGCTGGTGGGTAAAAGTGTGGACAGAGGACCACGCAGCAGCCTTACAGATGTCAAGGAAGGCAGCAGGAGTAGCCCAAGCACGGATTTCATGTGCCGTGTCTCGGCGAGGAGAACAGGCGGCATGGGAAGAGGAACAAACAGATTCAGGAAGTGAGCCAGCAAGCAATGATGTGGTTTAGCACTGAGAACCAACTCTGTTAGCATCATTAAGCCACAAAGAGTTGAGAATATTGACAAGTGGCTTGGGTATTTATTTAAAAGCTGTTATGGACCGGTATTCGTGTGAACATCACTTCGGTTTACATGGAACTTGAAACAGTAGTACATTGAACAGGGTGCAATAAACTGGAAGGGAGGGGATCAACCAAGTCAGATAGGAACATTGCAGATATAACTTGATAATAAGTTGATGATTGCACAGGGGCATTAACTCGGAAAGTTTGCATGGCATATTACAAATAAACTTGCTGATAGAGGTAGAGGTTCAAGAGCATAAGGGGGTGGGAGGGAGGGACGAGGGTATGGTGCGTACACAGTCCAAAGTGTGCAAGGCCAGCAGGCTTCCGTATCTGCACGTGGAGATGGAAGGAAGGTGGGAAGTGTAATTGACTGGTGCATGTGAAAATGAGACCACCTTGGCAAGAAACTTGGGGGTGGGTGCAAAGAACCGTCTTATCAGGAAAGAACTGAGTGTACACAGGGTATACAGCCAGAACATGAGTTCCCTGTACGTACCAGGATCAGTCCAGGACACCTGGGTTGTGACTCCACACCAGTAGATGGAGACAGAGCAAAATCTGTCTGTCTTGGCTACATATAGCCACGAGCCTCACACAGCCCCTCAGTCTTACTCTGTCTCCAGCAGATGGTGCAGGTGCAGTCACAGCCTCTGGCTAGGCCTGGTAGTTAGGCTTAGGTTTTCTTTGGTTTTTCTTGTAAGTTTAAAAAAAAAAAAAAAAAAAAAGGAAGTTAGATTTGGCTGTTTGGAGAACAGCAGCCGGAGATCCTCCAGCTGTCCCTGCCTCCCAGGGGGGTCGGAAGGTTCTGAGGGGACCACCCCCCCCCCCCCCCGGTTGAGGCCGCTGCTAGGGTCGAGGACCCGGCTATTCCAGTAGCAGCGTTGGGGGTGACAACCGTGGAGCCCGGTTCACTCACCCCCGCAGGAGCTCAGGCCCTCAGGACTGAGGACAGCACCAAGTTGTTGTTCGGCAAGGAGTTGGATGATCTGATGTTGTCCCTCGGGGAAAATGGGGCTTTTAAGCTACCTGAAGATAGGTTTCGGACTCGTTCTTCTTTTTCTAGTAAGTCTAGGTTCCGGGGGAACAGGAAATCTCGGCCCCAGCGGTCCTCTGGTCCTTCCTACCGTGCGGGTTCCTCTCGGTCCTCTTCCTGGTTGCAGTCCTTTCAGGGGAAACGGTTCGGTAGGCAAGGGGGGGGTTCGGGGTCCAAGCCATCCCAATGAAAGGCGGCCGGTCCATACCTCGCAGCAGCTCCAGTCGCTCGTCCCAAACGTAGGAGCTCGGCTGGAATTGTTTTACGAGGAATGGGCCAAAATAACATCGGACCAGTGGGTCCTCAGCATAAGAGGAGGCTACGCGTTAGATTTTGCAAGAACGCCCACAGACAAGTTCCTGGTGTCCCCCTGCAAGTGTCCACGGAAGTGCGAAGCCGTGGAGGGTAATCTGCGGCGCCTGGAATGCTTGGGGGCAATACTTCCCGTACCTCCCGGCCAACGAGGCAAGGGCCGTTACTCCATTTATTTCATCGTACCAAAGAAGGACGGCACAGCACGGCCAATCTTGGACCTAAAAGGGGTAAACAGATGTCTTCACATTCCCCATTTCAAAATAGAGACGATTCGGTCCGTAATAGCCTCGGTCCGTCCGGGCGAGTTCCTAGCGTCCCTGGACCTCACGGAAGCGTACCTCCATATCGGCATTCAACCGTTTTATCAACGGTTCCTCAGGTTTTGCATTCTGGGCAGGCACTACCAATTCAGGGCCCTTCCCTTCGGTCTCGCCACGGCTCCCCGCATATTCACGAAGGTAATGGTAGTGATGGCGGCTCAACTCCGGGAGGGGTTTCTGGTGCACCCCTACTTAGACGATTGGCTGATTCGGGCCAAGTCCGAGAGTCGATGTCGGCAAACGATAGACAGGGTCCTCCATCTGTTGCGCTTCCTGGGCTGGGTGGTCAATCTCAACAAGTCATCTGGTCCCCACCCAGTCTTTGGAGTACCTGGGCGCCTGGTTCGACACCAAGCAGGGCAAGGTGTTTCTTTCCAGGGAGCGGGTTTGCAAGCTGCAGAGTCAAGTGCGCCGATTGTTGTCACTTCGGCTCCCACTGGTTTGCGATTATCTGACTGTTTTGGGCTCTATGGCCTCAACGCTGGCTTTGGTGGCCCTGGGGCTTTTGCCCATCTGCGTCCGTTGCAAACAGCATTACTTTCCTGTTGGAAGCTAGTGTCGGAGGAGTTCCATCTACCACTGCCACTCACGGCCTCAGCGAGAGTCAGTCTGCAGTGGTGGCTGGAAGTGGACCACTTAACATGTGGAGTGTCTCTGCTCGTGCCCGACTGGACGGTGGTCACTACGGATGCCAGTCTCTCCGGATGGGGAGCGGTTTGCCTGGGCAGGTCAGTGCAAGGCCAGTGGTCCTTGGCTCAATCTCAGTGGAATATCAATCGCCTGGAAACCAGGGCGATAAGCCTGGCGCTGCGCTCTTTTCTTCCCCAATGAGATCAGGCCACCCACTCCTCGTGTGTAGCAGTTGGGGGCAGGATGTCCCATTTTTACGAGGAGTGGGCCAAAATCACCTCCAATCAGTGGGTTCTGGAGGTGATAAGGGACGGCTACGCCTTAGAATTTTCTCGCCTTCTCAAGGACACCTTCCTGGAATTGGGCTGCGGTGGAGGACACCCTGCAAAGGTCGCTAGGTCTGGAGGCGATTGTCCCAGTCCCATTGGACAAGCAGGGAAGAGGCCGGTACTCAATTTACTTTGTGGTCCCAAAGAAAGAGGGTACCTTCTGTCCCATCCTGGACCTACAACAGGTGAACTTGAGCTTGAGGGTTTCTTATTTTTGGATGGAGATTCTTAAGAACAGTCATTGCGGCCGTCCGCAAAGGAGAATTCATCGCCTTCTTGGATCTCAGAGGCCTACCTCCACATTCCAATCCGGATTGATCACATTGATCCGGATTGATCACATTGATCCGGATTGATCACATTGATCACATTACTCCCACCCTCATTAATCTCCATTGGCTTCCCATCCACTCACGAATTATATACAAGACCCTTACCCTCATCCACAAAAGTATTATTAACAAACATTACAACTGGCTAAACCCACCTTTTCTACCTCGTATCTCCACAAGACCCACCCGCTCCTCTCTTCGTGGAACCCTTATTCCCCCCTCCATAAAATCCACAAGACTCATCTCCACCACCAATAGGGCCCTTTCCCTCGCAGGCCCATCCCTGTGGAACTCCATGCCTCCTGACCTACGCACCGAAACCTCCACACCCACCTTCAAAAAGAAACTCAAAACCTGGCTCTTCCTCCAAGCCTACCCCCAATCATCATCATCACCTACTAGCACTCAAACCCAACCTCCCTCTCATATCAACACCCCCACTACAGGACCCCCACCCACCCTCTCGAAGGAACTACAAACCCCACACTTAACCTCCTGCACATAATAAATTGCCACCTAGCAGAACCGCACACATCTTCTCACTTCTTTCACTGTTGGCCATGCGCTTAGACAAATTTTGTATATAGCCTATGTACATATCATTTCCCCATTGATTCCCTGTACATATTTTTTCCTCATGTATCTGTTCTCACCCCCCCCTACCCCCTCCTTTGTCGCAATCACCCCCACCCCTCCCTCCCTTAGTTATCAAGTTATTTACTCTGTTACTATTGTTTGTTACACACTGTTCCTTGTAAAGGCTTTGCCTATATATTTTTTGGTTTGTAAGTTATCTGTAAACCGGCACGATGTGCAAACGGCTGTCGGTATATAAAATTAAATAAATAAATAAAAATCAGAAGTTCTTGTGTTTCAAGACTCTGGGTCAACATTTCCGATTCCGGGCTCTTCCCTTTGACTTGGCTATGGCTCCTCGCACCTTTTATGAAGTTAATGGTGGTCATGGTGACTGCCCTCCAGAAGGAGGGGGTGTGTGTTCACTCGTGAGTCGAGGAGGACTGCTTGTGTACAGTCCATCGGGTGACTCAATTCCTCCAGTCACTAGGCTGGGTGATCAATGGAGTGAAAAGTCGTCGGACCCCATCGCAGTCCCTGGAGTATCTGGGAGATCATTTTGACACTCAGATGGGCAAGGTGTTGCTCACAACGGACAGGATGTGCAAATTACAGCAGCAAGTGCTTCACCTGCTACATTTTAGGAAGTGATGAAAACTAAAACTGTGAAGGGTTTTGAAGGGGCATAAACACTGGATCCATAAAGGCTAGAGGATGAGAATGAAGAGAAAAGCCATGGGGATGGCTTGCTGGAATGGAGGCTACTACCTGGTGATTACTACTCTTACTCAATAAGCCTTCGCACAGTTAATGCAACTCCAACGTTGCTCTCTGCTTCAATGACAAGGGGAAGTGTGGAAAAGAGGATTTGCATTCAGACAACATCCAACAAGGACTGAACTTCACAGTCTGGGAAAACAAAAATGGGGGTAGCTTGCTTATTATGGCAGTTACTATCCTAAACCAATTAAGCTTGAAACATCACTTTGACTACATATACAGCCTTGCTCTCTACTTCAACTGCAGGGGGAATGTGGAGAAGAGGATTTGCATTCAGACAACATCCAAGAAGGCATTGATCTGTGCAGTCTGGGTAAGCGAGCATCGGGGTAACTTGCTGCTTGCGGCAGTTTCTACCTTTAACTATTAAGCCTTATGCACACCTTTAATGCAACTCCAACATTACTCTCTGCATCAATGGCAGGGGATGGCAGGAAATTTGAATTAAACAATTACCAACAAGGGCCCTGAACTTGATGGTTGGTGAAACAGATAAGTATGGGAAAATAAGAGTGGGGGCTTGCTGGGCAGACTGGATGGGCCGATTGGTATTTTTCTGCCGTCATTTCTATGTTTAGTGTGCAAGTGGCCGACTGGGATTCTCCAGTATGCCTTTCCCCCTTGGCCCCTCATCGGTCGGGTTCTTTGGCGCATAGAGGAACACCCAGGTTCAGTGGTTCTGGTGGCTCCGGAGTGGCCACAGCATCCCTGGTTTGCAGATCTCATTCAGTTATAGCAACCAATGGTCCATTACGTCTGGCCCATCTTCCGGGTCTCTTACATCAAGGACCCATTACATCAAGGACCCATTTTTTCGGATCGGGAAGATCACTTCTCTCTCATAGCTTGGCTTTTGAAAGGCAGCAGTTACTCATGAAGGGTTATTTGGAACCGATGATTTCCACCACCCTCCAGGCTAGACGCCCTTTGACTTCGATGGTAAGTGTTTTGAGGCCTGATGTGATCAGCAAGGCATAGTACTGCTTTCAGTGACCATTCCTCACATTTTGGCCTTTCTGCAGCAGGGCTTGTCGAAAGGCTTGGCATATAATTCCGTCTGGGTTCAGGTTTCGGCCCTAGGGTGTCTCAGGGGCCAGGTATGCGGCAAGCCCCTGGCCAGCCATCCAGATGTTATCCGCTTCCTGAAAGGGGTAAAGCACCTTCGCCCTCCAGTTCGTAAGTTAAGACTGGACTCTTAACCTTGTTTTGTAGGCGCTTGGTGCTCCGCCCTTTGAACTGTTGGGATGGGCCTCCCTAAAAGTCCTTATTTTGAAGACACTTTTCCTAGTGGCCATTTGCTCTGTTAGACAGATTTCAGAACTACAGGCTCTTTCCTGTCGAGATCCTTTCCTATGCATTTCTGATAAGGTGTCTTTGCGTACGGTGCCTTCCTTTTTGCCCAAAGTGGTATCTGCCTTCCATGTGAATCAATCTGTGGAGTTGCCCAGTTTTCCGGATTGGTCTCGAGTTTTTGTCTGTCTGGTAGAGACCTTCACCTGTTGGATGTTCACTGGGTCTTGCTCCGTTATTTGGAAGTCACTAACTCCTTTCAGAAATCGGACCACCTTTTCGTATTGTTTGGGGGACTGAAGAAAGAAGGCGTCCAATTCTACCTTGGCTCGCTGGTTGAAGGAGACCATTTTTTGACCTACGTTGGCAAGGGTTGGTCCATTCCAGCTGGTTTGAAAGCACATTCTATGAGAGTGCAGGAGGCTTCCTGGGCAGAGTGACAGTTGGCATCTCCTGAAGAAATATATAGGGCTGCAGTCTGGTCCTCTATACTTACCTTTACAAGACATTACCGTTTGGATATACGGGCACTGGATGACATGGTTTTTGGGGAAAGTGTTCTGAGTGGATTTTTTGGGTTCCCGTCCGCTGTAGTGTGGCTTTGGTACATCCCACTGGTCTAGACTGATCTGGGTATGTCCAGGAAAGGAAAATTGGGTCTTACCTGCTAATTTTCGTTCCTGTAATACCACAGATTAGTCCAGAGGCCTGCCCTGGTAAAACTGCCGAAAGACTGGTAGTTAACCGCTGTATTTAAGAAGTCTATAAGGGAAATTCTCTTTTCATTTTGAGTGTTGTGAGCTAAGGTCCGGAACTGGGTTATCCAGGTTCAGGAGAATCCAACCCTTGAGGTTTTTTCTTGTTCGCCCTTATTGGGTTTTGTCTAATTTTGGGACTCATAGCTTAGGGCACAAGAACACTGCAATTCAGCAAGAGGTTTTAAAATTTAGTTTATTTTGGCTTTTTTTAAAAATGAGGCAAAGACAAGTGTTCTGGGAGATGCAATATGCCCTCTATCTATACCAACTAGCATCTCAGTGAATCTCTGCCATGCTCTGACTTATATAATTAAAATACAACATTCTCGAAGCTTCCAGAAAAGTGTAACTGCCCACAAACACATACTGTTGTCATGGCAATCTATCCTGTATAGGAAATGCTTGTGAGGACCTCCCTCAACTAAGAATTCTTCTAACCCTGTTTCTCCTCCCACTGTAAACAAGTTCCTGTATCATGCTGGCTTTGATGCAAGTATTCTCTTCTTGTCTTCTGTTGTTCTTCTTTGTTTATTGTAAACAACTCACAGTCTGGGTCTTGAATAGAGCTTGGCACCAGGATTCATTCAAAACTGTCACCTCACAAGATCTCCTTTTCACATTGGTTTCTGTTGCATCTGCAAGATAAACGCTTGCATCCTGGTTTTCCTGCAGAACAAGTATCCCTGCATTGTGAAGTAAATGTGGCCATTAAAATAGGCCTCTCTCCTTTTGTTGCCAGCAAATCTGTCTCAGAGATTCTCTGCAAGTCATTGTTGCCTTCCTGGCCTGTAATTATAAGCTTTGCAGGATTTACCAGTTTCCCAAAATCTTCTGCATCCGTTGAATCTGTGATAGTCAGAAAGTCTCTCAAAGTTCATTCACCTCTGACAGGCCAGTACAGCAGAGGAGTCTGGGTATTCTTGGTTATCTTAATCAGACATATTCTTCATTTCCCTCTATGGGACACCTTTAATGGATAGGTGTCACATCAATCAGTCTGCGATGCTAAGCCATGACAGAGGAACTTAAAATGTGTCCTAACCCCTAACCTTGGTATTTATCAGGTGTAGTGTATAGGTGTATGTCCCTCTAGATTCCCAATTAATATGAAGGATGCTCCCACAAGCATTCACTAGTTAATCAAAAAATAACATCAAAACTAATTTTCACTAAGTAACTATTAGCTCTATAATGGAGCTATACAGATACCTGCATTATAAAAAGGACCTACTTCATAATAACATGATCACATATGTTAACTTTCAGAATCAAGTAAGTACATAATAGTGGTATAACATGTAAAGATAAGTACACAGACTAGTATGAAAGTACTGTGTTTCTCATATAATACTAGGTATACGGGGCAAATCTTTTCAATGAATACTGTTGTGGTGAACAACTACCCAGGATAATATTCATTAAAATGGCAAACAGGGATATAATCAATGCACCTTACCAGAAAAGTAAAGAAACCAATAACATAGAAGAAAACCAAGAATCTATAGAAAAACTCATACTGTGTTGTGCATACATGATGTAAAAGTGTTGCAAAGCATAAGACATATTCTAGTCATATGCTATAGTGATGGAAGATCAAATACAAAAGCATATGCATAATAGGCAAAGGCATAGCAAAAGTCTGAAACATCATACTAATTCTGTAGGGTATTTATAGTGCTATCCAGTATTAGGACAACAACCTGTAGCAGTGAAAGCACTCACTGTATGGACAGTCCTAATTCACTTATGGCAGTCATATGTCCAAGAAATAATACATCTGTGTAGGGCAAGTATTAATTATTAAGGTAAATGATGGCTAGTAATACTGCTTCGTCTTCAGATACTTCTAGGGGAAATGGGGCTAATACCCTTCTCAAATGATAGTAAGTCTAAATATATTGGGGATAATCATAACAATAGATGAAAGCTAACTCTGTGAGAAAGTCTTTAACATATTATGTGAACTACTTTACAGAATTGATAAACCATTAGTGTAAGATTTTACACAGGAAAAGAAGGAATGTCATATAAATAAAAGACAGAAATAAGGAAAATTATATCTTCCCCTTTGGAATCCTAAATAGAAACCCACTAGCTTATAAGTCACAGATAGAGTTTATAGTGAAAGGACCAAGATAAGAAGAAAAGAACAATGAGCAATTAATAAACCCAAAAAATATAGTAATAGAATGTTGCAGATCCCTATAGCAGAGCTCCTCATGTGTAAGGTATGTATTTGTTTTAAGGAGAAAGAAATCTTTGTGAAAGAGAGTGAAACAGTCATTAGGTAAAATCTAGTAAATAGTGTCATAAGAAAAGATATTCAAAGAAGGGTTCAGCAAAGACATTAGAATATTGAAATATTAAAGATCAGCAAAGTGATTATCCTAAGTGCAAACTGCAAAACAAAAGAATAGAAATAGCTTATAACTTAGGCTGGTGTGAAAGAGAAATATAAAGAGATCTCCCTCTTGAACCCTGAATTATCCTATTTGAATCACAATGAAACACATCACCCTCTCTGTGATCAAAGCAGCTTCCATAGATAAAGATAGAAAAACCTAGTACATATGCATTTAACTGAGTCAGCATATAAGTATTATAAAGTCTAAGACTGGAAAATACTACTTAACTTGGAACATACAAACTACTAAAACCAGCATCACTTCAAATAATATTATTAACTTGAACACCTAAGTGCTGACAGAGAATGAAAAAACCTAAATTCTGCATAAAGTCATTCCCACAAAACATAGAAAAAAGCAAATATCAGGTATAAATTGTAAGCCTTGCAGTCCATATAATATGTAAGAAAGTCTGTGACCATAATTTCTGCATTCAGGGCGTATATAGTTCTTTTAGTAGGATTCAGTGATGATGTCAAGGCAGAATCTCTTAGCTCCTTAGATTGGATGCATGTGTATGAAGTCAAACCTGAATAAAAGTGCAACAAATCCGATTAAGTAGTAAGAAAATACTTTTATGTCACGTACTCCCTATATTTAAGTTGCCAAATAATCCCCACATTATTTCAAAACAACATGCAATGGTCCAGACCACAAACATAAATACTCAAACTGTACATTAAAACATATATGTCACAGCACTGACCACATAATACATGCATTCATTCATTCCTCCTTGTACACATGTAACATGGAACAAACAACATGACAAACTTTTGAGCTCAAAAAAGAAAAACGTATTTTAAAAATATAAAGAATTGGATCGATCCACAAAAGAAAACAAAAACTCAGGATGAAAATTAAAATAGATCTACTCAAAAATTGAAAAGGAATCAAACTGGAAAAAACTGATCTTCATCTCCCATAGCATAGAGACAGATGCGCTTTGTGCTTTGGTACCCTGGAAAGAAATCTAATATATAACAGTTAATATAATGATTAAAATGAAAGTTAAAAATGACATTACATGTTCTTTAAAAGTCAAACTACTGTTATACCTTAATTCAGCAAAAAGCAGTCATACAGCTACTTTCCTTTCTCTGATGGTCCACCCCTAGGAGGCGCTGTCCCCTGTGATAAGAGCTACTTCCTTTTACAAATCTAAAATCTCTTTTTGTTTTCCTACGCTTGTAAACTCCTAACTCGCCTTCTAAAAGAAAAACTTAAAACAAACAACTTTGCACTTAATTAGAAGTCATTCTATTTCCATCCAATATGCATATGTTCCACAAAGTTCTTACTACCAAATCCTGCAAATACCCTAAATAGAAATACGAATCATTTCCAAAAGCACAGACATATCAGCTAGGAGTCTGGAAGTCTGCAAAATAAAAGGATGGCACAGACTAATATGCATTAACCAAAAGTTTTTTTTACTGGCACATAAATAGATAATAGACATTGCTGCTTATTTCTCTGCTGTTCACCGTCTCACAATCTTACTCCTTTACATATCATCTAACCAGTCCACAATACAAACATGTAATACCTGAACTCCCATCAAAATAAACCACCTAATTCATTTCCTTTCTTCTAAAAGGTAGCAGCTACTGAGGTATAATCAAAACTGAGAAATATTGATCATCCTTACTGCTGCATGCCGTCCGTTTATTTCTGACCTGTGTTTAAATTAAAATAAATCCTATCGTCACACAATTAAATGCAACTGACTTTCTACTTTTACCCAAAACAATCTATATTGCTCAGTACACAGCCTTCTGCATATTCCTAAATCTCTTCCCTCTTTAACATTACTTCATCTCTCATCCCTAATATTCACTTTCCCCATACTTTCAACACAAATTTCTGTGTTCACATTAAACAGATCAATTCATTAGTCCCTCTTCTATCACCTTTGCACTTTGTCCTATAACATACTTAAACCTCAAACCTCTCAGCAGAACTGTAAAATCCATTTTAAAAGTGACTCACTCCCAGGTGGTTTTTTTTTTTTTTTTCTTTCTTCTCAAACACATTCCTAAAGGGGGGTTCACCTCCTCTCCCGCCAAACAACTATTACACTCAATGAATAGGTTTGTTAAGTGATAAAACACTCAAACAGATCATTTCATTAAAATAAAGTTCCTCTCTTGTAGTATATCCATAAATTGTTTTCCTTTCTATCTCTCTGCCTATACCCCTGACCAAAGAAAAAACCATACATCCCTCTCCAATGATAAATCAAATCTAAGTATGAATGGCTTTAAATAAACACAAGTTCATGCTTTCGTTCCTACCAAATGAAATGAAACACAATGCACAATAAACTCTCGGTAATCACACAATTCTAAAAACTTAGATGCAAATATGAGCATCTCTGCATTAATGGTAGGAAATAAAACCAAAAACTAAAAAGCTTACTGAGCTGGTTATTCTTTTTCTACGTTTACAGTGAACATAAGAGTCCTTGTGGCCAGCCATGGCTACATCAGTCAGCCCTGTACCTTGAGGGGGAGGGGGGAGAAGCAAAACACCAAAAAACTGAAAAACTTCATTTCTCTAGTTAATGATACCCTAACAGCAATCACGCATTAACTCCAAAGCAAACTTAAATATGAACTGATAACAATAAATCTCATAGACTAAAATAAACTGGAGGCATTTATGTACCTCTGATCACAGACAGCTGTAAACTATAATATCCAGCCATGCAGTTTCTAGTTTTAAAAGCACCGCATTTGTTTTTGTTTAACAACTAAACTTTGGTAAAAATCCACTAACGAAAAACACCTTATCATACTAATTATAAAACTTTCAACTTACCAATTGTATCTTATTCCCTCTTTCTCCTTCTGAATCTACACACTTACAACTGCTCTACTCAGCCGCTCCCCAGATGTAAAGTGAAAGTGAAAGTGAAACTGCTTGAGCGCAAGCCATGCGGTCTAAGAACAAAAGACCCCAGACTGACTAGTGCTGGCTACCCCTCTGTTTGTTCAACTGTTCAATCTGAAAATACCAGAACTTAAGTTAGATTTTAATCAAATCATCAACTCATGTCCTGTCTCCCTAACATATATTAAAGAACATTGTGCAAAAAGTATTCTAAACCTGATATAACACACAAGCTATATACACTGTACAACAAATAAAATAAAAACATTGCTACTTACAGATTTTTTTTTTTTTTTTTTTCTTGTTACATACTCACAAAATGGATCCAACTTCATTCCACATCTGCTCTGAACTCATAATTCTCCGGGATAACCTCCAGTCTACCTGGGTAACTCAATCTTTGAACGGCAAGCCAAATTTTACCCTTCAAGAACCTAGTGAGAGGTTGTCCACCAACCATAACACTACAGCTTATTAATAATTAATAATTATAATAACAACAGCTATTAAAGTCCCATCTGGGGTGCCAAAATGTCTAATTTTGGGACTCATAGCTTAGGGCACAAGAACACTGCAATTCAGCAAGAGGTTTTAAAATTTAGTTTATTTTGGCTTTTTTTAAAAATGAGGCAAAGACAAGTGTTCTGGGAGATGCAATATGCCCTCTATCTATACCAACTAGCATCTCAGTGAATCTCTGCCATGCTCTGACTTATATAATTAAAATACAACATTCTCGAAGCTTCCAGAAAAGTGTAACTGCCCACAAACACATACTGTTGTCATGGCAATCTATCCTGTATAGGAAATGCTTGTGAGGACCTCCCTCAACTAAGAATTCTTCTAACCCTGTTTCTCCTCCCACTGTAAACAAGTTCCTGTATCATGCTGGCTTTGATGCAAGTATTCTCTTCTTGTCTTCTGTTGTTCTTCTTTGTTTATTGTAAACAACTCACAGTCTGGGTCTTGAATAGAGCTTGGCACCAGGATTCATTCAAAACTGTCACCTCACAAGATCTCCTTTTCACATTGGTTTCTGTTGCATCTGCAAGATAAACGCTTGCATCCTGGTTTTCCTGCAGAACAAGTATCCCTGCATTGTGAAGTAAATGTGGCCATTAAAATAGGCCTCTCTCCTTTTGTTGCCAGCAAATCTGTCTCAGAGATTCTCTGCAAGTCATTGTTGCCTTCCTGGCCTGTAATTATAAGCTTTGCAGGATTTACCAGTTTCCCAAAATCTTCTGCATCCGTTGAATCTGTGATAGTCAGAAAGTCTCTCAAAGTTCATTCACCTCTGACAGGCCAGTACAGCAGAGGAGTCTGGGTATTCTTGGTTATCTTAATCAGACATATTCTTCAGTTTAAAAGTTTTTCTATTGTATCTTAGCTTGGGTATTAATCAATACTGAGGAGCTGCAGGTGGCACACTTGGTATATAGCAGTGCCTCAAAGTTTTGTTCTCTGCTTCCATCTGCTGGTGGGAGTGCATAACCCACTATTCTGGACTGATCTGTGGTATTACAGGAATGAAAATTAGCAGGTAAGACCCAATTTTCCTTAAAGCAGGCTAAGAGAATTTGAAAAGAAGCTTACCATAGAGGTAAAAAGTTGAAAAGGCTTGTTTTATTTATTTTTAAAGTATGTTCAAAGTAAAAAGCTTGTGAGGGAGTCAGTTGGGCCGCTAGATGACTAAGGTGGGTAAAAGGGGTAGTCGGGGAGAACAAGAAAATAGCAGAAAAATGATGCTGTGCCTTTGAGGAGGATGTTGGAGGTCTTACCCACGCAAACATTTTTTGATGGTGATGACTTAGTAAATCTATCAAGTCATTCAGTGAAACTGGAGGATGTAATAACTCAGATTCACAGACTAAAGAATAACAAATTACCAGGACTGGATGGTATTCACTCCAGAGTTCTGATGGAACTGAAAAAACGTTTCTGGTGACTTACAGCCTATCAATTAAAACAGCCACACTACCAGAAGGAGGGTAGCCAATATGATACCAATTTTTAAAAAGGGTTCCAGGGTGATCCAGGAAACTATAGACCGCTGAGCCTGACTTTGGTGTTTGGCAAAATGATTGAAACTATTCTTAAAACAAAATTACTAACCACATAAATAGAGGTGATTTAATTGGGGAGAACCAACATGGTTTTTGCAAAATGAAGTCTTGCTTTTGCAATCTTCTAGATTTTTTGGCAGGTGAAAATAAACATGCACTAAAGGTGAGCTGGTTGATAGTGTATTTGGATTTTCAGAAGGCATTTGACAAAGTCCCTTAAGAAGAGTCCTCAGGAAATTGGAGGCAGGTTCCTTCCTTATTGGAGGCAGGTTCCTTCCTTATTGGAGGCAGGTTCCTTCCTTATTGGAGGCAGGTGCCTTCCTTATTGGAGGCAGGTGCCTTCCTTATTGGAGGCAGGCGCCTTCCTTATTGGAGGCAGGCGCCTTCCTTATTGGAGGCAGGCGCCTTCCTTATTGGAGGCAGGCGCCTTCCTTATTGGAGGCAGGCGCCTTCCTTATTGGAGGCAGGCGCCTTCCTTATTGGAGGCAGGCGCCTTCCTTATTGGAGGCAGGCGCCTTCCTTATTGGAGGCAGGCGCCTTCCTTATTGGAGGCAGGCGCCTTCCTTATTGGAGGCAGGCGCCTTCCTTATTGGAGGCTGGCGCCTTCCTTATTGGAGGCTGGCGCCTTCCTTATTGGAGGCTGGCGCCTTCCTTATTGGAGGCTGGCGCCTTCCTTATTGGAGGCTGGCGCCTTCCTTATTGGAGGCTGGCGCCTTCCTTATTGGAGGCTGGCGCCTTCCTTATTGGAGGCTGGCGCCTTCCTTATTGGAGGCTGGCGCCTTCCTTATTGGAGGCTGGCGCCTTCCTTATTGGAGGCTGGCGCCTTCCTTATTGGAGGCTGGCGCCTTCCTTATTGGAGGCTGGCGCCTTCCTTATTTGGATCTGTAACTAGATAAGACAGGAAACATAGGGTAGAACTAAATTATCAGCTTTCCAAATGGAGAAGAGTTGTTAGCGGAGTGACCCAGGGGTTTGCACTGGAACCTGTGCTATTTATTCATAAATGATCTGGAGAAAGGAATGACAAATGAGGTGACCCAAATATGCAGTTGAGGTAAAATGTTTTTGAGCCATTAAAATGGTAGTAATAGTGTAGAACTCCAGAAGGACCTTGTAAGCCTAGGAGAATGAGCTTTTAAATGGCAGATGCAGTTTTATGTCGACAAGTGCAAAGTAATGCATGCAGGGGAAAATAAACCCAGCTAAAAGTACACAATGCTGGGTCCCATGTCTACAGTCGCCACCCAAGAAAAGGACCTCACCTTGAAATCTTCTCCCCTGTGTGGCAGCAGTCAGAAGGCAAATAGAACGTTAGGAGCCGTTTGGAAAGGGAGAGAGAACAGAACTGAGAACATCCTCATGCCTTTGAGGAGATGCACCTCAAATAGTGTCTGCAGTTCTGGTCGCCCCATCTCAAGAAAGACATAGCGGACATGGAAAAGGTACAGAGAAGGATGACAAACAATAAAGGGGGTGGAAAAACTCCTTATGGAGAGAGGCTGAACAGATTAGGACTCTTTAGCTTGGAGAAGAGACAACTGAGAGGGGAGATGATTGAGATTTTATGAAATCATGAGTGGGGTGGGAATGGTTATTTACCCTTTCACATAACATTAGGACTTGGGGACACTCCATGAAAGAAGCAACCTGCAGATTTAAAACAAATCATAGGAAATGTATATTGTGTGTTCCCCACTCTGCACACAAGCAAGCTATGGAATCTGTTGCTGGGGACTTGGTCAAGGTAACTAACACAGTGGATTGGACAAGATCCTGAAGGAAAACTCCATAACCAGGCACACATGGGGAAAGATGGTACTTATCACTGGGAGTGAGATGCAAGAAAAAGATCAACTATTGCGGATCTGCTGGGTATTTGTGACCTCTGCTCTGGCCACGGTCAGACAGGATACTGGAATCAGATGGCTCCTCTTTTATGTTCTTAAGTAGAAATGCTGCTCAGCTGGGTGGAAGAGCCCCTGAGCTTGCTATTGGCCTTTCATAGTAGGAGTGGACAATGTTCAAGCATACTGTCTCGGTTGGCATGCAGTGGACCCAGAGGAGTGGTCATTGTCCCTAACCTCATAGTGTCCAGGTGAGGGGTCCCACTGATGAACTACTTGATCACCTTCGGGAATGTGAAGGTTGATTCAGTCTTACAGTAGAAGAGGAATCTCTATCTTCTGTGCTAGGCACTCTGGTTCAGAGTTGGCCTTCTGAGTTGGTTCTCTATGCATTTCCTCCATGGCCCTCAATAGGGAGAGCAACTCAGAAAACTTCAGGGCATCTTGGGGCTGGCAATCCTGGTGGCTCCAGAGTGGGATCTGGGAAGGTGGTTGCATCGCAAGCCATTGCATCCTCTTCAACAAGAGGACCAGCTGTCTTGGGTTCTATCATTCGTGAGGATCCGGGTCTGTTTTCTGATGGCTTGGCTCATGAGGGCTCGTCTTTAGTTGAGAGATTAATTCTCAGGAGGTACTGAATATGTTTCTGAAGGCCAGAAAGATTTCTACCTCTCTGAAGGATGTTTGAGCAGTGGTGGTTCTGATATTCTTGCAGGAAGGACTCTCCTTAAGGGTTTGGCACTTAATTCTTTGAAGGTGCAAGTAGCTGCTATCGCATGTTCAGAGGAGGCATCCTGGGCAAGCCCTTATCTTTTCATCCTGATGTGTTGCTGTTCCTAAAATGAGTAATGCATATTAGGCCTTCATGGAGACCTTTTGGTTCCTGCCTGGACTTTAGTTTTATCCTTTTTGGAAGATCTGCAGTTTTAACCTATTAGGGAGATTTTGCTCAGACTGCTCACCTTGAGCCCAGTCAGACCAGTCCAGAATCCTTGCTATGCTGCCAGATGTCTGGTTCTTATATTACAGAGCAAGGCTCTCATTCTATGCAGTTTGTACGTTCAGGTATGTTTATGATGCCTCAGTTCATTGCTTTCTTTTCCTTCCATTTCTCTTTGGAGCTCTTGGAAGCCCTATTTAAAAAGAAAAAGTCCACCTTTTAGTGTAAGAAATGGATTTGTTATCCACAGTTACCTTGTTACAGGTAATACTGGCAGGCGGAGGTCAGCACGGATGCATATAAGGGTGACATCAACGAGCCGGCTCATCTGTCTCCATTTACTGGTTGGAGTACACAACCCAGTGGTCTGGACTGGTCTGACTGGACTCATAGGAAATTTATCAGGTAAGAAATAATTTCTCCTTATGCTTGGGTCAGAAAGGGCTGGGCATTTTGACCACAAACTCTTGAAGCTTTTCCTAAGGAAATATTAAATATCAATAGGTAAAGAGGTTTATGAGATTGTGAATTGACTTAGGAGCTGAGAGTTTGACTTGCAGACTGAGGTAAAAAATCAGACATTGCCACAGATTCTGCCATTCTCATCCTCCTCTCTCTGTATAAAACTTCAAAGCTTGGCTGATGCTGTTTAGGCTTTTGGACTCTCCTAGCGCTGTCAGTCTAGTAACCATCTTGGCCGTGTGAGCTTCTCTCTTCTAGCTGTTTCCTGGACCATTGCATCCCTTTACAAACTCGTTTCCCCTTTGATATTTACATTTCCTAAAGCAGCTGCCAGTTGGCAATGAAAATGCACAGAGCGCTTTCTGATCCAAGCATGAGGCGAGTGACTGTAAGATGCATTCTCACATTACATAGATTTGTACTATATATATATATATATATGTGTGTGTGTGTATATTTAGCACTGCCGCTCACAAGCCTCAGGCTCAGCCACTTTTTGTATCTTGTAACCATGTGTCCAAATCATGCATGCACTAAGAGAAATATTAGAGCAGGAATTAAATGGATACAGGAGAAGAGCAGTGCGGAGGCACAGAACTGAGAAACGAGCCTGCCGATTCCTGCTGGGCTGGAAGAGTGGAAGCTTCTGTTTGACTGACTGTAATCTTCAGATTCTTGTTTCTAGATTGAGAGCCACCCGTACCTCACCCAGGAGAAGCTAATCAGCTACTGCCAATCCCAAGGGATCTCGGTGACTGCGTACAGCCCTCTGGGCTCCCCCGACAGGCCCTGGTGAGAATACTTGGGTGCAAAGCAGGGGTAGTTCCTCCTCGCCGGGGTGCATGGAGGGACATAAGATGTTTGAAGCCTGAATGTCTTCCTGGGGCACATTGGCAGGGTTAAGCATCATTTTAAGGCTCGGTTATGTGGACGCATTACAAGCAGTGATCACCAAGCTTGCTGGTCTTGCAGAGACTGATGCATGCGACAGGTGGAACTCATGAGACTGATGACTGCTGAGCTTCGCCTGTGACCCAGAGCGCGAGAGATTGGTTGCAGCCTTGTGCATGTTCTGCTCAGTAGAACTGGTGTTTGAAGCTGAGCCATTGTCAGAGGTCAAGCCTCTGGTGAGCAGGAAATGAAACGCAGGTGATCTTTATCTTCTTACCCGGTGTAAGTTCCTATCGCAGTTGTGATGAGAATTCCTTACTAACTCTTAGCTGGATCAGAGGTGGAGTTTGCCTGTGATCGTTCTGCCCTTTGCTTAGGAGGATTGCGGGGTTTCGTTTCTTTAGTAAAGGTCCTGTTTGTCCATCAGTCCAGGGACGTTTTATTTACAGGGGTGAGGATGGAGAGGATCATCCCGGAGCACTGTTGCCCCAGGAGCAGTTATCTTGTCCCCCAACCTAGAACCTGGCAGATGAGAGTCCAGGAACACCAGGTCCGGGCCATAGATTAACACTAGCCCCAGAAGTGCGAGCATCTGACTCGGGAGTCAATCCAGTGTTTAAAGTTCTGAAGGCTTATTAATGCACGCCCCTAATTAATGCCTTTATTAACATGGAATTTGCATGGGGGTGCACTAAATTATGCATGCATTTTACTCGTGTTTACTTTTGCTTGCTCAAATTCCTCATTAAAATGTGAATGTAACTATTTGCACAAAGAGTGAACATGCGTGCTCAGCCTAGCACACCTTTATTACGTTGGCCCCTCTGAAATTTGAGGCTGTGGCAGCTCGATCTACCCTGCAGAACTCTTGAACATTTTACTGTAATTTGGGGGCAGCGTGAGCAGAAGGCAGGTCATTATAATTAATTAAAGCTTTGTTTTACGAGTTACCAGCTGAAAAGGCCAGCCAAAAGGGTGGGTTGAGATGGTGAAATGTTGTCCATCTTGCTGCTACCTCTGACATCCTGGTGCACTGGCGGGAGGCCTGGTGCTGCCTGCTGTGCTGGCGCTGTGCCACACCCTGCCGCTCACCTTCCCCAGGCTACATGCAGACCAGACCTGACTTGTTTTTGTATAGTGGGATACTGTGTTTTGCACAAACTTTCATAGGTTTATTTCTTGATATTTTCTAAATGCAGCTTGCTGAGGGGACCAATGTACTGAGCAGTTTTTTTTTCCCTGTATTTATTAGAGAAATCCCCTATTGTCTCGGCAGACAACCTGTAACGAATTATCTGTTTTTTAGGGCTAAACCTGAGGACCCGTCTCTTCTAGATGATCCTAAAATCCAGGCGATTGCATCGAAGCACAAGAAAACAGCAGCTCAGGTACACGTCTGTGTGAAAACCTATGAAACGCATCCGGTTCCCTGCTGCAGGGCACCGACGTCATCACTGGCACAGGAAGCCGGGCAGTAACAGTTGTCCTGAGGCTGCTGTGGGTTGAAATGCTTGGCAGCAAGGCATGGCTGGAAGAGATTTGCAGCCTGAGGATTCCCTGAATGGAGCCTTCTCAGTGCCAGGAAGGAGGAGCAAGACCAGGGGAGGGTCGCGTTCTTGGCTCGAATTATTAAATCCACTCCTGGAATCGGCCCAAGATTTTTTTTTTTTTCTTAGCTAACATAACAGCACGTGGCCTTCATAGGTTCAGAACATAAACGTGCGCACCTTAAGGGCAGAAGCAGGGACAGTCCCTTGTAATGTCCATCTCCATCTCATCCTGCTACACCAGTCCAGCCCTGACAACTGGTACCAGCAGGTGGTGCCAGCCGCAAGAATCCAGCAGAGGGTAGGACTGGCGTGGTGCAGCAGGTAGTCAGTGGCTCTCAGGTCAGGCCACCGGCTATGGCTAGAAGTGTGAGCAATCCAATCTCTGAGGGGGGGTGCCTGGTTGAGTTTGGCTCTCTCGCCCCCTCCCCGGGGCCTTGATCTTTGCCCCAAATGGCACGCACTCCATTTGTGGCACGCTGGGGTCTCCTCTGCCTTTTCTGCTCAGAATCCCCCCAGGACTACATGGCGGGGAATGGCTACTATGCAATGCAGGCATTGTGTAAGGCTTTGAAAATAATATATATATATTCTAATGCTGTAAACCAGAAGGGCAGGAGAGTAAAAAGGTGTTTACATACCTCTCTGGTCATGTGAACTGTGATTGTACCAGAGGGGCTGGAGAGGGCCAGTGCCAGACCGGGAAAGGAGACGTGTCACTGCATGTCACAACCAATAAGAGGGGAAGAGCAGGGACGTGGCAGGAAGGAATTGTAATGCGAGGAGGACAGGATGCAGAGACCAGGAGGGCACGCCCAGCCTGTACGAGGTTGGAAACAGTGCTCAGGTGCTTCCTCCATCCTTGCTCCCGGGCACTTAACTCCATTTTCCCTAGAGATCCTGCCTGCAGTGATCGCCCCCTAGAGCTGATTTTCTCAGGGCAGTAATTTGTACATAGTTCAGCTTAGCTCTCTATTCAATAAGCTCTTTATTACCATTTGTATTTTATGTTGTGCTCTATTGTAATTATTTTATTGTTGCTAGAAGAAAATATAACCACTTTTTACCTATAATTACCCTCTCTGAATATTTATAAAGGAATATGACAGACAGGAAATGGGGGGAGGGTAGATGAATGCTTGGTCAGATTTTATAAGCTGATCAGAGGGTTGCAAAGAAGTACACAGGAACCTCTGACATAAGAAATTGCCATACTGGGTCAGACCAAGGGTCCATCAAGCCCAGCATCCTGTTTCCAACAGTGGCCAATCCAGGCCATAAGAACCTGGCAAGTACCCAAAAACTAAGTCTATTCCATGTTACCATTGCTAATAGCAGTGGCTATTCCCTAAGTAAAATTGATTAATAGCCATTAATGGACTTCTCCTCCAAGAACTTATCCAATCCTTTTTTGAACCCAGCTACACTAACTGCACTAACCACATCCTCTGGCAACAAATTCCAGAATTTAATTGTGCGTTGAGTGAAATAATTTTCTCAGATGAGTCTTAAATGTGCCCCATGCTAACTTCATGGAATGCCCCCTAGTCCTTCTATTATTCGAAAGTGTAAATAACTGAGTCACATCTACTTGTTCAAGACCTCTCATGATCTTAAAGACCTCTATCATATCCCCCCTCAGCCGTCTCTTCTCCAAGCTGAACAGCCCTACCCTCTTCAGTCTTTCCTCATAGGGGAGCTGTTCCATCCCCTTTATCATTTTGGTCACCCATCTCTGTACCTTCACCATCGCAACTATATCTTTTTTGAGATGCGGCGACCAGAATTGTACACAATATTCAAGGTGCAGTCTCACCATGGAGCGATACAGAGGCATTATGACATTTTCCGTTATATTAACCATTCCCTTTCTAATAATTGCTAAAATTCTGTTTGCTTTTTTGACTGCTGCAGCACACTGAGCGGATGATTTCAATGTGTTATCCACTATGACGCCTAGATCTCTTTCCTGGGTGGTAGCTCCTAATATGGAACCCAACATCGTGTAACTACAGCAAGGGTTATTTTTCCCTATGTGCATCACCTTGCACTTGTCCACATTAAATTTCATTGCCATTTGGATGCCCAATCTTCCAGTCTTGCAAGGTCCTCCTGTAATGTATCACAGTCCACTTGTGATTTAACTACTCTGAATAATTTTGTGCCATCTGCAAATTTGATAACCTCACTCGTCGTATTCCTTTCCAGATCATTTATAAATATATTGAAAAGCACCGGTCCAAGTACAGATTCCTGAGGCACTCCACGGTTTACCCTTTTTCCACTGAGAAAATTATACAAGATTGGCAAACGTAAGGTATCTGAACCCATGCACACAATAATATTATTATCTTAGCAAAAGAGGATCTGATGATAGATTTGATGTGAGGTTTCAGGGATAATTCGCTATTGACTACAACTCCAAGGTCATTTTCAGTTCCGAGCATTACCTTTTGGCCTAGCGACCGCACCATATGTGTTCACCAGGAAACATAAAAAGACAAAATGGTCCATCCAGTCTGCCCAGCAAGCTTTTGGTAGTATCTGCCGCACCATGCAGGCTACCCTTATACTTATGTTTCCCAGACCATCGAAGTCAGGGTCCTTGTTGAATGCTGTTTGGGTCCAACTCCCTATTGCCTCTTAATGTTGAAGTTGCATCAAAAGTATCAAGCTTATTGGTTAAGGTTAGTAACCGCTGCATCAGCAAGTTACCCCCATGCACTCTTTTTTTTTCTTTATTTCCATCCTCGATCCTTTAGGGATCCACAGTGTTTATCCCATGCCCCTTTGAAATCTTTCACTGTTTTTGTCTTCACCACTTCCTCTGGAAGGGCATTCCAGGCAACCACCACCCTTTCCTTGAAGAAATATTTCTTGATGTTGGTTTGGAGTTTCATTGAAGTTCAACTATTTTCTTTCCAATGGAGAAGGTTTGTTTGTTGTACATCATTTAAAGCTTTCAGGTATCTGAAGGTCTGTATCATATCCCCCCTGCACCTCCTCTCCACCAGGGTATACATATTTAGGTCTTTCAGCCTCTCCTTATAACTCGTTTGATGGAAACCCCCAAACTATTTTGGGTGCCCTTCTCTGGACCGCCTCCATCCTGTCTCTATCCCTTGTGAGATACGGTCTCCAGAACTGAACCAGTGCTCCAGGTGAGGCCTCACCAAGGACCTGTACAAGGGGATTATCCCCTCCTTTTTCTTACTGGTTATTCCTTTCTCTATGCAGCCCAGCATTCTTCTGGCTTTAGCTATCACCTTGTCACATTGCTTGGCCATCTTCAGATTGCTAGACACTTATCACCCCAAGGTCCCTCTTGCTTTGTGTACATTTATTTATTTATTTATTTAATTTTATATACCGGCAACCGTTTGCACATCGTGCCGGTTTACAGATAACTTACAACAATGGATATATAGGCAAAGCCTTTACAAGGAACAGTGTCTAACATGCGCTCAGAAACAGAGCAAATAACTAGCAAACTTGTGGAGGGAGGGGTAGGGGTGGTCGAGACAGGGATTACCACACCCCAGAGACAGGGATTACCACACCCCAGATGCATGACTCTGCACTTCTTGGCATTGAATCCAAACTGCCATATCTTCAACCACTGTTCAAGCTTCCTTAAATCATGAATCATTCTCTCTACTCCTTGCAGTGTGTCCACTCTGTTGCAGTTCTTCGTATCCTCTGCAAATAGACAAACATTTTACCTTCTAGCCCTTCCACAATGTCGCTTACAATGATATGAACAGAACAGGTCACAACACCGATCCTTATGGCACTCTGCTTAACACCATTCTCTCTTCAGAGTAGGTTCCATTTACCATTACACACTGTCTCTATCCATCAGCCAGATTGTAATCCATGCCACCACCTTTGCGCTCACTCCCAAGCTCATTTTATTCACAAGCCTATGCAGGACCTTATCAAAAGCTCTACTGAAATCCAAGTAGATCACATTGAGCGTTCTTGATCCAATTCTTTGTCACCCAATCAAAAAAAATAAATCTGATTTGTCTGACAAGACCTTCTCCTAGTGAAACCATGCTGCCTTGGGTCTAGCAATCCTCCTGAATGTAGATAATTCACTATGCTTTCATTTAGCAGAGTCTCAGTCTCACTTAATTTTCTCACCACTGGTTCCAGCTTCCTCTCTGCTACCACTCTTGTGGAGAGGGACAGTCACCGCTCTTCTCCAATCATTCGGCACCATTCCCAGATAATGATTGTGGTTGCGATGGCTTTGCGGCATGAGAGAGGAATTACAATGCACCCATAACTTGACGATTTGTTAATCCAGGCTCCATCTCAGGAGGAGGCAGTACACATGTCTCCAAGTGGTGCAGTTTTTAGAAAGCTTAAGTTGGGCGATCGATTTTGCCAAAAGTACTCTTCAGTCCATGCAATTCCTGGAATACTTGGGGACATGGTTCGATACTCAGGTGGAACAAGCGTTTCTTATGGATGAACGGGTTTGCAAGATGCTCCAAGTCCAAAGTTTTTCCTGGAGATGCCGGTTCTCATGGCATGGGACTACTTGCAGGTGCTTGAATTGATGGCTGCAACCCTAGAGTTAGTCCCTTGGGCACGCATCACTTCTGTTGAGATGGTCTCTGGAGTCCTAGAATTATGGAGATCGGCTTTCGCTGAGTCAACTGGTGCAAGACTTGTTACGCTGGTGGATGGTTGGTCCACTCACAACCTCATTCGGTTGTAAGTGGACCAACCTTTTTGCCTCCCAAAGGCATGGAGTCTTCTGGCTCAGGGGCCTGTGGTCATGAGCAATCCAGCTCCATTCTGTGTTACGGCCTCGCTCTTGAGCAGAAAAGACTCTGCAAGAGAGGATATTCTTTGGTGGCGATTTTGACACTATTGAAGTCTCATATGGTCCATTTTTTCTTTGGTCTATATTTATTTATTTATTTCAGAACTTTTATATACCGAGGTTTAGCAATTAGCCTTCACCCCTGGTTCACAGTAGAACAAATTGTTACATCGAACTGACAATGGAACGGAGTAGAACATATATTGATCAATTGAACGAGAGACGCATATTGGTCAACTATAATTTATAAGCAGCCTAATACTAATAAAAAATTTCTAAACACAAACTAAAAAACAGTGAGATATGACTGGAGGGGAAAGAGAAGGAGTGGGGGAGAACAGATCATTAGAGGTGCAAGTTATAAGGGAGAGCAGGAGGTAGAGAGTGGTGGAACGGAGAGGTGCAGGGGGGGACTGAGGGCCATTGGTAAATATAGGGTGTGCAGCCGACATGGATATTGTTGATGGTAGAGGTAAGTCGTTGAGCCCACGCCATCTCTGAACGTTTGGCTGAATATCCATGTTTTCAGTTCTTTTTTTGAAGGATTTGCTGTCATTCATTGAGCTTAGGTATTGTGGTAAGGAGTTTCATAAGTTTGGTCCTGCTATGGAGAAGGCTATGTTTCTAGTGATAGTAAGCTTCGCCATGGGAAGTGAGGGTATGTCTAGGAGTAGTTTGCAGGCAGTTCTGGTGTTTCGTTGAGGTTTGTGTTTGTGTTGGATCATGTTGTTGAGTGTGATGTTGTCTGCTTTGTATATGGCATTGTGCACTATTGTTAGGGTTTTGAATTCGATTCTCTGCTCGATTGGGAGCCAGTGAAGACTTCTCAAAACAGGGGTGATGTGTTCTGATTTCTTCTTGCCAGTTAGGATTCTGGCTGCGGCGTTTTGTAGCAGTTGCAGTGGTTTTAGAGTAGATTTAGGAAGGCCGATCAGGAGCGAGTTGCAGTAATCAAGGCTGTTGAAAATCAGCGATTGTAGCTCACTGTATTGCCTTCACCTATTCATGTCTCTGAGGCAGAGGATGTAGAGGTTGAATTCTTCAATAAGGTCAATGACAAGGTGGGATTTATTGTTTGCTGACTTGGTTTTAAGGAGACCCAGTTGTAGTGGTTTAAGGTAATTTTGAGTAGTATGGGTAGGTTTCTCATGGTGGAGGAGGTGTCTGAGGTGATGCCATGTGGTGGAATGAGGAGAAATCTTATTGTATATAGTCTGTAATGGGACATGGGCCCAGTGCAGGCACATTATAGGGATGGGTGTTGGACTAATAACAGGGAGAAGGGGGCCTCTTTCTTTGAGAGAGAGTGTTGAACGTTGGGAGAAGGGTTCTCTAGTAGTTGGTTATCACGGCACTGGTTTCCCTCTGTCTCTAGGGTAGCTAGCCGTGACAGACTTCTATATATGGAGCGATAACAGGTGGTCATTGAGGGTGGGGCAGGGAGCTAGAAAGTTGGTTAGAAATATTACTCAGTTTGAAGCCAGGGTCAACTGGGAGTGAAGAACTTCGGTGCTTCGAATTTGCACAGAAAGGGACATGCCCTTTTGGTGTCAGGCCCACTAGCAGGAGGTGCACCAGGGAGCTGGCCCCTTATGGGGTCTCTCTTGAAGTGCAGTGGCATCGGGGCTGTCCCAGGAGAGGAGCTAGGCCAGGGAGGCCTGCCTCGATCTCTGTCATGGTGGGAAAAGGGGGAGAGGGCCTTTGGGAGCAGCAGTAAGGTCACCCCGCCCACCTAGGGGTCTGACCCAAAGCTTTGTCAGAAGGATATTAGATTTCCTGCTGTTAGCATCACCTCCTAAGCAGTGGCTGTGATGCCAAACAGGAAAATAGTGTTATCTGCTGGTAGGGGAAATAACCCACTTGTCAAGGCTAGACTGATGTAGAAGGACTAATGGAAAAGAAATTAGCAGGTAAGAAACTTTCTCCATACTTCTAGGTGTTGCCAATAGTTCCTACATCCAATTCAGTACTAGGTCTTCAACATGGTGTCTGGAAATGCCTTAGCTGTACACCTAACATCCAGTCAGGGTTAACCCTATGGACACTGGAGTGTATTACCAAGCACCGTCTAAGCCTGCCTGTATCTACACATGTCCCTATGCTGGCAGCTCTTCTCCCTCCCACTAGGTTCCTGCTTGTCTTTAGGTAAGTACCCTTCTCTCTTAAGCTATCCCCTGGTGGTTTCTAGGGATATGGAGACATCAAACAATGCAAGGGTGTCAATTCCTAGAAATGCACCTGCAAAACAAATTCAAGAAATGCTGGAATTGTATTCACAGGATATAGCTACCAAACTATAGAGTTTATTAACAAATAGTAAGAACAGTAAACATAGAAAATGTAATTTGCAAGCAAACAACTAAATAGAGGGTTTGTACAGTTAATGCTAACGACATAATTTTCACTGTACTTAGTGTTTGGGGAGGTTCAGGACATACTGTCCTCATGGCTGTGTAAAGCTGGGACACAGGGTCTTGGTACAAATTGGTTTCCTCTACACTCCCAGTCAAGACTGAGATTTACTGGGCCGGCTCACTGCAGCTGGTACTGTACGACAATGATGACGTCCTGACCAGAAGGCATGCATTGCATCACCTTGGGTTGACTGGAGGAGTAATGCATTTGAAGCCTCGTCTTGGGTTCCAGGCCAGGATAACCTGTTCAGTTTTAGGCACCAGAATCTGCAGAGCACATCAGGAGTAAGGCTGTCACCTGTCTTTCAGTTCAAGAATTGTAAGGGTAAAGAGGCCTTAATAGGGAAACAAAAGTCTCAGTGTAAAACGTGACATCTCAACAGGCACAAAGAACTAGGGATGTGAATCGTTTTTTGACGATTTAAAAAAATAGTCCGATATTTTTTAAATCGTCAAAAATCGGTACAGTGCGCGATACAATAGAAATTTTCACGATTTATCGTGAAAAATTGTTACTCCCGTTAGTGTCCACTAACGGGAGTTATTTGGGGGGAGGGCGGGAACACCGACACACCAAAACAACCCCTAAACCCACCCCGACCCTATAAAACTAATCCCTTACCTTCCCCCACCCCCCCCCCCCCCCCCGAACTCCCCCCAAAACTTTTTACGAGTACCTGGTGGTCCAGTGGGGGCGCGGGGACCGATCTCCCACTCTCGGGCCATCGGCGCCATTTTGGCTGCCACTCAAAAATGGCGCTGAAGGCCCGATTTAAAAAAAAAAACCAAACCCACCCAACCCTTTAAAGATGACCCTTTAGCTTCTCCCCCCCCCCCCCCCCAAAACATTTTTAAATTACCTGGTGCTCTAGTGGTGGTCCCGGGAGCGATCTCCCGTTCTTGGGCCGTCGGCTGCCAATCATAAAGATGGCGCCGATAGCCCTTTGCCCTTACCATGTGACAGGGTATCCGTGCCATCGGCCGGCCCCTGTCACATGGTAGGAGCACTGGCTGGCCGGCGCCATCTTTAAAGATGGGAGATCGGTCCCCGCGCCCCCACTGGACCACCAGGTACTCGTAAAAGGTTTTGGGGGGGTTCGGGGGGGTGGGGTAAGGTAAGGGGTCAATTTTAAAGGGTTGGGCCTCACTAAAAAAAAATTAACGATGTGAATCTGAACCGATACAGAGTCACATCTCCAGCGATCAGATTTTTTTTCTCCCTCCAGCCGAACCTGATCGTTAAGACGATCGGACACACGATTCACATCTCTACAAAGAACCCCATTTCACCACATGAATTTTGCCAGCACCACCTGGTGGTGGGAGGAGAGTGGTGTTGCAGACCTGAGGTCTCTCAGCCAGGATGGAGGCCACCACTTCAAGACTTGCTCTGCCAGATTGTGAGAAGGTAGGTTCTCATGGAAGCACACAGTGCCTTTGTCACATGAGAGCCACATCTCATTCCTGTGCTGTTCTTGGTACAGATGTGTCTGAGTGCTGCTGACTTTATTAGGTCTATAAGATACTGAGCGAGAGACTTCAAGAAGAGATTCCACATGAACAAAATAAAAATCAGAAAGATGTGGAGCTGATGAGTTTTAAAGCTAATTCAATTAACTAGGATTGGTCTGATGTCTCCTGATAACCATAGGGTTAAAAACAAATGACCGAGCGTCGGCCACTAAATCTGTTTACTAGCTCTTGTGCTGCAAAGTGAGTTGCAATATAATTTTGGCCTTCTCTGGTGATCTTTTATGTAGGTTCTGATCCGATTTAGCATACAGAGGAACTTGGTTGTGATTCCAAAGTCGGTCACTCCAGCACGCATCGAGGAGAACTTCAAGGTAAGAGATCCCCGCTGGCTCCTGCGACAGTAAAACAGGCTTAGGTGCCTCGGCAGCCCTGCAGCCTTCAGACCAGTGCAGCTCCCGTGGAAGGCTCCAGGGAGGGCAAAGGCGATTTGGGGGGGGGGGAGTATCTTTTATTGATCTTATTCAGTGTTGGGGGGGTTGGGAGAAAATGTCTGTATTTTGTATTGTATGTAGCGGGTGTAGTGTTTGCTTTGTATGTTCATTTTTAATAAACAGTTTAAACATTAAGAGAATGTATTGGTGGGGGCTTCCCTCTGCCTGCATGCAGGACGTCTCTGGGATGAGCCCATCTGCTCAGTCCCGAGGGCTCTCTCCCAGCTTCTGCCTGTCTGTGGTTTTGCTGTTGGTGCTCCAGATCGAAGCTGCTAATTCTATTTTATTTTTTTGTTCAGGTTTTTGATTTTGAGTTGACAGACGAGGAGATGGCTACGATTATGTCCTTTCACCGGGGCTGGAGAGTGTGTGAAATGCTCATGTAGGTTCACTTGGTTTTCGTTTCCTAGACTTGACAGTGAGAGAGAATTTCCTGGAGCCTTCAGTGCAGTCCCTGAAAGCAGAGGTTCCCAGCCCTGTCCAGTCAGGTTTTCAGGATTTCCCACAATGAATGTGCATGAGATAAATCTACATGCTCTGCTTCCTTAGCATGCACATTCATTGTGGATATCCTGAAACCCTGACTGGCTGGGAACTTCTGCCTTAACGTGAGCCGTGCGCTCTACAGCAGTGAAGCATCGCGTTGTGCACTTTGAGCTTTTGTCTGCTGTGCTGGCAGATAGGTCAGGATCTAGTCCAGATCTCAGTCCTAGAAATGTGAACACTTGTGGGCTATCGCTCCTTCTCCAGCTGTTTGTGCTGGATTTCCACTGAAGGCAGATGAGCAGGCAAGGTCTCCACCCCCAGTCTTGCAGTCGAGGTCCATGAGTTTTCCAAGTTCATAAGTCGATTGTAAATACAGTTTTAAGCCACCTCTTTGCATTTCTATAAGTTATTACAGCTCCTGCCACAGAGGTAACCGTGCATGATGACCTTTTAAAGCCCAGAGTGCTAAATGTGTGAGGAAGGTGAAAGCATCCGGACACTGAACTGAAGAGCTCTTGCACTCTCCATTCTTCAGACAGTGACTGTAATTTAGGAAAATTCTAACTCGCTAGCTTTTTATTTTTATTTTCTCTCTAGGTGTAAAGACCACAAGGAGTATCCTTTCAGTGCGGAGTATTAATGCTCTGCTGGCAGGCAGGTGCAGCGTGTTACAGCGGGAGGAGATGGGGAAGGAGTCGGCGTCCGTCATTCATGGGTCACCCCACTGCTTCCTCTGGAAGGGAAGCTGCTGCCGCGTGCATCTCTCAAGACCTGAGAACAGGAACTTTGTTACACCTTCCGAGTCCCTTCCTTTCTGGCGATAACCTTTATTCTCAAAGGCGATGGGGAGCCATTCTTTTCCCTTAATTTGGAAAAGTATCACCCCTGCCCCTTCTCATCCTCCTCTCTTGCATGTTACTGAGGAGGCGGGGGCAAACAACGCATGCAGCAGTGCTGAGAGCCTGCCCCAGTCCGACAGCTCAGCCCTGCTGCAGTTGATGCAGGCGACGTTTCCCGTTTGCATGGAAGGCTGCAGAAGGACACCCCCCCCCCCCCCCCCCCCCATGTCCTACCTATGGACCTTGCTGTCCGCCCAGGACTCCTACACCTGAGCTGCTGCTGCTCCTGTGTTTCTGGTTCTACTCAGTCTCACCCGCTCTTCTAGCACTGTGTAACTTTTTGACGTTACTGGTTTGTAGTAGGTAGGAAAATAAAACTCTTTTTGTCTTCTAATGATTTCATTTA
The DNA here is from genome assembly GCF_901001135.1 of Rhinatrema bivittatum. Taxonomy (NCBI): domain Eukaryota; kingdom Metazoa; phylum Chordata; class Amphibia; order Gymnophiona; family Rhinatrematidae; genus Rhinatrema; species Rhinatrema bivittatum. The sequence continues at coordinate 477,387,630 of NC_042618.1, forward strand.
TTTCTGGAGCAGAGGAGGCCAGTGCTGTGCAGGAATCAGAAAACTTGGCCATTCCAGTAATTAAGAGTATGAAAGTGCTGCTTCCCTGTACCTACCCGGATCAGTCCAGACAGTGGCTTGAGCCTCCTGTCCAGCAGAGGGAGACAGAGAAACTGAAGAGGTATCCTATATCAGAACAGTGCTCACCCTGCGTCCCTTCAGTATTTCTCTGTCTCCCAGCAGAGGCAGGCAGCTGAACCTGCGTTCCCTAGCTTTCTCTGTTTTTTCCACATTGTGGTGATTTCTTCCTTTCTCCTGATTGTTTCCAGGATCAAGCAAGTATTGATTGATTTCTATGTAAAAAAGAATTTGAAAGAAATCAAACTTCTTGTCTATGTGAGACAGCTCTGTCTCACAGCTCTTACAGGGTCCCAGGGGGGATTTTCCCCTTGAGTACTCAGCCTGGGACCCCGGTGACCACTTGCCTGGCTGAAAGGGCTGATACTGGTGGTCCAGTCGCTCCCCCTTTTCGCGCCTGCCTCAGGTCGTTTTGCAGAGGCTTCCATTCCTCTGCTCATTTCTTTAAAAAAAAATAGAGAGACCATGGGAATCACAGTCTACTCGCGCGTTTCATTGCAGCCGCACTCGCAGGGGGAAGGAGAGCAGCAGGGTTTCCCCTCTCTGCTACTCGTTTTTAGCCAGGCACAGCTGATTCGGCTCCATTTTCTGGCAGACAGCGTGGTTTCTCTCCCCCCTTCTGCTGATGCCGCGGTCAGTGGCTTGCTTGGCCTGCGAGGATCCGGCTTCGCGGGCTGTGCGCTGTCTGTCTGCCTGGAAGGGAGGGACCCTCTGTGGCAGTGGCGAGATTGATGATCCGAGGTCGGGCTGCGAAGCGAATGGCAAAGCAGTCTCCCTCGCAAAAAACTGCGGGAATGGCAGCCATCTTGTCCTCTGGTATGGCTGCGGATCCTGGGTGGTAGCTCCTAACATGGAACCTAACATCGTGTAACTACAGCAAGGGTTATTTTTCCTTATATGCAACACCTTGCACTTATCCACATTAAATTTCATCTGCCATTTGGATGCCCAATCTTCCAGTCTTGCAAGGTCCTCCTGTAATGTATCACAATCTGCTTGTGATTTAACTACTCTGAATAATTTTGTATCATCCGCAAATTTGATGACTTCACTGGTCATATTCCTTTCCAGATCATTTATATATATATATAGAAAAGCACCTGTCCAAGTACAGATCCCTGAGGCACTCCACTGTTTACTCTTTTCCACTGAGAAAATTGCCCATTTAATCCTACTCTCTGTTTCCTGCCTTTTAACCAGTTTGTAATCCACAAAAGGACATCGCCTCCTATCCCATGACTTTTTAGTTTTCGTAGAAGCCTCTCATGAGGGACTTTGTCAAACGCCTTCTGAAAATCCAAATACACTACATCTACCGGTTCACCTTTATCCACATATTTATTAACACCTTCAAAAAAAAATGAAGCAGATTTGTGAGGCAAGACTTGCCCTGGGTAAAGCCATGTTGACTGTGTCCCATTAAATCATGTCTTTCTATAAGCTCTACGATTTTGATCTTGAGAATAGTTTCCACTATTTTTCCCGGCACTGAAGTCAGGCTCACTGGTCTATAGTTACCCGGATCATCCCTGGAGCCTTTTTTTTTAAATATTGGGGTTACATTGGCCACCCTCCAATCTTCAGGTACAATGGATGATTTTAATGATAGGTAACAAATTTTAACTAATGGATCATAAATTTCATTTTTTAGTTCCTTCAGTACTCTAGGATGCATACCATCCGGTCCAGGTGATTTGCTACTCTTTAGTTTGTCAATCTGGCCTACGCCATCTTCCAGGTTCACAGTGATTTCAAGGGCAAGTTGCTTTTTGGCAAGGACCTGGACCAGCTTATCAAATCCTTGTGTGACAACAAGGTCCATAAGCTACCGGAGGTCCGCCCCAAGCAGTCCAGATCCTTTTTTCTGTCATGCTCTTGTTTCCGGGGGCAGTACAGGTACAAGCAGCCGCGTGGAGCCTTTCAGCCGAACACCTCCACTAGGTTGCCAGCATGGTCTCATTCCTTTCGGGGCAGATGGCCCTTCCGCAACGGTGCCCGTCAAGGCACCGCCGCAAAGTTCTCACAATGAGATGCGGCCGGCCCATTCCTCCCTTCCAGACTTAGGTGGCCAACTGTCCTTGTTTCTCAAGGAATGGGCCAAAATGACTTCAGATCAGTAGGTCCTTGAAGTAATTGAAAGAGGCTACGCGTTAGTTTGCTCAGGATCTCCCAGACCTCTACTTAATCAAACCCTGCAGAATTCGGAAGCGCCCAGCAGTGTGCCAGACTCTCGACAGGCTTCAAGCGCTTGGTGCCTTAGTCCCAGTTCCCCTCCAAGAACAGGGATCTGGCCAGTATTCCATCTACTTCGAGGTTCCCAAAAAAGGCGGCTCCTTCTGACCGATCCTGGACCTCAGAGTTAACAAGGCCCTCAAGGTTCCCCATTTTTGGATGGAGACCCTGAGGGCGGTCATAGCGGTGGTTTGTACAGGGGAGTTCCTTGACTTTCTCGACCTGACTGAGGCCTACCTTCACATCCTAATCCGCCAGGAACACCAGAGATTTCTTCGGTTCAACATCCAGGGACGACATTTTCAGTTTTGAGCACTCCCATTTGGTCTTGCCACCGCACCACTCACTTTTACCAAGATCATGTTGGTAGTGGCGGCCTTCCTCCGGCGGGAGGGAGTCCTAGTCCACCTGTACCTGGATAGCTGGCTCATTCGGGCAAAGTCAGAGGACCTGTGTGTGTGGTATAGCGGTCAACCGGGTCTTGTCTGTCCTCTCCTCTCTTGGTTGCATAGTCAATTTATCGAAGAGTACCCTCAAGCCCTCTAGGGTCCTTGAATTCTTAGGAGCACGCTTCGACACTCATGCGGGCAAAGTTCTGTTACCCGAGGCCCGTGCTCCCAAGCTCATGGGTCAGGTCCAACATCCATCTCTCATGGTCCCCATGGCCTGAGATTATCTCCAGGTTCTGGGCTCTATGGCTTCAACTATAGATTTGGTTCCCTGGGCTTTTGTGCATATGCGTCCTTTGCAGAAAGCTTTGCTGTCCCGCTGGAAGCCGGTCTCGGAGGAGTTTCAGGCACCCTTACCACTTTCCGCAGATACCATCGACAGCATGCAGTGGTGGCTCTCTCTCGCATACCTGTTGAAGGGGATACCCTTACAGGCGCCTCAGTGGATTGTTGTGACAACGGATGCCAGTCTCTCCGGCTGGGGAGCGGTGTGTCAGAATCAGTCTACCCAAGGACGATGGACCCCAATCCACTCTTAGTGGCACATCAATTGTCTGGAGACCCGAGTAGTCCGTCTGGCTCTCAAGACCTTTCTGCCCTTGCTTCATTGCTGAGCTATGTGAGTCCTCTCCATCAATTCCACCATGGTAGCTTACATCAATCACCAGGGGGCACCAGGAGTCGTCCGGTGGCCCTGGAAGCCAGCAAGCTGCTAACCTAGGCAGAGCACCATCTGGAACGGCTAGCAACCTCCAATACTGCAGGGAAGGAGAACACTCAAGCTGACTTACTGAGTCACCAGCATCTAGACCCCGGAGAGTGGGAGTTGTCTGGAGAGGCGATGGATTTGATCGTGCACAAGTGGGGTTCCCTTACTTAGACCTGATGGCTACTTTGAGCAATGTAAAGGCCCCCAGATTCTTCAGCCGCAGAAGGGAGCACTGCTCGGAAGGGGTGGATGCCCTGGCCCTACCCTAGCCTCACGACATCCTCCTTTACGTGTTCCACCTTGGCCCCTGGTGGAAAAGGTACTCAGATGAATAGAACTCCATAGGGGGCCAGTCGTCCTCGTGGCGCCAGAGTGGCCTCGAAGGCCGTGGTTCGCAGATCTGGTGCCAAACCTGCTCTGACAGGGTCCAGTATCTTTCAGTCAGGCAGATTGCTTTTGTCTAGCGGCCTGGCTTTTGAGCTGCGGCGTCTAAGGAAGAAAGGTTATAAGGAGGAGGTTATCTCCACTCTGTTGCGGGCCTGTAAGACTTCTACCTCTCTGGCTTATATTCGGGTATGGAGAGTGTTTGAGACTGTGCGTTGAATCCGGAGTTACAGCACGTAAGGCTCCAGTGTCCCAGGTTCTCTTTCCTGCAGAATGGTCTCTCCAAAGGTTTCTTTCAATTCCTTGCAGGTACAGGTCTCTGCGCTCAGTTCCCTCCTCGGTCGGGTCGATGGTTACACGTTGGCGATCCATCCGGATGTCATTCAGTTCCTCAGAGGGGCTAAGCACTTGAAGCTGCCCATCTGTGCTACTTGTCTGTCATGGAGCCTTAACTTGGTTCTACGCATCCTTTGCGAGGCGCCCTTCGACCCCTTCGGTGAGCCACACTTAAGGATCTGCCCCTTAAGACTGTCTTTCTGGTCTCTATTTGCTCAGCCCGGAGAGTCTCCGAGCTCCAAGCCTTGTCTTGTAGGGAGCCTTTCCTTCGCTTTTCTGATTCAGGTGTTTCCTCAAAACAGTTCCATCCTTCCTGCCTAAAGTTGTGTCCTCTTTTTTTTTCATGTAAATCAGACAGTGGAGCTCCCTGCTTTTTCTCCAGAGGACATTGCGAACCCGCCTAGTGCAGATCTTCGGCGCCTTGATGTGAAGAGGGACCTACTGCAATATTTGTGGGTGACGAATGATTTTCGAGTCTCTGATCATCTTTGTCTTATGGAGTGGGCCAAGTAAGGGGAATAAGGCCTCTAAAGCTACTATCGCTCGCTGGCTAAAAGAGGCGATTGCGTCGGCGTATCTTTGTCAGGGCCGGCCGGTCGGTTCCAGAGGGCTTAAAAGCTCACGATTTACGTTCTCAGGCTACCTCTTGGGCGGAGAGTCGGTCAGTTTCACCGCAAGAAATCTGCAGAGCAGCTACTTGGAAACCCCTACAAACCTTCGCAGGTATGTGCAGGTGCCAGTTTTTGGCTTCTTTGGACAGCAGGTGCTTTGAGTGGGACTGTCTCGGTCCCATCCTGTTTAGGGAAGCTTGGGTACATCCCCGGAGTCTGGGCTGATCCGGGTACGTACAGGGAAAGGATAATTGGTTCTTACCTGCTAATTTTCGTTCCTGTAGTACCACAGATCAGTCCAGACTCCTGCCCTGACTGCTTGTGCTTTGCTATGTCCACTCTTCCTATTTGAGCTATAAGGCACTGGAAGTTCATCCGAATTGTATGGCACCGGAAGTTTCTGATATAAATATAGAGAGAGAGATAATCTGTATAAGAGCATTTTTCATACATGTTTGATTTTCCTGTTCCATTTTGATAGTTAAAGTTGTTTACTTGCTGGCCAGGAGGCTCAACCCACTGTCTGGACTGATCTGTGGTACTACAGGAATGAAAATTAGCAGGTAAGAACCAATTTTCCTTTCTGCATTTTCTCTGTGAGCACCTGCAGATGGGGTGGGTGCTGTGACACAGACTAAGTGCCGGTCTTCCACCAACCTTCAGCAGTTTGACTGTTCCTCCTTTTCCTCTCTGCCAGTGTCCAGTTTGCACACTCGGCACTGTGGCCCTTTACGTAGCCCCAGGCCACTTGCACTGCTGGGCTTGTACAGGTCACTCGGGCTGGGCACATGAGGCCTGCCTGCCTGCACAGCTGCCGCGCAGACTTAAAATACTATTACAGCTCTCGCTGTCAGTCCTACACTGATGGTGGTTGGCCAGAGAGCAAGCTGTGCTCGAGGATTATTGAAAGCCAGTTCTGTGCTTATTTGAAGTACACAAAGTCTATTAAAATGTATTTGCTCCTAGTAAATCAGTAGTTCCCAAACTTATCCTATGAATATGCATCTGAGAGATTTGAATACATTACCTCATTGCATGCAGATTTAACGCCCTGATAGCCATTGCAGACTCCTGAAAACCCGACTGGCTGGGAGTCCTCCAGGGCAGGGTTGGGAACCGCTGAAGTACATGATGGCAACTTTAAACTAAAATGGTTCATCCAGTTTGCCAAAATTCCCATCTACACCCCAACCTAGCCTTCCCCCTCCCTTTCACTTGATTACTCAACTCTCCCCCCTCACTACTACCAGTCTCAACGTGCATCCTAAGCACCTCAGGCCCTGCCATCCTCAGCCAGGCCCCTTTCCATCTGCCACCACTGAGCTGTGCAACAATCCCCACACTCACCAAGGCGAGTGAGGCCGCCTGCTCCCTGAAGTGTGAGTTGTAACTTTAGCCCCTCCCTGTGGCTTACCACACTGGTGGAGGTTTAGCACACGTCCAACACGCTGCGAAACTAATAGCGCTGATCATATGCAAATGCATGTTGATGAGGCTATTAGTTATTCACCCCCACATCCAAAAAAAAAAAAAAATGCAGCAGACCCGCACATTTTTACACTGAGAAGTTAATGCCTGCCCGGAAATACTGCTCTTCTGTACAGCCTCCGACTTAATATTGTTGGCGATATTAAGTCAGAGGAACCAAATGGTAAAAAAAAAATTATTTTTTTTTTAAATGTGCCAGTGGTCAAGTTAAGGAAATGGATGCTAGTAAAATTGAGCGCCTGCTTTCCTAACCTGCGGACAGCCGTCCTCTCCTGGGCACCCGCTGCCACGAAGGTGCTAGGAGCATGCATCGCACACCCAGGAGAGCTGCCCGGGTGCGTGTTAGAAAAGCGAGCACTCAACACACTTTAATTGCATCGGCCCCAATGAGTGTGGTCATGTTCCTGATTTCTGTCTCCTGGATCCCTTGGAAAGAAATGTTTTGTCTTGTCTGTTCATGGTGCTTTCGCGATCTTTCAGCCCTTCGAGTGTCCTGCTTGTAATGCTAAAAGCTGGAGGTGTGGTTCTAAGACGTGAAAGAGCTGCCATGCATGTGGGCATAGCGTGGCATTCCTATGCCACCAACACTGGACCCTGATCTTCGCCTCACCTTTGAAATTCACAGAATCCCTGAAAGCACTAACTTGCTGGGTTAAGGCACTGGTAACCGCAGCCTGTCTGACCAGTTTTCCTGCTCCTGGTTACCAAGCTAATTTTAAATGGCACAGATCATGCAGCCATAGCCTGTTCCAGGGACTTAATTCTTACCTGAAAAAAGCAGAAATTCTGTTGAATTAAGTACAAAGAACCAGAGGCAATAGAAGCTAGTGTGCCTGACTAATTTTGGGTTCTGTTCCTATTGGCCGCGGTCATTTAAATTGCACAGTTAATTCCACCACAGCATTTACAGTTATATTAAAATCTACCTGGAAAAGTAAAATCTTCTTGCAATTCCAGCATAAAACCTCTGAAGCAAGTGAAAGCTCTGCTTAATCCAGTTTTGATCCCATCCATAGAAGCCATGAGGCCAGCACAGCTAATTAATCCTACCTCTAGCACGCAGAAAACTACCTACAGGTGCAGCAACCTGATAACGATCTTAACACTGACAGCTAAGAAAGAAACTTGCAAAACTTTTCTGCCTGCTGTTTCAGACTTCAGCTCAAAGATCAATTCTCTTCCTGTTCCACAGTCTATGCCAGCCTGTTGTTCTGTCTTCAGAACTTCTTGTCAGCCAGTAAGTAAAGTGAAAATCCTGTTAAAATGTCTGCTGTAAGAGAAGTTTGATCCTGCAGCCATAGTTCTATCTCAGCAGCTGGAGGACTCCAGTCCAGATGATCTGCTCCAGGAGGAACGGTTCAGTGTAATGGGCCAGTTCCAACAAGTATATTCTCTTCCAGATGAACCTGTCCAGGATGAGCCTGCAGCCAAGCCCTTGTCCCAGTGGAAACCTGCCTCGTCTCGCCCCAATCCAGCTGTGCCACTCCAGGAGCCGTCCCAGTCTACCCTGGCGGTGGTTTCATTCTCCACGCCCCCTATGCCGGTGGTCCAGTCAATGGATCCTGACCCAGCGGTCTTATGTTCCACAAATCCCATGCTAACGGTTCCACTCGCCACAAACCCTGGGCCAGTGGTCCAGTTTTCCGTGGCTCTATACTCTGGCACTCTGAGCCAATGGTTCTGCTTTTTGGCCACCCCCATGTCAGCAGTGCTCGTGCTGTTCTGCATCCTGACTGCCCAGAAGGGGGTGCTCTTTCACAGCCTGTATGCCCAGTAGGGGGTGATATCCCAGTCACATGTGCCCAGGAAAGGATGACCCTCCTGATGCCAGTTTGGCTATCCAGCCTTCTAGCCATGCTTTTCCTTGCCACTCCAGCCGAGCCTTTCCTTTTTAATTGTCCATAACCCTCAGAAAAATTGGGACCCAGGAGGAGAGGGTCTTAAAAGAGGGTACTGTTAGGATTTTGCCTGATAATACAGCCTTATCCTGCCTTCCCGATGCCTCCCCACCATCAGAGGCCCTCAGTAAGTCTCACCTCTAGCCATGTCAAGTTCCTCCTCTCTGCCTTTGCCACACTCAGACCCCAGCCCTATGCAAATGTATCTTTCCAAAAGCTCCTAGTCTTCTCATGGTGTCTTGTTTGGCTCCATGGTCTGATACTCGTTCTTTTCTTGTGAACTATGGGCCTTCTGTCTTGTTCTTGCCTTGTCTTGTGGCCTATAAACTTCTGCCCTGTTTCCTGCCTTGAGGGCTTCTGGCCTAATCTACCTTGTATCTTGCCTTGATGTCTTCGAGCTTCCTCTGTCTCAGGCCTTGTTACCTTTGGGCTTGCTTCCCTTCTCTAACTCCTGCCCTAGTCTGCCTTGTTAGTCTTGTCCTGTCTGTTCCAGAATCCTGTCCAGTCTTGCCCATATCAGAGTCCTGCCCTTGCCTTGTCTTGTCCAGTACCAAGCCTTGCCTTGTCCTGCTTGCTTTCGTCCAAGCCTGCCTTGTAGATGCCTTTCCTGTGTAGACTCACCACTATGATGTATCTCCACTGCAGAGACCTACTGGCCCCCACAACCCAAGGGCTCAACCTGCAGGGGAGGGGGCTGACCAGGCAGAAGGTCGGCCCTTGCTTTGTCCTGAATCCTACCTTGCAGTCCCATACTGCTCCCCATGTGGGATTCCTGGATTCTGTAACTAAGGTGGACAGGGAAATCCCTAGAATAAGCAGTATGGAATCTATTGACCTTTCGCTTGATGGACCTTTCATCTGACCCAGTATGGCAAATCTTAGGTTCTTATTGTTACCTTCTTCTGGATCTTTTCTAGTTCCACTGTCTTTTTTTTTTTTTAGATGAGCGACCAAAACTGCAGCAAAATGAAACAAACGGGTAAAATGCAAAGATTGAGTCCATTTTCTGTTTTAGTTTCAAACAAAATGAATGATGGGGGTCCTCATAAAATAGAAATATTTGTTTTCTGATACATGAAAGTTCTTGGAGCAATCAAAAATGCAGACTTTTTTTCTTAGAGCAAGAGGGAGTGGAGAAAGGACAACCAAGCAAGGTGAAGCACTGTTTGATTCAGCCTATCTGTGTGACGTCCTTGGTTTTTTTGAGTCACTTCTCTCATGGGTTTCAGAGAGAGAGAGAGGAAAGGCAAGACATTCTTAAACTCTCTTACTGAGAGAATATAGAACATGTTTGCAGGAATATTTAGATAGAAGATCATAGGAAAAAGGTAGTCTGTTGCCTCTTGCTGTCACCATGCTGCAAACAGATAAGATACAATGTTTCTGTCTGCCCTGCAGCACAGTAGGTAAGATCCTGTTTCATTGTGACTTAGTCTGTGATGGGAAAGTAGAGTTCAGCAGACTTTTCTCTGTCAGCCTTTGTGTGCTGTGATCACATTACTTGGTGATTAACTGTAATGTAACAGGAGCTGTGTCAGCTTTTGTGCACTGTGTGTCACTTAGTCAAGAAACGCACAGCACTGTGTGGTTTTTATTGCTAAAGTTTTATATTGTAACAGTAAAAGCCCGCTGGCCACAGCCAGTGGCACTCGTGATCTGTGTAAGACCACATCTTGCTGCTGGAATCAAAAGGTTGAAGAGGCAAGAATAGGAGAGGTTGAGGAAAGGCATTGATGGTAATATCACCAGGATAAAGAGAGAGAGAGAGAGAGAGAGGTTTGTTTTTAGAAGTGACCCATCTAAAAATGCAGGGTCCAGTAAGCAGCAAACAGCAGCTGTCGTCACCTGTTCCTATTTCCACTACCCGTGTGGTGCAGAGTTAGGGGAGGATCTGGGTCACTGATAGAGCAGTAAAAAAAAAAAAAAAAAACCGTACACAGTTCTCTCATGTCCTGCTGCGCTCCCATCATCCACAAGCCTTTAGTTCTCTTCTGCTTCCTGTCCACATCGGACATCACCGCCGATCCCCTGACTTTTTAACTTCCTCGGGAGTCTCTCAAGAAGGACTTTGTCAAATGCTTTCTGAAAACCCCGACGCACCCTGCTTCACCCTTATCCGCACACTTCAAAGAAGTCCACCAGCTCTTCCCCATTAAGCCATGTTTATCCATAGCCCTAGTAATTAGTCTTTAAACAATTGCTTTCAGCATTTTACTCAGCAAAAGGGATGTTAGGAGTGAGGCGTAGAGGATGGACGGTAAAAGTGAGGTTGCAGGGAAGGGAAGGTGTGCGGGTGGGGATGGACATTAAGAGGAACAGAGTCCTAATTTCAGCTTTTGCCGAAGGCACAGATTAGCTGAGAGCTGGCCCTGCAGAAGTTGGCAACCTTGAAATGAAGATTTCCATTGCATACACACAGGCCAATACAGTAAGAGCGGGAGAGTGGCCGGTGTGTGCGATTCGGTATTTAAATTAGGCCCGGCGGTAAAAACGGGGAAAAGGAGGTGCTAGGGACACTAGCGAGTCCCTAGCGCCTCCTTTTTGACAGGAGCGGCGGCTGTCAGCAGGTTTGACAGCCAATGCTCAATTTTGCCAGCGTTGGTTCTCGAGCCCGCTGACAACCACGGACTCAGAAACCGGACGCCGGCAAAATTGAGCGTCCGGTTTTTGGCCCGACAGCTGCCGGCCAAATTCAAAAAAAAAATTTTTTTTTTAACTTTTTACTCTTCGGGACCGCCGACTTAATATCGCCCTGATATTAAGTCAGAGGGTGCACAGAAAAGCAGTTTTTACTGCTTTTCTGTGCACTTTCCCGGTACCGGAAGAAATTAGCGCCTACCTTTGGGTAGGCGCTAATTTCTGAAAGTAAAATGTGCGGCTTGGCTGCACATTTTACTTTCTGTATCCCGCGCGCATACCTAACAGGGCCATCAACAAGCATTTGCATGTTGAGGGCGCTATTAGGTGCTGCGGGTTGGACGCGCGTTTTCCTCCCCTTACTGAATAAGGGGTAAGGGAAAACGCGTGTCCAAGAGCAGGCTGTCTCGGCCTGACAGTGAGGACTAGGACAGCAGGTTCAATAGTGCAGGTGTACTGAGCAGAAACAGAGAAAGCAAAATATCCTGGCAATGCCACGTTCAAATGAGAGTGACTAGGAAGGTAAAGATCGACAGATTTAGAAACAGGTATCCAATTGTAAATCCTGGTTCTCAACCCATTCCTCAGGACATACCTAGCGGTCTGGTTTTCAAGAAGACAGATCTACATGCAAATCAATCTCATGCATATTCATTGTGGATATTCTGAAAACCTGACTGCCTAGGTGTGTCCCCAAGTCTGTGTTGAGGACCCCTGCTCTAAACACTACGGGTTTTCTTGACCAGATTGCAAATGCCACCAAGCAGAAGCCCCTCTTATGTGCTGTCATCCAGCCCCAGCCATGCTGGTCTGTGCAAAGGTCCATCAAGCCCAGCATCCTGGCTCCGGCTCATGAGCTCCAGGAGATACTAGAACCCTATAGAATCCCTCCTATCCTGGAAGAATTGTGAACGAGAACAGAATTCTTGTGAGCAACTTCCTAGCTTCAGGCCTCGCCGTTGATGAGAGACCTCCATCGACGCTTCCCCAGAAGCACAAGCCCAAAAGATTGAATGGTAGTTGAAGATATGGCAGCTGGGATTCAATGCCAAGAAGTGCAGAGTCATACATCTGGGGTGCGGCAATCCAAAAGAGTGGTATGAGAAGGGGGGTGAAGGGCTGTTGTGGGATCTTGGGGTGATAGTGTCTGGTGATCTGAAGATAGCAATGCAATGTGAGAAGGCGATAGCTAAAGCCAGAAGAATGCTGGGCTGCATAGAGAGAGGAATAACCAGTAAGAAAAAGGAGGTGATGATCCCCTTGTACGGGTCCTTGGTGAGGCCTACGTTCTGTTCTGGAGATTGCATCTCAAAAGGGACAGAAGGAAAACAAATGGTAGGAGGTCTCCGTCAAATGACTTATGAGGAGAGGCTGAAGGACCTGAATATGTACACCCTGGAGGAGAAGGAGGTGCAGGGGAGATAGGATACAGACCTTCAGGTACCTGAAAGATTTTAATGATGCGCAATCAACAAAATCTCCGTTTGAAAGAAATCAGTAGAACTAGGGGGTACAAAATGAAACTCCAGGGAGGACGACTCAGAACCAACATCAGGAAATATTTCTTCATGGAGAGGGTGGTGGATGCCTGAGATGCCCTTCCGGAGGAGGTGGTGAAGACAAAAACAGTGAAGGAATTCAAATGGGCATGGGATAAGCACTCTGGATCCCTAAAGGCTGGAGGATGGAAATGAAGAAAAGAGTGCATGGGGGTGACCTGCACGGAGCGGCAGTCACTACCCTTAACCAATAAGCCTTCATACTGTTGATGCAACTCTATCATTGCTCTCTGCTTCAATGGCAGGGGAAAAGATGAAAAGTGGAATTAGATTTATTTATTTATTTAAAATCTTTTCTATACTGTCATTAAGTTATATACCATCAATGGTTTACAGAAAGGCACATATAGAAATTTGGTAATTGTATATGTTAATACTATCTATAGGAAATGCCATTAAAGTCCGGTAACATAGTTTCATAATAAAGATTATTTGCTAAATGTTATAAATCTTCTCCTTTTCCTATGTTTATTGGTATTAATTACCTGTATAACTATCGGAATGTATATTTTGTTTTATGTTAAAGGTGAAATAACATAATAAAATCAGACAGGAACTAACAAGGACAGTGAATTTTATGGTCTGGGAAAACAAGCATAGGGGGGTAACTTGCTGATGTGGCTATTACTACCTTTAATCAATCTGAAACTCTTGATGCAACTCCAGCATTGCTCTCTGCTTCAACGGCAGGAGGTAATGGGGAATTGGACCCAAACAGCAACCAACAGGGGCCCTGACTTTGAATGTTTGGGAAACTGAACAGTAGGCTGGTGACTTGTATGGTGCGGCAGAGAGCGCCATAGGCTTGCTGGGCAGAGTGGATGGACTGTTGGTCCTTTTCTGCCGTCAGTTTCTATGAGGGGTGTAACGTTTGGCTGGTCATCGGGATGATCCTGTGACCAACTGCATTCACCAATGCTGCCATTGCATGCCCGGCTTGCCACCAAGATACCTGGCTTGCCACCAAGCTGCTCATGCTGGGGATCCCCCTAGGGCGCACAAGCTCCATGCTGATAGCTAAAGGCCCTGTGGCGAGAACAAGTCCCTGACGCCTCCTGATGATGTCCGCAGGACCTCATTTGAACCAGATTCCCGGATCAATGGATGCTTCAGCAACAGATACCCCTGCCTAGCAGTGTGTGGTGCTGTGTTTCTCTTTACCTTGCTTGTTGCCTTGTGGTCCTTCTCCTGTAGACCTGCTTTGTCTGTCCAGCCTTTCTGTGGTCCTTTGTGGCCTGACTTCTGCCTTTGCCTTGCTTCAGATACTGATCACTCTCATGCCCTCCACCTTCCTTGGCACTTCGCTACAGACACTGACCACTCTCTTGCCTGCTGCTTGCCATTGACCCTTCCTCTGGACCTGGACTATGCTCTGCTCACCACCTGCCTTGATCCTTGGCCTGTACCCAGTAATTCTCTGATTGCTGCCTCCCCTGACCTCAGCCCGGCCCCAGATTCACTCTTCAGTTTAGTCCTGTGGGTTTATCGCCTACGTCCTGCTGGCCCTTGGAACCCAAGGCTCCACTCATAGGTAAAGCTCCAGCCCAGTTCTTGCCCAGGGCATGTCCAGCAGCTGGTGGTGTGGGCCTAGGGGGGTTTGCCCTCTAGGCTGTGTCAACCGTGCCCCCAACACGAGCCCACGATGCGCTTAGAACCTTTGCAGTTGCTTCTTTCAGTATTTTCCTAACCATTATTTTCTCATAATTCCCCGTTTCAAAACTAAATGCTATCGCAGTAGATTTCCAGTTAAGTCAAATTTGATCATGTTATGATCGCTACTGCCAAATGTCCCCAACATTAATATATCTTGCACCAAATCCTGTGTTCCACTAAAGACCAGGTCTAAAATAGCGTCCCTTGCTGTTGGTTCTGGTACCAGCTGCTCCATGAAGCAGTCATTTATTCCATCGGGGAACTTTACCTCTCTAGAATGTCCTGGTATAACATTAACCCAGTCAGTACTGGAATAACTGAAATCACCCATTATTACTGTGCTGCTGATTTTGTTAGCTTCACTGATTTCTGTTAGCATTTCATTGTTTGTTAGTTCATTCTGGCCAGGTGATTGGTAGTATATCCCCACTGCTATTTTATTCCCCTTTTCATATGGAATTTCAATCCATAAAGATTCCACACTATATTTGGATTCTTGCAGACCTTTTATCCAAACTATAAAAACTATAAACTGTTTGACTCTATGCCCGCTAATATTATGCCTGCTAACATATAGCAAAACACATCAAACTTTTCACTGTATGAGGTGTAAAACTATAATCAACTCAGTGTGTAACACCTCTAAAAACTGTACTCTGTTAACGAGTTCAAAAAATGTTTTTTGGTTTTTTTTTTGTTTGTTTTTTTTATTTATATTTTTATTAATTATAACATTTCTTTACAGAATGTGATAATCAAGGTTTACAGGTAACTTTTAACCAATTATCAATTCACAATACTATTATCGCAATATACTCATTGTAAAGTCCACATCTAGGGGTACGGGTGGAGATCCTGACTGTTGCAATTTCTCTTTACTTCTTGCAACCCTAACTCCTTAAACAAAAAAGAGAAATCTCAATTTGGAGACTTGTCCTTTAAGAAACGTTCCAGGTGTACAGGGTCGGTGAAGATAAACTTATTATTCTGATATGTTATAAAACATTTGCAGGGAAATTTCAAAAAATAACTAGCTCCTAAATCTAGGGCCTGTTTTTTTAAATTTAGAAATTGTTTCCTACGTGCTTGCGTAGCCCGGGAAACATCCGGAAAAATCTGGATTTTTTGCCCGCAAAACAAAAAATCTTTTACCTGAAAATATTTTGAGAAGAATAAATCTTTATCCCTTCTTAAGGAAAAAGAAACCAACAAAGTGGCTCTTGTATGTACGTTGTCCATGGAATCCTCCAAAAATGTGGAGACCCCAGGACTCTCTAATATATCCGTACCCCCTTCTAAACCTTGGAGCATTCTTCTACAAGGTAAATAATAAAGTCTTGACAGAACAGGAATTTTATCAGACTCAAAGGACAATATTTCCACTACGTATTTGTTAAACAATTCGGTAGCTGACAACAATCGAGTTTTCGGAAAGTTCAATAACCTTAAATTGAAAGCCCTAAGTTCATTCTCCATTTTTTCTATTTGATTGTGCATTACCAAATTATCTTTGATGAAAGTGGTATTGGTATTGTACATAACATTTACTTGTGGACTTAATACTGCACGTGCTTGTTCCACCTTAGTGGCTCTATTTTCTAAATCTTCAAATTTAGAACACACTTGAAGGGAGAATTCATGCACTTGTGAAACAGATTTAGTTAATTTTTTATCGATTTTTGCTGATAACCTCCACACATCTAGGAGGGTGACACTTTCTGGTTCCACATTGCATTCATTCCCCTCCTCAGTTAAATCTGGTAAAACCATTGGACATGGAACCACTGAGGATGGAACTACATTATTACCAACATTTATTTCAATTTCTTCCATTACATTTGAAGACAACCTACTCTCTGTTACAGCAGGACCAACATTTGTTTGGTTCCCTGTCAGAGATTCATTTGTCAAACCAATACCCTCTCTTAAAGGCTGTAAGGGGAGTTGCTCGGACCTGGGGCTTAAGGAAACTCCCGAATGGGAGTTCCCTTCTACTTCGTCCCTAACTATGGACTCACCCATACGTAATATATGGTCGTCCATAGGTCCAATTCTCTTAGGGCCAGTTGTTGTAGGAGAGGAGGTCCAGGTCTTTGCTTTGCGTTTTCTTCCCATGGTAATCCCAGAAAAAAAAAAGGATCACCAAGCAGAAAAAAAAAAATTACCAGGGGCGCGCCGCTTCGGCAGCGCGCCGCAGGGCCCGTTTTTATATGCTGTCCCGGGGCTCCTGAAGATGACGTCACTAAGGGGGCGTGCTCTCCGGCCGCACCTCCCTTCTCCCTCGACGAGGAGTTCACAGCTCTTTATCACTCACTCAGCTCCACGGCACTCGTCTCGGGGACCCAGCAAACAGTCAGGTACTCCTCCTTTCCCCCTCAAAAAATGTTTTTAAAAAATGCAGACTATGCTGATTTAATTAAATAAAAAATGTATATTACCCAAAAAATAGTGTGAAATGCTTGAATCAAGACAAAAAATGAATTATTCCGCTATGTGTAGGGCTGTGGAAGATTTATATAAATATAAGAACTTTGACCATCATATAATGCCCTTTACAGCTTAAAGCTTACATGAAGGCTTACAGAGACAGGGAAACACATTGACAGGTAGCCCTACAGCACGAGAAAACATATTCAGTGATTGTTAACTCATCAGTAAACTGACCGCACTTCTCTTAAATATATCAATCCTCTGCAGTCTTCAAGTTGAAGCTCCCTGAAGAAGGAGTTAAAGCCACTCCGAAAGATTGCAGTGTTGGAAGTATTGAAAATCGCTGCGGTGTGGAAGATTCACTCTAATAGATAAGTGCACTGCTATAGCCCTGGTTGAGGGCATTTTGAATTCTATATACAAGAATGAGACCTATGATCAGAAAAGCCCCGTGCTACACAAGGCTTCATGTAAGCCATAAGCTGTAAAAGGCATTATATGACTGTCAAAGTTCTTATATTTATATGAATCTTGCACAGCCCTACGCATAGCGGAATAATTCATTTTTTGAATTAATTAAATATGCAGACTATGCTGTATTTAATTAATACAGCATAGTCTGCATATTTAATACAAAAAAGGAATTATTCCGCTATGCGTAGGTCTGCGCAAGATTTATATAAATGTATTTAATTAATACAGCATAGTCTGTTTTTTAAAAACATTTTTTTGAACTCGTTAACAGAGAACAGTTACACATTGAGTTAATTATAGTTGCTAACATATAGCAGCACCCCTCCCCCAATGTGATCCATCCTATCATCGTGGTATCATTTATACCCTGGTATCACAGTGTCCCATTGGTTATCCAGCTCCCACCAGGTCTCTGAGCTGCCAGTTATATCCAGCGCTCTGCACTCTAACTCTCCCATCTGGTTTTTCAGACTTCTAGCACTTGCACACAGACATTGCAAAGTATATTTCTTGTTTGTATTAATAATCTGCTAATCTTTCTGCTCTGGCTGCTCTTTACTTAAAGGCCGCTGAGTTTCTTTAGCAATTATTGCAACCTCTCTATCAGGATGACCTAACTCCCTGTTTTGTTCGTAACCTCTAAAGATGCAAAATTCTGATCCTTTTGCTTCTGAGTGAGTGTCTGCTTTTCCCCATCATCTAATTTAAAAGCTGCGCTATCTTCTTCTTAAAGGTTAATGCCAGCAGCCTGGTTCTACTCTGGATAAGGTGGAGCCCATCCTTTTGGAAAAGTGCCCCCTACCCCAAAATGATGCCCAGTTCCTAACAGATGTAAAACCCTCTTCCCTGCACCATCGTCTCATCCACGCATTGAGACTCTGGAGCTCAGTCTGCAGCTGGGGTCCTGCACGTAAAAAGGAGGCATTTCTGCTCATGCTATGCTGGAGTTTCCCTACCTAAGCCTAATTTTAGCCTCCAGAACCTCCCTCCGGCACCTTCCTATGTCATCGCTACCCACATGTGCCAAGGCAGTCGGTTCCTCCCCAGCACTCTTTAAAATCCTATCTCTGTGACGCGTGAGGTCCGCTGCCTTCGCACCAGGCAGGCAAGTTACCAAGGGATCCTCGCAGTCACCCGGCTATTTACATTTCTAATGATCAAATCGCCCACTCTAACGGCCATCCTAACCCTTCCCCTCTTGGGCCCTGGAGACACATCCTCGGTGCAAGAGGATAAGGCAGGGCCCAGCTACAGGATCACCTCCTGCCAGGTCACCTTGCTCCTCCAATGCTTGCGAGAAGTTGGGAGTGCTCTGCTCTGTCCCTGAAGGTCTCCTCTCTGCCTCAGCTCCTCCAGCTCTGCCGTTCTGTTCTCCTGAGATCGGATGCATTCTCTGACAGCCAGGAACTCTGCACTGGGTGCACACAAACTCTCACCCACATGTCATACATGTGCCACTCGGAGCAAAGGCTGGATAGCCCCTCACTCACTGCAGGACTTCTACCTGCATCTTAGTTTTATTAAATAGCTAAAGTTTTACAAGCTTATTAAGGGGTAGGTGTGTCTCTTAATTTAAGGGATTTTAAATTATTTGGTGTCTTTTAAAGTCTAAGGTTTTTAAATTGATAACTAGGTGACTTATGTTAGTTTGTGAATGACGAAAGGAAAAAAAAAGACTAAAATTATTCAACCCCTGAAATCAGGGTTAATTGTATGATATGCAGACTCACTAACTGTCTCCTCACTAGAAGATCTTCAATTTAATTAAGATGAATAATATCTAACTGAAAAAAAGAAAATCTAGGGTAGGTAGGATTGTGGTTTTTATTTATAGACCTGTAATCCAGTTTTTGCTTTTTTTATAAAGCAAAATCTCAAATATGTATAGTGCTACAATCTTGGAGGAATATTGAGAGCACAATCCCTCGTCAGATACAGAATGAAGAGAGCATAAAGTGTAACTAAGAACATGCAGACAAAAGTGAATTGGAAACAGTAATAAGACAGACTCCGTATGCAGTGCAACAATGGAAAACCAGAATCACCATTCCTCATAAAACATTAGGGATGTGCATTCGTTTGCGACAAAATAGGAAAGAGAGACGATATTTCCTATTTTGTCGCATTTCGGAGGGGTGACAAAACGATAAGAAAACCCACGAAATTTCATGTGGCTTTCTTATCGTTTTTGGTGAGGGGGGGGGGGAGGGCACATTAAAAAAAAACCAAAAACCCCGCCCCCCCAGACTTACCGAAAGTCTCGGGTGGTCCAGCGGGGTCCCGGGAGCGATCTGCCCCTCTCGGGCCGTCGGCTGCCACTAATCAAAATGGTGCCGCTGGCCCTTTGCCCTTACCATGTGACAGGGGCTATCGGTGCCATTGGTCAGCCCCTGTCACATGGTAGGAGCAATGGACAGCCCGCGCCATTTTGATTACTGGCAGCTGATGGCCTGAGAGTAGATCACTCCCGGGTCCCCTGCTGGACCACCAGGGAATTTTGGCAAGTTTTGGGAGGGTGGGGGTTTGCAATTAATTACATTTGAAGGGTTGGGGTGGGTTTGGGGTATTGTTTTGTTTTTTTTTTTACAATCCCCCATCTGCTCCCCCCCCCCCCCCAGGGACTTTCGGTAAGTCTTGGGGTGCAACCGCACATCCACCTATAACTATGGCTTATTATGGGGGAAACACGGTAAAACCAGACTAATAAAAAGGATAAATATGTCAAGCAGGGAACAGCCAGCAAACATCCAGTAATTCAAATAATTCACAATTTGTTTTCTAATATTTCAAACAGCAGACACATTAAATAATACCCCAAAATGTAAAATAATAGGACTGAAAATATCCAGCTCTAGTCTCTATACCTTAGATCTTTAGATTTCCAGTCCCCCAGAGATTGTTGTGGATTGGGGGAGGGGGTCTCACAATCTTTGCCCTCCCTCATATATGCTGTCACATACACAGGCTTTCTCACTCTCACAAACACACACAGGCTCTCTTGATCTCATACATATGCAGTCTCTCACACATACACAGGCTCTCTGCTGTCTCATACATATGCAGTCTCTCACACATACACACAGGCTCTCTTGATCTCATACATATGCAGTCTCTCACACACACACAGGCTCTCTTGATCTCATACATATGCAGTCTCTCACACATACACAGGCTCTCTTAATCTCATACATATGCAGTCTCTCACACATACACAGGCTCTCTTAATTTCATACATATGCAGTCTCTCACACATACACAGGCTCTCTTAATCTCATACATATGCAGTCTCTCACACATACACACAGGCTCTCTTGATCTCATACATATGCAGTCTCTCACACATACACACAGGCTCTCTTGATCTCATACATATGCAGTCTCTTACACATACACAGGCTTTCTCACTCTCACATACACACAGGCTCTCTTGATCTCATACATATGCAGTCTCTCACACACACACAGGCTCTCTTGATCTCATACATATGCAGTCTCTCACACATACACAGGCTCTCCTGCTGTCTCATACGCTTGCAGCCTCTGACACCTGCAGGCTTTCTCACTGTCTTGAATACACACAGGCTCACTCACACACACAGCTTTCAGGCCTCCCCTGTTATTCTGGGCCTTGTCTTTGGCCGCTGTGGGATGGCAGGACTGCCAAAAGGGAGGTAGAAGGAGGTCACTGCTACCGCACTGCTCCTGCAAGGTGGGGGGGGGGGGGGAAGGGGGGTCGTGTGGCCCCAAGTTTTCAAAAGGAAACTCCGCACCTGGTTTCCCTTTGAAAACCAGATTGCAGGTCTCGGTGTGGATTTTCTGCCAGGTCACCCGGAGGTGCTAACCTGGAACATTCTGAACTTGCTTCTTATTGCCCATTGCACCTACGGTTGGAGGTAGAGGCCACTGTTGGCTTCAACCTTCAATTAAGAGGGCAATTTTTAAATAGCTTTGGAAATTTCCCTCCTTATGTATTCAGTTTATCTCAGTAAGAAACACTTAATGAAATTATATACATAATGACTGTTGCTGGAGCGCATATCATTATTTATTTTGTTATGTCATGCAAAAATTAAAGAGATGTGCATGGGCGTCTCCGTATATTTTTGAGGCTGAAAAGGGGTCTACACGCCCTGAAAGGCTGGGAATCCCAGCCCTATAATACACAATGTAATACAGGGGTAAGCTACTCCAGTGTTGGAGTATGACAACCAGGTCAGGTTTTCAGGGCCCCCACTCCCCCCCAATCATGAATAGGTATGAGATATATTTGCATATACTGGATTTAGTGCATGCAAATATTCGAGGATATCCTGAAAATCAGAATTGTTCATGGCACTCCATGATCTCTGTTCTAATATAATGATTTACATTTGGTTAAATAATCTAAAACCATAATAAATAAAAGAAAAATGTCTCCGGTAACAACTCGATAATCACACATCTAGACCACCAAAACTGAAACAGGAAATTAGCAAAAGGACGTAAAACAGCCGTGCTCTCAATTTTTTTCCTATCAAATAATGAAAATCTGGCTCTTCAAAAATGCAAATGATCTATAATAATGTATCAATATGCAGAGAAGTACAGTATTAAAAAACAATGAAAAGAACTGAGTGATATAAGCGTTCTAAACCAACTCTAATGTTTTAAGTGTTTTATTAATTCGTAATATGAATGTTGCTTTTGTAAACCGTTGTGATCTTCTTTTGGAAGGACAGTATAGAAAATGCTTAAATAAATAAATAAATAAATTGCCTCTCTTAATAAACCTAAAGCCTAGGAACATCTCGTGAGAATCAGTTTGTCCTTCCTGGACAAATGATGCATGCTAAGCTGGTCTCAGGACCCTCGTTGTGCAAGTTGCCTCTCCTGAGGCAGTTTGCAGCCAGCTCAGTGCACAGGGTGCGGCAGGATTACACTGCACGATGCTTTCTGCAAGGCAGCCGCTTCCCTTTGGATCCGCCGGATTGTTTGCTTTCACCTTCATTCTCTCTTCACGTTCCTGTCTTCCTCCTAATAGAAGCTATTTCTTAACTATTGGCCGCTTCAGGCTAACACAGCCTGATTTAGGGGCGTGGCAAGCTCCATCCAGGAAACGCCCCTCTTCCATTACACCTGCCCGCCCGTACTCACCAAGACACCAGCCAATGGGGAGCAGGAGGCGGGCACAGAATAGAATTTCCCTGGGAGTGGGCGGGGCTAGCCTCAATGGTCCCGCGCCCTTTTCCCGGTGCGTGGCTCTGACTCGCAGTAGCGGTAACAGCAGCGATGGCGACTTCCATTCGGCTCCTTACCGGCGCCCTCATGCCCAGCCTCGGCCTGGGTACCTGGAAGGTACAGTGCTGGGGATCCGTGGGGGCGAGGGACGGGACTCCCCTTTCCCGGGAGTGCCCCGCGCTGGAGGTTGGCAGGGGGCGAAAGTTCTGCTACCCTGAGCCGGGCCAGCGTGGGTTCGCCTCCCGGTCTTGGACCGTGGCTTGCACGCGCTTCCTGTAGTATTTATTGCAGTCTGAGAGTCCGCGTGCATGCAGGGAAAGGTTAAATAAAACTCGGGGGGCCGGACTGACTTCGTGCACTTAGGGAGCCGACGCGCCCTTCCTTAAGTCTAAGCAAAAGACGAGGTTTGCCAGAAAACAGAAGTGAATCCTGCGCCTCCCGGGACAGCGGGATCCGTATGCGCTGAGAAATTCAGGACCTTAAAAGAGTCCGTTCAGGAAAGTCCCTTGGGCTTTAATTGCCTTGCTCCCTAGGTTCTTGCTGCAGAGGACTGATTGCCCCCTAGAGCAGTCTTCACATTGATTGATGTGCAGTCCATAAGAGGGAGAGCGCGAGTGGAGGTCCCTTCTGCTGCAGGTCTTCCCTGCGTGGTCCTGCCACATGTGCGCGTGCAAAGTTTGCAGCCTGGCGCACTGGGGACATCTCTGCCGTTCTCTTCTGTTGGAAGCACGCGTTTCCCTAATTGTTGGTTCCGGTCCCGAAACCCTGGTACTGGTGGAGCAGGGAATCTTGTACAGGGACTCATCCCCTGTCGTGGTGGATCTTAGGACTTTTCTGGGTTGTATGCACTATCAGAGGTACCGGCTCTGTGGGTTCTCTTTCTTTGGACTGCAGTAAGTTTGTTCTGGATGTGCTAAGTGGGCACGCATTCCTCCTGGAAATGATTTTGGGGTTGAAGGATTCTATCAGCACTTTGAGGCTTCCAGTGACGACATCACCAAACTCCATTCGGACTGATTGTGAACAGCAAGCATTGTGGCTCCAGTTGGTTTCTCATTTTAGGTTTTTGTACAGTTTTTTTTCTTTTCCTTGAATAGTTAGAAATAAAGCTACAGGGGAGATCTTTTTGTGGGAGAAATACATTTGTGACTGCTGTTGGATGGGATCGGTCAGTGTGAGCTGGGCAAGTATCCAAGTGGAGAAACGTCATGCAGACAGCTTTCCCGTGGATGAAAGCCTCTGTGCCCTGGTTTGATCCCTTGTCCCTGAGCTTGGGGACTTGTTATTGGAGCAGAGCTGACAGGATGGTGGTGGGCATACATCATGCAGTGGTCCCTGACCCTCAGCGAGACTGCCCGCTCATTTATCTTTCTCTTAGGGCTATGACTTTTATATTTAATGATGGGTTGGACATGACTGGCCTTGGGTTCCACACTGATTCTAACACTATCCGCTGTGAATGGGCACAAAAAACTGTATCTACCTCCTAGAGGGGGTCTCTGCCTAGAACAGAATGAATGGATTTATAATCCTGAATCATAGCAGTCCAGTCTCTATAGAAAGGACAATCCAATTTAAGTAGCCATTTACAGAAACTGCTTGGCCTTGTTGGAAGGGTGGAGGGCAGGGAAGTTTTGAAGGGAGCCTATGTCATGTCTGTTCAGCTTAGTTCCCAGAAACTCTGCAGACTTGTAGATCTCTGATCTGCCCACACACGCTTTCATAAACAAAAAAATGTTCTTGCAGGCAGAGGTTAAAACTTATTTTTATTTATTTATTTAGATGTTTTAAATACCCTCATTCCAAAAGAAGATCACAATGGCTTACAAAATCGGCATTCTTATTGGTCAGCTTTCATACTCTAGGTCAACACAACATCAAATACAAATTCTGATTCTACGGACATTACACTTTCCATCCTTCATTCCTTATTGCTCACTCTCCTAGCATTATCTCTGCTACATTGTTACTGTCTTTCAGCCGGGTTTGGATATTGTAATGCAGAAGACAATGGGATTTACTTCCTCTAGCAGAACATTTATCAGTGCGATTTTCTTTGACAAGATTTAACAGTTAGTAATAGGAGAGTAAACATTAGGCAGGCAGAAATTACGGGACAGTTGTTACTTGCTCTTTTTCTTTTGTGTGTGTTTTGAGGTTCTCTGAAGAGATCCATAGCTTCAGTGAGGTGGACCGGCTCCATTATAAGGTCTGATTGGTAGGGGCTGTAATTAAAGTTTACTTACAAACGGGCTGATACAGGGGAGAGCGGGCGGGCGATTTAGTATCTGCCCGCGGTAAAAAGAGGCGCTAGGGACACTAGTGCCTCTCTTTTGACAGGAGTGGCGGCTGTCAGCGAGTTTGACAGCCGACGCTCAATTTTGTCGGTGTCAGTTTTCAAACCCGCTGACAGCCACGGGTTCAGAAACCGGACGCCGGCAAAATTGAGCATCCGGTTTTCGAGCCACGAGCTGATTTAAAAAAAAAATTTTTTATTATTTAAAATTATTTTTTACTTTTGGGACCTCAGACTTAATATCGCCATGATATTAATTCCGGTGCCGGCAGAAATTAACACCTATCTTTGGGTTGGCGCTAATTTCTGAAAGTAAAATGTGTGGCTTGGCTGCACATTTTACTTACTGAATCGCGCAGGAATACCTAATAGGGTCATCAATATGCATTTGCATGTTGCGGGCTCTATTAGTTTCGGGGGGGTTGGATGCGCTTTTTCGACGCGCTCTTACCCCTTACTGAATAAGGGGTAAAGCTAGCGCGTCCAAACGCGGGTTAACAGTGCGCTCCGCCGGCGCGCACTGTACTGTGTCGGCGTGTCTGTGCTTCAAGCATATACATCTCAGATGTGGGTGCCAGTGGTGGTGGGCGGGCAGAGGGAGGGACAGTCCATCTGGCCCCAGCATCTACCTGTGCTCCCTCCTTGTTTCCTGGGGGGGGGGGGTGCTTTCAGGTCGCTCTCAGCGCTGCCCCTCTGTGCTGGATGCTGCGGCCAGGTAGGTCGCGCTCTCCTCCTGTGGCATTGCTGCCGCTCAGATGTGGACACCGATGGTGGTACATCATGTTTGGAGCCAGAATACGTGTCTTATGTAACTGGCATTCTTCCTCGAATGTTACACGGTGCCAGGTTTTGTCTCTCAGGTTTGCTACCTGCTGTCTTTCGAGGCAGTAAGTCTCCCACCGCTGGCGCTCTCATGTGGCCAGAGTTTTTTTGGTGCCCTGGCATTGCGCTCCAGTAGCTGAGAATAAAAGCTCGCTTTCACTTATGTCATCTTGAATGTGCTTTGGCTGGGAGCTGGTAAACAGGACAAGGGTTTCCAGAAGGGGCAGTGCTTTCTGCACTAACCGGGTTTCCTTATTCTAGAGCAGACGTGGGTCACTGCAGCACAGGCCCTGGCCAGTATATTCCCTCTGCAGCTGACGGTGCTCCGTGCTGGGCCGGGGCAGTGGGGTCCGGGCTCTGGGTTCAGTTTGTCTGCTCTTGGTATTGATTTCTGCTGCTAGAGCAGGTCCTTCTGCTCCCAGGTTAATGGTCCTTTTGTGATTCTTCTCTCTGCTGGAGCAGCCTCTGGTCCTAGCGTCCCTGTGCAGGCCCTGGTAGGTGGCTCCCCGTTTCTGACTGGGGCCGGTTGAAATGCAGCGTCAGAAGAAAGGGTCCCCTGGGGTGAGCGTCTCTTAGCTTCTCCATCACCACCTCCTCCTTACCTGTTCCTTGTCAGCGTTGGTAAAGATTTTAAAACATGAAAGCAGAAGGGAATTTGCTGATGCTGTGCAGCGTGAGGGCATCAGGGTGGCATGGGATAGTGCAGCCTTCAGCCAGTCGGGCGAGCCGTGTCCCGTGGCCAGGCGGCACTAAGTGACTTCAGCCTGTCATTGGGGTCAAGCTGCAGCTGCAGTGGGGACGGGTCCTGAGGCTGCCATGAGGTCAGTGCGTGGCTCCTTTTGTCCTGTGTGTGATGAGACTCGGGGTTTCTTTGGGAAGCTCGGCTGTGGGGCAGCCCAGGTTGGTGCCGCCTGTAGTTCAGCAGCGCACTGATCCTGGACTTGGCCCAGCCGTGCTCTTCTTGGTCTTGATCTCTAGTGCCTGAAACCCTGGCAGGGGAGGGATTCCAGAGCAGAATCAGGGGTGCCTTTCCCTCTCCTGTGGGCAGATCTCCTGAATTTGCAGGAGCCTGGTGCCTCGGGGTCTCTGTGGCTGATGACCTTGCCTAGTCCTTCTCTTTGCTGGGGTTTTAGCACTCAGGTGCTCTGAAATGGGCATCTGTGCTGGGAATGCTCTGAGCTTGAGGCCCTATTTGTGAGAACTAAAGTGACCCTAACCTTGCATCCAAAAGCTTTCTGTTTGCCAGTCCCTGACGCACCAGTCAGAAGGTAAGTTAATTAGGCAGCTTTCAATACCAACTAAATAGGAAATTGCATTATTTTGGAAGACTTGCTGCAGACGTGAACGTGTGGTGCTTGACAGCCTTACAGAGAGACAGGAGCTGCGCTTCAGCCTGACTGGACCCCTGTGAAGACTGCAGGAAGCCAGGTTTATTCTGAAGAGGTTTTATATGCTGTTGCCTTATCTTTAGCTTAAATTTGTGGGAGGGATGGAGGGTTAGTTAATTTGGGGGGGGGGGGGGGTAAGTTTAAAATGAAAACTGCACTATGTTTGCTTAAAATGCAATGGAACAAACTGTGCTGCTGGTAGTATTTGTTTATGGTTCATATATTAGGAGCTACCACCCAGGAAAGAGATCTAGGCATCATAGTGGATAACACATTGAAATTGTCGGCTCAGTGTGCTGCGGCAGTCAAAAAAGCAAACAATGTTAGGAATTATTAGGAAGGGAATGGTTAATAAAATGGAAAATGTCATAATGCCTCTGTATCGCTCCATGGAGAGACCGCACCTTGAATATTGTGTACAATTCTGGTCGCCACATCTCAAAAAAGATATAATTGCGATGGAGAAGGTACAGAGAAGGGCAACCAAAATGATAAAGGGGATGGAACAGCTCCCCTATGAGGAAAGGCTGAAGAGGTTAGGGCTGTTCAGCTTGGAGAAGAGACGACTGAGGGGGATATGATAGAGGTCTTTAAGATCATGAGAGGTCTTGAACGAGTAGATGTGACTCGGTTATTTACACTTTCGAATAATAGAAGGACTAGGGGGCACTCCATGAAGTTAGCAAGTAGCACATTTAAGACTAATCGGAGAAAGTTCTTTTTCACTCAACGCACAATTAAACTCTGGAATTTGTTGCCAGAGGATGTGGTTAGTGCAGTTAGTGTAGCTGGGTTCAAAAAAGGTTTGGATAAGTTCTTGGAGGAGAAGTCCATTAATGGCTATTAATCAATTTTACTTAGGGAATAGCCACTGTTATTAATTGCATCAGTAGCATGGGATCTTCTTAAGTTCACTTAGAGAATAGCCACTGCCATTAGCAATGCTTACATGGAATAGACTTAGTTTTTGGGTACTTGCCAGGTTCTTATGACCTGGATTGGCCACTGTTGGAAACAGGATGCTGGGCTTGATGGACCCTTGGTCTGACCCAGTATGGTATGTTCTTATGTTCTTATAAATGCCCGTTGCTGAATTGGATGTGACAGCTGGCTGTCTCGCCCAGTGCTGGGAATGCTGGGGCTGGGAGGGAGGCTGAGTGCAGGACTTGCATCAGAGACCTGGGTGGCAGAAGGAGGGCGTGAAACCTGTGGCACTGCGCATTCGCTGAGAGGTGCGCGCAGGAAACTGGAACTTGTTCTGATCCAGACTGCTTAGCTTGGTGTTGCAGAACCTGTGGGTTAGAACTTTTAAAGTAATTGACAATCCCATGGCGCAGGGACTTGTTCAGAAATGCGCGGGCGCAGCTATCCCGGGCACGCTGAGTGCCAGAGCACTGCCGGGCACCGGATGGGAACCTGAGCTGCAGAGTGCCCTCAGGAACACCTGTGGAGGAGTAGGAGACCAGGGTTCGAGTCCCACTGTGGCTCCTCCTGACCCTGGGCAGGTCACTTTACATCCATCGCCTCAGGTACAAACTTAGATTGTGAGCCCTCTGGGGATAGGGAAATACCTCCTGTACCTGAATATGATCTGCTTTGAAGCGCTGGAAAGCAGAAAATAAAAATGTAAATAAATTTAAAAAATCCCGTCTGATAGCAGCAATACAGCAAGGTGAGGCCTGGCAGCCGTATCCTGGCTGAGTTCTCTCTTCAGTGGCGTGGAAGAGATTAAAGGGAGTGACCCATATACCTCATGATCCTTCCCCACTATCCCAGAGAGATATGAACCTGGATTGACTTATCTGTCGCCCTCTGCCCACCTCTTCTGTGGGGGACTGGGCCCCATTATTGTAAGAAGGCCTGAGTTACCTTCCGGCTCTTAGTCACTTACCTGTGTGTGTGCGTAGGATTCCCTGCAGCGTTTGTGGCCTGACAGCGCATTACACTCTGGTGCTTTTGGGAGGGGGGGCGGGCGGGATTTATTCTTATTATAGGTAAAACGTGCCCTGGGCTTCGTGTCTGCCACCAGAGACCCTGCTTCATTTGGATTGTAAATCCAGCCGGAACTGAATAGTGATGATGGGGAAAGGACGCCGGGCACCAGAAGCGCGCTGAGGCTATAAAAGGTTCTTGCTTCAGCTGCCTTCGGCCAGGCGTGCGCTGGAGCATTAATGTGCTTTGTCACTCTTTGCCCTTTTAAACAGGGTATGCACATTTTAATTTTAAAAAACCCCTGGGTTCAGGGTTATGGAGCAGAGATCATCCCGAGGAGACCGCGTCCCTGTAAGAGAAGGCCAGTGATGGCCTGCCAGGTCCCTTACTTGGAGGCTGCTAGAGATTTGAGCCTTCGGTGGGGGGCCGTGAAGAAGTGGCGAGAGTGTGGATGCGGGGGGCAGGGGAGCAGACGTGATGGCCTAGGTGAGAGGCCACGTGCAGCATGACCGGCTCCTCGTGGGTTGGCCGGGAGTCTCGTGGGAGAAAGCTATGAACGCTGGGCTGCTGAGGCGGCAGTGGTGCGAGGTCCCCAGAGCAGCTGCTCGGGGGGGAGAGGCTGAGGGGAGCAAGTCGGCGTCGGGCTGTCGCAGCTGCTAGCCAGCGTGGCGAGGAAGAGAGAGTTTCAGAGGGCCCGGAGCAGCGGCTGAGCATCGTGAGGCAGGCAGGGGCGGTGAAGAGAAGTCACGTGGTAGGAAACGGCTGAGCGGCAGCAGTCGATCACGGTCACAGCAGCCTGGAGCCCATGGGGTGAGTCCCGGGGTCAGCACCGCCGTGGCTTGCATTAGAAGTGAGGTAATAGGTGTCGGGTCCATGGGGAAGGCCACGATGTGGCACATTCAGTCAGGCTGTGAGATCCACGGTTTGGGAAGGGGGGAGGGTGTCATGAACTTAGTTTTAAAAAAATGGCAAATTGAGCAAAAAGAAAATAAAAATGGGGGGTTCTGGAGAGTGGGGATGAGTGTGACACCACCTTCCAGCCTTTAAAGTAGAAATAACGCCTCGTGGGAGACCTGCCAAACACCCAAACCCCTAGCAGTGTGAGACAGGAGACCCTGACCCGGTTATCTCAATGATTAGAGCAATGGTTTGTAAAAGGTGGCAGTGGCGGGCTTGACAGTGGTTTGTGGGATCTGAGGGGGACACGACTGGTTGTGAAGTGCTGGGGGATTTTTGTTGCCTGAGGAAAGTGCCCATCCACCCCCAAACCTAATGGTCCATCCCAGAAAAATCAGGCATCTGCGTCCCCGGTCAGCAGCGAGACTGGCACAGGGACGGACAGCAGAATTAATGCAGGGTCGGAAGGTCTCCAACGCCCTCAGCAGCAGGGGCAGACAGTGACCCTTCCTGCCACGCAGCCGCCATGACGCCTCCCCACCAGCAGAGGCCCTCAGTGTGCCTCACTGCCCTGGTCCCAGCCCTAGGTCTTGCCATGGTAACCCTGTCTTCTCAGGTGTCACTTCTGGCTCTGTGACCTGACGCTTGACCTCCTTGCTTCGTGGCCTGCAGGCCTTGCCTTGCCTTGACGGACTCGGGCCTATTCTGTCTGTTCCAAGCTCTGCTGCCTTAGGGCTTCTGCGTCATTGTTTGGTTTTCTGCTTTGTCTAAGTCCTGCCCTAGTCAGCCTTGTTGGTCTTGTCCTGCCAGTCCCAGACTCCTGTCCGTGCCTTGTCTCGCCCTTCCCGGGTCCTGCCTTAGTGTCCAGCCTGCCCTGCCTTGTCCAAGCCTTGCGTGTGTGGACTCGCCAATGTGATGCACTGCTCCCACAGAGACCTACTGACCCCCAAACCCCAAGTAATCCACATTAATGTGTCAGGGCGAGAAGGAATGGGAAAAGGAAACTGTTGTTGTTTTTCTTCTCGGAGCAGAGGTAAATTGATCATTCTTTCACACCGGGACCCTGAGCTGCCACAACAAAAGGAGAGAGGCTTGCAACGGACAGATTAAGAGTATACACACCACAGAATATAGGCAGGCCCTGAGCTTAGCAAGTTGGAAAAGATGCACAGGAGCAAAGAGAAGCAGTGAGAGGAGGAAAGGAGGCAGTGACAGTTTTACCAGGAATACCATACAGTATTCCAGACTTACCATGAGAGAGAGAGAGAGAGAGACTGCCACAGGTAAAAGACAAAGTAACCCACAGGGTGAATAATAAACACAAGGACACAGAGAGCTTAAGAGCTGTTCAGTACTTGTGGGATATCTGGTAATTCTGTATGACTGTGCTTTCATTCTAAAGAAATATAGACTGGTGTAACAGATCCGTATTGTTAGAATTTGATATGAGAATTTCATTCCAAAACAGTGAATTGTTCTAGTATAGGAGGTGGTTGGCCAGCCTCTTAGCCCTTTTCTCTGTGTAACTAAGAATGATTATTCATATGCTCTGAGTATTAAACCGTGGGAATAACATTGCCTGCGTTATGGTTTACATCCGCTGCTTTTTCCTAACACTCAGCTAAGCGTTGTAGGACAGCAGCAGTTTTACTGAAAAAGTGTTGGTGGAAACTTTCTTTTACAAGAAAATGAAGTTCTGCCAAGGGAGGAAAGAGGAATGTGAGTGTTGGCCGGAGCAGTGGGAATCCTCTGCTTCTTAGGAGCCTGGCCCCACCCCGAGGTCTCTGAGCCACGAGAAAAGCACAAGGTGAACCTGCACCAAACATTCACATCGGCAGGATGTGAATGTTTGTGAGTGCGAAAAGGATTCGCACTCACAAAGTGGGGAGTAGCTGGCTTGTTACGGCGGTTACTACCCCAAACCAAATAAGCCTGATACTTCACTTTCAATGCATATCCAGCATAGCTCTCTGCTTCAACGGCAGGGGAGAAGAAAAACTGATACTTCACGCATATCCATCATAGCTCTCTGCTTCAACGGCAGGGGAGAAGAAAAACTGATACTTCACGCATATCCAGCATAGCTCTCTGCTTCAACGGCAGGGGAGAAGAAAAACTGATACTTCACGCATATCCAGCATAGCTCTCTGCTTCAACGACAGGGGAGAAGAAAAACTGATACTTCACGCATATCCAGCATAGCTCTCTGCTTCAACGGCAGGGGAGAAGAAAAAAGGATTCGCACTCACAAAGCGGGGAGTAGCTGGCTTGTTACGGCGGTTACTACCCCAAACCAAATAAGCCTGATACTTCACTTTCAATGCATATCCTGCTTCAACGGCAGGGGAGAAGAAAAACTGATACTACACGCATATCCAGCATAGCTCCCTGCTTCAACGGCAGGGGAGAAGAAAAACAACCAATAAGGGCTGAATAACACAGTCTGGGTAAAACAAATAAGCATGGGTGTAGCTTGCTTATTGCGGCGGTTACTTCCCCTACTACCCATAACTAATCAAGCTTGATATTTCACTTGGTTGCAGCTCCATCACTGCTCTCTACATTATGGTGGGGGTGGAAGGGAAATAGAACCAAAGAGCTAAGAGAAACAGATAAGTATGAGAAAAAAATGTGAAGCTTGCTGGGCAGACTGGATGGGCCATTTGGTCTTCTTCTGCTGTCATTTCTATGTTTCTATATGGCAGGTTGAGTTGTTCCAAGCTTGGCTTCCTGCACTAAAATAATTTTCTGGTAGATTTCGGTGCAGGCGACGGACGCTGACTTGAAAGAACCTAAAGTCCTTCATTTATCCACAGAATAAGGACGGTGGGGGTGGCAGCAGTTTAACCCCTCCCTCCCTTCCACGTTGCACCATAGAACTGGACGTTTAACCGTGTGCGCAGTAATCAGTACATGGAACTGAATGTTTAACCGTGTGCACAGTAATCAATGCATGGAACTGAACGTTTAACCGTGTGCGCAGTAATCAGTACATGGAACCGGACGTTTAACCGTGTGCGCGGTAATCGATGCATGGAACCGGACGTTTAACCGTGTGCGCGGTAATCGATGCATGGAACCGGACGTTTAACCGTGTGCGCGGTAATCGATGCATGGAACCGGACGTTTAACCGTGTGCGCGGTAATCAATACAGCCATCCAAGTTCTATCCCTTAACAAGTAAACGCAGGTATTCTGAATAAAACAGGAAAGCTGCGCATGTGGAAACCTCAATTAACTTCGTTTATAAATACCGGGCAGTCAAAATTCATAAAATGTTAGCACTTAAACTTTAGAAAAAGCCACGTTGTCAGATGGCAGAAGGGTTTTTGTGGAGGTGGGGGGGAGAGTTTCGTACTACGAGTATCGAAATCATCCAGCTACAGGTTCTCGAGACTTTTGCCACCTTTGACATAAGAATCGTTAGAGCCTCATTAAAAGATCTTAAGAGGAGAAGGGGCGAAGGCAGTCGGGCGGCAGCAGTGCAAGCTTCTGACACTGCCTTTCCATCCTCATCTCCGTGTCTTCCTCTGAGGGTGACGGGGTCTTCAGGCTTGCACTGTCTTTGACACCAGTCCTAGAGGTGACGGGCTCAGTGCCCCTGGGTCCTCAGTCCTAGACATGTTGGACTGTGTTCCAAGTAGGATTAGGGCCTGGCTATAGGGGTTTTCAGGACATTTGACTCAGAGGCACCTGCAAGCCGTGGC
This sequence comes from Rhinatrema bivittatum, assembly GCF_901001135.1. Lineage (NCBI taxonomy): Eukaryota > Metazoa > Chordata > Amphibia > Gymnophiona > Rhinatrematidae > Rhinatrema > Rhinatrema bivittatum. The sequence goes on from NC_042618.1 coordinate 477,420,866, forward strand.
ACCCGCAAAGTTGTGTATTCCCTGTTGTATGGACTTAGGATGGCGCCAGTCTTGAGCAGGCATTGCCTGCAATGTGGGTGGCAGTAGTACAGATCAGTAGCGCATCCTGGACTCTCCCTTTGGGATACCTCAAGTCTCAGGAGCAGCGTCAGGTGATAGAGGCACAACCCAAGAAAGAGATCTAGGTGTCATAGTGGATAACACATTGAAATCGTCGGCTCAGTGTGCTGCGGCAGTCAAAAAAGCAAACAGAATGTTGGGAATTATTAGAAAGGGAATGGTGAATAAAACGGAAAATGTCATAATGCCTCTGTATCGCTCCATGGTGAGACCGCACCTTGAATACTGTGTACAATTCTGGTCGCCACATCTCAAAAAAGATATAGTTGCAATGGAGAAGGTACAGAGAAGGGCTACCAAAATGATAAGGGGAATGGAACAGCTCCCCTATGAGGAAAGACTAAAGAGGTTAGGACTTTTCAGCTTGGAGAAGAGACGGCTGAGGGGGGATATGATAGAGGTGTTTAAAATCATGAGAGGTCTAGAACGGGTAGATGTGACTCGGTTATTTACTCTTTCGGATAGTAGAAAGACTAGGGGGCACTCCATGAAGTTAGCATGGGGCACATTTAAAACTAATCGGAGAAAGTTCTTTTTTACTCAACGCACAATTAAACTCTGGCATTTGTTGCCAGAGGATGTGGTTAGTGCAGTTAGTATAGCTGTGTTTAAAAAAGGATTGGATAAGTTCTTGGAGGAGAAATCCATTACCTGCTATTAAGTTCACTTAGAGAATAGCCACTGCCATTAGCAATGGTTACATGGAATAGACTTAGTTTTTGGGTACTTGCCAGGTTCTTATGGCCTGGATTGGCCACTGTTGGAAACAGGATGCTGGGCTTGATGGACCCTTGGTCTGACCCAGTATGGCATTTTCTTATGTTCTTAACTGTGCTCCTCAGAAGGAAGAATTTGTATGAACTTTGTACTGACACAGGAGGCTGGGGCAGAAGTGGTACTTGAGAGATGCAGTGTGGTCAGCTGACGGTGAAACAGACCTGACTGGAATGGGGAAGAACATCTTCAGCTGCAGTCAGTTGATGCTCATTCGGTTCACCTTTTCTCTGTCGTCTTAATTCAGTCTTTTCCAGGCAAAGTGACTGATGCTGTAAAGGTGGCCATTGATGTGGGATACCGTCATATCGATTGTGCCTACGTGTATGAGAACGAGGGAGAAGTTGGGGCAGGAATCCATGCGAAGATCAAGGAAGGGGTGGTGAAACGAGAGGACCTCTTCATAGTCAGTAAGGTATGGAACCAGGAGGCCCTCTTCACACTGGGAGTAGATGGATAGAGAGGGTATGTGGCTTTCTGACTGTTAATCTCTTTTTCCCTTCCAGCTGTGGTCTACATTTCACGAAAAGTCACTGGTGAAGGTTGGGTGCCAGAAGACCCTCGATGCTCTGAAACTGGACTATCTGGACCTTTATCTCATTCACTGGCCTCTCGGATTTCAGGTACTGTGAGTGACTGTGCGGATGTTCATATTCTCCAGGCTGAGGAAGGGAATCTACCACTCGGAAGAGTTTAATAAACATCACCGGGACAAGAGGTGGGTGGAGTGGAGAGGCAGCCAGTGGAAGAGGGAGGAGTGGCTCAGGATTAGGGGGGAAGTTTGTAACCTTTGTGACTGTGAGACATTACATGGGTAGACACATTTTTGTTTTTCTAGGGATTCCAGGGGAGTATAAACTGCCACCAGAGACCCTAGGAGGAGCCTCCGTTGATGCAGATAATCTGGAATTGTATTTGTTTGAAGATTGTCCTTGCTCATCCCATTTAACTTGTCTTAGCCTCTGTTTACTTCCAGTTTTAGAGCTGTCCCAGACCCAGGGCTTCTCTTATCAGTGCAGTCCCCAGGCTGCTCCTGGGCCAGTGCCCAGCCCTTCAGTTCCAGCTGCTGGGAGCATCAGCCAGAGAGCACCTCCTAGGCTGTGTCTGCAAGCTCTGCTGCCTGCGTCTGCTGCTGGCACGTGCTGGGCTGTTCTGATTGCTGCAGGAACAGAGATGGGAGGGTGTATTTAACACCAAGCAAAGGTTTCTCAATATGCTGCCTCTGTGGCAGAAGAGCCAGCCAACAATGTAAACAAAACGGCTTTTAAAAGTATTTACTTAACCAACTCTGGTTAAAAAGGAAAATGGCAGGATACATCCTTATAGTAGAAAGTGATGTTCAAGCACATTTAGATTTGGGATTGCATATTAACAGGGTGGGCTTTTGAGTTGTAGGGGGTTGGGGTGGACGAGGAATGACCTGTCTTGTCTGCATGCAGCACTTCTGCAGTTATGCTATGTCTTGTTTTGGCAATGGCTGCCTGGGGATGGGGTCTGTAGTGGGTTTGCAAATTGGTGTTTATTTTGTCATAGAATACATGATACACTATAAGTATGGAAGCTTTTACTTAAGTCTGAGAATAAGCAATGAAAGTATACAAGATTAGATTTTGCATTAAGAATATATACAAAGATACTTCCCCCTCACAGTTTCCAGTGTGAGTCTTTGTATATCTTGGAAAAATGGAAACAGCGCTGGGAAATCAGGAACAGTCCACAAGTCACTTCATTAATCATTATAATGTTCAACAGCTTTTCTTCTGATCTATTCTTTCTCTGATTACAAACAGTTTGTCCAACGTTGATCTTTTTAGGTTAATTCTTCTGACTTATACTCCAGTTTCTTTTCTGGGCAACTCCCATATGTTCTTGCCATCTGTTGAGGCCTCACTATCTGTACTAACACATCAGCAGTAATTGGGTGTAGTTAGATTACTTATGTTCTGTTCCCTGATATCTGCACAGTTGGCCTCATGAGTAACTGCTCCTTAATATATCTGATCTCATGACTTGTTCCTGGTAAAAGCAAGCTAAGAAAAATGGCATAGTCCTGATGTCAAATAATTACCCTAGCTATATTAGTGAACGAAAGACATGCCATACTGTTGAAAACCTCAAACCTTACCCCGCCTGGTTTCCTCCCCAGAGCTAGCCAGTGATGAAACAGACTTTCAGTTTCAAAACATAACATTTATTAAGTAGCTTAGAGATCTATAAGTGCTGGCAGGATTTATTTATTTCATGCATGCATACAAAGTTAAGATAGCAGAAACTATAAGGAAAATCAAGATTGTGTTTTCCTTATGGAAGTAAACAGAGCCCAGCTTACAGAATCTACTGTTTTTCTGAGTGATGCCAGTTTACTCATCGTTTTTAAATTTGCCTTAGTCTCTTATACACTGTTAAACATGGCTTGCATAATTTTCCTTCATGCACCTCTCAGACATCACATTCTGCTTACTCAGTGCTTCCTTTGTTTCTTATAACTTTCTTGGCACCTTTCTTATCAGGAATTCACTCTGCACTCTCATGCTGCTCTCAGCCTTAGTAATAGTCAACATGGGACAGTGTTCTTTAAATCTGCAATTTAACAACTAACTTAAATCCTCAATACTGGGTCAAAGGGTCCATCAAGTCTAGCATCCTGTGTCCCAACAGTGGCCAATCCAAGTCACAAGTAACTAGTGGAACAAAGAAAGTCACCAATTTCTATTGCGGTACAAAGTTCTTCACAAAAAGTAAATAACTCCATAAATAATTTTATACAGGGCCTATCTCCACTCCAGCAGGGTCACTGGCAGTTTGTGCATCTTCTTTGCTTTGTAGGCTGGAGAGAATTTATTCCCGGTGGATGACCAAGGACATATACGTCCGAGTGCCGCAAAGCTTGAAGACACCTGGCAGGTAAGGGCAGATATGGCGGAAGGTTTTTGTGGTTTGCCTGGTGGTGAGATGCAGAAGACCTGGATGTAGTGCTGTGGCACTAAGAGGTCCCTCAGTAACGGAGAAAGCCCGACCTGTCCTGGAAATCTAAGACCAGTCAGTGCTGCTGCTTTGTTTGCCTCTTAGGCCATGGAAGAGCTGGTGGACGCTGGCTTGGTGAAAGCAATTGGAATCTCCAACTTCAACCGCAGCCAGATTGAGAGGATCCTGAACATCCCACAGCTGAAGTACAAACCGGCAAACAACCAGGTAAAAGCTGTGGGAGGCTTGCAGACGTCTAGGTGCAACGTGTTTCTGAAGCTTTCTTTGGTCAGGTTGGGGGAGAGGTGGATGCATCGGGCATGGATGATGATGGTGTGGCCTTCTTTTGTGCTGGATGCTTTTTTTTTTCAGTCTGTATTTTTGTCTATTTTTGATGCATTGATGTAGTTAAGTTTTGCTTCATTTTGTCTGCCATGTTCACTGCTTCATGTGCGTTGTTTCCTCAGGAAAGTGGTATAGAAGACTTTATTTTTTCTCTAAAATGTCAGGCTTCTGTGTATTAATGGAGGAGGTTTCTAAGATTGGATTGTAGCCTTAATGAAAGGTGTCTCTTCCTGATTTCAAAGGCACACGAGAAGGCATTGAACAGGGCCAGATTTAGATACAGGCAGGTGCCTACAGTGCCAGATTCTGAAGATGCCCAAAAACTGGGGACACCCCCTGCTGATTTCCAGGGGAACATCCTCCTAACCAGAGGTCGCTCACCTATGAGCACAGTAATTTTAAATCCAGCCCTGGGATTGAGTTAGCACGAGTTTGAAACTTGTGAGCCATAGCGCTGATAATCAAGACTATATGCATTTCTTATGCGTTCTAAATTTATCTTAAATACAAAAAACAAATGTGTAAAATGAGTTTCTCAATCACTTACCTTCCTCGTCATTCAGTCAGACCAGTCTAAGCAAGTGTTATACACCCTGACCAGCAGATGGAGACAGAGAAACAGGCTCGCTGATGTTACTCCTTATATGCATCTGTGCTGAGCTCAGCTTGTCGGTATTCTGTCTCCAGTGGATGGTACAGATGTTCATCCCATGCTGTGCTCTGGGGCCAGCCCTGCATTTGTCAGTAGGCACCCATTAGCCATTTACAGCCAGCAGGCTGGCTAAGATTTACTGGCTTCCAACTCTGCGGAATCTCATTTCCTGGCTTCCAGCCCTCTGCTACGCTGTTACAGGTCCTTACTGGAGATGGACGGAAAATACCAAAAAGTGCCTAGGTTGGGGCCTGGTAGGCTGAATAGGGATGCTGGTTTGGGCAGCTCCTGAGGTGAAAGGCCAGTTCTCCTTCAGTCGAGCATTGCCCTAGGATAGTCAGGCATTAAATAAATAAGAGAAACTTGGCAGCTCCTGAGGTGAAAGCTTGCATGCTCCTTCCCTCAGTTGAGCAGAGCTAGGGGCCAGGGGACTTCTAGATTTATTCTTCTGAATCTTGTCTTCCCTCCCTTCTTCCCCTCCCCTGCTGCCTTCTGCTTTCTTACTAAATGTGGGTTGATGAGACCATAAAGTTTATTTAAAAAAAAAAAAAAAATCCAGAACAAGCACTGAAGGATCTCGGGCTCATGGGATGAAAGGAGTTCTTCCTGGTTGTCTGTTTGCAGCTTCTATGGAGGAATCATTGTAGTTGGGTTCCCCGGTCATGGCAGTGGCAGCAGTCATCTTCCCATGCACTGGAGCCACCACGACGCCCTGCCTGCCCCTTACAGCAATGCCACAGCCTTAACCGGATTGGAAGGCATGGCTGGTGGGGAAGAAAGTTCTTACTTTACTGGAAAGATCCCTCTGCTCCCTCTTATTGGACCTGGCGTATACATCTTCATTGTATGATGCAGATGGACAATCTCTCACCTCAAGATCTTCACCACAACATCGGTCGTTCCTGCGAACCTGGGAGATCTATTTACAAGCCCTGCCTTCATCGCACCAGAAGCCTGATACTCAATCCGTACCACCGGATAAGGAAGGGACTCTGCAGTTTGGGGTTCAGTATTCAGAAACCTCAAGGACACCGAGAGACTAATATTTTTTACTTGGTTGGACCCGGAGTAGGGGCTGGGGGTGGAGCGATTTGGGGGGGGGAGGCCATAGGGGTGATATGTTTGTGTTGCTCCTAACCTGGGGGGGGGGGGGTGCTGAAGGGTGTATAAGGAATCCTGCGCCCACGGCACCTCCGCAGGTCTCTCTTGTATGTGTTGACCACTTCGTAGGCTACTATTCACAACCTGGGAGAGGGGATGAGGCTCTGAATGGTCATTATGAGTTGACTCAGTTCAGCTGATGGTGCCCGGCCTACCCATTTGTATAGTACTTGTTATGTGTCAGGGGACACCATTGTTTGCTGGTATTTCCATTGTTATATTACTCAATAAAAATTGTTTTTCTAAAAAAAATAAAAAGAGAGATGAAGCAGTTTTTAAACTAGAACATAGGGAAAGCCCACAGTCGCTCAGTCGTGCAGGATTTGGAGAGAGGTATCTTCTAGGCATACCGGCAAACCAAGTAAGTTAGAATGGCCCAATGGAGAGGAGTTTGTAAAAGCTGAAAATGACACATTGTATTTAGAGCATGCAGACCACAATGATCCCAAACTGCCTGGATCATCTTTTGCGGTGGGACCCCTCGAACTTGCGTGGCCGGCGCAGCCCATCAGGACACGAGCTCTGACCCTCACCCGACCCACATGGCCCGAAGACGACTGCATCTCCCGACGCCACTGGCCAATCGGAGGCCAGGCGCACTGGTGACATCATCGGGCAAGCCCTTTAAATTAAACAAAACTCACCTTCGGTGCCGCGCACCGAGCGTCGCGCAGCCAAAGGGGCCTGCCCCTTTGTGTTTCCCTTTGTTTTGCCCCCTTGCACTTTCTTCTCCGTCCCTACCTCCTCTGAACATTGATAAATAATAAGAGTGCATCAAGAGTGTGTCAGCTCTCTTCATCCTACAATCTATTCTTGATCCTTCTACTACCTCCCTTTCCTCTCATGGATTTCCTTACCCCATCTGCATGCTCCCTATCCCACAAATACCTGTTCTCTTCTTTCCTACAGCATTCATTTGCCCTCCACCCCTTCACACGCAATATTACACCCCCCTCTGACTCTACATCCCCTCTCATCCCTATCCCTTCCCCTCTCAAAACTGGTCTCACTACCCAAACAACGCCGCCCAACTCGACTCAACACTCAGCAAACACACGCAGCTATCATCGCCATATACACAATTCCACCTTCAACATGATTACCACAACATTACTATACTCAAACACAACAAACACAGACCCGTTGCCCACTACTATCTACGGCAACACTCTCACACCTCAAACCCATCCTCCCTACCATGATCTCTCCTCCCGTCACCCAAACGTTCGGTTTTGCTGCCCTCTCACTCATCCTACTCAATGCACAATCGTTAAGTAAAAAAAAACTCCCATTCTCAATGACCTCCTCATTGATGAGAACACGGACATCTGCGCAATAACCGAAACATGGCTTAAGGAAACGGACACAGTTCTCCTAAACCAACTCCCCACTAATTCTTACAATATTTTCTCTATCCCTAGGCCCCCAAAAAAAGGAGGAGGAATCCTACTAACCGTTAAAGAATTCAACATGATACCCCAAGCTATCACTTCTCCCCCTAAACTTGAAATAGGCCTCTTTAAATCCCCATCTCTACAAATCTGTTTAATTTACGCCCCTCCAGGAACTCTTGACAACAACCCCTCGTCCTTTATTGAATATATTGCCAAAAACATTTCCATAGACACTCCAGCAATCATTCTAGGAGACCTGAATCTACATATTGACAGCACACCTCAAACTCCCTCATGCAACGTCATTCTTGATTCCTTGGATGCTTTAGTCTTCAAGCAGACCATCCACTTCCCAACTCACAAAGCGGGTCATACCCTTGATCTAATTTTCACCAATTCCCAGATACAGGTTGACCCTCCAACTGGCACACCCATCCCCTGGTCTGACCACTACCTCATTAGAACCTCCTGCTCTGTAAAGAAACCCCCCAGCTTTCCTAACTCAGGCAACACCATACACTACAGAAAAACTTGTAAAAGAGACTCTCATCTCATCACTTTGTAACACACTAAACAACCTGGATCTTTCAAATGCAGATACTGCCCTAGCATCATGGCACAACATTACAAATACTGTAGCCAACAAAATATGCCCTTTACAATCAAGGCAATTGCACCCACAGCATAACAAATTAAAAAAACCCATGGTATACACAAGAACTAAAAGATTTGAAACATAACCTTAGAAAAATAGAAAAGGCCTGGCGCAAAGATCAGACACCCCCCCCCCCCCCCCCACACACACACACCCACACTTTCCTGGCACAATTCAAATCTTCATTACGTTGCTACAGGGAAAGGCTAAATAATGTCAAGAAATTTCTATTCTTCCAGAATACACCAATTCCAATATAATCCACGAGCCCTCTGACTACGTTGCCTCACTTACCAAATCAGCACCCCCAGATATTCTGGAAGATGTAGCCAAAATCAAATGTGAAGAACTCCCTACATTCTTCCAAGATAAAATCAACAAACTGCTGACAACGATTTCCCCCCCACCTCTTCACCAATTCAAACCTCCACAAGAAGCTTACCCGGCCTTCCCAAAAAACATCCCCAAAGGCCTTAACTCATTAGAATACACCACCGTCCTTGAAATAGAATCATTTATTAAGAAAGCCAGACCTTCCTCCCACCCCTCAGACACAATACCCACAAAACTCCTCCTTTCTATCCCTAACTTAATCGCCCAACCCATAGCCAACATTATAAATGCCTCCATCACCTCAGGCCTTGTACCTAACCCTCTCAAACAAGCTAAATTTGTCATGCCAATATATCTTAATTACCGCCCCATCTCAAACCTTCCGTTCATCTAAAAAATCCTTCAAAAAAAACAATCGATAAGCAACTCACAGAATACCTTGATGACAATCAACTCCTTGCTCCCTCACAGTACAGATTCCAGAAACTCCATAGCACGGAAACCCTCCTCCTTTCCCTGTCAGACCAACTTATTAAAGGCCTTGATAAAGGACAAGCTTATATCTTAGCCTTCCTAGACATATCCTCAGCATTTGACACCATCAGCCACAATATCCTCCTACAGCGACTAAATGAAATTGGAATAACAGGTGTTGCCCACAACTGGTTTAATTCCTATCTCAGTAATTGAAACTTCAAAGTCAAAATTGGAAACCATGAGTCCAAAGCAATACCCCCTCGACCAAGGAGAGTCCCACAAGGTTCCTCCCTGTCTTCCACCCTCTTCAACATTTACATCCTACCACTATGTCACCTCCTATCCAACCTCAAGCTTCCCCACTATATCTATGCAGACAACATGCAGATACGTATTCCAGTATCTGACACACTACTGGAAATCCACTCTACTTTCAATCAACAAGCTCCTAACCAACATTCACCTTGCCCTGAACACTGCAAAAACTGAAATCATGCTTATTCCACCCCAAAGTCACCTTAACACCCTTCCCCTACTTCACTCTATCACCACCAATCCCATTCTCTCAACAGGTATGGGACCTAGGGATCATCCTCGATGAGCACATCAACCTCAAGAAATTCATTAACACCACTTTAAAAGAGTGTTTCTTTAAATTGCACACACTTAAGAAATTAAGACCCTTACTCCACCCTCCTGATTTTCGTACAATGTTTTCTAAACTCGATTATTGTAATTCACTCCTCCTCGGCTTACCGAAAAACTCCATCCACCCTCTCCAAATACTACAAAACACAGCTGCCCGGATCCTCACTAACATGCGCAGAAACGCACATAACACCCGTACTAAAGGAATTACATTGGCTCTCAATTGCATTCAGAATCCAATATAAGACCCTCTCTATCATACATAAGGCACTTCACAATCCTGAGATGAATTGGTTCAACGATTCATTGATACTCCACGAGTCAACTAAACCTACCAGACACCAATACCTCGCTACCATTCATACACCCTTTCCCAAAAACACCAACCTGGCCTCCACAAGAGCACGTGTGCTCTTGGTAGCCGGCCCCACCCTTTGGAATATAATGCCAGTTTAGCTACGCCAGGAGGACTGCCAAAAAATGTTCAAGCTGTTCACAAAAGCTTACACCTAACACCACCCAGTCTATTCACACTACACCTTACACACCCAACTCCCCCGCTGTCCCTTCCACCTCCTTATGTCTATTTTCTGAGGCATCCCCTTTCCTTAATGCACTTCCTTGATACTATTTCCATGATACATGTTCACCATTCCCATTCATCTCCTTGAATCGATTTCCATGTCTCGTGTTCAATCTTCCCAAATCCTGCAGTATAATGGAAGCAATCTTGCAAGTAATTGATAACCTCCCTTTTGTATTCTTTTAAGCATTCTCAATATACTTGAAGCAATCTTATTAGTATTTGTAGTGCAATGTATATAGTTCCCATTTACATACTGCCTCATATATACAATCTTTCTGACTGGAGGTTTCTTTGAACCATCATATTCCGTCATATAGTGATCTTGAACTTCCATTTATCCATATATAGCTAATCTTTCTGATTATATATATTTTGTTCATGGCAATGTATATATTCGCCTGTTTCATGTCAAACGCATCTTAAGCATAGTTTACTGTTTTACTGTTAACCAATGTGATATCTTTGAATGTCGGTATATAAAACCATAAAATAAATAATAGGCAGGTTTCAGGTACATACAAAAATAGAAATACCAATAAAACTGCTTTAACGTGGGAGAGTGCCAGCGGAGCCTTGACCCAAGCCAGCTGAGTGATCGCATTGAGCTGCCTTTCCCACCCTGAGGTGCCGGCAGTGACATCATCAGAGAGGGACAGAGTGCCTCGATAAAATCCTAAGTGCTGCAGTGCACAGCCAGCGGCGCGCGGCTTTGTAGTAATGGAGAGGAAATCAAAGAGCTTTACTTCATCTTCTGCTCCTGTCATGGTCCAAGGCGCCATGGATATAATCATCTGCAGAGAATGGGTGAGTTGCCAGTTGGTGACTGCAGTTGGGTCTCTTCTTTGGGTACCTCAGAGTCCTGGCTCAAGCCGACCACCTCCCCAACCGACAGGTACTATTCAAATCTCTAAACTCTTCCTGTGGCAGAAGGGAGAGATCTGGGAAGTGCCAGATCCGTGGTACCTGAAGTCCCCTACTTGAGTCCGAAAGTATTCAACAACCAGTATTAGGCAGTGGAGAAAAAAATCCCAGAGCCTCCTAATGTTACTCTTTCAGACCTTTGGAGGTTAATGGTTAAGCTTAATAAAAACATTCTTAATCCACCCCGCAGCTTGGTTCCTTTTGTAGTTGAAACTAGATCCTCCTTTGAATCGCAGGGAAAGACGCTGGAAGCACTTGAAAAAAAAAATCACACCTACCCCGGAACTCAGGTTTCATCATCACAAAATGCTGCGCTAGCTCTGCAGTTTGTCTATGCAAAATGAAATAGAGGCATTAGATTTTGTGAATTTTCTCTGTACTTGGTTATTATCAGCAGCTGAAATGTTTAAAAAGTATTTCAGAGATTCTAGCTTTTGATGAGGAGATTGCCATCTAAATCCAGAACATTCAACTTGCCTAGACAGAGGAATTTGGAGAATGTTGATCACTTCATTAGATAGCCCCGGGTATTACCACGTTTTTGGAAGACTCTTTCAGTCTAACATGGCTACCTTAACTGACTCATTCTGCTCTGAACAAGATGAGGATCTAGGGTTTTCTAAATATTTCAGAAATAAGGATATTTCTTTTGAAAAGTAAAGTTTGGCTCTTGGAGCCTCTCTTTCTAAAATTTCCTTGTAGGTGTTTCATTACTTTACAATCTAAGTTTATTTTCCTAGACTTTTATAGTTAAAAGTATGGAGCGTGGGTTGCAAGCTTAGCTTTTGGGATGAATAATTAGGCTTATAATTAGAATTGTAAGGTACTCGTGTTTTTTGTTTTGTTTTCCTATATGATACATTAGTATCTCTTCTTAAGTAATGCTCTCCCTATATATTGCAGCCTAGTTTATTTGTATACATTTTTGCAACTATATTCCATGTATTTCATTGTATTAAATGACAGCCTATTAATGAACTGCTTTAAAATATATGCAAATGCCAAAAGTTTGAAAAATAACATTGGAGAGTTAGAATGCATGGTGCTAAAGCAAGGTAATAGACATAATAGGCATCTGGGAGACCTGATGGAAGGAGGATAACCAATGGGACGCTGTGATACTAGGGTACACATTATATCGACAGGGCAGATAAAATTGGTGGAGGGGTGGCACTATAGGTTAAGGATGCCAAAGAATCAAACAGGATAAAAGTTTTTTTACAGGAAACAAACTGCACTCTGGAATCTTTATAGCTAGAAATTCCAAGGGTAAAAGGGAAGAGTATAATAGTGGGGATATTTTTTATTCCCTGAATGTAATCCACCTTGAAGTGCCAAAAAGTGGAATATAAATCAAATATATTACCACCTGCCTAGCCAGAATGAGGAAACAGGCTGCAAAATGCTATCAGACATTAGACTGGCTAGTAAAATGAACAACCACAATAATAATCAGAGACTTTAATTACCCAAGATTGGGTAAATGTCACATCAGGACATGCAAGGGAGGTAAAGTTCCTTGATGCCATCAATGACTGCTTCTTGCAGCAGCTGGTCAAGGAACCCATGAGAAGGGGAACTCTATTAAATCTAGTTCTCAGTGGAACGCAGGACCTGGCGCAAGAGATACAGGTGTGGATCTGCTTGGCAAGACTGCTCATAATATAATACAATCTGACAATCACTGGAGGGGGACTACAAAGGATAACTGCATAGCATTTAACTGTAAAAAGGGAAGATTATGATAAAATGAGGAAATCTGTTACCTTCTAAACTGCTGCTTTTAGATGCTAAGAGTTGCAGGAGGCAAGATCACATTTAAAATTACCTTCCTTGAGATCCAGCAAAATGCAATATTTGTCATCCTGCCTCTGTATCGCTCCATGGTGAGACCGTACCTTGAATACTGCATACAATTCTGGTCGCTACATCTCAAAAAAGATATTGTTGCGATGGAGAAGGTACAGAGAAGGGCTACCAAAATGATAAAGGGGATGGAACAGCTCCCCTATGAGGAAAGACTAAAGAGGTTAGGACTTTTCAGCTTGGAGAAGACAGCTGAGGGGGGGATATGATAGAGATGTTTAAAATCATGAAAGATCTATAACGGGTAGATGTGAATCGGTTATTTACTCTTTTGGATAATAGAAAGACTAGGGGGCATTCCATGAAGTTAGCATGTTGCCAGAGGATGTGGTTAGTGCAGTTAGTATAGCTGTGTTTAAAAAAGGATTGGATAAGTTCTTGGAGAAGTCCATTACCTGCTATTAATTAAGTTGACTTAGAAAATAGCCACTGCTATTACTACAACGTTAACATGGAATAGACTTAGCTTTTGGGTACTTGCCAGGTACTTGTAGCCTGGATTGGAAACAGGAAGCTGGGCTTGATGGACCCTTGGTCTGACCCAGAATGGCATGTTCTTATGTGTATTAACAACCGCCAAATAAAAATCAAACAGCTGCCAGTGAGGTCAAAGGCAATTAAAGCCAAAAGGGCATCATTCAAATGAGACAGGTCGGGAAGAGAATAAGCATTGGCAAGTTAAATGTAATAAGCTGGCTTAGAGAATCTGAAAAGAAGCTTGCCAGAGAGGTAAAAACAAGTAATAAAAAACATTTTTTCAAGTATATTAGAATTAAAAAGCTTGTGGACTTCTGGCAGTGACCTCCTTCTGAGCAGATATCTGTGGGGTCTGCTCTCTTGGAGCCCATGGAGTGCCGGTGTTAAATTTGCTTCTGCTGCTGGAGATGCTGAAAGCTTTAAAATCATGGGTGATGGAAATTTTTGTGATTAAGAAAAATACTGATACCATAAGCAGAAAAATCTGACAAGAGAACAAAATGGCAGTGGAGACAAGGGCCTGTCCGAGCCTGTGATTAGAGAATTAACGCGTGCAGTATCTGCAGCTCTAACTATCCCGCTACAAAAACTTCAGTCCTCGTAGATGAACTGCGGGGATAAGGTCGACAACTTTAACACTACAGCAACCACTCTGTCCCAGTCGCTATCTGTGCACAAGGAGCATTTGGAATGACTTGCCACCACAGTGAACCCGCTGCGTCCCAAAAATAAGAACATGGAATATAAACCCTACAAGCTGGAGAACCGGAGCCGGTGCAGAGGAGATTCGGGGAAAGGCACTGTTCAAACTTACAGATTCTTGGCTTCCTGAGGCTTGGAACAAGTGCACTGACTCGGAACTGGAAACCCTTCACTTACTAAACCAAGGCACGTTGAACATTATTGACAAAAGCTAAAATTCTCACAGGAATTGAAATAATGAAAACAAATTGCTGTTTTTTGCCAATTTTTCTGTTAAAGTAATGGCAAAGCTCAATGTCTTTCATAACAGGGAAATGTGAGTTTTTACAGAGCAAGGAAGCCAAAACTTGCCTTGCTCAGCTGTGATTTTTTGGGTTCCCTGTAGTTTCATATCTGTGCAGATTATAAATGGTGACGTCAACTTCCTGGCACAGGGAAGGGTGCCGAGGTTTGGTTTAACACGGATGCTGAATTTCACACTCCCATTGCTGCATGCTCGGTTATCTGAAGGCTACCCCGCGATATCACATGCTTGAAGAAGGCAGGACATATCAGTTTGAGCACGAACAGTGAGTCAACCTTTATGATCGCTTTCTTAGCTAATAAGGACAAGGCCCATTTGCACAAGGTTCTAACTCTTGAGTTTCCAGCATTATGGATGGTTTTGCTACATTTCTCCTTCGGCTTTTGGAGACCCTCGTTGCTGAGGAGACTCCTGTATTTCGTATGATGAGGATGCAAGAAAAGAAAATCCTTTATTAATTTGGAATGCAGCTAAAGCTGTATTTGGAGGTCAAATTTCCTACCAGTCGCATAAAAAGAGAGAAAAATCTTGAAAACAAATTTGCAACTCACTCAAGATGTCAGAGTTGTATAGACAACATGTGAAGGATTTATCTGATATTAGCAACAAATCTCTGGAAAAGAATTGGATATGATGGATTTACAAGCTTGTTATAATATAACATTTTATCAATTTAAACTTTTTCCAATGGGGTAATAGGTAAATTACTAGTGAATCTGAAATCGAATAGACTGTGCACATTGGTGGCCAGACTGAAACACTGTTCACTCATCCACCCCTACTAATTTTACAAGCTTTTCTTTTTTTTTTTTTTTCTAAGACTTTATATGTGGAAGGGTTGTATTTGGAATATGCCATGAATTTATTTTTTTTTAAATAAAATACCTTTTTCCTCTCAATTACCTGATGTGCAGAAAAGGGATCTTGAGGCCCCAATACAGTTGACATTGGCTAAGTCACCTAGCCCAGATGGCTTTGGAGGGGAGTTTTACAAACTCCTTGGATTGAAAGAAATGTTCCATTAGCATCTGTTGTGTTGCTATTAAAACCTCACCGGGATAATTCCCTTTCAGAAAAATATAAACAATATCGCTCCTGAATCAGGATATAAAATTCTTGCATCTGCCTTGGCAGCTAGATTAATCAATGTAATTGACACACTAGTGAATCCCGATCAGTCTGGTTTTATAAAGGGCTGCTATACTTCCTCTAACTTATTGACAGTGTTACTGGCTCTTCAAGGAAGGGAGGATGAGAATTTTAATCTGAATTCTGAGGAGGCGTTTGACAGAATAGAGTAGTCTTATCTGTGGAAAGTCTTAAAGCGATATAATTTTGGGGAAAACTTTTTAAAAAATGGGTGAAAGCCTTCTATAATCTTATAGCCCAAATTCTGATAAGTTGATCTCTGGAGATAATGAAAAAAAAATCATATTCTCTGGTTTTGCAAGATGTCCACTGGCTCCCTATTTGGTGGAAAGAAAACTGTAAGATGCCTTGTTCATAAACTCCTAGCAATTGACTCTTCCTTGGATGAACACAATATTAAGGACAAGGGCACTGCTTGGCACAGCTTACTGAGACATGGGATCATGCTTTCTCTGTGGAGGCATCAACACTTTGCAGTTTGTTGCCTCAAGAAGTAAGGCTAACTGCCTGAACTGACGCATTTAAGAGTTTACTAAAGAGATTTTTCTTCAGGCAAGCTTTTGGATAATGAGACTGCCTTTTAAGTTCGTCATTTCTGCTTAATTGTGTTTGCTGTAATGTGTGTTAATGCTTGCTTGTTACATGCTATAGATTGTTTTAAATGTAAACCGCCTTGGGATATTGGTATTGGAAGCTTATAAAACAAAAATAAATATGACCGGACTTGCCACTGTCAGAGACAGGATACTGGAATCAGATGGCCCCTCTTATGTTAAGTAGAAATGCTGCTCAGCTGGGTGGAAGAGCACCTGAGCCTGCTATTGGCCTTTCATAGTAGGCGTGGACAATGTTCAAGCAGACTGTCTCAGTTGGCATGCAGTGGATCTAGGGGAGTGGGCATTGTCCCTGACCTCATAGTGTCCAGGTGAGGGGTCCCACTGATGAACTACTTGATCACCTTCGGGAATGTGTTACAGTAGAAGAGGAATCTCTATCTTCCGTGCTAGGGACTCAGGCTCAGAGTTGGCCTTCAGAGTTGGTTCTCTATGCATGCCCTCAATAGGGAGAGTAATTCAGAAAACGTCAGGGCATCTGGGGCTGGCAATCCTGGTGGCTCCAGAGTGGGATCTGGGGAGGTG
The DNA here is from genome assembly GCF_901001135.1 of Rhinatrema bivittatum. Classification (NCBI taxonomy): domain Eukaryota; kingdom Metazoa; phylum Chordata; class Amphibia; order Gymnophiona; family Rhinatrematidae; genus Rhinatrema; species Rhinatrema bivittatum. The sequence continues at coordinate 477,437,533 of NC_042618.1, forward strand.
GTTGCATCGCAAGCCATTGCATCCTCTTCAACAAGAGGACCTGCTGTCTTGGGTTCTATTATTCATGAGGATCCGGGTCGTTTTTCTGATGGCTTGGCTCATGAGAGGGCTCGTTTTTAGTTGAGAGGTTAATTCTCAGGAGGTACTGAATATGTTTCTGAAGGATTTCTACCTCTCTGAAAGATTTCTACCTCTCTGAAGGATGTTTGAGCAGTGGTGGTTCTGATATTCTTGCAGGAAGGACTCTCCTTAAGGGTTTGGCACTTAATTCTTTGAAGGTGCAAGTAGCTGCTATCGCATGTTTCAGAAGAGGCGTCCTGGGCAAGCCCTTATCTTTTCATCCTGATGTGTTGCTGTTCCTAAAATGAGTAATGCATATTAGGCCTTCATTGAGACCTTTGGTTTCTGCCTGGACTTAGTTTTATCCTTTTTGGAAGATCTGCAGTTTTAACCTATTAGGGAGATTTTGCTCAGACTGCTCACCTTGAGCCCAGTCAGACCAGTCCAGAATCCTCGCTATGCTGCCAAAAGTCTGGTTCTTATATTACAGAGCAAGGCTCTCATTCTACGCAGTTTGTACGTTCAGGTATGTTTATGATGCCTCAGTTCATTGCTTTCTTTTCCTTCCATTTCTCTTTGGAGCTCTTGGAAGCCCTATTTAAAAAACAAAATGCCTTTTATGGTAAGAAATGGATTTGTTGTCCACAGTTACCTTGTTACAGGTAATACTGGCAGACTGAGGTCAGCACGGGTGCATATAAGGGTGACATCAACGAGCCGGCTCACCTGTCTCCAATTACTAGTTGGAGTACACAACCCACTGGTCTGGACTGGTCTGACTGGACTCATAGAAAGGAAATTTATCAGGTAAGAAATAATTTCTCCTTATGCTTGGGTCAGAAAGGGCTGGGCATTTTGACTACAAACTCTTGAAGCCTTTCCTAAGGAAATATTGAATATCAATAGGTAAAGAGGTTTATGAGATTGTGATTTGACTTAGGAGCTGAGAGTTTGACTTGCAGACTGAGGTAAAAAATCAGACATTGCCACAGATTCTGCCATTCTCATCCTCCTCTCTCTGTATAAAACGTCAAAGCTTGGCTGATGCTGTTTAGGCTTTTGGACTCTCCTAGCGCTGTCAGTCTAGTAACCATCATGGCCGTGTGAGCTTCTCTCTTCTAGCTGTTTCCTGGACCATTTATATATATATATATATGTGTGTGTGTGTGTGTGTGTGTATACAAAGAGAAATATTAGAGCAGGAATTAAATTGATACAGGAGAAAAGCAGTGCGGAGGCACAGAACTGAGGAATGAGGATGCCGATTCCTGCTGGGCTGGAAGAGTGGAAGCTTCTGTTGATTGTAATCTTCAGATTCTTGTTTCTAGATTGAGAGCCACCCGTACCTCACCCAGGAGAAGCTAATCAGCTACTGCCAATCCCAAGGGATCTCGGTGACTGCGTACAGCCCTCTGGGCTCCCCCGACAGGCCCTGGTAAGAATACTTGGGTGCAAAGCGGGGGTAGTTCCTCCTCGCCGGGGTGCATGGAGGGACATAAGATGTTTGAAGCCTGAATGTCTTCCTGGGGCACTTTGGCAGGGTTAAGCATCATTTTAAGGCTCGGTTATGTGGACGCATTACAAGCAGCGATCACCGAGCCTGCTGGTCCTGCAGAGACTGATGCATGCGACAGGTGGAACTCGTGAGGTGGATGACTGCTCAGCTTCGCCTGTGACCCATGGCGCGAGAGATTGGTTGCAGCCTTGTGCATGTTCTGCTCAGTAGAACTGGTGTTTGAAGCTGAGCCATTGTCAGAGGTCAAGCCTCTGGTGAGCAGGAAATGAAACGCAGGTGATCTTTATCTTCTTACCCGGTGTAAGTTCCTATCGCAGTTGTGATGAGAATTCCTTACTAACTCTTAGCTGGATCAGAGGTGGAGTTTGCCTGTGATCGTTCTGCCCTTTGCTTAGGAGGATTGCGGGGTTTGGTTTCTTTAGTAAAGGTCCTGTTTGTCCATCAGTCCAGGGACGTTTTATTTACAGGGGTGAGGATGGAGAGGATCATCCCGGAGCACTGTTGCCCCAGGCGCAGTCATCTTGTCCCCCAGCCTAGACCTGTGATATGCGAGTCCAGGAACACCAGGTCCGGGACATAGACTAACACTAGCCCCAGAAGTGCGAGCATCTGACTCAGGAGTCAATCCAGCATTAAAGCTCTGAAGGCTTATTAATGCACGTCCCTAATTAATGCCTTTATTTGCATGGAACTGTACTAATGTGCGCACATAGTTTTACTCAATCTGTGCACATATTTTTGTGCACTAAAATCCTCACTAAACTGTGAATTTAATTATGTGCAGTCAGCCTAGCACACCTTTTATTACGTTGGCCCCTCTGAAATTTAAGGGGCTGTGGCAGCTCAATCTACCCTGCAGAATTCTTGAACATTTTACTGTAATAATTTGGGGGCAGCGTGAGCAGAAAGGTCGTTATAATTAATTAAAGCTTTGTTTTACGAGTGTTACCAGCTGAAAAGGCCAGCCAAAGGGTGGGTTGAGATGGTGAAATGTTGTCCATCTTGCTGCTACCTCTGACGTCCTGGTGCACTGGCGGGAGGCTTGGCGCTGCCTGGGCTCCCCACCTGCTGTGCTGGCGCTGTGCCACACCCTGCCGCTCAGCTTTCCCAGGCTACATGCAGACCAGACCTGACTTGTTTTTGTATAATGGGATACTGTGTTTTGCACAAACATTCATAGGTTTATTTCTTGATACATTTTTCTAAATGCAACTTGCTGTGGGCCCAATGTACTGAGCAGTTTTTCCTTAGACAGAAAATGGGGAAAAAACCCTATAATTTATTAGAGAAATCCCCTATTGTCTCAGCAGACAACCGCTAACGAATTATCTGTTTTTTAGGGCTAAACCTGAGGACCCGTCTCTTCTAGATGATCCTAAAATCCAGGCGATTGCATCGAAGCACAAGAAAACAGCAGCTCAGGTACACGCCTCTGTGAAAGGTATCCGGTTCCCTGCTGCAGGGCACCGACGCCAACACTGGCACAGGAAGCCGGGCAGTAACAGTTGTCCTGAGGCTGCTGTGGGTTGAAATGCTTGGCAGCAAGGCATGGCTGGAAGAGATTTGCACCCTGATCTGAGGTCAGAGCAAGCAGCCTGAGGATTCCCTGAATGGAGCCTTCTCAGTGCCAGGAAGGAGGAGCAAGACCAGGGGAGGGTCGCGTTCTTGGCTCGAATTATTAAATCCACTCCTGGAATCGGCCCAAGATGTATTCTTAACTGCAAGGTTAAGAAAACAGCACATGGCCTTCATAGATTCAGAACATAAACACACCCTCCTTAAGGGCAGAAGCAGGGACAGTCCCTTGAAATATCCATATCCTTCAAGGCAGCACACAAGTCCAGTTCAGGGTCACAGTATCCAGATTTGCTCCATAGTTATATAAATAGGTCAGAACATCCAGGCTGAGATCATGGGTTTCCTTATCTGGGTTCCATCAGCACAGTCAAGTAGCCCTCAAATTGCTGGGAACAGGAAGCATTTCCAGAAATCTTAGATTTCAAGCAGGCCGATACAGTACAGTGCGCTCCAGCAGCGCGCACTGTTAACCCGCGGTTGAACGCGAGTCCAACCCCCCCCCCAAAAAAAAACTAATTGCACCCACTGCATGGTGATGGCCCTATTAGTTATTCCCGCGCGATTCAGAAAGTAAAATGTGCAGCCAAGCCGCACATTTTACTTTCAGAAATTAGCGCCTACCCAAAGGTAGGCGTTAATTTCTGCCGGCACCGGGAAAGTGCACAGAAAAGCAATAAAAACGATATTAAGTCTGAGGTCCCAAAAGTAAAAATAAATAAATAAATTTAAAATAAAAAATTTAAAATCAGCTTGCGGGTTGAAAACCGGATGCTCAATTTTGCTGGCGTCCGGTTTCCAAACTCATGGCTGTCAGCGGGTTTGAGAACAGATGCTGGCAAAATTGAGCGTCTGCTGTCAAACTTGCTGACAACCGCAGCTCCTGTCAAAAAAGAGGTGCTAGGGACGCTTTTACTCTTGTGAATCGGTTTTTTACTCTTTCGGATAATAGAAGGACTAGGGGGCATTCCATGAAGTTAGCATGGGGCACATTTAAAATTAATCAGAGAAAGTTCTTTTTCACTCAACGCACAATTAAACTCTGGAATTTGTTGCCAGAAGATGTGGTTAGTGCAGTTAGTGTAGCTGTGTTTAAAGAAGGATTGGATAAGTTCTTGGAAGAGCATAGCTCTCTGCTTCAACAGCAGGGGGAAATGAAGTAAAGTGGATCTATATACAGACAACAACCAACAAGGACTGAATTACATAGTCTGGGTAAACAAATAAGCATGGGTGTAGCTTGTTTATTGCGGCAGTTACTACCCCTAACTAATTATGCTAGATATTTCACTTAGATGCAGTTCCAACACTGCTCTCTACATTAATGGTGGGGGTGGAAGGGAAATGAAACCAAAAGGTTACTAAGAGGCAAGAGTAAAAGATAAGCATGAGAAAAAAAAAGTGCAAAGCTTGCTGGGCAGACTGGATGGGCCGTTTGATCTTCTTCCGCCGTCGTTTCTATATGTTTAAGTCCATTACTTGCTATTAATTAAATTGACTTAGATAATAACCACCGCTATTAGTAGCAACAGTAACATGGAATAGACTTAGTTTTTGGTTACTTGCCAGGTTCTTATGGCCTGGATTGGCCTCTGTTGGAAACAGGATGCTGGGCTTGATGGACCCTTGGTCTGACCCAGTATGGCATGTTCTTATGTGTCCCTAGCGCCTCCTTTTACCATGGGCCCTAATTAGCAAATTTTTATTTACTGGATTGCGCACACAGGACACTGGCCTGTGCGCACGCCGGGAGAGCAGGCCTGAAGGAAAGGGATCAAATCCTGTTCCTCTAGGTGTTGCCACTGGTCCCTATATTCAGTTCAGTAATAGGACTCCAAAATGTTGTCACATAAGGCCTTGGTGCTACCCCTAACATCCACTCATGGTTAACTCTGTGGACACTTGGTGGGGGGGTCCTGCCAAGCGTTGCCTAAGCCTACCTATATTTATATGTGTCCCTACACTAGCAGCCTCCCACCCCCCAAATAGGTTTCTGCTTATCTTTAAGCAACTACTCTGCTCTTGTAAGACATTCCATGGTGGTTTCTAGTAATAGAAAAACCACAATGCAAGAGTCACACTGGTTTGTTTTTTTTGTTTTGTTTAAGAACTGTAAATACAAGAAATATTGGGATGGTTATTACAGCACAGAGCTAACAAACTAAAAAGTTTAACAAATAGCAAGAACAGTAAACAAAATATAATTTGCAAACAGCAACAAATAAAGAGGATTCATACAGCTAATGCTAACTGGACAAGTTTCACTTACTAAGCCAGTGTCTGGGGAGGTTCAGGAGAGGCTATCCTCACAAGGCTGCATAGAACTGGGACAAGGTCTTGACACTGATCAGATTCCTTTACATTCTCAGCCAAGACTGAGATTTTCTTGGCTGGGTCATATGACCAATGAAAGCCAGAGGCACTGATATCCTGATCTGTAGCCATGCATTGCACCTTCTTGTGGAGACTGGGGAGTATGCATTCCAAGCCTCAGTTTGGGGTCCCTAGCAGGCTAATCTGTTCAGTCCTAGGTGCCAGAAATTTCAGGGGTGAGGTTGCGCCTGCATTTTAGTTAAAGGATTGCAAGGGAAAAGAGGTCTTAATATGAAAGCAAAAGTTAACAGCATTGGAGCCACTTGGCAACAATGCTCACACAACAGCATGATATTTGATTTTCTAACTGGAGGGGAGGACACTAAAGAAATCACTAAAGTGTGAATATAACTTTCAAAAAATTGACTGATAAAATGAGGAAAATAGGAAAAAAATGAAAGGTGCATCTGCAAAGGTTAAGAGTTTAGCTCAAGCATGGACATTGTTTTAAAAATATCATCTTAGAAGCCCAGACCAGATGATTTCCGTGGAAGGAAAGCTAAATGACTACTGGCATGGTTAAAAGGTGAGGTGAGAGAGGCTATAATAGCTAAAAACATCTTTTAATAAATGGAAAAAGGATCCAAATGAAGGAAACAGCATAAGCACTGGTAAATTTAGATGTAAAGCACTGATAAGAAAGGCAAAGAGAATTTTAAAATTTGGCTTTCCTTGGAAGCCAAAACTCATAAAATCTCTTTCAGGTATATTCAAAGTAGAAAGCCTGTGTGAGGGAGTCAGTTGGACCATTAGATGATCAAAGGGTAAAAGGAGAACTTGGAGATGACAGAGCCCTAGCAGAGAGACTAAACAAGTTCTTTGCTTCGGTCTTAACTGAGCAAGATGTAAAAGAGACCCCTGCCAGAAATGGTATTCAGAGGTGATGATCTGTGTACCTGAAAGATGTAATAAGGGAAATTGACAAACTAAAGAAGAGCAAATCACCTAGACCAGATGGTATACATCCCATAGTGCTGACAGAACCAAATAACAAAATTGTGGACCTGCTATTAGTAATTTTTAGACTGATTAAAATAGGCTATGGTACCTGAAGACTGTAGGGTTGCCAATGTAATGCCAATTTTTAAAGAGATCCAGGGGTGATCCAAGAAACCAGCGAGTCTGACGTGTGTGCCAGAAACTATCATAGTGATTGATTATTGTAATTCTTTGTGCTTGTGAGTAAACCTAATAATAATCAGTCCACTTCAGTTGTTACAAAATGCAACAGCTTGAATATTATCGGGTAATAAAAAATACGACCATAGTATACCTATATTAAAGTCATTTAAAGTGGTTGCCAATCAAATTTAGGTCACAGTATAAAATCATTTTACCATCATTCACAACATGATCTATAACAGAATGCCTCATTACATCCGCATGTTCTGACTGGGAACTTCAGATCTGCCAATAAAGGCCTTCAGGTTTCAACAGTACATGGGAGCACATTTTAAGTGAGGTCAGAGAAAGGGCACTCCAGTCGCTGGACCACATTGCCAGCTGATCTACGAACACAGAGACAGCACGCAGTTTAAAAAAGATCTTGAGACATGGCTATTTAGTTTAGCATATGCTAAAAAAAACAGAAATTGCAGGTCGGAAGAGACAGCAGAAAAGAATTCTCATTGTAGTTATTCTGTTTTAAATGTAAATGAATAATTTTATAAGAACATGCCATACTGGGTCAGACCAAGGGTCCATCAAGCCCAGCATCCTGTTTCCAACAGTGGCCAATCCAGGCCATAAGAACCTGGCAAGTACCCAAAAACTAAGTCTATTCCATGTTACCGTTGCTAGTACGGTGGTGGTTATGTAAGTCAACTTAATAGCAGGTGGAATGTATATAATTTTAGGTTTTTAATACAATGGTTTTTTTTTTAATTATAAACCGCCATGATTGTTAAGTTCAGAATGATGGTAAATAAATCTAACTAGATAAACGACGCTTGACCGACGTGCCACAAATGCACAGTAGAGAGCAGCTCTACTGCGCATGTGCGGGCGAGCACGTCGGTCTTAGGCAGCTTAAAAAAAAAAAAAAAACATGGCGGCGGTAGCAGCAGCGGGTGGCGGCGGTACCGGCGGCGGTAGCGGGCGGCAGCGGCCAGTAGCGAGGGAGGGATGGACTGGGAGGGACGGAGGGACTGAGAGTGGGAGGGAGTGTGAGTGAGTGGGGGGAGGGAGTGTGAGTGAGTGGGGGGAGGGAGTGTGAGTGAGTGGGGGGAGGGAGTGTGAGTGAGTGGGGGGACTGGGAGGGAGGGAGGAGTGGGTGAGTGTGTGGGAGAGAGGTAGGGGGTGGGGAAGAGTGAGGGGAGAGTGAGAATGAGGGAGAGGTGAGAGTCAGGGATGTGAGTAAGTGGAAGGGGGAGAGGGAGAATGAGGGAGAGGTGAGAGACAGGGCGGCGAAGACGGGCAGCAGTGAGGGAGGAGGGAGGGACTGACAGAGAGGGAGGGACTGACTGAGTGGGACTGAGTGAGAGTGAGGGAGTGGGACTGAGTGAGAGGGGGGAGGGAGGGAGAGGGGGGACTGAGGGAGTGGGGCTGAGGGAGAGGAGGGAGGGAGTGGGACTGAGTGTGAGAGGGAGGGAGAGAGGGGGGAGGGAGTGAGACTGAGTTGGGAGGGAGGGACTGAGTCAGAGGAGAGGGAGGGTGGGGAGGAGTGGGTGAGTGTGAGGGAGGGAGGTAGGGGGTGGTGAAGAGTGAGGGGAGAGAGAATGAGGGGGCGGTGAGAGACAGAGGGATGTAGCCCGTTTTTAACGGGCTTAACGGCTTGTATGAAATAAAGAACAAAATTGCTGAATTTATGGATAGGCATATTTTAATGATACAAAGCCAACATGGATTTGGCCAATGGAAGTCTTGCCTCACCAATCTGCTACACTTTTTTTTTTTCAGGGTGTAAATAAATGTGGATGAAGGTGAGCCAGTTGATATAGTGTATCTGGATTTCCAGAAAGCATTTGACAAAGTCCCTCACGAGAGACTTTTTAGGAAATTAAAAAGTCACAGGATAGGGGGCAGTGTCCTATTGTGAATTGCTGACTCGTTAGAAGATAGAAAACAGAGAGCAGGGCTAAATGGAAAATCTTCCCAATGGAGAAAGGTGAATAGTGGAGTGCCCCAGGGATCTGTTCTGGGATTACTGCTTTTTAATATATTTATAAACCAATTGATTCATGGAAGGAATAGCGATATTTCTCCAAAGTTATATTGTAAGGATGAGCTGCCAATTTATATCACAAGTGATGAAACAAGTAAAAACATTCCATAACCACATACGGTGCCCGGATCCACAATCCATATTCTACTCAGAATCAAGAGCCCCTGATGCAGCCATAAAAGGCAAAACTTTGGCCAGAGTCGGGCTGTGTATAATCAATAAATCTTCTTTCCAAGGCTCCGGTCTTGCTTTGTTTTTTCACAATGTGGCTTTTCTAGACCGCTTACCGTACTGTTTTGTGGATCCATATATTTATAAATGACCTGGAAATGGGAACATGTGAGGTGATCAAATTTACCAACAACACAATTTATTCAAAGTTCTTTAATTACAAGAGGACATTGCAAAACTGGGAGACTGGGCATGTAAATGGCAAATGAAATGCAATGTGGACAAGTGGAAAGTGATGCACTTAGGGAAGAATAACCCAAATTATAGCTCCAAAATGCACAATTCCACATTAGGAGTCACCACTCAGTAAAAGGCTCTAGGTGTCATCATTGAAAATACATTGAAAAGTTCAGCTCAGTGTGCAGCAGCAGCAGCCAAGAAAGCAAACAGAATGCTCGGGATTATTAGGAAAGGAACGGAGAATAAAACAGAATATCACACTGCCTCTGTATCGCTCCATGGTGTGACCTCGTCTTAGAAAAGGTACAGAGAAGGGCAACCAAAATGATAAAAGGGATGGAACGATTCCCCTGTGAGGAAAGGCTGAAGAGGTTAGGACTCTTCAGCTTGGAGAAGAGACGGCTGAGGGGGAGATATGATAGAGGTCTATAAAACGAGTGGAATAGATCGAGTAAACGTTAATTAGTTGTTTACTCTTTCAGAAAGTACAAAGACCAGGGGACACACAATGAAGTTACTGGGTAATACATTTAAAACTAATAGGAGAAAATATTTTTTTTACTCAACGCATAATTAAACTCTGGAATTTTATTGCCAGAGGACGTGGTGAAAGCTATTCATGTAGCTGTGTTTTAAAAAAAAATGTGGCCAAGTTTCTGAAGGAAAAATCCATTAACTATTATTAAGGTAGAGTTGCAGGAATCCCCTGCTTATTCTTGGGATAAGCAGCTTGGAATCTTTCTACCCCTTGGGATCCTGCCAGGTACCTGTGACCTGACTTAGCCACTGTTGGAAAAGGATACTGGGCTTGATGGACCCTTGGTGTGACCCAGTATGGCAAGTTTAATGTACTTACAAGTCTCGGGGTAAAACGAGACGTCTCAACAGGCACAGAGAGTCCCATTTTGCCAGCACCACCTGGTGGTGGGAGGAGAGTGGTGTTGCAGGCCTGAGGACTCTCAGCCAGGATGGGAGGCCACCAGTTCAAGACTTGCTCTGCCAGACTTCCAGATTGTGAGAAGGTCGGTTTACATGGAAGCACACGGTGCCCTTGTCACATGAGAGCTACATCTCATTCCTGCACTGTTTATGGTACGGATGTGTCTGAGTGCTGCTGATTTTTATTTATTAGGTCTATAAGATACCGAGCAAGAGACTTCAGATTCCTCTTGAACAAAATAAAAATCAGAAAGACATGGAGCTGAAGAGTTTTAAAGTTAATTTAGTTAGCTGGGATAGCTCTTTGGTGTCTTCTGATAGAGAGGGAACATTTTTTCCTTTGTATTGTGTGGCAAAGCTAGGGTCTCAGACTCCATAGGGTTAAAAACAAATGACCGAGCGGCTGCCACTAAATCTGTTTACTAGCTCTTGTGCTGCAAAGTGAGTTGCAATATCATTTTGGCCTTCTCTGGTGATCTTTATGTAGGTTCTGATCCGGTTTGGCATACAGAGGAACTTAGTTGTGATTCCAAAGTCGGTCACTCCAGCACGCATCGAGGAGAACTTCAAGGTAAGAGATCCCGCTGGCTCCTGCGACAGTAAAACAGAGGCTTAGGTGCCTCGGCAGCCTTTAGACCAGTGCAGCTCCCGTGGAAGGCTCCAGGGAGGGGGAAGCTGAAGGGGGGGTGTCTTTTATTGATCTTATTCTACACATTGGAGATTGGGAGAAAATGTCTGTGTTTTGTATTGTATGTAGCGGGTGTAAGAGTCACCGCACGCTGCGTGTTTGCTTTGTATGTCTCCGCCCCCTAATTGACATCACCTACAGGCACGAGGGTTCTTAGCCGTGACTGCGACAGCGGAGGCGCCACGCACCGAAGAAGCACACCCCTGAGTTCAAGACTACTAAGACCTTCTATTTAATTTTCGAACCTTACTTTACCATGGTTGGTCTTCTCAACTACTCCCTCAACACGGTTCAAAACAAAGGACCATAAGCTCGCAGGGTTAAATCGACTAATGCTAAGATGACAACTCTCGATATTCGTATCAAAATGCTAAAAACCTTCGTTCTATTCCATACATTGCCAATAACCTAGTGCTTACCTATTTTGTGTTTAAGTTATTGTTAATCAATGCTCAATCTATACTTTAAAGAATTCCCATAATTAATGATATACTGGATGATCACCCCACGTTGCTTGGTATTACTGAAACCTGGCTAAAAACCCAGGACTCTGTGTTCCTAAACCAACTTTCCAACCCAGGATATGACATTTTTTCTATTAAAAGGGTTATTAGGAAGGGCAGTGGCCTGCTGCTAATTGCCAAAAAAGAATTATGTCTAAAACAAATTCCTATTTCTATTTGCTCACCTTTTGAAGTAGGCCTTTTTAAATCTAAATTCCTTCAGTTTGTCTAGTCTGTTGTACCCCAGGCCTATTGGATCATAATAGTTCCCCTTTTGATTGAATTAATTGATAACAACTTAGATTCTGATGCAGCTTCTATTATCTTAAGAGACTTCAATATATGTGTAGATGCTCAACCATGTTCCTCCGCATGTGACACTTTTCATAAAGCTGGTCATACCTTAGATTTAACATTTATTAACAATGATATTACTCAATATTAAGCACCATGCCATTTTTTATGACTCTTATGGCCAGGGAGACAAGAACACTTAGATTTTATTGAAACATAAGAACATGCCTTACTGGGTCAGACCAAGGGTCCATCAAGCCCAGCATCCTGTTTCCAACAGTGGCCAATCCAGGCTATAAGAACCTGGCAAGTACCCAAAAACTAAGTCTATTCCATGTTACAGTTGCTAGTAATAGTGGTGGTTATTATCTAAGTCAACTTAATTAATAGCAGGTAATGGACTTCTCCTCCAAGAACTTATCCAATCCTTTTTTTAAACACAGCTATACTAACTGCACTAACCACATCCTCTGGCAACAAATTCCAGAGTTTAATTGTACGTTGAATGAAAAAGAACTTTCTCCGATTAGTTTTAAATGTACCACATGCTAACTTCATGGAGTGCCCCCTAGTCTTTCTACTATCCGAAAGAGTAAATAACAGATTCACATCTACCCGTTCTAGACCTCTCATGATTTTAAACACCTCTATCATATCCCCCCTCAGTCGTCTCTTCTCCAAGCTGAAAAGTCCTAACCTCTTTAGTCTTTCCTCATAGGGGAGCTGTTCCATTCCCCTTATCATTTTGGTAGCCCTTCTCTGTACCTTCTCCATCGCAATTATATCTTTCTTGAGATGTTGCGACCAGAACTGTACACAGTATTCAAGGTGCAGTCTCACCATGGAGCGATACAGAGGCATTATGACATTTTCCGTTTTATTCACCATTCCCTTTCTAATAAATCCCAACATTCTGTTTGCCATTTTGACTGCCGCAGCACACTGTACCGACGATTTCAATGTGTTATCCACTATGACGCCTAGATCTTTCTTGGGTAGTAGCACCTAATATGGAACCTAACATTGTGTAACTATAGCATGGGTTATTTTTCCCTATATGAATCACCTTGCACTTATGCACATTAAATTTCATCTGCCATTTTGATGCCCAATTTTCCAGCCTCAGAAGGTCTTCCTGCAATTTATCACAATCTGCTCTTGATTTAACTACTCTGAACAGTTTTGTACCATCCACAAATTTGATTACCTCACTTGTCGTATTTCTTTTCAGATCATTTATAAATATATTGAAAAGTAAGGGTCCCAATACAGATCCCTGAGGCACTCCACTACCCACTCCCTTCCACTGAGAAAATTGTCCATTTAATCCTACTCTCTGTTTCCTGTCTTTTTTAGCCAGTTTGTAATCCATGAAAGGACATCACCACCTATCCCATGACTTTTTTTATTTTTCCTAGAAGCCGAGATGAGGAACTTTATCAAATGCCTTCTGAAAATCCAAGTACACTACATCTACATGTTCACCTTTATCCACGTTTATTAACTCCTTCAAAAAAAATGAAGCAGATTTGTGAGGCAAGACTTGCCTTGGGTAAAGCCATGCTGACTTTGTTCCATTAAACCATGTCTTTCTATATGTTCTGTGATTTTGATGTTTAGAGCACTTTCCACTATTTTTCCTGGCACTGAAGTCAGGCTAACCGGTCTGTAGTTTCCCGGATCACCCCTGGAGCCCTTTTTAAATATGAGGGTTACATTAGCTATCCTCCATTCTTCAGGTACAATGGATGATTTTAATGATAGGTTACAAATTTTTACTAATAGGTCTGAAATTTCATTTTTTAGTTCCTTCAGAACTCTGGGGTGTATACCATCCGGTCCAGGTGATTTACTACTCTTCAGTTTGTCAATCAGGCCTACCACATCTTCTAGGTTCACCGTGATTTGATTCAGTCCATCTGAATCATTACCCATGAAAACCTTCTCCATTACGGGTACCTCCCCAACATCCTCTTCAGTAGACACCGAAGCAAAGAAATCATTTAATCTTTCCGCGATGGCCATATCTTCTCTAAGTGCCTCTTTAACCCCTTGATCATCTAATGGTCCAACTGACTCCCTCATAGGCTTTCTGCTTCGGATATATTTAAAAATTTTTACTGTGAGTTTTTGCCTCTACGGCCAACTTCTTTTCAAATTCTCTCTTAGCCTGTCTTATCAATGTCGTACATTTTAACTTGCCAATGTTTATGCATTATCCTATTTTCTTCTGTTGGATCCTTCTTCCAATTTTTGAATGAAGATCTTTTGGCTAAAATAGCTTCTTTCATGTCCCCTTTTAACCATGCCGGTAATCATTTTGCCTTCTTTCCACCTTTCTTAATGTGTGGAATACATCTGGATTGTGCTTCTAGGATGGTATTTTTTAACAATGACCATGCCTCTTGCACACTTTTTACTTTTGTAGCTGCTCCTTTCAGTTTTTTTCTAACTATTTTTCTCATTTTATCAAAGTTTCCCTTTTGAAAGTTTAGCACGAGAGCCGTGGATTTGCTTACTGTCCCCCTCCCAGTCATTAAATCAAATTTGATCATATTATGATCACTATTGCCAAGCATAATTTTTTATTGAACAATATAAGTATTCTTGGGAGATGCTGATGTCATGTCTCCGACATACAGACTACTAGCTTCTCCTCATATACAGGAAGTGATCCTTCTTTTGTAGATAACATATAATATTGTAGAAGATTCTAGCATTGCGTGACTGCCCAAAGAATCATTTACATAGGTTGTCATGTCAACAGCATGATGTGACTATCCTGAACTGTCCTGATTATTTTTCCCAGGGGGGCCCATTTACCATCACTCTTTAGATAGGCCTGAGAACATAGCCTGAAGCTCCCGCCGTTGGTTTCTTCTTTGTATGACCCTATTGAATAGGCATAATCTTATGGAGCCAGCTTGTCCAAATGTCCTGAGACACCTGCAAGTCATTCTCAATAAGTCCCTTAGAGTTCATTCGGCCCAGGCAGGATAAGAAAACAGAGGACTCTGGGACATATTTTCCTTTCTTCGTGTTGGTTTTCTGTTCAGGCATACTTCTCAATATTCTCCTGTTAGCTGCTCCCCAGTTCCTTGGACTGATCATAATCTTACTATGCACCTCTCTAACCTTTCAATCGAAACACACATTCAAAACCAGGAAATAACCATCTCATACCGGAAACCTATAGAAAGTGGGGTTTTAAATACCTTGTTGCCCGACGCTGTAAATAATAATAATTATGACCATACTGACAAAGCAGTTGAATCGTGGGTCAGCATTACCTCTAAATTGGCTGATGAAAGTTCAGAAGTATATGAGAGAACAAACCCTGTATAATGCTGAAATATGACGCAAAAAGACTTCTCAGAGAGAGTGGCGCAAACACCCCTTAACTTCTACATTATCGAGTTAGTCTCGCTCTCCAGGTAAAGATAGCTAATCAATTCAGTGAAACAGGAATATTTTACAAAATTCCAGGATATGAAATTTAATACACAAATTCTTTTTTTCAACCGTTCAAAATTTAGAGATACTCCTAGGGATGACTTAGGCTTCCTCCCTGATAAATGTGACTATCTTGCTTGATTTTTCCAGATTGAGATTACGTACATTTTTAAACAGGATTCCAAATACTCCTAGCCAAGTGTTTACCTTAAAATCTCGTGATGTTCCTCCACGGTCCTCTTTTCATTCAGTTTCATCATTAGAAGTCGAATCTATACCCACCTCCACTTTAAAGATTGGCCCTCAGACCATTGCCACACCTATCTTGAAAATTATTAATTTGTCACTAAATGAGGGAAATATGCCCCATTCTTTAAAATATGCAGTAGTAAAACTGGTTTAAAAGAAAAATTCCGATTTCAAAAATTTTGACAATTTTAGACCATTTCAAATTTATCTTTTCTAACCAAGATTTCAGAAAAGGTTGTCTAAGCTCAACTATACGAATATATTGACACACACAATATGCTTTATCCCTCTCAATTTGGGTTTATAAAAAACTTCAATACAGAAACATTACTTCTTGCCCTGTCTGAGACGTTATGATGCTGATCAATTATACCTTCTAATCCTACTCGATTTATCAGCAGATTTCGATACTGTAAATCATGATATTCTAATTCAAAGACTCTCCGAAATTGGCCTTACTGGTAGAACACTTCAATGGTTTGTTCTTACCTAAAAAATTGATCCTTCCAAGTTAAAATAGGAAACTTTGTCTGAAAAGTTTAATATTGATTCAGGCATACCACGAGGATCATCCCTGTCCGCCACTCTTTTTAATGTCTATATGTTACCTTTGTGCCAACTTCTAGCAGGTCTTGGCATTACACACTACATGTATGCGGATGACATGCAATTTCTGGTGCCAGTTAATGATTCCATCAATAACACCTTGAAATTAGTCGAGAGTTACACCTCTGCTGTTGGAAAATTACTAACCCACTTGTAATAAATGTAAATAAAACAGAGATAATCCTATTAAGTAGGAAGTCGCCTGGTAATGACGATTATTTTTTCAAAATAGGCACCAGCGAGATTGAACTAGCAAACCACGCAAAGGGGTACATTTAAAAAAAAAAAAAAAAAGCATGAGCGCGTACTTTTGTTTGCACATCAGGCGCAAACACAAGTGCGCCAGATTTCAATAGATACGCGTGTAGCCTTTAAAATCCGGGGTCGGCGAGTGCAAGAGGGTGCACATTTGTGCACCTTGCATGCACTGCCCGTTCCCTCCGAGGCTGCTCCAAAATCGGAGCGACTTCTGAGGGAACTTTCCTTCCACCCCTGAGCCCTACCTAAATCCCCCCTCTAACCTTTATCCAGCAGGTTATGCCTGCCGTCACCACGCCCCCTGGCCAAGCCCCTTTTTGCAAGCCCCGGGACTTGCACACGCCACCAAGCCTATGCAAAATAGGATCGGCGCGCGCGGGGGCAGATTTCCTCGGGTTACGCGCGTAGCCTTTGAAAATCTGCCCATAAGGATTTAAATATAATTATTGATAGTTCCCTGAATTTGAGAGAACATTTTAGCAAAAAAATTAGACTGATACCACAAGCTACTTATTTTACAGCGTTTAAAACCCCTTCTCACCCTCGATAATTTTCGTACCGTATTACAATGTCTCATATTCTCTAACTTGGATTATTGCAATTCTCTGCGACCTGGCTTACCCGGATGTACTATTAGACCATTACAGCTACTACGGAATGCAACAGCAAAACGTTCACACACACACCACCCCAATTTTTAATTTCCCTTCACTGGTTTCCTGTTACATTTTGAATTGAATATAAAGTTGTGACTTTTTTTACATAAATTCATCTACGGCAACAACACTGGCTGAATGCAGCAGTACATTTTTATACCCCTCAAACATGAGATCTGCCAACAAAAGCCCTCCTGCCTGTGCCCTCGATCCATGCAGCCCATCTCAATCTCGATTGCTGGCCTGAAGGTTTGGAGCTCTCTGCCACCTAATTTAAGAACACAGGCAGACTTTAAAGCTTTTAAGAAATATTCATGAAAACGAGTGGTGTGACTGCTGTAATAGGGGAAAGAAAATAATGAACTGAGAAATTGATTGTCTTTAAATTAGTCAAGGCATGGTATATTAACATAAGATCATTATGCTGAAGAAGTTACTTTTTCTCTTTAGTTTGTTTATACTTTCTATTTTTTTCCATGTATTTTAAGTTTTAGACTTGTTTTATTTAATTTTTAAAATTGTGCTATACATGAACGTATTGTCTTATGTTTTTTATTTCTAGTTTATGAAAACCGGTCTATATAAAATTTTTTTTTAAAATAAATACAGTGGGGGCTTCCCTCTGCCTGCATGCAGGACGTCTCTGGGATGAGCCCGTCTCCTCAGTCCCGAGGGCTCTCTCCCAGCTTCTGCCTGTCTGTGGTTTTGCTGTTGATGCTCCAGATCGAAGCTGCTAATTCTATTTTATTTTTTTGTTCAGGTTTTTGATTTTGAGTTGACAGACGAGGAGATGGCTACGATTATGTCCTTTCACCGGGGCTGGAGAGTGTGTGAAATGCTCATGTAGGTTCACTTGGTTTTCGTTTCCTAGACTTGACAGTGAGAGAGAATTTCCTGGAGCCTTCAGTGCAGTCCCTGAAAGCAGAGGTTCCCAGTCAGGTTTTCAGGATATCCCACAATGAATATGCATGAGATAAATCTACATGCTCCGCCCACCGACATAGCATGCACATTTATTGTGGATATCCTGAAACCCTGACTGGCTGGGACTCCTCCAGGACAGGTTGGGAACGTGATCCGTGCGCTCTACAGCCGTGAAGCATCGCGTTGTGCACTTTGAGCTTTTGTCTGCTGTGATGGCAGATAGGTCAGGATCTAGTCCAGATCTCAGTCCTAGAAATGTGAACACTTGTGGGATCATCGCTCCTTTTCCAGCTGTTTGTGCTGGCTTTCCACTGAAGGCAGATGAGCAGGCAAGGTCTCCACCCCCAGTCTTGCAGTCTAGTTCCATGAGTTTTCCAAGTTCATAAGTCGATTGTAAATACATTTTTAAGCCACCTCTTTGCATTTCTATAAGTTATTACAGCTCCTGCCACAGAGGTAACCGTGCATGCTGACCTTTTGAAGCCCAGAGTGCTAAATGTGTGAGGAAGGTGAAAGCAGCTGGACACTGAACTGAAGAGCTCTCTCTTGCACTCTCCATTCTTCAGACAGTGACTGTAATTTAGGAAAAAAAAACAAACTTACTAGCTTTTTTTCTCTCTAGGTGTAAAGACCATAAGGAGTATCCTTTCAGTGCGAAGTATTAATGTTCTGCAGGCAGGTGCAGCACGCAGTGCCAGTGCAGTGCAGTATACTGCAGCAGGAGCAGATGGGGAAAGCCTGCCCGAGTCAGACAGCTCAGCCCTGCTGCAGTTGATGCAGGTGACGTTTCCCGTTTGCATGGAAGGCTGCAGAAGGACACCCCCCCCCCCCCCCCCCATGTCCTACCTATGGACCTTGCTGTCCACCCAGGACTCCCTACACCTGAGCTGCTGCTGCTGCTCCTGTGTTTCTGGTTCTGCCCCGTCTCACCCGCTGTTCTAGTACTGTGTAACTTTTTGATGTTACTGGTTTGTATAGGTAGGAAAATAAAACGCTTGTTTTCTTTTTGCAAAAAAAAAAAAAAATAATAATTTTTTTGCTGTGGAGTGTTAGTTATATAAGGATATAACAATAAATAATGATACCAACATAGTAACCAATAATACAGAAGGTGTGCAAATCTTCA
Source organism: Rhinatrema bivittatum (assembly GCF_901001135.1). Classification (NCBI taxonomy): domain Eukaryota; kingdom Metazoa; phylum Chordata; class Amphibia; order Gymnophiona; family Rhinatrematidae; genus Rhinatrema; species Rhinatrema bivittatum. The sequence continues at coordinate 477,456,327 of NC_042618.1, forward strand.
TTTATTCATCATCCCCCACCCCCAGGTGCAACTAGAAATCCCCAAGCAAGTCAAACTCATAGGGAACCCAAGCACTCCATTCACACCACTGGATACCCACCCATACACCATTCTCACCATCCAACAACACGAGCTCTTCCCAACCCTGCCCAAAAGCCCCAGGGCTCATAGCAAAGAAAATGATCATGGATGAAAATAAAAAACATCATCGTCCACTCAGGTTCTAGGTGCAGAAGAAACAGTGGAATATCAATGTACAGGGTAGCCTGCTGTATTCAGATGACCTTGAAAGGCAGGCGCGAGAAGAGAATAATAGTGCACCTAACAATTAGCATATTTCTTGTCTGTATCATTAGGCGAGTTGGTATAGTCCATCTGCTCCAGGAGCATCATGTCCAGCAGTGGATGATGCCAGGCCGTAATGGATCAGTCCAGTCAGCCAGTATCGCACGGCCTGCTAACAAAATCGCAATCCTGCTGAAATGAGCCTGGGCCCCAGTGCATTTTGCAGACATCGCCTGTGGTCCAGCTGGGAGGAGCGCTGCTGACATTTTAAGAGGTAGCTGAATACATTTAGCAATACAGTCCATGGCCTAGGCCCAAAAAACCTGTAGGGATGAACAAAATATCAGCCGATGGAGCATAATACCTTCCACCTGTGAACATTTAATGCATAGTGGAGAGGGAAGGCGATGCACATCATCACAGATGGTGTGGTGTATAATGCTAAAGTGTAAATCACGCAGACCACCATCCTTCAGGCGTTTGTGGAGAGCAGGACTTGAGCGAGGTAACCACTCTGTCCATTACACACGACGGCTCCCAATAGTTGGCCAGGAGATCGAGGTGTGTTGCAGGCAACAGGCTTTTTATCAGTCCACGCCAACCTTTTATAGAATTATGCGAACATGCAAATTCAAACTGTATTAGTGAAAGCGGTTTCCTTCAAGACCTCCGCCTGTTGCCAATGAAAGGTCTGCAAATAGTGTTGCACTTGGAAGTAAGTGCAGAAAAACGTAGGCTGGAGCTGATAATTTTGAACTGTAGTCTCATATCGTAACACTTAAGGGATGTCTTCCTCAAAGTAGTGGAAAGCATACATGAGGCCATGGTGGGCCCATGTCTGAAAAACCCCACTGGCACCCACGCCTGGCTGAAAATCACAATTATCCACTAACGGGGTTAACAAGGAGAAAGGACTAGGTAGATGGTAAAGATTGCATAGCCATCTCCAAGCCCACCGACAAGGTTGCAGCAAACATTTGGGACTGGCCAGTGGTTGGAAATTGGGTGCCGGCGCCTGCACTAAATATAGGGGAGACAGGGTTGAGCCATGCGTGTTAACAGCCACTCCTCACCGTAATTATAAGTATTAATAATCCATTCTCCAATAAATCGCAACTGGCAGGCAACGTTGTAGACCGGAAATCAGGCAGTCCCATTCCTCCTGTGCCTTAGGATACGTCAAAGTTTGATATTTAATCCTAGCATGCTTGCCTGCCCATAAAAATTTAACCAACCCCATCTGGAATTTCTTAAGGTCACAAGTGGTAAGCCAAAGGGGAAAGCATATGAAGCTTGTATAGCAGTTTAGGAACAATCCTCATTTTTATTAATGCGCGACGCCTGGCGAAAGTGAGAGGGAGAGACTGCCAAACTTGCAACTGCTGCCCAAGTTAAGCCAAGATTTCCCAGATCTTGAGCTCATATAGTTAATCCAACTCTCTAGGGACCCAAACCCCCAAGTATTTCAACTTCCTGGGTGCCCATGTAAAGGGAAAGGAACCAGGCCAAGATGTAGGGAGATGGGAATTTAAAGCTAAGGCTTCCGCCTTGGAAACATTGATGCAAAGGCCCGCGATTTCCTTGAACTGTGTGAAGATGGAAAGTATGACCGGCCCACTCTGCCGAGGCCGGCCAACAAATAATAGAATGTCGTCTGCCAACAGAGCAAGTTTAATAGGGTGCCCACCCAAACTAAGCCCCCAGAATCCGGTAGGACGTCTACGCTCTTCAGCTAAGGGTTCAATTGCCAATACAAATAACAGGAGGGGAAAGCGGACACCCTTGACACACCCCACATTGTAAAGGGAATGAGGCTGTCAAGCCCCTGTTAATAAGTCAAGCACTGGGGTTTTGGTATAAGACCTGTAACCATGAAACAAAGTCCCCTGTGATCCCATATTGTTGAAGGACCCAAACCATATAGCCCCAGGAAAGGGAGTCAAAAGCCTTTTCAGCATCTAGACTAAGGACTAGGGCCGCCTCCTGTGAATGATAACTAAGGGCTGCAATGAGATGTCTCACATTTTGGACCCCTTGCCGCCATTGGACAAAGCCAGTCTGATCCGAGTGTATCAAAGTAGGCAGGACATTACGAAGCCGGGCCGCTCGGACCGCTGCAAGGATTTGATATCAACATTAATGAGGGAAATGGGTCTGTAAGGACCCCCACATCCCTTGGATCCCCTCCCCTTCTTTGGTAGAAGAATAATTGTCGAACAATTTTCTTCCGGTGGGAGGTGTGGGCCCTGAAGCAAAGACTTATAGTAAGATACTAGACTCGGCTTTATAAAACTCATTGCTAAGTCCATCAGGACCAGCCGCCTTTCCCTTTTTAAGTTTCCGTATAATGGCAAAGAGTTCAGAGTCCACGATGTGTGCGGTCAGCGCCTGGAGCTGATCACCAAGGGGTGGAGGCCAAACAAAGTTTTGAAAAAACTCCGCCGTCACAGGCGCAGTGTGCGGTTTGGAAGCGTACAGTGTCTTAGAATAGGCTACGAAGCTAGCTTCAATGTCTTTCTGATGAGTGCAATAGGCTCCATCATTTCCCCTAACCCCCCTAATAAAGGATTTTGTCTTTTGGGGTCTAACTAAACTGGCAAGGAGTTTACCTGGGACATTCCCTTGTTTGAACAGCTTATATTTAAAATATTGTAAAGATTTGGAGGCCCTTTGATGCAGAGCATTATTTAGAGCTTGACACACCCGGTCTGCCTCCTGTTTATTCACAGCGGTGGAATACCTTGCAAATTTGCCCTGCGCTTGTTGTAACTCTGCGGTGAGGCGCAATATTTCAGCATTCCTCTGCTTATTCCGCGTGGCAATGTAGGCTATAATTTTACCCCTCATTACCACTTTTACAGCTAGCCAGAGCATTTGTGGGGCAATATCAGGCTTGTTATTAAATTTAATATATTCTTCCCAGCCATTTTTAATGTACTCCTGGAAGAGTACATCAGAGTCCAAGTCGGGAGCATTCGCCAGGAAAAAGCCGAGGGAGGGGAATTACCCACGTGGAAAGTGACAGAAATAGGAGCATGATCAGAAATGGAAATAGTCCCTATGGTAGCATCGGTAACCTGAGGAAAACATTTTTCAGGTATCAAAATATAGTCCAGGCGGGAGTGGGAGCCATGAGGGTGAGAAAAAAAAGTAAAATCTTGGTCCCCTGGGTGCATTAGTCTCCAAATATCTATTAAATTTAACTCATGACAAAGAAAGTTGACGCCTAAGTGTAGGTCATTACCGCTCAAAGGCCTTGAGGGCTTACAGTCAACTTGCTGTCCATAATAATATTAAAATCTCCTCCCAGAATAAGGTCGCAGTCTGGCAATTTAGTTAAAATACCTACAAAGTTGACAAAATAATGGTGGGAGTAGACATTTGGAGCATATGCGTTACGGAAAGCTATGTCCTGTTAGTAAAGTGTCCCCACCACCAACACCACATATCGACCCTCCACGTCCTGCAAACCCCTATCCAGCTGAAATGACACCTGCTTATGTGTGAGTATCGCTACTCCTCGCTGCCGTGAAGAATAAGACGAGGAGTAACAGCTCCCCACCCACTCCCTCTTCAGTTTATGATGTTCCACCTCTGACACGTGAGTCTCCTGCAGGAAGACCACCTGAGCTTTTAAGCGCTGGAATAAAGACAACAATTTTTTGCGTTTAATCAGAGAGTGGATACCATCTACATTCATGGACATGACCTTAATCGATACCATGTCAGCTGGCGAAGGGATCAAAAAGTACAGATTGATTCTTTGTACTGTATGTTCTTCATGTGCTGAATAGTTCAATAAACGAAAAAGTTTAAATTGAAAAAAAAAAAAAGTACAGATTGCGACAAGAAAAAATCAATTACAGTAGGCAGACCAAACACCCCCCAGCCTGGGCGCTCCATCCCCCACCCCAGAACAGGATCCATGAACAGTACAAGCCGAGTTGAAAAGCATAGAGGCTCCTGGGCTTCCCCCTGTACCCACCCCTCCCTCCCCCCATCATGGTGATCCCCACATACACACACAGACCCTCAAACATACTAAACCCATCCATACCCAGAACATCTTGCTCCACAAGAGGCACAAAGTACCCATCCTCCCCAACAGGATCATGGGCTTCCCTCTGCCCTCTCCCCCCCCTCCCTCCCACAGCCCCCCCTCCCTCCACCTCCCTCCCTCCCTCATAACATAGTTCTGCTAATATGGGTTATGGTCTGAGCAAACTTATGAAGCGGAAGGCTTAACCATCTCCCAGTCAGAATAAAAAGAACAATGTAGGAGCAAAACGGTCCAATTAGAGATGGAGATAACCCCCGTACAGGAACCAAACCAGTCTTGCAACAAAGGTATTGAGGAGGTGAAGTGAACGTGGGCTCCTTGTTGAATTGAAGTTCAGCAGGGCCTTTGCCAGGCAAGTAACATACGAAATCGATTCCCTCCCTCGTGTAGAAAACAGAGACAGCACCGTTAAGGAAAACTCGCAGCTTGGCAGGAAAAGACATCCAAACAACGGAGAACCAAACGGTCCATGAAGAGACGGGGAGTAGCCCCTGTATAATGGACAGGATCCAGTCTTAGTGTGGACAGTGAGATGAAAACGGTGTCGCTACTGGATCCCAGTACAACACGTCTGTGGCATTCAGGGAACATTTCCTGGCTCCAGCGAGGATATAAAGGAACTGGCTTCCTCCCTTTTACAGAAAAAGTGAACAGCACGGTGATGTTGGACTCGCAGGAGCGCAAACGGTGTCCCCCTCTTGTGTAGCTCGGTACGTACAGGGGACAGGGCTTTAAGTTGTGCTGACACCGCTGCGGAGAAATCGTGGAACAGCGGGAGCCGGTGCCCCTGATATTCCACCCCAGAGCGCTGCCGAAAGGCTCGCATGAGCTGCATTTTGTGTGACCGGTTTAAAATCCTGGCCATCACGGGCCGTGGCGTGCTTGCAGCGCCTCTGGGTGGCCCTGTCCTGTGTGCCCGTGCCCAGCGCCAGCGTCCCGAAGTTAAAGTCAGACCCAGATGATTCGGTAGCCCAGTTTCAATAAGATCATACAATTCTTGGTCTGGGTCAGATTCGGGGAGTCCAATTACTTTAACATTATTCCGCCGGTTTCTATTCTCTTGATCGTCCAGGCAGTCTAGCAAGGAGGTATCCTGCGCAGATAGAGCTTGCACTTGCCTCTCCGCATGGTGCAGCCGGTCTTCCTGGGCAGACGGTCTGAGCTCTGCTTCTTCCAGCCTCTCAGCCTGCCCCTCTACACCATGTTTAACCTCTTCCATAGAGGCTTGAAGGGAAGATTGAATCTTTGAGAGTCTGGCCTCGGCGACCCTGGCTGATATCTTTACCAGGGTCTCCTCCGAGACCTCTGCCACCGGAGCCGCGAGATCCCCCCCGCGGTCGCGGCCGCCATCTTGGCCACGTTAGCCCGATGAGCGTGGGAGACGCGCGCCGATCTCCGTCTCATCCCGGGCCCCAGAGCCCTCGTTTTCGCCGCAAATTGCGGCAAATCGATAGCCCCCAAGTGACCTCTTGATCTTCAACACAAAAAAAAAAGGGGCAGAGGAAAAGTATGCGCGAGGATGGCGGCCGATGCAACCGGAAGGAGCCCGGGAGTGACTCGCTTCTGTTGTGCAGGGAAGTCTCGCCGCTTTCCTGCTCATAGCCGGTCAGTACCCGCTCATTTTCACCTCAAACTTTGGCGACTCAGTAGCCCCCCAAACCCTCCACAACCTCAGATAAAAAGAAATGTATAAAAAAACAATTTTTTGAGAGGGACGGAGGCCGATGGTGGGGGAGAGGGCCCGGAGCTCTTCACTATCCTGCCGCCCCCGCTGACGTCATCCCAGAAGTCGCTCTTTTTTTTGTCTTCTAATGATTTCATTTATTTCTGGAGCAGAGGAGGCCAATGCTGTGCAGAAATCATAAAACCTGGGCGTTCCAATAATGAAAAGAGGATGTTAGGGTTTTCTCTGTGAGCACCTGCAGATGGGGTGGGTGCTGTGACACAGACTAATAAGTGCCGGTCTTCCACCAACCTTCAGCAGTTAGTTTGACTGTTCCCCCTTTTTCTCTCTGCCGTTCTTCCTAGGAAAGTTGCAAGGTCCAGTTTGCACACTCGGCACTGTGGCCCTTTACGCAGCCCCAGGCCCCCTGCACTGCTGGGCTTGTACAGGTCACTCGGGCTGGGCACATGAGGCCTGCCTGTCTGCCTGCACAGTGGAAGGGGACAGTAAGTAAATCCATGGCTCTAGTGCTAAACTTGCAAAGGGGAAACCTTGATAAAATGAGAAAAATAGTTAAAAAAAATTTTTGAAAGATGCAGCTCCAACAGTAAAAGGTGTGCAAGAGGCGTGGAGATTGTTAAAAAAAAAATACCATCCTAGAAGCACAGTCCAGATGTATTCCTTGCATTAAGAAAAGTGGAAGGAAGGTCATCAATTGCCAGCATGGGTAAAAGGTGAGGTGGAAGAGGCTATTTTAGCCAAAAGATCTTCATTCAAAAATTGGAAGAAGGATCCAACAGAAGAAAATAGGATAATGCATTTAATTTGACAATGCTTATGCAAGACATTGATAAGACAGGCTAAGAGAGAATTTGAAAAGAAGTTGGCCATAGAGGCAAAAACTCATAATAGAAACTTTCAAAAATATATCTGAAGCAGAAAGCATCATAACATGATCAAGGGGTACTCAGGGAAGATAAGGCTATCCTGAAAACATTAAACGATGTCTTTGCTTCAGTGTTTACTGAAGAGGATGTTGGAGAGATACCCATTCTGGAAATTTTTTCAAGGGTGATGACTCAGATGAACTGAACCAAATCACAGTAAACCTGGAAGATGTGGTAGGCCAGATTGACAAACTGAAGAATAGTAAATCACCTGGACCAGATGGCATACACCCCAGGCTTCTGAAAGAACTAAAAAATGAAATTTCAGATCTATTTCAATTAATTTGTACCCTATCAATAAAATCATCCATTGTACCTGAAGATTGGAAGATGGCCAATGTAACCCTGATATTTAAAAGGGGCTCCTGGGGTGATCTGGGAAACTATAGACCAGTGAACCTGACTTCAGTGCAGGAAAAATTGTGGAAACTGTATAAAGAATACAATCGCAAAACATTTAGATAGACATGGCTTGATAGGACAAAACCAGCATGGATTACCCAAGGGAAGTCTTGCCTCACAAATCTACATTTTTTTGAAGGGGTGAATAAACATGTGGACAAAGGTGAAAGGTAGATGTAGTGTATTTGGATTTTCAGAAGGCATTCGACAAAGTCCGGCATTAGAGGCTTCTAAGAAAACTAAAACGTCATGGGATAGGAGGTGATATCCTTTTGTGGCTTGCAAGCTGGTTAAAAGACAGGAAACAGAGAGTAGGATTAAATGGAAAAAGTGGAAAAAGGTAAACAGTGGAGTGCCTCAGGGATATGTCTTTGGACCGGTGCTTTTTAATATATTTATAAATGATCTGGAAAGGGGTACAAGTGAGGTGATCAAATCTGCAGATGACACAAAATTAAGCAGAGTAGTTAAATCTCAAGTCGATTGTGATAAATTGCAGGAGGACCTTGTGAGACTGGTAGATTGGGCATCCAACTAGCAGATGAAATTTAACATGGACATATGCAAAGTGATGCATATAGGGAAAAATAACCTTTGCTGTAGTTACACAATGTTAGGTTCTATCTTAGGAAAGAGATCCTTAGCATCATAGTGGATAACACATTGAAATCATCAGTTCAGTGTGCTGTGGCGATTAAAAAAGCAAACATAATGTTAGGAATTATTAAGAAGGGAATGGTGAATAAAACAGAAAATGTCATAATGCCTCTATATCGCTACATGGTGAGACCGCACCTGGAATACTGTGTACAATTCTGATCGCCGCATCTCAAAAAAGATATAGTTGTACTGGAGAAAGTGCAGAGAAGGGCGACCAAAATGATATGGGGCATGGAACAGCTCCCCTATGAGGAAAGACTAAGGCTGTTAGGGCTGTTCAGTTTGGAGAAGAGACGACTTGAGGGGGGATATGATAGAGGTCTACAAAATCATGAAAGGACTTGAAAAATTTAATGTAAATTGGTTGTTTACTCTCTCAGGTAAAATAAGGTCCAGGGGCATGCTATGAAGTTAGCAAATAGCACATTTAAAACAAATCGAAGAAAATTATTTTTCACTCAGCGCATAGTTAAGCTTTGGAATTCATTGCCAGAGGATGTGGTTACAGCAGTTAGTGTAACTGGGTTTAAAGAAGGTTTGGATAAGTTCCTAGAGGAAAAATCCGTAAACTGCTATTAATTAATAAGTAATAGTAGCTTGAGATTTATTTAATGTTTGGGTATTTGCCAGGTTCTTGTGACTTGGATTGGCCACTGTTGGAAACAGGATGCTGGGCTTGATGGACCCTTGGTCTGACCCAGTATGGCATGTTCTTATGTTCTTAAACTATTATAAAGAACAAAATTACTGAACATAACCAACATGGGGAAATCTTGTTTCAGCAGTTTGCTATGTTTTTGGAAGGTGTGAGTAAACGTGGTGGATAAAGGTAAGCCAGCTGATTCACCATATCTGGATTTTCAGAAAGCATTTGACAAAGTCCCTCCTGAGAGCCTTTTGAGAACATAAGAAATTGCCAAGTCATAGGACAGGAGGAAATGTTAAAAGATAGAAAGCAGAGGATAGGGCTAACTGCTCAAGTTTTTCAGTGGAGAAGGTGAATAGTGGAGAGCCCCAGAGAGCTGTAAGGGAACCACTGCTTTTTAACATGGTGGTAATGCATGAGGTGATCAAACCTGCTGATACAAAATTCTTCAAAGTTGTGAAATCACAAAAGGATTGTAAGAAATTGCAAGATGATTAAAATAAACCCTTGCACAACTGTATGAAAATGCAGGTTCTCTAATACAGCTCTGAAATGTCAAAGTAATTTTAATTTAAAATAACCACTTGATAAAACCATTTATAATCTGTTTGCTATAGGTTAAACCTGGGGCAAGGCAGAAGCCTAAATTTCAAACCTGATCCTTAAACATGATATTCACTCTATTGATTGGAATAGGAGAGAAGAAAAACTGATACTTCACACATAACCAGCACAGCTCTCTGCTTCAATGGCAGGGGAGAAGAAAAACTGATACTTCACGCATAACCAGCACAGCTCCCTGCTTCAACGGCAGGGGAGAAGAAAAACTGATACTTCACGCATATCCAGCATAGGTCTCTGCTTCAACGGCAGGGGAGAAGAAAAACTGATACTTCACGCATATCCAGCATAGCTCTCTGCTTCAACGGCAGGGGAGAACGGATACTTTACTTTCAATGCATATCCAGCGTAGCTTTCTGCTTCAATGGAAGGGGAGAAGAAAAACTGATACTTCACGCATATCCAGCATAGCTGGTTATGACTTCCTTGTTTTCTATCCTTCATACTGCCTATTGGTTACCCCCGCGCCCAGTTACTCTCCCTGTTGAAATGTACTTTCCAAGCTTGCAGTTATTATGTGAACCGGTATGATGTCCCCACTAATACTGGTATATAAAAGTTTCTAAATAAATAATTAAAATAGCTCCCTGCTTCAACGGTAGGGGAGAAGAAAAACAACCAATAAGGGCTGAACAACATAGTCTGGGTAAAACAAATAAGCATGGGTGTAGCTTGCTTATTGCGGCGGTTACTACCCCTAACTAATCAAGCTAGATATTTCACTTGGATGCAACTCCATCACTGCTCTCTGCATTAATGGTGGGGGTGGAAGGGAAATAGAACCAAAGGTTACTAAGAGCCAAGAGAAACAGATAAGTATGAGAAAAAAAAAGTGCGAAACTTGCTGGGCAGACTGGATGGGCCGTTTGGTCTTCTTCTGCCGTCATTTCTATGTATGTTTCTATGAATAAACAGCAGTTCCTTTGCTCTAGGTTTTCTAGATAGAAACGTATGCTCTATGGCTAAGAAGTAAAAGCATTGCCTCCATCCAGTTACTGAGTACAGCAATACAAACGAATATCAAGTGTAGTATCGTCTGCACATTATCAGATACAGGAATGTATACCTGAATATCATCAGGCATAAAATGTAAATTGCAGTTTGAAAGCGCTAATTTCAAACATAAAAGTTCATTTTAAATTGGCCACGCGTGCAAATATCATCAGTTACGCGTGTGGCCAGGCCCTGCGCATTTTCAAGAGGGCCCAGCCACGCGTGTAAGTGACACGCTGGGCCCTGAAAAGGGGGCGGGCTGGGGGGTGTGGTCTGGGAGGGGCAGCTGGGACAGCAGCCACTTGCCGCTGTCCTGGGGAAGCGCACGCCAGCAGCCGGCCAGCTCCCGGAAATTACCTCTGTTCCCGAGGAGCGGCAAGTAATGAAATAAAATTCAGGGCAGGTAGGTTAGTTTTAGGGGGTGGGGAGACGAGGGGAGGGGGAAGGCCCGATTGCATCACCGCGCAGAGTTTGCAAAAGTACACACCCCCCCTTACGCATGTTATAAAATCAGCATGTCCACGTGTGTGCGCCAGGAAGCACACGCATGTTACAGAATCTACCCCAAAGGTTGTAAATATATATTAAGAAATGTTGAAGATAAAAGTGAGCCTTAATGCCTCCTGCAGTCCTAAGTCAGAGCATGAAGTGCCAAGGAAGAGGCAAACGACTGCACTTCCGTTCCATTAATCCCTGGAGCACAGTATCGCATGATTAACTGAATCAAATGGAGACATTATATCTAAATTATTGCTCCTCCTGGATCAATAGACCGTGAAAGATAATCATTCACCAAAACTAATACATTCTCGCTGCTGTGCTTGGCCCGAAAACCACATTGATTACGGTGAAGTAAATTCTGTTCATTTAGAAAATCCTTTGATTGCATTAAAACTACTTTTTCTAACAATTTTCCCAGTGGAATTAAATTCTACATTGGTCTTTAGCTTGCAAGATCAGCAGCAGATAAACTGCCTCTCTTTTTTTTTATGGGTCTAACTATGGATCTTTTCAACACATCTGGCACAGCAGCTTCTGAGCGAGACACAGTAGTCAACTTGGTGATAACAGCAAGAAGTAGTAAAGATCCAGGGGCCCAATGCAGACAGGTGCGTGCAGTCCAGCGCACCTTGGGGGCTGCACCTTCTGCACGCAAAAGCTACGCCGATGCAGCAAGGAGAGTTGCTCAGCGCCCTTGCATGGAAATGCCATGCGAATGAGGGCATTAAGCAGTATCCCTGGATGTATTGGGCCAGCGCACTGGAAGTGTAACACCAGGTCAGAGCTGCAGTCAAGTACCCAGTGCTAGTATGCTGGCACTTAAACCCCCTAAAAAGGGGGGGAAAAGTTTTAAAACCAGTTTAGAAATGTCCACAAATAAGTACCTGACGCCAGTTACCCGGATAGGTATCGGCTGATCTGTCTGTCTAGAGCAGGTCACCATTACTTAGCCGGCTAAGCAGCAGTGACTCGCACCAGCTGGACGGATAAATTGGTCTTTATCCAGGCTAAGTAGCGAGGGAATCATGCTGAATGCTTGAAATACATCAAATGCTCCTTGCAGGGTGTGATCTTGCCGCTTAGATTTCCCTGGCCTGGGCGCTAAGGGTTCAGATTCCTTTCGGCTCGGGATGCCTTTTGATTCACCTCTCTCCGTTCGCCTTCCCTGCAGATTCCTTCAGGGTTATTCCCCCGCCCAGAAATGAAAATCGGAAATTAAAAAAGGCGGACCAGGAGGGCTCTCGCTGCAGGTTTGGCTCCTCCCTTCCCTTCCCGAGTTAAAGTTTACATTCAGCCTGTGCCAATCGCAGATTTTAAAGTTTGTGTGGGGTTTTTTTTTTTTAATTCCTGATGCATTAGCTTACTGCATCGGGAGTTAAAAAAAAAAAGTAACCTGAGCGTTAAAAAGGTGCGATAGGTAGCGTTCCAAAGATCAGAATGACTACTTCATTTGCATTAATAAAGGCCCTACCTTCCCCTTTGGAAATGTGCACTTGTTTCCCAGAGAGTTTCTGATTTAACACCTGGCTGCTCTGACCTATTTCCTACAGCCAAAGTAAAAAATCGGCAAACTCTTGGGGAGTGATATCAGCACAAGACTGCAAAAGTTGAAGGATGGCACATGATTTATTTATTTTTATTTATTTCTAGATGGTCTTTTGGGCCCTTTAAAATGCATAACATTCAGGGACTGCAGGTATTAAAGTGGACATTTATTTATTTAAAGCTTTTCTATACCGACTTTCGTGATACAAATCAAATCAGTTTACAGGGAACAGGGGCATTAAAACGTTAACCATAATCAGAAGGAGCAAAATAGTTACAATAAAACAAGGGGATGTAACTGGGAAGATGAAAATGCAGAGGGGGGGGGGGGGGAAGTATTCAATAAAATAATTACAACTATAGAGATGGTGGGTAGTAGAGAGGCCTACATCTGATCTATGGCATGGCGATGCTAGCCTTGATTAGGGGAAGGCTTGTCTGAACAACCCTGTCTTTGTAACATGTGCAAAGACAGGTGCATGTAGGGAAGAGCATACACCATGGCAAACTTTCACCCAGGAAAAAGATCAAGGTGTCATTTTATATTCTGCAAGTCCTAACGTGTTCAATGCGGATTACACTTATCACATACACGTCATAAAATACATATAATAAAATTAACATCTACAACATTAAACCACATCCATTACACTTATCACATACACGTCATAAAATACATATAATAAAATTAACATCTACAACATTAAACCACATCCATTACACTTATCACATACACGTCATAAAATACATATAATAAAATTAACATCTACAACATTAAACCACATCCATTACACTTATCACATACACGTCATAAAATACATAATAAAATTAACATCTACAACATTAAACTACAATCATAAAATACACATTGCAGCATATTTATTTATTTATTTATTTTATTTAAGGTTTTTTTTATACCGGCATTCATGAAAGCGTTCACATCATGTCGGTTTACATGAAAACAGGGGAGTGAAGAATACAACCAATAACATAAATAAACGTGATGAAGAGATGCAGTTACAATTAACAGGGGCTAATAAACTGGGAGGAGGAAGTAAAGAGAAAAGATAAGGTTAATTATAAACAATAGTACAGTATATATACACAGTCCGAAATATACAGCTGCTGAGAGGAGTCTTTAATGGTGTGGCGTATTAAGTGGAGCTCGGGAACGCTTGCCTAAACAGCCATGTCTTGAGTCTTTTCCTAAAAGTTAGTAGGCATGGCTCGTTTCTGAGATCTGGTGGGATGTCGTTCCATAACTGTGGGCCTGCTGTGGAGAAGGCTCGGTGTCTTAAGGTACTGTGATTAGTGGTTTTAGTAGGTGGAATAAGGAGGCATCCTTTGTAGGCTTCTCTGGTCGGTCTTGTGGATATGTGTGGACGAATAGGAATTTGTAGGTCAATTGTAGTGTGATGGTGAATGATTTTGTATATTAAGGTGATGGATTTATAAATTATTCTGAAGTGAATTGGTAACCAATGGAGATCTTTTAGGACTGGGGAGATATGGTCTCTCTTCCTGGTGTTTGTTAGAAGTCTCGCTGCTGCGTTTTGGACCATTTGGAGCGGTTTGGTGTACTGATGTGATTATATAAAATAATCACATCAGTAGCACTACATCCAAGATTTATTTATTATTTTATACACCGTCGTTCCATGCATAGATCACAATGGTTTACAAACATAGTTATAGTTTAACACACAAACAAAGATTTGTTAAAGAGGTGTTATTCATAAAAAGGTATTAATATTTATGAGCAATAGTGGATGTCAACCTGAATAGGCCTTTATAAACAAATGGGCTTTTAATTTTTTCTGAAAACCTTTGTAACTAATGTCTAAAAGCAACTCCAAGGGCCCCATATTCCATTGACTGGGACCTTACAATAGAAAATGTTCGTGATTGCGTGTGCTGCATTCTAAAATCCTGACTGGAGGAAATACTCCATTTTTTATTTCCGAGCATAGAGAACAATTTGGTACATATAAAGATATCTTGCCAGATAAAGAACTACAATCATCCTATATCGCTTTATGTATTAAAGAAAGTAGCTTAAACTGTGAGTGCTGCAAAACTGGAAGGCAATGGAGAGCTCTCATATGAGATTTAAAATCATCCCCCCATTTTAAACCAAAAACCATTCGGAACCAAATGTAAAACTTTCATCAAATATTTCGGTAAGCCAATAAACAAAGAATTGCAATAATCAAATATGCTCAGAACCAAAGCGTGAATCACTAATTGAAAATCCATAGGTGACAAATAATTCCTTAATAACCTTACCAGATGCAATTTATAAAATCCTTGTTTAAAAACATTTTTTATGTGAGTTTGAAAACACATTTTACTATCCACCATCACTTCTAAATTTCGTGCTTCCTCTATCAGACTGAAATTCTACCCACCCGAAATCTCAATAACCTATGCCCCAAACAAAAGAGTAATTTAATTTTCATTCAACAATAATTGGATACAAGTCAACCAATGTTTAACAGCCTCATAACATGTTTTTAAAATGAGCCATGGGAAAAGACCCCAGACTCCTCACAAGGTATGAAATATTGCACGTCATCAGCATAAGATGTATGCACTACGCACAACAGCTGTACAAATACATGAGAAAGGGGCACTGATAGGGCTGAATCCTGGGGAACTTCTGAGTCTACAGGAAACTGAGCCCTCACAATCAACCTTCTGACACCTAGTAGACAAATAAGAGGGAGACCATTTTAAAACAGATCCTTGTTTATTTATTTTATTTTAGCTTTTTATATTCAAATCTGATTATATTCAGGTACTCCCTATCCCCAGAAGACTTACAGTCTCCTATTCCAATCGCTTTTAAGCATGTAAGTAACAGAGTGAAAATTCTATCAAATGCAGATGCCACGCCCAATTGGACTAGTACTCTAGAACCAAATCACATCCAACAATGAAAGCAACAAAGTCTCAGTTCCACAATATTTTCTAAAACTGAATTGCTCTTCATCTAAAACCTGATTGGGTTCCTATTCGGCTGCTGAACAGCTGGATACACAGTAGCACCACTGAATATACCCAGATATCTTAGTTAGCCGGATAGGTGTATCTGGCTAACTTTAAACCAGCTTTTCGACGTGGCTAGAGTTAGCTGGTTAGGTTAACAAGCTAACTCCGCTTCTCCCAGGAATACCTATTGCCTGCCTGCCTACACCCAGTTAGTGTAGCTGGGTTCAAAAAAGGTTTGGATAAGTTCTTGGAAGAGAAGTCCATTAACGGCTATTAATCAAGTTTACTTAGGGAATAGCCACTGCTATTAATTGCATCACTAGCATGGGATCTTCTTAGTGTTTGGGTAATTGCCAGGTTCTTGTGGCCTGGTTTGGCCTCTGTTGGAAACAGGATGCTGGGCTTGATGGACCCTTGGTCTGACCCAGCATGGCAATTTCTTATGTTCTTATACCTCTGGACTGCCCCCGCCTTAACCGGCTATATTCTACCCCAATAAACTCATTAATAGGCTAGAATATAGCTGGTTAAGCTTTTTAAAATAGCGGCTTATTTAGACAGATAACTTTTCAGTTATCCATCTACATGGCTTTTGAATATCTGCTGTGATATTGTTCTAAAAATAAGTTGTCTAATTGCATAAGTGCCCATTTCTCTAGGATTTTACTCATAGTACATAATTTTGAAATTGGTCTAAACTTTGACACAATATTTACAGACTGCATAGAATTCTTTTGAAAAGGTTGAATTATAGCAGCTCCTTCAGTCAGAGACGTATTAAAAATACATCCCATCTGTTCCAAAAATCAGTCAAGAGAATTTTTTAACAAAAAAAAATGGACACGGATCTAAAGATTTGTGGGCCAGCTTTCCAGAACCTCTGCATCAGCAAGTGTAGACTTCGATAACATACAAAATGTTGACCAGTTTGAAGGAGTATCTTCCAAACAGAAATTTCTTATGTTGATGACATTAGACAGAGCCATTGAATTCCTAACCAATCCAATTTTTTAATGGAAAAATTGAACTAAATCATCAGCAGTAAGAATCATAAACAAATCCCATGAAGGTTTCTTCATTAACCCCTTAACCACATTGAATAAAAGCAAGGGTTTATTGGCTGTGGTAGCAACTTTCATTGAGTAGACAGCTTTCTTTGTATTAAAAACCTTCCCTTTGACACAAAGATAAGAGTGTAAAATAATTATCCTTAAGAACAGAGGACTCATATTTTCCTTCAAAGTCTTTCTCTATGCAACTTCTCCTGCAATGTCAGTAAATCTTTGGAAAAACATGGTGTATAAGACATCCACAAACATCTATGAAGCAATTTCATCATACATATGTTTCAATAGATGATTCCACCAATTGACAGCATCATCCAATTGAATAAAGTCAAATGACATTTTCAATCATTCCCATTTAGCAAGCCTTAGAAATTACAGGACGAACAACGTTTCATGTCACACCTACTCATTGTCCCCATATGATAAAGATTAAACAACTGAAGCCTATGATCAGACCATGGAATGAAGAAGTTTCTTAAACAAGATACAACATGCCTAGCTAACATATGACCACCACGATGAGTAGGTTGTTGTACCACCTGTGCCAACCCAATAACATTCATTGCAGATAAAAACTCAACAGCATTCCTAGCCTCTCTGTTCTCAACATGTATATTAAATTCAAGAACTATAAAATGTTTTAAAGCACATAGTGTGGATAGAAAATGAACTGCATCATCCGTTGCTTATCCCCCATGCAGATGGTAAACAGACGAGGTAAAAAATTCAAACTTGGACATAGAATAATAAAGCTTCAAAATTATTTGAAGTCATGTATTGTGCTTGTGTTAAAATGGAGTTAAAAAATTAGTTGAAGTAGACATCTCAACTTCCAGTTGCTCCAAAATGCAGCGGCGAGAATTTTGACGAATATCAATCGGAGAGCGCATATCTCTCCCATTCTACAAGATCTTCACTGGCTCCCAGTAAACTTCAGGATTCTCCATAAATCACTCACAATTATCCACAAAAATATTCACCATCAGACCCCTCTTGATCTGCTACACCCCCTCAAACTGCACTCGACGGCCAGACCTTTAAGGGTTGCCTACAAGGGATCCTTACATGTTCCTTCTATCAAAGTTGTGCACCACTCAAACATCAGAGACCGGACATTCTCTATCACAGGTCCCTCCATCTGGAAAGCCATGCCTCTGGACCTCAGGCAGGAAACTTGTCTACTAACTTTTAAAAAGAAACTAGTCATGGCTGTTCTGCCGAGCCTTCCCCGCCTGCAGCCCAACAGCCTGACTTAGAATTGTTCCATCACTTATGTAAATAAACAAACGCTAATTACGCTCACAAGTCATCATGAGGTCGGCTCCTTGCCTCCCTCCCATACTCTATCGAATATTGTACTTTATCTTCGTTCTCCCTCTCTTTTTTCCTACTCCGTTAAGGCATCCTTGTTATAATGTAACTTTATGCTCCTTTTAAATTGTCTCTTGTTGATTGGTTGGTTTATAGTTACTGCTTAGTTCGATGTAAACTGAGTTGATTTGATTTGTATCAAGAAAGTCGGTATATAAAAGCCTTTAATAAATAAATAAAATAAATAAAATGGTTTTTAAAACTTACGAGTATTCATCTTCCCACCTTTTTTCCCATAGGAATAGCTCATTGGACATAAACCATTTATCAACAGCACATCAGATTCCTTTAACCATGACTATGTTATAAATAAAAAATCCAAATCAAACTGAGATAAAAGATTCGCTATCTCGATTTCTTTTTTCCTATCTGACCTGGCATTTACATAAGCTATGTGCACCATTTCAGCAGGTTTTGTATCATTAATAGGCAAATGTACAGGATATATGTTGTGTCCGTCGGTTCCCGACGCCCTCTCTCCGCCCTCCTTACCTCTTTGGCGCCTCCCTCTTCATCAGCGGGAAGATTGGCTGCTGTGGCGTTCTTATGCTGAAGTCCTCCAGCGTCCCTGGACTGCCTGGACGCTGCAAACCGCCATGTTTCCTGGAGGCCTCGGGGTGGGCGCGCGCGCCCGCGACACGGCCCCGACTGAAGTACCGGCGATGGTGTGAATCTCGGGGGCGTCGCCCGAGGGCGTTCCCCGAAGATGACGTCACCCGCAACGGATATATAAGGTCTTAGAAATTGCTAACACATCGAGTTAGCAAAGGTTATGGTACACGGGTTACTCTACCTAAGCTACTCTGCCTCCTTGGACTTACTAGGGGTACCCGCTCCTGGGGGGCCTCGCTCTCTCCTTTGTTTTCAGGTGACAGTCTGGAACCGGTACTCGCTCCTCGAGGGCCCTTGTTCCCAGACTTACTTGGTACTTTCGTCTGCCTGGAAGTCATCACTGCCAACTACACCAGTGAGTTACCATCGCTCTCTCAGAGCTTTCCCTGGAACCAGGTACTCACTCCTCAAGGGCCTATACATTCCAGCTCCTGGGCTTCCATGAGACATTGTGTGAGTGTTACCATCAGGTTCGGTACATGAACTCTGCATACCCTGCCTACTCACTATATCTCAGTTTCTCTACAGCTCAGGCTCCAGGGATCGCTCTTCCAGTATCTGAGGGACTACAGCCCAGCCGGGCACTTCCAGCTCACTACTGCCACCTCTGGTGGTTCAGTATACTGTCTAATAAAAGAACTAGTGTGTGTCTGTCTCCATACTCTGAGCCTGACCGGTGGTCCCTCTCGGGATCTTCCCCTGGGGGTGTGGTCATCTGCCATCGGTCCAACTCTCCTAATATCAACAGATTGCTAATTCCAAGCAGACTGTTAACTCCCAACTGAACAATATACTAAAGACTGATTGTTCACAAATTTCATATGTAAAACAGCATATCTCCCATAAGCATAGCAAGACGAAATGCAATTCATCTCATCAAGCAATATACTCAGAACCAAAAAATAAACAATACCCAACTCATTATCCCCCTCATGGTCTACGAAGGGCCAATTATGCCCTACCTAAATCCCCTCCTAACCTTTATCCAGGAAGTTACGCCTCCGGGCAGTCGTAACTTGCGTGTGTCGAATGTCTGCTGGTGCGGCAGGCCCAGACACAGGCCACTGTGTCGGGGCACTCGGCCACGCCCCCGGACCGCCACCATGCCCCGAGCCAACACCACACCCTGGCCACACCCCCAAACCACCCCTTTTTGCAAGCCCCGGGACATACGCGCCGCCGAGCCTATGCAAAATAGGCTCAGCACACACAGAGGCAGATTTCCTCAAGTTACGCGCGTAGCCTTTGAAAATCTGCCCATTAGTGTTTGGGTAATTGCCAGGTTCTTATGGCCTGGTTTGGCCTCTGTTGGAAACAGGATGCTGGGCTTGATGGACCCTTGGTCTGACCCTATGGCAATTTCTTATAGAAAGACATGGTTTAATGGGACAGCGCATGGATTTACCAAGGGAAGTCTTGCCTCACAAATCTCCTACATTTTTTTTGAAGGGCTTAATAAACATGGGACAAAGGTGAACCAGTAGATGTGATGTATTTGGATTTTCAGAAGGCGTTCGACAAGGTCCTGCATGAGAGGCTTCTAAGGAAACTAAAATGTGATGAGATAGGAGGAAATGTCCTTTTGTGGCTTGCATGGAGTGTCACATGCATGATTTTTTTACCCGTGAGAGGTTGCATGTGTGCACCTGGTGCAAAGAGTTCCTGTCCCTCAGAGACAGAGTGGCAGACCTGGAGGAGCTGAGGCAGACAGAGAGGTATAGAGAGGAGACCTTCAGGGACAGCGTAGCCAAGGCCCAAAGCCAGTCTGGCAGCCCTGCTGGACATACTCCTGCTGGAAGAAGAGCTGCTTCAAGCCTCAAGGGATGTCGCATTTTTGCATTTAGATCAACATAGGATAGGGATGTGCAGACCTTCAAGTTTTTTAGGATGGAATGGGGGGAAGATTGTGAGTTGTTTTCTGTTTTGTTTTTTTTTCAGTTCAGTTTGTTTGCCAAACCTGAAAAAAAAAACCCCAGCAAACAAAAAAGCAGAAAAAAACTTGGGGGAGGGGAGAGACACCTGTAGCCTTGCAAGCTCCCTCCTGGACTGCTTGGTTGGGCCTCCCTGGGCTCTTCTGATGCCCACTTTAGCCATTAAAATTAAAGTGAGCCCTGGGGCCAGGGCCTAACCATCTGAGGCTCGCTGGGCTCCTCTCACCCCACCACCACCAACTGCCACGGCTGGGAACTTTCACGTACCCTCTTCCTGTGGCTCTCAAAGTGGCACAGGGCACCTGGAAGGCAGTGCCAAGGTGACATCACTTCAACCCTACCTTGGGTGTAGCCAAACTTTCCTCCAGGTGCCGTTTTTAAAACTTCTGGAGCCGGGGCAGGAGCAAATGGGCTTTGTTTCTGTCCTTAACGCATGTGTACTTAATGCCTGAGGCTTAATAAAGTCCCTGCGGCCAGTGCCTGGGGTGAGGGGGTCCTATACTTCAGTTTTAGGCCAGGTGTTTTCAGTGCATCAGATATAATTTATGCAGACACAATACTTTCTGCATAGAAAATGTTATGCTGAGCAAACAAGAGCTCTGTGGATAAATCCTGTTTTTATGCATGCTAATTTTATTTCGCAGTTTAAAAAAAAACCCTGCTGCTGTGCTGAGGTAATGATCTCCTAATGCTGGGATACTCAGGATATGCACCAGAGCTTTGCACACAATGGAGGTGCTGCATGCAGATCTACCTCAGGCCTATGCATTGGCGGCATTGTGGAGATCCTGAAAACCTGACTGGCTAGATGTGCCCCAAGGACTAGGATGAGAACCCTTGTGCCATAGCCTCAGGAGTTAAATTATTTTTAGCACACAAGTAAAGAAAATGTACATTGAAGTTCGGCACCCATTTTATTAAGTTAGGGGCCTGTTAGGTGTGCACAGCAGTCCTGTTAATGCAAGCATCACTCAGCACAGGGGGCAGCAGCTGCTCCCTGCCTAGCCCTACATTTCTTTCTTCTGTGCTTCAGGAAAGCTCGATTGGGTGCCGATTCCTTGGCACTCCTGTCCACAAACACGAGGACCTGTAAAACGTGGTAACGGGAAGACAGCTTTTGCCTACTCGCTCTATGAAGGTGTCGGGGGTCTAAAACAGAGCCGGCTAAGTGTGTTAATCCTTCACTGGAACAAAGCAAGTGGAAGTGCCTGTGGAGTGCCTGAACCCAAGGATACAGCACCGATCACTTAGATAGGAAAGGTGCACAGGGCTAGGACCACAAACAGCAGTGGCCTGCCCGCACCCCCATGAACTTCCAGCAGATTACATTTACCTACTCCTACATCATAAAAGATGCTTAACATTTATGAAAAATCATATAAAGGCAAACACCTCTCACTAATATCACATCAAACAAAAAGATGTGAGACGTTGTAAACCTCATCAGGTTGCCATCAACCATGTGTCTCCCAAGGTGTAATGGTTATAGTACACATGGACCTGGTGTCAGATCCACTGCCTCTCACCCCAACCAGTACCAGAAATGTGCACGGGACTCATTTGCTGGTTCCACAACCTGCAATCGATTAGCACCGATCTGTTTTAGGTGGGGGAAAGCAGCAAATGAATGAGCTCACATGCATCTTTCTGATACTGCTGGAGCCCATTCCAAGGCGAGGCAGTGGATTTGACAATATTAGGCCCAATATTGAAACGGTACTGCTACGGATAGGTAGGACTTATCTGGCTAGGTGGCAGCCGCTGACTCTCTGGCTCTGTTCAGTGGCCACCACTTAAGATGGATAAATACTCACCCAGCTACGTAGATAGCTAGATATCTTGGGGGTGGGGAAATTTATCATTACCTTAACCAGATCCATGCCTATATCGGCCTAATCCAGTTAAGTTAACCGCATACATTAGATCTGCTCAATAGGAGGGCTAAAGATATCCAGCTGTAACTGATCCGGTTTTGTGCACCAGCACACTGGATAACTTTGATAACTGGCTGTCTTTGACTATTGGGCCTATTACGCCCAGAATCTGATACTGGTCCAACAGTAGAACAAACATTACACTATTTGCAAAACATGGTCAATGGCAACTCGATGTGGTTTACAACTTATCACCTCAGTTTATCTTTTGCTTGATGAGCTATTTTTATAAGACCTTCTCTTGCCTTCCATGTACTCTTAAGCATGCCCAAGTAATTTTTCCCTTCCTAGGCTCTTCTCAACTCCCACCCTGGCAGTAGCTTGCAGCTCATTTTATGGGAGGGAGGGGGCCGCTGTTGGGTTATGCCTTGATCTAAACAATCCGGGGCAAGGATGACAAGACCCAAAATGGCCTCTCAGCGGAGGGTAGTGAAGGCCCTCACTAGGACTAGGTTATGGGCATGCTGTGGTAGAAAAAGGCTTGAGAGGGCAGGGGTGGGAGTTTATATGCACAAATCACATGGGCAGCCTGGATAGGCCACTTTGGCCTTTATCTGCCATCATTCACCAGGTTAGCACATTTCCTAAATGAGAGGCATAGAGCGATTCTAATTCATTTACACCAGTGCAGGGCAGCAGAGTCAAACAAAAGATCCCGGAAGTTTCTCCCCAGACAATGGTTCACTCTTCCTCTCTGTAAAAAGGGGGGCACAGATTAAGCCAGGGGTTCCCAACGCTAATGGACGAGGACTGCAAACAAGTCTGGTCCATAATGAAAAGTTACCAGATAACATCACATACATGGGCCAAGAACTGGCTTAATATTTACCTGTTATTATGTTGTGAGCCTACTCTTGGGAAAGCAATTTATTCATTGTTGGTTACTCTGAAATCCAGGCCTATTTCCAGTCCTGGATGAGGCAGACATACAACCTGCAGTCAGAAGGCTGTTGTGTTCTAGGTAGCTGAATAGAGGGAAGGTTAGGATCCTGCAAATGGACGACTCTAGCACCTTACTGAGAAAGGAGAGTTTGCAAAGCCAAAACAGTCTGCGATGTTGCATCCTCTGGCCAGAATGACTGCTGGTGCCTGCTCTAAGAGTCATTTTTTTTCCTCTAACCTACATCAAAAACCTTCATGCAAAATGAGATCCAAGCCTGTGATTTACCCTCCCCTATCCGAAAAGGCAGCAGCAGGATCCAGGATGAAAGAGGTGCTAGGGCAGGAGGACAGCAATCTTTTCTAGATGCTACACCTGCTATGAAATCTGCTCTTTAAGGTTAATGGGATCACTAGACTATGGCTCTTGAGCCCAGCTAAATTGGCAAAGCTCACACCCTTCATAGTGAAGCATCTTAAGATACAGAGCAAGCTGTATCCATTTTTCTGTTCAACACTCAGCACCCTGTAACCAATCTGCCAATGCAGACAGATAGATATATATAGAAGGACCCCCTACCTACACCTGTGATGACCTCAGCCCCTCAGTATTCCCTGCAAAAGCCACTGTAGACCTGCAAGTGAAAAAACTTGATTAAAAATATAACTAAAGACAGATAACTGTAACTATACTCAACCAAACACTGAACCCCAGTAAGAATATAGGTGTGCTGATCTAGGGGGACTGGATGAAGGCTTACCCGTAAGCTCTTGGATTTCATATCCACTCCATGGGCAAATCCTTGGCACAGTTCTTGGGCAGCTGAGGGTGGGATGCTGAATCCATCTGTCTATATTAAGGAAAATGAAATTATCAGGTAAGCAATTTCTCCATTTCCTAGAGTGAAGCCAGATGGACTCAGATGGACTCAGGACCAATGGGATGTACAAAAACTACTCCTGATCGGGGCAGGAGACTGCCCGTGGCTTGGTTAACACTGCCTTTGCAAAGGCTGCATCCTCTGGAGCCTGTACGTCCAGGCGAGAGAACCTGGAGAAGGTGTGCAAGGAGGACCATGTCACCGCTCAGCAGATATTGGTGGGAGATGGTAGTCTACCTTCCACCCATGAGACTGCCTGAGCCTTAGTGGAATGAGCTTTAATCTGAAGGAGTAACAACTTTCCTGCCTCCACATAGGCTCCTGTGATCATCTCCTTACTCCAGCGAGCTATGGTAACCCAAGTACCATACCCCTCAAACCACACTCCTCTCCAAGACCCAACAGATCTGCATACAGAGATTCCCTCCAGGTTCCCCCCAAAAAATCCGTTCTCCACAACAGCATTGAAAAACGTGCACTATCAATTGCCGGTCCGCATCACTGGAACTCCCTCCCGCCAGGAACATTGCCATATCACTTTCAGAAAAAAATTAAAAACTTGGCTGTTTGCCCAAGCATACCCCTGAAGAAACCGCAGGGTCACCCCCACAGTCATATACCCCATGGCTGCGTCCTCTTTCAGCAACTCAAAGGAACTGTTTTATTTATTTATTTATTTAGAATTTTTATATACTGACATTCTCGATACAAATATCAAATCAGGTCGGTTTCCATAGAACAAAACTGTCGCAGATATGGCGTTACATTAAACAGTGTTTCTGAACATAAGAACGTAAAAAATTAAGTATAAAAATAAAGTGAAATTATAACAATATAAGTATACAGTAGACAACAATAACTCTTCAATTAACGTGAAATAAAGATATAAAGATAGCTAAAAATAAATGGTGAGTTAAGTTGGGATGAACAGGTAACAGTGAATACATGGGGGGCATAAACAAGAGAGGTGTATGAGCTAAAGGACTAATGTATCAACAAAGGGTCTTCCAAGGCAAGTGGACTGTCCATATAAGGCGTATTCGGGCCCTGAGGAGATATGTGCGGTCATGGAACTTGTATTGGACTATTTTGTTCTTTGACCGGTGTCAGAGTGTTCCTGCGATTCCGGAAAGGCTTGCCGAAAGAGCCACGTTTTTAGGTTTTTCTTGAAAGTTGGATGACATGTTTCTTGTCGAAGATCCGGTGGTAATGAATTCCAGAGGGTGGGCCCGGCTGTGGAAAGTGCTCGTTTAGATAGAGAAGTTTTGATCGGGGGAGCATATAATGAACCTTTGTAATTATATCTGATAGGTCTTTGTGACGTGTGAAGGCGGAGTTGTGAGTTAAGATTTAGGTGAGCGATGCCCATAATATCCTTGTGAATCATTGATAATGTCTTGAAGTTGATTCTGGCTTTTATAGGAAGCCAGTGGAGGCTGTGGAGAATAGGTGTAATGTGGGCTCTTTTGTTGGTGTTGGTGAGTAGCCTCGCCGCAGCGTTCTGCACCATCTGTAGGGGTTTTGTAGATAAGACCGGAAGACCTAACAGTAGAGAGTTGCAATAGTCTAGTTTTTCGGCTAACTGCACTTTAATATAACTTGCCTAATATTACACACGATGTAAATTTGTATATAATGCTTACCATGTAAGCACTTACGTTTCTGCTTATTTGCTCTGTTCTCCAGTTAGAAATTGTTTAACCTATCCTCTTTTTCTCTAACAGCCTAGTTCCACATTCCCTGTTATAATGTAATTTCTTGCTTTCATTGTTAACTGGTTTTTTCCCCCTAGTTCATTGTAAACCGGTACGATAAGACCTGGTCTTGAGCATCGGTATATTAAAAGAATTTAAATAAATAAATAAAATAAAATAAATAAGTAGCTGGTTTGCTCTGCTTCTTTCCACTATGAAGGACAAACAGGCAGTCCATCTTTTGGACCAGTTCTTAAACTTCCAGATACTGCACCAAAAGTCTACTGCCATTCAAATGACGGAGTCGGTGGTATTGCGCCGTGTCCTTGGGCTTATCCAAGGATGGCAACAAAACAGACTAAATCAAATGAAACTCCGAGACTACCTGGGGCAAGAAGGATGGAACAGTCTGAAGCTGTAATGCTCCTGGAGTCATCCAGAGGAATGGTTCCTGATACGACAATGCCTGTAGTTCAGAGATACAACGTACCGAGCATATAGCCACCAGCAACACTTTTTAAGGTTAAACACAAGGAAAGACTGCACAGTGGCCGAAAGGAAAGCCCTGCCAAAAATTCCAATACTAGATTAAGATTTCACAAGGGAACCGGCCACCGTAGGGGTGGCCAATGTTGCTTTACCCCTTTTAGAAAACAGGCCACGTCCGGATGAGCTGACAGAGAGATTCTGTTCATCTCACCCCTGAAACAGGAGAGAGCCACTACCTGCACCTTCAATGAGTGAAGGGCCAAACCTTTATTCAAGCCATCCTGCAAACATTCCAGAATAAGTGGTATTTTGACAGCCTGAAGGGGGACACCATGATCCTCACACCAGGCCTCAAATACTCTCAAGACCCGCACATTCGCTAGGGACATAGAGAACTTCCAAGCGCAGAGTAAGGTCACAATTACCACCGCAGAATATCCTTGCTTCATCAGGTGAGCCCTCTCAAGGGCCAAACCGTAAGACAGAATAGAGTGAGATGTGGCCAGCAGGCCAATGGACGGGAGAGGCCCCAGCAATCTACTATAAGTTGAAATGCTTTGGCTGACAACACCCAATCTCCTGGATCCAGATTCTCCTTGCTTAGAAAGTCTGCTCTGACATTATCTTTTCTTGCAATGTGGGAGGCTGAGATAATCCACCCATTCCATAAAGAGATCTATCTCCTGTGACACTTGCCGGCTCTTGGTTTCACCCTGGAAGTTGATGTAGCCTACCATCGTTGGGTTGTCAGACATCAAGCAGACCGCTTAAACATGGAGTCTGTGGCTGAATTGCAGACATGCCAATGTGAGTGCTCAGGCTTCCAGGAGGTTGATGTTCCAGAGGGTCTCTTGTTTGGTCCAATGTTCCTGCGCTGACAGTTCCTGACAGTGAGCTCCCCAGCCCTGGAGGCTCGCGTTTGTCATGAGGACCAGCCAGTCTGGAGGGGACAGGGGTAACTTCTGCCCAGATGAGCTTCCTGCAGCCACTACTAGAGCCGAGAGCATACTCTCATTGGCAAGTGATGGCGAATCGAATAGTCTTGAGACTGCGGGTTCCAACATGTCAGCAGTGAGCGTTGAAGTGGTCGCACGTGTGACGTTGCTGCCATCAAACTGAGGACTTAGTGATAGCTACTAGAGATGTGAATCGGAACCAGAATCGGATCCGATTTCAGTTCCGATTCACATCTCCAATAGCTACACACCATCGGGCATATCATGCACATCAAGTGACACCTGGGACATCACTTCCTTATCCGCGCGGTCGGAAGACCTTGCCCTGCTTGGTGTCGGACCGGACTCCCAGATATTCCAAGGACTGGGAAGGCTTGAGATTGCTCTTGTCCAGGTTTACTACCCAACCAAGTTTCTGAAGCAAGGTGGTCACCCTCTTGATCACCCGGATAATCTCTTCCATGGAAGTGGCCCGGATCAACCAGTCATCCAAGTACGGGTGCACCAGGATTCCCCCTCTTCTCTCAATGCTGCCACATCGACCACCATAATCTTGGAAAAATGTTCTGGGGGCAGTGGCTAGGCCAAAGGGCAGTGCCCAGAACTGATAATGGTGACCCAGTACTGCAAAGCATAGGAAACATGATTGTTCCTGATGGATTGGAATATGTAGGTAGGCCTCTTATAGGTCGAGGTTAAGAACTCTCCCGATTGTACGACCATTATCACAGAACATAAGGTTTCCATGCAGAAATGATTCACTCGTAGATGTTGGTTGACACTAGAGGTCCAGGATGGGGAAAAGGAAACTTCCTTCTTGGGTATGATGAAATAGATGGAATAACGTCCGTATTTTCCTGGTGCGCAGGTATTGGATTATAGCCCTCATCCAGAGGAGACTTAAAAGACTAACCTCCATTGCCCGCTTCTTGTGCTGGGAGTGGCAAGGAGATGTCATGAATATGTCCCAAGGAGTGCTGTGAAATTCCAGCACATATCTTTCTTGTATGACCTCCAGTATCCATTTGTCTGAAGTGATCTCAACCCACTACTGATAGAAGATGGACAATTGACACCCCCCCCCCCCATCTCCTCATTCAGAGGGTGGATCAGCAAAATTGAATCGGGGGGTTTGGGACCAGCCTGAATCAGAGCTTGCCCCTCTCTTGGGCTGTCAACTACGAAAGAACTGAGACCTCCCAAAGGGCTGAGACCTCTGAAATATCAAGTTTCTGTAGGGGCAAAAAAGTTTGGCGCCTCTGCATCGGCCCCTCATAGGCGAGGGGTACGTAACTGCTTCCTCTTATCTTTCGGTAGCCGGGGGACTGGAGACTCGCCCCATTTACTGGCCAATTTTTTCAATTCGCCTCCATAAAGGAGTGATCCTTTAAAGGGCATCTTTGTAAGATTGGCTTTGGAGGTTACGTTGCTGACCAATTCCGCAGCCATAGCTGTCTTCTGGTCGCCACCACTGAGGCCACTCCGCTGGCCGAAGTACGGACTAGATTAGAGCCCAAGTCTGCTAAAGGCGGCAGCGGGTTCCATAACCGCTTTGGAATTCACCCTGGAGTTATCCACTTCGAGAGAAGTAGGCATGAACGAGCTACCAGGGCTCAACAAGAAGCAATCTGCAAGGTCATTGCTACTGTGTCAAAGGCTTGTTTATTTATTTATTTAATTTATTTAAGGGTTTTTTATATACCGGGGCACGTTAAAAACATCACCTCGGTTCACAATGTAACATAACATAGCAACAGGCTTTACAATAAATTTATAGGAGGAGGAAACATTGAGGCAATTAATTCAACTTGAAAGGTGGTTACATGTTCACATATTTTAAGTATATTCACATTAACTATATTCACAATAACTATATTTACATTTTAATTATTCACATGATGCCAGGGAATATATGTGGTTAGATCAGGTGGTAGGATGGTGGGGAGGGTGAGGGTGGAGGGTTGGAGGGTGAGAGGGGAGGAGGATGAGGGAGAGTTGGAGGAATGGGAATGGGGTTGGAGGAATGGGAATGGATGAGGATCATGGTTAAGTTCAATAGGTCGTGTCAGTCAGGGGGGGGCGTGAGGGTAGGGTGTGTATCTATGGGAGTAGACGGTTAGTCAGGGTATGCTAGTTTGAAGAGCCAGGTTTTAAGATTCTGTTTGAGGATGGACTCCATCCATCTCTAATGTGCATGCTTTAAGGTCACTCTTCCCTCCACTGGGATAGTTATTTACATCTCCCTAAAGTGGATGCGCTGGTCTGTGCCGTCTCTAAGCAAATGCTCTTTCACTGCCAGATCCAGTGGGTATAGAGCTTCTAATGCTCATCCTCCTTTAAAACTTGCTTCCGGGGCATCCCATTCCAGGTCGGTCAACTCCCGGATGGCTTTCAGTATCAGAAAGTATCAAGATGCTTTCCGTAGAGATCAAAATGGGATTCTTCTTTGGGTCAGTCATTGAATAGGTCCCAGGGAATCCCAGCATCTTCAGGGTCTGGGAAACCAAGGCCAGCAATTCCTCTCTATGAAAAACACGCAACATGGTTTGATATGGTTCCAACCCAGGGGGAATTTCCCCTTCTTCCAAGGGGTCTGGATCATCCTCTTCATCTGAGCCATCTGGGTCCCTACCAGGCATGCCTCAAGGTCTTCCGAAAGGACTGGGAGATGGAGGGCTTACGGCTGAAGTTCCATCCAGAGGCAATCAAGGTAGTAGACTGCGCCTGTAAGACCCTGGAAAAATTCCACCCAAGAGAAGGCAGCCAGGTCCAAGCCTAGCCCAGGAGGTACTGGGGTAGGTGCCGCTGAATTTCCCTCTCTCATGGATGACCCAATTAAGGGAGTACTTAGATCCGGGGAGCTTCTAGTTAATGCTGTGGCTAACCTATCCTCGGAATGGGAGGAACCTGGTTTGAAGTCCGGGAGGCCAACTCCCTTTGGGCTTCCTCACAGTGCTGACATAAGTTGGAATCCAGGTCAGACTGTGAAACCCTAATATGACAAGCAGCACAGAGAGAAAGGCACTTAATGTTTCTTGGCTGCCGGTGGCACTGTGTGTTCTAACGGCTCGTGGTCAAAATTGTTTTTTAATTCTTTATGCGCACGGGCTGTGAGTGCACCTAGGCGAGGAGCACACACAGCTCATGTGCCCGGCTTTTCCTATGTTCTGCGCTTAGTAAGTTATGCACGTTATGTACGCATGCGGTACGTGCGCAGAGCAGACGCTCTGTGCATACAGACATTCTTTGGAGGGCAATACGGCACTCAAAGACACAAGCCAAGATGGCGCTGCCGCAGCCTACCATACAGTGTGCTGACCAAGCCTAAAGCGGGGCCTAGCCCACCCTGCTTGGAAGCCCACTTCCCCTTACCCCAACAAGATCGGGAATAACGTCTGTACGGCGTACCGAGCAAGGAGACCAGAGGAAGTCTTACTGGAAACTCCTCCAGCATCTCTGAATTGGGAGGTACATTTATTTTTTTAAACTTACCTGGGCTCAGCACTTACCGGCTGAGCACAGAGATGGTCTCTGGCTGCAGGGGGGAGAGGGATTTGGCCATCACTGCCGCGCTCGGCTTCCTGCACCCGCTGCTTTTCAGTTGCTTTAGCAGCAAAGTCCACCCTGGGAATCGGCTACCGGACCAAGGCACAACTCTGAGGGATCTCGGAAATCACCTCAGGAATTCTCAATTGGGGGAGGACTTTTAGGTAGAGCGGGGCTTAATTTTTCTTCAATTTAGAAAGTAGAATTTCTCCTTCCAAAAAAATACACCAATCCCCTAGGGGGAGAGGTACGTCCACCATCGGCTGGAGACGGAGAATACCAAGGGGGCTGAGGTCACTGCAGGGTGACGACGACAGCTTTGAAATCTGACTCCATCTCCATGTGCTGGTAGGGGAGCATAACCCATTGGTCCTGAGTCCATCTGGCTACATGCTAGGAAAAAGAAAATTATTATTTACCTGCTAATTTTCGTTCCTGTAGTACCATGGATCAGTCCAGACAGTGGGTTATGTCCCCAATCCAGCAGATGGAGTCAGCACAAGCTTTGAGGGGGCGTATCCATATATACTACTACCCCCTCTGCAGGAGTTCAGTATCGAGTATATCAAAGCCCGAGTAGAAACCCCCGAAGGATCAAGTTTGTGGAAACAGATAATGAAAACAATTGTAACCGCAACAAGTAACTGCAAACATCCTACCAACTTGTAGGGAGCTGTGAAAAACAGCGAAAAGAAACAACTGTGAAGACACAGAACACTGCGAGCAAGAAGCAGCGCAGAGCTGAGCAGGATCAAGAACCCAAACGCGGTGGGCGTCTGGACTGATCCATGGTACTACAGGAACGAAAATTAGCAGGTAAATAATAATTTTCTTTTCCCTGTACGTACCTGGATCAGTCCAGACAGTGGGATGTACCCAAGCTTCCCTAAATCGGGTGGGGTCCTGCGAGGCCTGCTCGGAGAACCTGCTCGCCAAAGTGTCCAGAGACCGAAGAGGCGAGGTGCAGACGATAGTGCCTCGAGAACGTGTGTAACGATTTCCAGGTGGCTGCCCTACAAATTTCCTGCGAGGATACCGAGCGAACCTCCGCCCAGGAAGCCGCCTGAGAACGTGTAGAATGCGCTACGATTCCGGGTGGGGGAGTCCAACCCGCCCCAATGTAAGAAGCAGCAATGCCGGCCTTCAGCCATCTGGCAATGGTAGTCTTCGAGGCCTGAGACCCCTTCTTAGGACCGGCCCAGAGTACAAAGAGATGGTCAGAGGTTCGGAACTCATTTGTAGCCTCCAGATAGAGGCGCAGAGTGCGCTTGACATTCAAGAGACGGAGAGACTTCGGCTCTGAGGAAGAGAAGGACAGCAACTCCACCGTCTGGTTCACATGGAATGCAGAAACCACCTTCGGAAGGAAGGAGGGAACGGTGCGAAGCGAAACTCCAGAGTCGGAGAAACGGAGATAGGGCTCTCTACACAACAGAGCCTGCATCTCCGAGATGCGTCGAGCGGAACAGATGGTCACAAGAAATACAGTCTTGAGAGTGAGATCCTTTATCGTTGCGCTGCGCAGCGGCTCGAACGGTGGTCCCGACAGGGAGCAAAGCACAAGGTTAAGACTCCAGGAGGGACAAGGGTCCCGTAACGGAGGACGCATATGCTTGACACCCTTGAGAAAACGAGCAATGTCAGGATGCTGTAGAAGAGAGCCCCCATCGCTCAACAGCGAACCAAGGGCGG
The DNA here is from genome assembly GCF_901001135.1 of Rhinatrema bivittatum. Classification (NCBI taxonomy): domain Eukaryota; kingdom Metazoa; phylum Chordata; class Amphibia; order Gymnophiona; family Rhinatrematidae; genus Rhinatrema; species Rhinatrema bivittatum. The sequence goes on from NC_042618.1 coordinate 477,488,693, forward strand.
CCACCTGAACCCGTAGTGAATTATAGGTGAGCCCTTTTTCCACCCCCGCCTGTAGAAACTGAAGGATCTGAGGTACAGAAGCCTTAGCGGGTCTCGTGGCCTGGCTGGTACACCACAGCTTGAACACCTTCCAGACTCGAACATAGGCCGATGTCTTTCGTGCCCGCAATAGCGTGGATACTACCGCCTCCAGGTAGCCCCGACGCCGGAGGCGGCGCCTCTCAAAAGCCAGGCTGCAAGACAGAAGAATTCTGCCTGCTCGAAAAATACCGGGCCCTGATGTAGTTGCTGGGGGAGGTGCCCCAGCCTGATTGGCCTGTCGATCACCAGCTGTAGCAGGTCCGCAAACCAGGGTCGCCTGGGCCATTCTGGGGTGACGAAAACCACGGTCCCCTGATGGCTTTCTATTCTGCGGAGCATCCTGCCCACCAGGGGCCATGGTGGAAAAGAAAGATATGGCGGCCACGGGAGGACCAGGGCATCCACTCCCTCCGCGCTCTCTCCGGCGACTGAAGAAGCGTGGAGCCTTGGCGTTGAGAGCGGACGCCATCAGATCCAAGTGGGGGGCCCCCCACCGATGGACGAGAAGTTGCATTGCTTTGTCGGAGAGAGACCACTCTCCGGGTCCAGCAGTTGACGACTGAGGAAGTCCGCCTGGACGTTGTCCACACCGGCGACGTGCGAGGCCGCTAGCCGGACGAGATGACGCTCCGCCCATTGCATCAGCAGCGCCGCCTCGAGCGCGACCTGCGGGCTGCGCGTGCCTCCTTGTCGGTTGATGTAGACCACGGTGGTAGCGTTGTCCGATAGGATTCTGACTTCTCGGTTCCGAAGAAGCGGGAGGAAATGTCGTAGAGCTAGCCGGACCGCTCTGGTTTCCAGACGGTTGATTGACCACTTCGCCTCCACCGTGGACCACGTCCCCTGCGTGGCGCTTCGATCGCAGACTGCACCCCAGCCTGCTAGACTGGCATAGGTGGTCACCACCACCCAATTTGGCAGATCGAGGGACATGCCACGGGCCAGGTTCGGCGGATCCAACCACCAGCCCAGACTGTCCCTGGCATTCTGTGGGAGCGGGAGAATCATCTGATAGTCCTGCAATACTGATTTCCAACGGGAGAAGAGCGCCCACTGTAAGGTCCTGAGGTGCGCGAAAGCCCAAGGTACAAGGTCGATGGTGGACCCCATCACTCCCAGGAGTTGCAGGTAGTCCCAGGAGCTGGGCTCTGGTAACGCAGAGAACCGTCGTGTGTGATCCCGCAAGGATTGAGCTTTGTCCTGGCGCAGAAAAACTTTGCCCAGTAGGGTGTCGAAAGTTGCCCCCAAAAAAAACCCAAGCGTTGCGAGGGCATGAGGGAGCTCTTGGAGAAGTTCACTACCCATCCCAGGGAATGTAGAAACCGTACTACTCGAGTCACCGCTGAGCGTCCATGATCGAATGACTTCGCCCGGAGGAGCCAATCGTCCAGATAAGGATGAACCAGGATGCCCTCCTTCCGGAGAGCTGCCGTCACAACTACCATGATCTTGGTGAAGGTGTGCAGCACCGGCGCCAATCCAAACGCGAGAGCCGTGAACTGAAAATGCTGGTCCAGAATTTTGAAATGAAGGAAACTGTGGTGGTCCAGGCGGATGGGAATGTGCAGGTAGGCCTCCGTTAAGTCCAGGTAGGCGAGGAACTCCCCCCGATGCACCGCCGCAATCACTGACCGGAGCGTTTCCATGCGGAACCGAACGACTCGAAGGGATTTGTTGACTTCCTTGAGGACTAGGATAGGCCGGAAGGAACCGTCCTTCTTTGGTACGACGAAATAGATGGAATAGTGGCCCGAGCCCACCTCTCCGAAGGGCACGGGCGCAGTAGCGCCTATCTCCCGGAGTCTGTCCAGAGTCAGCTGCACCGCTCCTCTCTTGAGGTCCGAGCCACAGGGGGAAAAGATGAACCTTCCCTGCGGGGGGCGGACAAATTCCAATGCGTAGCCGTGTTTTATGGTATCCAGGACCCACTGGTCCGAGGTGATCCGTGCCCACTCCGCTTAGAAATACGTTAGTCGGTCCCCAATCCTGGGGACAGGGGAGTGGGCGAGACTGGCATCATTGTGAAGACTTGGTATAGGGGTTCCCGGTTCCGGGAGTAGTGCGTGCGGGCCGATGCCCGCGGAAGGCGCGCAACCAGGGCTGAGACCTGGGGGCGGATGGCCGGGAGCCCGTCTGTCTGTAGCCCCTGTAGCGCCGTTGCGCTCTGGCTCTGGTCCGAGAAGAAGAAAACGCTCTGGATGGTCGAAACCTATCCTCCAGCAGCCGATGAACAGCGTTCTCCCCCAGGGACTTGATGATCTGGTCCAAATCCTCCCCGAAGAGGAACTTGCCCCTGAAGGGAAGAGAGCCCAGACTGGACTTAGAGGACGTATCAGACGCCCAATTGCGTAGCCACAGTAGTCGTCGTGCTGCCACTACCGAAACCATGGATCTTGTGAGGACCCGAAAAAGGTCGTACGAGGCATCCGCCCCATACGCCACTGCGGCTTCTAGCCGATCTGCCTGGGCAGCCTCATCGGACGGCAGGTTCTGAGACGTGAGGAGTTGTTGCACCCAAAGGAGACTAGCCCGCTGGGCAAGCGAACTGCACATCACCGCCCGCATACCCAGAGCGGAGACCTCGAAAACCCGCTTAAGGAAAACTTCCAACTTACGATCCTGTGTGTCCCGCAACGCCGCACCTCCCGTCACTGGGATAGTCGTCCTCTTCGTGACCGCCGACACTGCGGAGTCCACCTTTGGGACCTTGATGAGGTCCAGAAAATCTTCGGGGAGCGGGTACAGCTTTTCCATAGCCCGGCTGCTCTTCAGGGAGGCCTCCGGGGTGTCCCATTCCCTGGTGAGAAGTTGTAAAAACGAGTCATGAATGGGAAAAGCCCGAGCCCTCGGCCGGAGTGCCGCCAGGACAGGATCTCCCTTCCTTGAAGAAGTGATGACAGCGGGAGCTACTGGGGCAGGCGGGTCTGGTGGCGGATCCAAATCTAATTCTTGGATGATCTGCGGGATGAGGTCGTCCAGCTCTTCCCTCTGGAAGAGGCGTAGGGTACGCGGATCATCCCCCTCCTGTGTGCCGTCCCCTTGTCCCCCGTCCGGGAGGTCAAGTCCATGTCCCGCTGGGTCTGGCACCGCCCCCACTGCCGCGGGCGTGGATCGGACCCGGGTAGGAAGGCGGGAGGCCCCCACTCCCGGAGGGTCGGGGGGGGGCCGGCGTCGAGGGCGACATCCGAGGGATCTTAGGAGGGGGGGGGGGGTCCCACAGGTGCTTCCAGCCCCTGCAGATAAGCGGTATACATGAGCAGGATAAACTCCGGAGAGAACCCCGGCCTGCTCGGGTGCGCTTCGGGGGCGGCGTGGTTCCTGCTCCCTGGCTCTGGGTGCTTGGTTCCTGCACCAAAATCGGGGGAACACCCCCGCTGGTAGAGTCCTCCAGGGATCCGTTCTCCCTCGTGGCCCCAAGGGATCCGTTCCCCCTCGTGGCCTGCGCCTCAGGGCGCTCAGAATGTAAAATGGCCGCCGTTCCCGCCAAAAATGGCGGAGTGGCCGGCCCGCACCGCCCGGGCAAAAAAGAGAAATCAGTCAGGGACTGTGAGGTACCTTCCCCCCCGGGAAGGCATCGTGCACAGATGCCCTCCCGGGAAATCCGGGACCCCGGGTCTCCGCAGGCCGCACAGCGGGACGGCCGCGGCATCGGGATCGCTGCAGGAGAAAAGAAAAAGCCACGGGGGGGGGCCACGCGCACAAAGGCGCCGCTGCGGGGGGGGCCCGGTCGGCCCGCACTGCCCGCTGTCTGAAAATAGAGGAGGGTGCCGCGGGGGGGCCTTCCTGGCCACACGACCCGCCCCAGACATCTTTCCCTAAATGGCTCAGCAGCCCATGAGGAGCTGTAAAATGGCCGCGGGTGAGGGAGTAAAGAGCGAAGAGGCCGGCTCCACCGGCTTTCGCGGGCTGAGCTGTAAAGGAAAAAACTACAAAGGAAAAACAAACTTACCCCTGGCTGCAACGAGAAATAAACAGCAAGGCCGCAGAGAAGAGACAAGGAAGAGAAGCCACTCCCCAGGAGTTGAAAGAACTCTGCCTTTTTTTTTTTTTTTTTAAACTTAATACAAACTTGATACAAACTTGATCCACAGAAAAAGACAACAACAAGCCATAATCAAGCAAGAAAGTGAAGGAAAAGGAGGGGAAGCCTGATTCCCCTACTGGCATCTGCTGGAGTCAGAAGATACTGAACTCCTGCAGAGGGGGTAGTAGTATATATGGATACGCCCCCTCAAAGCTTGTGCTGACTCCATCTGCTGGATTGGGGACATAACCCACTGTCTGGACTGATCCAGGAACGTACAGGGAATAACCGATTTAGTCTTTCCCAAGGAACCATTCCTACTCTTCTATCTGCTGCATCCCATCTCTATTATGGACTGGGCTCAGTCATACAGCAGAAGAAAATACTGCACAGCCAGGGTTTTTTTTACAAGTTATATAAATCGATCTCGTGTAAGCGAACATGCAGACTGTACTTTATAAGCTTCTCTTAGAACAAAGCACACTGCATATTGTTTATAAAGAGAATATAATGCGTGCACTCCACAACGGGATAATACAAACACTCTGCAATCCAATCTTTCCTATTGCAGAAACTTTTATTTCTGGTCACAGATTCCGGCTTTATCCTACAAGTTCACTTTTCTAACAACAGCCAAATACAGAGTGCCAATGCTGGATTGTCTTAGGTCTTGGTGTGAAGTAGGACCTTGTTCTTCCTTCAGCTGCAACCCTTAACCAGCAACGAGGAACAAAATGATACAAACTGGGGAAAGCAAGTCGTCTTCTTCAAAATAAACAAGTAAAGGCAGAGCAAAATTCTTCTGTGCAAAGTCCAGCTCACCGGGCTTCTCAACCCTAATACGCACTTCCTGTGCGACGCGTCTGTGCTCCTCCATTCCAACTGGAGGGAGCGAGGCCTCAGACATGGGTCAGGGAAGAAAAATAATTATATGCAGAAGGGTTTGGTGTTCCTCTTGCCAGTCACCTTCAGTGGGGGTAGGGAGGGTGCAAAAGGCACCGTATGGTTTGGGTTGGAGACGGGATAAGACATTGCAGTCCAAAGCCCCACCCCCAGACATGAGCAGGGTGCATCAGATCTGCTGAAATTGGGGGAATCAAGTCAAAGCCCCCCCAAACCCACACGGTGATCTGATAAACCCCGCCCAGAAGTTGGGGGGTGGGGTCGTGAAGTGCAGTCTCTTGGCCCAGATCTTCCCTGAGTGAGGTCCCCCCCCCGGCTCTAGCCCTTGATGACGGCAATGGGTCGGAGTTTGATGGCTTTCTTGCTGATGCCAGCATCATGGCACGTGTTCACCACATCCGTCACATTCTTGTACGACTCCGGTGCCTGGAACGAGAAAGGGAAGTTGGTGAGCTGTCACTGCCTCCTCATACTGTCCTGGAGCAGTCTCATGCATGGCTCTGTGTGCGGTCAGAAAAGCCGAAGTCCAGCAGAAAGCATGCAGGGACTGGGGCACTACTGGGAAACTCTGTGCTCCTAGATTTCTTACATGTGAATTCATTCAATAAGAAACGCTCGCTTTAAGTCCATCTTTTACTATTCTTAATTCTACAGCCTGATTTTCATCTGACTTCCAAAGTCAATACACGAACAGAAGCCAAATAAGCACAAAATTTCGTAGGAAAGAGTCAAATATTCACACGGTAAAGGTTTATAGGCAGCACTGTACAAACAGATATCTCTGAAACCTACTTCCGTTTTTTTGAGTTATAGATTTATTTATTCCAAACACATTCTGCATCTCCAAAAATATGTTTAAGGCGGGTTACATAATTACAACATTCATAGCCCAACCCAAAGCACTCCGGTATTTAGCAGCAGCAATCATATGTAGCATCTTTAAAACAAGAGGACGGCTTCACTGAAACCAGTTCCCTCTTGTTTTCAAGATGTCGGCTCGACACTTCTCATTCAATGTTGCAGGACATTTTCAGAGAAGCACACTGTGGGGACCCTGCCAGCAATATCGAAACAGGACCCCATGCTGGAGCTTCCTTTGTGTGAACGCTGCAGTTTATATCTGCAAGGATTTTCCTGGTGGGACTTATACCGAGCTGTTTTGCACAATACTTGCACCATGACACACTTTAAAGTCAAGTGAAAGTAGTGTTTTGCCATCTTGTGAGGGTCAGTGTAAGGCAATGAGAGTGTGGAGCGCCAGAAGCAGGAGCTCACGGGTGACTGAGCTCAAGAACAGTAAGGGAGAAGAATCTGTTTTGTTGGAGACAGAGGAGACCCCGGGACAGAATTTTGATACATGAAAGGTAAGTGCGTCTTTCACTAGTGAATATTTAAAGTTCAAGGGATATAATACAAATGTATTTCTATTAAGGGTAGGGAGACCACTGTGTGGCGAGAGGCAGTGGACGGAGAATTAACTAGCACCTAAGAATAATCTCCGATGGCAGGAGCTGGGAGTAAAAATTCTTGCACAGTTGACCAAGTAGAAATTGCGTGCCTCCTGTTTAGTACAGTTAGAGCTAATAAAATCAGAAAGAGGTAAATTTCCTGAACTCTCTGTCCAACCTCCCAAGGTTAGGGGCCAAGTAGGAAAAAGCCACGTCCCTCATAGCTCATGCTGAGAGGATCTCACAGCACCACCAGGCAACCATGGCTATGGAAGATTAGCAAGATATAGTGGATATAGTCGGCTGAGAACTAGAACACAAATTCATGTTTTTATCTAAGAAGGATCTTAATCTTCAAACAAGTGAATGAAAGAAGCCCATTGCATAAGATAAGAAACATGTGGGACAAAACAGAGTAACTAGTCTAAACCCTTTTTAAACCCAGCTACACTAACTGCTTTCACCACATCCTCTGGCAACAAATTCCGTGGAAAAAAAAATACTTTCTCCAATTTGCTTTAAATCTGCAACTTATCAGCTTCATGGAAGGTCCCCCTGGTCCTAGTAGTATTTGCCCATGGGAAGCATGCTCGTACCTCTTCCATAACCAGCTTTGGTGATGCCACCCGGATGGCTATACCCATGTCCGCCAGTTTGTCTAAAACATCCTGGAAGTCCAAGTTACGACGGGACTTGGCTCTGGATAGCGCACGCCCCTGAGAAGAAAAAAATAATTAAAAAAAAAAAAAAAGAGAGTCTGAATTCTGCAGCAAATAAAATTGTTCTGCACATACACAGAGCGTGTCATCACGGGCCCCTAGTTATACCATGCACACAGAGCAAAAATGCCGCCTTTCACACGCAGGGTTACAGAATTAAGAACAGATTATCACAAAAATGTGTGTCTGTGCAATCCCTCAGCACGCCAGCAGAGGGAGTGGGGGGGAACACTACAGGATTTCTGAATCTTTTCAGGAATAATGTGCAACGTCAGAGCGCTGCAATAATTGTTAAAATCCTATGTCAGAAGGTGACTCTCTCTACAAGGAGCCACATTTCCCTCTCCTGCTGAATACATTTTTCCATTTTTTGCTTCTTCCACACATTTACACCGCCATTTTCTGAGTCAAGTTTTTTTTAATTTTTATTTTGAAACTCACGGCTCCATGGCAAGTGGTTCCGAAGGTCTCAGTCATGCCTTGTTCGGTGCCTGTCAGGACGTAGCTACAGGTTCCCATGGTTCCACCGATCAGAACGGGCTGTCCTGTCAGCTGAAATACCAGAAATTAAAACCACGGTCCTGGACTATTCAGTGGTGAAAAAAAAAACAAAAAAAACCACAACCCCACACACATCCATCCCTGGCTCCCCAGCTACCTGAGGATCAGACCAGTTACCAGGACAGAAACGTTTACTGGGAAGGCCATTCACAGAGCAGTTTCTGCTCAGACCTCAGCAAGCAGGAGTCCACATTATCAGAAAACAAGGGGTGGGTTACAGCAAGAGTCTAAGAAAGGAGACCATGCTAGACTCTTCCTTGCAGTAGACGCCTGCCGATAAATCATATCAAGATCCCCTTCACCGTGGGTGATCCAGGGATAACCTTTATGGCGTTCCTGAGAATTTGACAGCTGGAATCTTCATTAAAACACGGGTCAGATTCTTATTCCTTTTCATGCAACCCCCGCCCAGACCCACGGCGCGTACCTGGTAATCCACAGCAATGAGCGGGTGGTGTGGTGGGAAGGCGCGTGTGGACCCCTTCCTGTGCACCAGCAGGGTTCTCTCCTTCCCGTCCACCACATGCTGCTCCACTTTAGCAATGTTGTGAGACACATCATAGATCACGTGCAAATCCAGGTCGTCTGGGGTGGTGTTGAAGACTTTTGCGAAAGCCTGAAAGGGAAGAGCTCATCTCAGTTTATGTGGGACTTGGTCAGTCATGGTTGGACAAGTCCTTTCCTGTCAGCACCTTTCTTCGAGAAAGATAAGAGGATGGCAAGAGCAAAAAATCTGATGGGCCAATAATGTCTGTGATTATTCAGCAAAGCGTCCTGGAAGAGGATCATCGGAATAGAAAATAAAAGGCTGGAAGTTATGTCCATACTAACGAGAGGGAGGCAGAGACTGCTCTCTGGTGCATGGAGTTCAGCGGCACATAGTAACAGAGTATATATCCCAGTTATAGCCCCGCCCTCAGTCACAGTAGAAAAAGACAGTATGGCCCTTCTACTCTGCCCATCCGCTCAACTAATTCACCTTTACAATCCCTATCAATCCCTCAGAATTTGCGCGCGTCTATCCCAGGCTTTCCGGATTTCAGATAATGTTCTCGTCTCCAGCACCTCCATGGGAGGCCGTTGCACGCATCCACCACCCTCTCTGTAAAGAAATATTTCCTAAGATTACTCCTGAGTCTGCCCCCTTTCAACCTCATTCTAGAGCCGAACCACCTTCAGGTCATCCCCATCCAAAGGCGATGACTTCTCCAGATCTGCATCTGGACCAACCCCCGCTGAGGGCAGGGGAACCAAGAAAGGATCCGAAGCATCAAGGAAACCTTTGGTCTCCTGATCTGGGATGGGAGGGAGCCTTGCAACATCTTGACTCAGAGGGACCCCTGATGCTCCGACCGCTCGGGGACCTTCTTGGGAGGTCCCTGCGGTGGATCCTCTCCCTCCGCAACTGAGTGGCTAAGTAGGCTTTGTGCATCAAGAGCACAAAGTCCAGAGAAAAAGGGGATCGGGAGTGTCATGGGAGAGGCCCGGCAACGACTGTTGTGAACCCGCAGGGCTATGCTGAGCTGGAGACAGGTCTCAGCCTGCGCATCTGAAAGAGTCTTCAAGATGACCGCCGTTCCCCTGCTCAGGGAACTGATGGGCCTGTTCCCCGACTGCCTGATCGCTTGCCTGCGCCGAAGTCGACCCCCCCCCCCCCCCCCCCTTGCACCACTGACAACGAACCTTCCCCACCAGGGAAGCAACGGAGGCACAATCCAGAGCGGGAGAGCCGACTCCCCACATACCGTGCAGTGCGCGCAACGCGGCATTTTCATGGCGGGAGCACTCAGGGCAGACGCCACAGCGATCTCAAGACTGAAGAAGCCCCACCGAGTCCAGACCACGCGGCCGCTGGCCTCGCTACAGGAGACTGGCGCAGAGGATCGCCGCGCAGCCTGCTATAAGAGCCTCTCTTACTTTTTCTCCATTTGCATGAGGACAGGCCCGGGGTCTCCAGTTATAACTCCCACCAAAAACGTCGCGTGCAAAGCGCCGTTCTCTCTCTCTCTCCTTATTCATCACAGCTGCACTTATGTAAAGATTCTGCTCAGACTGCAATTACTGGGAAAGAGATAACATTTCCTTGTAACTATCTTATACAGAACTGTACATGCTGAGAGGGTTCCCAAGATACTATTGTATCTACAGTTACAGCTCAGTAACTGTGCATGAAAGAATCTTTTTCCTGAATACAGACGCGCACACACAGTTAAAATCCCCCGTGGACAAAGAATAAAAGCTGGTCCTAACAGAGGATACTTCCTATACATATAGGACAGCAGGCCGACGTCTACCTGTCTGGTGAGGAAGGTCATAGAAGAGCGATTGACCCATGCATAGTTGCCAGCTGCTGCCATGCCCTTCAGGTAGTCCTGCCCCTCAGCGGAGGAGATCCTGGCACATGCCAGCTGTCTGTCATTCACTATGATCTTGTCTCTCTTCATGGCTTTCTCCATAGCCACCAGTGCATCTGAGAAATGGTACAAGAAAAGCTAGGCAGAAGTTACATTGCACCTGCAAGGTAGCGAGAAATCCATCTGTCTGAAGACTTCTGGCCAATATTGCTCCACTTAGGATTTCAACTTTCAGCCTTGGACTTTTCAGGCCTGGAAATGATTCACCGCGAGTGCGTTCTGCCGCTCACACAACTCACCTGTAGCAACCTGATGGCCCTAGGCCTCGGCTGCCGCTGTGGATCATCACGCAGACCTGCCCCTTGTGGTCGATGCCCATCTTCTTGGCAGCATACTCATTGTAAATGTCATCCACCACCTGAATCTCAGCATAATGGTTTCCTGCTCCAAGGGTTCCCAGCTGCAGGTCAAGAGAAAACACGTAAAGCTCTGCTTTCAATGCTTATGGATCATACTTCAATGAACACAATATTGAACTCCAAATAATATTTACATAGAGCAACACACATTGGGGAGGGTCTTTAATTTTTTATTTTTTTTTTTTTAGAATTGCCCACCTTTCCAAACCCAAGCTCAAGGCTAGTACAACTCAGGTACGGTAGGTAGGATCCTGCCCTAGAGTGCTTCCAATCTAATAGCTAGATTCATCATTCTGCTATATTTATACTGACATTCAAATGGCGGAGGCGGCAGTATCGTTCCATGTCCTTGTGCTTATCTAGGGATGGCAATGAATTGGACTGATTCAAATAAAACTCAGAGTCTACCTTAGGCTAGAAGGATGGAACAGTCTGAAGCTGTAATGCTCCTGGAGTCATCCGGAGGAACGGTTCCCGACACAATGCCTGTAATTCAGAGAAATGACGTGCCGAGCACATAGCCGCCAGGAACACCGTTTTCAGGGTTAATAAACGCAAGGAAAGACTGCGCAGCAGCCGAAAGGAAGGCCCTGCCAAAACTGCAATATTAGATTAAGATTCCATAAGGGAACCAGCCAACCGTAGGGGTGCTTCACCCCTTTCAGAAAAACGGGCCATGTCCGGGTGAGCAGATAGGCGGGTTCCGTTCACCTTGCCCCTGAAATAGGAAAGAACTGCTACCTGAACCTTCAAGGAGTTAAGGGTCAAACCTTTATTCAAGCCATCCTGAGGCAAAACACTGCGTTCCTCGCACCAGGTATCAAATACTCTCCAGACGCACACCAATTTTCCTTTCCCTGTACATACCCAGATCAGTCCAGACTCCTGGGATGTACCAAAGCTCCCTATTTAGGGTGGGACCTGGAGAGTCCTGCTCGCAAAACACTGGGACTCTGGATCCCCCATATCCAAGCGATAATGCCTTGCGAAAGTATGCAGTGAAACCAAGCGGCTTCGTGGGCAGAGGCTCAGACGAGAATGCGCAGAGTGGGCTCTCAAACCCTCAGGAACTGGACGCCCCTTAATTATGTACGTTGATCCAATGGTATCCTTAAGCCACCGTGCAATAGTAGCCTTGGAAGCCTGAGAATCTCTCTTCGAACCGCTCCACAAAATAAAGAGATGATCCGACTTCCTGAAATCATTTGTTACCTTGAGATACCTCAAAGAAGCTCTGCATATGTCCAAAAGCTTAAGCTCCTGCGCATTAGGTGTGAAAGAGACCATCTCAGGAAAAGACGGAAGCTCCTCTGTGACTCCTTCGGTAAAAAAGGAGGGTACTGTCCTCAATGACATCCCAAGTCCAAAATCTGCAGGAACAGATCACAGCAAGACAAAGCCTGTAACTCCAGGATTCTCCTAGCTGAACAAATGGCCACTAGAAAAAAGACTTTAAGAGCCAAATCCTTAAATGTCGCTCTCTGAAGAGGCTCAAAAGGTGCCTCATACAAACCTCTAAGATTAAGATTCCAGGATGGACAAACTCTCCTAACTGGTGGACACATTCTTAGCCCCCGAAGAAACCTCACCACCCCAGGATGAGAAGACAGAGAGGAACCCTCTACTTTACCTCATAGACAAACAAGAGTTGAAAGCCAACCCCTTGACCAAACCCTCCTGAAGAAAGGACAAGATCTGCAACACCAAAAGATCATAAAGCTTGCACTCCGTTAGTAATACACCAGGACTCAAAAGCCTTCCAGACCCTCACATATGAAAGAGAAGTAAACTTTCGTCTAGCTGTAGGAGAGTAGCAATAACCACTTACGGGTACCCCCTGCATCTCAATCGCTACCTCTCAAGCCAAGCCACTAGACAAGAGTGAGCAGCCTGGTCTGAAAATATAGGGCCCTGCCGAAGAAGTCCCAGAAGATGGCGAAACGTAACTGACCGTCCACGGCTAAGTTGACTAGATCCGCAAACCATGGCCGACGAGGCTACTCCAGGGCCACCAGCACCACTTCGCCTGGATGTCTCTCTATCCTTTGCAACACTTTGTCTACTAGAGGCCAAGGAGGAAACATGTAAAGTAGAACCTCCCGAGGCCAAGCCAGAACCAGAGCGTTGACGCCTTTGGCCCTGTGCTCTCTTCTCAGACTGAAAACCTGAGCCGCCTTTGCATTGAGATGAGTCTCCATTAGATCCACATGGGGACAGCCCCACCTCTCGCGAATGAGCTGCATCGTTGACTAACAGCTCCTACTTTCCCGGATCTAATAATCTGTGACTTAGAAAATCCACCTGGACATTTTCTACTCCTGCAATGTGCAATGCCGCTATCCACTCTAAGTGTTGCTTCGCCTAAAGACTCAGCTTTTATGCCTCCTGGGCCACTGCTAGACTCTTGGTTCCTCCCTGCCGACCGACGTAGGCTACGATCGTCGTATTGTTCGACAGGACCCTCACAGACTAAACCTCGCATCAATGGCAGAAATGCAAGTAAAGCTAAATGCACTGTTCTGGTCTCTAACAGATTGATAGACCAAGAAGCTTTCTTCGCGGACCAACTGCCCTGAGTAGAAGGCTGCTGACACCACTCCCCATCCAGATAGACTGGCATCGATAGTAAGAATTACCCAATCCAGGACTTCCAGTTCGACACCACAAACCAGACTGGAAGTCAGCAGCCACTAGGACAGGCTGTCCTGTGCAGTGCCCTTGAGCAGCAAAGGAAGATGAAATTCCTCAGAGAGAGGATTCCACCGAGCCACAGAGCTCTCTGCAAAGGTCTCGTGCGCAAAGGCCCATGGCACAAATTCCAGGGTGGAAGCCATCGAACCAAGAATCTACAAATAATCCCAGACTCTGGGTACTAGCAACCCCACTAAGCACCCAATTTGACCCTGCAGCTTCAGAACATGCTCCTCCATGAGAAACACCTTGCCCCTCTGGAGTGTCGAACTGAGCTCCCAGATACTCGAGGGACTGTGACGGCACCAAGTGACTCTTTGCTAAGTTCACCACCCAGCCAAGTGACTCCCGAGTACTGTACACCTTCTGCACAGACTAGCGACAAATGTCCTCTGACTATGCCCTGAAGAGCCAGTCATCCAGGTACGGGTACACCAGCACTCCTTCACGACATAATAACACTGAAAATCTCCTTCTAGCAATCACTAATACAGTTCACATAGGCCTAGACCAAGGAAACTTATCTACTCGCCATCCTAGATATCTCTGCAGCCTACGATACAGTCAACCACCAAATCCTTCTATCCCGGTTGTCAGAGATTGGCATCTCCGGCACAGTGCTCTCTTGGTTCACATCATTCCTTACCCACAGAGAATACCTAGTTAAAATTGACCATTCCGAATCCCCCTCATGCAGGGCGTTCCACAAGGTTCCTCCCTTTCCTCCACCCTTTTTAATGGGTACCTCCTCCCTCTCTGCTACCTACTCTCTGACCTAGGACTCAATTTCTTCCTGTATGCGGATGATGTGCAGATCCTCATCCCCATTCAAAAAACTATCAAAGACACTCTGCAATTCTGGGACTCCTGCTTAGCCTCCATCAACACGCTCCTAACCAACCTCCAGCTTGCACTTAATGCAACAAAAACAGAAATCCTCCTCATATCTAACAATCTTGACCTCACATCTCAGGCCTCATCCAACGTCCCCACCTCCACCCACCCTGCCAGCCTCTCGCACCATCCGTAAGAGACCTAGGTGTTGTATTAGACCAACACCTTAACTTTAAACCCCACATTAAATCCCTACTAAAAGGGGGTTTCTTTAAACTACACATTCTCAAAAAACTGAAACCCCTCCTCCACACCCAAGATTTCCGTCTAGTAGAGCAGTCTACCATCCTATCTAAGTTGGACTACTGCAACTCCCTCCTCCTAGGCCTCCCACACTCCACTATCAAACCCCTACAAATCCTGCAGAACTCCATGGCAAGAATCATCACTGACACCCGCAGAAGAAAACACATCACCCCAGTCTTAAAGGATCTACATTGGCTTCCCATCCCCTTCCATATAAAATACAAAACCCTCACCGTTCTCCACAATGTGCTCCATAAAAACAGCCCTGCATGGCTCAATGAAATGCCACGTTTCCGTGCCTCCAATCGTCCATCCAGAGCCACCTTTGCTGGCACCCTCCATACCCCACCTCTCAAAATTGCTCATCTCTCCATCATCAGAGATAGAGCATTTACCATCGCTGGACCCACCCTATGGAACTCACTCCCCACCTCTCTCCGCCTTGAACCCTCCCTACCCAATTTCAAAAAAGGCATCAAAACATGGCTCTTCCTGCAGGCCTATCCGGATACCTATCAAACCTAACCCCACTTGCTCCCAGCATACTCCCGCCATACTGCGTCTTGCTACACCACCCTCCAACCAATATGTATCGTATGGAAATGTTGATTATGTAATTTTTTGAAACGTGTTAATTATGTTAATACTGTTACTCCAGTTCCTATTCTCTTTTCTCACTCTTTCCTACTTCTGCTTTTCATACTCTTCATGCTTTTGCTTTCTCCCTACCCCCTCTCTCCTTTTTCCTCCTCTGCTCCCCTTCCCCCTTCCCTGTTTTTTGTAATTTGTTTCCTTTCTCCATGAGTTGATTGTAAACTGGTATGATGTGTCCTACGAATATCGGTATATTAAAAGTTAAAGTTAATAATAAATAAAATAAATAAATAAATAATCCCACTGCCATCACCAACATAACCTTGGTGAAGGTGCATGGCACAGTGGCCAACCCAAAGGGAAGGGCCCCAAATTGAACATGTTGACCCAGCACCATTAACTGCAGAAACAGCTGATGATCCAGCCAAATGGGAACAAGCAGGTACACCTCCATCAAATCCAGAGAAGCTAGGAACTCGTGTGCACCGCTGCTATTACCGACCTCAGGGTCTCCATCCAGAACCTCGGGACCTTGAGCACTACATTTACCCGCTTCAAGTCCAGAATCGGGCGAAAAGTGCCTTCCTTCTTTGAGACAACGAAGTAAATGGAATACCTTCCCTCGCCTCATTCGTCCCTGGGGACTGGAATCACCGCCCCTAACATCCACAACTGGTCCAGCATCTCTCGCACCACAAATTTCTTATATAAACACACGCAGAAGGAAACAAGAAACAAATTGTGGACGGGCCGAGCAAATTCTAACACGTAGCCATCTCTTAAGCTGAGGACCCACTGATCCTGAGTAATTTTGGCCTACTCCTCATAAAACCATGCTAAGCGACCCCCTATAAAAGGAACGGTAGAGTGGACCCGCCTCACCTCATTGCGAGGATTTAGCCCCAAATAGCTCCACTATCTGTGGAGGTTCTGAAGGACCTTCGGCCTCCTTGAAAGGACTGACCCCGGAGAGAGAACTGCTTCTGTGGATCTGGGAATCCTCTCACCAGGCGAGATTTCCTACGGTCACGAAAATGAGACTAAGCCTGAAAAAAACCTCTTGCCCTTAGGCTTATCCTCTGGCAACCTATGCACCTTATTCTTGCCCAGACCTTTCATCAACTGGTCCAGGTCCTCCCCAAATAAAAGCCAGCCCTTGAAGGGCAGAGAACCCAACTGGGACTTAGATGGCACATCCGCTGCAGTTACGCAACCATAACCACCTGGCTGACACAGCTGACCCCATAAACAGAGAAGAAGTTCTCACCAGGTCATACAGAGCACATGCAACATATGCTACCATCACCTCTAAGTGGTCAACCTTAACTGCCTCGTGGCCAGACTTTGCCTGGCCATCTTGAAGCTGCTGCACCCAATGCAGACAAGCCCTCTGCACAAAACTGGAACAGATGGCTACCTGTAAACTCAGGGCCAACACCTCAAATATTCTTTTGAGGTGAACTTCCAGTTTTCGACCCTGCACATCCTTCAAAACCACGGACCCCGCAACCAGAAGAGTCGTCTTCTTTGTCACTTCCGACACCGCAGCATCCACCTTTGGAAGGGAAAACAGCTCTGTCTGCTCAGCAAAGGATAAAGCTTCACCATCACTCTCCCCACTCTCAAGCTGGCGCCGGGAGTACCCCACTCCCGATCCACCACCAACTTCTTCACAGACTTATGATACAGGAAGGCTTTCATGGGACCCCTAAGCCCATCCAGGACCAGGTCCACCCCTTCCTTGTCAGAGATTTCTTGTGGAACCTTCAGCCCAAGCTCCTCCAGAACCTGAGGAATCAAAGGCCCCAACTCTTCTTTACAGAACAAACGGACCACCTTAGGGTTATCCCTGTTAAAATACCAGGATCTCCTCCAGATCATCTCCCGAAGCCGTGCCAACCACATCCAGGTCAACCCCCTCGTCCTGTGTCAGAGATGCCCTCAGATCCCCGGGGGCCCCCTCTGAATCATCTGACTCATCACCAGAGGGATTAGGACCCAAAAAATGCCTTATCAGCGAAGGTCGCTTACTCCGAGACTGCTCCCTCCAGACACTCACAAGGTCGGGTCCAGGTCCCAGCCCTGACTGCTGAGTTAAATAAACCTCATGCAACAGCAGGACAAAATCTGCTGAAAAAAGTCGGGAGGCAGCAGGCAAATGCTGAGAGGCGCCAGCGACAGAGGACCCAGAAACAAGCAGATTGGAAGCCTCTACCCCATCTGCCCTCCCCTGCTCGTCCACGGGGCTCTGGCAGGCTGGGGAAGTCTCAGGGGAAAATCCCCTACTCCTCCATTGGCACGCAAGTGCCACATAATAATTCAAAACGGCCACCATACCTGCGCCAATGGAGATGGAGAAATACCGAGGAACTGCAGGAGGCACACCTGATTATGTGGCAGTGTCAGTAAAACTCTGTCTCCATCTGCTGGCAGGGATGCAAAACCCAGGAGTCTGGACTAATCTGGGTACGTACAGGGAATGTGTTTTCATAACTTCTAAAGAGCAGGAGGTTTTGATTCAGTCATATCCTACCATTCCTTGTATTTATTATTTTACCAAGGGCTCATACAGCGTTACATTCTCTGCCAGGACAACCTGCTGTTTGTGGGACTGGGTCACTTTTATAACTCCTTTCTACTTATACTGACAAGTTCTTAAGATCCTCGATTCCTCTGGGCCCTTCCTACATTAGAGGCTCGTCTCGTCTCCTTCATTTCTTATCTACTTGCACAGATTTTTGTTTTGACTGGCTTTTGGCTTCTTCAAATATCACTGTTAATCTGCTAAAGAAGTGTTTAACCTTTTTCAGTTTTTCTGATGAGAAGATGGCTTTCATTTCCACCTATTTCATATTTCAGGACCATTTCTTTTTTTTTTTTTATATGTAAATAGTTTTATTGTCAATCAGAACAAGACAACGAAACAGACAAGTACATCAAGCAAAACTGAACCAAAGTTGCACAATGACATTGCCTAGCTATGCGTATGTTGTACAGCTTGTGACCGACCATTTTTAGACAAAGCCCTACCCCCCACCTCCCTCCCCATCCCCCCCACACATCTGGGAACTTACTTACAGCCTGACAGTAAGTAGAGAAAAACCAGAAGCATCAGAGTAAACCAGGGAAGAACCGCTCAAGAATAAAAAAGGAGATATTTGGGCTTGGGGATGTGCAAGAAATCAGAAGGACCTGCACACTGCTATGAGAACAAACAGTATCAAAGACCATCATGGAAGAAGCGAGGACGGTTTCTATCAGCAGATTGAGGGGACTGGCATGGGTGTGACCATGCACCCCCTACCGCTGGCTTGTATGTGTCCTAAGTTGAGAAAGTACTGTAGGTACCTGAATGGAGTGTCACGGAAGACAGAATATGCATTTTAAAAATTACAAAATTGTTACGTATGTCTCTGTATTGTCAGCTGTGAAAGCGTGGTAAAGACTCATTCGCCACATTTTTGTTACCTGGAGTGGAGCTGCTGCTTATTTTGAGGAACGTGTGACAAGACTGACGTTGTAACCCTTATTACAGCACACCTGAAGTTTCTTTTTTTGAGTGTTGTAATATTGGCTTCTCCGGGCGGATTAAGAGATGCTGATCGGTACATGCTTGCTTCAGAGTCACGCTACGTGTGTTTCTTCTTACCTGAGGCAATCCCCGCTTCTTGGCCTTGGAGGAGACCTTGCTGGGATCAGCCTGCAGCATTCTGCCATACTCCTCACAGTGCTCCTTATCCTCTGCCCAAGCATAGCCCTCCCGCAGGGACCAGTCCACACCCATCTCCAGGGCCTCCTCCAGGTCCCTGACAAGACAAAATCAGCAAAAGCTCCTTACATGCATTGGTCCCACAGTGCATTTAAGTCAGTGACCTTTTCTTACAGATTGTGTTGCCTTTTACACGGAGACGCCACACTTTGGGGAAAAAAGTCTGCTTTCTCCGAGCTGTGTTTCCTTATCTGGAAAATACTTCTATTCTCTGCAACTGTTTGCTTTTACCTTATTTCTACTCCCCCCACCCCAACTGCAATTGCCTCTCTTCTCAGATCTGCTCCTTCAGCACCTCTCCCTCTACTCAGGACGGTTCAGTCTCAGTTGGACTGTTTGAGCAGCAGGGCCCTCCATAAATGATACACGGAGCACGGCGCAGTCTCACCGGTGAGCACGTGGGAGAAGAAGTGACGAAACAGTGGGCTTGGGAAGCGCTGGGCCAGCAGCCGAACTGGGTGGGGGGGGGAGCAGGTTGGGCTGAGATGGGGGTTAACACCCTTTATCTGGAACAGCCTCGGTCCCAACCATTCTGGATAGAAATGACGCTGCACTGTATTTGGCTCTGTGCGTCATACAAACAAAATATGCTTATTGCATAGGAAGTTACAGATTCCAACCCGATTAACGCAGTGATAACCACTGGCTGCTTTGAAAGGGCAGCAGCAGCAGCCACCAATTTTACCATGATTTCTCCGTTCCCGAGCCCCGCACGCACGCTCCTCATGAGCTAAAAGATAGCAGTGCTACCGAAAGTGAGCAGCATCCTCTACAAACTTCAAGGCTACTGGTTTCTGAAGCGCCACTAGACATCGCTGTGCAATGGTGATAAGTATTCAGGTAAGGTAAGTCCCTGCCCCAAAGAGCTTTGCCAGTGACAGAAGCGAGATTTGAATTTGGACCTTGCTCTAACCACTGGGCCCCTCCTCTTCCACACAAATTCCCTACCGCACACAGCCCCCAAGCACGGGCAGTCCATGCAGCGCCAGCATCGGTCTCCCTACTGCTGCTCATTTTGGGACACGGATGGCCTGACAGATCTCCCGTGTAACACAGAGCACTGCTGCGGTGGTTCTCACTTAGCGTTCATGGGGATAACCCCCTTGGATCCCACGCCGACCGGGATGTGGTCAAACATGGCCTGTGCCAGCTGCTCCTTCACGGGCTGCACATCGCCTTCATCCAGGTTTGTACGCAGCAGGCGCACACCGCAGTTGATATCGAACCCGACGCCACCTGGGGAGCAAAAAAAAAAAGTGCAGTCGAAACACGGTCAACCCTTGGGCTGGCTGACTCGCTACTGTACAGCGTCGGTACAGAAAGAGGAGAGGGTTGTACATCTGCCCTCTGTACACTTACGTTACTTTCATTCTTCCTTCAGAGACAAAGACTCCCCCCTCCATCCATCAGTTATCCTCTAGTCCCAATCAACCTTGGCCACAGATCTGGCCTTCAATGACCGGTCTCTCCCCTCAAGTACGATCTAAGGCTCAACATAGCAAAGCTTCCTTAGGCACCCATCGTTTGTTCCCAGACGGAGGGAAAGAAAGAGTCACATCCAACTAACCAGAAGAGTACATGATGGGGGAAGCAAATACAGGAATGCGACTATGGGCCGGCTGGAAAAGAGCTGCTGCAGCACCCTGTGCACATAGGCCCCCATGTAGTGTGCATGGCTGGTTAGTACTGGTATTTCTTCAGACACTGCGAAGATGACCTGAACGGTAACACGGAGACCCTCCCTTGTGCTGCCGGGAGGACGAGACTCATCCAAGGAGGCTGTAAAGCAAGCTGCAGGTTTCCCTCCTACGGCAGCAGCTGGCGTGACCCTCTACCTGGCCCCCAGTTTGTGGCATTCACTCCCTCAGCCTTTGTATTGAAAAACATTTTTCTAGATTTACCTTTCTATGCAGGCCTTCAACAATTATACCAGCTCTCTGCGCTCCATTTATTTGTAATCATTTGTTAATTTAATGAGTTTGTGTTTTCTTTTAGATTTCTATTAGTTGTTTACCTTGCATTCCTGATAGGTAAACATGTATCCATCGTGTTGTATGCAGTATTTTTTATGGTTTTACATTTTTACAGTATCTTTTATTTCATGTAAATTATATTTGCTAGTTTACAATCATTTTTAAACCTTTGATTATGCTACAAATAAATTAAAGCTCACTCGCTCTCTCTTCTTACCTGGCGACACCACTGCTTCTGGGTCATCCATGTCAAAGGCAGCCATGTTGCCAATGGCAAAGCCATAGCCGGAATGCACATCAGGAAGCCCGATGGATCTCTGCAACAAAGCCAGCCCATAATTAGATATAAATGCATCTGTGGAGGAGACATGTGCACAGCCATTTCTCCCTGTGGCAGAACAGCCACTTCCAGGCGTGGTCACATTTCATACAGACTGGTCCCTAGTGCTCATGTAGTGCATGGGCTGTCGCGGAGGGAATTCTTCCTCATATCACCCCAGACTCTTCCTAACATCGCTGCTCTTACAGGATCAGGAGAGCCAGAAATAGTCCACCTTCATACCCACTTTTTATTCCCATTCTGACCTGGCCATGGCACAAGATGTTTAAAGAGCAGCAATAACAGGCTAAAAAAAAGACATAAAAATGATGACCCAGACCTTCACTGAGGAGTGATCTGCTACTCTCTAACAAGAGAAGCAGATAAAATGAGTACCTCCTGCCCAGGACAGTGACTGGCAAACAGCTGAGCCTTCCTACATTTCGGTACATTCTGAGGAAGCAAATCCAGAATACATAAGCAGCAGGGGTGCGCCAAACACTGTAAGATTACACAGTAACTCACATGCACAATCCCCGGCAGGGCAGCCACGTTGCCGATCTGTTTCATGGCAGGAAGGAAGCCCCCCGCACCTGAAGAGAAAAAAAAACAGTCTTTATAGGCATCCACCCAACCAGCAAACAACAAATCCACACATTTAGAAAATGGCATTAGGATAATCTGCTCCACACAATGGCCAGCCTGCTGGCACGTGTTGGGAAAGGGGCCCCAATCCCCGTCTCTGGCTTTCTGCCCCCAGCATGCCCGAGGACACTGCAAAGGCAGCTTTCACAGTGCCTGGTGGCGGGGGGAGTGGGTCATGGTCATCATGCAACAGTGACACCCAGGTGCCTGGATTCAAGGCCCCTGACAGAAGGGTTCTGGATGGAGCACTAGTGCATACGGCCGCCAGCGCAGGACACTGAGCAGAAGATCTCAACAAGTCAATGATGCCGCCTAAACCCTTTTCCTGAATGGCAACTCCTAATATGGAACCTTGCACATATATATATATATATATATATATATATATATGGTTTCTCTTCCCTAAGTGCATCACTTTGCACTTGTCCACATTACATTTAATTTTACATTTGCATGCCCAGTCTCTCAGTTTTGCAAGGTCTCACAGTCTTCTTGTGATTTAAAAACTTTTAATAATTTTGCGTCATCAGCAAATTTTATCACCTCACTCGTTCCCAAACTATAGTCCGAGGGCTGGATGCAGCCCTAGAAGAAATGGCAGGAGCAGCCTGATCTGGCCCACAGCAGCAGCAGTGAGAAGTTGATCTGACCTGCAGTGGCAGCGGGTGGCAGGAATGCATTCCACCACGTCCACCAGTTCAGATAACAGACGTGGCAGCAGGTCAGAGCAGCATGGGTGGGGCACGCCGGGGCAAAGCCACCACTGGCTGCGTTAAGCGTGGCTGCTGTTTGTGCAGATAGAGCCAGTTGGGCCAGAGACAGGGAGAGAGACAGACATAAGAAGTTTTCAGTTGCTGTGGAGCACGGTGCAGAGCATAGGTAGGAAGGCACTGGTGGTACTGAGTCGTCTGCAGAGCTCCCAGGGAAAGCCAGATAAAGATGGCTCTTGGAGCTCTCAACCAGAGCCATGGGGGAGGGGTCACGGGCGTCATCCCCTAAGGCTGCAGAAGTCATAAGAACATGTCATACTGGGTCAGACCAAGGGTCCATCAAGCCCAGCATCCTGTTTCCAACAGTGGCCAATCCAGGCCATAAGAACCTGGCAAGTACCCAAAACCTAAGTCTATTCCATGTTACCATTGCTAATGGCAGTGGCTATTCTCTAAGTGAACTTAATAGCAGGTAATGGACTTCTCCTCCAAGAACTTATCCAATCCTTTTTTAAACACATCATCATAACCCATACACCAAAGTCCAAGTGTATCTCACTGGATTAGATGGTTTTGCTCTGATCACAAATCCGGTTTGTTGTAAGAGAGGAGAGTGAGTGGCAGGGGAAAAGGATGAGACGGGGGAATGAAGCAGAGAGGGAGCAAGAACGAATGCAACGCAGACCATATTCGTGACTAAAATTCCTTGTAAAAAGATGAACTCACACATACTTCATAACATGGTTAAGGTTTTGTTAATTGTTAAATTTGTTAAATATAATTATTATTACTTTCAATGTTCATTGTAAGGTTAAATAGTTGTAATAAGGTTCAATGGCTGATTGTTATTGTTCAATGTTCCATGTAAAAAAAAACCCCGGTCTAACCTCCCAGACCAGGGCAACCTTTTCGTTACTTGTAAACCGGATTGATTTGTATTGTATACAGGAATTCCGGTATATAAAAATTAAAAATAAATAAATAAATTTCATCCAGTCATCCATCCACCCTTCCCAACCAAGGTGGGCAGAGGGGGAAGGAGAAATCTAGAAATGTTACCGACAATTATCAGTCACACCCCATGCAGTCCGGGCAATCCTGCAGCCTGCCTGCCTGCCTCCCCCCTCTCAGTGATGTGAGGCCCTTCTCTTGAAACGTTTGGGGACCCCCGCCCTAAAGAAAAACACAAAATGTGTAACTACACGAAGGTGAGATGTCTGACAACCCCTGAATCTAACCTCTTACAAAGAGACAACCAGAGCCTGCACCCCCTGTCCAAATCTTTTTACAGGAAAGTCAGAAATTGACAAGAAAGCCAATCACCAGGTGAAAGATTACAAGTCCCAAATGGATGCTGGACCGGAAAAAACATAGGCCTTCAGCACGAAGCAAATCACTGCCGAGGACTACCCCTTTTCTGCACAAGTGAACCCCCTTCAAGGGTCAGACTGCAAGACAACCAGGAACTGGATCTACTGAAAGAACTGGGCCTTGAAATAGACGACCATGGTGCTCCTCTGTCTCTACAGAGGAGCACCAACCTGTCACTTCATCCAATCCACCCAGCCCAAAGCCACTGGTATTACAATGAAACTACCTCTTGCTATAGTCCCACCTAAGAGAAGTCAAGACAGAAAATGAGCAACCCGTTCAGCCAAGGCTGGATTCGGGCATCAACTCCGGTCCAACCAACTTCGGACGATTGAAGCATTGGTCAATGTTGAAACTCTTGCGAGAAGCCAGCAAGAATGGGTGCTCCACTGGACCTACTATCCTCTGTAAGGCTTCCCAGCTGAGCACCCACTCTCTGGTACCCAGCGTATTTCCACCGAGGAAGTCAGCCTGCACGTTTTCTTCTCCTACAGTGTGTACCACTGACAACTGCAGAAGATACAGAGAAGGGCAACCAAAATGATAAAGGGGATGGAACAGCTCCCCTATGGGGAAAGGCTGAAGAGGTTAGGGCTGTTCAGCTTGGAGAAGAGACGGCTGAGGGGGGATATGACAGAGGTTTTTAAGATCATGAGAGGTCTTGAACGAGTAGATGTGACTCGGTTATTTACACTTTTGAATAATAGAAGGACTAGGGGGCATTCCATGAAGTTAGCAAGTAGCACATTTAAGACTAATCGGAGAAAATTCTTTTTCACTCAACGCACAATAAAGCTCTGGAATTTGTTGCCAGAGGATGTGGTTAGTGCAGTTAGTGTAACTGGTTTCAAAAAAGGTTTGGATAAGTTCTTGGAGCAGAAGTCCATTAATGGCTATTAATCAATTTTACTTAGGGAATAGCCACTGCTATTTAATTGTATCAGTAGCATGGGATCTTCTTAGTGTTTGGGTAATTGCCAGGTTCTTGTGGCCTGGTTTTGGCCTCTGTTGGAAACAGGATGCTGGGCTTGATGGACCTTTGGTCTGATCCAGCATGGCAATTTCTTATGTTATGTTCTTAAGATTCCATTCTGTTGAAATGCAGGCTCTCTCCTAGACATCTTTCGCTCAGAGTGACCCGCCCTGTCTGTCTGCCTAAGCTACCACTGTGGCATTGTCTGAGAGTATATGAACTATATTTATCCTCACCAAGAGGGGGACGTGGGGGAATAAACAGAATCAGCCTGTTCATGGCCCAGGAGGCCTCCTCTGAACTATAGCTCTTGAGATACAGGTTGCGACAGTAGGCTGCCCAGCCCACTAGGCTCATGTTCAACATGACGACCATTAAGTTAGATGGCTCCCTATAGTCTCTTTCTGGGTTCGAGGGGAGTTTGGAGTGGGAGGGGGCAAGATGAGCCTTATAACTTGAGATTGCAAAGATCAGTGTGCCAAGAGGAAACCTTTAAGTCCTGGATCAAGGGACTAAGTCCAAAAGTGGCCACCGTGGACCTCAGGAACCAGAGATAGCCGCAAAGCCCAGGAGCTTTTGGAAAGGGAAATTTTCAGATGTTAGGATCCTGGTTAATCTTTCCTGAGTCATGAAAACTCAGTCAACCCTGCTGGCATATCTAGGAGGCTTGCCTTGACAGAGAGAAGGAAGGAACTAGATGGCCCTTCACAAAATCCACTACTCAGTCCAAGTATTCTAGGCCTTAAACCACCCTGGTCAAAGCCATCTGACAGTCTTGAAACAACTTACCAGGCACAGAAAAATTATAATAGTTTCTCTATTCAAAAAGCCACAAGCACTGCCTTCATCCTGGTGAAGATTCTTGGTGCTGAGGAAAGCCCGAAGATAATGGCTCCAGTCTGGACATACTGCAACACAAACTACAGCAACCCCTAGTGAGTTGTCTTGAAGGACATGCAGAGTATACTGCTAAGAGGGACAGAGAGAGAGGAGGTCTCCCCATCTCACCAACACCATGATGGCTCAAAGAAACTTCTAACCCTGGAGATCAAAGATGGGTCAGAAGAAAACATCCTTTCTTAGGACCACAAAGCAGATGAAGTATCATTCTTGACCCTGAACCTGAATCTCTAGCAGAGCTGGAATCACAGCTTCCAGGCCTGGAGCCCTTCTATGTAGGCTGACATGCAGGGAAAAACTACCAAGACAAAACAAAATCTGGGGAATACTCATCCGGAACAATCTGCAAGAATCACCAGTAGACCATGATGTAGGTCCAACTCCCTGGAAATACTGCTGGTAATAGCTGTTCACTGAGACTACTATTGGGGGGGAGGGGGGCAGCTCACGAGCTTGGCCAAACCAGCAGCCCCAGAAGAGAAGACATTGCAATCCTTGTCTTCCTGGCCCCATAAAAAGGCTGAGTCTTCTCCACAGCCTGTTCCCATGGGAAGAAGAGACTGTTCCCTGGCCTATAACTTCTGGACTCCCAGAAGCAAACAAGACAAATACTCCAGAAGGTATGTAAAAACCGCATGGCTACATAAACAAATACAGTGCTGCTTTTAAATACTCTCTCATTACTATGAGCAAATGAGCAAGAGTAAGAATTTATCTTTTATAATTCTATAATTGTCTATATTGATGGAAGCAATAGATCAGTAACTGCACTGGAAAAGGGCAACATGGCGAAGCCAGGATGTGTGACAGCGGGACAAGCAGGGAAGCAAACACTAGAGACAGGAAAAGAAGGGCGTGTGTCATCACCAATGAGAGGAAGAGACAACATGAAGAGCTTTGAGATACGAGAGGCCAGGATGATATGCCCAGCAAGCAGAAAAGGACTGTGACAAGAAACAGGAAATCAAAGCACTAAAAGGCCATAACTTGAAACAAAGCTTGTGCATGAAAGCCTTCCCAGCACTGCCCAAGATCCCCACCCCTGCACAGTGACCACTTCTGTCTAACCAGACAATCAATTCAGAGATTTCTCAGGAAAGTAAAACTGCCACCAATTTGTACATAGCTCAGCTTTTTATACGCTTTACTGTTTTATATAATGCTGTTTTGTAATCTGACTATTGCTAAAAGAAATGTATAATTACCTTTTCCATCACTACCCTCTCCGAGTATTATTGCTATTTATATAGGAATATAACAGAAAGGAAAAGGGGGGAGGGTAGATGACTGCATGATCTGTTCTCATAAGCCGACATATTAGTGACTATAAGTGCTCACAACGGAGCCCTCCCAGAGATACGGAATTGGGCCAAACCTAAGGGACCTTCAAACCCGTGCACAACACAGAAGCATAGGAGCAAGAAATATACTGCACCAGTCCAGAATTGCTAGCATGTGCTGGAGAGAGACATTACTTACTCCTGGGGGAATTCTGCGCACAACAATTGAAAATTCTGCAAAATACTGTATATTGGTCAAAATAACACAATATACATGACAATCTAAGTAACTCATTTAAAATGTAATACAGAAAAAATTAGTTAAGATGCAATTTTAAATATTTTGGGCAGAATTTCCTTAGAAGTACGTTTTAAGAATGTCCCTGCCTCCTTCTCTCCCTGCTCCCCTGGCCAGTGTCCTTTCACTTTGACTTCTCAGGCCCCCCCCCCTTCTCTCCCCTTCCCCGCTAGGCTCAAATCCCTTCCACTCTATCTCCACCCACAGAGTTTGACACTTCTCTCACTACTGCCCCTCACACAGGCTCCCTCTCTCTCGGGCACATACTTACTCCCTCTCTCTCACACAATCTCCCGTCACATAGGCTCCTTCTCTCACAAATAAGCACCCTCACATATACACATTCCTTCACAATCTCCTCACACAGCCTCGAAGTCTCTCACAAGAGCAATCTCTACACACAGCCTCACTGGGGCCTGCTCCACTCACGGCATGCCAGAACTGCACCCCTGTCTTTGCGGCGATACAGCACGCCGCAATGCAGCACACCGGGGCCTTCTTCATCACAAGCAGGATGGATTCTGCTTGCAGCATAGTGGGGTCTGCCTCAAATTTTGCACAGAAATTGGGGGGATGGGGGGGGGGGGGAGGGGGAGAATTCTTTTTTGTAATTGTATGTTTATTGACATAAATACCAGTACACATTTCCATAGAACAGTAACAATGCAGGCTAATACAAATACAATCTAGCCCATAGTAGAAAACCAGCAACCAACATTGCAATAAACAGACGGTCAAGAATATTCATGTCTGTTATAACCCCCGTGGGAGAACCACCCTTGAGGTACCTCCCCACCCCCAGATCCCCTCTAACAAAAACCCCTTCCCCCGGGCACCCCCGTCCCCCCCCCATTCCCATACCCGCTAACATGTTCCTGCTGAGCTCGGTAAGGTGGTATCAGACCAGTGTGTGTACAGATGCCAAACTTTGCCCAATTTGGCCATATTGTCTCTACGAATTGCCGTCAGATACTCCATATAATAGATCCATTTCAATCTCCGCAAGATATCAGACAGAGTAGGGGAACTAGGTTCCTTCCACCGCCTGGCAATTTCACCCCTCACCGCGTGCGCCACTGCCCTGAGTAGTAAACTATGCATATGAGTGTCTTGCGAATCTGGAATGTGGAGCAAAACTTCCTTCGGGTGAAAGACTACAGGCACACCCACTAGAACCCCAAACCACTGTTCCACTTGTTCCCAGAGGACACGAATTACGGGACACGTCCACCACATGTGGTAAAAATCTCCCTCCAGCCCACAATTCCGCCAGCACAACGAAACCTGTCTAAGCCCCATCTTATACAGCTTATAGGGGGTAAGATGCCACCGGAATAGCATCTTGTAACCATTTTCCACCATAGAGGCTGACGTGGATGACCGTCCCACTGCGGAAAAACATGTTTCCCATTCAGCCTCAGATAAGGGGCCCCCCAAGTCTTTTTCCCAAGCTTTCACATGAGTGGGCTTGCCCTTCAGCGCTCCATTCAGAACAGTATAAAGCTTAGAGATTACCCCCCGTATCGTATGTGCATTAGCACAATAGCCTTCCAGTAGCGTCTTCCCTTTAAGCAAGTCTGTGCGCACTGGCTTAGAATGCAAAAAATGACAAATTTGTAAATAGGCATAATACTGGTTGGCCCCCAGATGGTAAGTGGACCGAAGCTCCTCCCAAGAGCGTACCCCCTGATCATACCACAGTTGCCCCAGTGTCAGCAAACCACTACGCTTCCATACTTGAAAGGTTCTCTCCGCCCATCCAGCAAGAAAAATCCTGCAGGCTCGAATTGTAGTTGAGTGCAAGAATTTCCGATCCCCAATAAACTGCGGTCGCCACTTGCGCCATATCAGTAACGTAACCATAGTACATGGAGATTGGATACCCATATCATGTGGGATAGACTCCAGGCCCCAAAAACACTCATCCGAATAAGCACCCTGGATCAAGAAACTTTCTAGGCGGACCCATTGTTTGACATCCTGATGGTTATGAAAATCCACCATGGCTCGTAATTGTGAAGCAATATAATAATGTAGAAAATTTGGGACCCCCACTCCCCCATCGCGCTTGTGTTGATACAGCACCGCACGAGCTACTCTCGGAGGTCGTCTCTTCCAAATAAAAGAGAAAACTTTAACCTGCAGTTTTTTTAACACCAAAGCAGGCACCAAACATGGCAATGTTTGGAAAAGATAAGCAATCCGAGGCAAGAAGGTCATCTTAAGAGCCGCAACCCTTCCCATCCAAGAAAGTGTCAACCTATCCCAGGTTAGCAAGTCTAAGTCTAACTTCTTAAGTAAGGGCTCATAATTCAACTGGAATAACTCTTTGTACTCCGGACCCAGAAATACCCCCAAATATTTCACTGATTTGGAGGCCCAAACAAAAGGAAATTGAGCTTTGAGTTGATCAACCAGAGGTGGGGCCAAAACAATAGGCAATATCTCTGATTTGTCTTTGTTGACCTTAAACCCGGAAACCGAACCATAATCCTCCAAGATAGGCAGCAGGCTTGCCAAAGAACAAGCCGGATCAGCCAGGGTAAACAACACATCATCCGCATAAAGTGCAAGTTTATAGGAAGCATCCCCAATGTGAATCCCCTGAACCCCTTCCGCTTCCCGAATCTTGGTGGCCAAGGGCTCCAAACTTAAGGCAAATAATAATGGTGAAAGCGGGCATCCCTGCCGGGTCCCCCGCTGTACCTCAAAATTCTCAGAGTATCCCCCATTAATTTTAATGCAGGCAGCCGGGGAGCTATATAATTCTTGAACCCACGTGAGGAAACCCCCTCCCAGCCCCACCTTTCGGAGAACCTGAAACAAAAATGGCCAGTGAACCCGATCAAAGGCCTTCTCCGCATCAACCCCAAACAACACCGAAGGGATGGATTGCCGTTTAGCGTAATGTATAATATTGACCACTTTGCGAATATTATCGCCCGCCATCCTCCCGGGCATAAAGCCGGCTTGATCATCGTGCACCAATAAGGGGATAACAAACTTCAAACGGGTGGCCAAAATTTTAGCTAATAATTTTAAATCAATGTTGATAAGGGAGATGGGTCTATAGGAGCTACATAACATTGGGTCCTTTCCGGGCTTAGGGAGAATCGTTATACCTGCAACATTAGCCGCAGGGAGCATATGAGCTCCCGTACCCAATGCGTTGAACATGGCCACCAAAGGATTCACTAACACATCCTTAAATTTTTTATAAAAAAAGAGGTGAATACCCATCCAATCCCGGGGCCTTTCCTGGTTTCAACTCAGCTATGGCTGCCAATACTTCCGCTGAAGTAATAGCCTGACCCATTCCCTCCGTCAGAGGGGCTTCCAGGCACGGTAATGTAACCCCATCTAAATAGTCCCGAATGGTGTCTTCCGAGGCAGCCTGTTCTCTAGAATATAAATGAGCAAAAAAAGTATTAAATTGCGTTCTGATTGCCGTCCCTTCCGTCGTCACTGCCCCTCCCGAAGTCTGAATCTTGGTGATCTGGGTTTGTGCTGCCCTAGCCTTCAAAGTATGGGCTAACAATTTCCCCGCTCTATTACCATGCTCATAATAAGTTTGGCGAACCAAATCTAGCTGATGGGCTCTCTCATCAGCGTCCAGCTGCTGCAACTGATACCGAAGTTCCCCTAATTCACGTAACAGAGCCTTAGTAGGTGCGGCTTTATGAGCCGCTTCCACGCATCCTAATTTAGTTCTCAATAGATTGCTTTTCCTAAGCTTTTCCTTTTTCCGGTAAGATGCAATAGCTATCAACTTGCCCCTTACAACGGCTTTCAGACAATCCCAAATCACCACTGGTGTAGACTCCCCGTTGTCATTCAAGTGTAAATACTCCTGAATGGCGAGTCTTATGTCTTGCTCTATCTGCTTATCCTTAATAAGAGAGTCGTTCAATCGCCAAAACCGGCGACCAGTATCAGAGCCTGCAGTACTAAAGGACCACCAGACCGGGGCATGGTCCGACCAGGTAATCGAACCAATACCGGTATCTATCGTGACCCCCACACATGCAGAGTCAACCAGCAGAAAGTTAAATTCTAGTGTAGATCGCATGTGCTGTCGAAAAATACGAGTAATCCCTCGCCGTGGGGTTACGTTCCCTCCAGATGTCCACTAAATGCCATTTAGCAATAAAGGCATGTAGAGCTCTACTATCCACTTGGGCATAATGTCCAACTCCTGTGGAACAATCCATTAGTGGATCACAAACTAAATTAAAATCCCCCCCAAAAATCAACCGCCCACAAGAGGATTTTAGCAGCTGGTCATCTATTCGCTGTATAGTAGCCCTCTGCAGCTTGTTAGGATTATAAACATTAACCAAGGTGTACAAAATCTGCTGAAAATATATGGACACTATGAGAAACCGACCCTCTGGATCCCTAAATACCGAATCCACCTGCCCCACCAGGTCCCTGGAGATCAAAATCCCCACCCCATTGTACTTAAATTGGGGAGTACTTGCTGCCAGAAACACCAAGGGATAACCCACGTGATGCAATAACTTTTCATGACGTTTACGCAAGTGCGTTTCCTGAAGAAATAAAATATCAGCTTTCATCCGCAACGCATCTTTAAATAAACTATTGCGCTTGGCGGGATGGTTGAGTCCCTTCACGTTCAGAGACACTATTTTAAGAGATGCCATATTCATAACCATCCACACCTCCCCCTGTCTTACCTAAATTACGCCCCCCAACCAATCTGACCAGAGCAAGTTCCACAGATGGCCAATAACGGCTGTCCCACCTTACCGCAGAGAAGTCCAAAAAGAAATAAACCCCCACGAAAATACACCTCCCCCCCACCCAAAAAACATGTTCCCCGCCAATGACCATAGGCCGGGGAATACAGAGGTGAAGTGCGCCCCCCCCCCCCTCATCCTTTCATACAGAATAGTAAAAACAGCGTATAACTAAACACAGAAATTGAAACATACATCCAGCCCTTATCAAAAGACCACCCTATAGGGCATAAAACTTAGGAACCTATAACCGATTCCTGCAACAGTTCCCCAAATAGATAACAGGGAATAAAACCCTGCAGCACAGGTTCGCCCCCGGAACAAGCAGTGCAAAGAATGCAAAGAAAAAGCCCCCACCCAACCGGGCGAATATGCAGGGAGGGCCACTCAAGGAACCTTGGCCTCAGAACTAATACTCAGAGTCATATTGGATTCAGATGAATTTCTACGTAGACGTGATCCAGATGTCCCCTTTCGTTGCCACCGGGGCCGATCCGCAGCCAGCGGCTTAGAGAAACCTTGTCCCGAATCCGGAAGCTGCATACCTTCCTCCGCCAAAATAGAAGCCGCATCCGCCACCATCTTTATAAATCTCGTACGGCCATCTTTAGTAAAAGCAAGTCCTGCAGGGTACACCCATCGGTATCTCAGATTTGCCTCTCGGAGAATCAAGGTTACCGGCTGAAAGTCCCGTCGTCTCTGAAGCGTAGCGGCTGCCAAGTCGTTATAAACCGTAACACTGTGCCCTTCCCAGGTTATTGTGCCCAACTTACGGGCCTGTTGCATAATAGCTTCCTTCAGGCGAAAACTATGTAAACAGGCTATAATGTCTCTGGAGACATTCGGTCGGGGCGCCCTCAGTGCACGGTGCGCTCTATCCAGCATGATGTCGCCAGCCTTGGTCCCAGCCGATGCAGGGCTGTTATGGAGAATAAGCTCACATATTTTCTGTACCACCCCTGTGGCATCAGCATATTCCGCCGTGTCGGGGACTCCCCTCACCCGGATGTTTGCTCGGCGAGAACGATTCTCTAAGTCCTCCATTTTGAGTTGCAGCTCCTCGTTTGCTTTGTGAAGCAGCGCCACTTCTTTCTTAAGGGTCGAGGTTTCTACTACCTGCCCCTCAACAATCCCTTCTACATCTTCCACTCGCCTGCCAATATCTCCGATTTCAGTGCGAAATTCGGTCAACGCCGCCTGCATTTCGGAACGCATCGATTTAATGTCACTTTGAATTTCCCGGAACCAAAGCTGAAAATCACTTTTAGTCGGATCAGCCGATGCGGAACGTGAGTGCAGGTCCGAACCGTCAAGCGCCGCTTCAATCGCCGGCACCCCAGCGCGCGGCACGGCATCCGCCATTGCGGGAGCTCCTGGATCAGATTCTTCGCTCAAGGCCGCAAAACGGGAACCTCCCGGTTCGTAGGAAAAAGCCTTAAGATCCGCAGTTTTCCTCCTGGGGTGCATCGGTAGGGATTTAGACAACCCCTGATGCTGTCCAGAATAAAAAATTTGCCGTTAAAAAAACTTTTAATGCTTAATGCAGGATGAAGGGGAGCGGAGCTAACGCCTCAGACGTCCATGCTGTTGGGATGACGTCACTTCCCCCCCGGGAGG
Source organism: Rhinatrema bivittatum (assembly GCF_901001135.1). Classification (NCBI taxonomy): domain Eukaryota; kingdom Metazoa; phylum Chordata; class Amphibia; order Gymnophiona; family Rhinatrematidae; genus Rhinatrema; species Rhinatrema bivittatum. The sequence continues at coordinate 477,522,242 of NC_042618.1, forward strand.
GGGAGAATTCTGCACAAATTCTGAGGTAGTGCAGAATTCCCCAAGGACTAAATTCTGGCTTTTGCCTACACTGCATCATCCTATGTTAGTAACGATATCATTGAGAAAAAGTATCTCGTGTGGTTTATACAGTTTAAGCAGGTAGAGACAAACACATCCAGACTGGTCTAGCAGGATAAGGAAGCCAAAAATATACAGTGCTTCCTTAAGTTTATAATATTTATATGCATACCATGGAGGTGGAGTAGATAAGCAAGTTTGCTTACCGTAAACGGTGTTTCCGTAGATAGCAGGATGAATTAGCCATGCTATCTGGGAGCGTCCACGCAACCAGGAAGTAGGCAGAGTTTCTCTCAGAGGGTGACAGAGTTTTTAACTCTGTGTGTCTGTGCGGTCGTCTTCCCGCGCGAATCCGTTTCTCTCCTCAGTCTCTTTGTAACCAAGCGAGGTGTATGGCAAAAAAGGCGTTGAGTAGGCATGGACTGTCTAGGGAGGCGGGAGGGATCGCATGGTAAATTCATCCTGCTATCTACGGAAACACTAATTATGGTAAGCAAACTTGCTTTTTCCCGTCGATATCAGGGCTGAATTAGCCATGTTGTCTGGGAGTCCTAAGCTCCCGGGTTGTGTCCATATAGTATGTATTTTAAGTTTGGGATGACAACACCCAAGTGGAGTAGACAGTCCTAAGTACTAGCAGGATTTGACAAGACTGCTGTACCCAGTGTAGCATCTGCAGAAGTTTGTTTGTCAAAGCAGTAGTGTGACGTGAAGGTATTAAGAGAAGACCAAGTTGTGGCTTTGCAAATGTCTATCAATGGTACCTTTTGTAAATGTGCCACTGATGTTGCTGTGGCGCGTATTTGGTGCGCTTTTGGTTTACTGGCAAGTTTGGCAGAGAGTTTGTGATAACAGAATTCTATGCAATGGCACAACCAGCTCGCTATGGTTCTTTTGGAAACCGAGGTGATCTGGATAGAGAGTGCGTTTTCCGCTTGTAATAAGCCAAAGTTCTTTTGCAATCCAATGAGTGTAGGAGTTTGTCTCGGCCATTACAATGCGGATTTGGCTTAAAGATTGGTAGAGTTGATTGATATGAAACGGCGTAACCACTTTAGAAAGGAAAGAGAGATGAGGCTGGAGAGTGACCTTGCTGTGGTAGAATTCTAAGTAAGGAGAACAGTGAACCAAGGCTTGAAGTTCACTTACTCTCCGTGCTGATGTAGTTGATACAAGAAATACTGTCTTCCAAGTTAAGTACTTTATGTGGCATGACTCTAAATGCTCAAAGGGGGGAACCATGAGCTGCTCCAGTACCACGTTCAGGTCCCATGGTACAGGTGGTTTTGTCATCGGCGGCTTCAAATGTAGCATGCCATGCATGAACCTGGAGATTAGAGGATGATTAGAAATTGGAAGACCATTATGCCAGTGGTGAAAAGCTGCAATGGTGCTAACGTGCACTCGAACTGAAGTATAAGCTAGACCGGAGATGTAGAGTGTATGGGTCGCTGTAGATGAGAAGGATCCAACTTTCATGGCTTACACCATTCTGCATAACTGTGCCATTTTCCTGCATAGCTACGTCTAGTTGAGGGTTTCCTTGAGGCAAGTAGTATGTCTTCTAGATGCGAAGGAAGGCCCAAGTGGTTTAATACTCTCCTTTCAACCTCCATGCTGTCAGATGGAGGGATTGGTGCATCAGATGGAGGAGGGTGCCTCCCTCCTGAGTCAAAAGCTGTGGGTGGTTACCCAGCGGAATGGTGGGCATATGGAGAGTCGCATGAGATACGCATACCATGGTTGTCTTGGCCATGCTGGAGCAATGAGGATCAAGTCTGCTATGTCTTGGATGCATTTCTGGATTGTCCTGGAGATTAGAATTGGGGGTAGGTGTATAGCAAGCCCCCTGTCCAAGGAATGAGGAAGGCATCTGAAGCGTAGCGAAGATTGCTTGGGTAAATGTAGCTTCCACTGCCGCCCTTCTTGGAGAGGTTGTGGCAGGGGGACTCCACGAACTTGTCCGGAGGGGTTTGCAGGAAATCCAGGTAGTATCCTTCTCAAATGATGGTTAGGACCCACTTGTCAGACGTTATCTCGACCCATTTGTGGTAGAATAGGGCTAGTCTGCCCCCTATGGCCTCTTCCCTTGGACGGGTCGGCAGAATCTCATTGTGGGGTGCGGCTGGGGCCTGGACCCGAGCTGGTTCCCCTCTTGTTGTGGCTTGTTCCAAAAGGACTGGTTCCTGCCCGTAGGGTGGGGTGCTTGGTAGTTGCTTCTGTATGGATTGAAGCGCTGTGAACTTCTGCTCCTGGAGGACAGAGGGAAAGGTCACTGGTTTCTCTTATTCCGGTCCTCCGGTAGGCACAGCAATGGGGACTCACTCCATTTGTTGGCCAGTTTCTCTAGTTTGCTGCCGAACAGGAGGGATCCTTTGAAAGGCATCCTTGTGAGAAGCGTTTTGGAAGATGTGTTGGCCGACCAGCTTCGGTGCCAGAGTTGTCTCCTGGCAGCCACCACTGGATGACACTCCTCTGGCCGCTGTGCGCACCAGATCGGAAGCAGCTTCCGCAAGGAATGATACTGCTGGTTCCATGGCCTCCCCAGGTGTTGCTCCTGGTCTGGGATAAAACAGGCACGTGTCACTACGGTGCAGCAGGCCGCTATTTGTAGGGACATAGCAGCGACGTCAAAAGACTGTTTAAAAATGGATTCCAAATGCCAGTCATGAGCATCTTTGAGCGATGCTCCTCCCTCCACTGGGATAGTAGTGCGCTTCGAGACCGCTCAGTCCATGACATCCACTTTTGGGCATGTCAGAAGGTCTTTGGCCACCGGGTCCAGGGGGTACATGGCTGCCATAGCTCGTCCCCCTTTGAATGTGGACTCTAGAGCACTCCATTCCAGGTCCATTAGCTGCTGGACGGCTTGTAACAGAGGGAAATGGCAGGAGGTCTGGTGGAGACCCTCTAGCAGGGGATTCGGCTTAGGCTCCCCCGAGGCACTTGCTCCCGGGATAGCAAGCTCCTTCAGGCTGTGGGTGACCAGGTCAGGGAACTCGTCCTTGGTGAAGAAGCGTCTCATGGTTCATGTGAATGAAATAGTCTGCTCAGGCGGTCCACTGTGATGTTGTCCAGTCCCGGAAGGTAAGTAGCTTGAAGCGTTACTCCATTCGCCCAAATCAGTATTCGAAGAGCTTCTCGACAGAGTGTACACGAACCTGACCCTCCTTCCTTGTTTATGTAAGACATCATGACTTGGTTGTCTGTGTATACCATGAGGTTTTTCCCTTGGACTTGGGGAGAGAAGGTTTGTAGTACTCTCCAGATTGCGCGAAGTTCCAGGAGGTTGATCTGGTATGTACGCTCTTGAGGGGACCAGTGACCTTGGGTTTTTAGGTCCAACAGATGGGCTCCCCAACCTTTCCTGGAGCATCTATCGTGAGAGTCAGTTGATGTGGAGGCAGCCGAAAGGGGGCTCCCAAGGACAGATTGGTGGGAGACATCCACCAATGAATATCCATGTTCATTTGTTTGGTGACTTGTATTTTGGTAGAGAGGGGTTGCAGGAACTTTAGGCCCCATTGTAGACGTCGCATGTGTAGCCTTGTATAGGAAACTACATGGATAGCAGCTGCCATGTGACCTAGTAGTTGGAGGATCTGACGTGCTGAAACATGGGATTGGTTTGTAACTTCTGTGCCAAGAAGGAGAGAGTTTGAATTCTATCTTGTGGAAGGTAGACTCTCTCTTCCATTGTGTTGATGAGAGCTCCAATGAATTGCAGTCTTTGGGTTGGCTGTAGATTCGATTTCTCATAATTTATCAGGAAACCCAATGTCTGAAGACAAGTTATTGTCTGGATCGTGTGAGACCGAAGGGTGGCTGAATCCAAAGCCACTAAGAGCCAATTGTCCAGGTAGGGAAAGATTTGGATCGATAATTTTCTGAGGTGAGCTGCCACCACCACCGCTAAACATTTTTTGAAAACTCTTGGGGCTGAAGAGAGGCCAAAGGGTAGGACCTTGTATTGGGTAGTGCTCATTCAGGGCTTTGAAATAAAGGTATCGCCATGAAGAAGGGTGCATGGGTATATGGGAGTAAGCATCCTTCAGGTCTATGGAACATAGCCAGTCGTTGGGTAGTAGGAGAGGTAATATGTTCTTGAGAGTGGTCATCTTGAACGTTTCCTTTTGGACGTGTTTGTTGAGATTTCGTAAATCCAAGATGGGACGAAGGCCTCCGGATTTTTTTGGAATGAGAAAATATTGGGAGTAGAATCCTTGATTTCTTTTGGATGGAGGCAGTTTGTGAATGGATTTCTGGATAAGTAGATTATTATGTCTTTTTGTAGATAGGAAGAATGGGAGGACCGTCCCCTGAGAGGAGGAACGTGGGGAATTTTTGTAGGCGTTATGAAATTTAGATGATAACCTTCTCTGATGATATCCAGCACCCAACGATCTGTACTGATTGCTGTCCAGTTGGCATAGAAGTTTTGTAGGCAACCACCTATGAATAGTGGTGGGGGTGGCTCGGGCAGTTCAAAAAGCCGGTGTCTGCTTTTGAGCAGTAGTTCCCTGCTTTTGTGGACGTTGTTGATGAGAACGTCCACGCAATTGATGAGATTGAGATTGGTATCATTGTTGAGGATAATGTTGTGGACGATAAGTCTGGAAGGCTTGAAAGATGTTCTCGGGTATGACCTCCTAAAAGCAGGGTAATATTTATTGTAGGATGTGTGATGCTCTGTTGGTGTTGTAAGCAAAATCACTGCAGAATTTTTTTCTTTGAGATGCGCTACACTTTCTGCAAATTTATCTCCAAATAAGTTGTCTCCCATGCAGGGAATAATCGGCCAACTTATCGTGGACGTCCTCTCTAATGGAGCTAGCCCTCAGTCAAGCCATTCTACGTGTTGCTATAGCAGTTGCAGAGCAGCATTCGGTAGACTCAAATGACGCGTAAACCGATCTTAGCAAATGCCGCAGTCCTTCCTCAATGTCTGTGAATGGTTGTGGCAAGGAGTTGTCAGAGGCTAGACAGAGAGGACGCAATTTTTGTAGATTTTCAAACAAGTATTGAATTATATAGAACTGATGATGCTGAATTTTCGTGGTGAGCATGGGGGAATGAAACTTTTCTTCCGAAGTCATCCATAGATTTATGGTCTTTTCCAGGTGGTGAGTTACATAAGAACATGCCATTCTGGGTCAGACCAAGGGGCCATCAAACCCAGCATCCTGTTTCCAACAGTGGCTAATCCAGGCCATAAGAACCTGGCAAGTACCCAAAAACTAAGTCTATTCCATGTTACCATTGCTAGTAATAGCAGTGGCTATTTTCTAAGTCAACTTAATTAATAGCAGGTAATGGACTTCTCCTCCAAGAACTTATCCAATCCTTTTTTAAACACAGCTATACTAACTGCACAAACACATCCTCTGGCAACAAATTCCAGAGTTTAATTGTGCGTTGAGTAAAAAAGAACTTTCTCTGATTAGTTTTAAATGTGCCACATGCTAACTTCATGGAGTGCCACCTAGTCTTTCTATTATCCGAAAGAGTAAATAACTGATTCACATCTACCCGTTCTAGACCTCTCATGATTTTAAACACCTCTATCATATCCCCGCCCTCAGGCGTCTCTTCTCCAAGCTGGAAAGTCCTAACCTCTTTAGTCTTTCCTCATAGGGGAGCTGTTCCATTCCCCTTATCATTTTGGTAGCCCTTTTCTGTATCTTCTCCATCGCAATTATATCATTTTTTGAGATGCGGCGACCAGAACTGTACACAGTATTCAAGGTGCAGTCTCACCATGGAGAGATACAAAGGCATTATGACATTTTCCGTTTTATTCACCATTCCCTTTCTAATAATTCCCAACATTCTGTTTGCTTTTTTGACTGCCACAGCACACTGAACCAACGATTTCAATGTGTTATCCACTATGACGCCTAGATCTCTTTCTTGGGTTGTAGCACCTAATATGGAACCTAACATTGTGTAACTATAGCATGGGTTATTTTTCCCTATATGCATCACCTTGCACTTATCCACATTAAATTTCATCTGCCATTTTGATGCCCAATTTTCCAGTCTCACAAGGTCTTCCTGCAATTTATCACAATCTGCTTGTGATTTAACTACTCTGAACAATTTTGTATCTGCAAATTTGATTATCTCACTCGTCGTATTTCTTTCCAGATCATTTATAAATATATTGAAAAGTAAGGGTCCCAATACAGATCCCTGAGGCACTCCACTGCCCACTCCCTTCCACTGAGAAAATTGTCCATTTAATCCTACTCTCTGTTTCTTGTCTTTTAGCCAGTTTGCAATCCACGAAAGAACATTGCCACCTATCCCATGACTTTTTACTTTTCCTAGAAGCCTCTCATGAGGAACCTTGTCAAACGCCTTCTGAAAATCCAAGTATACTATATCTACTGGTTCACCTTTACCAACATGTTTATTAACTCCTTCAATAACGTGAAGCAGATTTGTGAGGCAAGACTTGCCTTGGGTAAAGCCATGCTGACTTTGTTCCATTAAACCATGTCTTCCTATATGTTCTGTGATTTTGATGTTTAGAACACTTTCCACTATTTTTCCTGGCACTGAAGTCAGGCTAACTGGTCTGTAGTTTCCCGGATCACCCCTGGAGCCCTTTTTAAATATTGGGGTTACATTAGCTATCCTCCAGTCTTCAGGTACAATGGATGATTTTAATGATAGGTTACAAATTTTTACTAATAGGTCTGAAATTTCATTTTTTAGTTCCTTCAGAACTCTGGGGTGTAAACCATCCGGTCCAGGTGATTTACTACTCTTCAGTTTGTCAATCAGGTCTATCACATCTTCTAGGTTCACCGTGATTTGATTCAGTCCATCTGAATCATTGCCCATGAAAACCTTCTCCGGTACGGGTACCTCCCCAACATCCTCTTCAGTAAACATCGAAGCAAAGAAATCATTTAATCTTTCTGCGATGGCCTTATCTTCTCTAAGTGCCCCTTTAGCCCCTCGATCATTAAAGGTCCAACTGACTCCCTCACAGGCTTTCTGCTTCACTTTTGAGATAGCGGACTCTACTACGATAGCGTTATGAGGCAATTGTGCTGAGTCATAAATAGCGGAATTGCGCATCCTATATTTTAAGTCCATTTTTCGAGACGCAGGTCCAGTAGAGAAAGACTTTTCCCACATCTTGTGCAAAACAGAGTTTAAAACTTCGTGTGGGGGCAAAGCCGTGGGTTCTGGTGACATTTCAAAAATTTTCAAAATGCCTAGAACCTCTGATCTGGAACTTTTCCTGTTTCTATATTTAATAGATTTCCCACCTTCTCTATAAACTTTGCATAGGTTAGGTCTTCCGGTGGGGAATAGGGTTCTGGAAGACGCTCTGGAGGGTCAGAAGGCATGCCAGTGGAAGAACTGGGCAAAGATGTTGACCACTGAGAAATTGGGCTATCTGGACATGCTGGGGTTGGAGACAATGCAAGTGGCTGGACTGGCTGTATGGGACTCTGTAAGGCAGGCGCTGAAGACAGACTTGTAGGCCGTGGATGAGCGGATTGCAAATCTTGAAAGAAGGTATTTAGTACCTGGGAAATTTGAAGCATAGCTTTAGAGGCTAGATGAGTCTGCGGATGTGATGGGAGTGGTGTTTGAGGGAGTGCTGCCAGAAGAAGATCCTGAGGTGTTGCTGAAGACCTCTTATGTTTTTGCGAAGGTGGCTCTCTTTGGGGGGACTGTGGTCTACTACGAGAGGGTGACGAACAGTTTGAGAATGAATCACCACTGAGTGAAGGAGCTCTAGAGGATCCAGATCCAAAAAAAAAAAAGTTCAACTTCCACATCTGGCTGTGGGGCAATCGAGAGGAAAGGCACCTGAAGTATATGTTTGGTTTTCTGGGTTTTCTTGTGAGGTTGTACGTCACCTGGAGGTAGTGCCAGGTTTGAGGAAGGTGTAGTATGCGGTGTGACAGATGTTTTGACCGGCGTCTTTAATGAGTAGATGCGCCGTGCTGCGTCGATTGTTTACGTTGCTTCAAAGCGGTAGGCACCGGTGCGTTGTGCGACATCATTTTCTGGCGCTTCGGGTCATTTTGTGTCGACGACTTCTTCGACGCATGGGGGTGAACGTGAACAGGGCCCTGTATCTCGCGAGGCTCATGAGGGGGTTTATGAGGGAAAACCTCGACCCCTTTTAGCGGCGCTGTTTGTTTTTTTTAAACCTGGCCATTTGATGGTTCCTTGGCTCCAGCGACACAGCTCTTTTAGAGGGTTTCTTCTGTTTCTTCGCTGGTCCTGGCGAAGAATGTGTAGAGGGCGCCCTCAAACGCGCTATACGTTCTGTGCGTTGCCTCTGACCCGGGGAGACATCCGACCACAGTCTCTGCAAGAGGCCTGGTCGTGCTCCGGGTCCAGGCATATGTAACAATAATTATTATGTCCATCAGTTATGGACATAATTTTGCCACATTGGCAGTATTTAAAACCAGATGGCTTAGGAGCCATCACTGCCAAAAAATTAAATCGAAAAATCGCAAAAAATTGATGAGAAGAGAGAGATAGAAAAAAACCCTGCGTGCTATCGGCTCGCGGAAAAAAAAGAGACTGAGGAGAGAAACGGATTCGCACGGGAAGACGACCGCGCAGACGCACAGAGTTAAAAACTCGTCACTATCTGAAATAAACTCCGCCTACTTCCCAGTCGCGTTGACGCTCCCAGACAGCATGGCTAATTCAGCCCTATTGATGGGAAAAAAGAAAACTAAGATAATCTGAAAGAGGAATGTGTAAAAGCAAGTTCAGTTTGTTCTATTTAGTCACATCAGAGTCTTTTCTCATTCACATTACCACTGTTCTTGTTACAAAGCTTTGTCAGAAGAAAGGTGTGTACAAATTTACAGTCCCTCGACAAGTACATGTTTCGCCAAGGGGCTGTGAGAACAAGCAACTGTGATAATTACGACATCAAAGTGGCTGCTTCTCTTGAGGTTTGCTGCTAGGAACACTACATAAACTCCTGTGAAAGAACAGGAAAGCCTTAACTAATCTCACAAGTATCTGCGATAATTACAACTTCAGCTTGCTGTTTCTCTTGCAGTACTGCAGCTCAGAACGATATCACAGTCTTTCAGATGAATACATTCCTCACGTCCTTTCACAATATTGCCGGTTTTTTAAGCCTGTCAATTACTTGACTCCTCCCAATGTGTACACACCTTTCTTTTGATGAAGCTTTGTAATAAAAACAGGGGTAATGTGACTCAGAAGAGACTCTGGTTTCAGTAAACAGAACAAGCTGAACTTGCTTTTACACATTCCTCTTTTCGATTTTAATATTTATATACCACATAATCAGCATCAAAACAGAAGCGGTTTACAATCACATCAGCCTACTTTATACTGAAAAGAAAAAAAAAATAGGGAATCTCAGAGAGCTATTTTAATTTTATATTTTAAGTTCTGTGCTGCTGTGACTTTGGCGTTTCAGTTTCCCCGGGGACACTGCCTTATGATGCCAGTGGTCTCCACATTCTCCTACTGATTTGCAAAACCATGTCCTGCTGTCCTGAATAAAACTGCATTTCTAGAACATTTTATTTCGACTATGGTTCAAAACAAAACATAAGGAGCCAGATATTCAGCACTATTTAGCTGGATAAGTAGGGACTTATCCGGTTATGTTACGGTGGCTGAAGATCTGGTCCCATTCAGCCAGATGGGCAGGATACAAATATTTTGGGAAGGAGAAACTTCTCCAGCTAACATAGGGGGCCTCATTAACAAAGCATTTTCCTCAGACACAGAATGGGAGAAAAGCCGTAGTAAATCAGGCCCATAGCTGGATAAGTAGCAATATTCAAGCTTTCTGGTTATGTGAGCTGGATAAGTTAGACTTGTTCCATAGCAGATTTAAACTTAGCCAGCTAACTAGTGATTTCCTTGGGCATGGTCATGCTGTTGCATAAGCCTCATTAGGCTAACTTACTTAAACGTTTATCTTTGAATATCAAGCCCAAGGAGCACAATGGTTAAGAGAGAGATCTCAAAACCAGACTGTAGGAGGAGGCTGAAGAGCAGATCAGAGAGAATGGAGCTATGGGCTCAGGAGAAAAACACCACATCTGCCATGACTTTAAGACTGGAAAAGAAGGAGTGGAACAACAGGGAGAGAGAACGGAATCATGTAGAGCAGAAGCAGGAAAAATATGGAGAAATAACAGGACAGACACGAAATGAGAGAAAGGGTGCAGTTTGTGAGGTGGAGAGGAGTGATACAGGAGACTGTGTGCTGGATGGAAAGAGAGGAATTCAGTAGGAACAAGATAAATAAACCCAATGTCACTACAAAGAGAAAAGGAGCGCTGGCTACAGAGAGGGGGGGGATGAATGATCAAACTAAACCCAGCAGAAGACCCCGTGCACCATGAATGCTGGGGGGTTCCCCATTCCATGTCTCTGGAAAAACCCCTTCATAAATCAGCAGCAGAACCTAGGCAAAGGGAAAAAAATGACCATAAACACCACAGCAAGCATAAAAGCTCGATCACTGTCACCCAGATCCGGGACGACTTACCACCTCCACGACAAGCATTGCGAAGTTCGTCAAACATCAGCTTCTCCAGGGAATCGTTCACGTAGAACACCCCTTCCACCTGCAGCCAACAAGGGAGAGAGCAGGGCAAATCAAGAGCCAAACAAGCTGAACCGAAAGTCATCGCCAAAACAAAGAAAGACAGCCTGCTCAGGGCAGATCAGAGGGGCAAAAGCTTCTAAACAATTTCATGCTAACACGGCAAATGAGCTGCATTACATTTGTGAGGACTGCGTACACGCAAGACCAAGAGACGAACGCGGAGATCACGTTTGGGAAATGTTACAGGGAACACTGGTCCTAAAAAGTCTGCAAGCGATAAATGCTGGGAAAAGTCCCCCCTCAGCACTGCAGCAGTCTGAGGAGGGGAGATGAAGGGTGACTTGCACAGTGACCCGGGGGTAGGGTGCTGAAGTGCCAGCTCTTACCTCATTTACCTTTTCCCTTCTATTGCCTGAATATGGGGGGGTGAGCTCCCCTCCCTCCCTCAGACTCAGCAGCTATGGATTCTTGTTGCTGTTGGAGAGGAAGAAGCTGAGACTGACGTGTGGGTGGTTTCTCCCCCACCCCACATCTCCTGACCAGGCCTGGTTTGGAAGTTTCACGAGGAGATTTTACAGTCCCTGGGAACACATGCTCTCCTCTCCGCACAAGGGAGGGGGATTCACAGCCGCAGTCAGAACGTCCCCTCTTCTGGCTTTGTGCATTGACGGAGACCGATGCAGACACTTTGTAGTTTTTGCTCAATGCATGGCACTGGAATTCCTCAGTGCCAGAGTTGAAGAAGCTGAACCCTTGGTTCTCTTCGGATGGGAAGAGCAAGATGATAATTTGTCCCTGTGGTCCTTCCTGATGCTTGATGTCGAACGAGTTCAATGCATCACCTGCAGTTCCAAGGTCCCTTGGTGCCAATTTTGATGCCTTTGATGCTGATGGGCCAGGCTCATGATGCCCAAAGTGCTTCTCTAGGAGGTCCAACAGGCATCAGCACCTCCTATGGGTCATGGCACAGGACACATCTATCAACGGGGTCCGTGACAGACATAACCCTATCGCATAGGGGGCATTTCAAAGCCACTGACAAACTTCTCCAAGAACAGACAAAAAGTGAAGGAAGCAAAATCTAACTCGATGACTACAGGCAGTCTGTGCACCAACTGGGCACAAGAATGGAAAGCAAACAACCAAAAATAATTAAAAATCCTTACTTAGGGTATACTAATAGGGAGGGGAAAAAAGGACCTGGGCCCCATAATAAACAATTCCTGCCTGATCTTTAAAGAAAGACCCAAAGAAAAACCAAAAATGAATTTGGCCACTGATGGGCTCTGCAGAAAAGAAGAGGGGGCCCCCATATTGCATCATACCAGTCTGCACATGCCCACTAGGGCACAGTCAAAGCTCTAGAACTCTGACACAAAAGTTCCGCGCCGGGCTCCATCGGATGATGTCACCCACTTATAGGGCCTGCCATCCTGCTTGTCCTCTGAGGACGTCAGGCCTGAACTCGCCAAAGAAGAGGCATGCAATCCTAAGAATCTGCTACTGACAAAGCTAACGTCGCACTGTTACAGGAAACTCATCTCAGTGACACTGAACATGGGAAGCTGAAAAGATGGTGGGTGGGCAAAGCACTCTGAGCTTCTTTGGGAACTAAGAAAGCTGGAGTTTGCAATCTTATTCAGTAAAATGATAGTTTACAATGGATACATTGGTGACCGATCCTGGAAGGTGCTACATCTTGGTTCAAGGTCAACTGTTTGGGGACAATTTAAGGCCCCTCTGAAAATGACTGGGTAAATTGGACACACCCAATTCTGCAATGTTTATACTTCCAACAATTAGACTCCTGTCCTTTTTGCTATGCTATTTTGCAAGATTGGGGAATATATATAGTTTACCCAGTAATTTTATGAGGGGAGTGAACATGAGCCTCAACTAGCTATGTCCATTTAGTTAAAAATTTGTTGGGGCTAAGATTTGTGGCTGCAATGAAGGATAAGGAAGGAAAATTGGTCAAGTCCAGAGAGCAAGTTAATAAGGTCTTCTATAATTTTTTAGAAGTCACTTTATTGAATTGGGGAATTACCTGCATGAAACTACCAAAAATAAGTGAAGCACAGACACTTAATGCTTTTCAGAGGGAATAGCCGTCTTTAGTCTGGTATAGCAAATGGCACAAGAGGCGGGGGCACCTTATAGACAATGCTCCTCTTTCTTTTACAGGAAATTAGTAAAGTTATTAAACAGGCAAAACTTTATAAGGCTCCAAGACTGGATAGCTTTGAAGGAGAATTCTACAAGAGCAGGTGGTTGCCCCTTTGGGGGTCAAATTTGAAGGGCTTGTTGATCTGGGGACTTGCCGGGTACTTATGACCTGGATTGTCACATTAGATGTCAAGTCGTTGTATACTTCCATACCTCAAATTCCACTGATTAACATCAGAGATATCCTTAGCCTCAGACTGCCGTACGATGCACCAACTAGTTTCATTATGCATCTTATAACCAGAAATTATTTTATCTTTGAAGGGATCATATATATGTCAACAAATATCCAGCACAGCTATGGGTGCCACCATGGCTCCATCTTTGGCAAATTTATATATGGAGAGGTTTGAAAAGGACTGGATAGAACGCTCTCCGTTCAAAGATGACATCAAGTTATGGAAAAGAGACATAGATGATGGATCCATCTGTGAACTTGAACAGTTTCACATTTGGTTAAACAGCTGCGACAAGGAAATCCAGTTTTCTATGACTTACAATTTGCTCAACATTTCATTTCTTGATGTGGGCATTTACAAGTCTGATGGTGGTAATTTGTTTAAGAAAATGATGGATCGCAATACTTTTTTGCAGTATGGAAGTTTCCATCCTTTTCATCTCAAAGATAGTTTACCTTATTCTCAGTTCCTTAGAATAAGAAGGAATTGTACAAAAATTACTGAATTCAAGAAACATTCTCAAGATATGTCATGTAAATTATTGGAATGTAGCTACTGCTGAGGGAGCCATTAAATTTTGTCACCAGATGTAACAGTTTACCAGCAAGTTTAGTTAAAAACATGAAGAAACATCTTTCCACTTTAAAACTACATCCTTGTTTCAAGGAACTCAGTATCTGTACTTCATATACACGCTCTAGGAAAATCAAAGAACTTGTAAGTCCTGCTCTTTTACCTAATTACAAGCAAAATAATTTACGCACTTTAGAAGGTACACCATTCCATGGACAACGCTCATTTTCTCCAGATATGTCCCAAAGCAATCATTTCATCAATCCCTTATATCAGTGGTTCTCAACAGGTGTGTCGTGAAGTCCCAGTGAGCCAGCAGAAGACTGATCTTTCCTCATCAGTCTGGGCAGGAGTTAGCTGACATCTCTTTTGTTGGGTGTGACTGGAAACTGCTCTTGCTTCCTTCTCCTCTTCCTGGCCAGTGAAGAGGTTGTTCCTTCCTCCTTCATCCAGATCAGAGTGCAATATCACCAACTCCAGTTCATATGGGCACAGCAGGATACCAACTTTATCTTCTTCTGCCTGGCAGTGAAGCTGCCGATGCTCTCTTCACCCTATGGAGCCTGGACGTGAAAGCAGGAGCATGAGGGAGAAAGGTGTGTGCTCTGTAGATCTGCTGCTGCTGCCTCCTCATCGCTTCTTGCCCTCATCTGCTGCTGATAAAAGAGGGAGGGAGACTCTAAATTGGACAAGTCTTTTCTGCTGGCTGGTAGCCAGGAGGAGGGGGAAACGTACTGGGCAGGAAGGCATGGGGAGATAGGGAGTCAGGGGTGAGGAAAGGAGGTTAGGGTTGCTGGGGACGGAAAGGTGGAGGAGAGAGGAGTGGGGGGCTGCTGGGCAGGGAAGAGATGGAAGGGGAAAAATGGAGGTGTGTGGCAGCTGGGTTGGGAGATAGGGGAATGAAGAGTGAGGGATACTGAGCAGGAAGGGATAGGAAAGAGGTGCTCAACATATTCTGGGTAGGGATGGGGAGAGGGAAGGCGTTGAATAGGGGAGAGAGGGAGCATGGGGACGAGGATATGGGAGGAGGTGTTGAATGTTGGACAGGGATAGGAGCATGTGAAGGGATGATCGAGTAGTGAGGAGTGATGAGAGGCACGGTATTCCTTTTTTGTGGGACTGTGCAGATAAGTATTGAAATATTTTAAAAACGTTTTCTGAAATGCTAATATCGTTTGTTGACTTTTTTAGTTTTTGAATTGAAAAACCATTTATTGATGCGACCCCCTGATGAAGCTTTTTCAAGCGAAACATCGGCCGTGTCAGGCTTCCTTTGGAATTTCATCATCACGATTAAAAATGTTTCTTGTAGATATTTGGATTTAATATTCAGTCAATGAAGTTGGTGGTTTTGAAGATAAGTTTGGCATCTTGATTTAGCTTCGTTATTTGACTCACTTAAACACAAGGTGAATGATAGAAAAGGCCGAGCGGTTCAAATTTTATTGAACACATCATCTGGCTTGTTGACATCTTTAAGACAAAATAAATCCTAACAAGGGCTTAATTTTTTAAATGGGTTCCCTTTATTATGTACACATTATTAAGATGACATCAGAATATCTTTTTTGTTTGATGAGTTGTACAGAGAAACGTCTTAGTTCTGCTCGATACCCATTGCTAGGAAGCGGAGACTCCGATGGATGCAGAGCATGTGCTTATATTAAGTCCCATCATGTCATGTGTTCACTGTGTCTCGCATGTGAGCCTCAACTCTTAGGTGTGTCCCGATAGAAAAAAAGGTTGAGAACCACTGCCTTAGATCAAGGTAAATATGATTTATAATCATTTTACCACCTGTTCATTGGACTTTGTAGTTTACGTTATTTCATGTCCTTGCCCCCGTTTATACTTGGCAAAAACAACAAGAGCACTTAGAACAAGATTGTCTGAACATAAGATGGAAGCATCTATGATTTCACATTGTTTAGAATTTAAACATGCATTTTCTGACTTGAAAGGCTGTGTTATCGATCAGGCAATCAATGACATAAGGGGTGGTGACAGAGACAATAAGAACACTGGATATTTAAACTACATACTGGTAGTACCGAACCTCGGGGAATGAATACTGGTATTGAATGGGATTTTTCTTATAAATTCATACCGTCTTGTTTTGTTTTTTTTAAATCAGAGAAGACATAACAAAAATTGAATCCTCAAAGAATTACGAGGGGAATGTTTAACATCTATAAGGAATTGTTTTAAAGGGACTGTGCTGTTTGCGCATGTACTACATTTCATACGGGGAAGTAAAACAAACATTTTTGGGAAGCATTTTAAATATATCAAAACATTTGTTGCATTTGAAAATAATTTTGAGATAAAAATTAAACAATTTTTCATTAAAAAAGCTCAAGATAAATTTATCAAAAAATGGAGAAATTACTTACTTGATAATTTCGTTTTCCTTAGTGTAGAAAAATGGACTCATTATGCTCCCCTGCCAGCAGATGGAGACAGAGTCAGGTTTCAAAGCGGATGTCACCTTACCCCTGCAGTGATCTCAGCCATTCAGTATTCTCTTCAAAAGCCACTGTGGACATACGATTGAAAAACTTGAATACAGTTTAAGAACTTGATTAAAACTGGTGATCTTAACTGTACTCAGCCAAACATAAAGGGCTGAATCTCAGCAATATTATAGATGCCCTGATCTAGGGATAGGGCGACAGCTTACCCATAATCTCCTGGAATCGATATAGTCACCTCATGGGCGATTCCTTGGTACCATTCATGGGCAGCCGTGGGTAGGATGCTGAGTCCATCTGTCTACACTAAGGAAAACAAAATTATTAGGGAAGTAATTTCTCCATTTTCTAGCGTGTAGCCAGATGGGCTCAGGACCAATGGGATGTACAAAAGCTACTCCAAAACGGGGCGGGAGGCTGCCCATGGTCCAGTTAGCATCACCCTTGCAAAGGCTGCATCCTTTCAGGCCTGGATGTCCAGGCAATTGAACCTAGAGAAGGTGTGCAAGGAGGAGCATGTCGCTGCTCGACAGATGTCGATGGGAGACTGTAGCTTAGCTTCCACCGAGGATACTGCCTGGGCCCTAGTGGAATGAGCTTTAACCTGAAGGGGTAAAGGCTTCCCTGCCTCTACATAAGCAACTGTGATCACTTCCCTTGATCCAGCGAGCTATAGTAGCTCGCAAAGCCGCTTCACCTTGTTTCCTTCCACTGTGAAGAACAAACAAGAGGTCCATCTTGCGCACTGGTTCTGAACGTTCCAGATACCATACTAAAAGCCTACTAATATTTAAGTGGCGTAGGAGGCAGTAGTCTTCTGTGTCCTTGGTCTATCTAGGAACGGTAAGGAAATGGACTGGTTCAGGTAAAACTCCAAGACTACCTTTGGTAAGAAGGAAGGAACGGTGCAAAGCTGTAACATTCCTGAAGTTAACTGGAGGAACGGCTCCCGAGATGACGGCAGCTGTAGTTCACAGACACGATGAGCTGAGCATATCGCCACCAAGAAAAGAGTCTTCAGCATTAACAGGCATAGAACAGATTGTGCAGTGGCCGAAAGGAAGGCCGTGCTGAAAAGTCCAATACTAGATTGAGGTTCCATAGGGGGACAGGCCATTTTAAGGGTGTTCGGAGGTGTTTAACCCCTTTTAGGAAACGGGCCAAGTCCATATGCATCAACAGGCGGGATCTGTTCACCTCACCCCTGAAACAGGAGAGAGCTGCCACCTGGACCTTCAAGGAGTTGAGGTAACCCTTTGTTTAGGCTGTCCTGTAAAAATTCCAAAATCATGGGGGATCTTGGTCGTCCGATTGGGCACTCCGCGTTCCTCGCACCAGGTGTCAAATATTCTTCAGATCTACGCGTGTAAGCTCTTGTATGTGCGGAGCAAGGTGGTGATTACTGCTGCCAAATATCCATGCTTCGTTAAGTGAGACCTCTCAAGGGCCAGACCGTAAGAAAAACCGAGTTGGGTCCTCGTGAAGGATCAGACCTTGTTGGCGAAGGTCCCTGTGCAGGGGGAGGCATAGGGGGCTCTCTACCAGAAACCTCCGCATGTCTGCATACCATGGGCATCTGGGCCAATCCAGGACCACCAGAAGGACTAATCCTCTGTGGTGTTCGATCTTGCGAATGACCTTGTCCAGAGGCCAAGGAGGGAAGGCGTTCAGTAAGTCCTCCTCTGGCCAGGTCTGGACATGGGCATCGATCCCTTGGGAGCACTGATCTCTTCTGCGACTGAAGAATTGGGGGACCTTCGCATTGTGAGATGTGGCCAGTAGGTCGATGGATGGGAAGACCCTGCAATCTACTAGAAGCTGGAAGGGTCTGGTCGACAACACCCATTCCCCTGGATCTAGACTCTCTCTGCTGAGGAAGTCTGCTCAGACATTGTCTTTTCCCGCAATGTGGGAGGCCGAGATCCCTTGTAGATTTAACTCTGTCCATTCCATAAAGGGGGGGGGTGTCTATTTCTAGAGACACTTGGTGGCTTTTGGTTTCTCCCTGGCGGTTGATGTAGGCTACCCTTGTTGCGTTGTCAGACATCACGTGGACTGCCTGTGGCTGAAATGCAGACACGCTAATTTGACAGCTCAGGTTTCCAGGCGGTTATGTTCCAGTACGCCTCTTCCTTGGTCCATTGCCCCTAGGTTGTCAATTCCTGACAGTGGACTCCCCACCCTCAGAGGTTTGCGTTCGTCGTGAGGATTAGCCAGTTCAGTGGGGACAGGTTTACATCCTTGCTTAGATGCACTTTCTGTAGCCACTACTGGAGCTGGGAACATACTTCCATGGGGTGAATCGAGTAGTCCTTTGAGACAGTGGGTTTCCAACGTGACAGCAGGGAGCAATGGAGTGGCCACGTGTGCCCTCGCCCACAGTACTACTTTCAGGGTTGACGCCATCAGGCCGAGGACCTGGAGATAGCCCCACACCCTGGGGCACATGGTGTTCTTCAACAGACGCACTTGGCACATCAGTTTCCTTATCCTCAAGGGAGGGAGGAAGACCTTGTCCTACTTGGTTTCAAACTGGACTCCCAGGTACTCTAAGGAATGGGAGGGCTTGAGACTGCTCTTGTCCATGTTCACGACCCAACCGAGATCCTGAAGCAGAGACCTGACCCTGCAGGTCACTGGAGGCTTTCTTTCAACGACTTCGCCCAGCTTAGCCAGTCATCCAAGTAAGGATGCACCAGCATCCCTTCTTTCCTCAGGGACGCTGCTACAAAACCACCATAATTTTGAAGAATGTTCTAGGCGTGGTTGCCAGGCCAAAGGGCAATGCTCAGAATTGATAATGGCGGCCCAGTACTGCAAGGCGTAGGAAACGGTGATGGTCTTGATGGATTTGGATATGAAGGTAGGCCTCCGAAAGGTCCAGGGATGTTAAGAACTCTCCTGGTTGTTCGGCCATTATGACAGAGTGACGAGTTTCCATGCAGAAGTGAATTACCTGCAGATGACTGATGCTCTTGAGATCCAGGATGGGGCGACATGAACCCTCCCTTCTTGGGTACGATGAAATAGATGGAATAACTCCCCGTATTTTCCTGGGGTGTAGGCACCGGGGTTATAGCCTCAAACTGAGGAGCCTTATCAACGTGGATTCCACTGTCAGTTTTTTTGTTCTGGGAGCGGCAAGGTGATATCATGAACATGTCCCTGAGGGATAATGGAAATTCCAGAGCGTATCCTTCTCGTATGATGTCCAGTCCCATTTGTCCGACGTGATCTCAACCCACCGCTGATAGAGGGATAGTCAGCCCCCTATCTCCTCGTCCTGTGAATGGGTCAGCCAAACTTCATTAGGAAGTTCAGGTCGAACCTGAGCCCAAACCAGTTCCTCTTTTTGGCTGTTGGCTCAGAATGGACAGAGACCTTCCCGAGGGGCTGAAATGTCTGAAATGAGTTTTCTGTAGGGCCGGAAGCACTGGGAGTCCCTGGCCCGGCCCCTCATGGGTGAGGGACGCTGACTTTTTCTTATCTTCCGGTATCAGAGGCACTGGAGATTCACCCCAATTACTGGCTGGCTTTTCCAATTTGCTTCCAAATAGAAAGGATCCCTTAAAGGTCATCTTTGTGAGGTTTGCTAAGAGGTTTGCCATAGCTACCTTCTGGCTGCCACCACAGACTACTCCTCTGGTTGAGGTACGCACTAGGTGAGAGCTTGCATCCACTAGGAAGGCTGTGGCGGGCTCCATCGCCTCTCTGGAATGCGCCCCTGAGCTATCTGCCTCTCTCGAGAGAGACGCAGACATGAACAAGCCACCAGGGAAAAACAGGAAGCGATCTGCAGTGTCATTGCAGTCAAAGGCTTGCTCAAGGGTAGACTCCAACTGCCTATCGTGTTCATCCTTCAAGGCTGCTCCTCCCCCTACTGGGATAGTTGTTTGCTTCAAGATGGCGCAGACCAGGGTGTCCACTTTGTGGAAACGCTGGTGTTCTTTGGCCACCAGGTCCAGAGGGTACAAGGCCTCCAAGACCCAATCTCCTTTAAAACTGGCTTCCGAGGCATCCCACTACAGGTCAAATCAACTCCTGGATGGTTTCCAGCATTGGGAAATAGCAAGAGACTTTTCGCAGAGACACCAGGATGGGATTCCTCTTTGGTTCAGACATAGGGTCCATGCCAGGAACTCCTAGAGTCTTCAGGGAGACTAGGGCCAGCAATTCATCTGTGGAAAAACCTTAGCATGGTCTGGTATGGCTCAGGCCTGGAGGGTTTTCCCCATCCTCAAATGAGATTGCACCCTCATCATCGGCCGTGGTGTCTGGGTCCCGTCAAGGATACCCTTGGTGAGGCGAGGCATGTCCCAAGGCATGCTGATAGGGCTGGGAGGATGAGGCCTTCCCAGCTGGGGCTCAGACCGGGCAGGGGCAGCAGCCAATTGTGCCTGAACAAAGGCTTGAAGGCTCTGAAAATATTCCATCCAAGAAAGGTCGCTGGGGTCCATACCTAGCCCAGGAGGAACTGGGGTAGGGGCCACTGAACTGCCTTCTCCCGGGGAGGACGCAGCCCCGGGACTGCTCAGATCCGGGGTGCTACAGATAAAGTCGTGGCGGACCCGTGCCTCCGACTGGGAGGGGCCGGGCTTGGAGAAGTTCTGAGAGACCAGCCCACCCGGGCTTCCTCACAGTGCTGACACAGGTCAGACTGTGCAGTCCTAATATGGCAGGTAGCACAAGGGAGTGTCGTTTGTGCTTTTTTTGTTGCCAGAGCCATAGTTTAACTGTAGCTTCTGCGTTCAGTTGGTTAGTGCCTGAGCGGATTTGTGCGAGTGCGCACAAATCCGCCCTGAAATGCGTAAATATATGCATGTACTTGTGTGCGCAATAGGGCTGGCCCGCACCATGCGTACCGATGGTCAATGGTGGAAAATGGCGCCGCACCAAACTGTGATTGAGATGGTGCTGCTGTGGCCTGCCACATAGAGTGCCCACCAAGTCTGAAGCAGGGCCTAGCCTATTGGGGAGGGGGCCCACTCAACCCACTCGGAAACCCCCTTCCCTTGCCCTAATGGGATTGGGAACATCGCCGGTACAGCACACCGAGCAAGGAGACCGGAGGAAAGATTTTACCGAAGCCCTTCCACGTCTCTGAATCGGAGGAGCTCTTCTTTACTTACCTGGGTTCAGCGCTTACTGGCTGAGTACAGAGACGGTCTCCGGTTGCGGGGAGGGGGGGGGGGGGGGGGAAGAGGGCAGCGGCCATCACCGCCACGCTCATCTTCCTGCATCCGCTGCCTTTCAGCTGCTTTAGCAGCAAAGTCCACACCGGGAACCGTCTACCGGACCGAGGCCTACCTCGGAGGGATCTCAGAAATCACCTTAGGAATTCTCAACTGGGGGAGGGACCTTTAGGTATCACCACAGGAGAGCAGGGATCAATCTCTCTCCAATTTAAAGGTAAAATTTCCTCTTCTAAAGAGTACTGTTTCCCTGATAGGGAAGGCACAATCCACATCTGCTGGGAGACGGAGAGATACTGAATGGCTGAGGTCACTGCAGGGGTGTATCTAGGGTGGCGTCAGCTTTGAAACCTGACTCTCTCCCATCTGCTGGCAGGGGAGCATAAACCATTAGTCCTGAGTCCATCTGGCTACTCGCTATGAAAGTATAATGAGATAAATATTTATTTATTTAGATGTTTGTATTCCGCTTGTCACACTTTTTTTTCAGAGCTTCCAAGTGGATTACATTCAGGTACTGTAGGTATTTCCCTATCCCCAGAGGGCTTACAATCTATTTGTACCTGAGGCAATGGAGGGTAAAGTGACTTGCCCAAGGTCACAAGGAGCGACAGTGGGAACCTTGGACTCCTGGTTTGTAGCCTGCTGCTCTAACGACCAGGCTACTCACATGCGTGGTGCTTTTACAGAAGTTGTCAGTAGTGGTCTAGCCGATGTGATGAAGAGTTGAATACTGCAGCTATCATAAGTATGAATTGAAGGAGATATTTTATATATTTTTTATATTGATTTTATGAAATAGTTGTGTGCTCTGATTTTTCATAATTTGCCTTAAACAGTCGTTGGGCGAAACATTGGCTAACGTCGGCATGTGGGCATTCACCCTTATGGATTATGAATTTATGAGGAACAACAACAAGAGAAGTTTTGTTTTACAATATATAAAAACAGAGGAAAAAAAAGAGAAAGATTTTTGGGACTCAATTGTATAATAAAAAGGAAGTGATTGGTGTGGATGGTTTTCTAAGCCTGTGACTGAATTACCCCACTACACGCTTTACGTGTCCCTTTAGTGAACAATGCATATGGGGTTCTGAGCTCTTTTCCTCCCTATTAAACAGTATTCGTTTGACAAGTACTAATTGAATTTTCTCAAAATTTTCTTGTGAAAGTAATTTAGAGTATTAACTGAAAACTTTATAAGGCTCCAGGACTGGATAGTTTTGAAGGGGAATTCTACAAGAGTAGGTGGTTGGCCCCTTTGGGGGTCATATTTGAAGGGCTTGTTGATCTGGCCACTGTTGGAAACAGGATGCTGGGCTTGATGGCCCCTCGGTCTAACCCAGTAGGGCATGTTCTTACGGGGTCAGGAATGACCGCGGTAAGAATTCTTTAAAGCTGGAGTCATACAGACCCCTCTCTCCGCACTGGCAGGAATAATGGCAGAGAGACTTGCCATTGCTAGATTTTATCTTGGTTCCTGTACATATAAGGATTCGCTCTTTTAATAAGTTTTGATGCTGGAAAGGCGTTCAGTCAGGTGGACTGGAGATACTTGTTCTTACTCTTGGAAAAATCTGGGTTAGAGGGGAAGTTTTTGAGAATGGTGTAACTACTGGACCCCAACTCCATGGCTTTGAGTAATGTTATCCAATCAAGTGAATTAGGTTCGAGGCGGGGTACAAGACAAGATTGCCCTCTTTCATCATATCAAAGTCATTAGTTTAGAGGGTGAAGTGTTTAAAGAGTGGCATTTATTACCTGGTCTCTTCCCTACCGTATATATTTATTTATTTATTTAACAGTTTTATATACCGAAGTTCTGGTAACAAAGTTACTAATCACTTCGGTTTACATTACAACAAGAGATTGACAGTATAAAGAATAATGTCTTACAATGAACAGGGTAAATAGAACTTGGAAAAAATAAATAATAACAACTTAATAGGAGTAATTATATACAAAGTAGTGGACCGTCCTGGAGATCAAAGCTTAGATATATGAATATGTATATGAAGCAGGAAGTCTCTTTATTTGGTCTGTTTTCTGATCTCAAAGGAATATGTGGAGTGCAAATGTCCACTGCACTGGGCTGAACGTTTGTTTATTTAGGAATTATCTTGCCATCAGATTTTAAGCTGTTATATTAGTCTATTTCTTCCCTGAGAGTCAAAGGAGGCTTAAATTACAATAGGGGCATTGTTACCCCAGTCAGATAGATGTGGAATATAATTGTGAAAGCTCACAGTTTTTGCCTATACAAAGGAACTTGGACTTTAACATAAGAACAAGCCATGCTGGGTCAGACCATCAAGCCCAGCATCCTGTTTCCAACAGGGGACAAACCAGGCCACAAGAACCTGGCAATTACCCAAACACTAAGAAGATCCCATGCTACTGATGCAATTAATAGCAGTGGCTATTCCCTAAGTAAACTTAATTAATAGCAGGTAATGGACTTCTCCTCCAAGAACTTATCCAATCCTTTTTTGAACCCAGCTACACTAACTGCACTAACCACATCCTCTGGCAACAAATTCCAGAGTTCAATTGTGCACATCCCCTGGCTCTCAATCTAAAGTCTTCTCTTGTGGGACAATAAAAGCATAGGCAGAATCATTCACCTAGTTAATAAGGATGTGTGCTGCAATTCCAAAACTGAAATATCTTTATTCTTACACAACATGCAAGTACCCTGAAGAAAAATCTTTTACCAGACTTAGGAGATAAAAGTTATAAATGTTTTTTTAAACTAAAGAAATGGAGAGGGTTTCAATAGCCATTTTACATATATCCTTGAGAGTTGGAATGCACCAGTGTTATAGAAATTGTTAGCCAGAGAGGCGAGCTGTTATGACAGTCATCCACGGCCGCCCAGCAGGATCAACTCACTTCATGTCATGCTTGGTTCTCTACCACCGGTACTCTCGTGGCAGTGGACAGCCGCCGCGTTCCTTCTGGCTTCCTGCACTCCACGTGGCCGCTCCGACCATCGTTCCAATCCTGGGCCTCTCTAGGCACGCGCAACATCTGTCCACCCTTTAAAGAGCCAATGGCGGGAACTCCAGGCTCGTCCCCGGCTGATGACATCACTGGCCCGGAGTACTTAAGCTTCACCTCCAGCCACTAATCGACTTGGCAATGAGTTCCTTGGTTCCTTTTAGGTGCCCGTTCCTTTTCCTCAGACCAGTTGTTGCTGCCTTCGGATCTCTGCGCTTCTCCTTCAGGGTCCCTGCCTCTGCGCTTCCCGCTCCGCGGGCCCTGGCTCAGCACAACTCCACCCGGACTCTCTCTCTGCACTTCCCGCTCCTCGGGGGGCCAGGCTCAGCGCAACTCCACCCGGACTCTCTCTCTGCGCTTCTCGCTCCTCGGGGCCAGGCTCAGTGCCACTCCACCCGGACTCTCTCTCAGCGCTTCCCGCTCCTCGGGCCAGGCTCAGCGCCACTTCACCCGGACTCCCTCTTAGCGCTTTCCGCTCCTCGGGGCCAGGCTCAGCGCCACTTCACCCGGACTCTCTCTCAGCGCTTCCCGCTCCTCGGGGCCAGGCTCAGCGCCACTTCACACCGGACTCCCCTCTCAGCGCTTCCCGCTCCTCGGGGCCAGGCTCAGCGCCACTTCACCCGGACTCTCTCTCAGCGCTTCCCGCTCCTCGGGGCCAGGCTCAGCGCAACTCCACCCGGACTCTCTCTCAGCGCTTCCCGCTCCTCGGGTCAGGCTCAGCGCCACTTCACCCGGACTCTCTCTCAGCGCTTCCCGCTCCTCGGGGCCAGGCTCAGCGCCACTTCACCCGGACTCTCTCTCAGCGCTTTCCGCTCCTCGGGGCCAGGCTCAGCGCCACTTCACCCGGACTCTCTCTCAGCGCTTCCCGCTCCTCGGGGCCAGGCTCAGCGCCACTTCACCCGGACTCTCTCTCAGCGCTTCCCGCTCCTCGGGGCCAGGCTCAGCGCAACTCCACCCGGACTCTCTCTCAGCGCTTCCCGCTCCTCGGGTCAGGCTCAGCGCAACTCCACCCGGACTCTCTCTCTGCGCTTCCCGCTCCTCGGGGCCAGGCTCAGCGCAACTCCACCCAGACTCTCTCTCAGCGCTTCCCGCTCCTCGGGGCCAGGCTCCAGCGCAACTCCACCCGGACTCTCTCTCAGCGCTTCCCGCTCCTCGGGTCAGGCTCAGCGCAACTCCACCCGGACTCTCTCTCTGCGCTTCCCGCTCCTCGGGGCCAGGCTCAGCGCAACTCCACCCGGACTCTCTCTCAGCGCTTCCCGCTCCTCGGGGCCAGGCTCAGCGCAACTCCACCCAGACTCTCTCTCAGCGCTTCCCGCTCCTCGGGGCCAGGCTCAGAGCAACTCCACCCGGACTCTCTCTCTGCGCTTCCCGCTCCTCGGGCCAGGCTCAGCGCAACTCCACCCGGACTCTCTCTCAGCGCTTCCCGCTCCTCGGGGCCAGGCTCAGCGCCACTCCACCCGGACTCTCTCTCAGCGCTTCCCACTCCTCGGGGCCAGGTTCAGCGCCACTCCACCCGGACTCTCTCTCAGCGCTTCCCACTCCTCGGGGCCAGGCTCAGCGCAACTCCACCTGGACTCTCTCTCTGCGCTTCCCGCTCCTCGGGGGCCAGGCTCAGCGCCATTTCACCCGGACTCTCTCTCAGCGCTTCCCGCTCCTCGGGGCCAGGTTCAGCGCCACTCCACCCGGACTCTCTCTCAGCGCTTCCCACTCCTCGGGGCCAGGCTCAGCGCAACTCCACCCGGACTCTCTCTCTGCACTTCCCGCTCCTCGGGGGCCAGGCTCAGCGCCATTTCACCCGGACTCTCTCTCAGCGCTTCCCACTCCTCGGGGCCAGGCTCAGCGCAACTCCACCCGGACTCTCTCTCAGCGCTTCCCGCTCCTCGGGTCAGGCTCAGCGCAACTCCACCCAGACTCTCTCTCAGCGCTTCCCGCTCCTCGGGGCCAGGCTCAGAGCAACTCCACCCGGACTCTCTCTCTGCGCTTCCCGCTCCTCGGGCCAGGCTCAGCGCAACTCCACCCGGACTCTCTCTCTGCGCTTCCCGCTCCTCGGGCCAGGCTCAGCGCAACTCCACCCGGACTCTCTCTCTGCACTTCCCGCTCCTCGGGGGACCAGGCTCAGCGCAACTCCACCCGGACTCTCTCTCTGCGCTTCCCGCTCCTCGGGGCCAGGTTCAACGCCACTCCACCCGGACTCTCTCTCAGCGCTTCCCACTCCTCGGGGCCAGGCTCAGCGCAACTCCACCCGGACTCTCTCTCAGCGCTTCCCACTCCTCGGGGCCAGGCTCAGCGCCATTTCACCCGGACTCTCTCTCAGCGCTTCCCGCTCCTCGGGCCAGGCTCAGCGCCATTTCACCCGGACTCTCTCTCAGCGCTTCCCGCTCCTCGGGGGCCAGGCTCAGCGCCACCTTACTTGTGAGTCCCTTCTGCAGTGCTCTCTGCTCCTTGGGGACCCCCACGGCACTTCTCCTTGTGGATTACTACAGTGCCTGTTCTCTTCATGATTGGGTTCAGCGCAGTACTCCACCAGACTGTCTTGGCACCCCATTCCTCGGGGCACTCCCCTGCACTGCTACTTTCCGGACATCAGCTTCAGCGAGTTCCCCGCTCTAGCCCTTACTCAGCATACTACAGTTCGTGTCTCTGCACCTGCACCTCCTCATCCCAAGGTCACTCCCATGTGGTCCTGCTCTGCTCCCTTCAGAACTGCAGTGGCCTTGCACTCCCTGAGATTCTTTCTCCTCCTCCCTCTGAGAGTGCTCCTGTCTCGAACTGTGCCTAACCTCTCTGACACTCTCTGCACCCACTCGCCTACCCTCTCCGGGACCAGCCACACAGAGGCACTCCTAGGTCCTGCCGGCCCCGGCACCCGAGGATCAGTACAGACGAAGTCCCAGCTTGCCTCTGTTCCCGCCAGCCTCGCCTCCCGACAGTGGGGATCTGTGGGGCCCTGCCCTTCAGGTAGCAACAATCCCACCTCAGGCCAAGGGTCCACAATGCCTAACACAAACTTGGGGTAGAGTTAGCCGGAAGACAATTACCAGGGCAGTTTTGAGGATTCTGGAATTAGAAAAGGATGTTTCCTTGAGGGAAACAATATACATTTTTGAAAAGGGCATTTATTTTTCAGCCTCATGCTGTAAATAGATATCAGTGTGAAATGTGGCCTGGCATCATTACCATTACTGGGAGAGAATTAGGAAATTGTTGGACTCCGTGACTGGGCAGCCTATGTTTCGAGCAGAGTTTTCTTTTGGATGACTCCCCAAGAATGAGGCAAGCAATACAAGGCATATCCAGTACCTAAAACGTCAGCCTACTTTTTTGGAAGGAGGATTTCTCTCCTTTACACTGGCAATCACTGTTGCCTCTAAGCCGTGTTCATGTGTGCGCACACAGCAAAGCAGAGCGCACAAAAAATCCCAATATTTTTTGCATTATGCTGACTCATAGCGCACAAATTTGAACTTTGCTTATAAAAGGTTGGACAAAAGAACATATGTGTGCACATAGCCTTTCAAAAATTAGAAGGAACTTACTGGCAATGGAGAAATACATTAGATAATTTAATGTAGATGGAGATTTTGGTTTCCAGATTGTCTTTTATGCACTAAAGGGAGTTTCTTGCATTTTGAGACTTATAGTCAATCACTTTCTCACAAAGCTAGAAGGGAGTTACTTCTTGAATTTTAAACTGGGGAAAACTTAATTCAGTAAACTGGAATACTTGATTTAGTTACAATATTCCCTGGCATTGTAACAGTGGCATACAAGTCAATCTTATGCCAGCATTGGAGATTGACTAGGGGTTCGAGGGAAGAACAGCGGGCGAGGAGAACAAGGTATAACAAGGACAGCTCTGGGATACAAATTGTATATTTGTCTGTTATTGGTAGGTAGGGGGGGAAAATGTAAAATAAATACCTATTTGTATATCACTGTATGCCGAGTGTTTACCTATCTATTGGTTGTTTTCAATAAAATGTTTGAAGTTGAGGAGAAGCCTAGTGCAGACTATGAACTAGGGCAAATCACTTTACACTCTGTTGCTTCAGGTTCAAACATAAGTGAATTTTAAACCCAGGGTGTGCCAAAACCGGGAGATACACAGGTATGTCCAGCTGGCGCGCACTGATCGGATTTTAAAAGCTGCCCATCTATGTGCGTATCTCCTGCTGAGTGCACAAGTGAGAAAACCCCCAAAAAAGGCAGGGCACTGGGGCAAGGCTGGGACATGGGCATTCCGGGTCTTTAACATGAAATCTTACATGCACAAGCGCTACGGGGAGATATGAACAGTATCTGAATTCAAGAAAGCTTAAGGACCAAAGGACTTCTAAGGAATAGGAAGAACCATAAACTGCCTGGCACCCATTGTGAGTGCCTGAATGTACTGGTATAACCTTGCTTTGCTGAGATGTTTATTCTTAATCAGTACCTTTAACTGATTTCAAGTTTAGTCCTTACTGTCTATCTGTTAATCTGCTACTGATCTCACTTTAAAATGCCGTACTCCACCTTTCATGAATTTATTTAAAAAGTGGGTGGTAAATCCAAATACATATAAATAGAAAGCTGAGCAAATGTGGATGAGCAGACTAGATGGGATGTATGGCCTTTATCTACTGTCGTGTTCTATATTCAAAAACAACCTACCAGATCTTCAAGGAGTCAGTCCTGGGCTTTGTCCCAGTGCATCTATAAACGTGTGGCTCCAATTCAACTACAAACACTAACCAAAATGTGGAGGAAGTAGTTTGGCTGCTGTATTTAATCCACTTAAATGGGAACAAAATCAGCTTTACGCTAACATCTCTTGTATCCAATAACCTGGGGGCCATCTCAAAAGCCTAAACAGCAACCTTCACAATTCTGGTCCTTGGTCCCACTCCAAGCCTAACAGACCAAGACAAACAACATACACGAACTATCAGAATAAGGCATCAAACATTTTCATGTAGTTCATGGGTAAATACTGAAAACCAGAGCCTTTTTTTGGGAAGGGGGGGGGGGATGTGAAACACCTCACCACACACTTTTTATATAGATTCACAGACACCCCTCCATTGTTATATATATATATATATATATATATATATATATATATAATACTGAGGAGAACGTGCCTATGTTCGCACTCACACGTTCACAGACTCGCACCCGCACTCACTCACTCACTCACTCACTCAGTCATTCATTCTCTTTCGGATTCTGCAGGGTTCAGATTCATGGAGCCGTGGCGTCACGCGGTCCCCACAATTTGCCGTGTGACGTCACAAAGCCCCCCCCCCATCATCAGGATGTCACTGGCCCCCTACCTGCATGTTGGGCACGAAGCCCTTCTTGATCCGCCAGCAGTTCCGCGTGATTTTGTCCAGATACTGGAGCTCATCATTGTAGTTACGGCTCATACCGACGACGGCCGCCACCAACCAGCACCACTCGGCTACGGGGTGAAGCGCATGCGCACACGCCTGCACCACGCCGCGCGCGCGCACCGTCCCCTGATAATGACGCAGGGCTTGCGTCACCAAGGGGCAGGCTGTGACGGGAGCCTCCGAGGGCCAAACTTCCGCTTGTTTCCTGTCACCATCGCCTCCTGAATGGACCGTGTCGGCCCTTCCTCACCGCTGCCCCACCGGCCGTTATAAGCGCCCGCAGAGGTGACTCCCCGCTTCCACCTGCCCCGCGCAGGCTTCGCCCTCCGGTCTGCAAGATGGCGGCCGAGCCCCCCCCGGACCGTGCAGCGGGGGAGGGTCCTGACCGAGACCCCTGCCAGGAAGGAGCTGGCGTGGCTGCAGGCCCCGGGGGGGGGGGAGTCACGAAGTGTTTCCCCTGTGCACGCAGAACGGGAGTAAATGTTTCGCGTTCCGGGAGCTTAACTTTAGTTTCCCTCGGTCAGACCCACTAATATGGCGGCCGGAGCGGCGCTGCCCCCGTCCCTTGAGGGGGCGGGGCGTCCCGCGAGGCTCCGTGTCCGGAAACGCGGGAGAGGCAGCGGCGGCCCGGTACGGGAGCTGTAAGGCCCGAGGGACGGAGGGAGTGGGAGCCTGGGGTGCGGCGCCTCCTCTCCCACTGGTCTTCTGCCTGTCTCTCTCCATCCCACCCCCCGATCTGACCACTAATCCTCCACCCCTGTTACTGGTCATCTCCCACCCTTACAGTGCTCTGCTGCCCCTTCTCCCACCCCCGATCTGACCACTAATCCTCCACCCCTGTTACTGGTCATCTCCCACCCTTACAGTGCTCTGCTGCCCCTTCTCCCACCCCCCGATCTGACCACTAATCCTCCACCCCTGTTACTGGTCATCTCCCACCCTTACAGTGCTCTGCTGCCCCTTCTCCCACCCCCGATCTGACCACTAACCCTCCACCCCTGCTACTGGTCATCTCCCACCCTTACAGTGCTCTGCTGCCCCTTCTCCCACCCCCCGATCTGACCACTAACCCTCCACCCCTGCTACTGGTCATCTCCCCCCCTTACAGTGCTCTGCTGCCCCTTCTCCCCCCCCCGATCTGACCACTAACCCTCCACCCCTGCTACTGGTCATCTCCCACCCTTACAGTGCTCTGCTGCCCCTTCTCCCACCCCCCGATCTGACCACTAACCCTCCACCCCTGCTACTGGTCATCTCCCACCCTTACAGTGCTCTGCTGCCCCTTCTCCCACCCCCCGATCTGACCACTAATCCTCCACCCCTGCTACTGGTCATCTCCCACCCTTACAGTGCTCTGCTGCCCCTTCTCCCACCCCCCGATCTGACCACTAATCCTCCACCCCTGCTACTGGTCATCTCCCACCCTTACAGTGCTCTGCTGCCCCTTCTCCCACCCCCGATCTGACCACTAACCCTCCACCCCTGCTACTGGTCATCTCCCTGTCTCCAAACTCCCACCCTTACAGTGCTCTGTTGCCCCTTCTCCCACCCCCCGATCTGACCACTAATCCTCCACCCCTGTTACTGGTCATCTCCCACCCTTACAGTGCTCTGCTGCCCCTTCTCCCACCCCCGATCTGACCACTAACCCTCCACCCCTGCTACTGGTCATCTCCCACCCTTACAATGCTCTGCTGCCCCTTCTCCCACCCCCCGATCTGACCACTAATCCTCCACCCCTGCTACTGGTCATCTCCCACCCTTACAGTGCTCTGCTGCCCCTTCTCCCACCCCCGATCTGACCACTAACCCTCCACCCCTGCTACTGGTCATCTCCCACCCTTACAGTGCTCTGCTGCCCCTTCTCCCACCCCCGATCTGACCACTAACCCTCCACCCCTGCTACTGGTCATCTCCCACCCTTACAGTGCTCTGCTGCCCCTTCTCCCACCCCCCGATCTGACCACTAATCCTCCACCCCTGCTACTGGTCATCTCCCACCCTTACAGTGCTCTGCTGCCCCTTCTCCCACCCCCGATCTGACCACTAACTCTCCACCCCTGCTACTGGTCATCTCCCTGTCTCCAAACTCCCACCCTTACAGTGCTCTGTTGCCCCTTCTCCCAGCCCTGACTACTAACGTTCTCACTCTCCCACTGGTCATCTCCCTGACCCTTTCTCCAAGTTCCCGCGCCCACCTCCCAATAATACTCTGCTGCCTCTTCTCACTGATCTGACCACTAATCCTCCACCCCTGCTACTGGGCATCGCCTCTGTCCCTTTCTCCAAGCTCCCGTGCCCACCTCCCAGTATCCCGCTGCACCTTTTACCATCCTCCCTGTTGCCCTACAATCTTTCACCCCCACCCCACTAATGCTTTGCTGCTCTTTCCCAGCTCTCCACTCCTGAGCACCAGCCCTACCGCTCTCTCAAGCCCCCCTACTCCCTGATTCCCTACTACCTCTCTCCCAGGCATCCTTCCCTTCTAGTCCCCACCCCACCTCTTGATGCCCTGCCCTTCATCCAGCCTCCTATCCCCAGATGCCATCCCTTCTAGCTCCCCCTCCCCACCGCACCATCATCCCTTTAATCCCCCACATGCCCTCCCCCTCCTAGCCTCCCATCTTTTGATGTTCTGCTGCTTGTTTCCCAGCCCCCCTCTGCCAACCCCTCCAGCCAAAATTAGCCTTTTACATCCATCTTCTTTCATCCTATATACCTTTAAGTCGTAGAGCAGGCAGGTGTGCAGCACTCATCTTACCCAAATTATTGTAATTTACTTTTAGTGGCCCCTCTGCCTGAGAGTTTCCTGTATTTGGGTAGTATCCTTTACTGAGATTTTCTGATTTTTTTGGAAAGCTATATGGTCTGGAATACAGAAATAAAAATAAAAATGTTGTTATTGTGGTACAGGATCCACAACATCCTGAGAAAATTGAGTAGATCAGGTGTTCTTGTTGATATCACTGGGTCTTTGCTTTTTCTGCATTGGGTAAGGATGACTTACAAATGTAAAAATAATTATATACAATTGAAGGTATATCCTGTCTGGAGACAGAAAGTGGGTTTATGCTTTCTGGTTTTGGAGAGTTGAGTAGTCTGAGATATGGATTTGGAAAGGACTTCAGGCACATTTTGATTATTTGTGGTTTGTTGGATATTTGTCTTATCTTGGTCTGGAATTAGTGTTGGTAATGACACCTTGTTCAATTTCACTTTGCTTTAGTCTCCTTTCTTTCAAGGAACATGGAACTAAGATGCATCAATTGTAACTGGAACATACATGTTCCATGTATGTTCCATGTAAACCGCCTTCCCGGCGATAGTTTTCTCTGTTAATTGTGAACCGGAGTGATATGTATTGAATACAGGAACTTCCGGTATATAAAAACCTAAAAAAAAAAAACTTGCTGATGATGTCCAGAGAATATCCATATGTGTGTTTTTTCTGTAGGTATTTTGGTGTTCTGTTTTTGACATATCAGTGAGGGGAAACAGAGAGGGTACAAGAGATGCTGTGCTTTATCTCCTGTATACCTGGATGTCGTGCTGCTCCTCCTATGTAGTGTTTGTCCAGTTTCCCAGCTAGCATCCTGTAGTTGCTACAGGATGCTAGTTACAATTGATGCATCTTAGTTTGATGAATTCTGTCTTGCCTGTTCTTCCCTACTCCCTTCTCATGTGTTTCTCACAACCCTTTAGTCCTGACAGTGGTTTCTGAATAGCATCCACAGATTGTTTTTGCAGTGTCTGGTGGCTTCCCTAGTTTTGAAATGAACCAGCCAGTGTTATAAAAGTAATTGCACTGGCTGTGCTTATTAGTGTCTGTTTACCAAGAAAACAGAAGTAATATGTGCATTAATTATAGGGGCAACCAGAGGGAGCTCTGCAGCTGAAACATCATTCCAGACTCTCTTAAAATGCACTGAACTATGCAGAAATAACAGCACACCAGCATCAGAACTCCAACGCTTCCTAGGTCCCAGCGTTTCATCGGATAAAGTTACTGCCTTCCAGGTATCCTACTTTACTTTTTAGTTTTCTTGAGGGGCTGATTTGGATTATGTGCTGCACATTAATATTGACTACTAGAAGCTGCTGAATTGGGCATATAGCCAAGATGCCTAGCAGATATTTGGCTATGCAGATAGTGTGACGCAGCCTAAGCCCTGAAAGCAGCATTTTGATCTCTAGTGGTTCTCAGGCAGGCAGTAGCTAAAATGAAATTTGTTAACCAGGAGCTGGAATGCAGTGTAAAGCACTTTGAGACCTTAAAAAAGTCACTGCACTTGCTGATTAGGGGATTAAGCTGATTGTTCAAATTGTAATTCTTTATCCTACCTATTTCATAAAACTGTGGGTACTAGCCCAGTTTGTGTTGGCTCTTTTTAGTGCCAGGCTAGAACATGCTATTGTGGTAGTTAAATCCATCCGGGCAAATAAACAGTAAATAATCTGACAGTAGACTGATTGGGATGAATTTTGTGGATGGAAGGTCAACCATGGGATTGACATCTAATCTATTGAATGTAGCCTTGATCTGGAATGGGTGAGTTTTATTTATAATACAGCACAAGGGCACTAGTGCTCCATTCCCATACACCTGTGTGGTGTGTTCTCCCTTGTTGATTGTAAGCCAGGGTATTTTGGCAATAAATAGCAGCTCATTTTAATTTCATTTCTGATTTGCATTCTGCCTTTTGTGACTGATTAGCCACATCTAAGCAGATTACATTTAGACGCTGTAGATATTTCCCTGTCCCCAGAAGGCTTACAAGGGGCCTGTTTACTAAAGGTTTTCTCCTATTTTGTGTCTATGGGAAAACAAATTAGAAAATCAGGCTCTAAGTTTGTATCTGCGGCAGTGGAAGGTGAAGTGACTTTCCCAAGGTCACAAGGAGTGTCTCCGGAATTTGAACCCTGGCTTTTCTGGTTCGCAGCCTGCTGTTATAACTTCTAGGCAGCAACTCCCAAGACATGACAGAGTGTCGGGGATTATGACTAGAATCTTGATATCTGTGCATATACAGCACAAATTGTTCCCTCCTGTATGTGAGGAGCTTTGTTAACCTTTATCTTCCAACTCAAATACACAAAGCTCAGCAGGCAGAGTTAGGCAAAAAACGGAATTTGAAAATGGGAAAAATATATTTTTTTTTCTTGCTATCAAATAAATGGAATTTTAAAACCAGGCTGTAAAAAAAAGCATAAGAAATAGTGTTTACATCTTAAATATTACTATTTTAAATATTTTAACATCCAATTTTGGTATACATTGTATAGTGCACAGGGGTTTGTGAGACAGGTTTATATGACCAAGCATCAAAATCGTTCAATGCAGATGAATCCAGTAAGGGGACAGCCATCCTGTAAGCTTTAGAAGCAAATTGCCTTCTACACTGAGCATTTTCTGTCTCCTAGGGGTCTCTGATCATGAAGCTCCGTGTGCGAGTGAAGAAACAGACAAGTTGGGTAGACCTGGAATCAGAGGAACCCACCCTGCATGACCTGAACAGCAAGCTCTCTGCTTCTGTCTTACCTGCTCTGGGCTACAGGTACAGTGCTAAATACAGATAATAGTGGGTTTAGCCAACTGAAATGTCATATCTGAAGTGTTTTCCTGTGCATGTATAGTGTGCCTGTAGAGTATTACACATATTAAAGTTGGTTAAAAAAAACCAGTTTAAATTATTAGCCAGACTCAACAGAGACTGCCAAATCTCACATTACTCCTATGCTGTTTTCCAACTAAGAACATAAGAAATTGCCATGCTGGGTCAGACCAAGGGTCCATCAAGCCCAGCATCCTATTTCCAACAGAGGCCAAACCAGACCACAAGAACCTGGCAATTACCCAAACACTAAGAAGATCCCATGCTACTGATGCAATTAATAGCAGTGGCTATTCCCTAAGTAAACTTGATTAATAGCCGTTAATGGACTTCTCCTCCAAGA
Source organism: Rhinatrema bivittatum (assembly GCF_901001135.1). Classification (NCBI taxonomy): domain Eukaryota; kingdom Metazoa; phylum Chordata; class Amphibia; order Gymnophiona; family Rhinatrematidae; genus Rhinatrema; species Rhinatrema bivittatum. Next base: position 477,557,864 of record NC_042618.1, read on the forward strand.
ATTTATCCAAACCTTTTTTAAACACAGCTACACTAACTGCACTAACCACATCCTCTGGCAACAAATTCCAGAGCTTTATTGTGAATTGAGTGAAAAAGAATTTTCTCCGATTAGTCTTAAATGTGCTATTTGCTAACTTCATGGAGTGCCCCCTAGTCTTTCTATTATCTGAAAGAGTGAATAACCAATTCACATCTACCCGTTCTAGACCTCTCATGATTTTAAACACCTCTATCATATCCCCCCTCAGCCGTCTCTTCTCCAAGCTGAACAGCCCTAACCTCTTTAGTCTTTCCTCATAGGGGAGTTGTTCCATTCCCCTTATCATTTTGGTAGCCCTTCTCTGTACCTTCTCCATCACAATTATATCTTTTTTGAGATGCGGCGACCAGAATTGTACACAGTATTCAAGGTGTGGTCTCACCATGGAGCGATACAGAGGCATTATGACATTTTCCGTTTTATTCACCATTCCCTGTACATACCCGGATCAGCCCAGACCTGGGTTTTATTTCCCCTCCAGCAGGCGGAGACAGAACAATTTCTATGGCCTCTGTCGTATACCCCTGAGGTGCCACCTAGAGTCTGTCAGTAGTATTCTGTCTCCAGCAGGTGGAAGAGGTGCTTCCCTGGAGTCTGGTATTTGGTTAGGATTTAAGGGTCTTTTGTATGTTTTTCAGGTAGTCTGTGTGTACGGCTGACAAGTGAGGGGTCATATTTTTGATCTGGTTCCCCTTTTTAGCCTCCCAGGGGGTTGTCAGGTCCTGGTGGGACCACCCCCCTGGTATTTGAGGCTCAGTGTGAGAGATCTAATTTAAGCTGATTCACTGAAGTTATGTGGCTAGAGAGGTGGAGGTAAAAATGAAGCTTTGGAGCACTGACATTTGATTGAAACGTAATACTCATAGTGGCACACTGTGTCATATGTTTACTGGCTGCCACAGGCATCAAGTCTGCACATTTATAGAAAAAAGTTTTGATAGAAAGATTGATTGGATGGGCAAGATTAGCTATTTACATTAATATGACAAAGACATGAGATTAAAAAGTGGAGGGGTAAAGTTGCTGTCCATCTCTCTTCTGTTAGCCAAGAAAATAATTCTGCTGTCTTAGAAGGGAGTCGAAATACCTACATTTAATTCCTGGACTGGGTTAATGCAACAAACGCACAATTAAGCTCTGGAATTTGTTGCCAGAGGATGTGGTTAGTGCAGTTAGTGTAGCTGGGTTCAAAAAAGGATTGGATAAGTTCTAGGAGGAGAAGTCCATTAATGGCTATTAATCAAGTTTACTTAGGGAATAGCCACTGCTATTAATTGCACCAGTGGCATGGGATCTTCTTAGTGTTTGGGTAATTGCCAGGTTCTTGTGGCCTGGTTTTGGCCTCTGTTGGAAACAGGATGCTGGGCTTGATGGACCTTTGGTTTGACCCAGTATGGCAATTTCTTATGTTCTTAGGAGCAGAGGGTTGAGGACCCTGTAACTGCCCACTGAAGGTGATCCCGGGGGTCTCGGGCTTTCACCTTCAGTTAGCCCCCTGTAAGATTTAAATAAAAAAAAAAAATTTGGGTTCCTGCGGCTTTAAATTCTCCTGCTCTGCCAGCCTAGCTTGCTCACCGCGGGTGTTGATGTCAGACTGCGGACAGCTCCGATCGCGTCGGACTTTGATTTCTCCTGCTTCTCTCTCCGCGCGCGGCTCTCCTGGACCGGCGTTTGTACAGAGTGTCTCTCAGGGCCAGAGATTTGCAAAAGCTGGATGTGAAACGGGTATTGTTGAGTTACCTGGAGGTCACGAATAGTTTTCTTTTGATGGATCATCTTTTCGTCTTATGGAGTGGACCCAGAAGGGGTCAGAGAGCTTCCAAGGCAACTGTCGCCCGGTGGCTGAAGGAGGCTGTCGTGTCGGCATTACCTTGTATAGGGCCGGCCGATTCCGGTCGGGCTTAAGGCTCATTCTACGCGCTCGCAGTCGACTTCGTGGGCAGAATGTCAACAGGTGCCGTCGCAAGAGATTTGTAGGGCGGCTACCTGGAAGTCCACTCACGCTTTCGAGAGACACTATAGACTTGATGTCCGGGCACCTGAGCCTGGGGAGTTCGGAGCCAGTGTTCTCCGAGCGGGACTCTCGTGGTCCCATCCTGGTTAGGGAAGCTCGGGTACATCCCAGGAGTCTGGGCTGATCCGGGTACGTACAGGGAAAGGAAAATTGGTTCTTACCTGCTAATTTTCGTTCCTGTAGTACCACGGATCAGTCCAGAGTCCCACCCAGGGAGAGTCCGCTCGGCCAGTAGTTCATCCTTTCTGGTTGTCAGTTCATATGCCCCCCTGTTTAGGGTCAGACTTATAGGGCATTGTTGTTCAGTTACGAGTTCTTCATTTCCTCTGCTCTTCGGGGGCAGGTTGCTCTGCTTGGGTACAGTGGAGTACTGACCGACTCTAGGGGGCACCTCAGGGGTAGACGACAGAGTCCACAGAAATTGGACTCTGTCGTCTACCCTGCCTACTCTGAACAATTTTGTATCATCTGCAAATTTGATTATCTCACTCGTCGTATTCCTTTCCAGATCATTTATAAATATATCCTTCTCGGCAAAAATCCAAACAAAACTATTATCAACCTCAATGTTTGCTTAGAAAAGTAGCCAAATGGTTCCCCTAAACAAGCTAAGTTTGAACCCTTAAAAGACAGATGCTATAGATTGGTTAAAAAAGAACTTGCTCAACCACAACTGAAAGCGACCCTCTGTGATACAACTCACCCTCCACCCCAAGTCCAGAGTCCAGACTTCATACTCTCCACCAAAGCCCAGGTCCAAGCAGTGAGCAAAACTGCCCTTTTCCAGCTCTGCTACCTCTGACCTCTCCTGGAAGACTCTGCCTTGGAAATTATTTGGCTCTGTGTAATCTCCCACTTGAACTACTGCAACTCACTCTGTGTTGGAATCCCCAGCATCTTCAACTGCTGCCTGCGGCTTCTGCAGAACACAGCAGCCTGTGTGCTCTCCAGTGCAAACAGAGGTGACTGAATAACTCCAGTCCTGAAATCCCTACCCTGGCTCCCAACACTCTAATATACGTACCCGGGTCAGTCCAGACTGCGGGTTGTGCCTCCCTTCCAGCAGATGGAGACAGAGAAAAACTTGAAGAGCACCCCTCTTAACCTGGAGTGTCACCTGCATCTCTTCAGTATTTCTCTGTCTCCAGCAGATGGAGGTGGTGCAAACCCTGCAGGCTTGACCTTCTGTTGGGGTTAAGGCAATCTCTTCTCAAAAAAAAAAAAAAGAGAAATTAATTATAGGAAGCAAACAGGATCGAGCAGGTTTAAACATATCCTCCCAGGGGGTAGGCAGGTCCTAGTTGGACTATCCCCCCCCTGGCAGCAGGCTTAAGGAGCTGGGGTTGGTGACCCCCTCAGGGCTCCGAGAGTTAAGGCAAAATACTGACCACCCCCCTCCTTGTGCCCCCGGCCCGTTTAAAAAAAAAAAATGTACAGACGCAGCCTGTCAGCCTTTTTTCTTAGTTTGTGCTGTACGGCTGCTGTTCCTAGTCTTTCATTCTGGGCTCTGGGTAGCTTTCCGGCATTTTTTCTTCTCAGGCAGCCGGTTTCCTGATCCTAGCATTTAAAACCCTCAAAGGTTTGACTCCAACAGATCTCTCACCTCCACCCCTATGTCAGGCTTCCCTCGTGGTACTGTCCTTGAACGCAGTGACCCTCACCAACACTAGAAGAAGAGCCTGTGCAGTATCTGCTCCAGTTTTATAGTATACCAAACCATCTCTCATCAGATTCACCCCTGATTTCCCTTCCTTCAGAAATCTGGCTCTCATCTAGTAACATGAGCTTGATGAACCTACTCTAGACATCCCTTGTATCCCTTTTGCACTATTAATACCAAGATCACGTGCCATTTTTGTTAAAGTGTACCTACGTTGTATAACCTGTTCTGTTCATACACTGTGTCTGAAATCTGCTATACTAATTATAACACACTCTCTCCCGTTGGAAAAGTGTGCCATAAATATTGGCTTGACTTACTTATTTTCATATATGGTGGAAGGGGATTAGAACGCAAGTTCTGCCCATGGGGCAGTTGAAGCCAGGGACCTCATGCAAAGTTAGCTATGAAATTACTGTCCCAGCACAGAGCAGGCACAATTCAGGCAGCAGCAGTACAAAAACCGAAGCAGAAGCATTGCAAGCTTCATGCACACATTGCCCTGCTGCAGCATAGGTAGCAGTAGCGTAATAGTACTTGCCAGGTACTTGTAGCCAGGATTGGCCACAGTTGGAAACAGGATGCTGGGCTTGATGGATGCTTGGTCTGACCCAGTATGCAAGTTCTTATGTTCTAATAAAAGATGTGGGCTCTGCAGACTCTGTTAATGTTCGGTGGTAAATTAGAAAAGGTTGAGGCCATGGAATGCTCTTGGCAGCTCTGCAGAACTCTGATGCTCTCTAACATAGTCAAAGCAAATTGGTTACCCAGAACGCTGCGTGGAGGGTTTGTATCTGAAATGTCTTTAAAGGAGAAAGCCTAGGGCAGGGCTTCCCACACCTGTCCTGGGGACCCCAGAGCCAGTCAGGTTTTCAGGATATCCACAATGAATGTGCATGAGATAGAATTGCATGTACCGAGTCTCTGAGATATGCAGATGAATCTCATGCATATTCATTGTGGGCATCCTGAAACCCTGATCAACTGGGGGTCCCCAGGACAGATTTGGGAAGCCCTGACCTAATGAGAGCTGCTTTGCATCCCATAAAACGACTCGGGGCGGCTCACAGCGTCTGTCTAATAAATGCAATAGCAGTGTGTCCTTCTCTCCCCCCACCCCTCCTCTCACAAGAGCTGGGGGTAACTAAAACCCACAAAATGTTCCCAATCAGACCTTCATGTGAAAGGATACACTCTGTTCCTCCCTTTCCCTTCCACTCGCTGCTGGGATGTATCATCTTTCAGTTTCCTGTGTTTTTTGCATTTCTAAGCTCTATTTTAAAGGTATTTGAATGGAATTCAGCAGCTGCTTTTAAATGAATTCCTTGATTTTAAAGAAAGAGAGGTGATTTATCAAATAAAATGAACAGGGTGAGTAGTCAGAATGAAACCGACTCCTGGGGAGTGGATTGAGGGGGTGCGATTTAGAGGGAATTACTGTCGAAGTGGAAATGCTTCAGTCAGCACTTGTCTAACACAGATCTGAATAATGTTTCTGGCTTTGGCAGGTCAGAGGCTTTGCCACTCCCTTATCTCTGCCCCCCAGCTCGTGAGGTGGCATCTGTATTGGATGATAAAACATTCTCTGCCTAAGCTCCTCAAATGCAGTTGGACCGTGCTTGTTCTGCCATCTCCTGACCTGGGGCAGCATCGGTCATTCAGGTCTCCTAGAAATCTGAGACCCTAAAGGTCATAGGAATTACTTGTGGTCACTTTCCTCTCACCCCACTGGGTGCTTCCCCCTTACCCCCTGCACTTCCTGACTTAAGTGGTCCTCTCTGAACCCAGGGCATCTTGGGACCCTTCTCCTCTCTAGGCCAGAGAGAAGCGCCATCGAGCTACACACCTAATCCCATATCTCTTTATCCTTTCTTACACCAATATTTGATCCAGTTATTTTATCTCAATATTTACAGTAAAGTTTCCAAGTTTTTGTTCAATTATTCTGTAATTATCAGTTCTGGGGAACTGATAAGCATGGGGGTAACCTGCACGGAGCAGCGGTTACTACTCTTAACAGAAGGCATGGGATTACAAGCCTTGATGCTTTTGATACAACTTGAAATTTGCTTTCTACTTCAGGGGCTGTGTGAGAGGGGTGGTGGGATAGAGGGACTCTATTCAGAGACACCAAAACGAGCCCTGACTTTTACAGCCTGAGGTACTGGTGCAGGCATAAGAGAAAAAACACAGGGCTGCTTCTATAGCCAAGTCCATAAGCAAAGCACTTCCTGCATAAGGCTTGGGGATAACTGCACGAAGCAGCACTATCTGCCATCATTTCTATGTTACTGTGTACATAAGCTTTTTGAAAATGAAGAAGCCGGTCTCCCTACATAACTGAAACTAAATATGGAGTTTAGCTACTTGTCAAGCAAGCAACACGCTGCATTTGGACAAAGTAGTGTTAAAACCCGAAACAGGAAATTCTTTTAAGTTGGAGCTAAAAAAAAAGTCACCGGTTGGATGGCAGCATGGTGCTGAAATCACACACATCCCGTAAAATGTAGTTCCTGTTCATACCCCAGATCAGTCCAGACCAGTGGGTTAGGCATCCCTACCAGCAGATGGCGGCAGAGAGCAAACTTTGAGTCTGTGCCTGTAATTGAGAATGCCACCTGCAGCCCCTCAGTATTCCTCTGCCTCCAGCAGATGGCGGCAGAGAGCAAACTTTGAGTCTGTGCCTGTAATTGAGAATGCCACCTGCAGCCCCTCAGTATTCCTCTGCCTCCAGCAGATGGCGGCAGAGAGCAAACTTTGAGTCTGTGCCTGTAATTGAGAATGCCACCTGCAGCCCCTCAGTATTCCTCTGCCTCCAGCAGATGGCGGCAGAGAGCAAACTTTGAGTCTGTGCCTGTAATTGAGAATGCCACCTGCAGCCCCTCAGTATTCCTCTGCCTCCAGCAGATGGCGGCAGAGAGCAAACTTTGAGTCTGTGCCTGTAATTGAGAATGCCACCTGCAGCCCCTCAGTATTCCTCTGCCTCCAGCAGATGGCGGCAGAGAGCAAACTTTGAGTCTGTGCCTGTAATTGAGAATGCCACCTGCAGCCCCTCAGTATTCCTCTGCCTCCAGCAGATGGCGGCAGAGAGCAAACTTTGAGTCTGTGCCTGTAATTGAGAATGCCACCTGCAGCCCCTCAGTATTCCTCTGCCTCCAGCAGATGGCGGCAGAGAGCAAACTTTGAGTCTGTGCCTGTAATTGAGAATGCCACCTGCAGCCCCTCAGTATTCCTCTGCCTCCAGCAGATGGCGGCAGAGAGCAAACTTTGAGTCTGTGCCTGTAATTGAGAATGCCACCTGCAGCCCCTAAGTATTTCTCTGCCTCCAGCAGATGGTGGAGGTGCAGACCTGCAGTCCTGATTGTTTGGGCGTTCAGAGAATTTTTCTGCTCCTCAGGGTCACTAGGTCTTGGTTTCTCAGACCATCCCCTGGGTTGAGCCGGGTGAACGGGGGGGGGGGTGTGGTTGGATACCCCTGGTGGTTCTAGCCCGCTTCTTCCAAGGCCCCTGATAGCCAGGGTCTGGCTCCCTCTTCGGCCGCGAGGTCCCCTCCTTGGGACAGCTGCCAGCTCAGGGAAGTATCCCTTTAAGGGTGGTTTTTTTTTTTCTTTTGTCTTTCTTTTATTAAAGTTTTATTTTAAGTTAAAAAAAAAATGTGGTTTCTTTTTGCTCTGCTTCTGAGCGCAGCAGCTGTGCCGGTTAATCGGCCTGCCTGTCAGGGCTGCCGCCGGCTTGTGGGGGAGTGGGAGTCCTGCGTACTGCAGCCGGGGGGTCTGAGCTTTACCCGGGAGGGAAGCAGGCGAGGTCCGACGCGATTTAGTGTATCGTGGTTCCTGGCACGCGCGCCATTTTTTTAGCAATTTGCTGCCTTTAGGACCAGGGACTCGAGCGGCCCTCTGACAAAAAAAAATAATTTTTTTCCCCTTTCCTTTTTCTGCCACCAGAACGCCTCACGATATCTGAGGGCTTGTGCGGCCTGCTGCTCTGGGGCAGTCCCACTCAACTCCCTTTCTCTCTGCACGGGTTGTGCTCAGGGAGGGGAGGTCTGCCCATTCTCTGGACTCTGGTTTGGATGCTAAAGTCCCCAGGGAGGGGACAGCTGGTTAAGGAGGCACTTCGTGGTCTGCCCCCTCTTTCTCCTGTGGGGCAGGAGCAGGGGCATGAACTTGAGGAGGATACTGACTCAACTAGCAGTGATCCTGAGGGAGATTCTTCCCTGTCTAAGGGATTTTCTCCTGAATTTATCCTACTTATGCATGAAGCCTTCTTGGCTAGGAAAATGTTTTACAGGCATCCCAAGGATATTCCTACTAATCTCCCGGAGGGTGATGACCCTCGGGTCGTTTGGCTTTTCAAAAAAGAAGAGCTATACCCGCTTATCCCCCATGTTCTGGAGCAGCTGGGGGGTCACAGTGTCCTTGATGGTCTTCAGGGGCCTCCCAGTTCCTTCCCTATTCCGAAGAAAATACAAAAACTCATTAGCCGGGAGTGGGACTTCCTGGACTCGGGACCCAAGGTAGGGAGAGCAATGACTAAGCTGTATCTGATGTCGGAGGAGCATCTAGATCACCTCAAGACTCCCAAGGTGGATGTGTCAGTTTCTGCAGTCACCAGGAAGACCACAATTCCAGTTAGGGGGGCATCCGCTCTCAAGGACTTTCAGGATTGAAAGTTTGAAATGCAGCTTAAACGTATGTTTGAGGTCTCTTCCTTGGGTCTTAGAGCAGCCATCTGTGCGAGCATGATGCAACGTGCCGGTTTATGCTGGGTCTAGAAGCCACAAGATCTGTCGTCCTCGGGTCATTTGTCCCCAGTCCAAGCAGCTCGTCTGCTTGGACTGGGGACAAATGCCTTGTACAACCTAGTATGCACGGCTGCCCAGGGTATGGTTTCAGTGGTATCGGCACGGCGTCTCCTCTGGCTCCGTAATTGGTCAGTGGACATCTTGTCCAAGACTCAGTTGTGTAACCTTCCCTTTAAGGGAAAGCTGTTCTTCGGGGAGGATCTGGATCAGCTTATGAAGTCCCTTGGGGAGAACAAGGAAACAGGTTACCAGAAGATAGGAAAGAGCCAAGAAGATCTTTGTGCCTCACTCCCAATTTCGTGAGGCATTCAGATTTCGTCCTGGGAAGTGGACTTCCTCCTTGGGTCCTAAGCAGTCTTCAAATTGTCACCGCTCCTTTTGTGGACCTGGTGGCTCGTCGAGAGACTGCCCCAGTCAAGGAGCCGCTACTGGGAAGTCGGCCCAATGAGATCAGGCTTACCCACTCCTCAGGCGTGGTGGTCGGGGGCAGGTTGTCTTGGTTTTACGAGGAGTGGGTCAGGATTACCTCCGATCAGTGGGTTCTGGAGGTTATTAGTCACAGCTACACCTTGGAATTTTCTCGGCCTCTCAAGGAGTCCTTTCTGGAGTCGAGCTGCATTTCCCAAAACCAAACGGGAGCAGTTCAGGAAACACTTCAAAGATTACTCTTGTTGGAAGCCATTGTCCCGGTGTCCCTGAGAGAGCAAGGTCGCGGACACTACTCCATTTACTTTGTGGTCCCAAAGAAAGGGCATGTTCTGTCCCATCCTAGACCTGCAAAAGGTGAACCGGAATTTACGTGTTCCCAGGTTTCGGATAGAGACCCTGCGCACAGTGATTGCCGCAGTCTGCAAAGGGGAGTTCCTGGCATCCTTGGATCTGAGGCATACTTACACATTCCCTTTCGAGAGGATCATCAAAGATTCCTCAGGTTCAGTTCTGGAGACCGTACCTTCAAAAAGACAAAGACAAGATGGAGGCGGTACAGAGAAGGGCGACCAGGAAGGTGGAGGATCTTCATCGGATGGCGTACGAGGAGAGATTGAAGAATCTAAATATGTACACCCTGGAGGAGAGGAGGAGCAGAGGTGATATGATACAGACTTTCAGATACTTGAAAGGTGTTAATGATCAAAAGACAACGACAAACCTTTTCCTAAGGAAAAAAATCAGCAGAACCAGGGGTCACGATTTGAAGCTCCAGGGAGGAAGATTCAGAACCAATGTCAGGAAGTATTTCTTCACGGAGAGGGTGGTGGATGCCTGGAATGCCCTTCCGGAGGATGTGGTGAAGACCAGAACTGTGAAGGACTTCAAAGGGGCGTGGGATAAACACTGTGGATCCATAAAGTCAAGAGGCTGCCAATGAAGAGTGGGTGACTCGCCAGAATAATGGCTACTGCCTGGAGTCAATACCCTTATTAAATAAACATACACAGGCTTGACTCCAACATCGCTCTAAGCTTCAACAGCAAGAGGAAATGTGGAAAAAAGGATTCACACTCACAAAGAGGGGAGTAGCTGGCTTGTTACGGCGGTTACTACCCCAAATCAAATAAGCCTGATACTTCACTTTCAATGCATATACAGCATAGTTCTCTGATTCAACGGCAGGGGAGAAGAAAAGAGGGTTCGCACTCACAAAGCGGGGAGTAGCTGGCTTGTTACGGCGGTTACTACCCCAAACCAAATGGGCCTGATACTTCACTTTCGATGCACATCCAGCATGGCTCTCTGCTTCAACGGCATGGGAGAAGACTTATACGTCACGCATATCCAGCATAGCTCCCTGCTTCAACGGCAGGGGAGAAGAAAAACAACCAATAAGGGCTAATAACATAGTCTGGGTAAAACAAATAAGCATGGGTGCAGCTTGCTTATTGCGGCGGCTACTACCCCAAACTAATCAAGCTAGATATTTCACTTGGATGCAGCTCCATCACTGCTCTCTACATTAAAGGTGGGGATGGAAGGGAAATAGAACCAAGAGCTAAGAGAAACAGATAAGTATGAGAGAAAATATGTGTGAAGCTTGCTGGGCAGACTAGATGGGCCATTTGGTCTTCTTCTGCCGTCATTTCTATGTTTCTATAAGGTGCTCAGAAACCATTTCCAGTTCCGGGCTCTCCCGTTCGGTTTGGCTACGGCTCCTCGCACCTTCACGAAGCTCATGATTGTTGGAGCAGCGTTCTTGTGGTGGGATGGAATTCTGGTGCATCCATGCCAAGACAGCGGAGGCGGTTTCGCATTCAATTCACCAGGTGATGCAGGTCCTGGAGACCTTAGTTTGGGTCATCAACATGGCAAAGAGTCACCTAACTCCGTCCCTGTACCTGGAATATGTGGGGGTGGACAGCCCAAGGGCAGTGGTCCCTGATGGAAGGGTTATGGTTAATCAACCATCTGGCAACAAGGGCGGTTCAGAGGGCACTGTTCTTTTTCCCTCAGATTCAGGGACGGGGCAGTATGTGTGTTCTCTGACAATGCGACGACAGTTGTCGATATCTATCGCCAGGCGGAGCAAAGAGTCGTTTTGTTGGCTCAGGAGATACACAAACTCTTTGCTTGGGCGGAGCTTCATCTAGTAGCTCTTGCAGCCTCTCACATGGCAGGTGTGGACAATGTGCAGATTGATTATCTCAGCAGACAACAGCTGGATCCGTGAGAATGGGAGCTGTTGGCAGAGGCCTTTGCAATTCTTCGCCGCAGGTGGGGCAAGCCCCAGTTCAATCTCATGGCAATGAGGAAGAATGCCAAGGCAGCCAACTTTTTCAGCTGCCAAAGGGAGTTTAACTCCGCAGGGATAGACGCTCTGGTTCAGCCGTGACTAGAGAGGCTTCTGCTATGTCTTTCCTCCGTGGCCGCTCGTAGGTTGGATGTAGCGGCGCATTGAGCAGCATCAAGGCCAAGTTATTCTGATAGCGCTGGAGTGGCCACGATTTGCGGATCTAGTTCATCTGGTGGTAGACAGGCTCGTTTGGTTAAGCTATCTGAGGGGAATGCTGCGTCAGGGACCCATCTTGTCGGAACAGGCAGATCACTTCTGTCTAGCGGCTTGGCTTTTGAGAGGCGATGTCTTTGCATGAAGGGGTATTCTGAGCCAGTAATTTCTACTCTTCTTCAGGCTAGACGATCCTCCACTTCTTTGGCTTATATCAGAGTTTGGAGGGAGTTTGAATCCTCGTGTGGGGAGCATGGCGAGGATCTCTTACAGACTAACTTTGCCCAAGTCTTGGCCTTTTTGCAAGAGGCTTGTCAAAGAGTTTGGCCTATAATTCTCTTCAAGGTCAGGTTGCAGCCTTGAGTTGCTTCAGAGCAAGATTGCAGGGCTGACCCTTAGCATCTCATCCGGATATAGTACGTTTTCTTAAAGGAATAAAGCATTTGCAGCCTCCAGTCTGTAGACTTTGTCCATCCTGGAATCTTAATTTTGGTTTTACGAGTACTGTGTGGTCCTCCTTTTGAGCCTTTGCAAAGGGCTTCTTTGAAGGACCTTATGCTGAAAACGATGTTTCTGGTGACGATTTGCTGCACGAGACGAATTTCGGAGCTCAAAGCATTATCATGCAAAGAGCCCTTCTTGAGAATTCCCAATGATGGTCTCGTTGCAGGAGGTTCCTTCCTTTTTGCCGAAGGTAGCGTTGGCTTTTCATCTTAGCCAGACAGTGGATTTACTGTGGTTTTCGTACCTCATTCTCCCCATGCAAGGAAACTTCATATTTGGATGTGCGTCTGGTTCTCGAAAGGTATCTCAAGGTCACAAATAGTTTTCGGACCGCAGACCATCTTTTTGTGTTATTCAGTGGACCAAGGAAGGGTTGCAAGGTGACTAAAAGTAATATTTCTCCTTGGTTGAAGGAGGCGATAGTTTCGGCCTATATTTGTAAAGGTCTGTTGATCTCTGAGGGATTGGGGGGGGCATTCCACTAGAGCACAGGCAGCCTCCTGGTGTCTCCACAGGAGATATGTTGAGCAGCAATGTGGTCCTGTTTGCACACTTTTACTAGACATTACCACCGTTTGGATGTCAGGGCCCCAGAGGAGGGCTCCTTTGGTGAAACTGTGTTGCGTACAGATCTTTCAGGATCTCACCCAGTGTAAAGGGGCTTGGGTGCATCCCACTTTTCTGGACTAATCAGGGGTATGAACAGGAAAGGAAAATCGGTTCTTACTTACTAATTTTTGTTCTGGAATACCACAGATCAGTCCAGACTCCCAGCCCATTCTGATTATTTTTTCGAAAGGCCTTTCCTGATGCAGAATTTAACTTTCTGCTGCAGAATATAATTGTGTATATAGTTCTTGCTTGTTTGAGGCTGAAAATTCCTTTTTCTTGCCCATAGTACAGGAGTCAGTTTGGTTGGGAGTTCCAACTTGTTTCCCCATCGCTTTTTAGAGCAAGAAATCCTGGAGTTTTGGGGGTTAGATATCTTGGCTTGGGTACAGGTCAGTACTGAGGGACTGCAGGTGGTGCACTCTGTTATGTAGCAGTGCCTCAGTTTTTTTTATCATCTGCCTCCATCTGCTGGTAGGGATTCATAAACCCACTTGTCTGGACTGATCTGTGGTATTCCACGAACGTAAATTAGCAAGTAAGAACCAATTTTCCTTTGTGGGGTATTTTGCAACTTAGATTAGAAGGGTCTGTGCTCATGTCTGTCCCTGCTATTGGTGAGAAAGTTACTAACACTTTGTGTGCGCTCTCTCTCTCTCTCTCTCTCTACAGTTCAGATACACCATTTACGATCACACTGAATGGCAAAGATGCCCTCCGTGGAGAGCAGGAGCCTCTGGTTTCTTACGGGATCGTTGCAGGGGATTTGATATGTTTGATACTGCCAGAAGCCACTGCCGCAGCATGTCTCTCACCTCAGCGGTATTCCACGCTCTCTCTCTCACCTCAGAACAAGCAGGTAGCACCCTCTGTAATTACCGTGTATAGCCAGGCCAGGAGGGTAGCTGAGGCAGGACCCAATGAATCTCCGCAGAGCTGTAACCCTATGGCTGGAATCCGGAATAACCCTACGGTGAGTACCCTGAGAAACCAGCACGCTTTGATCGTGTACCAGCAAATGTGCTGAACTCTGTCTGTGCTGTGCTGAGCAGAGCTGACCAGGGGTGGAGTCTGGGACCTTTATGGGCAATAAATTATCCATGGTTCCCATTCAGTGGATGAACCTAATTCTGCCGGAGCGGGGCTGAAGTGGTCTGTGCCTCTGAAGTAAAGGGACGGGCGTATAGTAATGCAGGTTTGCATGCGGTGCCCCGCTGTGGCTTCGTTCTTCCTGGGCACTGTTGATCGGTCTTGTGCATTTCTTTTCCTGATTTTTAAGTCAGGAGGAAGCCGAGTCCCTGCAGAATCGGGCTTCAGGGTTATCGCGGCAGATGAAGGTGCAAAACCCTGCCCCTTGGAGCCAATGCTATGCAGCGAGGCCACGGACGGGAAGGTGCCGCACTCCCTGGAGACCTTATTCCATGCGGCCGAGTGCGCCAGCGCCAACGATGCCATGGTCGTGGTGGTGCATCTCCTCATGCTGGAGACAGGGTACTTGCCTAAGGTAAGAGAGCAAGCGGGACGTTCTCGCTGCTTTAGCTTGCAGTTGACATGTCCTGTAAACGGTTTGTCCCTGGAACAAAGCGACTAAGGCAGAATCCGAGTCACTGGTAAAGCAGCGGACTAAGAGTGCATGGCCTCTCCTGCCTTTCTGTCCCAGTACAGTTATTGGGCTTTACCCCTTTTTTGACTAAAAGGTGTGCAGCTTTGATTGGAGCCGTTCCCAGGCTGAATTCAGGCTTCACGTTTGCCAGTCTGGGGGGGAGGGGGGTCCTGATGGTGACCCGTGCGGTTGTATCCTGATTTACAGATTCATAATGGTGGAAGTAACTAAGTAGGGAAGGCTTTCAAAAACTTTAAATGCTAATATCTGAGAGGGAGTTCTAATGATTTTTGACTGAAAAATATGAAATATTCCTGGTGTGCTCTAAGCGAGTTAACAACCCTAATAAAATACAATCTTGGTGCTGATTTGGGGGGTGGTTACTATATTACCCTGTATGTTTTTGCTATTGTGTATGTTTGGCATGGTATGTGCAGAACAAATGAAACTCTGTCAATTTTGTTAGGTTTTTGCAATTCAGTAGAAATATTTGAAGATAATACTACAAATAATGCATATAAGTAGAATGTTTGAAGCGGTGAGTATTGTTTAAAAAGAGTAGGGATGTGAATCGTTTTTTGACGATTTAAAACAATCGTCAGATATATTTTAAATCATCAAAAATCGTTAAGAGTCGCGATACAATAGAAATTCCCTCGATTTATCGTGAAAAATCGGGGGAGGGGGAAGGGCGGGGAAAACCGGCTTTTCTAAGGGCCCATTGGCTCTTAATACCTTAAAGGTGGCAGCCATCTCTTGCTATAGAGGTCATGTTCAGGGTAAACTTCTGTCCTCTCATCCAGATGTGTCTCAGTTCTTGAGAGGAATTAAGCATATTCAAGCTCTGATCCGGAGTCTGGTTCCGCTTGGGATCTGAACTTTTTAGTTTTGTCTTTCCTGGTGTGATCTCGGTTTGCTCCGCTTAAGGCTATTTCCTTAGGATTGCTTACTTTGAAGACCGTCTTTCTATTTGCAGTCTATTTGGCTCAGGGACTATCGGAATTGCTGCTGCTTTCCTGCAGGGAGCCTTTCTTATTAGTTACCATGGAAAGGGTTCAGCTGCATACAGTTCTTTCCTTTCTTCTGAAGGTGGTTTCTGACTTCCATCTGAAGACTACATGCTTCTGTGTCTCTTGAATGTATGAAGACATCTTTTGAGATATCTCAAGGTCACTAGCGATTTCCAGAGATCAGACCATCTTTTTGTCCTATATGGTGGCCACAGCAGCATGCTGGATTAAAAGGCTGATTACAGCAGTTGATGTGGATTTGGAAACTCCATTACTGAAGCAAGTATGGGCGTATTCCACAAGGGTGCAGGCTACTTTGTGGGCAAAGTTGTGGTTGGTCTCCCCTTTGGAGATCTGTATGGCTGTAGCTTGGTCATCTCTGCATACCTTATATAAGCATTACAGTCTGGATGTCAGGATTAGAGAGGAAGCCACCTTTGCTTCTGCGGCATCCTGCCCTGTTAGGAAGTAGCTTAGGTACATCCAGTCTGTCTGGTCTGGTCTGACTGGATGAAGAGGAAGGTGAAATTACTTCTTACCTGAATTTCCTTTCCTTGAGTATAGATAGGCCAGTCCAGTATCGTCACTGTCTTCTACCTTCCATGCCTTTCAGAGGTTGTTTTTTGTAGACACAAAAGCAGAGTTAGGAAATTGATGGAGAGATATATGCTTTGCCCTTAGTGAGTGTTTTTCTCCAGTTACTGTTGGACATGCTTCCTTTGTTGTTGCTTCCTTATTCTTCTGGAAGTCTGCTGGTTTACCCCCAAAAAGGTATTTATTTACTTTTAGGGATTTATAGACCACACTCTACATAAGGGGCCTCATTTTTTTTTTTTTTTTTTTTGTATTCTTTATTTATGAATTTTCAAAACAAATTAAAATTCACATTATTCTGTTTCCAATAACACATTGAAATTTTAAGGAAAATAAGGAACATAAACGTTTTATACATTACTAAAGAATTAAAGGAAAATAAATTTATTTCCTTATTCCCCAATTACCAAACAATATAGGGGTCCAAAGAGCAGACCTAACTTATTCACTTTAAGAAGAAAAACACATTCCTAAACAGGTAAGACGGAAGAATACACAGATCTCTTTAATTCCAACTACTTTAACTGGAAGAGTCCATAATTTGACCCTGACCCTGAATTCTACGATCTTCGAGGAAACTTTCCAATTCTGAGGGATCATAATAGACATATTTTACTCCGTCTACCCTCATAATGCATTTGCATGGGAATCTTATTATGATCTGGATTCCAAAAGTTCTAGCTAAATTAGCTAACATAATAAACTTTTTTCTACGTAATTTTGTTTCTTTTGCTTCATCCGGGTAAACCCATAGCTTCTGACCTAGATATAAGATGGATCTATTCTGCATAAAAAGTTTTAGAATTTTATCCCTTTCCATAGAAAGGGCAAATTTTACTATTAGTGTTCCCCTTTTTTCAATCTGGTCGCTAAAAGAAGTTTCTATAAGCTCGGTAATATTCAAAGTATTTTCCTGTGGGGGAATAGTTAAGTTAACATTTTGATTTAAGTTAACATTTTGATTTCTTTCACCCAGAAAATACGCATTAATTATAGATGGAAATTTATCAGATGGAAGGGACAAAACTTCTATAAAATAGTTCTTAAGCTGTTCTATGGGTGAAATCATCTTACATTTAGGGAAGTTTACAAACCTTAAATTAGGATAACGTACCACATTTTCTAAATTCTCAAGTTTCCTTGCCATAATACTTTCCCCTTTTATTATAGATGTTTGCACCTCCTTTATTTTACTTATCTCTACTTCAACTACCTTAAGAGTAGTCCCATTACTTATTACCTTTGGGCTTAATCCCTGTAATGTAGTCTGTACATCTTTTATATTAACATTTAAATTTTCTACATTTTTCTGTAAAGACATAATAGCTGTCCATAACATTTCCAATGATACTTTTTTTGGATCCCCAAGATCAGCATTAGGAGCAGATGGAGTATGCAATAGTTGAACCAGTTCCTGTTCTGAGGCATTTCCAGGGGGAGGGACAAGTGCACAAGCTCCAGCTATCGTAGTAGTTCCACTTAGTTCACCAGATCTTTGATCCAATCGCTGGGGTAGTGAGCACTCCCACTTCCCTCCTACCGTCCCTGCTGGATCTTTATGAACTTCCTCTAACGGGCTAACCAACGCATACGCAGTCCGTAGTATTGGAGAGCCTTGATCATAAATACCAACAGGGATCGTTGGTGGAATTGGTGTCATTGGGACCCCGGGACTAAGGCTCACTTCTCCCGACAAGGGAGATATCTGCTCAAGATCTCTGCTTGTAATGGGACACTCCGAGGTTACATTTTCCGTGCGAGAGTAAAAACCAGTCAAGGTAGTTTGTAAGGGGCCTAGTCTGGCAGGGGTAGAGGCATCCTGCCTGACTTTGCCTTTTCTCTTAGTATGAGGCATTTGTCAATATTATATATAACACCTTGTGGAAGTTACTCACTCTTTCGTCGCCAATATATAGGTAGAAGGATGGGGAGTCAGCAATTTGTTGGCCTAGTTGGAATCAGCCTTCCAGCCTGTAGTGAAGCGCACGACTCAAACCGCTGCCTAAGCGACATGCGCCGATGGCGACGGGCGCCGATTTGCTCCTCGATTTAAGGAGCGGACGCTCCACTGACGTCACTTCCGCCTCCTTTAGGATCCCAGGAACCGGGTCTCTGCTGTACCGGGGCTTACCCTAGTTGTTATCGGGTCAAAAAGCAGCAAGTGATGGCAGGACTGGTCGCCCCTCTCTCCTCCAACTCGGGCCCCAGGTAATGCGCCGATTTGCTCCTCGATTTAAGGAGCGGACGCTCCACTGACGTCACTTCCGCCTCCTTTAGGATCCCAGGAACCGGGTCTCTGCTGTACCGGGGCTTACCCTAGTTGTTATCGGGTCAAAAAGCAGCAAGTGATGGCAGGACTGGTCGCCCCTCTCTCCTCCAACTCGGGCCCCAGGTAATGCGCCGATTTGCTCCTCGATTTAAGGAGCGGACGCTCCACTGACGTCACTTCCGCCTCCTTTAGGATCCCAGGAACCGGGTCTCTGCTGTACCGGGGCTTACCCTAGTTGTTATCGGGTCAAAAAGCAGCAAGTGATGGCAGGACTGGTCGCCCCTCTCTCCTCCAACTCGGGCCCCAGCGGGGCCTCATTTTTAAAGGTTATCCAGGTATTTAATTTAGCTGGATATAACTTATCTGACTAAGTTTCAAGGCATATTCAGCATCTTGAGTGTGCCACTGAATATCCCTGTACAAACTGCTATTTAGCCAAATAAGTTATATCTGGCTTAAGTTAAACCTGCTCTTTGGAAGGTATAACTAATCTGAATAACTTATCCAGATAAGAGTGAATATCGCTGCTTATCCAGTTAAGTTAACTGGCTAAGTTGTTCCACCCTGATCCGCCCGCATTTTATCCAGTTATTCCGGTAGCTATCCAGCAGCTGCTGGACTTAACCGTCTATCTAGCACTAAAAGTACTTTCAACAGGCTGAATGTGTTGACACACTATTACAAGTTAAGTTTTTAGTGAGAATGCTTCTATTTGAGAGGTGATTTATTACTGATTGAATTAGAGTTGGCCAGAGCTTGTTACAGAAACACTGGCAGGCTAGTGTTGCACAGAGGTCAACAAGCCTGTTGGTCTCTCCTTCTGCTGGTTGGTGTGCATAACCCGTTCGTCTGGACTGTGTTCAAGGAAAGGAGAATATCAGGTAAGAAGAAATTTTAGCTGCACAAGACTGGATCCAAGATGGCGTCTTGAGGGGAGGGCGCGGTGTTGAGAGCTCCAGTTTGCCGTTGGCGTTACCGAATTTCCTTGACAAGATGCCACATAGTAAGAGGAAAGGGAGAGAGAGATAGAAGTAGCCTCGGCTTCTCCTCAGTTTACCCTGATTCAGACGCGCATTGAGGGCTTTGGCACCGCATTAGAAACTTTTTCTCCAGATGAGAGGTCCGCTGAGAACGCCAGTAAGGAGTGCAAACCGGTGTTACAGGACGAGATATCTTTAAGCCCTGGAGCACCTGCTACCCCCGCATGCTCCAGGCCGGTCCGGACAAGCTGCTAGAACAGATGGCGTTCTTGGGAGCAGCTGCCAGTGAGGTGGAAACGGCAGCGAACGTTGAGTGTAGTGAAATGGAAGAATCTATACCAGTTTATCTGATGAAAGACTCTGAAAACAACGGGTTTGGAGGAAGGGAAATTGAACCATTCTGTTCTAACTTCTACTCCTGTTGGGAGTCACGTCATGAAATCCATGCAGACTGTGAGTAAAAAACTTTCTTTTGGAGAGGGTTCAACGGTTCAGATACTGCCGGTGAAACCCCCGGTGATAACTCTCGATACAGTTTGGTGTGCAGTAACTTCTTTGGAGCGATCTATAACTGCACTTACTGGTGGCTTGAAAGACACTCGGGGCCATGTTCAGTCCTTGGAACCTGTCATTACAACACAATCTGTGAAGATTGAAAATCTTGATTCAAACGTTGCCCAAATGCAACCAAATCAGAATGGTCTAATTCAAGGTGAATTATCTACATCTAAAAGAGTGGAAAATTTGGAAAACTCTGTAAGATACTTGAATTTGAGAGTGTTAAATTTCCCCAAAGTTAAACTGATCTCTCCTCTGTTTAATTCTTACAATTAACAGCTGCAGTGTGGGCCACTCACAACCTTTGCTTTTTATTGTCCTCCTCAAATGTTCTAATCATTTAAATTCAACGTGCAAGAGGGCCTCAAATTATGTAATTCCTTACCTTTTGAGTTTAAATCTTTGCAGGAGTACCTGTCCTTCTGGAAGGCCAGAAAGGCCTGGCTGTTCATAAAGGCTTTTAAGTACATTTTTTTTTCTTAAGTTTTATATCTGCTTTGTAGATATATTTTAGGGTGATGCGTGGTGATTGTTATTGCTTGTGAGTAGTTTATACAATAAAGATTACATTTTATTCATTTATTTATTTATCTATTTATTTAAAAACATTTCTATACCATCTTTCACAAACAAGGTTTGACCAAAACGGTTTACAAAGTTCGATTATAAAAAGGAGGTCAAAAGAAATATAAATAACTAAAAATAAAATTATTTTTTTTAACTAAAAACAATGAAAATAAAAATAAAAACCAAAATAAGAACAAAAATAACAAAATAAAAAATAAAGTAATAGATAAGGAAAAAAAAATACAATATATACTTAGACCCTAATTCTTTAAAAGTAACTATACTACTTTTTACAAAAACAAGTAAAAGCCAGAAAATTTAAAATAAATCAGAATATCCCAGAGACTATATCTATTTTGATGTAAATTGCTATAAACTTATTGAATGTGTTTCTCTGTTTTTATTACTGTTGTATTTCCAACATGGAGCAGTTGGATGATAATGTGGCTTATAAATTGAAATAAATAAATGCATCCCTATAAAGCTGTAAAAACACACACAGCTAAAAACACCCCACCCTGCATACCCAAATCAATCTAAAAACATAAAAGTACTTTCAAAGCTATTGCACATAATTGCTCAGATCTAATATAAATGGTGTTTTTTAATGGAATTTATCTCTTGGACAGTGCTGGTGCTGCAAGGTTATTTAGGAGGTCATACATGTTTATATTAGATCTGAGCAATTATGTGCAATAGCTTTGAAAGTACTTTTATGTTTTTAGATTGATTTTGGGTTTTTGGCATCGCCAATGTGGTGTTAATACCATGAGAGTGAGAGTTTTTGTTTCTGTTGAAGTTTTATGCTTCAGCAGGGATTAGGTATTTTGACCACTGTAAAACCCTTGGACACTGCACCGCAAATCCTTACGGTTTTTTTGTTTTTGTTCTTTGCACACAGGGATCTGACAGCAAGGTCCTGCTGATGCCGGACAGATGGCGAAACGGAGGCCTTTACAAGCTGCAGTATACGCACCCCCTCTGTGAGTTTGGCTTTGCCACACTCACCTGTGTGCCCATGGGGAACCTGATCGTCGTCAACGGTACTGTGCGCCCAGACCCTCTGCCCTGTAGCCTCACAGATTCAGAACATGGCAATAGATAGATAGATAGCATCCAAGAATTCACATGGGAGGAAACAATCTCCAGAGACTCCATCGCCACAGATAAATACTAATGCGAAGGAGAAGGCAGGGCTCGGCACTTCCCCTGCTGCTTTTAATGGGTGCCAGAGAATCCAGTCTCCTAAAACCCATTCTGCAGCTTTTGCTTAACCCTCCGGGGCTGTCTGCTCTGCAGCTGCCCGTCTCCATTAGTTATTTGGTAACAGTGGAAGTTCTGGAAAAGGCTTCCCTACTTGTGGTTTAGTAGCCGAAGCCCGGTCTTTTGTATGTTACTTCAGCTTCTCGTGAGAAGAGCTGCAGAGTGGTGGAAGGAGGAGTAGGGAGGGCAATTACAGGACACAAAGAGCTTTTTCAGAGCCGAGGTCCAGGAGTTATTTTACAGAGCAACATTTTCTTGCTTCCCTGGGTAGGGTGGTTTGCTGCTGGAGTTCAAGGTGCCCCTGGCAGGCTGGATCCCGATTTCCGAGAGGATTCTAGCCCAGGATAACTAAAGAATGAGGAAGATTCCTTACTGGGAAGCAGAACATGTTCAGGAGGATCTGGGGGCAGCCTAAAGCTGTCTCAGCTTTGGGACTTGCAGCTCTCCTCGTTCTCCTGAATCCTACCCCAAAAGGAATCCAGCATTGTTCTAGATTTTTTTAACCTGGGGGAAACATAATTGGTGTATCAGCTGTAGGAGCCTGCATCTTTCCCACAAGGGATTTGATGGCCTCACGTCTGCTGTAGAAATCTGATGCATTCTTTGTATTTGCAGCTACACTGAAAGTCAACAACAACATTAAAAGTGTGAAGAGGTTGCAGTTGTCGCCGGCATCTTACATCTCTTTTGAGCATCGAAGTATAGTATTTGTGTTCTTTTCTATTTATTCTTGATTAAAAAGCCTTTTTCTAGGCTTCTCCAGCTCTCTGTGCATCTCCTGGCCAGAGGCCCATGGAGGAGTTTACTCCAGGTGTGCACCTCTGTAGCACCCATACTCCAGGGCTGTGGGATGGAAGATATACCGGTACGTTTTGAGTTTTGGCCCAGGGTGGCTTACAGCATTATTAGAATTCAGATACAATACGTCCCTTCCGCAAAGGGCAGAAAGTGAGACTTGAACCCTGGTTTCTTTGCTTCTCATCCCTTTGCCACTACTTTTATTAGGTAGGAGAAGGAGGAGCTGGAGACCCGGATCTCTCTCTCTCTCTCTCTTTTTTTTCTACCATTTTTGCTGTACAGTCAGGACTGACGTGACGTGACTGTGGAGCCCTGGTGCTGCCTACAGTGTGGGGGAGAGGGACAGGGAGGAGAAGGAGCGTGCGCCCCGTCTGGAGATTTATTCTGTCCATCTCCATTTTATAGAGTCTGGAATACAGAAGACAATTACCGATCGCCTTTACATGGCTTTCCTTTTTCTGTAGGAGCCTAAATCTCTTTGCAGCGTTATTCTGTTACCCTGTGGGGTTTGTTTTTTTTCTCCACAGAGGACAATGTTGCCAGAGTCTACAGGGATCTACAGAAGCTGTCACGAATGTTTAAAGATCAGTTGGTGTATCCTTTGCTGGCCTCTGCCCGCCAAGGTAAGAGCCCGCGTCCTCCTGCTGCTTGGGACCCTATGATTAGATCCTAAATCTTAGTCATTTAGGAGCTCTAGAACTTTCTTTCTAGTTCCCTCACTTTTAGGTTGAACAATCCTGGAAAAGAAAAACGATAGAAGAAAGTCAAGATTTTTATGTATTAAATTGGGTATTTTCAGTTAAGAATGTTTGTGTCCTGCAATTTGGTTATGAGACCCCTGTTCTGTTCTAATTACTGCAAAAACGATAATTGAGGGGGGGAAAATGTAAAATTCTTTTATACTGCAAAGACAGCTGAAAGTTTTTATGTAGCAGCTGAATGGTATTCCTGCTGTAGGAGGGGTGTGGCTTCCCTGTAAGCTCCGCACACAATAATCCTGCTCTCTCCCTCCTGCAGCTCTAAATCTTCCAGACGTCTTCGGCCTGGTCGTGCTCCCTCTGGAGCTGAAGCTGCGCATTTTCCGGCTGCTGGATGTGCGCTCGGTTCTCTCCCTCTCTGCCGTGTGCCATGACCTCTGCGCAGCAGCCAACGACTCGGCGCTTTGGCGGTTTCTGTACCTACGTGACTTCCGAGGTGCGTCTTCTTCTCTTGCCGCTGCTCTGTGCTTCAGCAGAGTGGAGCATTCACTCTGGCCACCCTCTCACTGATGCAGTAATAGAAGCTTGCACCTCACTTTTCATGCTGGTGAAATCCCCTTGTGCTTTCCAGTTCAGGAAGACAGTGAATGCACGCAAGCTGTGGTGTTTCAGGGGTGATAAGGTGACTTAAAATAACCTGGAATGCTTGTTTAAAAAAAATAAAAAGTGTATTTGAAGGGTTTCTTAGAAAGGAGATAAAATACAGAATGCTTTTTAAACTTTTCTTCGCAGATCCTATGTCAAGGCCTCGAGATACAGACTGGAAAGAAGTAAGTGATGTGTGTATCTTAAATAGCCAGATTAAAGTGGGATTGTGCTGAAGCTGAGTCCTGCCTGGTACTGGCTGGGCTGCGAGGTATCTGGGTGGGATTCTGTGATTGAAGGATTGCTGGGTGCTCGCTGACGCTCTGGGGTACCACTTCCTGTCAGCTGTGAAAAGATCTTTTTTTGATGGCACTCAGTTGATACCCAGAACCTTAAAAACATTTAAATACAAGTGAGGCCTTTTAAGTTGCTGGTATGCTGCCAGCTCCTAAAATCCCTGCATTACTGCCCAGGACCATCAGGTGGCTCAGTTCAGCTCCTTGCTTTTCTTACTTGTGCCATTGGCACACAGCATGGTGGCACTGAGCAGGGGAAATGCTGCTTGGGCTTCACAGTGGAGCTTCCATGGACTTGTATAGAAGTGCGCAGTTAGTGAATTTTAAGTAGACAAAAAAAATGTATGTTGCTTAATCGGAGACATTTTTAGCATTCTCCTTGCTTGATGCTGGGAGTCCCTTCAGTGTCTGCTAATTGGCCACCCCAGTGCAGCAGGTCTAAGCAAGCTGCCAGTAAAAGGTGGGATAGGTCCTAACGAGGCGTTTATGATAAGTGAATTAACTGGTTTGGAAAGCTACCTGTTATATAGAAACCAACTGTAAGGCCCATCTCGTCTGCTCAGTTCAAATATTGTATTGCCATGGGCTCCGAGTTGATTTCTGTTCCCATCCAAGCCCCTCTGATTTCTGTTACTGCTGTTGTCTCCATGTAAGATCTCGGCACTGACTGTCGCATGTCTCTGAACACAGCTGCCCTTTAACCTCTCCCGCTGGCCCATCCCTGGGTCAGTGAATGGTAGAGGCCCGAGTTAGGGTGCACGCACGCCAGGCTCCAGAGGGAGCCTCTAGCTTGGATGTCGCTGAAATGGCTGGGTTAGGTGGGGGTGGGTTGTAAAAGAATAGGGGGTACGACGCTGTAGTTTCCATTCAGCGGGAAGCACAAAAGGAACAGAAGGAAATTTCCAGACAAAAAAAACCAGGCAGCAGTAAGCATAATAAAGAGCCGGCTGCTGCCTGATGTGCTGTCAGCAGAGCCAGTGTGAAACGCCCCAAATTAAAGAGAACCCATCTTTCAGTGTCATGCCGGAGGGCTGGCTTGTGGTGCAAGGGACTCATTCCTTCCATCCTGGCATGTGGCTAGGTCCGCTGTATCTATCTATCTATCTCTTTTCTATACCGACATTCATGATACCGATCATATCATATCGGTTTACAAGGAACAAGGGGGTTATAACGTTAACATTAAAATTAACATTGAAGAAGAAGCAAAGTTACAATAAAACAAAGTCGTGGGAACTTGGGAACTGAAGTACCTAGAGGCTGAGGTTAAACGAAGTAAACTTAACAAGGGTATATTGGAAGTGCCTTGAGACATATGTGGAGAGTTCTGTCTAAGTGGCACTTACAAATGAACCGAAACAAGCTACGAAAGGGGGGAGGGGCGGGAGGGACGGGGAGGCTTGCTGGGATAGAGGAGTGGAGGGGGGTGGTTTGGGTTAAGGGAAGGTTTGTTGAAACAGCCAGGTCTTGAGTTTTTTCCTAAATGTCAACAGGCAGGGTTCCAATCTGAGATCTGGAGGAATGGCATTCCAGATGGCTGGTCCGCTGTCGAGAAGGCCCATTCTCTGGGGGCTGCACGAAGGCTGGATTTGGTTGTGGGGGTGTGCAGGGTTCCTTTGTAAGCTTCTCTGACGGGTCTTGCCCTCTAGAACTTTTGTTCTCAGAGGGCAAACAGGATGTTAGTCCTCACACATGGGTGACATCACATGGAGTTCGATGCAGAAAACATATGTCAACGTTTCTAGAACTTTGACTACGCACACTGATCATGCCCTATACCACGTGGTGTGTTTGAGCTCACTTTGGCTGTTTTTAGCCTTATGGAAAACCTTTTTTGCTCTTCACGATTTTGCGTTTTTTTTTTTCTTTGATCCGTTGCTGGGTTCCTCTCTTTGCTTTCCTGTAGTGTCTGTAGTCAGGGTTTTCGGTGTTTTGGGTAAGTTTCCTTTCACAGTCTATTCCCCCCGTGGTGGCAGTACCTCAGTGCCTGCCGGCCATCAATGCCTGCCAGTATCGTTTTTGACTTTGTGGCCCTTTTGTTTTGCCCCGTCATGGCCACATCCGGTTTTCGCCAGTGCCCGAGGACCATGTTATTGTTGATCCTGCCTGGGGGCATCGCATGACGTCCAGGGTTGCAGCCTATGCACCCAGATTACTCCGAAGGGACATCTGCTTCGACTCTGCTTCGACTCGACAAGATGGATCAGCTCTTCAGGTCAAGGAAGTCCAAGGCAATGGCATAAAAGGACCTTAGAGCTGCACAGATAGACACCAGGCCATCGACATCAGCGGGACCATCTGTTCAGTTGATGCCACCGGTGGATAGGGATGCCAGAGACACTGTCTATCTCCGGGCCGAGGACACTGGGTTCATCATCTTTGACCTCTGCACTGGGGAAAGACGGGGCATCGAGGGAAGCCTAAGAAACATTGGCACTGGTCCCTGTCAATGCACCGGCTTTTTCTGCCTTTTCCCCCGAAGTGACCCCGCGGCGAGGAGAACCCATAGTCTATCGGCGCTGGGGGTCTGCAACGGTTTCCACCAGTCCTGGTCCCCGTCATCGATCCCTCCTCACGGGTCCAAAGAAGATCTGGCGACATCCCCCCCCCCCCCCCCTCCTTCCTCCCCAGTCAGTGTTGGCATTGGCAACGTTTGAGGAGGAGCTGGAGTGCAGAGTCCAGCTGGTGGTGGAGCAGGTGCTGCAGGGCTTTGGTACTGTCACTGATGGCACCAGATCCAGTGATGCCCATCCTTGTACCGCTTCTTGAGAAGCTGAAGGTGCTCATCAGTGCATTACCAACCTAGCTGGCGTCTGTATCTGGGACAGTATTGATGCCCAGCAGGGCACAGAGGCCTTCCCCTGCCTAAACAGTAGTTATTGCTGGGTCTTCCAAGGAGGAAGCTCCACCAAGGCAGTGGACATTCCAAGGCCTGTAGCCTTTAGACCAGTTCTACTGGTGCCTGCACCTCTGGACAAAGGCCAAGTGCCTAAGGCCCCATCCACTGTGGCATACAATGCAGTTGAGGGTCCCTATGACCCTTGGGGACTGATGATCCTCTGAAGACTCTGATGGTCTGTCAGACCCTTCACCAGATGAATGAAGGAAGTCCCCCCTTAAAGACATGACCTTTTCAGGAGGCCATCCCATTTCAACTTTTGACAGAGGAGGATGCCAGGCATAAAATGCTTGAGATCCTCCAGTTTGTGGAGCCTCCTAAGGAGATTGTGGCGGTCCTGGTACATGAGATCCTTAAGTAGTTGCTGCTGAGGATATGAGAACACTCCCTCACAGTGCCTTCCATTAATGAAGAGGCAGACGGGGTTTACTTCGTCAAGAAGATTGCAGATTTGATAAGCGTCAGCTGCCTCACAGTCTGTGGTGGTCGAATCCGCTCTCGTGGGCCAAGCACTCTGACCCATTCCTCGGCACCCCTCGGGAAAGGACCACAGAGCGATGGATGCTCTTGGGAGGAAGGTGTTTCAAGGCACCATGCTTATTGCCCGCATCTCTACCTACCAGCTCTACATGAACCAGTAATCACAGGACATCTGGCAGCAGGTGCAGGAGGTGGCTGAGCAGCTGCCTCAGCAGAAAGACACCCTCATGTCACTAGTGCACAAGGGTCTGGAGTGCGGGAAACATGAGGTCCGTGTGATCTATAGTGTTTTTGAAACGGCATCGACAGTCTCTGCATCGGGAATTGGCACCCACAGGATGGCATGACTGCGGACTTATGATCTCTGACCGGATATACAGGAACGACTCGCTGACTGCCATGCACTGGAGAGAATCTCTTCAGAGATAGAGTGAGAGGTGCTTTGGCCCAATTTCGGGACCACCATGAGACCCTCCAACAACTCTCTGCATTACTTCGGATCTGTCCTCATCCAGGAGGCTGTCGACCAGGGCCTAGGAAGTCTTTCTTTCGCCAGAGGAAGTACTATCATTCACCTCCTCACTCCCGTCAACACCACCAGCTACGACAATCCCAGGCAGCAGAGAGCCCCCAAACCCCCGCCAGCTCTGTCAACTCTGGAGATGGGGTTTTGACTGGGCCATAGGGAGCGTAAGCCAGTTGCCCATACCTGGGACAATGGACCCTCTGGTCGGGGACAGGCTGTGGTTCTTGCTAACCAGTGGCCCAGTATATCCTTGGACCAGTGGGTTCTGTCCATCGTCCACCAAAGATGCCAGCTGAATGTTTTGGGAGTCCAGCCAGATTGACCTCCATGCCCACTTTGTACTACAAGCGAAGCTATCCTCTCTTAAAGGCCAGAGCAATCGAGCCCATACCACCAGGGGAAAGAGGGCGGGGATTCTACTCCAGGAACTTCCTGACTCCAAAGAGAACAGGAGGACTCTGTCCCATCCTAGACCTAAGGGCCTTTTGAACAAGTTTCTAAAAAGAGAAAAGAACATAAGAAATTGCCATGCTGGGTCAGACCAAGGGTCCATCAAGCCCAGCATCCTGTTTCCAACAGTGGCCAAACCAGGCCACAAGAACCTGGCAATTACCCAAACACTAAGAAGATCCCATGCTACTGATGCAATTAATAGCAGTGGCTATTCCCTAAGTAAACTTGATTATTAGCTGTTAATGGACTTCTCCTCCAAGAACTTATCATAGAAACATAGAAATGACGGCAGAAGACCAAACGGCCCATCCAGTCTGCCCAGCAAGTTTCGCACTTTTTTTTTTTCTTCATACTTATCTGTTTCTCTTGGCCTTTAGTAACCTTTTGGTTCTATTTCCCATCGACCCCCACCATTAATGTAGAGAGCAGTGTTGGAGCTGCATCTAAGTGAAATATCTAGCGTAATTAGTTAGGGGTAGTAACCACCGCAATAAGCAAGCTTCACCCATGCTTATTTGTTTACCCAGACTATGTAATTCAATTCTTGTTGGTTGTCTGTATATAGATCCACTTTTCTTCATTCCCCCTGCCATTGAAGCAGAGACCTATACTGGATATGCATTGAAAGTGAAGTATCAGGCTTATTTGGTTTGGGGTAGTAACTGCCATAAAAAGCAAGCTACTCCCTGCTTTTTTGTGAATACAAATCTTTTTTTTTTCCCACATTCATTTACGTCCTGTAGACTTTATGGATCCACAATGTTTATCCCACGCCCCTTTGAAGTCTTTCACACTTCTGGTCTTCACCACTTCCTCAGGAAGGGCATTCTAGGCATCCACCACCCTCTCAGTGAAGAAATACTTCCTGACATTGGTTCTGAGTCTTCCGCCCTGGAGCTTCAAATCGTGACCCCTGGTTCTGCTGATTTTTTTTCCGATGGAAAAGGTTTGTCGTTGTCTTTGGATCATTAAAACCTTTCAAGTATCTGAAAGTCTGTATCATATCACCTCTACTCCTCCTTTCCTCCAGGGTGTACATATTTAGATTCTTCAATCTCTCCTCCTAAGTCATTCGATGAAGACCTTCCACCTTTTTGGTCGCCCTTCTCCAAACCTTTTTTGAACCCAGCTACACTAACTGCATTAACCACATCCTCTGGCAACAAATTCCAGATCTTTATTGTGCGTTGAGTGAAAAAGAATTTTCTCCGATTAACCTTAAATGTACTACTTTGTTTCCCTGGGCAACTTGATGAGACTGGCTATGCTCCCTCAACCTAAAGGATGCATACTCTTTTTGAGATCTTCCCAGGTCACAGGAAGATCTCCAGTACTGAGTGTTTCCTAGCACACAGATGGATTCAGGACCAGTGGGTTATGCACCTCTACCAGCAGATGGAGAATGAGCAAAACTAACATCACAGTATATATATCCCTGCAGTGACATCAGCCTGCCAGTATTCTCCGTCTCCAGCAGATGGTGGATGTGCATCTCCCTACTGGGGATTGCTTCAAATTTTTAGAAGGAGAAATAAGATTAAATTTGCCCCGCTCTCCTGCAGTGATACCATATGGTACCTCCCCCAGTTGAGAATTCCTGAGGTGATTTCCTTGGTGTCTCAGATGAGTGCCTTGGTCCAGTAGCTGGTTTTTTTTTTGTTGTTGTTGTTGTTTTTTTTTATCAGCTGACCTAGACTTAGCTGTTAAAACAGCTGAAAGGCAGCAGGTGCAGGAAGCAGACTGCATATGCCCTTCCATCCCGCAGCCGGAGACTGTCTCTGTACTTAGTCCAGAAAGGCTGAAGTCAGATAATGTTTAAAAAAAAAAAAAAAAAAGACAGAATAGAAGGGTTGTTTTTAAGGCCCTCCCTTTCCTCCTGTCTTTGTGCTCGGCATGCCGTTCTGATGTTCATTCCCGCTCCCAAGGGAGGTTAAGGGACTTGGGCAGCCTGGCAGGTTGAGCATCCCAAGTTGGCTAGGCCCCGCTGTTAGGCTTTACTCAGAGCGCCACATGGTAGGCAACTGTGGCATTTTCACAGGCTTTCCTGCGCATTAGGCTGCCCTCTTCGGTTCTGTCAGTGTGCGCCTAGTTTTTGGATGCTTAGTCGGAACGCCTGCTTGGTGATAGTGGCCATGTTAGGCACACGCTGCCCAAGCGCACAAG
This sequence comes from Rhinatrema bivittatum, assembly GCF_901001135.1. Taxonomy (NCBI): domain Eukaryota; kingdom Metazoa; phylum Chordata; class Amphibia; order Gymnophiona; family Rhinatrematidae; genus Rhinatrema; species Rhinatrema bivittatum. Next base: position 477,588,240 of record NC_042618.1, read on the forward strand.
TTGAGTTACATTGGTTGTGCGCTTAAGTTGGGAAGGTGGCAGTGTGTCTAGTTTTGCAACACCTAGCCTTAGGATGCCTAAATTTTGGGCACCTACGTTTTTGAGCACGTAAATGTTACAGTGTGAATTCAGCTGTTTGCATTCTTTCAGTCGCTGGTTAAGTGTACTGACAGACCAGCGCCTGTGACTAAGAAACCAAAGTGCCTTTCCCTCTGTGCTGCCTGTCACATTCGGGCAACTCAGCCTGGTGTGCCTTCTCTTATGCCAGTGCTGCTTAAAGGCTCAGAGAGAATTATCTTCCTCTGATTTTACTAAGCCTGGTTCTTCCTAGCCTGATGACGGCCTGGGTAAAGACCTCTCAGGAGGAGTACCTGATCTGGGAACTCCCTTAACTGGTTCATCGGCGGGGGAAGGTAGCTCAGTGGGTACAGCACAGGTGCCTTCTGGGTTTGGCATGGATCCTTTTTGCCTTTTCTTGGGTAGAATTTTTTTTTTTCAAGGATGTAATCCTTTCTTCAGGTGCAGTCATCTACCCTGTCCAATTCGGTCAGGTCAGAGTCGCAGGTGGTGACCTCTCACTCACCTGGTACTACTGTTAAGCACCTGGATTGGCAGCAGGTCCTCCCGATAGGATTCTGGATGGCACGGATGATGAAGCCAATCCTGACTCTCTGGAGAATGAGGAAATTCCTCCAGGACTGGAACTGTATAGGACTATGTTGCGGTTCTTTCATAGAGATGAGCTACTGGCTCTGATTTCCCAGACATTTATTTATTTATTTAAAAACTTTTCTATACCGTCGCTAAGTTACATACCATCGCAACGGTTTACAAATAGGTACATAGACTAAGGTAAGTAAATGTAGGATATCTTACATTCTAACAGGTGCCAATAAAGTTCGGTTACAATTTCATAAATAAAATCATTATTTGAGTAATGTTGGTCAAATCCAGGTATATTATTGAGTTACTATCGCTTTGAAATATTACTTCTTAAAAGTAGGATTGATTAAATTCATTCTCATCTGCATTACCTTGTACTTTCATTCTCTACCCTCCACACTCTTTAGTGAAGGCTTTTTTAAAGAGCCATGTTTTTAGATTTTTCTTAAAAGTTTTGAGATTATTCTGTAATCTGAGTTCGGGTGGCATCGTGTTCCACAGTATGGGCCCAGCCAATGATAAAGCCCTTTCTCTCACTTGGGTTAATTTTGCTGACTTTACTGAAGGGATTGTTAGTAGTGCTTTGTTTGCTGAGCGGAGGTTTCTTTGTGGAACGTGTACTCGTAAGGCTGTGTTTAGCCAGTCTGCTTCTTTATCATATATTAGTTTGTGTATGATGCATAAGGCTTTGTATTTTATCCTGTATTCGATGGGTAACCAATGTAAGTCTGCTAGAGTTTCGGTTATATGGTCCCTCCTCTTTTTTCCCGTTAGTATTCTGGCTGCAGTATTTTGAAGTATCTGGAGTGGTCTTATCGATGTGCTTGGGAGTCCTAGTAAGAGTGCGTTGCAGTAGTCAGTGCTAGAAAAGATAAGTGTTTGCAATACTGTTCTGAAGTGGGCAGGTGTGAGTAATGGTTTTAACCTTCTGAGGACCATAAGTTTTGCGTAGCCTTCTCTTACTTTTATAGATATGTGTTGCTTCAGGTTGATTTCTGGGTCCATTATTACTCCCAGATTCCTTACTTTTTCGGCTAGCTCAATTTTTTGGTTATTTCTTAGGGTTATCAGTGTTTGAATGATTTTAGTTTGTTTTCTCTCAAGGTAAAGGAATTCAGTTTTGTCAATGTTAATAACCAGTTCCATCTGGTTTAGTAGTTGTTTAATTATGTCTAGGTACATGTTAGCTAGACTTAATGTTTTTTCAATTGTGTCGTCTATTGGTAGAATTAATTGAATGTCGTCTGCGTAAATGTAATGTATTATCCCTAGGCCTGCCAGCAGATGACATAAGGGTAGCATATATATGTTAAAGAGGGTAGCAGACAGCGCTGAACCCTGAGGTACTCCTGTTTCAAGTTTAAATTTTTCTGATAATGTGTTTTTTATCTGGACTTGAAAGAACCTGTTGTTTAGGTAGGATCTGAACCAGTTTATTGTTTTGTCACATAATCCAATTTCTTCAAGTCTTTTTAGTAGTATTTTGTGGTTTACTGTATCAAAGGCTGCAGATAAGTCGAGCATTATAAGGATATAATGTTTACTGTTATCAAAACCTCTTAGTATGTTGTCTGTTAGTGAGAGAAGTAATGTCTCAGTGCTGTAGTGTTTTCGGAAGCTTTGTTGTGAAGGGTACAGTATGTTATTATTGTCTAGATGTTCAGCTAGCTGTTTCTATACTGTTTTCTCTATTAATTTAGCTAATAATGGAAGGTTTGAGACTGGGCGGTAGTTAATGAGGATTAATGGGTCACTGTTTTTCTTTTTGATGATTGGCTTAATGATTGCCCCTTTTAGTGTATCTGGCATTAATCCTTCAGTTAGGGATAGGTTTATGATATTAGTTAGTGTTGGGGTTACTACATTGGTAATCTTTTTTTATCTCAGTTGTTGGTATTGTATCGATTTTATGTGGAGCAGGGTTTATATTTTTTATCATTGATTCAACTTCTTGTTCAGATATTTCTATAAATGAGGACCATATGTTAACATCTCTTTTTTGCATTACGATTGCTTGTTTGCTGTTTTTGGGGAGTTTGTTTCTTAGGTTTAATATTTTGTCACTAAAAAATTTAGCTAATTCATTGCATTTTGATTCAGGAAGACTTTGAGGTGATTCTTGTTTGTCATTTGTGAGCTTCGTTACTATGGAGAATAAGGTTCTTGGGTTATTGGCAAACTTTTCTATTTTATTGGAATAGTATTCTTTTTTAGTATTAAGGATCAGTTGTTTGTAGAAAGCTAAATGTTTCCTGAATTTGGTTAGGTTTTCAGTTGTTTTGTGTTTTCTCCAGATTTTTTCAAATTGTCTGAGCTTTCTTTTTGCATCTTTTATTTTTGCATTATGCCAGTGGTTATTTTGTTTTGTTTCTTTGATAGTTATTGTTTTGATGGGGTTTATTTCATCGGCTATTTTTTTAATTGAGTCTAACCAGAGTTCTGTAGCTGAGTTACAATCATTAAGTGTTATGTCTTTTAGTTCTTCTTCTAATTGAAGATTCTGGGAGTACCTGGGGCAGATTCCATGTCTGAGCCAAAGAAAAATCCCATTTTGGTTTCTTTGTTTAAAGCCTCTTGTTTTTTTCCCTGTTATGGAGGACATTCAAGAATTGATTGATCTTGAACTGGATGCCCCGGAGGCTAATTTCAAAGGGGGTTGGGCTTTGGAAGGCCTGGATCCAGTGGTGAGAGAGCATTTGTGTTTTCCGAAAGTGCTACCTCCAAGCGGATGACTATACCCATGGAGGGAGGAGCGGCTTTGAAGGATGTGCACGATAGGAGGATTGAGGCCATCCTTAAGCAAGCGTTTGAAGCAGTGGCACTGATCTTCCAGATAGTTTCTTGTTGTTCCCTGGTGGCTCGCTCTTGTTTACTTCTCTCTCAGGAGGTCGGATCTGGAACGAATTCCAGGACAGTTATGGAGCCAGCAGCCACCTTTTTGGCAGATGTGGACTGCAATTTGGTCCGCAACTCAGCCAGAGAGGTGGCTTTGGAAATAGCGGCCAGTTGTCAGTTATGGCTGAGAAATTGGTTGGCCAATGTGACCTCCAAGGGCTAACCTTATGAAATTGCCCTTTTAAGGCTTGCTTTTATTTGAAAGCGAGTTGGAGAAACTGACCGTTATGTGGAGCTAATCCCCAATTCCTCGGTTGCCGGAGGATAAGAAGCAGATGCCATGTTCCTTTGGCATGAGAGGTCGTGCCAGGGGATCCAAGCATTTTCGACCCTACAGAGGAGCAACCTTTCAGAGGACTCTGCCTTTCAAAAGGTCTCAGTCCTTATAGCCCAGACGGGGTGCAAGTTTGGGTACTGGCACCTCCCGAGCCTCCCAATGAAGGTTTGCCGACCCACACCCCGGAACAGGAGATAGGGGGACATCTCTCTCTTATCAGATGTGGGTAGAAATCACGTTGGATCAGTGGGTCCTGGAGGTGATACAAGAAGGATATGCACTGGAGTTTTGCAGTATTCCTCGCGACATTTTCATACATTATCAAGGCTCCTCAGTCTGAGGGCTGTGGTCCCAGTGCCCACATCTCAAGAAAATATGGGTCGATATTCCACTAATTTTGTTGTGCCCAAGAAGGGCTCCTTTTGTCCCATCCTGGATCTCAAAGAGGGTCAACCTTCATTTGTGGGTGACTCATTTTTACATGGAAACATTGCGCTCAGTGATAATGGCTGTGCAGTTGGGGGAATTTCTGACCCCCTTGGATTTGTTAGAGGCATACCACCGTATTCCCGTCCAATTAGAGCACCAACATTTTCTGCGATTTGGGTTGTTGGGATGCCATTAGCAGTTTTGGGTGCTGTTTTTTGGTCTGGCCACCACACCCAGAACTTTTTCCAAGATTGTGGAGCTGGTGGCGGTAGAGTTGAGAGAGGATGGAATCCCTGGTTCACCCGTATTTGTACAACTGGATGATTTGGGCCAAGTCTCTGGGAAAGAGCCACCTGGTGGACCCACAAGGTGATCTCCCTGTTGCAGGAGCTAGGTTTGGTGCTGGAGTGCAGAAGTCTCTCTGGAACATCAATTAGCAGGAAGTGCGGGCAGTCCAGTTGGCATGCTTGCAGTTCAGCGGCAGATTGCAGGGTTGAGCAGTCTGGATAATGTCAGACAATGCAACAACAGTGGCTTACATCAATCTGCAGAGAGGAACCAAGAGCCAGCAAGTGTTGCAGGAGATAAACCAACTTATGGAATGGGTGGAAGTGCACCTTCAGGAGATCTTGGCCTCGCACATTGCAGGAAAAGACAATGTAAGAGCAGACTTTCTCAGCAGGGAGAGTCTGGACCCTGGAGAATGGATATTGTCAGACAAGGAGTTTCAGCTGTTAGTGGATCGCTGGGTCCTTCTCGCAATGCAAATGTTCCTCGATTCTTCAGTCGCAGGAGATCCAAAGTCCTTTGGTATTGATGCTCTTGTGCAGGAATGGCTGGAGGAGAAGTTGCTATATGCCTTTCCCCCATGGCCCATGTTGGGCAGCATGGTTTGGAGGGTCGAAGAGGGATGGTGCTTTGGATAGTACCAGATCGACTCAGTAGATCCTGGTATGCAGATCTGCATCGGCTCCTGGTAGATTTCCCCCCTCCAGTTTACGGTGCACAGGGACCTGTTACAGCAGGGACCTGTGCTTCACGAAGATCCGACTATTTTGTCTTACAGTATGGCCCCTGAGAGGGCTCGCATACTGAAGCGTGGATATTCTACTGCGATGATTGCCACCTTGCTTTGAGCAAGAAAGTTCTCCACTTCGGGAGATCCTAAGGAGGCCCCTAGGAGGAAGATCTGGGGCCATTGCAAGCTTTCTGTTTACCTAAGACGATCGCAGTGATGCTCCTCCCTTCATTGACACCATCGCTGATGTCATCTCTGCCCAATAAAGCTTTGAGACTTACAGCACGAGCTGTCTGCACGCTGCTGAAGCTGTGTATGCCAAAGGGGCGCGCGGCTTGATCTGATGGGAAGGAAAAGAAAATCTAAGATTACATCTGCTCCAGCTGTAATCCGAGGCCCGATGGACAACCATCTTCATTGGATGGGTGAGTTGCCTATCTGTAACTGTAGTGGTGCTCCTAAACAGGAGCTTCTTTGAGTCCTGTTAGTAGACTCCCTCCTCAACCACCAGTCCCCTCATCTCAGGATAAGAGGATCGAATTTTCATAAGTTGTAAGAACAGTGAATGATGTACAATGTATGGGTCAACATACATCTAATTTAGTTACATCTGCTGATATTTTGATCTCTAATTTATCTGAAATTGAAGATGCTAAGGCAAAATCAACGGTGATATCTTCAGATAAGAGTAAGGATCCATCAGACATCACAGTTGTTGACTTGTGGAAACTGATTACTAAATTGGATAATAATGTGACCCAGTCCATCTCACAGTTCAATTCTTTTATGACATACAGGCACAGGAGAAGAGATTACAAGAACTGGAAAAAAAAAACGTCCCTGAATTTATTTATTTATGTAAAGCTTTTATAAACTGAAGTTCGTATGTACATCACAACAGTTTACAATGAATGAACAGAGAGGAAGAGAAGTAAGAGTTACATAAAACAAAATAACTGGTTGTATAATATAGTAACAAGTTGATGGGTTATAATAATAGAATTTATAAAAGATAGTGGAGGAAGAAAGGCAAGAAGGGGGAGAAACAGTTCCTTTATTATTAAATGCTGAATTGGCATATATTAAGAATAGTTTAATTTTGTATAGTGAAATAGAGGCATTGGAGAACCTTGCTAGATAGTTAAAAAACAAAACTGTTTTGTTAATTTTCCGTATACTGTTATCTGCAATCAAAATGTTTAAAAAATACCCAAAGGAGTTTTTATTATTCACAGAGGCTAATGTGCCTGATATTTCTAAAATATTTTATCTACCTAGGCAAAAAAGATTAGATCAAGTTATTCAGCCTCTTTCATCAGAAAGTTTAGGTGTTTCAATCTTTCTGGAAGAATTGTTAGATTTAATATCTAATAGAGCCACCTTAATTGTTTCTGTCTGTGCAGAACAGGATAAAGATGTGGTCTTTTATAAATACTTAAAAAATCAAGGATATCTTCTTTTGTGGGCCAAAGTTATTTGTATTTCCTGATGTCTCCCGTCCTACTCAGGTACCCAGGAGACGTTTCCTATCATTAAAATATAAGGTAATTGCCCTTGGAGCATCCTTCTTTTTAAGGTTTCCATGTAGAAGCTTTGTAACATATCAATCCAGTAAGTTTGTGTTCACCGATCCTTTATTGGGAATAAGAATGTTGAGTGATCTGGAAGATAAGTTCTTGTAATGATGATTGGGATGGAGGGTAATAATGACGTATTTGGGGGGCAAGATGGCGGCGTAATCGGACGCATAAGCGTTGAGCTCCGAGGTTTGGGAAAAATTCTTGCAAAGATGCCGGCGAAACGTAAGGGCAAGCTCCGTGTCTTTCCCTCAGACACAGAGCTAATGGCCGCTCAACGTTTAATCACCTCTTATGCGTCCATGAAGGAACCCGAAGAAGGGGGAGCAGACTCCATTGAGGGAGCTATAGAGGAAGCGCTAGCCTCTCCGGGAGATGTCACTCTTAGCCCCCCTGCTCCGAGGAAACCCGAGATGGCGGTCTCCGGGTGGATCGGGGAGAAAGCTGAGTCGCAGGCACATGACGTGGCACTGGAGAGCCCGACGCAGGGAGGTCAGAGGGCGGTGGATGCCGAGACGCCGAAACAAGACTCTGAAGTCCCCGGAACATCAGGGGCAGAAAGTTTGGTTATGCCCCCCGTATCGACTCCGATTGGAAATGAAGACAGAGGAAACTTGTTTGAAACGTCTCTGGCGCCATTAAGGGAGAGTCAACCAGGCGGAATATCATCGGTATTGAAATCGGGTGAGTTTTCAAGGCCCCGTTTTCAAATGCCCAATAAACCTGAGAAAATAACTTTAGAAGCTATCTGGGATATTTTGGCTGCGTTAGTGAATGTGATTGGAAACTTCCAGGAAAATTTGGAAAACGTAGAACAAAAAGTAGAGATGTGTGAAAATCAACTAGAAGAAATTAAACCGAAACTCGTAGTTATGGAGACTGAGTTAAAGAAAAACCAGGAATGTAACGTGAAGATAATAAAGGATATCACTACTATTTCTAGGAGGTTGGAATCTATGGAAAATTTCTCTAGACATTTAAATTTGAGGTTTTTGAACTTTCCAAAAATTGTTGGTGAACTTCCATTTATTACGTTAAAAAAATTTTTTGTTGAAAATTTAAAATTTCAAGAAGGAGGAATTCCGCTAGTTAATAAATTATATTACTTGCCTGTTACAAATAGAAACAGAAATTTCTTGCAAAATGTAAATGTTGATGTTAATGAAGGAAATTTAACAAGATTCTTGGAGGACTCAACAATGGAGTACTATGAAACAGCTACATTAATGGTTTCTTTTGTTGTTGAAAAAGATCTCAATGAGATAATGAAACATTATTTTAGAAATATCCAGACTCAATTTCGTGGGGCACCAATACGGGTGTTCCCAGACTATGCACCAGTCACACAGAATAGGAGACGTGAGTTTCTGGTAATGAGACCACAAGTAATAGAAATGGGTTTCTCCTTTGTTTTAAAATATCCATGCAAATGTCTAGTTAAATCAGCGAAAGATGTCTACGCCTTTCAATATCCTGAACAGTTAAAATCCTTTCTCAACGCTAGGAGGGTAATAGTTCCCTCCTAAAATAAGCCTAAATTCGGAACCAAGTAATATATGGGAACCTAATTACGTTAATGCTTGTTACATGCATGTTTTTTTTTTCAGTTTTTGAAACTTCCCTAAGTTTTCTGTCCCCTACCTAAAAATTTCTTAATGGAGGAATGCAATGTATAACTTGAGAAGTTTAAAATAATAGGTTTTGGTATTGGAAAATTGGAGATTTCCCCTTTTCTCTTTATGTTATTATATTGTATTCTTTTTCTGAAGTAAGATAATTCTTGCTGTATTTTGAAAAATGAAAAATAAAATTAAAAAAAAAAAAAAAATAATGACGTATTTAGATAGATCCTAGGTATAACCTCCTTCCTTACTGTTGGCAGTTTCATTGTATTTGCTATTTCCTTTGTAGATGATTTGCTAATTTTTCTCTGTCTGTTTGAATGGGTTTTTTTATTTGTAACTTTGGTTGCCTTAATGCAAATTGCATTTTCTTTATTTTATTGCATTTAATTAAAAAAATCAATAAAGAGATGAAAAAAAACCAAAAGGTCTCTACTTCTTAGCCTATGTGTGGGTTTGGCGAGTCTTTGAGGCTTGGTGTGAGGATTGAGGTGTTCTTCCTCGTTCAGTTAAGATTCCGCTCATTTTGAAATTTTTGCAAGATGAATTGAATAAAGGGTTGGTTCTTAATTCCTTAAAGATGCAATTAGCAGCTTTTGCCTGTTTCAGGGGTCAGGTAAATGGTGAGTCCTTATTGGCTCATCCAGATGTGACCCATTTCTTGAAAGGAATGAAACATCTTTGTCCTCCCTTGCGGTTCCCATGCCCTTGTGGAGTCTTAATCTAGTTTTGGATTTCTTGGAGGGGCCTATGTTTCAACCAATGCGTGGCCTTTCTTGCGTTTTACTTTACTTGAAAACGGTGTTTCTTGTGGCGATTTGTTCTGTGCATCGAATTTCCGAGCTGCAGGCCTTGTCTTGCTGGGATCCAGTCCTTTGGGTGACTCTAGGGGCGATTATAGCTGCGTGTACTCTTCCTTCCTTCCTTCCTTCGCCAAAAGTGGTCTCAGATTTTTCACTTGAATCAGTCCATTTCCCTGCCGTTTCTGGATAAGGAGGAATATCGCCTCTTGCAACCCTTGGATGCCAAGAAACATATTGTAAGGTATCTGGAGGTTTCTAAACCTTTCCAGAAGATGGATCTCCTGTTTATCCTTCATGATGGAGGTAAACAGGACGAGTCAGCTTCGCGGGCTACAATAGCTCGTTGGATTAAGGAGGTGGTCACGGCCACGTATGTGGATGCTGAAAAGCTGTTGCCTATTCAGGTTAGGGCTCAGGCAGTGTCATGGGCAGAAGTTAGATTGTTGCCTCCCATCAACATTTGCCAAACTGCGATGTCCTCCTTACCAAGTATTATCATCTGGATGTGCAGGCCCAGGAGGACGCAGCCTTTGCACATGCGGTTTTGACTGGACTATGGACACCCCCCCATCCTATTCGGAAGTAGCTTGGATACATCCCACTGGTCCTGAATCCATCTGTCTGGGTGCTAGGAAATGAGAATTTACTACATACCTGATAATTTCCTTTTCCTTAGACAGATGGATTCTGCTTCCCACCCTTGGCTGCTGAATCTTATGGAAGATGTGTCTTAGGTCCTGGTGGCTTCTAGAAATCCTTCCACTAGAAGGTCCTATGGACTGAAGTGGAGGAGGTTTTCTGTGTGGTGTGAGCAGAAGGCCCTAGATCCGTTCTCCTGCCCCACTCAAAACCTGCTTGATTACCTGCCTATCGGAGGCTGGCTTGAAAACCAACTATTTTAGAGTTCATCTGAGTGCATTTGGCGCATAGCACCACAGTGTAGATGGTGCGCCCATCTCTGTACAGCCTATAATTGTACATTTCATGCACGGCCTGCTTCAGTTGAAGCCTCCCACTGTGCCTTGGGACCTCAACATGGTTTTAGCTTAGCTGATGAAAGTTCCTTTTGAGCTGCTGCGCACCTGTGACCCGAAGTACCTGACCTGGAAGGTCATAATTTTGGTTGCGGTCACTTCAGTGTGCAGGATCAGCGAGCTCCAGGCCTTGGTGACTTATCCACCTTTAAACAACATTTTTTCATGACAGGGTGCTCTTGCTTCTTACGCACTCCTAAGTTCCTGCCTAAGGTTGTGAAGGATTTCCATCTTAATCAATCGTCCTGCCAATATTCTTTCCCAGGCCCCATTCGTACCAAGGCGGACGAGCACTGCACAGTTTGGACTGCAAGCGAGCTTAGCCGCCTATGATAGGAATAGGTTTGGCGTATCCATTTGGCCAGCAGATTGCATCTTCTTTTGTTATGCCCAGGCGGGACTGCATCTTGAGGGTCATGTCAAGGCTCATTCTGGCAGCGTCTGTGGCCTACTTGTGAGCAGTTCCCGTGGAGGAGATATGTAAGACTGCAACGTGGTGTTCTCTCCACGCGTTCACATCACGTTACTGTCTCAATAGAGATGGCAGTACGACAGTAGGTTTGGCCAGTCTGTCCATCGGACCCTGTTTGAAGTGTAGAACCCAACTCTTCCAACCTAGGGCCCATTGTTTGGGTTCAGGCCTCTCCCCCTCTGTTATCAACAGCACCGGTGGTTTTGTGTCTCTTGGCCCCCTTTTTTGTTGGGGAGCAGCCTGCAGCTAGTGATTCACCCATGTGTGAGAACTCCATCCTGCTTGTCCTTGGAGAAAGCAGAGTTGCTTACCTGTAACAGGTGTTCCCCGAGGACAGCTGGATGCTAATCCTCACAAAGCCCACCTGCCATCCTGCTGAGTTGGGTTTCTCCTATTTTTTTATTTTAATCGTAATTCTGTTACGAGACTGATAAGGGACCCCGTGTGGACGCTTGGTATAGGGCATTCTGGGCATGCTCAGTGTGCTTAGTCCAAGTTCTAGAAACTGATGGAAGTTTTCCACATTGGGACTCTGTCTGTCTGATGATGTTGCCTATGTGTGAGGGCTAACATCCTGCTGTCCTTGGAGAACACCTGTTACAATAAGCAACTCTGCTGACTGTTGTGGTCTCTTCAGTGCTTTCAGTTTTGGGTGTGTATTGATGAGAGGACATGGTATGGCAGTTTCCTGTTCATACCCCAGATTAGCCCAAACTCCTGAGTTTTGCATTCCTGCCAGCAGATGGAGACAGAGTTTCGCTGCCACTGCTACATAACCTAGTGTGCCACCTGCAGCCCTTCAGTATTTCTCTGTGTCTGGCAGATGGGGTAAAACTGTTTAAAAAAAAGTTTATTGGATCCTCCCAGGGGGTTACTAGGTCCTGTTGGGACCATCCCTCCTGGCTCAAGATAGACAAGCAGGGGGTTGGTGACCCTTTTTATTAGCCTGAGCCAGAGTCCTGTGGGGTGCACATCTGGTGGTCCAGATCCCTCATCCTCCACGAAGCTTCATTGGAACCTGCGGACAGCTCTGCAGCTACAAGCCCGGTGGAGCAGGGAAGGATCTCCACTTTTATTTTCTGGCCAGGCTGGGACATTAAAGTTTTTGTTTGGAAAAGAAAAAAAAGAGAGGTGAAAGGAAGTTAGTTCCTGCTTCGCAGTTAGCTAATTTGCGGCGTCCCTTCTCGGCAGCGATCCATGGTGCAGAGCTATTGGAGGCCACTGCGGTGTGTGTGTAGATCCCAGACACGTGGCAATGGCTGCAGTCATTGCAACAAAGACAAAGAGAGCTGACGCTTATTGAAAATTCACCAGAGGGTATTTTCATTATGGGGGAGGGGCACCTCAGCACTTTGTGCCACTCCCTCCACAGCTTGGCCCTCCGTACAATCCCAGCATTTCCCGACCTAGCACAGTGTGATCCTCCCTCCCAGGCCAGCTTTGCATGCTCTTCCATCCTCCTCTTTCCTTTCTGCCCTGACGCTCTGTCTCTCCTCCACACTGGCCCAGCACGTGGTGATTCCCTCCTCCTGAGCCTGACCTCGGCACTCTCCAGGCCCTGTACTCGGCAGTCTGTCGCACCCCTCCTCACCCTGGTCTTGGTATTCTCTCTCCCCCCCCCTCTAGTCCAGCCCTGACCACAACCTGAATCCAGCACTTTCTGACCCCTTCTCAGCCCAACCGCAGCTCTCCCTCCCTTTTCCCTGGCCTAATTCCAGAGATAGGAATGACAGCAGAAAAGGACCAAGTGATCCACCCAGTCTGCCTAGAAAGCTTATGCTGCTGTCTGCTGCACTTATCAGTTTCCCAGACTGTAAAAGTCAGGGCCCTCGGATGCTGTTTGAATCCAATTTCCCTTAACCCTTGCTATGAAAGCAAAGAGCAGTGTTGGAGTTGCATCAAAAGTATCAGGTTTACAGGCCGATTCAGTAAAAACGCGAGAGAGCGGACGAACGGCCACTCGCCGGTGCGCGCGATTCAGTATTTAAATTAGGTCCGGCGGTAGAATCGGGCAAAAGGAGGCGCTAGGGACACTAGCGCATCCCTAGCGCCTCCTTTTAGCCCGGAGTGTCGGCTGTCAGCGGGTTTGACAGCCGACGCTCAATTTTGCCGGCCGCTGACAGCCACGGGCTTGCAAACTGGACGCCGGCAAAATTGAGCGTCCGGTTTTCGGCCCGACAGCCACCGGCCCATTTTAGATTTTTTTTCCCTTTTTTTTACCCTTCGGGACCTCTGACTTACTATCGCCATGATATTAAGTCGGAGGGTGCACAGAAAAGCAGTTTTTACTGCTTTTCTGTGCACTTTCCCGGTGCCGGCAGAAACTAGCGCCTACCTTTGAGTAGGTGCTAATTTCTTAAAGTAAAATGTGCGGCTTGGCTGCACATTTTACTTTCTGTATTGCGCAGGCATACCTAATAGGTATTGGGTGCCGCGGGTTGGACGCGCGTTTTCTGCCCCTTACTGAATAAGGGGTAAGGGAAAACGCGCGTCCAAGAGCAGAGCGCACTGTACTGTATCGGCCTGTTAGTGATGAAGGGTAGTAAGCGCTGCATCAGCAAGTTACCCCCATGTTTGTGTTCCCCAAACCGTAAAAGTCGGGCCCCTCATTGGTTGCTGTCTGAATCCAATTCCCCGTTTCCCACTGTCATTGAAGCAGAGAGCAGTGATGGAGTTGCATTAAGCCTTGTTACTGTTATTGGTTAAGGATAGTAACTGCACACCAGCAAGTTACCCCCCCATGCACTCTTTTCTTCATTTCCAACCTCTAGGCTTTAGGGATCCACAGTGCTTATATCCCATGCCCCTTTGAATTCCTTCACTGGTTTCGTCTCCTCCTCCGGAAGGACGTTCCAGGCCTTCACCACCCTCTTTGTGAAGAAATATTTCCTGACGTTAGTTCTGAGTCGTCCTCCCTGGAGTTTCATTTCGTGACCCCTAGTTCTACTGATTTCTTTCCAACAGAGCAGGTTTGATGATTGCGCATCATTAAAACCTTTCAGGTACCTGAAGGTCTGTATCCTATCTCCCCTCCACCTCCTCTCCTCCAGGGTGCACATATTCAGATCCTTCAGCCTCTCCTCATAAGTCATTTGATGGAGACCACCCACCATTTTGGTCGCCCTTCTCTGATCGCCTCCATCCTGTCTCTATCCCTTGTGAGATAAAGGTCTCCAGAACTGAACCCAGTGCTCCAGGTGAGGCCTCACCAAGGACATGTACAAGGGGATTATCATCTCTCTCTTTCTTACTGGTTATTCCTCTCTATGCAGCCCAGCATCCCTCTGGCTTTACCTATCGTTGCTGCCTTCAGATCACAAGACACCAGGGTCCCTCTCCCAGTCCGTGCACATCAGTCTTTCACCCCCCATCACACACATAATCTTTTGGATTATCTCATCCCAGATGCAGGACTCTGCACTTCTTTGCATTGAATCCCAGTTGCCATATATTTGACCTCACCTAGGGGAGGGTCTGGGTGCCTGTGGCTGTGAGATATGGAGTGGGACAGGGATGGATCTTGTGGGAGGGGAAGCAGGATCCAGGGCAGAGAGAGGATATGCAAATATTTTATGATGGTTGTATTTTTATGGTATTTAGTTAACTGATTTTATTGTTGTAAATCACTTTGGGAGTTTTGACCAGGAAAGTGATTAATAAGCAATTTTAGATACATAAAATGAATGTGTGGGCATATCTATGTTAGGGAGTGTATGAGGGGGTGGATGTGTGAGAGTATAATGTAAGCCCTGAATTAGCAATCCCACTCCTTGCCCCAGCCTCGTGTGTGGGAGAAAGTCTGCTCCCATGATGGCCACGTCTCCACGCCTCCCCCTCTTCGCTGTTGGAATAGAGTCTGCGGGTGACTGAACATTTAGCATTTGCACATATATAAATGCCCCTAGGATCCCTACCCTCGTCTCACCCTAGCTGTTACCTGGTCATGGGTGCTTCTGGGGCAGGAGGCAGCCTCTTGTCGCTCCTGCCTCATTGCTCCGGTTTGGGAAAATGAGCGCCAGTCAACGCTAGGCTGGCCCCGTTATGTTGCATGGCAGTTGTAGAAGAGATAATGCCGAGACTGACTGACTGACTGGCGCAGGGCTGGCGGGAGGTATTAGGTGGAATAGGTGGGCGCCCAGGGTGCCGTAGGTCGCTCTGAGGATGGCATTTTTCTTTCATAAAGTGGAGTCTGGTGGCATTTTTTGAAAATGAAGGAGTTGTGCACTGGGACGTGGATGTCGGGGAGCTCGTGGAACGGAGCTGTGTGAATGGGAGGGAGGGAGAGAGATCACGGGCCTGGCACCGGCACTGGACTGGTGACTGTTTTCACAAAACTGAGCAGCGAGGCATCGCTCCTGCGGCCGGGTGAGGCTGGGGGCATTGGCTGGATTCCAATTGGTGCACTGGCAGAGTTTTTTTGTTTTTAAATGCAAGTTTTGGGGTCAGTGGCTGGCAGGGTGCGTAGGCATGCTCGTGCGCACATGCGCTCTCCAGCAATGTAATGCACGTAACAGATGTGTGATCTGAGATAACTGTAAGGTGAAGGGTGTTTGGTAACCACATCTGCAGAGTGTGCTGGCATTTGAATGCTGCATTCTATGGCATTTGGCGTCTTTTTTTGCACCATAATACACCCTTGAATAACACATCTGTGTCTTGCAGCTGTACAGAAAGAAGCACAAGCAGAAGAAAGAAGCTATCCGCTGGAGGCACATGTTTTTCCTGCCGTCACCCCCTCATCCCATCCCATTTCATCCAAACCCCTTTTACCCTAATCCTTTTGCCCCCAGTCCTATCTACCCGTCGGGGATCATTGGTGGGGAGTATGACCAGAGGCCTGTGATGCCATTCGTCGGTGACCCAATCAACTCGCTCATCCCAGGCAGTGGACAGACCCCTGGCAGGTTTCCACCTTTCCGACCTCACTTTGATCTGATTGGCCCACTGCCGGAGCCCAGCCCGACCCTGCCAGGACGCTCTGGTCCAAGACCCACTCGTGGACGTCCATCTGACATTCGGCGGATGTTCATTTGATCGCCTCTGCTTTGTGCTTTGATTCTGAGTCGCTAGGGAGTTTTTTTGTGCTACAGGAAATAACATCCTGGATGGGGTCTGCCTTTCCATAAGGAAGAAAACAGCTCTCTTGTAGTAGTGTTGAGTGTGTGTGTGTGTGTGTGAGAGAGAGAGAGAGAAAGCGTGTGGCTTTTCACTGCACAGATGTAGAACTAGCTGAGCTGAGAACTGAGCAACTCAGCAGTGAGAGGAGAGAGCGGGACATGCCAATGAACTCCTACTGAAGCCGAACACGAGGGTTTTTTTTTCTGATTTCCCCCCTCCAGTAATGAAGGCCAGGTGCAGCCAAGAGTGGGGGAGAACTGTGTTTCTGATTTTCTCTAAGAAGCACAGCATTACTTGTTCAAGTGGACCATGAGATGGGAGCATTGGCTCGCTCTGTCGGCACTGAAAGGAGCTGTGATGCTGCAGGGTGGAACTGAGTGGCCAGTGCTGGCGCCAAACGTACGCCATTTCTTTCTGGCGGTGTGGATTAGTAGTATGAGGAGGAGTCATGGGCTGTGTAAATAGGTTTGCAAACAGCTTCAAACACGCCAGAAACGCTAACTTTTTTTCTTTTTTTTCTCGTGCACATCTCTCTCTGCACAGCATGGCAGGATGTAAAGGTGCCCAGTGTAAGCCCCCAAACCTGGCAGACAGCATGCGGGGTAAGCCAGGGCCCTTTTGCTGTGTGATCCCAGACGTGGAGGCATATTCGTTCACCCGCGATTTAGCAATGAAGTTGTACCACCGCCCCCCCAGACCCACTCGCCCAAGAGAGCAGCACCTGGAACGCTTCACGTGCTGAAAGTCTGCGCTTCTGTTTGCACGGGCGCCAGATGGGTGGGACCAACGCAAATCTTAAGTTTTAGGTAACTCCCCAGTGAACCAGTGTGAAGTTCCTTGAGGTAGGTGAGTTGGGAGCAGCTTGGCCTAGTCAAAGTTTGCCCTAATTGCGTGGGGTTTTTTTTGGGAGACTGTTTGCGTGTGCAAAGGCCCAGGGGCCGTGCTGCAGAGCGCATGCAGCCAGAAGATGGCAGTCCTGGCGTTTACCATTCTCGGAAGGGCTGCGTCTGCTCCCCTAAAAGCACTGCAAGCTGCCACGAGGCGCGTGTTATATATTTTTGTAAGTGGCAGGAGGTTTCTCTTCCTGATTACACTGGAATCGGGGGGGACGGGGGGAAAACTAGCACTTTATTCACGCATTGCTTAACGGTGTGTCTCTCCTCATCTCTCTGCTGTGTGTAATGTGCTTAATGCTGGGTTTTTATCCTCATCTCTGCTGTCTGAAGCAAAATTAAACCGTAAAAAGAACTGCTTGAAGTGCCTCCCTGCAGGAGTGATGACTTCAGGCGCCCTGGAAAAGGTGTGGATGGTTATGTAGCACTTCCCTTTCCTAAACCAGCAGCTGCAGGTGAAGATGAAGGCTCCTGCATACAATGAGCCAAAGCAGCTGGCGGCCTCAGAATGTTCCTGCAGCTGCTTTGATTTGAAGCTGTTGCTTCCTTTTTCAGTCTTATTCTTCTGTTTATTTTTTCCTCCACTGTAGGATACTTGTTTGTACACTTTTTTTGGAATAAAGATCCGCACTTTTTATTATAACCTTACCTCAGCTGGCTGTGTGTGTGTGTGTCCGTATCCCGATGGAGGGTTAATACAGGAGTACCTGGATTTTACATTGCCATGCCAGGAGGAAGAGCTTTCTACAAATGTAATGCAGGACGCAGAAATGGGGTGAAAACTGTAACCAATAAAAGGGAATAGGACTTGGAGCATCTAAGAGGGTTATAGGAAAATTGGTTCTTACCTGCTAATTTTTGTTCCTGCAATTCTACAGATCAGTCCAGATAAATGGGTTTTGCATCCTTACCAGCAGATGAAGGCAGAGAATAAAATATTTTCAGGCACTGCTACTTAACAGAGAGCGCCACCTGCAGTCCATAGTGGTTAGATACTGGACCCCAGCTAAGTGGTCTAGGAATCCACCCATCCGGGGCATGGGACAGGCATCAGATGCAGTACATTCATTAAGTTTCCTGTAGTCCACACACAAGTGGGTTGTACCAGGAGGAGCCCAGGGTCTCTGAGAGTACTTTATAACACCTAGCGCTAACATCTCATCAGGCTGCTGCCCCATGTGCTTCTCAGCTTCAGCAGATAATAAGCAGTCTTCTTCAGCGGTTTAGGGCTACGAGTGTCTACATTGGGCATAGCAAAGTGAGTACGTTCTGGTTTAGTAGAAAACACATCAGCATAAGTTTGCAGTACTGCTTCCAACTGTTGTTTCTGGGTAGGGGTTAATTGCTCTCCCAAAACAGCTTCTTGTATAGATCCTTCAGGTAGTGTCTCTTGTAGGAGCTCAAGTAAGGGCTCACTATCCTGACAAGTAAGGGCTCACTATCCTGACAAGTAAGGACTCATTATCCTGACAAGGACTTCACTATCCTGACAAGTAAGGACGCACTATCCTGACAAGTAAGGACTCACTATCCTGACAAGTAAGGGCTCACTATCCTGACAAGTAAGGACTCACTATCCTGACAAGTAAGGACGCACTATCCTGACAAGTAAGGGCTCACTATCCTGACAAGTAAGGGCTCACTATCCTGACAAGTAAGGGCTCACTATCCTGGCTCCATGCAGCCAGCACCACTGCTGTGCAAACAGCCTACAACTTTATCATATTTACATGAAAGATATGTTGCTTTCTACCTCGAGAGTCCATAGATATAACATAGCTGGTGTCATTCAGGCGTTGTATGACCTTGTAAGGTCCCGCCCAGCTCGACTGAAGTTTATTCTGACTGTGTTACCATAGCAGAAACATTGAGTCCGCTGTCGAGGGGAATGTTCATTGGACCTGCGTCGGTCCCACACAGCATTGGTACGGCATGTTTTCCATTACTCCTCAGATATCCAGGCCTGATACCCCGATCCAGGTATACTCGAGCAATGGGTACAGACTCTTGGGTTCTAATGGCCAGTACTACAAGTGCAGCAGGCCCTGGAAGAATGGCATCTTCAAGTATCAGCTCGGGTCACAGTAAAGTCATGCTAGAGCCAGTGTCCACAAGCCCACTTACCTGGGTCTGATTCACAGTTACTGGGCTTCTGTAGTGTGCTGGAAGCTCATCTGCCTCCTTGATTGATGAATATCCGGTAACTCCTCATGGTGTTGCTACTGCGTAGGCATCTTCCCTAGAACTGGGACCTCCCACAAAAGCTTCCAGCTGTGGTGCAGGAGCTGGAGTGCTTCTCAGTGCAGGCTTGGGGTTGTCTGGGCAATCTGCCTTGAAATGTCCTGTGCGACCACACTGAGGAAAACTGGGAGGTTTGCTGACTGTCGCTGTGGTTGCAGGAACATTAGATTTAAGGCCTTGAATTCACTTAGTTCCTTGCTACTGGGGATATGGGTGGCTTCTCTTTGCTGACCAGGGGTTCAGCTGCCTTCTCTGGGGTACAGGGCTGGTGATCTTGAACATGCTTTCTCACCTCTAGACGGCAGCGCTGTAAGAACTGCTCTAGGACCATCAGGTTTCAGCAGTCCTCCAGAGTTTTAACCTCTATTCCAGTGAGCCGCTGGTTGTGCTGGGATCTTAGCTGAATCACAAACTCACTGTGGCTATCGTCTACCCCCTTTGCAAATTCTGGAACTTAATTCTATAGGTCTCAGGGGTAATATAACGGTTCACTAAAGCCTTGCGCACCTCCTCAACTTGGGAGCATATCTCCATGGATAGTCCTTGGAACGCCTCGAGTGCTCTCCCAGGGAGTTTTCCTCCCAAATACTGCACCCAGGCTTTTTCAGGAATCTCATTGAAGCAGAACATTTTTTCAGAGGCAGTTAGATACCCATTATCACCTCAGGTGTTATCAAACTGCGCAAACAAGTTTGGCCCTATCCGGGTTGTGGATCTTGGTGCAGAGGATGGGCTGGAGCCTTGGATACGAGCCAATTCCATCTCCATCTTCATTTTCTAAAGCTGAAATTCCCCTCCTCCTTCCGCCATTGGTCTCCTTCTATTGCTGCCACCGTCTGACCTTCAGCACTTGTTCTTCCTGACGCAGCTGCATGTAGATCTGTTGGATTTCAGCTGATGTGGTATCAGATCCTGCCAATTCTTGGGCCTCTTCCAGTAAGGAGACGGCTCGCTCACCTGGACTGGATCTCAGGATGGGTTGTTGCCCCCTAACCGGAAGGGATGAGTCCAGTTACTCATCGTTGTGGACATCCTATTGCTCTTGTGTTAGGACAGGCATGTCCAGTGTCTGATGGTTTCTGTTATCCGCCATCCACCTGTGGTCGTCTGCCATCCGCACACAGCTGATCTCCTAACACTGCAACAAAAACTGAATGAGGGAAGGGACACTGCTTCTGTTACACATTCACTATGCTCTGTGCCTGGAGGTTGCAGAGCAAAATCATTCTGAACCACTAAGTGATGACCCTCACCCCACATACTAAGCCTGATCCCACCTGATCCCACCCTGCCACCCGAAAAGAACAGCGGCCTGTTGCGTAACACCACAGCGCCACCCTTAATATCCACGTAGGGTAACCCTGTGGCCACTTGGAGGATCCTGCCAAGCACTGTACAAGCCTGGCTGCACCTGCACATGTGCTCCTACTGGCAACCTCCCACCTGGATTCCTACTGGTGTTTGGGCAAGTTCCCTGTCTACAAGCTATCCCCTGGTGGTTTCTGGGGACACTGGGACCCCAGACAACGGAAGGGTCACACAGTTCCTAGAAAAACACCCACAGACCAAATACAATATCAGCATTGTTAATCAGTCCAAGAGAGGCAGAGCTAATAAACTAAAGTTTATTAAGAAAAAGTAAGAACAGTGAATGGATGGAAGATTTAAACTGCAAACAGAAACAGGTAAAACAACAAGGATTAAACAGTAGAAACTAGCTAAACACTTTTCACTACTTGGTTAGTGCCTGGGGAGGTCAGGAAACAGGTCCTCAGCACAGAGCTCTGCTCCCTCTGCACTCCCAGGTGAGACTGGAGAGTTCCAGAACCCGCAGGGTGAGTTCTCTGTGCCAGGGCCAATCAGAACACACAATACTAACAGCTTTCTGGCCAATGGCACTGCAGGATGTTTCAGTATTGCATGACCTCAGGGCTGCTGGGATGTGTATGCTGATCAAGCCACCTTCCAAAGCCTCTGTTTGAATGACAGTGCAGAGGTCAAACACCACCTGCAGACCAGCAGACAGGAAATGAGCTCACTGGGGAAAAAGGGTCACAGGCAGAACAATAAACCACAAACCATGCAAAACCCCTGTTTCTCTACAGGGCATAATTTGAAAAGTCTTGTAAATGAACAAAGATATGGGTTATTTTATTTAAGCCAGTGCTACCCTCTGAATGATTTTATCATGGTTTCCTCCTAGATCGTTCACAGTGTGATTGCTTTAAGAGTCCAGGCTGTAGAATTAGAGCCTGAAGCCATTGTTTGCTATCAGTTGAACTGGAAGTTTATTTTGTATTTTTCAGGAATGGAACATGATTGGTGAACAAAACAAATGGTTAGGAGGGTGCTGGATTCTCCTGGGCTGAGCCAACAGCTTTGCATCTTACAAACCATTTCCAAAACTGGGTAATGAAAGTGGCAGACAAAAGGGAAGGAATATAGACATGCTGAAATGCTTTTTCCAAACATTTGTTCTACAAGAAAAGAAAAATATATTCATTTTAAAGAAAGCACTGGTAATTTGGGAATTTGTTTTTTTTTAGTGATTTTTTTTTTTAGTGATTCCTGGCTGAACACAGCACTTCGAGTACACGTTCCACATAGAAATTTAAGATCGGCAAACAAAGCCCTCTTAACCATTCCTCCTGTGAAAACAGCAAGACTAACCCAGGTTAGGGAATGCGCACTGTCCCTGGCAGGTCCCATATTATGGAACACGACGCCCCTCGATCTAAGACTCCAGAGAAATCATAAACTTTTCAAAACACACCTCAAAACCTGGCTTTTCACACAAGCCTTCAAGAAAGAGAACGACGCAAGCAAATAAATAAGGATAAGCGGACTTAGAGCACCCAGCTCACAACTTGCAGATTCTACCTGGAAATTATTTTATCCCTCGTATAATTGTAGACAAACCGATAGGTTGAATAGCAATAAAACATACAATCCCCCATGAGAATTTCATCAATGAAAATTCCACGTCATAAACCATACTTTACTTAATGTCGTATTGTTACCGAATAATAATGGCACCCTGTATTTAAAGTATGATCTATATTCTCCTTGATATATGTGCCCCATTGTAAACCGTTATGAAGGTAAATAACTTAATGACGGTATATAAAAACTTTTAAATAAATAAAATAAATAAATGTACAGGTGATGCTTGCATACATTCTAGCTCTCCCCAGGCTAACAAAAGCACCCCACTATGTACAAGATGATGACAGTTTTGAGTTGCAGGGAAATTCTAAGTTTGAAAGACTTTGTTTGCATTTCTTTGATGAGGAGGGGAGAGCCAGCGAGTATCTTCCTAGCCTTGACTACAGGCTGTGGCTCCCTGGCTGACCAATAGGTGCTGTTGAGTGATGACCAGGACATCCACTGGGCTCTGTGACTCTGCAAGCTCCTGCAGCCCAAGTACAGCACGAGGGCCTTCTTGGACCTGATGCTAAACCCTGCCTGGAACAGGGGTCACCACTCTAGCAAACTGCAAGCAGGACATCTGTAAACTGCCCAAACCCCACCACATGCCGGAACAGGAGGTGCGTCAGTGCTGCCAGCTCCCTTACATGAAGAAACTACTGACAAGCTGTAAAGAAGGAATATTTGCTGCTTTTATTTTTTAAATTTGATTTTGGATGCCGGTGCTTGGATACAGCGCAGCTATGTAACTTGTACAGAAATGAAACGGTGGCAACAAATGGAGGATGTCACACAAGGGGGCGCTGTAGGTTATCCTCTCGACAACCATAGAGGTGTTGGCATGGAGGAAGAAGTCATGACCACCACTCTGCTGGCTGCTGCCTCTGTTTTAATTCATGTTGAAATATAGCTGCTGCAAGACATTTTAATATGCAAATTTTTGGAACCTTAAATACTGTGAAGGAAATTGGGAGGACCTGGGGTGGATTGACTTATATGGGCTTTGGGAATGCCCCGGTGGGCCAAGCACTTGGTTTGTGTTGGTTGTAGCAGCGCCATGCGTGTGGGGCCCCAGCTGCCCTTCTACCAAACCAGACGTTTCCTCCGACCCACTCCCTCACTGACTTTTCTGGTGGCAGTGGTAGCACTCCTGGACCTTCTCTCCTCACTTTCAGCCACCGCCTCCCCTCTCACCGGCTCGTGTCTGCTTCTCTGCCACGCGTCCCCCTTGTCCTTGGGCCACGGCAAAACCCAAAACTAAAAAAAACAGCCTGCCCTTTTCTAAGGCAAAGGTCATCTACCGCAGCGACATGTTTGCATCCCCCTAATCACCGATGTGACCACTGACCATAAGTGACCGAGCGTGTGACTCAGCGTATGTGTGTGTCAGTGAGCATGTGTGACCTATATGTGTGACGAAGGATTTGTGTGTCAGTGATAATGTGTGTGCGTGACTGGTGTGTGATAATGTGACAACGTGTGTGAGTGAACAGGTGAGTGTGTGTGTGTGTCCGAGTGTGCGAGAGTGTGTATATGAGAGCAAGAGGATAAAGTCTGTACACATCCCTCATTCCCCAACCATTTCAGGGTTTTTGGAATCAAAGGCAAAAGTTCTCGGGTTTTTTCTTTAATTTGATTTAAGAGCAGGGATTTTTTAATCTTTATTGGTTTTAATTATTGGATGTTTGTGTCTACTGTTTTGAAATATTTCATTGGTATTTGGAAAATGTGTTAAACATTTTATATGAATTTTTAATTATTGGATATTCAGTTCATCAACTTTTGAAATATGTTTTCTTTTTATTAGCATGTTTCTTTCTGTTATGTTTGATGTTTTATACTTCTTGTTTTTAAGCTCTTTTTGAAGAGTTTTAAATCTCTCATTAATCTTATTTTGGGTGGCATTGAGTTCCATAAAATTGGGCCGGCTAATGACAGTGCTCTCTCCCTTACTTGTGTCAGTCTAGCTGTCTTTACAGAGGGTATGGTCAGTAGAGCTTTATTTGCTGAGCTGAGATTTCTTTGGGGAACATGTAGCCTTAATGCAGTGTTCAACCAGTCCGTATTTTCTTCATAGATTAGCTTGTGGACTGTGCAACGTGTTTTAAATTGCACTCTATGTTCAATTGGCAGCCAGTGTAATTCGGCAAGAGTTTGAGTGATGTGGTCCCTTCTGCTTTTTCCAGTTAGGATTCTGGCTGCAGAGTTCTGTAAGATTTGTAGTGGTCTTAGTGTTGAATGTGGTAATCCAAGGAAGAGTGTGTTACAATAGTCTGTGCTCGCGAATATAAGCGCTTGTAGAACAGTTCGAAAGTGTACTTGGGTTAATAGGGGTAGTTGCCTCATCGCTTTGCAACTGGCTCAAGAGCTGACTGGTTGGCAAGAGACACCAGGCCAGGAATCCAGGATATGAGAGAGACCATTTCAAAAGGGCTAGAGACAGGATGGAAACGGTCCTGGGGTCTGCATCAAAGGCCATATGGAATAAGACTGAAGGACCTGAATGTGTGTACCCTGCAAGAGAGGAGGGATAGACAAGATACAATGCAGGCTTTTACATTCCTAAAAGGTATTAATAATGCACAAGAATAAAACCTTTTCGGATGGAAAGAAATCTGCAGAACTAGGGTTCATGACATGAAACTGCAAGGGGCTAGACTCGGGAACACTGTTAGGAAATAGTTGTTCACAGAAAGGGTGATGAACGCGTGTGATACTCTCCCAAAAGCTGTAGTGAAGACCAGAGAGGTAATGAACAGTAATGAAGAGCGTGTGGGATAAGCACAGAGGATCCCTAGTGGCTAAAGGACGGAAATGAAGAAAAGAGATGACCTGCACGGAGCAGCAGTTACTGCCCCAGAAGAAATTTTTAAAAAACCCAACCCTGGCCGGGCAGATTAGACGGGCCACGTGTCTCTTTCTGCCTCACCCACACTGTGCTGGGGGCCAACCCGTTGGATGGATTGAAGGGGAGCTGCGCTCCAATGAGCTCATCCCTGCTCTTTTTAGTTAGAAGAAGCGTGAAATGTACATTCCAGATAGTTTGGCTCCAGGTCACGTGAGGGACCTCTGAAGAGTTGACATTGCGTTTGGGAGCTGTTGAAGCAGGTGCTGCACAGAGTACACGAGGGTATCGGATATATTTTTCTGCAATCAGGCCCCTAGATGACCAAATGTGTGTTTAATACTTGAAAGAATATCACACGACCGTGATTGCTAGAGAGGTTTCATGGCGTCATCATACAGGGCTTGATCCTCCTGTAAGTGAGCTGGGAAAATATTTATTGTGAAAAGCGTTTAGGTAATTGTAAAGAATTCGTTCCTAGCCATTATTTGTATTATTATTATATTATTTTTCAGTTTTACTTTTTATAATTTTGATGCGCAATGAGACCTGTTAGCTAATTTGTTTATGTTTTTCTTATGGTCATAAATTTTACAATGTTAATGTTAATTTTGAACTAGTTCACCCTGTTCCAAGTTCCGTAACCTTGTTCTATGTAATGCCTCTTGGCGAAATTTATGTTCTGTTTCAACGTAAACCGATGTGATCTGTATTTCATACAGGAACACCGGTGTATAAAAATAAATAAATAAATAAGTTAGCAGCATGCCTTACTGGCAAAGGAAGAGCACAGAGCTGCCATATTACATTATAAATATTAAACCATGTCATAAAAGCGGGGGAAATAACTTTAAAACAAACTTAAGGCCCATGGGTCAGAACGGGCCTGAAGCCATTAATTCTTAGGCCCCTGAACCTTTTAAAGTTTTTAATTCAGTCTGGCCCACCAAAGCTGAATGGCCAACATAATCATGTGCCTGTTGTCAAGCACAAGGTCCACTATAGCCGCAGCTGGAACCTCTTGTGATGACGCTCAGTATGAACATCAGCGACCTTGGGCCTATTGTGATGTCCTCTAGCAGTTGGGTGTCTCTTATGATGATGCTCAGTGTCTGCATCAGCGACCTTGGGCCTATTGTGATGTCCTCTAGCAGTTGGGGGTCTCTTATGATGATGCTCAGTGTCAGTATCAGCGACCTTGGGCCTCTTGTGATGTCCTCTAGCAGTTGGGGGTCTCTTATGATGATGCTCAGTGTCAGTATCAGCGACCTTGGGCCTCTTGTGATGTCCTCTAGCAGTTGGAGGTCTCTTATGATGATGCTCAGTGTCAGTATCAGCGACCTTGGGCCTCTTGTGATGTCCTCTAGCAGTTGGAGGTCTCTTATGATGATGCTCAGTGTCAGCATCAGCGACCTTGGGCCTCTTGTGATGTCCTCTAACAGTGGGGGGTCTCTTATGATGATGCTCAGTGTCAGTATCAGCGACCTTGGGCCTCTTGTGATGTCCTCTAACAGTGGGGGGTCTCTTATGATGATGCTCAGTGTCAGTATCAGCGACCTTGGGCCTCGTGTGATGTCTGCTAGCAGTCGGGGCCTCTTAAGATGGCACTTAGTGTGAGCATCTGCAGCTATTAATAAGGAATAGCCACTGCTTGTTAACAGCATTAGTAGCATGGGATCTATTTAATGTTTAATGGGTACTTGCGACTTGCATTGGCCTCTGTTGGAAACAGGATGCTGAGCTTGATGGACCTTTGGTGTGACCCACTATGGCAAGCCTTATGTTCATGATGTCCGCTAGCAGTCGGGCCCTCTTTGGATGATGGATAGTGGTGGCGAGGGAGGTAGGCAGGTACAAGAAAGATGCAGGCTAGTGAGCACGAGGAGGGAGAATTTAAGGAAAAAGATCAGAATCCCTGTTCATCCTCCTGCTCATTAGCTTGTGCCGTTCCTTACAAAAATGCTGTGTGGTGGAAGGTCAGTCTGGGACTCTTCTTTACTTGACCATCAGTAAAATCTTGATGGCTTTCTCTGCATTGTCCCTCTCACTGTGTCTGAGGTTCTATTGCCACTTTAACTGCTCCCTTGCCCATGACTCAGTGCTGGGGGTACATTTTGCTGTTGGTGTTGCTTATTTATTTTACGGTTGTACATTTTTCTTTATTTTGGAGCTAAGAAAGAGTTTTACAAAAATCACTGATCTCCAAGGTGACCTCCCCACCCCTTCTCGTTGAGCTCCAAGGGGCCACGCCTCCTGGCCCCCATTGCTGATGAGACCTTGTAATGTGGCCCCTGCCCAGAAACCTTTGCCCACCCCCTGCTGTAAACAAATCAATGCTTGATGTGACACTGAACAGAAAGAAAAGTAAGAATTAACCAGTGCATAGGCAAAGACTTTGTTCATCATCCTCACATCGAGTGCTTTTGTTGGAATTGGCCGATGAAGCAGAAAAGTCACATCTCAGAAATTTTCGTCTTTTTTTTCTCCATAATTGGAAAAATACACACCAGGGTCTAGACCTGAACAAGCTGATCCTGCCCTGAGAAAAGTGCATGAGCCCCATAACAGCCGGCGGCATCCCTTCTGACTGCATGCAACCCGTCAACAGGTCACGTTCCCTCACTGCATCCACCTGCAACTGGGCAACAAGAATGCAACCGTCAACGGGTCACGTTCCCTCACTGCATCCACCTGCAACTGGGCAACAAGAACGTGACCGTCAACGGGTCACGTTCCTCACTGCATCCACCTGCAACTGGGCAACAAGAATGTGACCGTCAAGGGTCACTTTCCCTCACTGCATCCACCTGCAACTGGGCAACAAGAATGTGACCGTCAAGGGGTCACGTTCCCTCACTGCATCCACCTGCAACTGGGCAACAAGATCGTGACCGTCAACGGGTCACGTTCCTCACTGCATCCACCTGCAACTGGGCAACAAGAACGTGACCGTCAACGGGTCACGTTCCTCACTGCATCCACCTGCAACTGGGCAACAAGATCGTGACCGTCAACGGGTCACGTTCCTCACTGCATCCACCTGCAACTGGGCAACAAGAATGTGACCGTCAAGGGTCACTTTCCCTCACTGCATCCACCTGCAACTGGGCAACAAGAATGTGACCGTCAAGGGTCACGTTCCCTCACTGCATCCACCTGCAACTGGGCAACAAGAATGCGACCGTCAACGGGTCACGTTCCCTCACTGCATCCAGCTGCAACTGGGCAACAAGAATGTGACCGTCAACGGGTCACGTTCCCTCACTGCATCCACCTGCAACTGGGCAACAAGAATGCGACCGTCAAGGGGTCACGTTCCCTCACTGCATCCACCTGCAACTGGGCAACAAGAACGTGACCGTCAACGGGTCACGTTCCCTCACTGCATCCACCTGCAATTGGGCAACAAGAATGCGACCGTCAACGGGTCACGTTCCCTCACTGCATCCACCTGCAACTGGGCAACAAGAACGCGACCGTCAAGGGGTCACGTTCCCTCACTGCATCCACCTGCAACTGGGCAACAAGAACGTGACCGTCAACGGGTCACGTTCCCTCACTGCATCCAGCTGCAACTGGGCAACAAGAATGTGACCGTCAAGGGGTCACGTTCTCTCACTGCATCCAGCTGCAACTGGGCAACAAGAATGTGACCGTCAAGGGGTCACGTTCCCTCACTGCATCCAGCTGCAACTGGGCAACAAGAATACTGCATTGTTGCTTTTCACCTTTGGCAGCGCTCTAGATGCCAGAAAGATGCTGGCTGGCCAGCCACCTCAGAGCTTTGCAAATCAAACACAGCTGCCCGCATGCAGTGCTGCAATGATGCCGACCTGTCAGGGTTTTGCTTGTAATGGAAGGTCTCTGAAATCTAGATTACTGTATCCCTATACAGCAAGGTCGCCAACTCACAGAAATGTTTTTTACTGACAGTGTAACTTTTATGGAGATACATTTCAATGTCACCATTTTGTGCACGGCTGATCTTACTACGCTGAGGTTCTCCCTTCATGTACCAGATGCAGTCCCTGGCTCCCAAGCACATGCCCCCGGCACCGGGAACACAGACACACGTGACGGTTTTAGTGACATGAAATGATGTCTCATTTTATTCTTATGGACTGTTAGCAAATCCACTAGTGGCTGGCGACGCTGCTACGCATCTCCAGAAGGGCAGGTGGAGCACACAATCCAGAATTTCTCCTGCCTCTCCTCAGACTTGTCATGAGATAAGAGTTTAGGCCCAGGCCCCTGTGGACAGATGCACACCCTGCTGTGTTTCTTTACTTATACACAACACATGAGAAGATTCTCCATTTAGGGCAGGATGACAGACGAGTTTCGGGGTGGGGTGGGGGACTATGATCCGGATAGAAAGGCTGCGAACTGCAACTAGTCGGAAAACAGACTGGCAAAGGACTTCCTCAGGTTGCGGATGGTTTCTGCCTTGGCTTCGTCCTCGTGGCTTCCTCGCTGAGATGGCTCAGATATGTTGAAGTTGTTCGTCAGTGACTGTGATTTGCTGAAAAAGACAAGAAAGGGGTAGTTAGTGCTGGGATAAATATTTGGGGTGCAGGAAAGAGCTGGCCGTTCAATGGTAAGAGGTTAGGGTGGTTGTATTATATGGCACCCTCTTCTTTGGGCAGGCTGATGCCAGGTGGTGTGGAATATAAATAAGACATGAACTAGTTAGAACGGAGGCGAATTCCTACCCTCCAGTGGCTGCGTGTCCTCCCCACCAGTAAACGCGCCAGCACGGTTGGTGCTGGTCTAAGCTAGGAATCATTTTCCAGCCCTGCCAGGGGGAGAAGGCATGTGGAAGGGGTGTGGGTATGAATAGGGCACTCTCTCCCCGCCCTCCCCCCTACACTATCCAGTTTGGCCCGGTCTCCTCCTGTGTGGGGAGGGGGGAGGGGGATGGGATGCGCGTGTTTGCACTTTGCCCCTCACATTCTCCACTCGGCTCCTCCCACCCCCTGTGTGTATGTAGGGGGCAGCATGGCTGGGGATGCTCTTTCCTTCTTCTACTCTTTCCCTTGTTCCCCCTCCCCTATGTGTGTGGGGAGGAGGTACAGGTAAAGGTAGATGTGCGAGTATGAGTGCACTTTGTATTCCTCTCCTCTCCCTGACCCAGGTATATATGTGAGGGGGGGCACCTTCTTTCTTATCCCTGGGGTGCAGGGGTGTCAGGTGGGGGCACTCTACTCACCCCCCTGCGTGCATGAGGGGAGGCAGGTCTGTGGGTCAGGGTACGCACTCTGCACCCCTTTCCCCCTGTTGTACTTCTCACTTTGTTCTCCTCTCCCTCCCTTCGCTCACCCTCTCCCCAGCACTTTCCACTTTGTATCTCTTGCCTCTCCCTTCCTGTGTGTGTGTGGGAGGTTGGTGGGGTGGGGTGTCTGTGTGTGTTTGGGGGGGGTGTCTTGGGGGGAGCAGTATATGTAGGGTGTGTATGGCGGGGTATTATTTCCCTTTCTCATCCCTTTGTGTGGAAGGAAGGCCAAACGATTACCGGCATGGTTAAAAGGCGAGTGAAAGAGGCTATTTCAGCCAAGAATTGAAAAAAGGATCCAACAGAAGAAAATAGGATAATGCATAAGCATAGGCAAGTTAAATAAGTTATCTTTTATAACCTGCTATAACTGCTGTAAATAAGCTACTATATATATCCTTTTATATACTCTATATTTCCCTCATTAACTGTTATAATTAAGCTACAATGTTTAACCCACGCCATTTAGTCACTTTTGTAAATACTGTTACTTTCCTCTACCTTTCTCAGCTGCTGTCTTTCCTTCTTTACCTTCTCCCTCCCTCTCCCCCCCCTTTTTCGCTCCTGCTCCATCACCCACTCCCTGTTTTTTGTAACTTTCCTCCTTTCTCAAGTTTATTGTAAACCAGCGTGATGTGCTCGCACGAACACCGGTATATTAAAAGCTGTTAAATAAATAAATAAATAAATGTTAAACATTGATAAGACAGGCTAAGAGAGAATTTGAAAAGAAGTTGGCCATAGAGGTAAAAACTCATAATAAAAACTTTTAAAAATATATTCGAAGCAAGAAACCTGTGAGGGAGTCGGTTGGACCATTAGATGACTGAGGGGTTAAAGGGGCACTTAGGGAAGATAAGGCCATTGCAGAAAGACTAAATGAATTCTTTGCTTCTATGTTTATTAATGAGGATGTTGGGGAGATACCAGTTCTGGAGATGGTTTTCAGGGGTGATGAGTCAGACGAACTGAACGAAATCACTGTGAACTTGGAAGATATAATAGGCCAGATTGACAAACTGAAGAGTAGCAAATCACCTGGACCAGATGGTATGCATCCTAGGGTACTGAAGGAACTCAAAAATTAAATTTCAGACCTATTAGTTAAAATTTGTAACCTATCATTATAATCATCCATTGTACCTGAAGACTGGAGGGTGGCCAATGTAACCCTGATATTTAAAAAGGGCTCCAGGGTGATCCGGGAAACTATAGACCTGTGAGCCTGACTTCAGTGCCGGGAAAAATAGTGGAAACTATTCTCAAGATCAAAATCACAGAGCATAATAGAAAGACATGATTTAATGGAACAAAGTCAGCATGGATTTACCCAAGGGAAGTCTTGCCTAACAAATCCGCTTCATTTTTTTGAAGGGGGTTAATATTTATTTATTTATTTGTTGCGTTTTATATACCATCATTCAGTAAAGCCATCATAACGGTTTACAAAATTTAAATTGTAACTCTCTTAACAATTATGGAAAAAGTATAACAATGTGCATATTAAACAGCTCTAGGTTAAACATTTCAAGTCCAGAAAGTATCATTATGTGGGAGGAGGAGGGATTGTTTGTTCTGGTTGGAGAGAAGTTATTTTGAGGTTTTTGGATGAAAGTTCGATTGGGAGTTAGGATGTTCAGAAGTATGAAGGTCAGTGTAGAATTTGAAAAACAGCCATGTTTTTAGCTCTTTTTTGAACGTTTTGAGGTTGGGTTGGGTTCTCAGATCTTTAGGTAGGGAGTTCCAAAATTTAGGGGAGGCAATGGAAAAGGCTCTTTCTCTTGTTGTTGTCAGATGCGCATCTCTGATGGGGGGGATGTTGAGCATCCTGAGTTGTTTGAACGTAGGTTTCTTTGAGGATTCTGGGTGGTTATGTTTAAGGCATTTAGTCCTTGATGATCATTATTTAGAATTTTATGAATGATGGTCATTGATTTGTGTTTGATGCGTGCTTTAATTGGGAGCCAATGAAGTAAGATCAATATGGGCGTTGTGTTCATTTCTTTTTGTTCCTGTTAGAATAATAATAAATAGATATAAATAATAAATAGATAATAATAATAATAAACATGTGGATAAAGGTGAACCAGCAGATGTGGTGTATTTGGATTTTCAGAAGGTGAATGACAAAATCCCTCATGAGAGGCTTCTAGGAAAAGTAAAAAGTCATGGGATAGGAGGCGATGTCCTTTTGTGGATTACAAACTGGTTAAATGATAGGAAACAGAGTAGGATTATATGGTCTGTTTTCACAATAGAAATAGATAACAGTGGAGTGCTTTAGGGATCTGTACTTGGATTGGTACTTTTCAATATATTTATAAATGATCTGGAAAGGGGTACGACAAGTGAGGTGATCAAATTTGCAGATGACACTAAGTTAAATCACAAGTGCATTGTGATAAATTGCAGGAGACCTTGCGAGGCTGAAAGATTGGGCATCCAAATGGCAGATGAAATTTAATGTGGATAAGTGCAAGGTGATGCATATAGGGAAAAATAACCCATACTATAGTTACACAATGTTAGGTTCCATATTAGTAGCTACCACCCAAGAAAGAGATCTAGGTGTCATAGTGGATAACACATTGAAATCGTCGGTTCAGTGTGCTGAGGCAGTCAAAAAAGCAAATAGGATGTTGGGAATTATTAGAAAGGGAATGATGAATAAAACGGAAAATGTCATAATGCCTCTGTATCGCTCCATGGTGAGACCCCACCTTGAATACTGTGTACAATTCTGGTCGCCGCATCTCAAAAAAGATATAATTGCGATGGAGAAGGTACAGAGAAGGGCAACCAAAATGATAAGGGGAATGGAACAGCTCCCCTATGAGGAAAGACTGAAGGAGAAGAGACAGCTGAGGGGGGATATGATAGAGGTGTTTAAAATCATGAGAGGTCTAGAACAGATAATAATAGAAGGACTAGGGGGCACTCCATGAAGTTTGCAAGTAGCACATTTAAAACAAATAGAAGAAATTTCTTTTTCACTCCGCTCATAGTTAAGCTCTGGAATTCATTGTTGGTTACAGCAGTTAGTGTGAATGGGATTTAAAAAAGGTTTGGATAAGTTCTTGGAGGAGAAGTCCATAAACTGCTATTAATCAATAAGCAATAGCTACTCCTTATTACCGGCATCAGTATCATGGGATCTATTTAATGTTTGGGTACTTGCTTTTAAAAAACAACTGAACGACTCTTTTATTTTTGGAAGCTTATGGGAGTTAAAATAATCATTTAGTGTGTTTTATATTAATGCACAGGATTTATATTGTTGATTTTATACTTATATATTACATTATGAGATGTTTTAGAATTGTTTTATCTGATTGTATTTTGTATTGTGTTTATTTTATGTATTGCTACCCGCCTAGAACATCTGGTTTGATACAGGCAGGAAATAAATGTTTTAAAATAAATAAATAACCTGGCTTGGCCACTGTTGGAGACAGGATGCTGGGCTTGATGGACCCTTGGTCTGCCCCAGCATGGCATGTGCTTATGTTCTTACGTGGGGGATGTGGCGGTGGGGGTGTGAGCTGTGCGTGTGTCTGTCTGCGTTATTTCCCCGTGCTGCTCCAGGTGATGTAAGTAGGGCGAGGTGGTGCAGGCTGTGTATGTATGGCTGAAGCCACTCGTTCTACCTCGCACTCTCCTCACCTCCGTATGTGCGTGTGATGCTGATGTAAGTGGGATGTATGTGTTGGGGTGGGGGAGACAGGATCGGGGGTGCTCCCCTGCCCTCCCCTCCCTCCTTAGGTTGCTTTCTGCTGCCTCCGCTCCCTGAAGCCTGCACTGGCAGCCCCTCCCCCAGTTCCAGGTGAGCTCTGCTACCCCTTTGTAAGCACAGACGCCGTGATGCTGAACTGGAGCCCCTAATATTTTTATAATATAGCAAGAGAAAGAATAAATATTTCAAAACTGATGAATGGAACAGAATCCCAGAATTTAAAAACTCGTATAAACATTTCAAAAAATTTCCCAAACACCAATAAATGTTTCAGAACAGCAGACACATCAAATACCATTCAATAATAATAAGGATAAAAATAATGCCTCGCTCTTCATACCTGGGAACTTTGGATTGCAGGAAGGGCCTGTTTTATATGCACTCACTAACACACACCCGCTTCCCCCTCCCCTCTCTCTCTCAGACACACATGCACTCTCCCTCTCACACCCACACGCTCACCCTCGCCCACGCTCTCTCCCACACCACCAGCGCTGGTGGCAGAGCCGGGGCCCTCGTCCACTCTTTGGCTGCTGGCAGGATAGGCTCTGCCTGGGCTCTGGCACTGGCAGAATCCCCTACCCCCCAGAGCTTTGCTGTTCTAGGTGACTTTCTAGGTCGCCTATTGGCAGAACCCTTCTTGGACAGATGGCATCTCCTACAGGTTGACAAGGTGACAAATTTTGACCCTGAAGCCAGGAAAAAGGCCGAACCTCACCAGAACTGGGCAGTTCTCCAGCAAGGGAGAAGTAGCCTACTGATTATAGCAGCAGGCAGACAGCCCAGGGTTCAAATCCCGCTCAGAGCCAGCGGATCCACTACACAAACTAGACGGGGGCCTAGTGCACCAGGGGCAGCAGCCGCGACAGCAAGAGCCAGCGACACATCTGTCCTTACCCAGCTGTGCGGTAACCCGGTCCCACCCCCCCTGCAGCGGCCCCCTCAGGCCGGACCCCGGCTCGCACCGCCTCCTGCCATCTTGCTCTGGTTTCCTCCGCACGGAGGAGTGGGAGAGAGTGCGTGAGCCTGGGTGGGGCAGTGCGACACGATGCGACGGGGGAGGGGAGGGGCGGGCGCAAGACAGAAGGCGCCCAGGGCACCTAATCCCCTTGCACTGGGCCCTGATCCCGTAAGTCACACCACCCTCCACAGTCCCCTATATTGACAGAGAAATATCTACAGTACCTACGATGTAAACTGCCTCAGGCACGAGCTAAATGCAAAAAAAGAAAAGAACCATGACGCTGGCGAATCTTGTGAACACATCCCTATTGCAGGGTTCTAGACCAGATCAATGTGAACACGTCCCTATTACAGGGTTCTAGACCAGACTGATGTGAACATGTCCCTATTACAGGGTTCTAGACCAGACCGATGGGAACACATCCCATTTACAGGGTTCTAGAACGGACTGATGGGAACACGTCCCTATTACAGGGTTCTAGACCAGAGCGATGGGAACACATCCCATTTACAGGATTCTAGACCAGACCGATGGGAACACATCCCATTTACAGGATTCTAGACCAGACCGATGGGAACACATCCCATTTACAGGGTTCTAGACCAGACCGATGTGAAAATGTCCCTATTACAGGATTCTAGACCAGACCGATGGGAACACATCCCATTTACAGGATTCTAGACCAGACCGATGGGAACACATCCCTATTATAGGGTTCTAGACCAGACCAATGTGAACACGTCCCATTTACAGGGTTCTACACCAGACCAATGTGAACACGTCCCTATTACAGGGTTCTGGACCAGACCGAGAACCATTAATGGGTGCACCATCTCCCGAGTCTTCCTATGGCTAGAAGGGCACCTACTTGAGATGAGGATGAGGTGAAGTCTGTTGCCTGGATGCCGTTCCTGGGCCCTGCTGAGGAGCTGGCGGCCTGGGCTGCTGCGGGGAAATGGTTCCAGCTTTGGGGGTCTGTACTGGAGAAGCACCAGCCGGTGATCTGGATGGCTGTGGGGAGCTGGGGGATCTCTGCAGCTGGGGACTCTGAGGCTGCTGGCCCTGCGGGGATAGCTTTGGCTGCACAGGACCTCCGGCTTTAGGTGCCTGGCGGGGAGCACCTGGAAAAAGAGAGACACACAGGCAGAGAACAGCCAGCACATCAGGAAAGCTGCCCGTAAACAGGCCGAGGATGGGGTGATCATGCCGGCAGCATGTGGGCACAATAGAAATGCACAGCTATTGGTTTTCAGCTTTCCGGTTTTCTTTATGTAGGAGTCATATACTGCTTCAAATGAGCTTTTGCAACCTCTCTGTGCAGAATATAATGAAAGGCTTTGCTTATTTTAATGTCTGATGTGTCCTTATAATTTTTAATGTATGTGGGTCATGCATTGTGAACCACTTCACGTTACATAAGAGTGCGGTATACACAAATCTTCAATAAATAAATACTTTTTATTAGGGATATGTAGCCCAAACTGTTTTGATTCGCTTTGTTTCTTTGTTTTTTTAAGTTTAATGCTTTTTTGGGGGGGAGGCGGGGTTGTTTTCCAAAATGCACCCCCCATTAAATGCAACACCCCATCCCAAATAGCCCCCCAAAAAACAGGCCTCCCCAAGGCCCTCCACCTCTCTGCCTGCCCCTTAAAATCAAACTGGGGCCTGGGCATCCCTTGCCGGGCTGAACCGGGCCCCTCCAACTCCTCTGCCACCCACTAAAATCTAGCCTGGGGCCTCGGCCTACTTTGCTGAACTGAAGCAGGCCCAGCTGGAACCTCTCTAGCCCTGCCCGTCCTCCTAGGAAGAACTGTGGGAGCCTGGGTCCTCTCCCTGGCCCCCGCTTACCCCTTCCTGCAGGGCTGGATGAAAAGGGCAGGGGTTTCTGCTCTGCTGGATGCCTTGAGGACAGAGCCACAGTGACTTCTCCTCAGCGCCTGTCTCGGGTGCGGCTGGCACTTGACTGGAGGCTGAGCCGGGCCCAGGCCCTGAGTTTGAGTTTACAAGGAGGGAGGCCATTTCTTAAAATATGCATATAAAAAACAAATGGATCCCAACATTTTTGGGGGTCTGTCAAGAGAGGCCATTTTTTGTTTCTTTTATTCAAAACAGATTGAAAATGAGCCTCATTATTGCCATTTAATACATATGTGACCTTGTTGGGAAGTCACTTTACCCTCTACTGCCTGAAGGACAAACTGAGGCCTAAATTTTCTAAGCCATGATAAGGGTAAAACATGCGATAAACAGCATTTATCACGTGCTATTCAGGCACCACACATGTCCCTATTACAATTATCTGCTTTGCATGTGATCTGCATGCATGAATTTTGCAAATCCATGCAAAGCAGCGAATGCACACCTAATTCCATGCTAATAAATCAACGTGACTGGCTTAGAAAAAAAATCAGCCCCATCATTTTATCGTGTTTGAAGAAGGTGTAGATATTTTACTGCGGGAGCATCAGAATGCTAGCGCCGGTCCCAGTGCTCCCACTGTATAACTTAAAGGGCCCTGAGGCCCATAGCTACACTACTCCCAAAGTTAAAAATTCCCCCCCCCCCAGGCTCTGCCAAGACCCCCACCCACCCCTCCGCTGCCTACTGAGGTGGCGCCAAGTCAAAAAGTCAAAAATAAAAAACATTTTAAGTTGTGGAACGATGCCCCGCCCATTCCCAAGCCCCTCCCCTTTTGTCAAAATTCCTGTTCCAATCATATCCGGCCCCCCCCCCCCCTTTCAGAACCCCCCTGCAGTAGCTGACACTCCTGACACCCCCTCTCTGGTTCCCCCTTCCCAAAATAGGTCAGAATTCCTGGTTCCCCGAGGGCCCACCCCCCCCGACCCTTACATCAAAAAAGGTTCTGATGACAAGGGGTCCCCGGCATCTGACCCCATCCCCCAAACCCCTCCACACCTCAGATAAGCATCATTGGTGGGGAGGTGGAGGCCCAGAGCGTCCACTAGCTCCAGGCCCACTCAACGCCATTTTCCACCTCCTCACCCACAATGCTTATTTGAGTTATGGGGGGGGGGCGGGGTTTCCTGGGAGCGGGGGTCCAGGGATCTCCAAGACCACCAGGTCCTTTTTTGGTGTAAGGGCTGGGGGCCCACTAAGCACCAGGGATTCTGGGCTATTTTGGGAAGAGGCGCCTGGGAAGGTGTGGGGGAGTCTGTGGGTGCCGGGGGGGCTCTGCCTCTGTAGGTGGTGGGTGCCACGGCCCTTGGAAAGCAGCCACCATCGCACATGTTTGCAGCCTCCACTGTGATCTTTTTTTTTGTTTTATCGCGCGGTGTTTATGTGATTATAAAATAATGCAGTGATATCGCCGCCACCATAAAATACTGCGGCTGGATAAATCTCCCCATGAGACCCTGAGCCCTCTGAGGAGAGGGAAAGAGCTATAGGATCTGCATGCGCTCCCCCAGTGCAATCCCTGCTCTTTATAATCTCTCGATTCCTACAGCAAGTCAGGTTTCTCTTCTGCTAGGTGAGAACTGGAAGAGGACTCAATAAAAAGAGTGGTAAAGGTGCGGCTGGGATTTCTCCCTTCCTGAGTTCTGCCCGGCCCTTGCCTTTCTCCCAGGTCTGCAGAGATATCCCCCCCTGCATGGACATTATTTCCCCACTCTTTTTCCAAAACACTCAACTCACCTACAAGTAAAGCGAGTTCCCCCCCCCCGCAAACCTCCCTCCCATAACGGCATTGCAAGGTCTGACAGCTGCAGCCCCTCATCCCTCTTACATTATTTCTATGCTTGGATCAATCACAGCAAATAAATAAGAACCACAGCCGCCCTTTGCTTTAGAGGTGGCTTCTACACAGCCACAAAGGGTTAACTGCAAATGCAGAGGTCCCAGGCAGGGCCGGAGGGAGGGATGAGGCTCCTCAGCTCTGACTCTGTCTGTGACATTCGGTTTTGCTGATCTGCATAAACTGAAGCTTTTGCCTTCGCACTCCAGCTCTTTGCCTCTCTAACAGGGACTCGTCAGCGCCCCAGCTCTAAGCGAAGACGCAAACATTATGTAGGGCGCTTCCTTCATTCACAGACAGGAATGCACCAGCCTAATTTCGTCCTCTCGCTGTGGTTTTCCGGATCTCTCCAATTCACTGAACACACTGCTAAAAGTGCACACTCTCCCCAGTACGGGAGGGGCAGTGGTCTCGCACCAACTCCTCGGGCTCAGCTGAAAAAGATCACTTGAAGAGGAAGTTTCCAGATGTGCTCTGTCCATGTATGAACCCAGGCGTTGGCAACTCCAATCCTGGAGTGCCAGAAACAGGTCTGGTTATCAGGATATTCAGAGTGCATATGCATGAATAGATCTGCACGCATTACCTCCGTTGTAAGAATGCATAATTATTATGGATATCCTAAAACCCGGTCCTGTTTGTGTCACTCCAAGACTGGAGTTCACTTAGACTAGTCCTCAAGGGCAGCCAACACATCGAGTTTTCAGGATATCCACAATAATATGCTTGAAAAAGAGGGAGGCCATGTGCATGCAAATCTACCTCACACATATTCATTAGACACATCCTGAAAACCCAACCTGTTGGCGCTTCTCAAGGGCAGGGAATGAATTCCACTGACGCAGACCAAGGGTGGGTAATCCCAGTTCTTGTTGGCCACCAACCTGTTGGGATTTTAGGAGATCCTGTATGAATATGCATGAGACAGATTTTCATACAAATGAGGTAGTGTGCATGCGTATGCATGAGAAATAAAATCTGCTTGATTGGTGGCCCCGAAGGACTGGAATTGCCTGCCCCTAACCTAGACCCTTCTAGAGTCCAGCAGGACGTGCGATCCAGTGCTGTTGCTCAATGGCTTCTTTGCAACCCATAGAGCAGAGGTGGGCAAGCTAAGGCCTCTGTTAGGATTCAAACCCACCTACGGAAATGAGTTGGGTCCTAGGCCACAGCAGCTTCTCACTTCCAGCCGAAAGTGACATCATCGGGCTGGACGTGAGGTTGCCACTAGCCCATCACACCTCAAGGAGAAACCCTCTCACCCTCCACTTCTCAGATGCTGGGGAAACTCCCCCTCCTTAAGACTCAGAAATTCTGGACCCCCCCCCTCCATCTGCTGCTTCCTTCCTTCCAAGGGGGGACCTTCTGTCCCTGCCATCCTACCCAGACTGTGCCCTAAAGTGA
The DNA here is from genome assembly GCF_901001135.1 of Rhinatrema bivittatum. Lineage (NCBI taxonomy): Eukaryota > Metazoa > Chordata > Amphibia > Gymnophiona > Rhinatrematidae > Rhinatrema > Rhinatrema bivittatum. The sequence goes on from NC_042618.1 coordinate 477,628,182, forward strand.
CTCTCAAGCCATAAATCGTGCCCACCCCAGCACACAGTCTACCTTGTGGGGTGGGGCGAGGCTGGGACAGCTGCGTACTTCCAGGCTGAGGCCCAGGCTGGGGCTGCATCTGTGGTTTTGCTGGCTGGGGCTGCACCTGCTGAGATTGGAAAACAAATGCTTAGAAAAACACACAATTAAGTAGAAAAGTGGCCTCTCTCACCACACAAACTAATAGCGGGGAACTAACTCCCCTAGTCCTGAAATGCTGTGATCGTTAAAAGAAATCTCGCACACTCCTATGGTACCAATGTGCTCCAATGTTCCAGCATTATGCACCATAAGAACGTACAGAATCTGGTTTACATTTTCTAATGTCCAATGTGCTCCAATGTTCCATCATTATGTACCATAAGAACATCCAGAATCTGGTTTACATTTTCTAATGTCCAATGTGCTCCAATGTTCCAGCATTATGCACCATAAGAACATCCAGAATCTGGTTTACATTTTCTAATGTCCAATGTGCTCCAATGTTCCATCATTATGCACCATAAGAACATCCAGAATCTGGTTTACATTTTCTAATGTCCAATGTGCTCCAATGTTCCAGCATTATGTACCATAAGAACATCCAGAATCTGGTTTACATTTTCTAATGTCCAATGTGCTCCAATGTTCCAGCATTATGCACCATAAGAACATCCAGAATCTGGTTTACATTTTCTAATGTCCAATGTGCTCCAATGTTCCATCATTATGCACCATAAGAACATCCAGAATCTGGTTTACGTTTTCTAATGTCTACGTTGCCACCATTTTTCTTGCTACAACTCCATTTACAGCAGAGAGTTTGGGTGGAAGTAGCTGGAGAAAGGCTGTTGGGTCCACTGAAGGACCTGGTCCAGAGATCCTTGGACACTGGAGAAATGTCACAAGATTGGAGAAGGGCAATTATGGTTCTGCTTCACAAAACTGAGAGGAGCAGAGAGATGTTTGAGAATTATAGGTGGGTTAACCTTGCCTTGGCAGTGCCGAAGGAAAGGATGGTGAACCATCTACAGTCCAATGGGTTGCAGGATCCGAGGCCACATGGCTTTACCAGAGGAAGGTCTTGTCAAATGAATCCGATTGACTATTTTGATTGGGTGACTAGAGAATTTGATCATGGAACAGCACTCGACGAGGCTTGCTTGGATTTCAGCAAAGCTTTTGACATGGTCCTGCACAGGAGAATCAGGAATAAAATTAAAAGCCTGAGAGTGGCTCCCAAGGTGGTGGAATGGATTACAAATTGGCTGACCGGCAAACGTCAGCAAGTATTGGAACCTGCTCTGAGGAGAGAAGCATGATGGGTGGAGAGCCTCATCGATTGGTTCTAGGGCCGGCCCTGTTCAATATCTTCGTGATTTTGTGGAGGAGAAGTTTGTCTTTTTGTATATACTGCTAAACTTTGCAACCAAGGGGAGACACCTGAAGGAATAGATAAAATGAGAAGTGATCTAAGAAAGCTCGAGGAGTGGTTGAAGGTTTGGCAGCTGGGATTCAATGCCAAGAAGTGCAGAGTCGTGCATCTGGGGTGCGGTAACCCAAAAGAGGTGTATGTGATGAGGGGGGTGAAAGACTGATGAGCACGGACCAAAAGAGGGATCTTGGGGTGATAGTGACTGATGATCTGAAGGCAGTGAAGCAATGTGACAAGGCAGTGGCTAAGGCCAGAGGAATGCTGGGCTGCATAGAAAGGGGCATAGCCAACAGGGAAAAGGAGGAGATACTGCCCCTGTACAGGTCATTGGTGAGGCCTCACCTGCAGTACTGTCTTCAGTTCTGGAGATCCTATCTCAAAAAGGATAAAGACAAGATGGAAGTGGTTGGGAGAAAGGCAACCGAATGGGGTGGGGTCTGTACCAAAAGACTTATGAGACTGAAGGACTGTGGTAACTCGGGAGATAGCAGCTTGCAAACAGCCAGAAGGTATAAGGAGGCAGACACTAGCTGTTTCCCTTTGTGCAATTTATTTACAGTAACAAACAACATGCAAAGCAAACCAAATATGAATTGCACTGATCCCAGACTCTCAATTAGTTCATCCACTAATGGTACTGGGTACATGTCAGGTTTTGAGACCTTGATGACCTTTTTAAAATCAATGCAGAACTTTATGCTCCCATCTGGCTTCTGCACCAACACTATGGATGAAGACCAGTCACTGTTAGACTTCTCTATAACCTCGAATTAGAGCATCTCCTTCACTTTAGTTTCAATGACGCGGCACCTGGCCTTGAGAATCCATTAGGGTCACTGCCATATCACAACTCCAGGAGGCGTAAAGATGTCCTGCTGCACCAGGTGGGTACGACCTGGAAGGTTTGAGAAGATCTCCTTATTTTGCTTCACCAGCTGCTTTATGTCAGCTTCTGGACAGCTGCTCTCCGAAAGGAATCTGGGTTCGGTTCACTTCAGGTTGGACCTCTGGACCAAACTCTCCTTCTTGCACCATTCTACACTCCTGTGCAACCCACTTCTTCAGAAGGTCTACATGGAGATCTGAGTTTTCTTTCATTTATCTGGCTGGGCTATTTTGTAATCCACGGGTCCTGTTTTCTTCAGAACTTCATAGGGTCCTTGCCAACGGGCTAACAACTTGCTTTCTGAAAATGGGAGGAGGACAAGAATGTGGTCTCCCAGCTGGAATACTCTTTGGACCATAGAACGAATGTAACCTCAGGCTTGAATAGCCTGAGCCTTCTCTAGGCATAGGCAGGCTGCCTCTCCAGCCTTTTTAAGCGATCCTGCACTCAGAGAATGTAGTCAATGAGGTTCTTCCCGGGGTTCTTTTCGTTTTCCCAAGTCTCATGAGCTACAGTATGTTCAAGATTTCTCTCTGTCTCCTCCCATACAGCAACTCAAAAGGGGAAAACCCCATCAAGTTCTGTGGAACTTTGCAGATTGCGAACAGCACATAGGGTAGCAATATGTTCCAATTCTTGCCGTCCTCATCCACAAATTTCCTCAATATTTATTTGAGTATCTTGTTGAAGCGCTCAACGAGGTCATCGGTCTATGGGTGATACACCGAAACACGTAGAGTTTTTACCTTGAGCAAGGTGCAGAGTTGTTTCATTACCTTGGATATAACTGGGATTCCCTGATCTGGCAGGATCTCCTTGGGCAGCCCAGGTCGTGAAAATACCTCCATTAGAGCGATCGCCACCATCAGGGTTTTCATATTCGGTAGTGGTCCTGCCTCTTGATATCTTGTGGTATAGTCTAGAATGATGAGGATGTACTTATTTCCTCGAGTAGATTTCTCTAGTGGCCCCACCAGGTCCATGCCCACCCTTTCGAAAGAGGTCTCAATTATGGGTACTGGTATACCGGCAGGCTTTGTGAGTTGGCAGGTAGGGTAAGACTGCCAATACAACTGGACCTGTTTATGTGAACCCGGCCAATAGAACTGTGCCAAAATTTTCTCTCGAGTCTTTTCCTCCCCCAGGTGACCCCCCTAGAAAGTGGCTGTGAGCTAGTTGCATAACTTTCTGGTGATATGGTTTGGGAACCAGGAGCTGTTCTATCAATTCCCCTTCCACACTTCCCTTTGTAACTCAGTAAAGTAGGACCCCTTTCATTACAAAATAAGGAGGAAAAGGGTCTGTAACTTGCACCCCAGGGACTGGCTTTACATCCACCCTCTGTATATGCTCCTGGGCCCATCTGAAGTTCCCCAAGTCACTCCCCTTTTCCCACTCAAAGGGGCCAAGTATGACATTCTGGGTGATGCTGCTGTTCTTCCCCTGACTCCAGCCCTTCCTCCTGCTTGCCTCTAAATTAGCAGCATAACTGTACTTGTCCTGTTGGCATTGCCTCCGGGACTTAGGAGTTTTAGAGTCTTTATGGTACAGGTCTGGGTATTCCTGCTCTGTTTGGCCAGTCGCAGGTCCGTTCCACAATGGCCGCTCTTCCTCCAGTCCCAGGTTGAAGGGGGGCCCAACGATGCTGCGGCTGGACCCTGGTCAAAGACACGGCTGGCCACCCCTGAGGCCCAACATGCCGCACTAGGAACGCTACTCAGCTTAGCAGGGTGTCCCTAAGCTCGTGCGCAGCTCAGGCACTTTTAAGGAGCCCGCAGCGGGAAATTCACCCTGGCACCCCTGGATGACATCACAGGCTTTTCTGCTCTGACCTGTCTCAGATGGCTCGACAATAGGTCGAAGTCCTCAGAGTAGCTGTTTGCCTCTTCATTCCTGGTTCCTGTTCCAGTGCCTTGTCTTCGTGTTCCTGGTTCCTTTCTGTATCTTTGGAGTTCCTGCGTTCCTGTCTTGTGGCTCCTTGTCTGTCTACTGTGTCTTCCTGCTGTTCTGCCTTGCCTCCTTCCCTCTGGATTGACTTCTCAGCTTGACCTTGTTTCGGATCCCCAGCTTGTCTTCGTTTGGATTCCTGGCTTGACTTCCGACTGCTTCTTGACTAGGTTTGACTTCTGCCTTCCTTGTGACCACTGCTTGTTCCTCGTCTTGTTGAATTCCGCCTGCCCCTGACCTCGGCGTGCTCTCGTCTCTGCTGTAAACTGCCTGCCCTGACCACTGGACTGATTTTGTTCTATTCCCGCTGGCCACCAACATCTTCTGCGATGGATTCATCTCCTCACAGAGGCCCACGCCTAAGTCCAGCCGGCTCCAGCACCTGAGGGCTCAACCTAAGGGGAATGAGGGCTGGTACAGGTGAAGTTCCTGGTGGATCTCTGTTCCAGCCAGCTCCGCCTGCCGACAGTGAGGACCCTGTGGGTAGAAACAACCTTGCCTCGGTCCAAGGGTCCACGTCCACAACAATTCCAAGGGAAAGAGTTCTGGAAATTTCAATTCTTCATTGTTTTGGCAGCACAAACCTGTTGTGAGCTGGTTCCAAAGGTTCTCAAAATTTGGATAGTTCCATCCTTTCACCATGGGGTAGGGTAGCCAAGGAATAACTCCAACTTCTATTCTGTCTTGTTTGACTGGGTCTTTCAGTTGTACCTGGCTTGTTGGATATTATCGTTGGTCCCCGTGGATGCATGCCAGGGTCACAACTCTGTCGTAGTCAATCTGTATCCTTAAGGTGATCTGAGGCAGTTTCCTATAGACTCCATCACAAGGACCTAAATATGCATCCCCTGGAGGAGAGGAGGGCCAGGGGAGATAGGCTACAGACTTTTAAATACCTGAAAGGATTTAATGATTCATAAAAATCAAACTTTCTGAAGGAAAGGAAGTTGTAGAACTAGAGGTCACGATATGAAACTCCAAGGAGGCAGACTCAGGACCAACGTCAGGAAATATTTCTTGACGGAAAGGGTGGTGCACGCATGGAATGCCCCCCCTGGAAGAGGTGGTGAAGCCAGGAACGGTGAAGGAATCCCAAAGGATCCCAGCGGATGGACATGAAGAAATTGGGAGGTGTAACCTGCACAGAGTGGCAGTAACTACCCTAAGCAACTTACTGGGCAGAATGGCTGGACCATTTGGGTCTTTATCTGCTGTCAATGGCTCATTCAGTCATTAAAATGTGCGCAGCTCACAGGGTCCACAATATCACCAGACAAAGTTCCTTTATTAGAGAGCTCCTCGAAGGGCGCACACCAGTCAGATTTTCAGGATATCCCTAACGAATAGGCAGGAGACAAAATCTGCATACAGCTGAAGCCATGTGCATGCAAATCTGCCTCATGCATATTCATTAGAGATAGCTTGAAAATCCCACTGTGTGCAGCCTTTGAGGGCTGGAGGTTTCCCACCCCTAGCAATGTTTTGTGTTTTATTGTGAATAAGAAGTAGATTGCTAGAACTTTCACTTATTGCCATTGCTGATCGCTTTTGATAAAACAGGGGCAGGCAACTCTGCTCCTGGAGTGCCACAGACAGGCCTGGTTTTCAGGACATCCCCAGTGAATATGCATGCGACATATCTGCATACACAGCAGCGCGTGCAAATCTACCTCATGCATATTCATTGTGGATATCCTGAAAGCCAAACCTGTCTGTGGCACTCCCTAGCCCCGTGATAAAAGATTTTAGTTTTCAGATACTGGCAAGCTGTGCTCTTTTACTACTACTGTTTGCTGTCAGATGACATGACTTAAGAGTCTGTTTTCATAAAATATTTGCCATGGGCATGGAACTGTAGAAACTCTTTGAAAACAGGGTTGTGGGATAACCAAACTTCTTAGGCTGCAGACATAAGCCACACTGACTCCAGCCTTCTTTCTTAACGATAACACAACTTCACACTGCGATCTGCTTTCCTCCAGCGGTATAACTTACAGCTCCACCTTAGGTCAGAGATGTGTCACGAGCTGCCTTCTCCTGTCTATTCCCATTCTATGCCCGCATGGGCTCTCTCCCTCTATGGCTATTAAGGTGGACCAGGCTAGATGCCTGGTCCCACACAGGTTAAAGCGGGTGCTAAGGCCACTCTTTTACAAGGGTCCTGTTAGTATATTCCTCCAGTCTTTGCAAGAATTGGTTAAAAACTGCCAGACACTGGTACACTGTTCCCTACCAAGTATGCTCCCTTGACTGTGCTGGTACTTACAAAAGGCCTTTGAGAAGAGGGGACAGGTGATCCTGTAACAAGAAGCTGTGCCATTTTCATGACCACCAGGTCGGCTACAAGTTGCCTGTCTTCTTCAATGTGTTCCCCAATCAGTGGCATAGAGCTGTCCATAACCTGAAGGGAGAAAGCAAACCAGAGGTAAAGAGGTGTCCATAACCTGAGGGAGGAGACAGAACAATCACAGGCAAGGAGACGTCCATAACTTGAGGGAGGACAGCAGAATAGTCAGAGGCAAAGGGGTGTCCATATCCTGAAGGAAGAGAGCAGAACAGTCAGAGGCAAGGAGGCGTCCATAACCTGAGGGAGGAGACAGAACAGTCAGAAGGAAGGAGGCGTCCATAACCTGAGGGAGGAGACAGAACAGTCAGAAGGAAGGAGGCGTCCATAACCTGAGGGAGGAGACAGAACAGTCAGAAGGAAGGAGGCGTCCATAACCTGAGGGAGGACAGCAGAACAGTCAGAAGGAAGGTGTCCATGACCTGAGGGAGGAGACAGAACAGTCAGAAGGAAGGTGTCCATGACCTGAGGGAGGAGACAGAACAGTCAGAAGGAAGGTGTCCATAACCTGAAGAGAGAATGCAGATCAGTCAGAGGAAAACGTATGACTGTAACCTGAGGAGAGAGTGAATGCATAGACATTCCTCTATGGGAGTCTAAATATGTGGTATTAGTACATCTGTAGACAGATATAAATAACCTTTTCCAAAAGGACAGGCTTCACCTTAACCAGAGTGGAACCAGGCTGCTGGAGCTAACCTTTAAAAAGGAGATAGAGCAGCTTTTAAACTAGAATAGTTTTATATTTATTTATACTGATTTTAGCATAGAGTAATATAATCATTTTTTAATTATTGTAAGTACTTATTATAGTTTTAGCATTAGAATGTGAGTACTTATTTATTGTTATTTTACTATGCTGATTTGTATTTTAATTTTTAATTAATGTATGTGTCATTTTTTCTCCTGATACTTATTTATTGTAAACCGATATGATGGAACCCCGATATGTCGGTATATAAAGAATAATAAACCATAAACTATAAAACAAGGGGGAAAGCCGACAGTCGCTCAGCAGCACAAGGTTCGGAGGGAGGTATCTCCGAAGGTTACTAATGAAACAGGAGAGTTAGGGCATCCCGACAGTGAGGTTCCAATAAAAGCAAAAGTAATCCAGGCGCCTGTACGTAACGAACCACCTGAGATAAAGATTCCAAATTTTATTTATTTATTTATTTTATTTAAAAACCTTTCTATACCGTCGCAACGGTTTACAAATAGGCACATAGACTAAGGTAAGTAAATGTAGGATATCGTACATTCTAACAGGTGCCAATAAAGTTCGGTTACAATTTCATAAATAAAATCATTATTTGAGTAATGTTGGTCAAGTCCAGGTATATTATTGAGTTACTATCTCTTTGAGATATTACTTCTTAAATGTAGGATTGAGTAAATTCATTCTCATCTGCATTACCCTGTACTTTCATTCTCTACCCTCCACACTCTTTAGTGAAGGCTTTTTTAAAGAGCCATGTTTTTAGATTTTTCTTAAAAGTTTTGAGATTATTCTGTAATCTGAGTTCGGGTGGCATCGTGTTCCATAGGTTGGGCCCAGCCAATGATATCCCTTGTGGTAGCGCGTGCGGTTGGTGGCTGGGTCACAGCCAGGGGAAGGCACCTGGACACTCTGCCTGGGTCATAGTGCTTTTTATTTACAGTGCAAGAACAAAATGGCCAGCGGCCCTCAGTTTAAAGTCAGCAGTGCTCTTCAGCAAACAAACCAAAAACAGTTCCATGGTGGCCCTTATGCCAAAGTCTACCTGATCTTTCATCCACGTAATCGGTGCGGTTCACCTTACTTCAGGCTACGTGCTAATGCAGCTCAGCTTCACCAGCCTTATAAATACGTGGTCCTTGCATAACCTGGGCCTCCCTAACCTTCTCAGGCCCTCAGGTTTTAAGGACTGGTGAGGGGCTCCTCCCTTCACCCAGGGTTCCCTGCGGGATTCAGCCTTAAGGAGGACCGGGCGGGATAACTGTTCCCGGGTACACTCACATCCCCATCAACTGAAAAGCAGGTTTGTTAATACAAACAAAAAACCCACTATGAAATGTCCGCATGCCAATGCCAGAAGTCCAAGAAGTAAGATGGGAGAGTTAGAGGGTATAGCAGCGAATGATGAGATTGACATAATGGGCATCACAGAGACTTGGTGGGAGGAGGACAACCAATGGGACAGTGCCATACCGGGGTACAAGTAATACTGCAATGATAGGGAGGATCAACTTGGGGGCGGGGTGGCACTTTATGTCCGTGATGGCACACAGTCCAACGGGATAAACATCCTGCAAGAGACTAAATGCTCAGTAGACTCTACGGGGTTGATTTTAAAAGGCATGCGTGCGCATCCATGTGTGAGCCGTCAGCATGCGCATGTTATAAAATACAAATCCTGTGCGCACATGCACGCCGGATTTTAATGCCCATGTGCGCATGTGCGGGAGGGGATTTTTGAAAAATACGTGTGGCGACGCAAGTGGGCCTAGACGATTTCCCTCCCAGTCCGCTCCAAATAAGGAGCGGACTGGGAGGGAACTTCCCTAACTCTACCCTTCCTATCTTTTCCCCTCTCCTCCCCGACCCCTAAACCTACCCTAGCTATCCCCAAATTATTTGATTTGATACTTACTGCTTCTCAGGAGCAGACGTAAACTCCAGGCACCGGCAGCCAGCCGGCGCGTGCTTCTCCGGGACAGCGTCTACGGGCACTATCCTGGCCCACCCCCCACCATGACCCTTTCTTCAGCCCCGGCACCTCTGCGCATATCGGGGGTTTCACGTGTGGCTGGGCCCTTTCGAAAATATATGCAGCGTGCGCAGGGCCCAGCCACGTGAAAGACTAGGGGGCACTCCATGAAGTTAGCATGTGGCACATTTAAGACTAATCGGAGAAAGTTCTTTTTCACTCAACGCACAATTAAACTCTGGAATTTGTTGCCAGAGGATGTGGTTAGTGCAGTTAGTATAGCTGTGTTTAAAAAAGGATTGGATAAGTCCTTGGAGGAGAAGTCCGTTACCTGCTATTAATTAAGTTGACTTAGAAAATAGCCACTGCCATTAGCAATGGTTACATGGAATAGACTTAGTTTTTGGGTACTTGCCAGGTATTTGTAGCCTGGATTGGCCACTGTTGGAAACAGGATGCTGGGCTTGATGGACCCTTGGTCTGACCCAGTATGGCATGTTCTTATGTTCTTAACCCCCTGTATTTGTGCATTGGGCTTCCAAAATTCGGGCTTATATGGGTAGAAACCCCATGTGTGTTGGGTAAGAGTATAGTGATAGGAGTATACTATCATCCACCTGGACAAAATGGTCAGACAGATGATGAAATGCTAAGAGAAATCAGGGAAGCAAACCAATTTGCAAGTGCAATAATAATGGGAGATTTCAATTACCACAAAACGCTGGTGCAGGAGAAGTCTTAAACCACCATTTTAGGTGTATTTTAATAGTGAATCCAGATAATACAATATAGTATTGTTTCTATTGGCAACTCCATAGACTCAAACAAGAAGATATTAAACAGGTCCCCCGACACGGTCCCGTGTTTCGCTGGGCTGCATCGGGGGGGACCCAGGGTATATTCAAATCTAAAGAGTAAACACAAAGTTAAGTCAGAATGATGGAAACAGTGGCTACATAGTAAAACCTATTCGACCATGTACATACCTCTGACGTCATACCCGGAGCGCGCAGGCTCTCACAGATGTGGGATATTTAAACATGAGAAAAAGGCGCGAACGCGGCAACTCTCGCGAGAGCTGTCAAAACCCTCCAAATCTCGGCAGATCCGTCCCTACTGTGGCCATAGACAGACCTCAATAGAAAAGGTTCCCCTCAATTTCTTTATTAAGACCATGGGGGGCCACCGTGTTGAGCATGAAGATCCATTTCTGCTCCCTGCGACCGAGGATCGAGGGGTAGTCCCCGCCCCGGGAAGGGCGCCTGTTTCAATTACGGGCAACATCAGATTGCCTTACTAAAGGCGTGGTATATGCTGTGAAATGTCCTTGCCCTCTACTCTATGTGGGTAAAACCACGCGTATGCTAAAAACTCGCATGATAGAACATTGTTCTAACATCCGTTTACATAGAGTAGATGAGCCCTTAGTCACCCACTGGACAGAATGTGGCCACTCCATTTCTGAGCTCTGCTTCACGGTTCTCGAGGTGGTGGGCCGCCCTTCCCGGGGCGGGGACTACCCCTCGATCCTCGGTCGCAGGGAGCAGAAATGGATCTTCATGCTCAACACGGTGGCCCCCCATGGTCTTAATAAAGAAATTGAGTGGAACCTTTTCTATTGAGGTCTGTCTATGGCCACAGTAGGGACGGATCTGCCGAGATTTGGAGGGTTTTTGACAGCTCTCGCGAGAGTTGCCGCGTTCGCGCCTTTTTCTCATGTTTAAATATCCCACATCTGTGAGAGCCTGCGCGCTCCGGGTATGACGTCAGAGGTATGTACATGGTCGAATAGGTTTTACTATGTAGCCACTGTTTCCATCATTCTGACTTAACTTTGTGTTTACTCTTTAGATTTGAATATACCCTGGGTCCCCCCCGATGCAGCCCAGCGAAACACGGGACCGTGTCGGGGGACCTGTTTAATATCTTCTTGTTTGAGTCTATTGAGTTGCCAATAGAAACAATACTATATTGTATTATCTGGATTCACTATTAAAATACACCTAAAATGGTGGTTTAAGACTTCTCCTGCACCAGCGTTTTGTGTTACTTGCGAATGTGCAAGGTTCATGCTTCTTCTTCTTCTAGATTTCAATTACCCCAATATTGACTGGGTAAATGTAACATCAGGACTTGCTAGAGACATAAAGTTCCTGGATGTAATAAATGATTGCTTCATGGAGCAATTGGTTCAGGAACCAACAAGAGAGGGAGCTATTTTAGATTTAATTCTTAGTGGAATGCAAGATTTGGTGAGAGAAGTAACGGTGGTGGGGCCACTTGGCAACAGTGATCATAACATGATCAAATTTAAACTAATAACTGGAAGGGGGACAATAAGTAAATCTGCAGCTCTAACACTAACATATATAAAACACAGTAACATAGTAATGATGGCAGAAAAGGCCAGATGGTCCATCCAGTCTGCCCAGCAATTTGCTTATGGCAGCCAAGGCCACTCCGTGCAGGTTACCACCATGCATTCTGTTAAGGGAAGTCACTACCTCTGTGCAGGTTGTCTCCATGTGTTCTCTTAATGGTAGTAAACATTCAAAAGGGAGAGTTTGATAAAATGAGGAAGACAGAAAAAAACTGAAAGTTGCAGCTACAAAATTTAAAAGTGTACAACATTGTTTAAAATACCATCTTAGAAGTGCAGTCCAGGTGTCTTCCACGCATTAAGAAAGGTGGAAGAAAGGCCAAGTGACTGCCAGCTTGATTAAAAGGTGAAGTGAAAGAGGCTATCTTAGTCAGAAAAACTTCCTTCAAAAATTGAAAGAAGGATCCATCTGAAGAAAATAGGAAAAAGCATAAGCATTGTCAAGTTAAATGTAAAACATTGATAAGACAGGCTAAGAGAGAACTTGAAAAGAAGCTGGCCATAGAGGCAAAAACTCATAATAAAAACGTTTTAAAATATATCCAAAGCAGGAAGCCTGCAAGGGAATTGGGTGGAACATTAGATAATGGAAGGGTTAAAGGAAAACTTAGAGAATATAAGGCCATCATACAAGACTAAATTAATTCTTTGCTTCGGTGTTTACAAATGAAGATGTTGGAGAGATACCCATTCTGGAGATGGTTCTCAAGTGTGATGATTCAGATGAACTGACCCAAATCATGGTGAACCTGGAAGATGTAGTAGGCCAGATTGACAAACTGAAGAGTAGCAAATCGCCCAGACCAGATGGTATACACCCCAGGGTTCTGAAGGAACTCAAAAATTAAATTTCAGATCATTTACTAGTAATTTGTTACCTATCATTAAAATTGTTCATTGTACCTGAAGACTGGAGGGTGGCCAATGTAACCCTGATATTTAAATGGGCTCCAGGGGCGATCCAGGATACTATAGACCAGTGAGCCTGACTTCAGTGCCGGGAAATATAGTGGAAACTATTCTAAAGAAAAAAAATAACAGAATATACGTACAGATATTATTTATGGAACACAGCCAACATGGATTTACCCAAGGGAAGTCTTGCCTCACAAATCTGCTACATTTAATTAATATCTAGATAAAGGTAAGCCAGTAGATACAGTGTATTCGGATTTTCAAAAGACGTTTGATAAAGCCCCTCATGAGAGGCTTCTAAGAAAATTAAAAAGTAATGGGAAAGAAGGCAATGTAATTTTGTGCAAACTGGTTAAAAGACAGGAAACAGAGTAGAATTAAATGGTCAATTTTCTCAATGGAGAGAGGTAAACAGTGGAGTGTGTCAGGGATCAGTGGAGTGTGTCAGGGATCTGTACTTAGACCTGCGCTTTCTAAATATATTTAAAAATGATCTGGAAAGGGAAATTATGAGTGAAGTGATCAAATTTGCGGATGACAAAAAAATTATTCAGAGTAGTTAAACCTCACAGGCAGATAGTGATAAGTTACAGGAGGATCTTGCGAGACTAGAAGATTGGGCATCCAAATGGCAGATAAAATTTATCGTGAAAAGTGCAAGGTAATTCATATAGGGAAAAATACCCCATGCTGTAATTACATGATTTTAGGTTTCATGATAAGAGTTACCACCCAGAAAAAAGATCTGGGTGTCATAGTGGATAACACATTGAAATCGTTGGCTCAGTGTGCTGCAGCAGTCAAAAAAGCAAACAGAATGTTAGGAATTATTAGGAAGGCAATGGTTAATAAAACGGAAAATGTCACAATGCCTCTGTATCGCTCCATGGTGAGACCACACCTTGAATACTGTGTACAATTCTGGTCACCGCATCTCAAAAAAGATATAGTTGCGATGGAGAAGGTACAGAGAAGGGCAACCAAAATGATAAAGGGGATGGAACAGCTCCCCTATGAGGAAAGGCTGAAGAGGTTAGGACTTTTCAGCTTGGAGAAGAGACGGCTGAGGGGGGATATAATGGTCTACAAAATCACGAGTGGACTAGAAAAGATAAATGTGAATTGGTTGTTTACTCTTTTGGATAACAGAAGGACTAGGGGCACTTTATGAAGTTAGAAAGTGGCACATTTAAAACAAATTGGAGAAAATTCTTTCACTCAGTACATAATTGTTATGTGCACGGACACGTGCTCAAGAGCGTGAGCCCCTGTGCTGTGACGTGACTGACACAACCACAGGGCTGGCCATGGTCCACGCTGTTGGTGGGCGAGTGTATCCGGGCACGGGCTGGCTGAAACATGAACACTCTTGACTTGGAACAGGAACACTTGGCCATCCAATATGCTCCAGGAACTGAGAACCAGCAACTCATGCTGGTCTCTGGGGTAGCCCTCCGGCCACTCTAAAAGCCCTTTCAGACTGCTGCTTGGAAGTGGTTTGAGCATGAGGACAGACGGATGTAGGGGACTCAAAGGTGACTCTGGAGACGTGGACAAGATGCTGGAGACTTGGATATGAAAAAGGCGAAGCATGGCTTGAAACAAACAAGATGAGGACTTGGGTTTGGAACAGGCAGATGGTGGATCAAGGACTCCAGAGACCAGGGACAGGACTCAGGAACTCAGAACTCAGACTCAGGAACTTGGACTTGGAACTCGGAAGAGACTCCGAGTTCCAAGAGTCGAACTCGGAAGAGTCTCTTCCGAGTTCGGAAGAGACTCGGAAGACTTAAACCAGCGGCGAAGACTTGGACAGGACTCTGAAGACTTGGATACAGTAACAAGACTTGGACTCAGGAACCAGGAGCCCATGAACAGAAGACTACGAGAAACAGGAGGCCTTGAAGGACCGATAACATTACAAGGCCTGGAGCAGCAGAAGAAGTGGCCTTTTAAAGACCCGAGGTGATGACATCATCATGAAGGGCCACGGTCCCATTAAACTCCAGCAGGGGCACGCGCCGCATCGGAGAATGTCGGCAGCATTTCAGGTCACGCAGGAACCAGGATCAGCATCGGGCAGGAGAGTGGCTGCACAGGAAGCAGGCAGCGGCTGCTTGGCACTGGGAGTCAGCGATGTTTCTCCTGCCGCGGGGCAATGGTGGCAAGACTTGAGGTGGTGTTGGTGAGTGAGGCCGCTCATAGGACCTTCCCACGAGCAGAATCGCAGCAACACTTAAGCTCTGGAATTCACTTCTAGAGGATGTGGTTAAGGCAGTTAGTGTAGCTGGGTTTAAAAAAGGTTTGGATAAGTTCCTGGAGAAGAAGCCCATAAACTGCTATTACTGGCATTAGTAGTATGGGCTGTTTTTAATATTTGGGTACTTGTAACCTGGATTGGCCACTGTTGGAAACAGGACGCTGGGCTTGATGGAGCCTCAGTCTGACCCAGTATGGCAGCTTCTTAGGTATGTTCTTAAACCTACATGCTTTCTGTTCTCATGGTCTGTACACAGATAAAGTAAGATTCTCTCTGTGTTGTTAGAAATTGCCTGATCTAATGATTTTTTACAGCGAATATACAGTATGAGATCATTAGAAGAGGATCCAACCATAGATACGAGCTTGCACCATCATCAGAAGCTCTGACAGGCACGCTGTGGAGGGACACAAACAGGCCGATGCAATATTAGGTGCTGAGGTCACTGCGCCACTGAACGCACGTGCTGAACGTGCCAGACTTATGCCCGATGCAATACCGGGATTAGCGCATCCAAAACGCGCGTCGCTAATAATGCTCATCACATGTAAATTCCAATGACACGAGGCTATCAGCTATTACCCCGCGATTCAAAAACGTCCCACGTGGCCAATGCGCTCATTGAGCCTGGAAGCTGGTGTTAAAGCATGCCACGCTCAAGAGCTCAACCTAAAAAACAAAAATCCTGCTTCCTGTGGGTCCTCCTATTAGGATCGTCGCGATACAGAGTAGGAGGAACCACAGAAAGCAGCATCGTGCAAAATAATATAAAATTCTGGGAGCCCAATAGACGCCCACAATATACGCGGTCCAGGCCTTGTATATTGTGCCGGTAGCGGGAGAAAATGGAGACTCGCATTGAGCGTCCGTTTTCCTAACCCGCACTGACGGCCACGTCTCCTGGCGCCCGGGGCCGAGGAGACCCTAGGGACGCACAATTTCCCCCAGCGCTTCCTTTTTAACGCCGCAGCTCGCAGGCCTCCTGCATCGCGTGCCCGGGAGAGGCGGGCGTTAGGAAAGCAAGAGCTCGATCACGAGGGCCCGTTTCTCACGTGCCGGTATTGCTTTGTCCTGAAAGGGTCCTGATGCCTGAAGCTTCTTGCACGTAAAGATAGAACAGGAAAAAACCTTAACTGATTCAGGCCCTAACTGCTTTTTTTTTTAAATATTATTGGGTTTAATGCATTATCAATGTAAAAAAAAGCGAGAATGGTGGAGAGACATTAAGTAACCAATATAGGAATAGCAATAGAGAACACAGGGTGAAACACACCACCGGGGAACAACTGGCAAACATCTGCTCTTATAGGGAATCTGACATCTGGATCCTCTCTGTACCCTTGTCTGAACAATGAGCCTTTTGTTTGTATATAAAACAAACAGAGAAGGCAGGATCTCAGTACCCTTTTGTCCTTCACTGGTTCTTCCTCGTGAATTCACACGCTTTGAATAAGGAGGCCAGAGATAATGCAAGCTGTGAATACTGCTGGTGTCTAAGCACATCTGCCTCAACAGAGGGCAACCCTGCACCTTCACAAGAACAGTGGCGTGGGCTCATCCTGCCACAAACCTGGGAAACACTGAGCCCGAGGCCAGTCCCCGATCTCCAGACTCGAATAGGACATCTTGCCTTTCCCTGTCCAGGTAAAATAAGAAAACTCGCAATTGTACAGCACCGCTACTAATGATTTCTATGGCTCTTCTGTCCAATATCACAAGATTACTTACAGAAACAAGAGAGCCTAGGTTTTATAGGCAAATTTGGTTCTCTCTAATGGGGTGATTTTGCCAGGTTCCAGACGATAGAACTTGTGAAGTACATTAGGCCAAACGCCCCTCCTCCTGAGCTCTCTCAAGGTCACACGGTAACCGGAACTCAAGGTCAAGTCAGGTTCCGGTGCTCGTTCAGAGAAGACACAGGCGGCCAGCAGCGTCCATCAATTCCATCCTGGGACTTCTCGGAGATCTTCTGAGATCTGCAGGTCCAAGCCTCAGGCGCTAGAGCAGCAGGTAAGAGCGATCAGACTGCGCTGGGAGTGGGACAGGCCAGGGTATGTGCGAAGGAATCATGCAGGGTTCGTGCGCGGCAATTTCCCAGACTGTGACTTTTAAGGCTCCAGCCCTCTCTCTTCATGCAGACAACATGCCAAAAAGCTCTGCCGCCTTCCATTCTGAGGACAGGACCGCAGCGTCCTCAGGCCTAGCGTGCTGGAGTCTTCCGTTTCCAATTAAACTCCTCCCTAACAAGGACTGCTCTTCCCAGAGCAGCAGAACAATGACTCTTCCAGGCAGCAGGACTTTCCATCTGCATCTTCCTCCTCTCCCCGCTGACCGTCCTGCCGCCGCAAGCACTTAGGAATCCAGCGCCCTGCAGGTCAGGGCAGACTTCGGCCTCTCCTTGAGTTCCTGCTCCTCTGGTTACCTGGAGCTGGGAAAGCTGCGGAGATAACCCTCAGGGTGCCTGGTTAGGAATTGTACCCGGAAGGGATACTTAGGGTCCGGAAGGAGCTTCATCCTTCCCTCACATCCTTAACGAAAGGTCGCAACAGCTTCCCAATATTTCACTGCAGTTTCAGGTTTAATGGGGGGAGGTCGGTTTATTTTAAGCTTCTATTTCTTGTCTAAACTTTTAGCTAAATTCTAATTCTACAGCGTTTATGATGTTAACCTTCGTCATACGCCCTGAACGCTGCTTCTCCACATTTACCAGCGAGGGATATCACCAACTGGAAACACTAAAAGTAGGATTCACCAAGACTGCCTAGGCCGGGAACCTACAGCTCGCTGCATGTATCTTCACTATTCGCAGGACTCACACAAGCAATGCTCCCTCCAATTCTGGAACAGCTATCTGCACATGCACTTTCTTTTCTGCAACGTTTATAACCTGAGTTCAAAATTTGTGAGCTACAAGCCAGAATAATGCAAAAAATATCGGGATTTCTTGTGCGTGCGCCGTGGTCAATATTCAAAGCGTGTTCAGCGCCATTTAGTCGATAAGCAGGACTTATGCAGCTAAGTAGTGGCCACTGAATATGCGTCCACGTTCAGCGGCTGTCGCTTAGCCATATAAGTCCCCTTGGCTAACAAGTTAGCTGCATAAGTTGTGGGTGGGACAGGGGCGGATTGGGGCTGAGTGAGTGAATCATATAACCTATGCGGCTAACTGCTGATATTTGGATCAGTTGTTATCTGCTATCGGGGCAGATCTAAACCTAGCCGGTCAGACTTGTACGGATAAGCGCTGAGATATACAAAGGCAGAGACTCTAGATGGGCCCCATGAGGCGAGGTGGGTCCCAGGAGAAAACCAACAGGAGATGGTGTATTGCAGATTTAATTAAGTGTTCAATTAAAAGTTATTCATTGGTGAGTATATATTGTACAATATATATTCACACAAAACAATTTCAACATTTCTGACCTGCAGTCTCAGGTGCCACTTTTTCAACTAGTGTAAAACAAGAATGCTGAAGGGAAAAATATCGCCGTCCGGAAATGAGAGGTGACGGGAAACTGCCAGCCGATCCGCTGACTCCCTGTCCCCTGCCAGGTGCGTTGAGCAGCGCTCTCGGCGTCACGTTACTGACGCGTCCATAAGACACAGCCTTTGCAGAAATGCTCTTTTTTTACTTTTCTGTCTTTATTATATTTTTGGTTTTGGTATTTCTTTTGCGAATGAGCTTTATTTATTCATAGTTTTCTGTTAGCTGATAAGCGTGTGGGAGGTATCTCGTCGGTTTCCTGAGCAGAAACACGGAATACGGAGGAGGCAGATAAGGTTCGCAAGGATCATCCTGAGCCCACTTCCCCTACGTCCTGCAGTACCAAACCCCACCTAACTTCTGGCTTTACATGCACTTCCCTACAGCTAAGGATCCTCTGTGCCTATCCCACATCTTCTGGAATTCCTGTCCAGCTCTCTCCACTGGCGTCCTCAGAAGGCAGTGAGATGCTCCTACTGACCCTACAAACATGCAAGCGTGGCGCTCTGGCAGACTCTCTCTCCGCTGGTTGTATAAGTGAAGCCAGGACCTTCCATCGTCCCAGGCAGTACAAGATTGGCCGGCAGTCCTGCTGCAATATATGGAAGTAATGAAGGGAGCGCACAGTTTCCTGATGAGGGCATGGAAGGAGAGAGGCCATGGAGGCGAGGATAACGTGCGGGCAGGAAGAGCACTGGGAAGCAATCTCCAGGGCGGGCCCATGGAGCTGGGATGTCGTCCCCTGATAGCCCCATGAGGTTTCCTGTAGCTTTCCTGAGTAGGAGGATGTGGTTGGCCACACATAGCTTCAGACTGTGTCACTGCTCGTTTAAACAGTCCCATGCTGAATTCTTTATAAAGTTCCTGACAGAAGTCGTGACCTCGCTATCATCCCATCTCTTCCAATAACACCCCTGGCCTGGGTGACTCCGGGAATCCTCAGCAGAACTACCCGGGCATCTCTGGGAAATGGAGGCAGAGGAGAAGATTTTAAGAAACCAAACTTTAATCCCCAGTTACTGAGCTTGGTCCCTGTACAAATTCCTCAGTTAAGATGGCCCTTAAAAACGGCCTCCGCACGCTTCTCACTCACTCCCAACTGTAAGTGATCTTTTGTGACTTTTCAATAGAGAAATTCTTACTCCTACGATTCCATGGAAGTCTTCGGCGTTGAACAAGATGAGGAGCAGGGAGCAGAGAGAAGGGAACCCAGGAGATAAGAAAGAGGATGTCTACCAGATGCACCCTCGCCGAGGAAGGGGATATCAGCAGTTCTCCTCTCTCCTCTGGCACTGCAAGAGCCACCAGGCCAAAATGCATTGACAAAGGCTACGAAGAGACAGAGACAACCTGGGAGAGAGGTGGATGAGAGGGAAACAGGCCCAGACAGAGGAGAGGAAAGGAGGACTAAACGTTGAATTCTACTTCAGATCCTGCTCTCTCCTCTCTCTCTTGAAGTTGCAGTCACCTCATTTTACTGCCGCTGTCCTATCCAAGTGATTTTGGTTGGTTTGCAGAGTGGAGATTGAAGAGAGAGAATTGCCACCGTCACTTTTTCTCTGTTTCCTTCTTCTTGTGCACTCTCTCACACACTAATGGCCTTACGTGCTTACTCTCTCCTTCTCCTTTCCTCACCTCTCTGCAGTCTTTCCCACATTCTACCACTCTCTCCCTCCAGCCTGTGCCCATCCCTCCATCCTGTTTATCCCCTGCATCTGGCCCCTAGCCTGTCTCTCTCTCTCGCGCCATTCTCTACTTCTACCTCCTCTCTCCACCTCTCTCTGCTTCCCCTCCTTCTTTCCAGCCCCCCCTCTTCTCCGTCTCTCTTCCCACCTTTCTCCAAACTCTTCCTTGCTCTGCTTTACGTGAGAGCGAGTGCTTCCCTTTCTTCTGGTTGATGTGGATTTAGCTCAGGCTGAGTTTCTGTGCGTTCTTCCCTCTCCCCAGAGGGCTCACAGTCTAAGGCAACGGAGAGTGAGGAGACTTGACCGAGGTCACAAGGAGTGGCAGCGGCACTTGAACCCTGACCTTCCCCGGTTCTCAGCATTAGCAGGAGTCTGGCTAAAGGTCCAGGGTCAGGGTACTCTTTTCTCTGTTCCTGACCAGCACCTCTGTAATACCCTTTGACCTTGCCTCTCATCCTCGCTGTTTGGCCAATGGGAAGTGAGATACATAATGAAACAAGAGAAGAGCTGTCTTGACATTCAATATTTAATATTTAAATCAGATTCTGAGGAAGGATCTGTCCTCTCGTTGTGGAAAACGTCGCCATGGAAGTGTGGACTGGATCACTGGCAGGTGGGGTCCGTTTACCCCCTACGCCTCACTCAGATCTGACCGAAGCCGAGCAGGTGGCTCTCCTGCCATTCGTGAAACAGAATAAGAGAGCCTTCCTCTAGCGCTTCCATCTGAAAACGATTTCATGTTGAATGTCGTAAGATGGAACTCTCCTCCATCAACTTTGCTCTTCACGTGGGGCCAATTTCTTTTCTGTTCCTCGCACCCTCTGGGCTGCTGTTGGGCATGAGCCCCGAGTCTGCTCTCTCGTGCCACGAATGCTGCTGGGCCAGCCACAGCTCAGACAGGACAAGTGTGCGGTCCAGGAGATTCCTCCTCTCTCCTCCCCCGCTGTCACTTCTGTGCAGGAAGGAGGGTCTCCTCCCCCCCAAGAATAGAGGAAGAGGAAGGGATCCCCCCCAAAGATGTGGGGGACCTCCATTCAGCTGCACACCCATGATCTTCAGAGTATCCCGCCACCCCCCTCTAACCCTGCCTGCTCTTTCCAAGGCCCACCATTCGTTTCTTGCGCTCAGTGTCCGAGACCGAGACGAATGTGTCCTGCAATTCTGGCAGAAGCCCCGCAGCTGAGGGCGGCCAGGGCTGCTGGGGGTCCTTGGTCCTGGGTGTTGCCTACAAATACTTGTGTGTCTGTGTGTTGCTCTGTGTGTTTGCTGGGATGTGTTTTTTTTTGTGCTTCTCCTTGTGCTTTGTGGGCCACTGTGTTCCTTACTTAGTGTGTATCTGCATTTATTTGAGCCATTGTGTTACCATCTGCACCTACATATTCCACGGGCGCAAAATGCTTGCATGTTGTGTTTTTGTGTGTCCAGGGATTTTATTGGTAAAGTTTATTAACAAGCAGAGGGAACAACAGAGGTAAAAAAAACCACAGAATTTCACAGATAACAGAAAAGCCGATTCAAGCAGCATTCTCCATCTACGGCTCACCTCGATAATATAATCCTTCCCATCCTTCCCGTGTACGGCCTTCACAGCGCAAATGTCAAGTCCGCCAAACACCTCTGCACAGGAATCCACCCAGAGCCTGTACCTGTGAAATCGCACAAGAAGAGAGGGCGTAATAGCAGGGCACAGAGGCGCGTGAGGGTAGCGTGCCAGGTCACAGGGCACGGGGAGGATGGCACACTGGATCCGGCCTGCAGGGCCCTGACCGCACTGGGAACCGTGCCTACGCTGGTCCTGCTCTGGGTCTCTCGTCTTTCTCATATTTAGAAAATCTTCTTTTGGCCCGTGCGCTGAGCTCCCATTCTGGAAACACCTGGGAGTTGTACGACTATAAAGCCCCAGCTTTCCAGAGAGTTTTGCCATCACCCCAGAATGAGATCAAATGTTTTTCAAAATCATAAGTTATCCTGCAGATAGAGATTTCATACTGAAGTAAGCATCATCCCAGAGAGATCTCAGGTCCCAGCTACCACGACCAGGAGCTCATTTCCCCTCCTCGCAGTAGCACAGGCCGTCATCCTCTGGGATATGTGCATCTCTCCTCCTCCTTCTATCATAGGGACATAAGAACATGCCATACTGGGTCAGACCAAGGGTCCATCAACCCAGCATCCTATTTCCAACAGAGGCCAATCCAAGTCACAAGTACCTGGCAGGATCCCACACAGAAGATAGATCCCATGCTGCTTATTCCAGGGATAAGTTGTGCTATTTCTTAAGTCTACCTGATTAATAGCAGTTTATGGACTTCTCCTCCAACAACTTGTCCAAACCATTTTTAAACCCAATTATGCTAGCTGCCTTTATCATATCCTCTGGTAATTCCTGAAAAGCCACTACTTATTATTGTGTGATAACAGCCTGGAATCTCTCTACCCCTTGAAATCCTGCCAGGTACTTGTGACCTGGACTGGTCACTGTTGGAAACAGGATACTGGGCTTGATGGATCCTTGGTCTTTTAAATAAATATTTATATTCCGCCTATAACGAATCACCATGCTAAGCGGATTACAGCATAAATTTAAAACACACTGGTCTGACCCAGAATAGCAATTCTTATGTTCTTATGTTCTAAGAGCCCCTTTAACCCCTCGATCATCTAACGGTCCAACCTACTCCCTCACAGGCTTCCTGCTTTGGATATATCTAAAAATCTTTTTATTATGAGTTTTTACCCTCTACAGCCAGCTTTTTTTCAAATTCTCTTTTAGCCTGCCTTAGTGTTTTACATCTAACTTGCCAATGTTTATGCTTTTTCATCTTTTTCTCAGATGGATCCTTCTTTCAATTGTTCAAAAAAGTTCTTTTGGCTGTCGTTTAGCCTTCCTTCCAGCTTTCCTAATGCATGGAATACATCTGGTCTGGGCTTCCAAGATGGCTAATGTCTGCACCTGACATAAACCTCTGCATTATCCAGATAAATGCTTTTGAATATGGACCTCCTAATCCCTCCAGTCATTAATTCAAATTTAATCACCTTATGATCTCAGGGAAAGAAAGACAAGAGGCTGCAAAAGTCCTGGCTACCCTTTAAATAGCTTAGGGCTCAAAATGCTATCCTCGCCTCTCACTACATAGTCCGCAGTTATAATATTCATACTACGAGGTACACAGGCAGATAATTTCCCTCCACTGTCAAGCTTCGGGCCTGATTAGCAAGCCATAGCCTGGGAGAAAAGGCTTTGTGAATCAGACCCCGAACTGGAAACCAAGAAACTTCATCAGTTTGCTGAAGGTCGACCACTGAGTGGCAGAAAGGAGAATGGGCGTGAAATTCCTCTTCTCTCAGCTGTGTGTACTGATCACCGTTAGACATTTTACTACATCTCAATGTGATCTAATGTCACATCTGGACCTTACAAGTGTCACATATACATGGGCCTATTAAGCAGCTCATGTGGCTGTGTAACGTGGCGAGCTGCAGAGTGGGAGCAGAGTCCCCTTGGTGCGCTCTCTCCTTCATTCTCAGCTCTGCTCCTCCCACTGCTGCCCCTTTGCTTCTCCTCACTGCCTCCAAGCTCCTGCAGCCTCCTGCATCTTCCAAAGCAAATGGGTGGTCCCGGCTCCTGCTGTCCTCGCAGCTTCACTCTCTGTGAGCCAGGGTGCAGCCCCCTCCCCCCTTCCTTCCATATGGGCTTCCTATTTACAATCAGAGCATGAAGAGGAGGTGGAGCTGAGAACGTGCACACTCTGCACAGGCAGAACAGGAGTGTCAGGAGCACCAGGATCTGAACTGATGGGCCCACAGGAGAAGCAGGGAGGGACAAGGGAGACAGGAAACACGTAGATACTGGAGGCTCTAAGGAAAGGACCGAGGAGCACCTCCGCAGGACGGGGATTGGGTGGAGCGCCAGCAAGGAGCAGTCTGTAAGGTGGGCGGCCACTCGTCACAGCAGCTTGAGAGGCTGACTTCCTGTTTCCTCGCTTCTGGATGCTCTGCTCTGCTTCCTGATTGCTTGCTCCCGGATCACCTTTCTTGCTCCTAGACCCCTCTCTGTATTGTGCCTTGGAGACCACCTCTTGCCTTATGACAGGCGTCGCTGGGCCTCTGAGTGAGGCTGAAGCCTGACTGACAAGGGAGATGCTGCTGCTGCTGCTGCTGCCCTTGATGCGGGGGGTGCGAGAGCAACCGGGCCTCGGGTCAGCTTGCCGCCTAGGAAGAGTAAGGAGGAAGGGGGGATGATGGTGGTGATGGGATCGGGGGGGGGGAGAGTGCGCTAAGGTTTAACCCTGCCCAGGGTGCACAAACCATCTCCCTCCCTCTCTCTGGTGAGGCCTTACCTCTCCGTCATCGCAACCTGCTCCAGCATAGCAGAACCCGTGTTTGCCTTCCAGTTTCCAGAAATGGAGGTTCTCCTGCGGGAAGAAAGAGGATACTGTGAAAGCCCTGCCCCGGGCGCCATGCCTCTGCTCCCCCCTTCTCAACACCTCCTTCCGACTGCGAATCAAGGAAATGGATTTGAACATCAACGCCAAGTTTACATGGCTGCACCCCCAGTGAGGGGGGTCAGGTGTCAGGGCATTAACCTCCCCCCACCCCCCCAAACAATATCGTACAAGGCCCATCCTCAGCTCACAGCTCAGACCCTGCACTTGCACCTGAGCTGGGATGCGCACGAGGACGTTTACGGGTTACAAGCTCAGATCTGCCAGTTTGCCTTCGGAGACTCTCCTGGAGCTGTAATAGGTGAAACGCTCTCCCCCCTTGCACTATAAATACTGGGCAGGGGTGAGAATAACCTGTACACGCGGGGTAATGTTTGGCTTTGCTGTGATTCATTCTTCTTCTTGCAGCTGGGAGACTGGCAATGGCTTTTCGCTGGTCCTGTGCTTGGGATCTGGACCAGGACGCGGCGCAGACCCTGCGTAACGAGAGCAGGAGTGGGGAGCAAGGAGGTAAGGCAGAATAAAGGCTTGAAAGAGAGAAAGGGGATCATTGTAGCAGCCTTGTGAAGAAGGAGAGGAGGCTGTTTCAGTGGTGAGGCTTGGAAGGGGTGGGAGAGGTTACAGGATGGACACCCCATGCACTCTCCTCTCCACCTCCACGCCCTTCCCCGGCATCAATGGATCTGTAGCCCTCTGTCAGACAAACTGGAACCACAAGGCCACAGATTAGGGTTTGCCACCTCATCTCAAGTCAACCGGAGGCGCTGACCCAGTCCTGGTTTTACACTGTCGCCAAGGGAAGTCAGAGGTCAGCCTGCAGTGAGGTGGAGGCGCTGGGGGTGAAACCCGGCCTGGCTCTGCCTGTCCCTTCTGAGCTGGAGCTTGCGTGGCAGGTGCTCCCCGGGACTCGCGTCTGCGGCCTGGAAATCAGAGGTCAGCCTGCAGTGAGGTGGAGGCGCTGGGGGTGAAACCCGGCCTGGCTCTGCCTGGCCCCTCTGAGCTGGAGCTTGCGTGGCAGGTGCTCCCCAGGACTCGCGTCTGCGGCCTGGAAATCAGAGGTCAGCCTGCAGTGAGGTGGAGGCGCTGGGGGTGAAACCCGGCCTGGCTCTGCCTGTCCCTTCTGAGCTGGAGCTTGCGTGGCAGGTGCTCCCCGGGACTCGCGTCTGCGGCCTGGAAATCAGAGGTCAGCCTGCAGTGAGGCGGAGGTGCTGGGGGTGAAACCCGGCCTGGCTCTGCCTGTCCCCTTCTGAGCTGGAGCTTGGTGGCAGGTGCTCCCCGGGACTCGCGTCTGCGGCCTGGAAATCAGAGGTCAGCCTGCAGTGAGGTGGAGGCGCTGGGGGTGAAACCCGGCCTGGCTCTGCCTGGCCCCTCTGAGCTGGAGCTTGCGTGGCAGGTGCTCCCCGGGACTCGCGTCTCCGGCCTGGAAATCAGAGGCCAGCCTGCAGTGAGGTGGAGGCGCTGGGGGTGAAACCCGGCCTGGCTCTGCCTGCCCCTTCTGAGCTGGAGCTTGCGTGGCAGGTGCTCCCTGGGGACTCGCGTCTCCGGCCTGGAAATCAGAGCCCAGCCTGCAGTGAGGCGGAGGCGCTGGGGGTGAAACCCGGCCTGGCTCTGCCTGTCCCCTTCTGAGCTGGAGCTTGCGTGGCAGGTGCTCCCTGGGGACTCGCGTCTGCGGCCTGGAAATCAGAGGCCAGCCTGCAGTGAGGTGGAGGCGCTGGGGGTGAAACCCGGCCTGGCTCTGCCTGCCCCTTCTGAGCTGGAGCTTGCGTGGCAGGTGCTCCTCGGGGACTCGCGTCTCCGGCCTGGCTGACGAGGGCCCATGGATTAACTCTTCCCAGAAACCCCCCCTGCCGCTTTTCCTCTGAATTCAGAACAAACACCCCAGCTTCCTCCTTGGTGTCTGCGGCTGGGGCGTGTCCGGCTCCGTCAACAGCTGGATGGGTTCACTGCCCGCAGCAAACGCTTGCAACAGATCAGCCCCCTGGAGAAGAAGTCGCTGCTGGTTTTCTTTTCCACTGCTTTCTGTGTTATTTTGGCGGCGCCTGCACAGATTGTCCTGCCAATAAAGTTCCCTGAATCCTCTTCCTCCTGCTCAGTGTAGTCCACGGGGCTCATTTTATCCTTTCGCATGAAGTAATATGGGGTTTTTTTTCGCTTTGGAAGGGGAGTCTCTCCTTTTCTCACCCGCCTTTCTTTCTCTTGCGCCGTTCCAGTCTTATTTCCCCCCCCTCTCTTTTCCTATGTCCCAGCCGCCCCTGCCTCCGTCCCTCCCCTTGCCGGTCCCCTGTTCTGCAGAGCCAGCACCGTCCCGCTCAGCCTCTGCCACATTGACGTCGAGGCTGCTTCAGACACGCTCGTTTCTTTTCCAGAATATGAAAAGGGGGGGGGGGGGGGGGATGCGATGTTCAGCCAGAGGATGTGCCCGGGAAGGCCATGGCGCAGCAGAGAGAATCCCGGGAAATAAAAAGCAGACTTCGCTATTCCCGTTCAGACGGCGTGGTCGAGTCTGTCTGAGACGGGGCCTTAAGTTATATAAATACCCAGCAGGGAACCTGTACGGAGCCTGGCAGGTGAGCTGCATGTGGAAAGGGCTGAGCGGAGATCCCAGTCCAGGGGGGGGGGGGGGGGGGGGGCTGTGTGCTTGCACCCGCTCCGCGAGTGGCACCCTGCCCGCTCCAACGCCGCAAGGGTCCTCCGAGAAAGATATGGAAGGGGAAAATGGAGGGGACGCCTTTATCTCCACCTCAGCACAGGAGAGGATGGGAACGGGCAGGAGGGAGGCAGTGGAAGGAAAGCGGGGGAGGGGGGCGTCTGGGGAGTTTGCGCACGGCTCTTTCAAAAAAAAAAAAAGGAGAAGCGAGAATTATTTTGGTGGCAACGACCTCCTTGAGGAATAGCCGAGCAAAACCTCATAGGCTGGAGGCAAGGACCTCACTACTGACGCCAGCTTTCTTCATGCAACTTTCAACTTAATTATAATACTCAGCACCCAAGCACCAGAAGACTGCCCACCGTCTAGCGGTGCCCTCTCGCCAGGAGCTGCCCTCTCCTGCAGGTGCAGGGCCTCCCATTCCTTGCCCGGCTCTGCCTCTTATCCTGCTCCCCCCCCCCCCCCAGTGCTCCCCCACTCTGGTGGCATCAGGCACCTAGCCTGGCCCCCGCACAGGTTAAGGGGGGATAGTACGCCCACTCCCCTTCAGCTGGAACCCATCGGGGCGAGCATCGTCACGCACCCTGGATCCCACTCCTCCATTCACTCTTCCTGGCATCCTACCAGCTGGACTCAGGGTAGGGGGCTACAGGTTTGTGCTCTTCTCCACTTACTATAGATACCACCATTACCAATCACCCACTGTGCCCTTTGCCCGGTGTCCACCCCTAGTCCTTCAAAGAAGCCCCTTTGTTACTCTGGGTTCCACTCCTTCCCCGGCCGGACTCTCTGGACTTTATCTGGTAATTCCTGTGGTGGCTTTCACTCTTTTCCCAAGTTAACTATGGCATCTTCCGACTCCTCTGCGCCATCTTCAGCGGCAGCGCTGCTTTCTGGCCCATTCTGCAGTAATTGCACCTGGGTACTCTGCAGTGCCTGCGCCTGGATCTTTCGTGCTGCCTTCCTCAGGTCAGTCTGGACGGCTCCCAACAGACCACTCTATACTGCCTCCTACTGGCCAATCTGCGTTGGCTCTTTCAGGCCAGGCTGTAAAGCTCCACCATGAGCTCTCTTGTACAGCAGTCACAGTCAGTGCAGGGTCATTCACCTGACATTCATTCTTTTTACTTCCATTCAGCTCTGCCTGTTCTTGCAATTCTGCCTTGCCTTTCACAACCTGTCCCAGCGGTGTGTTCACTAGTTCCATGCCAGATTTTCCTCTTACATTTGCTGTTATTCTCTTCTCCTGCACCACTGTCCCTCTGAAGGATAAAGCACCAGTCAGGTAACTCATACAGCTGCTAGGCTTCCTCTGCTTCCAGATGCAGTGAGCCCTTGCCTGGCATATCTCTTACTTCCCGTTCCTTCCAGGCACATGCGCAAGCAGTCTGATGCTTTATGGCACATTCCTGCACCTGCCTCTGTCCTTCCTGTGACTTTGAAGCAGAGTTTGCATTTCTCGCTCGGTCACGCTTTCCCACAGACAAGGCTGATTTTCTTGAGCATTAATGCAAAGCATCTCTTGCTGCAGAAGGGTCACGCCACGTACAAACGCATTAGCAACTTTGGCAGTTTCACTTTCTGCAGGGGCCATGCCCTGTTCAAACACAGTCTGCACAAACTGTTTTTCTCTCTTTTTTTTCTGTGAAAAAGTTAAAAAAAAAACCCTGCTTGTCCAGCAACTAACTCACTTTGTTCCCTTGCTAAGCAAGCAGAGCTTCTCTCCTTACTTGTACACAAACTTTTTAAAGCTAATTTTTTTCTCAGTCCCCAAAACACTGTGTTAAGCAAAAAAATAAATACATTTCTGTGCTCCTCCCTGAGCCACAGTCCTTTAACTCTTCAGTGCTTTGTGCAAAAGTAGTAACACTGCTTCTTTGGCAGGTCACATCCAACAAACTTATTTCTTCATTACTTTCTTTTTCCTGCCTTGGAGATTTGGCTTTCTCTCTGTGCCAAGCATAGTGCAGAAATCCCTGAACTGACACCGTGTGTGGGACAGCCGAGCAAAACCTCATAGGCTGGAGCATTCATCCAAATGCACCTTTCTATGTGCACTTCAACATGTATTTTCTGTGGGCAAAACTTACTGGCACAAGTCGAAGGAGCAGAGTTTATCCCACTGTTCATTTCTTTCTGAAGACCGGCACAACCAATCAGAACAGAGAATGCAAGGCCGGCAAACTGATTTATACCATGGGAACAGGACAGATGCAGTCTATAATCATGGGCCAAGGTGAGAGAAGCCTATCGGACTCAGAATATGAGTGTAAATTACGTGCACCTCTGGAACCTGCATTAACACAAGGGGCACTCACATGTAGGCCTTGTAATTGCTGCCAATTTTCTGGATCCGGATGTCATACTTGGAGTCGATGAACGGCTCTGTGGTAGCATAGGTTTTAGCCATGGCCACCAGGCTGGCGATATCCTGGAACTCATAGTGGCTTTCGACTTTCACCTGAAGCCGTCCATGCAAAAGAAAAGAAAGGCAACACCTGATATGCAAATCTGTACATAGGCAGGGGGAGTAGAAATCTAGCAGCAAGCACCCAGGGCTTCTGCTTCTAACCTTGGCTATGCCACTGACTAGCTGGTATCTCAGGGAAATCAATTCACTTCCCTGTGTTTTATTTCCACTGCAAGTTAGTACTAATTAGAAACAGAGAATCTGCTGACAAAGAAGCACCCTAAGGCCCACATAGCCTGCCCGATGTCATTCCTGGAGCAATTCCAGAGATCCCCAGCTGATCTCTGGCTTTCCCCTCGCTATCTCAGGTTTATTGAATTGTTACCATTTTTCTCTGTCACCTCCACTGCGAGGGCCATTCCTCACATTCACCCTCCCTGTCCTGCTCCCAATTCCACCCCAGTGAAATCTCTTGTTCTAGAGCATTCTTTCTATTTACAAAGGTTTGCCTCTTGTGCATTATTTATAGCTTTCATGTATATGAATGTCTCGATCATATCCCCCCCTTTCCACATGACCCCCCCTCCCTCATCTCTCCTCTCCTCTAGGGAGCACATATTTAGCTCTGTAAGTCTCATTCCCTATTGATTTTGGTACAGACCCTACCTCATTTTGGATTTTGGTGGCCCTTTTCTCTCTATATCCACCTGGAGGGAAGGCCTCCCGAACTGGACATAATATTCTAGGTGAGGCCTCACCAACGATTCGTACACAGGCATCATCACCTCCTTTTTCATGCTGGTTATCTCTTTCCTTATGCCTGCTCTTTTACTCTCCTTTTGCGGTTCTTCATGCATTAAGTAACTCATCTTTAAAGCTCCTTCTGGAATAGTACGGCTGTAAGATGCTACGTCAAACATTTAAATTCAAATGTTCTGCCTTAGAAGAAAGAGCTTTACCATTAAACAAACAATCCCTGTCCTGCCTCGTAATGTTATCACTGTCCTAACTGCTGGGTGTGGGGACTGAATGAACACGGGAAGGACCGGACAGTAACAGGAGCTGAAAACGTGACGGCTCCAGCTCCAATGAGACGTCCTTATTCAGCCATTTTCCCGTGTCCTCTAGAGGCCTTGTGCTTTCCTGAAGGGGTGGCACTGGGTCTGAGAAAAGCTCTATAAACAGACAGTCCCGCTCTCTGTGCCTGCTCTGCTTACAGCATGGCGCAGGACGCGTTCCCCAGAAATGCAAATATAAAGGACATTCTTACCTTTTCACATTGAAGAAGAAGCCCTTCCACAAGGCCCTATGAAGGCATTCATGAGTGGAGAATGTGGAATGTCTCATTCCGACTTTTTAACTAATTGTTATTGATGAGTTCGTTAATTGTACTGAGGAGTCACAGCAGGCTGTGATACCTCTCAAAGGACCAACTAAAACCGGGTTGCAGGTCGTGAGCTTTGAGATCTCCTGGGCCTTTCCTTTCGAGGTGACCGTAGGCTGGAAGTAGGAAGCTTTAAAAGAAGCTCGGTAAACGAATCACTAAATCTAGATAGCAACACCTTGTGGCCATGCCAGAGCTGCTGCGGAGTGACTCTGCAGTCATTTGCGATGAGATGTAAAAAAGTTATTAGTTCTCAGTACTGGGAAATGGGCCAAGCTACACATCTTACAGCTCGACTAGCCGGATCCTTCAAAGCATCAACTTACCTGGGGCGTAACTCTGTCGCTGCTTTATTTATTTTTCTTGGCATACTTCTATGACTCTTTTTTTTTTCTATCCTAACATAGTTTACTTCTTATACTTTTACACTTATTTTGTATGTTTTTAAAATCTCCATGCCTGAGCCTGCTGTTTGGCTGTTTCTTATGCGTTCCTGCTGCACATTATTTCTCTGGGATATTTGGGTGAAAGGGCACAGCAGCTCTCAGATTTATAACGGTGGGCACGGCTAAGTGGGAGGAAGGCTTGAGTGCTTGCTCAGTCTTATGGAACTTCAGAAGGCCAAGGGAGGAGAATACAAGCCAGCGGGCAGAAAGTGGCTTCCAAAAAAGGGCTAGGGTAATGGGACAGCGGCGGCACCGCCATACCAGGCTCCCAAGAAGGCTGGGGGGTTAAACTACACCGAGTGACCATGGCCACAACCAGAAGGCGAGTACAGGCTGAGCAGATGGCTTCACTAATTCTGGTGGTTGTTTGGTGTTGGATGAGGTCTGGGCTCTGTAAGAACGAGAGAGCGGGACGACGAGGCCTGAAATGGCCAAACGACTGGAGGCGGTGGAAACAGCACTGAACATGCCCGGGACAGATACAAAGGGTGGTGGCAGGAACACGATTCAGAGGTCAAATAAAAGATTTCAGGGGGGAGGGGGGTGGAAGCTGGTCCTGGTTACTCTCATTTACCCAAAGTCACAGAGAACCAGAGAGGAAGGCAACTGGGCAGACTGGATGGCTCCTTTGACCTTTATCTGCCCTCATGACCTATGTTTTGTTACTATGAGCTTTTAATGTTAATATTTCCTCATGCATGAGCACAAAAACCCAAGGATTAAGATGATTTTGTGCAATGGAGATTTGACTGATCAGAACATTGTTTCCCAGTACTTCTGCTGTGAAATCAGTCATGTGAAGAGCTGGCTCTACAGCGAAGCCCGGAGATTTAAGAATCCCATTTCCAGTGGGTTTTTTTTCCCCTCCGGCTGCATTGGGGTCTAACTTGTAGTAACAAGCTTTCAGCTCTTTAGCTGGAGAATCCCATAATAAACAGATGAGGATGGATGATTAGTATGGGATGAAGGGATGGTTTTGTGGTGGGTTTTCGTGGTTTGATGCTTCCATTCCCTTACTTTTTTCTATAGTGAAGGTTGGAGGAGAAAAAAAACCAAACATTAAGGGGGGTCATTTCCAAAGCCGCTGACGGGCATCAACCCCGGTTTAATGCACGCACATGGCAGCTCTAAAATTGACCTGGAGTTGGCGTGTATAAAAGTACACGCGCGTACGTTTCCGTGCAATGAGCAAAGGCGCTCTGGGGCGGGAGCGGCCGGTCCTTCCACACATCCCTACTGATTTTAAACGTCTGCGTATAAGTCTTATTTTTATTTATTTATTTATTTATTTTCGTATTTTATTTTTTTTTTATATATATACCGCGGCACGTTAATAACATCATCTCGGTTCACAATAAACAGTAAATCAGCAACAAGCTTTACAGTCAATACATGCAGAAATGATGCCCTCCAAAGAAGCGTAACTTTACACGAGGTCATGTGGGCGCGCGCGCGCCACCAATTCCCCCGAGAATTTTCAAAGCGAATTTACGCCCGTAAGTTGCCTTTGAAAATACTGGGTAAAGTCTGCATGTCGAATGTCCCGCTAGGCAGGGAGAGTGGTAAAAACATCCTCTGCATTGTGAGAAAATGGAAAGTTCTGGGGTGGATGTGTCTACTCCGAAAAAGTGAAGGGGCGAAGGGTGAAAATTCAGAATATGTGACAGCAATATAATTCCACCAAAACTTTTCAAAATCACGTATGAGAGCTTTTCAAAATCACATATGAGAACTTTTTTTTTAAGGAGGAAAAGGCTTCATGGTGAGACCACACCTTGAATACTGTGTACAATTCTGGTCGCCATATCTCAAAAAAGATATAGTTGCAATGGAGAAGGTACAGAGAAGGGTAACCAAAATGATAAAGAGGATGGAACAGCTCCCCTATGAGGAAAGGCTGAAGAGGTTAGGGCTTTTCAGCTTGGAGAAGAGACGGCTGAGGGGGGATATCATAGAGGTCTTTAAGATCATGAGAGGTCTTGAACGAGTAGATGTGACTCGGTTATTTACACTTTCGAATAATAGAAGGACTAGGGGGCATTCCATGAAGTTAGCAAGTAGCACATTTAAGACTAATCGGAGAAAATTCTTTTTCACTCAACGCACAATAAATCTCTGGAATTTGTTGCCAGAGGATGTGGTTAGTGCAGTTAGTGTAGCTGGGTTCAAAAAAGGGTTTGGATAGTTCTTGGAAGAGAAGTCCATTAACTGCTATTAATCAAGTTTACTTAGGGAATAGCCACTGCTATGAATTGCATCAGTAGCATGGGATCTTCTAGGTGTTTGGGTAATTGCCAGGTTCTTGTGTCCTGGTTTGGCCTCTGTTGGAAACAGGATGCTGGGCTTGATGGACCCTTGGTCTGACCCAGCATGGCAATTTCTTATGTTCTTATGTTCTTAACATAAGAAAATGCCATACTGGGTCAGACCAAGGGTCCATCAAGCCCAGCATCCTGTTTCCAACAGTGGCCAATCCAGGGACTGGGAAGCCTCACTGTCTAGATGGCAAGGGCAAAATCATGCATCAAAAAAACCTCCTTTTTAAAATGTTTATAAAGTGATGCTCTGTAGGTGAATTTTCAAACACTCTGCTTGTGATGTCTTCACAAGTCTTGGCATCCGAAGCCTCTTCCTCCTTAAAAACGTTTTGCTGCAGTTATATTGTTGTGAATATGTTTACTGCAGGGGTGCTCCACAATAAGCTACTCACTGCCAAAAGAAATCAAAGAATTTAGGGAAAATTCTCTCCAAAGTCAGAAGGATTTGATAAAAGCAAAGCAGGCCAAAACCGGCCTGGGTTTGTGAGAACCCTTCATATCCTGCTCTGGGTACAGAGAATGGCCGTTAGGTGAGAGGATAAACGAACCCGCTTACTTTTAGCTGGGGGATTTTCAGTTGAATCTGAACGGCTAGATTTAGGGCTGCTCTTTATGCAAGCAACGGGTGCTCACCCACACTCAGCTGATTGGAAACTGAAAACCAGCGCTAACGGGCTAAGCCATAAATCTGTCCCAGGAACAGGCCTGGGAGGTGCCCCGGCCTTCCCTGCTTCCTGAATTTAGGAGGAAAAATTCAGTAGAACAGTGGGGAAAAGTTCTGAAAAGCAGATTTTTAGCTGGCTAAACCTTTCCAAAATATAATTATATATACCAGGGAATATTGAAGAACTTTTTTCTTTATAGGAAATGGAATCGGCTGCTTACGCAGGCACTAGCCAATGGCAGGGAAGCTTTAAAAATCTTCGGTGACATCATCATGTGCTCTGAGCTCCCTGAGATTTCAGATGCAGAGAACTGAATAGGTCTCGTTCCCTAGAGGAAGTAGGAAAAAGGTGATAATGGGGCTCTGGGAACTCATGAAACGTGACCTGGGAGTCACTGGGCACGCAATGACATTAGAGAAAGATTCAAATCTTATTAGAGGGGACAGCAGCACACAGATATGGTGATGTTATAAGGCCAGTTTCCCTATAAGAAACCTAATTTATTTATTTATTTATTTTAATTTTTTATATACCGGCATTCGCGATGGGAGTCGCATCATGTCGGTTTACAATTAACAGGGTGTGACAAGAGGAGAAAAACTTAGAACATTAACATGTGATATAAGAAGAAATAGCAGTTACAATAAAACAGGGACATAAAGTAACTTGGAAAGTAAGGAAAGCGATAGAAAATTAACAATGTGATAAAAAGAGTAACAAGGTAATAATAAGCAGAATAATAATAATAAGGTAATAATAAGCTAATAAGCAGAGCCAGTCTGTAAGTCCAACCTAAAATAGCTGCATGTGCTACATCCAAATCCATCTGCTCACAGATTTATTCATCATTAAATTAATCCCTTAGCAAGGTACCCAACATTGTAAAATGGATTATTAATCTCTCAGGGTAGGAATGTGCCAAAGACAGATCATTAATCCCTGAAGTTAGGAAGGTCGATGACACCCTGAGTTGGATCATTAATCCCGGAGGTTAGGGAGATATCTGAGCCCTTGAAAAGGATCATTAATCCCTGAGATTAGGAAGGTGACTGAGACCCTGAGATGAATCATTAATCCCAGAGGCTAGGGAGGTGACTGACACCTTGAGATGGATCATTAATCCTGGAGATTAGGAAGGTGCCTGTGACTCTGAAATGGATCATTAATCTCTGAGATTAGGAAGGTGACTGAGACTCTGAGATGGATCATTAATCCTGAAGATTAGGAAGGTGCCTGTGACTCTGAAATGGATCATTAATCCCTGAGATTAGGAAGGTGACTGAGACCCTGAGATGAATCATTAATCCCAGAGGCTAGGGAGGTGACTGAGACCCTGAGATGAATCATTAATCCCAGAGGCTAGGGAGGTGACTGAGACCCTGAGATGAATCATTAATCCCAGAGGCTAGGGAGGTGCCTGAGACCTTGAGATGGATCATTAATCCCAGAGGCTAGGGAGGTGGCCTGAGACCCTGAGATGGATCATTAATCCCAGAGGCTAGGGAGGTGGCCTGAGACCCTGAGATGGATCATTAATCCTAGAGGCTAGGGAAGGTGACTGAGACTCTGAAATGGATCATTAATCCCTAGAGGCTAGGGAAGGTGACTGAGACCCTGAGATGAATCATTAATCCCAGAGGCTAGGGAGGTGACTGAGACCTGAGATGGAATCATTAATCCCATGAGGCTAGGAAGGTGACTGAGACCTTGAGATGGATCATTAATCCCTGAGGTTAGGAAGGTGACTGACACCTTGAGATGGATCATTAATCCCTGAGGTTAGGGAGGTGGCTGAGACCCTGAGATGAATCATTAATCCCAGAGGCTAGGGAGGTGACTGAGACCCTGAGATGAATCATTAATCCCAGAGGCTAGGGAGGTGACTGAGACCCTGAGATGAATCATTAATCCCAGAGGCTAGGGAGGTGACTGAGACCCTGAGATGGATCATTAATCCCAGAGGCTAGGGAGGTGACTGAGACCCTGAGATGGATCATTAATCCCAGAGGCTAGGGAGGTGCCTGAGACCCTGAGATGAATCATTAATCCCAGAGGCTAGGGAGGTGGCTGAGACCCTGAGATGAATCATTAATCCCAGAGGCTAGGGAGGTGACTGAGACCTTGAGATGGATCATTAATCCCAGAGGCTAGGGAGGTGACTGAGACCTTGAGATGGATTATTAATCCCAGAGGCTAGGGAGGTGGCTGAGACCCTGAGATGAATCATTAATCCCAGAGGCTAGGGAGGTGACTGAGACCTTGAGATGGATCATTAATCCCAGAGGCTAGGGAGGTGGCTGAGACCCTGAGATAGATCATTAATCCCAGAGGCTAGGGAGGTGGCTGAGACCCTGAGATGGATCATTAATCCTGAAGATTAGGAAGGTGCCTGTGACTCTGAAATGGATCATTAATCCCTGAGATTAGGAAGGTGACTGAGACCCTGAGATGAATCATTAATCCCAGAGGCTAGGGAGGTGACTGAGACCCTGAGATGAATCATTAATCCCAGAGGCTAGGGAGGTGACTGAGACCCTGAGATGAATCATTAATCCCAGAGGCTAGGGAGGTGCCTGAGACCTTGAGATGGATCATTAATCCCAGAGGCTAGGGAGGTGGCTGAGACCCTGAGATGGATCATTAATCCCAGAGGCTAGGGAGGTGGCTGACACCTTGAGATGGATCATTAATCCTGAAGATTAGGAAGGTGCCTGTGACTCTGAAATGGATCATTAATCCCTGAGATTAGGAAGGTGACTGAGACCCTGAGATGAATCATTAATCCCAGAGGCTAGGGAGGTGACTGAGACCCTGAGATGAATCATTAATCCCAGAGGCTAGGGAGGTGACTGAGACCTTGAGATGGATCATTAATCCCTGAGGTTAGGAAGGTGACTGACACCTTGAGATGGATCATTAATCCCTGAGGTTAGGGAGGTGGCTGAGACCCTGAGATGAATCATTAATCCCAGAGGCTAGGGAGGTGACTGAGACCCTGAGATGAATCATTAATCCCAGAGGCTAGGGAGGTGACTGAGACCCTGAGATGAATCATTAATCCCAGAGGCTAGGGAGGTGACTGAGACCCTGAGATGGATCATTAATCCCAGAGGCTAGGGAGGTGACTGAGACCCTGAGATGGATCATTAATCCCAGAGGCTAGGGAGGTGCCTGAGACCCTGAGATGAATCATTAATCCCAGAGGCTAGGGAGGTGGCTGAGACCCTGAGATGAATCATTAATCCCAGAGGCTAGGGAGGTGACTGAGACCTTGAGATGGATCATTAATCCCAGAGGCTAGGGAGGTGACTGAGACCTTGAGATGGATTATTAATCCCAGAGGCTAGGGAGGTGGCTGAGACCCTGAGATGAATCATTAATCCCAGAGGCTAGGGAGGTGACTGAGACCTTGAGATGGATCATTAATCCCAGAGGCTAGGGAGGTGGCTGAGACCCTGAGATAGATCATTAATCCCAGAGGCTAGGGAGGTGGCTGAGACCCTGAGATGGATCATTAATCCCAGAGGCTAGGGAGGTGACTGAGACCTTGAGATGGATCATTAATCCCAGAGGCTAGGGAGGTGCCTGAGACCTTGAGATGGATCATTAATCCCAGAGGCTAGGGAGGTGGCTGAGACCCTGAGATGAATCATTAATCCCAGAGGCTAGGGAGGTGCCTGAGACCTTGAGATGGATCATTAATCCCAGAGGCTAGGGAGGTGGCTGAGACCCTGAGATGGATCATTAATCCCAGAGGCTAGGGAGGTGACTGAGACCCTGAGATGGATCATTAATCTCTGAGGTTAGGGAGGTGCCTGACACCTTGAGATGGATCATTAATCCTGAGGTTAGAGAGATGCCTGACACCTTGAGATGGATCATTAATCCTGAAGATTAGGAAGGTGCCTGTGACTCTGAAATGGATCATTAATCCCTGAGGTTAGGAAGGTGACTGAGACCCTGAGATGGATCATTAATCCCAGAGGCTAGGGAGGTGGCTGACACCTTGAGATGGATCATTAATCCCAGAGGCTAGGGAGGTGGCTGACACCTTGAGATGGATCATTAATCCTGAGGTTAGAGAGGTGCCTGACACCTTGAGATGGATCATTAATCCTGAAGATTAGGAAGGTGCCTGTGACTCTGAAATGGATCATTAATCCCTGATGTTAGGAAGGTGTCTGAGACCCTGAGATGGATCATTAATCCCAGAGGCTAGGGAGGTGGCTGAGACCCTGAGATGGATCATTAATCCCAGAGGCTAGGGAGGTGGCTGAGACCCTGAGATGGATCATTAATCCCAGAGGCTAGGGAGGTGACTGAGACCTTGAGATGGATCATTAATGCCAGAGGCTAGGGAGGTGGCTGAGACCCTGAGATGAATCATTAATCCCAGAGGCTAGGGAGGTGACTGAGACCTTGAGATGAATCATTAATCCCAGAGGCTAGGGAGGTGACTGAGACCCTGAGATGAATCATTAATCCCAGAGGCTAGGGAGGTGACTGAGACCTTGAGATGGATCATTAATCCCAGAGGCTAGGGAGGTGCCTGAGACCCTGATATGGATCATTAATCCCAGAGGCTAGGGAGGTGACTGAGACCCTGAGATGAATCATTAATCCCAGAGGCTAGGGAGGTGACTGAGACCTTGAGATGGATCATTAATCCTAGAGGCTAGGGAGGTGGCTGAGACCCTGAGATGAATCATTAATCCCAGAGGCTAGGGAGGTGACTGAGACCTTGAGATGGATCATTAATCCCAGAGGCTAGGGAGGTGACTGAGACCCTGAGATGAATCATTAATCCCAGAGGCTAGGGAGGTGACTGAGACCCTGAGATGGATCATTAATCCTGAGGTTAGAGAGGTGCCTGACACCTTGAGATGGATCATTAATCCTGGAGATTAGGAAGGTGCCTGTGACTCTGAAATGGATCATTAATCCCTGAGATTAGGGAGGTGACTGACACCTTGAGATGGATCATTAATCCCTGAGGTTAGGGAGGTGGCTGAGACCCTGAGATGAATCATTAATCCCAGAGGCTAGGGAGGTGACTGAGACCCTGAGATGAATCATTAATCCCAGAGGCTAGGGAGGTGACTGAGACCTTGAGATGGATCATTAATCCCAGAGGCTAGGGAGGTGCCTGAGACCCTGATATGGATCATTAATCCCAGAGGCTAGGGAGGTGACTGAGACCCTGAGATGAATCATTAATCCCAGAGGCTAGGGAGGTGACTGAGACCTTGAGATGGATCATTAATCCCAGAGGCTAGGGAGGTGACTGAGACCCTGAGATGAATCATTAATCCCAGAGGCTAGGGAGGTGACTGAGACCCTGAGATGAATCATTAATCCTGAGGTTAGAGAGGTGCCTGACACCTTGAGATGGATCATTAATCCTGGAGATTAGGAAGGTGCCTGTGACTCTGAAATGGATCATTAATCCCTGAGATTAGGAAGGTGACTGAGACCCTGAGATGGATCATTAATCTCTGAGGTTAGGGAGGTGCCTGACACCTTGAGATGGATCATTAATCCTGAAGATTAGGAAGGTGCCTGTGACTCTGAAATGGATCATTAATCCCTGAGGTTAGGAAGGTGACTGAGACCTTGAGATGGATCATTAATCCCAGAGGCTAGGGAGGTGACTGACACCTTGAGATGGATCATTAATCCCTGAGGTTAGGAAGGTGACTGAGACCCTGAGATGGATCATTAATCCCAGAGGCTAGGGAGGTGACTGACACCTTGAGATGGATCATTAATCCCAGAGGCTAGGGAGGTGCCTGAGACCCTGAGATGGATCATTAATCCCAGAGGCTAGGGAGGTGGCTGACACCTTGAGATGGATCATTAGTCCCTGAGGTTAGGAAGGTGACTGAGACCCTGAGATGGATCATTAATCCCAGAGGCTAGGGAGGTGACTGACACCTTGAGATGGATCATTAATCCCAGAGGCTAGGGAGGTGCCTGAGACCCCGAGATGGATCATTAATCCCAGAGGCTAGGGAGGTGGCTGACACCTTGAGATGGATCATTAATCCCTGAGGTTAGGAAGGTGGCTGAGACCCTGAGATGGATCATTAATCCCTGAGGCTAGGGAGGTGGCTGACACCTTGAGATGGATCATTAATCCCAGAGGCTAGGGAGGTGACTGACACCTTGAGATGGATCATTAATCCCAGAGGCTAGGGAGGTGGCTGACACCTTGAGATGGATCTTTAATCCCAGAGGCTAGGGAGGTGCCTGAGACCCTGAGATGGATCATTAATCCCAGAGGCTAGGGAGGTGCCTGAGACCCTGAGATGGATCATTAATCCCAGAGGCTAGGGAGGTGCCTGAGACCCTGAGATGAATCATTAATCCCAGAGGCTAGGGAGGTGACTGAGACCCTGAGATGGATCATTAATCCCAGAGGCTAGGGAGGTGACTGAGACCCTGAGATGGATCATTAATCCCAGAGGCTAGGGAGGTGACTGAGACCTTGAGATGGATCATTAATCCCTGAGGTTAGGAAGGTGACTGAGACCCTGAGATGAATCATTAATCCCAGAGGCTAGGGAGGTGACTGACACCTTGAGATGGATCATTAATCCCAGAGGCTAGGGAGGTGACTGAGACCTTGAGATGGATCATTAATCCCAGAGGCTAGGGAGGTGCCTGAGACCCTGAGATGGATCATTAATCCCTGAGATTAGGGAGGTGCCTGAGACCCTGAGATGGATCATTAATCCCTGAGATTAGGGAGGTGGCTGAGACCCTGAGATGGATCATTAATCCCTGAGATTAGGGAGGTGCCTGAGACCCTGAGATGGATCATTAATCCCTGAGATTAGGGAGGTGCCTGAGACCCTGAGATGAATCATTAATCCCTGAGATTAGGGAGGTGCCTGAGACCCTGAGATGGATCATTAATCCCAGAGGCTAGGGAGGTGGCTGACACCTTGAGATGGATCATTAATCCTGAAGATTAGGAAGGTGCCTGTGACTCTGAAATGGATCATTAATCCCTGAGATTAGGAAGGTGACTGAGACCCTGAGATGAATCATTAATCCAAGAGGCTAGGGAGGTGACTGAGACCCTGAGATGAATCATTAATCCCAGAGGCTAGGGAGGTGACTGAGACCCTGAGATGAATCATTAATCCCAGAGGCTAGGGAGGTGCCTGAGACCTTGAGATGGATCATTAATCCCAGAGGTTAGGGAGGTGTCTGAGACCCTGAGATGAATCATTAATCCCAGAGGCTAGGGAGGTGTCTGAGACCCTGAGATGAATCATTAATCCCTGAGGTTAGGAAGGTGTCTGACACCCTGAGATGGATCATTAATCCCTGAGATCAGGGAGATGTTTGAGACCATAAAATGGATCATTAATCCCTGAGATTA
Source organism: Rhinatrema bivittatum (assembly GCF_901001135.1). NCBI lineage: Eukaryota > Metazoa > Chordata > Amphibia > Gymnophiona > Rhinatrematidae > Rhinatrema > Rhinatrema bivittatum. The sequence continues at coordinate 477,669,925 of NC_042618.1, forward strand.
GGGAGGTGTCTGAGACCCTGATATGGATTATTAATCCCTGAGGTTAGGGAGGTGTCTGAGGCCCTGAAATGGATTATTAATCTCTGAGGTTAGGAAGGTGTCCTAGACCCTACAATGTATTTTAACTTCCATGGTTTGCAAGGTTTCTCTAGGGTTCAGTACTAATTAGTTAGATACGCTTGTCAGAATGTAGCGTTAAGGAATAGATCAGGCCGGGGGGATGTGTTTAAGCTTTCCTTCGGTAGCTGATAATCCGTGTTGCAGGACTCGGGCTTTTGTATGCCTGCAGAAGTGAGAGGGCCTCGCTCTCCTGAGTGCTCGGGCTGAGCTTCCCTCTCTGCGACACTGGGCGGATCAGCAGGATCCCACATTCTGGCTGGGTGGAGGCTCCAGGGCCTGCAGCCTTGCTAGGGGCCGCTCACCCCGTGTTGCACCTCACCCTGGGGTGACGCCACTCCAGCACATTCTATCTGCTGAAGTGCGGGTCCTTTCCTCCGAATTTCTAAGCTCACGCCAGCTGTGCTTTCAGTCGCCTTCCAAGCGACCTGGTGGAGCCCGTCAGCCCCTAGCTCTGGAAAGAAAATGCACTTCTTGGAACTGGAGTCCTGGCTTTTTAAGGCTCGTTTCGAATGAAAAGTCCCTCCAACGAAAGCAGAATTGTGCGAGCCAGAGCCCAGGGACGGGCAGCCGTCTGCTTCCCCCACACGAGAACAACCTGTCCAGAATCTCCCAGCAGTCGTGATTCATAGCAATGACATCAAACTCTGAATTACGAGCTGTGCAGGAATCAGAGCCCTGAATGTTTCCCTGTTTTCTCCTGCTGGCTTACAAGACGAGTTTCCATGGCTTTCTTGGCTCTCTTGGCACCAGGGCAACCTCTGCTCCAGCCGGGGAGAATGGTGCTCGCTACGCAGCAAATCCCAGCTGCCGTTTCCTCAGCTCGCCTATGAGTTTTGCAAGCCCAGCGTGCAGACTACTCTTTGAGTTAAAGGAAACCTTTTTATGATTCCATCTCCACTGTGGGACTCTGAGCCTTCATTAGATTGACCAATGAGCCAGGCTGACTGTGCTCCACAGCCCCCAGGGCTGCTGTTTGGTGCAGGAAGGTGTTAGAGGTCCGGGAGAGGAAAGGGATCGACCAGGGACCAGAGAAGATAATAAAGCACCTTGGAGACTGCTGGAGTCTTCTAATTATAACTTTACTGTTTTCAAGAAACAGCAAATTACAACAACTTGACAATTTTAAGTCACATGCAGGGTAAACGCACTTTTGTTCCTAGCTCTGCCCAGGGTTGGCATCAGACGCACTTGGGCCTTAGGGGCAGTCGGTGCCTGCTGTCCTGCAGCTCCATCTCGGTACCAGGACCCAGCTTCCTTGAGGTCCCGGGTCCTGGGCAATTGTTCTGCTTGCAACCCCCTAAAACCGGTTCTGCTCCTGCCTTTCTTCCTGTTCAGTGTGTGGGGAAAGTCATTGGCATCCCTGTGATTTCCCTGTTCCCTGCTGACTGTAATCCCAGAGACTGAGTACGGTGCAGGCCTAACCAGAGCAGGAGGGAGGGAGGGAGGCCGCGGGGCCCTGTCTGAGTTTTCCAGCCGCCTCCAGGGCAGAAACTCAGACCAGAATCAAGGATCATTTATTCATTTCACGCTTTCCAGCAAGAGACCGCAAACCCAGTTACCACAGCAGCATCAACGGGGTTTGTATCCAGCAAGGCACTTACAACAGGGCGGCACATTCGTAGTGCAATCTGAGCAGACAGCTCTGGAGGTGGGTTAGCCAGACCTGGAGGCACACAATTAGGAAGATGTAGAGCCCTGGAGCTGTTGGGGTTAGCATTTTTACATTCTCATTACAGCATTGCCTGAGATTTGTCCCAGACGCAGATCGTAAATTGGCTCTTGGGGCGGGAAGGCGGTTGCGGTAGCTTTGCGAGGGCCAGGACGGTTCATGGCCTGGCCTGAGGTGGAAGGGCAGGGATTCTGCAGCTGAGCCCCTGCTGCGCTGCTGGTCCTAGAGGCGCACGTGGACACTGGGAAGGCACAGCCACAACCCAAACTGTAAGCTTTGTTCACGGAGTTATCGGGAGCCGGTGTAGGGATTTTAAGGCAGGCGTGATCCTCCTGGACCTTCGTAGCACCTAACCGCCACCGAGCCGCAGTGCTTTGCAGGAGCGGGCGAGCGTTTTGGGGGTATCCCCCATGTAAAACGAGTTGCCGAATGGCGACAGGAGATCGTGCAGGCCCGAATGACTGTGGCAAAGGTGGGGCTCTGGAGGAAGGGGTGTGGCTGGTGTGGTTTGAGCCACAGCCTGGACCTGAGGCTCAAAGTGCAAATGCCAGGCTAGAAACTTGGTTGTCCCTTTGAGGGTCACCTGGGGCCACAAAAGGCCTGGTCTGTTTTTCCTTACCGGGAATTCTCTCTCCACAGATCTTGGCTGGGTTTTTGTCAATCGTGCTTTGGAGGATTCAGTAATTTGCTGGCCTTTCTCTGATGGACAGTGCAAGAGCTATAGAAAGGTACAGAGAGAGGATTCGGTTTTCTGGCTGGAAGCATGGAAGTGGGTCTCAGGAGTGCCTAGGAACGATAGGTTCAAATCCCGGCCCGGCTACCTGATTTTATCTCTTCCCAATTGATACAAATCATTTTCCTTAAAAGCATGATTTTAAGGTCTGACAACCCGTTTCAAGCCGCGTGACTAGTCTGATGTGCTCAGAGGAATTTCTACTTATGCACGTAGTGTCCAATAACTCTTTATTTCTCCGTCATTTTAGTACGCCGAGTCCCGTGTCAAATCCACAGCCTGCTCAGGATCGTGGCGATCCCGGCTGCGACCCTTCCGGGCATTCCTGCTTTCCAGGACGGCTTTAATTCACTTTCTTTCTCCAGTTTCCATAACTGTGCTGGGATCAGTAAGAAATTGGCCTTTCTACCTGGTTCCTCTGTTTTGCAATATTTTATAGGTGATTAGGGTTTTGTGGTGGATGAATCTTCTTAAAATTTACATTTGTGATGATTTGTTTCACGAAGTTTCTGTGACGCTCCTTAGAAATGTTAGAAGGCGCTTTCTAGACACAGAAAGCGGGATGTTTAAGCTCGCAGGCCTGTGGGTACATTTCAAAAGGGAAGGGCAATTAGCAGCTCTCGATATTACCCGGCTAAAACTCTTCTGAATTTCCCCTCCTCAGGTGCTAATTATTGGCCAGGGATGCACAGCCTCATTCCATAATGCCCTCTCAAACCCAGTGACCTGGGCAATTAAACATTTACCTGCATCGATTGCTCTGCTTGCTAACTGTCCCTCTCAAACAGGCCGATTCAGTAAACCCCGCGGGAGAGCCGGCGCTCCGAGGCGAGCGCCCAGGCCCCTCTCCTGCACGCCCGATTCAGTATGCAAATGAGGGCCTGCGGTAAAAAGGAGGCGCTAGGGACACTAGTGCTAGGGACACTGCGGTAAAAAGGAAGCGCTAGGGACATCCCTAGCGCCTCCTTTTTACCGCAGGCCCTCATTTGCATACTGTCACCAGGTTTGACAGCCGATGCTTAATTTTACCGGCGTCGGTTGTCGAACCTGCTGACAGTCACGGGTTCGGAAAGTGGACGCCAGCAAAATTGAGCATCCGTCTTCCAACCCATGGGCCATGGGCAGATTTTTTTTTTTTTTTTTTTTACTTTTGGGGCCTCCGACTTAATATCGCTATGATATTAAGTCGGAGGGTGTACAGTAAAGCAGTTTTTTCTGCTTTTCTGTGCACTTTCCCGATGCCGGCCAAAATTAACTCCTTCCTTTGGGCAGGCGTTAATTTCTGAGCGTAAAATGTGTAGCTTGGCTGCACATTTTACTTTCTGTATTGCGCAGGAATAACTAATAGGATCATCAATATGCATTTGCATGTTGAGCGCGCTATTAGTTTCGGGGAGGGTTGGACGCGCGTTTTCCCACGCGCTATTACCCCTTGCTGTATAAAGGGTAGTAATAGCGCGTCGAAAACGCGCGTCCAAACGGGGGCTAACGGTGCGCTCGGCCTGAATGGGCCTGAAAGTGGTTAAAAGTCAGTGGAAGCTTTCAGGCCGCACTCACTTTTAGCAGACAGCAGACATACATTCGATTTCCCCCCTAACCCCCCACTCTTCCCTTTCCCCTCCTGCAAATCTCCTTCCCCTATTGCCCTTTCAGTGCCCTTCCTGGGGACCTCAGGGAGCTCAGAGCCAGTGAGCCCCACCCTCCTCATCCGAGCTCGACTTCTGGCAGGTTCTTTCTGCACTTTAAGGTAACTGAATCCCGAATGCACGAGCCGGACATCAGCCAGGCCTGGCTCCTTGAGCGACCGGTGCCACCTCTCCCGAGTTTCAGACTTGTGCTAAATCATTCGTTTTCGTAGCTGAGAGGCCTGACACGGAAAGAAAGCCAGGTGAGAGCCGTGCTGGTCATCTCACCTTTCCCATGCCTGCATGAGCGTGTCCAAGCTTGACCACCACGGGGAAGTTGGGAGTCGTCAGCTGAAAGACACAAGGAACAATTCGAACAAGCGTCAGGATGGGATAACATTGTGCACGGGGAGCGTTAGGTACTTCACAGGATTTATAGAGTTTGTTATATAAAGTCAATGGGTAATTGTCCTACCTGGGAACCTTTGAATCAGTGGTCATTTATCACCATCATTAATTATCGTTCATATACTCATAATCATTGTTTTAATCACCAATTCATCACTATTATTCAATCAATATTTAATATTGATCATCAATTCATCAGGCAGACCAGTGAAACCCTGCCCTACCCACCCACCCTGAGGTTGAAAGTCTGCTCTTACAGTGCTGTAATGTCCTATTTGTTTATTTATTTACAGGTGTAGATATAGTCCTCGGGTTTCCCTTTATGAGTTCTCCCTCTCCCTCTCTCCCGGAGATTTTAGCGTCCCGCCCGGAGACCCGGAAATGTCTCTAAATTTCTGGAGCCTCCGGGCTAAGTCCGGACAGTTCCCAGGGGTGGTAATCGCCAGCCCCTCCGATGCCATCTTGAGAGGCACTGGCAATGTGTCCCTTCATATTGCAAAGCACCTGGCGCGGAGCTGCGATACGGCCGGTATAGGAGAAGCTGCAAATAAATAAACAAATAGGACATCACTTCAGCCCTCAGCTCAGCAGAGGGAACGGACCTCTGACCCAGAAGTAAGGTCCCACCACCTCTTACCCAGCTGGTGCACGACTGCAGAGCATTACTGCTACAGCACTGCTTTCTTTTTCCCTACCTTAATGTTATACAGTAAGTTAAAAAAAAAACAACACACTGCAGATAAATGCAACGAACCCGGAGGCCATAAGCCTCTGAGAAAGCAAACTCAGCTCACACGCGCACTGTCACAACTGGTGTTGCACCATTATAAGTGAGCAAGGGAAGAGTACCAACCCGCCTTCCTGCAATATTGATTCAGTTTGGCCACCCAGCTGTGATAGGGGGACCCGCTCTGAGGCAGACATGAGAGGCAGGATATCACGTGTGAGAGCGGCACTTTGTGACGGCGCATCCCTGCTCCCTGCCTTCCAGGTCAGTCCTGCTTTTGTTCTGAAGGTCAGTCCCGCGACCGGGCTCTTACCTCCATTGCTGACTCCGAGGTCCAGCCGGCCTCCCTGGCGCCGTTCCAGGCCTGTACAGGCCTTTCCCCGCTGCGGAGACGCCGTCGAGCTCTCCGGCCTGGCCCTGGCCACTAAGTGCACGCGCGAAGATGCAGCTCTTAAAGCTGCAGGCGCGGGAAACCTCGGCCGGCCCCCGGAGTGACGTCAGACGCCGGCAGGGTATTGAAACCCTGGCCCTGCTCCAGAGGATCGCCTTGCATCGAGGTTCACTCCTGTGTGAGTAGCTAGTTGCTGTTCTGTTCATGCTTCAACTTTGATCCTGCCTTCGTTCCTGCTCCAGCCTTGATCCAGCTTCCGTTCCTGAGCCAGCCTCCGCTCCTGCTCCAGTTCTCCGTCCCAGTTCCAGCCTTGCCTTCGGACTGTCTTCCTTGCTCCTGACTCTGGTTCGTCTGTTGGTGTTCCTTGTCTGCCGCCTGCCCTGTACTTGGACCGTCTTCACGCTGCTGACCCATCATCCCGGGAGACCTCTCCTAAGCACCAGTGGTCCGGGTCCTCACGGGCTCCTCCCCGGGGGACCTCGGGCTTCCAGGGCGAAGTTCCTGCTCGGTCTCCCGGCTCCGTGCCGCCTCCCGGCCATTCCATCTCTGCGGAGTCCACTTCACGTTCTATCACCTCACCGCACGGCCGGCCCAAGGGTCCACTACCCCAGTCATAACAGTTTGCAAGGCCATGGACCCGGCGGACATTTCTGGACTACAGGCCATTCCAGGAATGGTGCAACATCTGCAACAGCAGCAGCATTGCCTGGATGTTCTGGCAGCCACCATGGAACGACTAGCCAATCGTCTGGATGCCCAGCCTCCGGAGGCTCCACCGGTACATCCAGTGGTCCCCGTCCTGGAATCAGCAGCACCTCCACAGCTGCCGGTGCCGCCACGCTACTCTGGCGAAGCCAAATTCTGTCGTGGATTCTTGAACCAATGCTACATCAGGTTCGCATTGCTACCCAAACAGTTCCCAACGGACTCCGTGAAGGTCGCTGACATTCTCTCCCTGCATTACCGGCCAGCAACAAAGAATGTACGAGCGGATGCGCTATCTTGCATCACTGAGCTGGAAGAGGAGAACAGTTCTCCCCAATACATTCTCGACTCAGCAAGAGTCAGTATAGCCAGCACTACGGTCTCAGCAGGAAACAAGATGGTGGTACCCCGCTGGCATAGAAGGAAAGTATTGTCATGGACTCATGACTCTCTCACTGCCGGGCACTCCGGTAGGGCTCGAACTTTGAATCTCTTGACAACACAATACTACTGGTGGCCTCGCATGAGGCAGGATGTCAACCTTTATGTCAGTTCCTGTCCCACCTGTGACAAACAGAAACCACTAGCAGGTTGTCCGTGGGGGTTGCTTCAACCTCTACCCATTCCCGTGGAACCCTGGACACACCTTGCCACGGACTTTGTAGTGGACTTACCTCTTTCAGAAGGAAAGACTGTAATCTGGGTAACAGTGGACCGGTTTTCTAAGATGGCCCACTTTGTTGCTCTGCCGAAATTGCCCTCAGCTCCGGAACTGGCTCAACTCTTCCTGCAACACATCTTCCGAGCGCGTGGCCTGCCGTCACATATAGTTTCTGATAGAGGCCCACAATTCACCGCAAGATATTGGAGAGCTCTATGCAAGACGTTTGGGGTTCAGTTAGATCTCACCACGGCGTTCCACCCACAGAGCAATGGACAGGTGGAACACACCAATCGTTCCCTGAAAACCTTCTTACGAACCTTCGCCAATGAAACTCAGGATAACTGGGCAACCCTGCTACCATGGGCTGAGTTCTCTTATAATAACCATACTCATTGTGCCACGGTGCAATCTCCCTTTCTGCTGGTAAATAAGAAACAACCTCAGATACCTTTACCACTGCCAGTAACAGTCCCTTCTCCAGCCGCCCAAATGACGGATCAACGACTTCACAAACTCTGGAACATGATCCAGAGGAAACTTCAGCACTCAGCAACATCAGCAAAGCGGTTTGCTGACTGCCGATGTCGGCCAGCTCCGGTCTTTCTGCCTGGAGATAAGGTTTGGCTAAGCACCAAGAACATTCACCTACACCTGCCCTCCAAACGTTTGGCACCCAAGTACTTTGGACCATTCAGGATAGCGGAGAGATTGGGCGCAGTAGCTTACCGACTTCGGTTACCCTCTACACTAAGAATTCATAATGTATTCCATGCTTCCCTTCTCAAACCAGTAATTCTCTCAAAGTTTCATCGTAACATACCTGAATCCTCGGAGACACCCTCTACCACAGACACGATCAATCAGGTACGTGAGGTACTGGATGTTCGCTTTTCTCATCGTAGATGGGAGTATCTTCTCTCATGAAAGGGATGCGGTCCTGAGGATAATACCTGGGAACATGCTCGCAACATCCTGGACAAATCGCTTCTTCTACAGTTCCATCAGGACCACCCTGGGAAACCTGGTCTTCCTGGGAGGGGGCATAACGGGGGGTACTGTTACGATCCTGGTCGCGACTCCCACGACCGGGCTCTTACCTCCGCTGCTGACGCCGAGGTCCAGCCGGCCTCCCTGGCGCCGTTCCAGGCCTGTACAGGCCTTTCCCTGCTGTGGCGTCTCCACGAGGGAGACGCCGTCGAGCTCTCTGGCCTGACCCCGCCCACGAAGTACACGCGCATGCGAAGAGACAGCTCTTAAAGCTGCAGGCGCGGGAAATCTCGGCCGGCCCCCGGACTGACTTCAGACGCCGGCAGGGTATTTAAACCCTGGCCCTGCTCCAGAGGATCGCCTTGCAATACTGAGTAGCTAGTTGCTGTTCCGTTCCTGCTTCAGCTTTGATCCTGCCTTCGTTCCTGCTCCAGCCTTGATCCAGCTTCCGTTCCTGAGCCAGCCTCCGCTCCTGCTCCAGTTCTCCGTCCCAGTTCCAGCCTTGCCTTCGGACTGTCTTCCTTGCTCCTGACTCTGGTTCGTCTGTTGGTGTTCCTTGTCTGCCGCCTGCCCTGTACTTGGACCGTCTTCACGCTGCTGACCCGTCGTCCCGGGAGACCTCTCCTATGTCCCAGCGGTCCGGGTCCTCACGGGCTCCTCCCGGGGGGGACCTCGGACTTCCAGGGCGAAGTTCCTGCTCGGTCTCCCGGCTCCGTGCCGCCTCCCGGCCATTCCATCTCTGCGGAGTCCACTTCACGTTCTATCACCTCTCCGCACGGCCGGCCCAAGGGTCCACTACCCCAGTCATAACAGCTTTCTTCTTAGCTGACCGTGCACGGGCAGCGAGGTGAAACCTCCTGAGCGGCCGCAGGCTCAGCTCTGGAATCAGAGCTTCACGTTTTCACAAGGACTCTCTTCTATGGAAAAGTCAATCTGGACAGACAGCTTGAACCACAGCCCACTTTAAGGAGTCCTCGTTCACCTTTCATGCAAGATTTATGCGTGGAAGTATTTATAGATACTGAAAATAAATAGGACGGAATATTTATCCTGGTGTATGTTTTTGGAAAAATGTTCTTTTTACTCCATCGAAAAAAATGTGATGGGATTAAAAATAGCCCCTGGAAACCATAAAACCTAAAACAGAATAAGAATTCATTTTATAGAGTGGTGGCGAGAGCTTCAGCCTTGCAGCTTATGTAACGCAGTAACTCTGCTCTGCTGGGACCTGCTGGTCACACCGCCTTGCTTGTGGTACTGTCGTGCCCCCATGTCTGTGTTTCCAGTGACCAGGGGAACATATAAATCAAAATAAAGTTCTGTCAGCGTATAACTCTTCAATCAGGTACAAAACTTGCGAGGCTTCCAGGCACTGTTCAGCCGTGAGCCTTACAGATCTTACCCTGGTGCCACCTGTCTGCACTCCCCTCACACCGAGAGTCAGGGATGACATGCGTGCTCTAAGGTCACACCCTTCTTCTCTTTATCTTCTCCAACAAACCCCACTGGCGGACGATGCTGGCCGCTATCCTCGGATTGAGAGACCATTCGTGCGGCTGAAAGGAGGGGCGCAGCCGATCCACCAGCACATTCAGAGTCCCCGGCAGGTACGACGCACACAGCAACATCCCCTGCGACAAGGCCCAGGACCACACCCGCACCGCCTCGGAACAGACGAGGAACGACCTGAAAATTAGTCTATGAAAACAATATGATCTCTGGCCGCATTATGAAAACACTCTGTGCACCCCCCAGTGATAAGAGGGGCATTCAAGAAGGTCTGGAAGTGATAACTGGTGAGCAGCATGAGAGTATAGGAGAGAGGATGGTCATCGCTGAGCAGTGAGGGAGTACAGGACAAGGAATGACCATTACCGAGCAGTGAGGGAGTGTCCAAGACAAGGGATGACCATTACTGAGCAGTGAGAGAGTACAGGACAAGGGATGACCATTACCGAGCAGTGAGAGAGTACAGGACAAGGGATGACCATTACCGAGCAGTGAGAGAGTACAGGACAAGGAATGACCATTACTGAGCAGTGAGAGAGTACAGGACAAGGAATGACCATTACTGAGCAGTGAGGGAGTACAGGACAAGGAATGACCATTACTGAGCAGTGAGGGAGTACAGGACAAGGAATGACCATTACCGAGCAGTGAGAGAGTACAGGACAAGGGATGACCATTACCGAGCAGTGAGAGAGTACAGGACAAGGAATGACCATTACTGAGCAGTGAGGGAGTACAGGACAAGGAATGACCATTACTGAGCAGTGAGAGAGTACAGGACAAGGAATGACCATTACTGAGCAGTGAGGGACTACAGGACAAGGAATGACCATTACCGAACATTGAGGGACTACAGGACAAGGAATGACCATTACTGAGCAGTGAGGGACTACAGGACAAGGGATGACCATTACCGAGCAGTGAGGGAGTGCAGGACAAGGAATGACCATTACTGAGCAGTGAGGGACTACAGGACAAAGGATGACCATTACTGAGCAGTGAGGGAGTGTCCAGGACAAGGAATGACCATTACCGAGCAGTGAGGGAGTACAGGACAAGGAATGACCATTACTGAGCAGTGAGGGAGTACAGGACAAGTGATGGCCATTAATGGGCAGTGGGACAGTAAAGGCTAGGGAAGGTTATTGCTGAGCATTGACAGATTAAAGGCCAGGGGAGATGATCCCTGAGCAGTTGCTGCAGACCTGGAGAGTAAAGCAAGCTTACGAATGAACACTGTGAAATGTGCACATTCATTAAATAGAGCTGCTGTCATGTTTTTATCTGGTATAAAGCTTCCTCATCCTACCAACGATCTGATGAAAGCTGGCATTTCACCCATGGCTAGCTAAACTATTTGGCATCCTACCTACTCGGAGATTTGGCAGGGTTTGAATGATTCATTGCTTAACCAAAAGACAGACTTAGAGTGTAGGATTACAAATAGTGCAAAACAATGACTTCCTTCTTTAGGAACAATTAGAATAGATTGAAACGTGGTTGTCTCACACCATCCCAAAGTCCTCCTCCCCGTCTCAAAATCTCAACCTTCTGCCCTGTGAGTTTTATTTATTTGTTTATCTGAAAACACTTGTATTCCACAACTTCCTCACATCTGTCCGGCGCGGATTACCACGATACTGTCCTAGAAATATCACAATGCAGCAATAAAACATATGAAATTAAATTAAATAAACACTAAAACTTTTAAACCTCCTCCAAATGCTTCTTCAAGACCAGCCTTCAGAGCTTTTCTAGACTGTTTGGTCAGGAAGTCGTCCTGGCAGACACCGCTGTGGAGGAAAATCCCTTCCTCTTGTCTGCTCCCATGTGCACTTGTAAGTGCCCTCTGATCTTAAAGCCCGCTCTGGCATACACCAATCAATGAAACCTCTTAGTACATTTTTCAAAAGCTTAAACACAAGAGACTCTAACCTAAGTCTCACCCTCCACTTAATCGGGAGCCAATGTAGGTCTCTCGGCACTGGAGTAACGAGCTGAGGCTTTCAGAGACCTCTCAGCTAGAGCCACGTGCAAGGCCCCAGAATGATCCGGGTGACTGAGGACCAGACCTGTATCACAGTACCATGAAGAGCGTGGGCTACGAAACTCTTTAGTGCTCACGTGACAAAGCTGCTGCTTCATAGTCAACTGAGAGTCCAAAAAGACTCCCAAACGTTCTACTTCCGTTTAGACAGGAAGGGACAAACCATCTGCCAACATTGGTGCTTTCCATCAAAGCCCTTTGCCACCCAAAGAATCTTAGTTTTATTCGCATGTAAAAACCCGCGGCGATCGGTCAGCCACCCCTACTAGTAGCTTCTTTAACACTGCCTCCACCCCATGTCTGCCTCAGTCCCTTGCACTCTCAGATTCATCGTCCCGGCTTTAATGCCCCCAAGTGAGCTCTCCTGATCCAGGCTGCCTCTGCTCCTGCTTCTCTCACGTCCTCCCTTCCCTTCCTCACACTGCATCCCGCCTTTCACCCTGGATGCTCCCCTCGGCCCAGGCTGACACAAGACTGCACTGCGTGCCACTTTTTTTTTTTTTTTTTGTAATTGAAAATTTTATTAAACATATGCAAATGAAGATAACAGCAAGATGCATGCCAATACCACAAGCACCGAACAACAACAATAGTTACGAGCATCTGGAAATGTTGCCGAACAATGAACAAATAGCAGAATCTCCAATAAACTGGTTTCGTCTGGATTGTTTCCCCGTTATACCCCCACTCCTCCCCCACCCCCTGGTCATCAATACTGAAAGCAATACACAGAGATAGTAGGAAGATTCAGGGGATATTTATAAGTCGCATTCGGCCGGGTTATGCACATTACCAAGCTTCCATGCCAAATAATGAAACCAAATGTCCCTATGAAGGGCCAAAAAGGTGAAGAAAACAAAAGCTAGACCGATGCCTTGGAAAGAAATTTATTAAACAATATTGAAAGTGCCCGACTCTGGCCAAAGTTTTGCCCTATGGCTGCATCAGGGGCTCTTTCATATTATCAACCTATAGCGACAAGGCTCGATTTGTTGCTCAGCTAGTGCTTGCTGTTATCGTATATCAGAAAAGAATTTCCAACATCCTTAAAAGTGGTTGTTATACGATCCCCTTTGTTACCAATTGGTAGAAAACTTTTATGTCCACGGACAGGTTTCACTGTGTTGGTATGTTTTTAAAACTAATTTCTCAAGGTATTCATTAAGAAACAAACGACCATTGCCAACTCTACGGAGGTATCCTTTCTGGGTATCCCGCATTCCACCGACCCTGTGTCTCTGGGTCTCTGAGACCTCCTCTCTGGCATCCCCCGCTCCACGGGAGGTGCCACTCTATCTCTTTAATAAAGACTCTAGACTGATATTGTGTCTGACATCAGCTGAGACCTCGCCTCCCGATGGTGAGGCTCACGGGGCTCCTCCCTGTGGGCGGAACCATCTCTCACCTCGGCCCACATACTAACTAACACTAACAGTTAGATGTATAATATTGATAAGACAGGTTAAGAGAGAATTTGAAAAGAAGATGGCCTTAGAGGCAAAAAACTCACAATAAAAACTTTAAAAAATATATCCGAAGCAGGAAGCCTGCAAGGGATTCGGTTGAACCATTGGATGATCAAGGGGTTAAACGGGCTCTTAGACAAGATAAGGCCATCGTGGAAAGATTAAATAAATTCTTTGCTTCGGTGGTTATTAATGAAGTTGTTGGGTAGATACCCATTCTGTAAACAGTTCAAGGGTGACAATTCAGATGAACTGACTCATATCATGGTGAATCTGGAAGATGTAGTAGGCCACATTGACAAACTAAAGAGTAGCAAAACACTTGGACAAGATGGTATGCATCCTAGGGCTCTGAAAGAACTAAAAAATGAAGTTTCAGACATATTACAAGTAATTTGTAACCTATCATTAAAATCGACCATTGTACCTGAAGACTGGAGGGTGGCCAATATAACCCCAATATTTAAAATGGTCTCCAGGGGTGATCTGGCAAACTATAGACCGGTGAATCTGAGTTCAGTGCCAGGAAAAATCATGGAAAATATTCTAAAGAACAAAATCAAAGAACATATAGATAGACATGGTTAATGGGAGACAACCAGCATGGATTTACCCAAGGGAAGTCTTGCCTCACAAATCCACTACATTTTTTTAAAGAGGTTAATAAACATGTGGATAAAGGTGAACCAGTAGTTGTAGTGTATTTGGATTTTCAGAAGGCGTTTGACAAAGTCCCTCATGAGAGGCTTCTACGAAAACTAAAAAGTCATGGGATAGGATGCGATGTCCTTTCGTGGATTACAAACTGGTTAAAAGACAGGAAACAGAGAGTAGGATTAAATGGGCAATTTTCTCAATGGAAAAGGGTAAACAGTGGAGTTCCTCAGGGATCTGTACTTGGACCGGTGCTTTTCAATATATTTATAAATGATCTGGAAAGAAATACGACGAGTGAGGTTATCAAATTTGCAGATGACACAAAATTGTTCAGAGTAGTTAAATCACAAGCAGATTGTGATAAATTGCAGGAAGACCTTGTGAGACTGGAAGATTGGGCATCCAAATAGCAGATTAAATTTAATGTGGACAAGTGCAAGGTGATGCATATAGGGAAAAATAATCCTTGCTGTACTTACACGATGTTAGGTTCCATATTAGGAGCTACTATCCAGGAAAAAGATCTAGGTGTTAGAGGATAACACATTGAAATCGTCAGCTCAGTGGGCTGCGGCAGTCAAAAAAGCAAACAGAATGTTGGGAATTATTAGGAAGGGAATGGTGAATAAAACGGAAAATGTCATAATGCCTCTGTATCGCTCCATGGTGAGACCGCACCTTGAATACTACTGTGTACAATTCTGGTCGCCGCATCTCAAAAAAGTTATAATTGTGATGGAGAAGGTACAGAGAAGGGCAACCAAAATGATAAAGGGGAATGGAACAGCTCCCCTATGAGGAAAGACTAAAGAGGTTAGTACTTTTCAGCTTGGAGAAGAGACGACTGAGGAGGGATAGGATAGAGGTGTTTAAAATCATGAGAGGTCTAGAGCGGGTAAATGTGAATCGGTTATTTACTCTTTCAGATATTAGAAGGACTAGGGGGCACTCCATGAAGTTAGCAAGCAGCACATTTGAAACAAATCAGAGAAAATTCTTTTTCACTCAACGCACAATTAAGTTCTGGAATTCATTGCCAGAGGATGTGGTTAAGGCAGTTAGCTTAGCTGGGTTTAAAAAAGGTTTGGATAAGTTCCCGGAGACGTCCATAAACTGCTATTAATCAAGCTGACTGAGGGACTAGCCACTGCTAGTGTACTTGTAAGCTGGATTGGCCACGGATGGAAACAGGATGCTGGGCTTGATGGACCCTCGGTCTCACCCAGCATGGCAACTTCTTATGTGCTTGGGACACTTCTATAAGAATTCTTATAGAATTCTTATTGAAGTGTCGCTACCATTGCCGAAGTCTAAATCGCCACTGTTTCTCTGCTCCTGCAGCATGGGCTCTGTCTGGTTGCAGCACATAAGATGAAGAAAAGAAAGAGTGCAGGGCCTTCAGTGGCTCTCGCGCGCTGACGGAGCCAGCATCACTGCGCCCTCTGCGCGGGTTTCCCTGGTAACAGGAAGCCTCTGCCTCATGAGCGGGGAGGCCACCCTCCCATCCTGGGCCCCCGCGAGAACTGAACAGCAAACTGAATGGCAGGGGGAAAAAAGATACGGAACCAACAGCAGGAGGTGAGGGAAATGAATGACTGCGATGCGATGTGTGACCATGCCCCCCCCCCCTGACGTCACTGGGAGCCCCGGCGATGGTTGAAGAGCGCCTCACCATCAGGCTCTCCCCTTTGTGCACCCCTTGTGCTTCTAAAAATTTTTTTTATTTTTCTGTAATTTAACCTTTATTCCAATTCTTTACCTTTTCTTTTTGCTTGTTAACAATTTTAATTAGAAATGTTCATTGTATTAGACTATGGAAATTTATTTCCTGCTATTCTGTTTAATGTAAACCGGTATGATTTACATCGGATGTAAGAATGTCGGTATATAAAAATTAAAAATAAATAATAAATAAATAAATAAATAAATAAATAAATGATGGTTGACGGCTGCTGAAGAAAAGAGCAGAGTGCTGAGGACCCTGTAGGGGAGGGTAAGCAGGATACCAGCACCGTTTGCCTTTTATCCTAAAATCAAACTCCTGAATCTGGAACACGACTGCCCTGCAGCTCCTGGACCAGCTCTTCCACACTGTGATAATTAGACAAGTAGAACCTCCTCTATTACTTTCCTAAATAGGTTTCTGTTAAATCTAAGAGTGTTGGCAGAGGAGCGGCAGTAGCCACAGAGGCATTCACGGAGCGGGATGCCAGTGGCCGGTGGTAGGTGTCCACCTTCACGGAGCAGAAGGATGAAGGGCTGCCATCTCCCAATTAAAAAAAAAAAAAAGAAAAAAACAGGGATGGGTTCATGGGCTATAGGTATTACCAATTATTAGGCTTTTCAATATTTGATGATAGTTAATGTGACTTTCAAGGCATGCTTCACTTTCAATGCATATCCAGCATAGCTCCCTGCTTCAACGACAGGGGAGAAGAAAAACTAATACTTCACACATATCCAGCATTGCCCTCTGCTTCATGGCAGAGAGCTATGCTGCCGCTTACCCAACTAATCAAACTTAATATTTCACTTGGAAGCAGCTCCATCACTGCTCTCTACATTAATAGTGGGGGTGAAAGGGAATTAGAACATAAGGCTACTAAGAGCCAAGAGAAACAGTTAAGTATGAGAAAAATAAGTGTAAGGCTTGCTGGGCAGACTGGATGGACCGACTGGTCTTCTTCTGCCGTCATTTCTATGTTTCTATGTTTAGCAGAACGGCAGAAAGTTACAGGAAGCCTTCAGCAAACTCGACCAAACGTGTGCAGAGACGGTGCATGCCAGTGCTTCCTGAAGTGCACCGATGGGCTTCTTGTCTGGTTTATGCGTCATGAATTCAGGAAGGTGCATGCTGACATTTTGGAAGAGCTGCTCTGGGCTTGGTTAAGCTCTGCAGAGCAGCTGCTGTCTGGCACCCACCTGATAAATCTCAGCCTGGTGGGAAGAGCAGACAGGAAGTGACTGCAGACAAAAGATTCAAAGGCTGGGCTGTGGCCACAAGAAAAAAAAACGTCCCAGCTAACTGCTGTGTTAATTCTACATTTCTTTATGTTAAACGCAGCACAGGAATGATAAAGAAGGGGAAATGTGCCTGAGGAGAGACGCATCCAGTTATCCCCGGGTATCCCCAAACCTTACTGGGGCTGCTCGGGGAGGTCTTTGCCTTGAATTCGTTTGGGGACATGAAGGAGGTTATGGCCATTCCCCAGTCTGTTTCTAGTAAAATAATCAGTCCCCCTGCTAGTACAGGCCGCTTTGGCTGGCTTGCAGAATGGGTACAGGCTGATGCAGTTCCTGCCCATCTCCGGCACAGGGCGCAGCTGGTGCCACCGCTCTGCACCCTGCTGTCGCTGCTCTCACGAGGCATCAAGGGTGCTTAGCTGTATGGAAAAAACTGTGAGCAATTCAGGAGGGTCAGTATGGAAGAAGCAGGAATGTTCAGCATTCAAATCCAGTTCTGCAGAAGTGTGGCCATCTCGGCATCCAGGTCAACCCAAAGAGGCTGCTGGTGACCTTGCACGGTCCCCCTGCAGTACTGCACGCCCCTCCCTCTCAGGGTCCTCTTCTTCAGCAACTGCTGGAGAACCTGCCACCCACTCCTGGGCGCTCTCAGGACCTGCTCCAAATACAGACGGGAGGGAGAAGCAGACACTCATCCTGTCTTAGTCCAGGGAGCGGCTGCAGGTGGTTTCTAAGTCTCAGGTGAGCACTCCAGAACCACAGAGAGAGCTCATAAGCAGCCCCTCTGGACACAGTCCAGACCGTTGTCAACAGGTGGTGCGGCTGTTGCTTTAAGAAGTCTTAATCATCGGTGGGACTCTTACAGGAAAACAGGGAGGCGGCAAGTGGGAGAAAATCCACAATGCAGACTACTTTTCTATCATCTGCTAACCACCAGCAGCCCACGCCTCCTCGATGCTAGCAGAGCCCGCGATTCCCTGACCCTGCAGCATCCAAACAGACTTCCCTTGGAAATGAGCAAAGAGCCTGACAGAGAACTTCATGGAGTGCCCCCTAGTCCTTCTATTATCCGAAAGAGTAAATAACCGAGTCACATCTACCCGTTCTAGACCTCTCATGATCTTAAACACCTCTATCATATCCCCCCTCAGCCGTCTCTTCTCCAAGAAAGAGATCTAGGCATCATAGTGGATAACACATTGAAATCGTCAGCTCAGTGTGCTGCAGCAGTCAAAAAAGCAAATAAAATGTTAGGAATTATTAGGAAGGGAATGGTGAATAAAACGGAAAATGTCATAATGCCTCTGTATCGCTCCATGGTGAGACCGCACCTTGAATACTGTGTACAATTCTGGTCGCCGTATCTCAAAAAAGATATAGTTGCAATGGAGAAGGTACAGAGAAGGGCAACCAAAATGATAAAGGGAATGGAACAGCTCCCCTATGAGGAAAGGCTGAAGAGGTTAGGGCTGTTCAGCTTGGAGAAGAGACGGCTGAGGGGGGATATGATAGAGGTCTTTAAGATCATGAGAGGTCTTGAACGAGTAGATGTGACTCGGTTATTTACACTTTCGAATAATAGAAGGACTAGGGGGCACTCCATGAAGTTAGCAAGTAGCACATTTAAGACTAATCGGAGAAAATTCTTTTTCACTCAACGCACAATAAATCTCTGGAATTTGTTGCCAGAGGATGTGGTTAGTGCAGTTAGTGTAGCTGGGTTCAAAAAGGGTTTGGATAAGTTCTTGGAAGAGAAGTCCATTAACTGCTATTAATCAAGTTTACTTAGGGAATAGTCACTGCTATTAATTGCATCAGTAGCATGGGATCTTCTAGGTGTTTGGGTAATTGCCAGGTTCTTGTGGCCTGGTTTGGCCTTTGTTGGAAACAGGATGCTGGGCTTGATGGACCCTTGGTCTGACCCAGCATGGCAATTTCTTATGTTCTTAAGCTGAAAAGTCCTAACCTCTTTAGTCTTTCCTCATAGGGGAGTTGTTCCATTCCCCTTATCATTTTGGTTGCCCTTCTCTGTACCTTCTCCATCACAATTATATCTTTTTTGAGATGCGGTGACCAGAATTGTACACAGTATTCAAGGTGCGGTCTCACCATGGAGCGATACAGAGGCATTATGACATTTTCCGTTTTATTCACCATTCCCTTCCTAATAATCCCCAACATTCTATTGCTTATTTGACTGCCGCAGCACACTGAGCACTACACTGGGCTATGAAACCCCTACCATCGAAGCCTAATAAAAACATCTCCTTTTACTCAAGGAGGATCAAAGCTTGTCCGTGACTTCAATTTCTCCAGAAAAGTAAAAAAAAAAAAAAGCACCATATTTGTTATTCTCCAGTCTTTCCAGCAGGGGCTCTCCCTTTACTGGTGCCCTGCCCGAGAGGAATACATTACACAGTCTGTCTTCCACGCTCCCTCCCATCTTACTGGACAGGCTCACGTTTTCCTGCGAGACATCCTCTGAAAGGGCTGTTTTAGTACTGCCTCGGCGATACCTCGCTTTACCACGAGCAGCGGTGTCGGCTCGCCGCGCAGCTCTTTGCCCGGTCACACTGCGTCACTGCACGCGCAGCGCTCGCCACGGCCCGGGGAGCCGCACGAGGGAACCGCTGGGCTGAGGACCCAGGGAGGCCGGCAGGCAGCCCTGGCATCTTCTGTCTATGTGCACATAAGCACAGTACCTGGACTGCAATTCGCCTCGAGCTCCGATTTGGAAAAGGCACCTAATGAAATCCAAGCAGCAGCAGCAGCTCTTAAAAACCGTGGGAAAAGGAGCAAAGTGGCTTGAGCAAATGAGCCCATGAGGCGGGCACATGTTTCAGCCGTGGAAATGAGCCCTTTGATCCTTGTCTGGCCTTCACGTGGGCACATGGGCTTCCTTTCATCCACACAATGCGGGGGCAGCCCTGGGGACAGGGGAAGGACAGAGAACGGAACCATGCGCCTATCCTGATTACACAAAACTAGGCCCAGACACAGAGCTCTCTGCAAAGCTACTGTCGGGGGTCTCCTTTCTTTACTGGGGCAAATCCCGAGGGTAGAAACCGCCATGGAGTTTATTCTAAGCTTCCCAGTATTGCTCATTTCCCCCTCCGAAAGGATGAAAATCAATAAATGCTTCATTTATTGATTCCTAACGATGAGATCTGGCAGGGGTAGGCAACGCCAGTCCTTGAATGCCACAAGCCGGTCGGGTATCCAGGATGAGAGTCGCAATGAATATGCAAATGCTTCTCATGAATATTCAGCGTGGGTATCCTGGAAACCAGTTGCCCACCCCCTGAGATTATGGTGTCCTGTAGCCATGCCTGTTTCCAAGGCTATCTAGGGGGCTATCAGAGGGTCCTGAGGTCGCTGCCGCTTTCCTACCTCTCACGAGAATCTGCACGGACGAGCCGAACGCGGTGCTGTACCAGGAAAGCGTGCGCGCGATCTCTGACCCAAAGAGAAAAAGAAACAGGCAAGAGCCACGAAGGAAGGGTGCGGTTGTGGGGTTTATGCAGGTTGCTGAGGTGCATTTTTGGTGAAGTTTATACACAGGGCGTGGGGCTTGAAAATATTTGGTTTTCCATTAGAGAGAGCAAAATAGGATTGGAGTAGAGGAGCGCGGACCGAAGAAATGCCCCTTTCTGGAGGGGCTGCCCCCATGCAAGCGAGGCAAGTGCAACCAGCGCCGGCGAGGGTCTGGGTCTGGGGTTAAAGCGGAAAGGCCCTCGGTATCCTTCCGCCGCCTGGCCCAGTGCAGCCGGAACGCTTCACCTCCTCTCCAGTGCCACGAAGGCGCCGTGGCGCACCACTTCCTGCTCCTTGGAAAACACCACGCGAGCCCGATGGACTGAAAGGCGCGGCAGGGCGGGAGAGGGAGCAGGAAGAGAGCAGAAAATTAGCATAAAGACTAAGAGAAAACGAGAGACTGGGAATCAGCATGGGAGGGAGGAGAAGACAGGGCCGGGGCCTGGAAGGAGTAGAAAGGCTTTCTCTTGACCTCTTAAACCACCATTAATCACCCGCTGGGGTGGAGATGGTGCACTAGGACTAGAGTCTGCCATCGCTCAGGGGCTAGTGGCCAGGTTCAGGATCCACGCTTTCTGGAGAGGGCCTTAGGTCTTGGGCCAAAATCAAATGCTGTAATATTTCGGCTAAACTGGGGGAGGGAGAGAGGAAAGAAAAGGAGAAAAGCCCCGGGTGGTCGGCTCATCTGACAGCAACCGAGGAGGAGGAGGAGACAGCTGTGCCGATAAGAAATCAAGTCTATGAAGGTGTTTGCAGGACTGGAGTGAGCCTGTGGTCAGTGTCGTGCTCCCACCCCCGCAGGAGAGGTGCAGGACCTCGTTGCTGAGCTGGTGCACATCTGCCTGGCCAGCCCCCAGCCGGTGGAGGTCGGTAGGACCTGGCTAGACTGGGAACTGGACGCAGGCAGCGGCTGAGAGCCGGATCCAGGTGCTGGCTGGCACTGGCAGTGCAGGACTGTGGACAGAGCACAGGCTGGAGCCTGGACCACGGACAAGGGTAAGGCCAGGGAAACAGACAGGGAACGAACTATACTGGGCAGGACGAGGAGCAGACAAGGGCAGGGGCAGAACAAGGACAGGACAAACAGGAAACAAGGAAGAGCAACAGGGCAAGGAAAAGACAGAACCAAAAACACGGAGAGCCTGGAGGCAGCTAGGTAGGAGGCCACGAGGCTAAGCAGGGATAGCAAGGAAGCCATGGCCAGGTCACAGAGCCGAGGTGACTCAGTGAAGTGGCACTGAGGTACTGGACAGGCTGGCTTAAGTAGGGCTGAGGCTTGGGCGGAGTCTGATCAGAGAGGAGTGAGCAGCAAGGTTTGCTGAGGACCCCTGGTGGAGGGAGGACTGCACAGCAGGCTGAACCTTGGCACAGGAAGAGTCTGTAGCAGGTGACAGTCGGGCTGCATAAGCTGCGCAGTGCGGCACAGGGGGTCCAGCTTAAGCCCAGGGAAGTGGCCTGCTGCTTCAGTGGCGGCCGCCACCGGCCCACCAGCAATGCTGGATGTGCATCTCCGAAGAGAAGGCTCTCCAGCTCTGCTACCCTGGGCAGGGGTGGGACTGGCAGATGCTGCTAAAGCCAAGAAAAGTATTTCCAAAATCATTTGGGATAGGTGTGAAGCCCCCCTCTAAATCCCAGATGGCACTGCACTAGTTCCATGGCTGAGCCTATCGGGCCCTCTAGAGGAGTCCTGACTTTTGCCTCAAGCTTGGAGAGGTGGAAGGAGTGCCTGCAGGACCTCTGAGAGTGATCCCCAGAGCTTTTCCTATAACTCAGGCTCCCTTGCTGTCTCATTGTTGCGCCTGTCGCAGCTCGACGCCCTCACTCCGCCCTCTTTACCTCTGTGGCAACTCCCTCCGGGTCTGATGGACGGCTCCATGCCGTCTTTTCCCGGCAACCCCGGACCGGCTCGACGCTGCAGATCCGCCATGTTTGCCTGATGACCTAGGGCGCGCGCCTCTGACTGAAGTACCAGCAAGGGCGCGAACCTCAGGGGCGTCCCCTGAGATGACGTCATCCACTTCCAATATTTAAAGGTCTGTATTTCACTATCTAACTGAGATAGTAAGGAGAGGATTCGGATACGGATTCGGCTACGTTTCCTCCAAGCTACTCTGCCTCCTCGGACTTACCAGGGGTACCCGCTCCTCAGGGGCCTCGCTCTATTTCTTTACTTTCAGATTACAGATAGGAACCGGTACTCGCTCCTCGAGGGCCTAAACCTTTCCAGTTCCTGAGCTTCCTCGAGACCTTACGTGAGTTTTGTCATCTAGTTCTGTTCATGAACTCTGCCTACTCTGCCTACTCACTTTCTACAGTTTCTCAACAGCTCAGCCATCCTGGATCGCTGTTCCAGTACCTGAGGGACTACAGCCCTGCCGGGCATATCAGCTCACTACTGCCACCTCTGGTGGTTTCATAAACTTTTAATAAAAGAACTAATGTGTGTCTGTCTCCATACTCCAGCCTAGCCGGTGGTCCCTCTCGGGGCATCCTCCCGGGGGCTCTGTTATCTGTCACCGGCCCAGGGATCCACCCACAACTATATCAGATTCATCACAGATTGCTACTCCTAGCATCAGATCAACTACAGATTGCCAGCTCCTCCTTCTTTAGGAGTCAAGCATAACAGAATCTGAACAGATTGCTAACTACTATCTGATTGCTCCGCCCACTAGGCATCGAATCACTAACAGATTGATAACTCCACCTACGGAGTACATCGGGTAGCTAACTCCTAGCAGAAAACCTCACAGAACCTAACACTCATCTACACCATCTGTGGCGTCTTACCTGCAAGCTGACAGATTGTGGGATCTTTGCATGCTTTTCAGATCTTCCAGCAGTGGCCGCATCTTGGATCCATGAGCACCGCACGGATCTCCAGGGAACTCTATTGGTTTGACACCTTGGGTTGGAAAATGGTGGGCTAGTGCTCAGTGCAAGCAGAAGCCTGCCACCCACTTACTCTGAGTCAGCTCAGCCCCCCAGGACCGACGCGGGGAACCCCTGTAATTCCTGCTCACTCTGGACTATCTGTTAGAAGTGACTTGTATGGTAGATTTCCTGCCCATTGCTTTTTGGATAGCTTGTAAAGACCATGGTTTTGTTTGAACTTTGCGCTCCTTTCCTTGAGTTTTGGATGTAAGGAAAGCTGTTGGGAACCTGAAGGCTTGGTGTGGACTTCTTTCTGCCGAGCAGAATGAGATCCCAGTGCCTCCCACAAACATGCCCTTGAAACATGCTTTCCCCCCATTGAAAAGAACGCTGCAGCCCAAGCCAGGCCCCCGAGAGCGCCCAGGCCACACCAGGAATAAAACAATAAATGGTATCTCCAATGATAGCCGTAGAGTTTGAAGAAAGAGCAGCTCTTCACCCTCCTGGCCACAGACAGGTGGTCTCAGAGGCTCTCTCCACACTGGCACCACCCCTCTGGAGTCTGGCTTTAAAGGGACCTAGCTCCGCCCCCCCAGCTACTCAGCATCCAATCACATTTTCTCTCATCTGTAAATAATGAAGGTGCATTGCCAGTTCTCCCAGAAATGGGTTTGTACATCTTAACCTAAGTGAGGCTTTTTACTATCCGGCACGGTGCCTCATGAAAACACGAGACGATTTAACCGCGGTAAGAAGGATACATTAACGCCCTTCCATTAGCTCAGAAGCCTCTACCCTTGCAGGCCCCCTCAAATTAAGCCAAACTGAAAGGGAGCACAGCTTGCTCTCTTGGTTGAATGTTTCTGGGTTACGCAGGTCAAACCGCACAAGATTACCCAGGGCCACAGCAGGGAACCTTTGCACAGGGAACAATGCAGCAGACAGCTAAATGCATCCTTATTGCTCCTTGGATTTTTATTTTATTTTCGGTGGGGAAAGGGAAGGGGATGAGTGTCCCTCTTAGGGTTGCCAACTGGCTCCAGATTTTCAGGACAGGTTGATCCGGTCTTGGTTTTACCCCACTGCACACAGGGATTTATTCTGCTTTCCCTATTGCAGTCCCTAAGCAAAACAAAACTATAAGTCCCTGCATGCAGGGGAGTAAAAGCAGGACTGGATTGACCTGTCCAAGAAACCTTGAATGAGCAAGATTTATCCAGCTTAAACCTGGTTATATCCGGGTAAATCTGCTGTAAGGAGGCAGAGAGAGGCTGGACGTCTGCTTTAAACCAGGGCTCCCCGAACCCCATGTGGGCTCTGCTAACAGGAGTATTGCATCTGTGCAGGATGAGAGGAGCATCCCTGCTGGGTTATAGCGCCCCCTTGTGGGCTCTGCTAACAGGAGTATTGCATCTGTACAGGATGAGAGGAGGTATCCCTGCTGGGTTATAGCGCCCCCATGTGGCCTCTGCTAACAGGAGTATTGCATCTGTGCAGGATGAGAGGAGGTATCCCTGCTGGGTTATAGCGCCCCCATGTGGCCTCTGCTAACAGGAGTATTGCATCTGTGCAGGATGAGAGGAGGTATCCCTGCTTGGTTATAGCGCCCCCATGTGGCCTCTGCTAACAGGAGTATTGCATCTGTGCAGGATGAGAGGAGGTATCCCTGCTGGGTTATAGCGCCCCCATGTGGCCTCTGCTAACAGGAGTATTGCATCTGTGCAGGATGAGAGGAGGTATCCCTGCTGGGTTTATAGCGCCCCCATGTGGCCTCTGCTAACAGGAGTATTGCATCTGTGCAGGATGAGAGGAGGTATCCCTGCTGGGTTATAGCGCCCCCATGTGGCCTCTGCTAACAGGAGTATTGCATCTGTGCAGGATGAGAGGAGGTATCCCTGCTGGGTTACAGCGCCCCCATGTGGCCTCTGCTAACAGGAGTATTGCATCTGTGCAGGATGAGAGGAGGTATCCCTGCTTGGTTATAGTGCCCCCATGTGGCCTCTGCTAACAGGAGTATTGCATCTGTGCAGGATGAGAGGAGGTATCCCTGCTGGGTTATAGCGCCCCCATGTGGCCTCTGCTAACAGGAGTATTGCATCTGTGCAGGATGAGAGGAGGTATCCCTGCTGGGTTATAGCGCCCCCATGTGGCCTCTGCTAACAGGAGTATTGCATCTGTGCAGGATGAGAGGAGGTATCCCTGCTGGGTTATAGCGCCCCCATGTGGCCTCTGCTAACAGGAGTATTGCATCTGTGCAGAATGAGAGGAGCATCCCTGCTGGGTTATAGCGCCCCCATGTGGCCTCTGCTAACAGGAGTATTGCATGTGTGCAGGATGAGAGGAGGTATCCCTGCTGGGTTACAGCGCCCCCATGTGGCCTCTGCTAACAGGAGTATTGCATCTGTGCAGGATGAGAGGAGGTATCCCTGCTTGGTTATAGCGCCCCCATGTGGCCTCTGCTAACAGGAGTATTGCATCTGTGCAGGATGAGAGGAGGTATCCCTGCTGGGTTATAGCGCCCCCATGTGGCCTCTGCTAACATGAGTATTGCATCTGTGCAGGATGAGAGGAGGTATCCCTGCTGGGTTATAGCGCCCCCATGTGGCCTCTGCTAACAGGAGTATTGCATCTGTGCAGGATGAGAGGAGGTATCCCTGCTGGGTTACAGCGCCCCCATGTGGCCTCTGCTAACAGGAGTATTGCATCTGTGCAGGATGAGAGGAGGTATCCCTGCTTGGTTATAGCGCCCCCATGTGGCCTCTGCTAACAGGAGTATTGCATCTGTGCAGGATGAGAGGAGGTATCCCTGCTGGGTTATAGCGCCCCCATGTGGCCTCTGCTAACAGGAGTATTGCATCTGTGCAGGATGAGAGGAGGTATCCCTGCTGGGTTATAGCGCCCCCATGTGGCCTCTGCTAACATGAGTATTGCATCTGTGCAGGATGAGAGGAGGTATCCCTGCTGGGTTATAGCGCCCCCCATGTGGCCTCTGCTAACAGGAGTATTGCATCTGTGCAGGATGAGAGGAGGTATCCCTGCTGGGTTATAGCGCCCCCATGTGGGCTCTGCTAACAGGAGTATTGCATCTGTGCAGGATGAGAGGAGGTATCCCTGCTGGGTTATAGCGCCCCCATGTGGGTGCGTCTGTATAAACCTAGGATGTGGACTTTTAGTTCCTGCTCTAATTTTTGGGGGAGAATCCCTTTGGGCCTTACTGTTTGAGCTCTGTCTTAGAAAAGTAGAAAGGACTCCTTCTTCCCATTATTTTAGGAACTATTTCCTGTTTTTGACTTTGTCCTGCAGGAAGTTTTCATCCTTCTGTTTTAGATACTGAAGATGGGATTTCCATAGCCCAGGGAATTTGTCTGCCAGAGGAAAGGAGAAGTGAGAATTAAGGAGAATTAGGACTCCCGTCAGGATATTCTGGGAGAAGGAGTCTGTTCAAGACCTCTGAATTAGGTAGTGAGAAAGGGGACATTTCAGGAATGTCTTCTAGACCAATTCAATTATTATAGCCACCATTTTGGGAGGGAGCTTCAAATCTACCCCTGAAACTGGGGTGGGATAAGGAATGAAAGATCCAATTAAAGCATCTTTACAAAGTCACAGAGGTTCCCTGTCTCTGAAACAAATGGAAAACACCCTTCCTATCTGTAAGTGACTCAGCCGTGCTCCCTGCACTTTCTCTGTGACTCAGAAAACATCCACACACCCCCCCAGAAGCAGGATGACCTCTATCTCCAGGAATTACACAATAGCCCAGTATTAAACCGCACCACATGTGAAAGGCACAGGCCTCCAATCTGCATTTCCCCCGGGGGCAATTGCTGCTAAGAGCAGGGATCCCTCTGATGCACAGACCCTCCTCCTCCCTCTGGCCTGCAGCCCGTGCCAGATTTAAGCAACTAAACTAGAGCTTGGGGCCTGTAAACAGAAGAAAATTATAAATTCCAGCTTGGTATTTTTGGGTAATGCTATGGGGCCTTGTCATAGCTTAGAGCCTCAGCCTGTCTTCACCCGGACCTGCCTGTAGGTTGCACGCAGCTCTCCCCCCCTCTGATGTTTCATGGGTGCAGGAAAGACATAACCTGCCCCCTAGAGCCTGCCTTCACTTATCCGATCCTCTGAGTCCCCTACTCACGCTCAGCTGCTGCCACCCTACTTCGTTTTTAACTTACATGTACATTATGTGACAATTTTTCAACACTTGCTTTCAGAAGTTTATGATGTTTTGTGGTGCCTTTGTGTTTTTGTAATGTTTATAATATTTTGCTTGGTCTGTTTAACTCACTGTTTTGTTTGTGGGCTCCTTGAGGATGTATATAGATTATGTTGCAATGCACGCTCAGTATAGCAAAGATTTATTTGGGGAATTTATTGTCCACATAGTCTATTTCTTTCACATTTTGTTGATATAAGGAATATTTGAAAAGTAATTTCATAAAACAATGTTTTGCTGTGTGTTTTGTTTTACTTTGTAATATACAGGTAAACGTGTGTGTGTTTGTGGTGTCTGCATGCTGGTGTGTGTGTGTGTGTGTTTGTAGTGTGGCAGTCTGCATGCTGATGTGGTGTGTTTGTAGTGTGTGCTGTCTGCATGCTGGTGTATGTGTGTGTGTGTGTGTCTGTGTGTGGTATGTGCTATCTGCATGCTGGTATATGTGTGTGTGTGTCTGTGTGTGGGTATGCTGTCTGCATGCTGGTGTATGTGTGTGTGTCTGTCTCTGGTGTATGCTGTCTGCATGCTGGTGTGTGTGTGTGTGGTGTGTGCTGTCTGCATGCTGGTGTGTGAGTGTGTGTGTGGTATGTGCTGTCTGCATGCTGGTGTATGTGTGTGTGTCTGGTATGATGTATGCTGTCTGCATGCTGGTATGTGTGTGTGTGTTTGTGGTGTGTGCTGTGTGCATGCTGGTGTGTGTGTGTGTGTAGTGTGTGCTGTGTGCATGCTGGTGTATGTGTGTGTCTGTGTGTGGTATGTGCTGTTGCATGCTGGTGTCTGTGTGTGGTGTGTGCTGTCTGCATGCTGGTGTATGTGTGTGTGTGTGTGTGTGGTGTGTGCTGTTTGCATGCTGGTGTGTGTGTGTGTGTGTCTGCATGCTGGTGTGTGTGTGTCTGAGTGTGGTGTGTGCTGTCTGCATGCTGGTGTGTGTGTGTGTGTGGTGTGTGCTGTCTCCATGCTGGTGTGCGTGTGTGTGTGTTTGTAGTGTGCTGTTTGCATGCTGGTGTGTGTGTAGTGTGTGCTGTCTGCGTGCTGGTGTGGTGGTGTGTGTGTAGTGGTGTGCTGTCTGCATGCTGGTGTATGTGTGTCTGTGTGTGTGTGGTATGTGCTGTCTGCATGCTGGTGTATGTGTGTGTGTGTGTGTGCTGTTTGCATGCTGGTGTGTGTTGTGTGTCTCTGCATGCTGGTGTGTGTGTTTCTGAGTGTGGTGTGTGCTGTCTGCCTGCTCTTGTGTGTGTGGTGTGGTGTGTGTGTGTGTGGTGTCTCCATGCTGGTGTGTGTGTGTGTGTGTGTGTGTGTGTGTGCTGTTTTGCATGCTGGTGTGTGTGTGTGTGTTTGTAGTGTGCTGTCTGCATTCCTGGTGGTGTGTTGTGTGTGTGTGTGTGTTTGTAGTGTGCTGTCTGCATGCTGGTGTGTGTGTGTTTGTAGTGTGTGCTAACTGCATGCTGGTGTGTGTGTGTCTGAGTGTGGTGTGTGCTGTTTGCATGCTGGTGTGTGTGTGTGTCTGTGTGTGGTGTGTGCTGTTTGCAATGCTGGTTGTGTGTCTGTGTCTGTGTGTGCGTTTGGTTGTGCATGATTCCCAGTGTATGCTTTTGGGCCTGTTGTAAGTGCACGAGTGTGTTATGTTTCTGGAGTGTCTGTTGCGCTGGCCACAGTACAACCGAAGAGATGTGAGGGGCTGATGTACGCCTTGCCTGAGCTGGACAGGAAAGGAAGAGCAGAGGAAAAACGTTTCTGGGATCCATCATGACACAGCCGGCATGTGACAGCAACAGGAACACGGACAGGCAGGAGCAGCAGCAGCAGCCGAGCTCAAAATACCACCTGCCTGTTTCCTGCTGTTATTGCTGCCTTGTTTGTCTTATTCCTAGGTTTTCCTTTTCCTGATATTTTAGCACATTGAATAAAAGATGTGTTTTTCTATTATGACTACGCAATGTTATTTATGTTGTAAAATCTTCTGTTCATGTAGCACCCTGACACCTTCCACAGGCTCTGATGATGAGCAGTGCAGCAGCAGCAGCGACCCAGTTTACTTAAGAGCCCAGTAAGAGGCACTGTCGGGAATTAAATAAATAGCAGAATGAAAAGGGGGAAATCGTGATTGTTTCTTTAATGTTTTAACCGTCGGGTGTGAAATATTTGGCGGTTTCTATCTCTAGTAACTCTGCTATAAAAAGAGAATGCCCAGGCCCTCCTTAATCCGATCAAAAGCCTGTCTCCCTCCTCCGGCACTCCTGAGACAGAGACTGCCAAGCACCTTTAAAGAGCGCACACCACAGAGCCCTGGAGAATTCCAGCCACAAAGTGGGTCTTTGTTCTCAAATAACACAGAGAGACATCCTGCAGCATCGCAGCCCACAAGTTTACACACAGAAAAGAGCCATTATCGGCTGCCCACAAACCCCACATTCCTGGGCGCTGCGAGTGTTTACTGACACTTATCCCATGCTCTTCCCCCAGGAGCGGACGGAGCTCGCAGGCCTCCGGCTGGCTGAGCACGAGCTCGGGCATGGGGGGGGGAGGGGAAGGGGGGATTCTGGGCCTCTTGTTTGTGTCACACAAGCTCCCAGATTGGGAGCTGGGACACTGGTGGTGGCGGAGAGCCAGAGACCACAACAATTAACTCTACCGAGGCCTTTACCAACCCTAATTCCCCATCTGGCCGCATCTGGAGGTTTGTGGCTTGATGTTCCCAGTAAAGAGACGTCTGAAGGCCAGAGCGCCTCCCCCTGCATCTGCTGAGGACGTTCAGACTCTCGCTTAGCATCGCATTTACCCCCAGATGTGGCGCACCCCTTCTGAGCTGGATAGCCGTGTGAGAGGCTCTGGGTTGGAGGACCCCATTATTAACGAAGGTTTTAGAGATCAGTTGCTCCAGTGCGACTCAGAGGCTACTGGATGGCATTTTATAGGCGTGAGCCTCGTCTTTTCATGTCGTGCTGGGGGAAAGGGTGTGAGGTTCCCTTAAGAGACGTGGGCCCTTAAGAACAGGTGATCACGGCAGCAGGGTCCATGAAAGAGGGAACTTTTGACTGACCTGTTATACTCGCAGAACACAGACAGAGCCTTACCTGATACAGAATAAGGGAAGCAGAAATACTGCACCTGTTATACTCGCAGAACACAGACAGAGCCTTACCTAATACAGAATAAGGGAAGCAGAAATACTGCACCTGTTATACTCGCAGAACACAGACAGAGCCTTACCTAATACAGAATAAGTGGAAGCAGAAATACTGCACCTGTTATACTCGCAGAACACAGACAGAGCCTTACCTAATGCAGAATAAGGGAAGCAGAAATACTGCACCTCCGTCACATACGCAGAACACAGACAGACCCTTACCTAATGCAGAATAAGGGAAGCAGAAATACTACACCTGTTATACTACCGCAGAACACAGACAGAACCCTTACCCTAATACAGAATAAGGGAAGAAGAAATACTGCACCTGTTATACGCGCAGAACACCAGACAGAGCCTTACCTAATACAGAATAAGGGAAGCAGAAATACTGCACCTGTTATACTCGCAGAACACCAGACAGAGCCTTACCTATACAGAATAAGGGAAGCAGAAATACTGCACCTGTTATACTCGCCAGAACACCAGACAGAGCCTTACCTGATACAGAATAAGGGAAGCAGAAATACTGCACCTGTTATAACTCGCAGAACACCAGACAGAGCCTTACCTGATACAGAATAAGGGAAGCAGAAATACTGCACCTGTTATAACTCGCAGAACACAGACAGAGCCTTACCTAATGCAGAATAAGGGAAGCAGAAATACTGCACCTGTTATACTCGCAGAACACCAGACAGAGCCTTACCTGATACAGAATAAGGGAAGCAGAAATACTGCACCTGTTATACTCGCAGAACACAGACAGAGCCTTACCTAATACAGAATAAGGGAAGCAGAAATACTGCACCTGTTATACTCGCAGAACACAGACAGAGCCTTACCTAATACAGAATAAGGGAAGCAGATAATACTGCACCTGTTTATACTCGCAGAACACAGACAGAGCCTTACCTAATACAGAATAAGGGGAGCAGAAATACTGCACCTGTTATACTCGCAGAACACAGACAGAGCCTTACCTAATACAGAATAAGGGGAGCAGAAATACTGCACCTGTTATACTCGCAGAACACCAGACAGACCCTTACCTGATACAGAATAAGGGAAGCAGAAATACTGCACCTGTTATACTCGCAGAACACAGACAGAGCCTTACCTAATGCAGAATAAGGGAAGCAGAAATACTGCACCTGTTATACTCGCAGAACACCAGACAGAGCCTTACCTAATGCAGAATAAGGGAAGCAGAAATACTGCACCTGTTATACTCGCAGAACACAGACAGACCCTTACCTGATACAGAATAAGGGAAGCAGAAATACTGCACCTGTTATACTCGCAGAACACAGACAGAGCCTTACCTAATGCAGAATAAGGGAAGCAGAAATACTGCACCTGTTATACTCGCAGAACACCAGACAGAGCCTTACCTAATGCAGAATAAGGGAAGCAGAAATACTGCACCTGTTATACTCGCAGAACACAGACAGAGCCTTACCTAATGCAGAATAAGGGAAGCAGAAATACTGCACCTGTTATACTCGCAGAACAAAGACAGAGCCTTACCTAATGCAGAATAAGGGAAGCAGAAATACTGCACCTGTTATACTCGCAGAACACCAGACAGAGCCTTACCTGATACAGAATAAGGGAAGCAGAAATACTGCACCTGTTATACTCGCAGAACACCAGACAGAGCCTTACCTGATACAGAATAAGGGAAGCAGAAATACTGCACCTGTTATACTCGCAGAACACAGACAGAGCCTTACCTAATACAGATAAGGGAAGCAGAAATACTGCACCTGTTACACTCGCAGAACACAGACAGACCCTTACCTAATACAGAATAAGGGAAGCAGAAATACTGCACCTCAGTCACATACGCAGAACACAGACAGACCCTTACCTAATACAGAATAAGGGAAGCAGAAATACTGCACCTGTAATACTCGCAGAACACAGGACAGACCCTTACCTAATACAGAATAAGGGAAGCAGAAATACTGCACCAGTTATACTTGCAGAACACAGACAGATCCTTACCTGATACAGAATAAGGGAAGCAGAAATACTGCACCTCAGTCACATATGCAGAACAATGACAGATCCTTACCTAATACAGAATAAGGGAAGCAGAAATACTGCACCTCAGTCACATACGCAGACACAGACAGACCCTTACCTAATGCAGGAATAAGGGAAGCAGAAATACTGCAACCTGTTATACTCGCAGAACACAGACAGATCCTTACCTGATACAGAATAAGGGAAGCAGAAATACTGCACCTGTTATACTCACAGAACACAGACAGACCCGTACCTAATACAGAATAAAGGGAAGCAGAAAAACTGCACCTCAGTCACATACGCAGAACACAGACAGTGCCTTACCTAATACAGAATAAGGAAAGCAGAAATACTGCACCTCAGTCACATACGCAGAACACAGACAGACCTTTACCTAATACAGAATAAGGGAAGCAGAAATACTGCACCTGTTATACTTGCAGAACACAGACAGAGCTTTATCTAATGCAGAATAAGGGAAGCAGAAATACTGCACCTGTTATACTCGCAGAACACCAGACAGAGCCTTACCTAATGCAGAATAAGGGAAGCAGAAATACTGCACCTGTTATACTCGCAGAACACCAGACAGAGCCTTACCTAATACAGAATAAGGGAAGCAGAAATACTGCACCTGTTATACTCGCAGAACACCAGACAGAGCCTTACCTGATACAGAATAAGGGAAGCAGAAATACTGCACCTGTTATACTCGCAGAACACCAGACAGAGCCTTACCTGATACAGAATAAGGGAAGCAGAAATACTGCACCTGTTATACTCGCAGAACACAGACAGAGCCTTACCTAATGCAGAATAAGGGAAGCAGAAATACTGCACCTGTTATACTCGCAGAACACCAGACAGAGCCTTACCTGATACAGAATAAGGGAAGCAGAAATACTGCACCTGTTATACTCGCAGAACACAGACAGAGCCTTACCTAATACAGAATAAGGGAAGCAGAAATACTGCATCTGTTATACTCGCAGAACACAGACAGAGCCTTACCTAATACAGAATAAGGGAAGCAGAAATACTGCACCTGTTATACTCGCAGAACACAGACAGAGCCTTACCTAATACAGAATAAGGGGAGCAGAAATACTGCACCTGTTATACTCGCAGAACACAGACAGAGCCTTACCTAATACAGAATAAGGGGAGCAGAAATACTGCACCTGTTATACTCGCAGAACACCAGACAGACCCTTACCTGATACAGAATAAGGGAAGCAGAAATACTGCACCTGTTATACTCGCAGAACACAGACAGAGCCTTACCTAATGCAGAATAAGGGAAGCAGAAATACTGCACCTGTTATACTCGCAGAACACCAGACAGAGCCTTACCTAATGCAGAATAAGGGAAGCAGAAATACTGCACCTGTTATACTCGCAGAACACAGACAGACCCTTACCTGATACAGAATAAGGGAAAGCAGAAATACTGCACCTGTTATACTCGCAGAACACAGACAGAGCCTTACCTAATGCAGAATAAGGGAAGCAGAAATACTGCACCTGTTATACTCGCAGAACACCAGACAGAGCCTTACCTAATGCAGAATAAGGGAAGCAGAAAATACTGCACCTGTTATACTCGCAGAACACAGACAGAGCCTTACCTAATGCAGAATAAGGGAAGCAGAAATACTGCACCTGTTATACTCGCAGAACAAAGACAGAGCCTTACCTAATGCAGAATAAGGGAAGCAGAAATACTGCACCTGTTATACTCGCAGAACACCAGACAGAGCCTTACCTGATACAGAATAAGGGAAGCAGAAATACTGCACCTGTTATACTCGCAGAACACCAGACAGAGCCTTACCTGATACAGAATAAGGGAAGCAGAAATACTGCACCTGTTATACTCGCAGAACACAGACAGAGCCTTACCTAATACAGAATAAGGGAAGCAGAAATACTGCACCTGTTACACTCGCAGAACACAGACAGACCCTTACCTAATACAGAATAAGGGAAGCAGAAATACTGCACCTCAGTCACATACGCAGAACACAGACAGACCCTTACCTAATACAGAATAAGGGAAGCAGAAATACTGCACCTGTAATACTCGCAGAACACAGACAGACCCTTACCTAATACAGAATAAGGGAAGCAGAAATACTGCACCAGTTATACTCGCAGAACACAGACAGATCCTTACCTGATACAGAATAAGGGAAGCAGAAATACTGCACCTCAGTCACATATGCAGAACAATGACAGATCCTTACCTAATACAGAATAAGGGAAGCAGAAATACTGCACCTCAGTCACATACGCAGAACACAGACAGACCCTTACCTAATGCAGAATAAGGGAAGCAGAAATACTGCACCTGTTATACTCGCAGAACACAGACAGATCCTTACCTGATACAGAATAAGGGAAGCAGAAATACTGCACCTGTTATACTCACAGAACACAGACAGACCCTTACCTAATACAGAATAAGGGAAGCAGAAAAACTGCACCTCAGTCACATACGCAGAACACAGACAGTGCCTTACCTAATACAGAATAAGGGAAGCAGAAATACTGCACCAGTTATACTCGCAGAACACAGACAGATCCTTACCTAATACAGAATAAGGGAAGCAGAAATACTGCACCTCAGTCACATACGCAGAACACAGACAGACCTTTACCTAATACAGAATAAGGGAAGCAGAAATACTGCACCTGTTATACTCGCAGAACACAGACAGAGCTTTATCTAATGCAGAATAAGGGAAGCAGAAATACTGCACCTGTTATACTCACAGAACACAGACAGAGCCTTACCTAATACAGAATAAGGGAAGCAGAAATACTGCACCTCAGTCACATACGCAGAACACAGACAGAGCCTTACCTAATACAGAATAAGGAAAGCAGAAATACTGCAGCTCAGTCACATATGCAGAACAATGACAGATCCTTACCTAATACAGAATAAGGGAAGCAGAAATACTGCACCAGTTATACTCGCAGAACAGAGACAGATCCTTACCTAATACAGAATAAGGGAAGCAGAAATACTGCACCTCAGTCACATACGCAGAACACAGATAGACCTTTACCTAATACAGAATAAGGGAAGCAGAAATACTGCAGCTGTTATACTTGCAGAACACAGACAGAGCTTTATCTAATGCAGAATAAGGGGAGCAGAAATACTGCACCTGTTATACTCGCAGAACACAGACAGAGCCTTACATATCCACATGCACACACACACAGGTTCTTCCTCTTTCATGCACACACACACACATATATACACACACACAGGCTCTCTCTCACACAGATGCACAGAGGCTCTCACTCTCTTGCACACACAGGCTTTAAATCTCACAACCTGTATCAGGGCATCCCCCTCTCTTCTAGACCTCTTCTTGGTGGCTACAGGATGGGGTCTGCGGTGGTCCTGCTGCACCGCGGACTAATTTCTTTTTGGTGTGATGTGGGATGCAGTCTGCAGCAGCCTTTCTGCATTGCCTCATCGGCCACTGGGCTGTGTGACTGGGTGTGCCACAGCCTCAACTGGGGGGGCCCACAGACCACCCGTGTCTCGGCCACTGCAGCAAACCAGCTCAGAGAAAACCTGATGGAAATAGAGAAAGGCACGCAGAGAATGTCAATTTATAGCAGCTTTTGGGTCGTGGCCAATGGAAACAGATGGCTAGGAAGGCACAGACACACAAAAGGAATGTCAGGGACTTTCTGAGAATGTCTTTTTTCAATTGCTTGTAAAGGTTTCTCCTCACAGATATCCTTTACCATGCTTGTTTGTATGTATTAGAAAGTAAAAACATTCCTGGCTAATTGTGTCCCTAATTAATCGGGTTAGATCTCTCTAATCTTTTCTGTGTACCTTGACTCACTTGTAAGCTCTACAGCGAGGGGACCGTCCCTTTTGTGGATCTGTACAGTGCTGTGTACAGAAGTGATAAGTGATCGTAGAAGTAGTAAGGGTACTTTCATATGAAGAAGCATAAAATGTTAAATTGTAAAATAATACAATGCCCCGCTCCCTTCTCTCTTACGGTCTTTCTCTCCTTGGTGGAGGGGATCTCTTTCTTTCTCTTGTGGTCCCTTTCCCCCCTCCCCCCCCCCCCCTCTCTATTTCTCCAAGGAGGCTCTGTTACTGTAAGTAGAACATCGTCTCTCCTGTGCCAGTAACTGGGAAAGTTTACTCAGCGACTTCCAGAAAGTCCACAGCAGTGCTGAAACTTACAGGTGAGTGTGAGAACGAACGTCAATGCAGGGCAGACTACGCTGAGGCA
This sequence comes from Rhinatrema bivittatum, assembly GCF_901001135.1. Lineage (NCBI taxonomy): Eukaryota > Metazoa > Chordata > Amphibia > Gymnophiona > Rhinatrematidae > Rhinatrema > Rhinatrema bivittatum. Next base: position 477,706,662 of record NC_042618.1, read on the forward strand.
GGATGCCTGGGAGCTTAACGAGAGGGATCTTTGTACAGACCACCAGGAAGACCTCATCTTGAATTACCTTGTTCTCCGCTGATGACCACTGGGAGGATGTGAGCAGCTCAGATAAGGCCTAAACCCCACATTCTATGCAACCTCTGGGTGTGAAAGAGTGCACACCTGAGAAGAGGGAATGCCTCTCTGGCATATTTCTGCACCCTTAATTGGTGAGGAATAAGAATTGAAGAGAGTATGGGGCAGCTCCGCATAGCTGGAGGCATGAACTTGAGTGCAAGATTATAGATGAGCAGTATGCGCAATGTTCTAGACGAATATGCTCCATTTCTTGCAATGTATATATTTTTAATGAGATTTTTACATGTCACAGAAGAGGGCTTCTGAAATGAAGATTGCTACCTCTCAGATGTGCCTTAAATGTAACTTGGCTCCAGGAGCACTACGGCCTCAGCCTTGGGTATGTTCATATGTTGCTGGGTTTGGAGGAAAGTTATGGTCTACATTCGACAGATAGTGCAGACACAGCTTCTTTTTCAGACTAAGCAGCTGTTGGACATTGCGGTGGGTCAGAGATATTTGAAACTTTGGCTCCGTAAGGCTCTGTCGTTGGCAAAGAAAGCCGGCTCACTGCTCCCAGACCCCTGACATTGGCCAGAGGTCACGGGAGGGGACGCTCCCTCCCCCACACAGGTGAGAGAAGGAAGATGCCGGCGTCAGGCGACCCGCCCACTGACCAGCCTTTTGCCCGCCCAACAACACCGACAAACAGACAAGGTCCCAGTGGCCATGCCGGATAGTGGGGGCTACCAGCTCACTGCTCCCAGAGCCCTGACATCGGCCAGAGGTCACGGGAGGGGACGCTCCCTCCCCCACACAAGTGAGGGAAGGAAGGGGCCAGCGCCAGATGACCGCTCCTGCCCACTGACCACCCCTTTGCCTGCCCACCAACACTGATGAGCGGGAAGGTCCCAGCAGCCACGCCAGAGGCGCTCACACAAAGGAGTGCGGCAAAAGAGCTTGCCCCTTTGTGCGACCCTTTGTGCGACCCTGAAGAGCTAGCCTGCCGTACATTTACCACATTAACCTCTCCTCTAAACTGAAACAATCCTAACAATGGAGCAAATAAATGTTATCAATCCTATACTAGGACAAGGCATCTATGGTGAACTTAGAAGACAGACCCAAAAATGGAATACGTGACAATAAGGAACAACTCTACCACTGTTCCATCCTGCCTTATGTTTCCACTCCTACTATTGGATGTACAATCATTGGCAAAAAGAGTCCCACTGATAAATGATCTATTAGAAGCCCTAAAACCAACTATCTTCTGCATTGCCAAAACCTGGCTGAAAGATAAAGACAATCAAACTGATCATCCCAATTATGATGTCTTCCACTACCCCAGACCTAAACGTAAAGGTAGAGGTCTACGAATAATCAGTAAAAAAAAGAACTCAAACGCACACCCTACAAAGTTCAGATTAACTTGCCTTATGAGGTGGCAATACTACAATCTCCGAAACTAAATATAGGAATGGGCTATTGCCCCCCTGGAACACTCCAAAAAGACTGCTCACCCCTAACTGAACATTTCCATCACCAGACTCAACAATAATAGTAGGAGACTTTAGCCTACAACAAGAACTACAGCATGCGAAATCTTTGGGATGGTCACAATTTGTAACCAATTCGACACATGGAGCAGATTTTAAAAGAAGCCTACAGGAACGTGTGCTACAAGGCGTGCGGAAGAGGGTGCGCTCACCGAGCCACGCTGCCTTTCCCCATTCCCTCCCCCCTAACCTAACCTTCCCACCCCTTCCCCTAACCTTTCCCCCCTAGCCCTACTCCAAAATTATTATCTTACCTTTTGCGCCTTTTGCGCGTCCCGGGGCTTTATGTGCACCGCCGGGCCTTTTTTAAATGGGCCCGGCGCGCGTAACCCTTTTAAAATCTGGCCCATAAAGCAGGAGACATCCTAGACCTTATATTTGCAAATTATAATATTTGTTCAATCAATACCGCACACAAAACATTACCCTGGTCTGATCAACAACTAATAAAATCTGAAATAATGCTCAACACTAAGCAAACAAATTCAAACAATAATCAAACTTTCACATTCAGGAAAAAGATAAAACCGGATATTCTTGAAGAATCAATAAAAAAATAAGCTAGCTGAGTTCAATTAAGATAATATCATCTCAGTCTTTAACTCCTGGTATAAAATTGTCAATGAAATTGCTGATAACTTAAGCCAAGTACAAACAAAAATGCTGCAGAATGGTCAGAATACTTCAAAGCAAAAGAAATCATAGTACAGCGAAGAGCAGAGACAAACTAAACAGACACTGAGAAAATTGGAGAAGCAATGACGGAAACGCCCGTCTGAAAAATCCTTAGTAATATACAGAACTCTTCTAACAAAATATCGTGAACAAATCAATGAAGCAAAAAAAAGACTACTATGCAAAACAGATCCATGGGGTAAAATTTAACTCCAAATTACTCTTTGAAACCATCATAAACCTAATCAAGGACCCATCCTCCTCCAACTTGAGGACAGACAACTTTTCAAAGAATGCCTGCAATGAATATGCCACCTCCTTGCTAGATAAAATAAATAGGTTAAAAGCTCAATTTCCCACCTGCATGCCAACAAAAGAACATGAGGAAAAACATGGAAGTCATACATGGAATACATATATTAACCAAACTTAAAATAAATCAAATCATTACCAAAATTAAGCTTGCGGTCCACCCATTAGACCCAATTCCAACAAGTTCCCTGAAAACAGTACATAGCATAATAACTCCTACAATTGCAACCATAATCAACCACTCGCTTGCAGAAGATATGGTCCTACATGGAGTGAAACAAGCTGTGGTCAAACCAATTCAAAAAGATAAAACAGGCAGAACTGATGATTGGGACAATTGTAGACCAATATCCAACTTGCCTTTTATTGCAAAAGTGCTAGAAAAAGCAGTGTTAAAGCAAATGGAAAATCATTTAGAAGACAATGATATCCTCTACCCAAACCAATTTGGATTCAGAAAAGATAGATCAGCAGAAATCCTACTCATATCCTTAATAGACCCTGTGCCTCAAGGATTCAACAATGATGAATCCTACATCTTGGTACTAATAGACTTAACAGCTGCATTCGAAATGGTTGACCACACCCTGCTATGCCATCAATTGAAAAAAATTGGAATAGACGGAAGTGTTTTCAAATGGCTCTCCTCCTTCCTAGCTGATAGGTCTTTCCAAGTCAAACTGGGCAACCACTTATCTGACAAATTCCCAGTTGATACAGGTGTCTCTCAAGGCTCTGCACTCTCGGCTACACTTTTTTTTACATTTATATACTTCCTCTATGTAAACTTCTTGCAGAACTAGGAATCAATTTCTTCTTATATGCCGATGACATATAGTTCTACATTCTGATAATCAAATCAATTGAAAATACAACATCAACACTCTCAACATACACGAAGGCAATACAGCAAAAGCTATCTCAGCTTAAACTAACACTAAACACAAAAAAAATTGGAATCGTATGGCTAAGGAGAAACAACAAAAGGAGCAGCTACAAAAGTAAAAAATGTCCAAGAGGCGTGGTCATTGTTAAAAAGTACCATTCTAGAAGCACAGTCCAGATGTATTCCACTTATTAAGAAAGGTGGAAAGAAGGCAAAACGATTACCGGCATGGTTAAAAGGGGAGGTGAAAGAAGCTATTTTAGCCAAAAGATCTTCATTCAAAAATTGGAAGGATCCAACAGAAGAAAATAGGATAATACATAAATGTTGGCAAGTTAAATGTAAGCCATTGATAAGACAGGCTAAGAGAGAATTTGAAAAGAAGTTGGCCGTAGAGGCAAAAACTTACAGTAAAAACCTTTTAAAATATATCTGAAGCAGAAAGCCTGTGAGGGAGTCAGTTGGACCGTTAGATGATCGAGGGGTTAAAGGGGCACTTAGAGAAGATAAGGCCATCACGGAAAGATTAAATGATTTCTTTTCTTCGGTGTTTAATGAAGAGGACGTTGGGGAGGTACCCGTAATGGAGAAGGTTTTCATGGGTAATGATTCAGATGGACTGAATCAAATCACGGTGAACCTAGAAGATGTGGTAGACCTGATTGACAAACTGAAGAGTAGTAAATCACCTGGACCGGATGGTATACACCCCAGAGTTCTGAAGGAACTAAAAAATGAAATTTCAGACCTATTAGTAAAAATTTGTAACCTATCATTAAAATCATCCATTGTACCTGAAGACTGGAGGATAGCAAATGTAACCCCAATATTTAAAAAGAGCTCCAGGGGCAATCCGGGAAACTACAGACCAGTTAGCCTGACTTCGGTGCCAGGAAAAATAGTGAAAAGTGTTCTAAACATCAAAATCATAGAACATATAGAAAGACAAGGTTTAATGGAACAAAGTCAGCATGGCTTTACCCAGGGCAAGTCTTGCCTTACAAATCTGCTTCACTTTTTTGAAGGAGTTAATAAACATGTGGATAAAGGTGAACCAGTAGATGTAGTATACTTGGATTTTCAGAAGGCGTTTGACAAAGTCCCTCATGAGAGGCTTCTAGGAAAAGTAAAAAGTCATGGGATAGGTGGTGATGTCCTTTCGTGGATTGCAAACTGGCTAAAAGACAGGAAACAGAGAGTAGGATTAAATGGACAATTTTCTCAGTGGAAGGGAGTGGGCAGTGGAGTGCCTCAGGGATCTGTATTGGGACCCTTACTGTTCAATATATTTATAAATGATCTGGAAAGAAATACGACGAGTGAGATAATCAAATTTGCAGATGACACAAAATTGTTCAGAGTAGTTAAATCACAAGCAGATTGTGATAAATTGCAGGAAGACCTTGTAAGACTGGAAAATTGGGCATCAAAATGGCAGATGAAATTTAATGTGGATAAGTGTAAGGTGATGCATACAGGGAAAAATATCCCATGCTATAGTTACACAATGTTAGGTTCCATATTAGGTGCTACAATCCAAGAAAGAGATCTAGGCGTCATAGTGGATAACACATTGAAATCATCGGTTCAGTGTGCTGCGGCAGTCAAAAAAGCAAACAGAATGTTGGGAATTATTAGAAAGGGAATGGTGAATAAAACGGAAAATGTCATAATGCCTCTGTATTGCTCCATGTTGAGACCGCACCTTGAATACTGTGTACAATTCTGGTCGCCGCATCTCAAAAAAGATATAATTACGATGGAGAAGGTACAAAGAAGGGCTACCAAAATGATAAGGGGAATGGAACAGCTCCCCTATGAGGAAAGACTAAAGAGGTTAGGATTTTTCAGCTTGGAGAAGAGACGGCTGAGGGGGGATATGATAGAGGTGTTTAAAATCATGAGAGGTCTAGAACGGGTAGATGTGAATCAGTTATTTACTCTTTCGGATAATAGAAAGACTAGGGGGCACTCCATGAAGTTAGCATGTGGCACATTTAAAACTAATCGGAGAAAGTTCTTTTTTACTCAACGCACAATTAAACTCTGAAATTTGTTGCCAGTGGATGTGGTTAGTGCAGTTAGTATAGCTGTGTTTAAAAAAGGATTGGATAAGTTCTTGGAGGAGAAGTCCATTACCTGCTATTAATTAAGTTGACTTAGAAAATAGCCACTGCTATTACTAGCAACAGTAACATGGAATAGACTTAGTTTTTGGGTACTTGCCAGGTTCTTATGGCCTGGATTGGCCACTGTTGGAAACAGGATGCTGGGCTTGATGGACCCTTGGTCTGACCCAGTATGGCATGTTCTTATGTTCTTAACACTATAGTGAAACTGCCATCCCTAGACTTAGGTAATTTTCACATTACACCCTCTGAACAAGAATGGGATCTAGGAATACAGATCGATGAAAACATTAAACCTCATAGCTACCTTTCCCCTTGACAACCCCAATACCAACTTATTTCCCACTAACATTACACCAACCTACATTCCTTTGATACAACCTGTGCAACCAAAACAGAATCACTACTAAAGAAAATCAAACCCTCCTTCCACCCATCTGACACCATTCCCACCAAACTCCTACTAACCATACCAAACATAATAGCAAGACCCCTAGCTGAAATCATCAATTGCTCCCTCATACAAGGCTGAGTCCCCATAACCCTTAGAAACCCAACCTCGACCACAATGACCTCTCCAGTTTCAGACCCATCTCAAACCTGCCTCTTATAGCCAAAATCACTGAAAAATTAGTCAATCTCTGACATTCTGAATACCTGGACAACCAAAAAATACTGTCCTCATCACAATTTGGGTTCCGTAAACACTACAGCACGGAAACTCTCCTAATATTGCTAATCGACACCATCCTTAAAGGTATGGACAAGGGTCAATCCCACCTCCTAGCAATGCTTGACATTTCATCTGCCGTCGACACATCAACCACAAAATACTACTGAAAATACTCGCTGACATCGGCATTACGGGAACAGCACTACTCTGGCTTAAATCTTACCTGGAAAACAGACAATTCAAAGTCAAACTGGGAAATAACGAATCTGATCCAATCATACTAAACCGTGGTGTTCCACAAGATTCTGCCTTATCCTCTACCCTCTTCAATATCTACATGCTTTCCCTCTGCAATCTCCTAACAAACTTAGGCATCACCCATTACTTATATGCAGACGATGTCCAAATTCTCATACCCATCACTGACTCCATACCTAAGGCCCTCAAGATTTGGGATGACTGCCTCTCCTCAATCAAATATCTCCTCACAAACATGAACCTAGCTCTAAACACTAACTAAACAGTAATACTCGTCATAATTCCCAATACCTCCCCCATTTCTCTCACGAACCCCAAAGCGTTGCCCCCCACCAAACTCCACACAAGCACGAAATCTAGGCGTTACTTTCGATGACCAATTGAACTTAAAAACCTTCATTAAACACACATTAAAAGATTGCTACTTCAAGTTCCACTTACTAAAGAAATTAAGACCCCTCCTACATATGAGTGACTTTCGAACTGTCCTACAGACCATTATCTTTTCCAAAATTGATTATTGCAACGCCCTCCTCTTAGGCCTCCCAGCCTCCACCATCAAACCTCTACAACTACTACAGAATGCTACAGCTAGAATTCTCACTAACACACGGAAGAAAGACCACATTACCCCCACTCTAAAAAACCTACACTGGCTCCCTATCTCTTCGAGAATTCAATACAAAACCCTATCTCTTATGCACAAAACACTATTCAATGAAGACATACTCTAGCTACAAGACTCTCTACGCTTCCATTCTTCCAACAGACCCACCAGATCTGCTTACCAAGGAACAATCCCCACACCTCTCCTTGACAAGAAATCAAGCTTTTTCAATAGCAGGGCCATCACTCTGGAACGCCATGTCCCCTGACCTCCGCATAGAACCATCAACACAGACTTTCAAAAAGAAATTAAAAACATGGCTTTTCAAACAGGCCTTTGACTAACCCCTATCTTTGCATTGCCCACAGGCCTTCTGTGTTATTTGTTGAACCTCTAACTTTGCATTGCTCTCAGGCCATCTGAGTTAATTACCAGCTGTTAATTATATATATTAACTTTTATACATAGTTGTGTTATTTTCTGAATGCCTTATTTATTCATTTCCCTCCTAACAACATATATATGCTATCATTTGTACATAATCCAACCTTAATATATTAATGCTATCCTCTTAACCCTTTCTTACCACCTGACCGCTGTATTTAATTTCTCTCCTGTTAACAATATATCTCAATAATTGTTCTATGTAAACGTTACTGTTTATTGTAAACTGATACGATGTGCAAACGGTTATTGGTATATAAAAGCCATTAAATAATTAAATAAATAAAATAAATTACTATGAAAATGCACATAAACAATTAATTAAAAGAGGTCACTCCAAAGCTGCGAATCCTACATAGGTTAAAACCTTTACTAACATTCCAGGACTTCTGAACTGTTCTGCAAACACTAATATTGATTACTGCAACTCACTATTACTAGGACTACCTTCAGGACTGTTAAAACTATTACAGCTTTTACAAAATGTCTCAGCTAAACTTCTATTGGGGACAAGGAAAACGGGCCACATCACCCATCGCTGATAAGATCTACACTGGCTGCCACTACAATCAAGAATCCACTACAAAGTACTAACATTAATCTTCAACATAATCAATGACAGAAACTCCTGCTTATTAGGCGTGACTCTCCAACAATACATACCACAGCGAACACTAAGATCACAAAACTAAGGACTGTTAACCATACCTACACCACGGAGCTCTCATCTGACACAAATAAGAGACCGAATGTTTTCTATAGCAGGCCCCAAGCTATGGAACTCTCCAGCTGAGTCGATACATCTGATCACTGAAAGAAAGAGCTTCAAACGCAAGCTGAAAACATGGTTTTTAAAAAATGCATACGATCTAACATAAAATAACAAATGCCAGAAAATTACATGGACATTGGCTGTCAAAAGAGTGACAGTCACTAAGAGTTGTAAAGAGTACTAAGACGATTCAGTGACAATTTAAATAATCTAGTTAACGTGATTTCATGATCTGCTGACTTAAAATGTGAATATTGCTTTTGTAAAATGTTGGTATATAAAATGCCTAAATAAATCAATCAATACATCTTGCAATGTCAGTGGCAAGAGGAGTCACTGACAATAACCCAGTGGAGGAATTGGTTATACACCACGTGTGTGTATGAAGAGCAGACTGAGCAAGCGGACCTGTTTTGGAAAAGGAAAGTATTTTTGCGAATATTCAAATATCTACAGTCATGGCCACATAAAAGGGTAGATTTTAAGACCTGCGCGCACGCGTCTATGTGCGCACGCTACCCGGCTCGCACACACGGACACGCGCAGGCGCACGCATGTTATAGAATCGAGGGTCGGCATTCCCCACGGGACGGAGGAATTTAGTCTTTCGAAAGTGGGAGGTCCGAGGCCTGACTAATCTTGGCCAATTATGGAAGCAGGGGATGGATCCCTTCTCTGCTTTACAATCCTCGTACGCCTTACCGAATGAGGATTTCTTAGCCTATGCACAAATGTCCGCACAGGGCCCTAGGCAGGACCTACAACAGCCCCGCTCGATTTTTGAAGGTTATTGTATCGTGGCAGGTCGGGTACAAAAAGGTATTTCGAAAATTGATCAATTGCTTATTAGTAATGCAAGGGGGAGAGCAGCCCACATGGTTGCCTGGGAAAGAGACGTAGGTACCCAGTGGAGTGAGGATAAATGGGAGGAGTGCTTTCAGACACTAGGACAGTTTTCTATGTCTGCGTCTCGGATTTACCAGAGGTACCCGCTCCTCGGGGGCCTCGCTCTCTTTTTGCTTTTCAGGTTACAGACAGGAACCAGTACTCGCTCTTCGAGGGCCCTCTTTCCTGACTATCTGCTGGTTTATCTTCTGCCTGGAAGCCATCATTGTCTAGTTTAATTGTGCGTTGAGTAAAAAAGAACTTTCTCCAATTAGTTTTAAATGTGTCCCATGCTAACTTCATGGAGTGTCCCCTAGTCTTTCTACTATCCGAAAGAGTAAATAACCGATTCACATCTACCCGTTCTAGACCTCTCATGATTTTAAACACCTCTATCATATCCCCCCTCAGTCGTCTCTTCTCCAAGCTGAAAAGTCCTAACCTCTTTAGTCTTTCCTCATAGGGGAGTTGTTCCATTCCCCTTATCATTTTGGTAGCCCTTCTCTGTACCTTCTCCATCGCAATTATATCTTTTTTGAGATGCGGCGACCAGAATTGTACACAATATTCAAGGTGCGGTCTCACCATGGAGCGATACAGAGGCATTATGACATTTTCCGTTTTATTCACCATTCCCTTTCTAATAATTCCCAACATTCTGTTTGCTTTTTTGACTGCCGCAGCACACTGCACCGACGATTTCAATGTGTTATCCACTATGACACCTAGATCTCTTTCTTGGGTTGTAGCACCTAATATGGAACCCAACATTGTGTAATTATAGCATGGGTTATTTTTCCCTATATGCAACACCTTGCACTTATCCACATTAAATTTCATCTGCCATTTGAATGCCAAATTTTTCAGGCTCACAAGGACCTCCTGCAATTCATCACAATCTGCTTGTGATTTAACTACTCTGAACAATTTTGTGTCATCTGCAAACTTGATTATCTCACTCGTCGTATTTCTTTCCAGATCATTTATAAATATATTGAACAGTAAGGGTCCCAATACAGATCCCTGAGGCACTCCACTGCCCACTCCCTTCCACTGAGAAAATTGTGGTGTGGTATGGAGGAGGAGGAGGGAGGGGGAAGGGTAATGATCACAGGTAGAGAAGTGCAGGCAGTCAAGCTTGTATCGCTCAGTGCTGGGAGATGCTCTTAGCAAGATGCAGGCGAGTAGGGGAAAGGAGAGGAATGAGGGGACCCAATGGCCCTTCTCGGCCCGCATGTACTGTGCTATTGTGAGAAACAGACGTAAGACCAACAGCGAGAGGAATGCAGTAGAGGAAGAGAAGCAGCATTGGGAGGAAAGTTGTACCATTGTCCTGCATCGGAAAACACGTCTGAAATGAGGGCTGTTGCTGAAATGCGTGCCTGTGAAGCTCCCAGTCTTTCGGGATAAAGTTTCATCTCAAATTCCACAACAAAACCTTTCCGCCAATAAATCAGCCTAAACTTGTTTCGCTTTTTATAACCAATTATCTGGGCCAGTCAGTCGCAGCCAAAAAATCTGTTTTCCATTTCTTGTACTTTTGCTGAATGTGTATGATCGACCTTTAACCTTGTGGGATGAGGAAAAGCTCCAAGGCCCCACGGCAGAAAGGGGACTGAGAGCAGCTGACGCTCCGCAGGCAGAGCCAAGGAGCCCTGGCCGTCCGGCTGTGCCTGCAGACGAAGACGCCGGGCTCGCAGGCGCCGGGAGTGCATCCTTCCCAGGCGGGAAGCGCTTTCTTTTTGGTCGTCTTTCTTGATTTGCTAGGGCTGCTAACGACGTTTACAGACGTCAGGCTCTGAGGGGCAGGAAGAGGCTTCCGCAGGCACCGCGTGCTCCCAGTTCCAATTCCACCACTACATCCAGGCCTCAAAATGCATGAAGTCATCCCAGTGTTGTTAAGAACAGGCATGGGGGGAGCTACACAGTCACCCACCATTTGAAAAAAAAACCAAAAAACAAAACATTAAAATGATATAAATCACTGCTCTCTTTAACTTTCCTGCTTCATAGTCACGAGGCAGAAACGTTTCTCTTCCTCGGCACCTCTGACATAGAAACACAGAAATGCAGCCTGCCTGTCCTCATGTCCTTCCAGCTTTCCATTTCCCTCCCTCGGAGATCCTCGATCCTCTATGCTCGTCCCATACTTTCCTCCTTATAAATAATATGCAGGAGGAAAAAAGCAGGAAAAAACCCCGATAAAACCCCATAGGTCAGTTTGCTGTGAAGGGCTCCTGTTGTAGTCAAAGCTAAATTTCCTACATGTGGTGTAAATTGGGCACAAAAGGAATATTCACGTGCAAAAACGTGCCTTACTCGCACGCGGGTACTCGTGCCCCACGCTCAGCTCACTACTGTAGTGCACTTTCTTTCACGTCCTGTCCCTTGAAAAATAGAATCTTCCAAAAAATGTTCCGTTAGGGAGTTAAAGTCAGTCCGCACTGGCGTTACCGGTAGTGGGAAAATGTTCTTGTGGTTACCCCAGGCCTCCACTACAGCTACTCCAGTGATTTCAGTGGTGCTGTCTGTGGCAGATCCACACCTGCTATTGGAACGGGCACTCTTTAATGTATGGAAGGTCCAGGGATCCAGCGGTACCATGGAGGCTTGATCAGGACCCACAAGCTCTGTCCGACAGGTGAACAGACATTGCCTGAAGTGTGTGGAAAAAGTGATTCATTTTATCTTTATGTTATGTTGCTGCTCAGCAGGGGCGTTTCTGTAATGAGGCCTCTAAAGCCTGACTGCCGACAGGACACCCTGCTGAGAGCGAACACTGAAGGGCAAGCGGCATCACTGCCTTTACTGCCTCCATCTTTCGGCATATCTGGGAAACAGACCCCACCAGCAGATGTTAAAAGCCGGGGACATGCCGCACTGGCTGGGATGAAGTGACACACACCATGTCTCTTGTCACAGGAGTACTGTCCGAATCTGCACGGCTCTGAATTTCTGGACCCGGTCAAGGGCTCCTTATACTGCAGAGCTAGCACAGAGCTGTGTTCCTTTCGCATTTTCCTCCTGTGCAGAGTCCCAGGGCCGTCTGCCTTCCCTGGATGGAGCACGTCCCTGCAACCAGACTCAATTCCTATCACGTAGGTTCCCTCTCCTCTGGGTACAATACGTGTACAGAGCGGAGAAGGTCCTCTGAAGGTCAGCACTGCTGTATCCTGTACTAACTACCTTTTCAACATGTTCATGTCTTCCTATTAACAATAGGGCTGATGCAATAACCTGTGGGTGAAAACTGTGCATCGAAATTCAGCGCAAAGGTTAAAAAAATGTTTAAACTCTCAATACAGTATGCTAATGTATCAGGAGTTCAAAAAATGCTCTCAGCACGAAAACAGGTTTTCTGTGCATAAATCCTGATAACAGGTCCCGGTGTTGCACGCTGGCTTCTGCCCATAGACTGACACAAGTGCTGGAAACTAGGGAAATGCAGCTTTGTTTTTAGTAGGCACTGAAAATGAAATGAAACAAAATAAATGAACAAAAACTGGAAAAAAAAAAGTAACAAAACGAAACAAAAAAACGACACAACATTTTCTGCCTGCAGACCCATCCTGGAAACTTTCTTCCACCTCTCACCTGTGCGAAGAAAACTTGAGCTAAGCCGGGGCAGTTCTGTGCATTGGGCGTTACACGGGACTTCCATGCGGGGGCGCTAGGCAGGCTGCACAGTGTACACGCACAGCCCCCTGCTGCATGGGCGCGCACACAAACTATGGCCACAGCTGCATCGGCTGCCTCAGCCTCCTGTGTACATCTTGCACCTTTTTGTGGCAGAAAGCCCCCCCCCCCCCCTAATATGCACTCTCCTTGTGTACGGCCTCCGTTCAGTGGGCGGTGATGGGGGGGTTTTTTTTTGGCTTTGAACGGCAGCTCTGTCTCCTGATTTTGCAGAAGAAGCTTCCAGGTCATGAAGGTCACGAGCGCAGCTCACATATTTATAATGTGCGGGGGTGCAGCAGAGAGTGAGGAGGAGGAGGAGGATGTAACTGTGAGGATGGGAAGGGCCGAAGGAATTCCCCTCTCCTCGCATCGCATCGCATGCCGTCACCTTCCGGTTCTGGCCAGAAATAGCCGCCATCCGTCACGGGAAGCGGCTGAGAGCGAGGCCCCCGGGCCCGGCTTTGAAGCCTGCGAGGAAGGAATGCGGCCCGGGGGGGCCTGCAGGCCCCGCGAGTCCCGAGAAATGAGCCTTCCTGTCCAGTGCACCAAGGGAGAGAGAGGGCTGCCAGCCTGGCCTTCTGTCTGACCAAAAAGGCAGCGTTTCCCCTACACCTTCTGCTTCTCTTGTTATCTGCCTCCTGCTACAGCTTCAGCGTGCCCGCCCCACCTCGAGCCCCCTTGGACAGGACTAGCAGAGGCACTGGCACTGGCAGGAAGCAAGGCTCTGTCCTGTGCAGCCCGGATCCACACAAGTGGCAGCAGAGCCATCTCGCTCCTTCTGGCCTTGGAAGCAAGTCTGAAGCCAAAAACCCAGCAACCTGCTCCAGGAACCCGAAGGGGTATCTTCAGCCGTCTTCCTATCCTTGTACCAGTCTCACGTGCACCCAGTAATACTTTTACCTGAGGGAATGTTCCGGGCAGGGACGGATTGAAAGATTTTGGTGCCCACAGGCAAAGCGCCACAGCGGCCGGGGCATGGCCCTAAAGCAAGCCGAACGAAGCAGATACCTGGCACCTTCAAAATGCAATGCCTTAGGCACTTGCCAATGTTTTCTGTGCCTAAAACCGAACCCGATTCTGGGACTTTAAGGCACTGCTGTGCTCCCAGGCTAAAACCATCGCAGCCAGGTGTTAAAGCACTTTACATGGGTGCAAGCCCCTCTCCCCCTTCCCCACTATCCTTAGATACCTGCTGGGCACAGGCTGCCAGCAGAAGGAGAGGCCGGATCTGCAGCTGGGTAGGATTTGGTGGTTTCACTGTCGGATGTACACACTGACATTGCATGTTTCTCTCACCGGATCACGGAAGCACTGACATTGCATGTTTCTCTCACCGGATCACGGAAGCACTGACATTGCATGTTTCTCTCACCAGATCACGGATGCACTGACATTGCATGTTTCTCTCACCGGATCACGGATGCACTGACATTGCATGTTTCTCTCACCGGATCACGGAAGCACTGACATTGCATGTTTCTCTCACCGGATCACGGATGCACTGACATTGCATGTTTCTCTCACCGGATCACGGAAGCACTGACATTGCATGTTTCTCTCACCGGATCACGGAAGCACTGACATTGCATGTTTCTCTCACCGGATCACGGATGCACTGACATTGCATGTTTCTCTCACCGGATCACGGATGCACTGACATTGCATGTTTCTCTCACCGGATCACGGAAGCACTGACATTGCATGTTTCTCTCACCGGATCACGGAAGCACTGACATTGCATGTTTCTCTCACCGGATCACGGAAGCACTGACATTGCATGTTTCTCTCACCGGATCACGGATGCACTGACATTGCATGTTTCTCTCACCGGATCACGGATGCACTGACATTGCATGTTTCTCTCACCGGATCACGGAAGCACTGACATTGCATGTTTCTCTCACCGGATCATGGATGTACTGACATTGCATGTTTCTCTCACCGGATCACGGAAGCACTGACATTGCATGTTTCTCTCACCGGATCACGGAAGCACTGACATTGCATGTTTCTCTCACCGGATCACGGATGCACTGACATTGCATGTTTCTCTCACCGGATCAGGGATGCACTGACATTGCATGTTTCTCTCACCGGATCACGGAAGCACTGACATTGCATGTTTCTCTCACCGGATCACGGAAGCACTGACATTGCATGTTTCTCTCACCGGATCACGGATGCACTGACATTGCATGTTTCTCTCACCGGATCACGGAAGCACTGACATTGCATGTTTCTCTCACCGGATCACGGATGTACTGACATTGCATGTTTCTCTCACCGGATCAGGGATGCACTGACATTGCATGTTTCTCTCACCGGATCAGGGATGCACTGACATTGCATGTCTCTCTCACCGGATCAGGGATGCACTGACATTGCATGTCTCTCTCACCGGATCACGGATGCACTGACATTGCATGTTTCTCTCACCGGATCACGGATGCACTGACATTGCATGTTTCTCTCACCGGATCACGGATGCACTGACATTGCATGTTTCTCTCACCGGATCACGGATGCACTGACATTGCATGTCTCTCTCACCGGATCACGGATGCACTGACATTGCATGTCTCTCTCACCGGATCACGGATGCACTGACATTGCATGTTTCTCTCACCGGATCACGGATGCACTGACATTGCATGTCTCTCTCACCGGATCACGGATGCACTGACATTGCATGTTTCTTCTCACCGGATCACGGATGCACTGACATTGCATGTTTCTCTCACCGGATCACGGATGCACTGACATTGCATGTTTCTCTCACCGGATCATGGATGTACTGACATTGCATGTTTCTTCTCACCGGATCACGGATGCATTATTCCCATCGGTGTGTGCCAGCGTGTTTTATGACACGAGGCGTGCCCCCCAAGGAAGGGCAGTCCCTTCCTGACACGTGACCTGCTAGGCAAAAAGGAGAGGGCACTAATGCTCGAATGTACAATAAAAAGCTTTGCATTTATTTATGTATGTATTTATGTATGTATTTATGTATGTATGCATTTATTTATGTATGTATTTATGTATGTATGTATTTATGTATGTATTTATGTATGTATGCATTTATGTATGTATTTATGTATGTATGCATTTATTTATGTATGTATGTATGTATGTATTTATGTATGTATTTATGTATGTATGCATTTATTTATGTATGTATTTATGTATGTATGTATGTATGTATGCATTTATTTATGTATGTATTTATGTATGTATTTATGTATGTATGTATTTATGTATGCATTTATTTATGTATGTATTTATGTATGTATGCATTTATGTATGTATGCATTTATTTATGTATGTATTTATGTATGCATTTATTTATGTATGCATTTATGTATGTATGCATTTATTTATGTATGTATTTATGTATGTATTTATGTATGCATTTATTTATGTATGTATTTATGTATGTATTTATGTATGTATGCATTTATTTATGTATGTATTTATGTATGTATGTATTTATGTATGTATTTATGTATGTATGTATTTATGTATGCAATTATTTATGTATGTATTTATGTATGTATGCATTTATTTATGTATGTATTTATGTATGTATTTATGTATGTATGCATTTATGTATGTATGCATTTATTTATGTATGTATTTATGTATGTATTTATGTATGCATTTATTTATGTATGTATTTATGTATGTATTTATGTATGCATTTATTTATGTATGTATTTATGTATGTATGCATTTATTTATGTATGTATTTATCTGCTGCACTGCACCTTCATTTTCACGACTTTCCCTCTGATAAAAGGGATTTGCGGGCCAGGCGAGACCTTAGGTGGCTGAGTCCCCGGGGACCCTCCCTAACCCACAACACCTTCCTCTGTTTCTTTTCTAATTTTCTGCTTTTTTTCCTTCCTCCAGTGAAAAGATTGCTTCAGAATCCCAGGAGGACTCTGACAGAGGAGAGGAAATGATTGTGAGGCCCTGTAATTAAGCTGCAGAGTTCAGCCTGGGGAGCTGGAGACCCACGGAGCCTGTCAGTGAGTCACCAGCAAGGCTTAAGCGTTGCGGGCATTCCAGTCATTCCCAGTGCTCCCACTTCACGGTCAGATGAGATTATCCTGCCCCTCCCACTCGGGACGGCACCAGCGGCTGCAATGCTCCGGTTCCTGGCAGCGCTGCAGGCTGCACGGTGGCCCGGCATCCCGTCAGCCACTGAATCAGTTCTGTGTCCGAGACGGGGTACATGGGTGGGATGGCCGGAACGCCCGAGTCCTAATCCTCGTTCCCTGTACGTACCCAGATCAGTCCAGACTCCTGGGTTTTGCCTCCCTGCCAGCAGATGGAGACAGAGAGCGTCTCACTGACACTGCTACATAACCTGGTGTGCCACCTGCAGCCCCTCAGTATTTCTGTCTCCAGCAGGTGGTAGATGGTGCAAAACCTGCCGTTCTGCAGTCAGGAGACTGTTTTGGATGTATGAGCTTTCCTCCAGGGGGTTTTTGGGTCCTAGTGGGGACCTTCCCTGTCTGGTCGAGGTGGACGAGCTGGGAGTTGGTGACCCTTTTGTACTCTCGCTCCTTTCTTCCGTGGGGTGTAAATCTGGTCATCCATATCCCTTCACGAGGCTGCTCAGGGCGGCTGTTTTTCTTTTAGCCAGTCCCTTTTTTTTAATTTGGCTGATTTTTCCTTTTTTCTGCTGGCAGCTCTGTGTCCATTCTAGGGAGTAGGGATTGTAAGTCTGGCTCTTTTCTGATCTGCCATGCGGCCTTCTCTCCTGGAACCAGAACCTCTGCACCAGAGGAAAGTACTGGTTTCTATGGATCTTTATTTGTTCTCAGAGGGTGTAAAACAAACAAAAAAAAAGAGAATAAGAATCTAGATAGAGGAATCTGTGCAGCAGTGAGGTTCCAGGGGGGAGCTACCTCAGCAGCTCGGGGAGCTCAGAGATGGGGTTTCTCAGCAGCTTCCCTGCCTGCGGAAGAGACCGGGTGTTGGCTCCATGGCACTGAGGGACTGTTCCCATGCTTGCCGTTGAGGCGCTGGTGGTGCCGCAGGTGCAGGGAGGAACAGCGTGTGCATGCGGCAGAAGCATCAAGCAGGACAGCCCTGGTAGAACGAGCCTCACAGGTGACGGGGTCTAGCGCCGAGGCTTTCACGGTGCGGAAACAGCGGCCATTTTCGATTCCCTAGCAGCATCAGCAGGAGAGCCAGGGGAATCCCCTCCTCAACTATGGCCGGCGGTTCCCTGTCCCACAGAGGTGCAGAGAGGCACTTGCACTGAGGAGTCGTCTCTGCTTCTGGTAGAGGTCTCCTGCTGGTTTTAATTTGCTTATGAGCAAAGCATGTTTGGCGAGATGCTGGCTCTCGGCCCCAGTCTCCATGGATTCTCGGCCGGTCAAGTGGTCTGAGCTGTTGAGAAGCTCTTCAGGCCCATGATTTTCAGTGCCGGATGTTAAACGGATCCAGGCCTAAACGCTCTGAAGTTGCAGGCAGGCTTTACTTAGCCGTGTGGTAGGCCACTGCAGCGGTTCTTTTCTCGCATCCGTAGGCGTGTGCACTAAATCTCACTGCGTGGCAGTTGTATGCGCTGGGACCTGTGCGCATAAGGCCACGGCCTAGATTTGAGTGTGTACATCTGCGACCTAGACTTGAGCGTGTATTTGCGCATGTACTTGTGCGCGTACTACTGCGACCTAGACTTGAGCGTGTATTTGCGCATGTACTTGTGAGCGTACTACTGCGACCTAGACTTGAGCGTGTATTTGCGCATGTACTTGTGCGCGTACTACTGCGACCTAGACTTGAGCGTGTATTTGCGCATGTACTTGTGAGCGTACTACTGCGACCTAGACTTGAGCGTGTATTTGCGCATGTACTTGTGCGCGTACTACTGCGACCTAGACTTGAGCGTGTATTTGCGCATGTACTTGTGCGCGTACTACTGCGACCTAGACTTGAGCGTGTATTTGCGCATGTACTTGTGCGGGTACTACTGCGACCTAGTCTTGAGCGCGTGTTTGCATGCATCTTGGAGGGGTGTGCGTGTGCACATGCCAAGCGGACTTTAAAAGCCGGCCGAGCACATGCGTATCTCTGCTACATGCCCAAAGGGGTGACGCGAGGTCTGGGCAGGGCATGCGCACTTCTGCATTTCCACATGAAGTTTGCACGTAAATCTTTCCTTGTGTTACTCCCGAGTCTTCCCCTCTGAACCTCCTATCACGATCTTCAGTTTCCTTTCCCCTGAAGAAGGCTAAGAATATTTCAACGTCTCTCTTACCACCCGTCTAGCTCTCCTTTCAGCTACGCAATGCAAATTTTACTCCTTAAGTCTCATCTCAGAGGGTTTTTTGGTTCAGACCTTCCACCAATTCAGAAACCCTTCTCTGGACGACCTCTGCTCTGGCTGCATCCTTTCATAGGTCGACCTCCAGAACGGCACATTCAGTGCAGGTTACCCCCATGTTTCTGTTAAGGGCAGTAACTGCCGCTCCGTGCAGGTTACCCCCATGTTTCTGTTAAGGGTAGTAACTGCTGCTCCGTGCAGGTTACCCCCATGTTTCTGTTAAGGGCAGTAACTGTCGCTCCGTGCAGGTTACCCCCATGTTTCTGTTAAGGGTAGTAACTGCCGCTCCGTGCAGGTTACCCCCATGTTTCTGTTAAGGGTAGTAACTGCCGCTCCGTGCAGGTTACCCCCATGTTTCTGTTAAGGGTAGTAACTGCCGCTTCGTGCAGGTTATCCCCATGTTTCTGTTAAGGGTAGTAACTGCCGCTCCGTGCAGGTTACCCCCATGTTTCTGTTAAGGGCAGTAACTGCTGTTCTGTGCAGGTTACCCCCATGTTTCTGTTAAGGATAGTAACTGCTGCTCCGTGCAGATTACCCCCATGTTTCTGTTAAGGGCAGTAACTGCTGCTCCATGCAGGTTACCCCCATGTTTCTGTTAAGCATAGTAACTGCTGCTCCATGCAGGTTACCCCCATGTTTCTGTTAAGGGTAGTAACTGTCGCTCCGTGCAGGTTACCCCCATGTTTCTGTTAAGGGTAGTAACTGCCGCTTCGTGCAGGTTACCCCCATATTTCTGTTAAGGGTAGTAACTGCCGCTCCGTGCAGGTTACCCCCATGTTTCTGTTAAGGGTAGTAACTGCCGCTCCGTGCAGGTTACCCCCATGTTTCTGTTAAGGGTAGTAACTGTCGCTCCGTGCAGGTTACCCCCATGTTTCTGTTAAGGGTAGTAACTGCCGCTCCGCAGGTTACCCCCATGTTTCTGTTAAGGGTAGTAACTGTCGCTCCGTGCAGGTTAACCCCATGTTTCTGTTAAGGGTAGTAACTGCCGCTCCGTGCAGGTTATCCCCATGTTTCTGTTAAGGGTAGTAACTGCCGCTCCATGCAAGTTACCCCCATGTTTCTACTGAGGGTAGTAACTGCTGCTCCATGCAGGTTACCCCCATGTTTCTGTTAAGGATAGTAACTGCTGCTCCATGCAGGTTACCCCCGTGTTTCTGTTAAGGGTAGTAACTGCTGCTCCGTGCAGGTTACCCCCATGTTTCTGTTAAGGGTAGTAACTGCTGCTCCATGCAGGTTACCCCCATGTTTCTATTAAGGATAGTAACTGCTGCTCCATGCAGGTTACCCCCATGTTTCTGTTAAGGGTAGTAACTGCCGCTCCGTGCAGGTTATCCCCATGTTTCTGTTAAGGATAGTAACTGCTGCTCCATGCAGGTTACCCCCATGTTTCTGTTAAGGGCAGTAACTGCTGCTCCATGCAGGTTACCCCCATGTTTCTACTGAGGGTAGTAACTGCTGCTTCGTGCAGGTTATCCCCATGTTTCTGTTAAGGGTAGTAACTACCGCTCCGTGCAGGTTACCCCCATGTTTCTGTTAAGGGCAGTAACTGCTGCTCTGTGCAGGTTACCCCCATGTTTCTGTTAAGGGTAGTAACTGCTGCTCCATGCAGGTTACCCCCATGTTTCTGTTAAGGATAGTAACTGCTGCTCTGTGCAGATTACCCCCATGTTTCTGTTAAGGGCAGTAACTGCTGCTCCATGCAGGTTACCCCCATGTTTCTGTTAAGGATAGTAACTGCTGCTCCATGCAGGTTACCCCCATGTTTCTGTTAAGGGTAGTAACTGTCGCTCCGTGCAGGTTACCCCCATGTTTCTATTAAGGGTAGTAACTGCCGCTCTGTGCAGGTTACCCCCATGTTTCTGTTAAGGGTAGTAACTGCCGCTCCGTGCAGGTTACCCCCATGTTTCTGTTAAGGGTAGTAACTGCCGCTCCATGCAGGTTACCCCCATGTTTCTGTTAAGGGTAGTAACTGTCGCTCCGTGCAGGTTACCCCCATGTTTCTGTTAAGGGTAGTAACTGCCGCTCCGCAGGTTACCCCCATGTTTCTGTTAAGGGTAGTAACTGTCGCTCCGTGCAGGTTACCCCCATGTTTCTGTTAAGGGTAGTAACTGCCGCTCCGTGCAGGTTATCCCCATGTTTCTGTTAAGGGTAGTAACTGCCGCTCCATGCAAGTTACCCCCATGTTTCTACTGAGGGTAGTAACTGCTGCTCCATGCAGGTTACCCCCATGTTTCTGTTAAGGATAGTAACTGCTGCTCCATGCAGGTTACCCCCGTGTTTCTGTTAAGGGTAGTAACTGCTGCTCCGTGCAGGTTACCCCCATGTTTCTGTTAAGGGTAGTAACTGCTGCTCCATGCAGGTTACCCCCATGTTTCTATTAAGGATAGTAACTGCTGCTCCATGCAGGTTACCCCCATGTTTCTGTTAAGGGTAGTAACTGCCACTCCGTGCAGGTTATCCCCATGTTTCTGTTAAGGATAGTAACTGCTGCTCCATGCAGGTTACCCCCATGTTTCTGTTAAGGGCAGTAACTGCTGCTCCATGCAGGTTACCCCCATGTTTCTACTGAGGGTAGTAACTGCTGCTTCGTGCAGGTTATCCCCATGTTTCTGTTAAGGGTAGTAACTACCGCTCCGTGCAGGTTACCCCCATGTTTCTGTTAAGGGCAGTAACTGCTGCTCTGTGCAGGTTACCCCCATGTTTCTGTTAAGGGTAGTAACTGCTGCTCCATGCAGGTTACCCCCATGTTTCTGTTAAGGGTAGTAACTGCCGCTCCGTGCAGGTTACCTCCATGTTTCTGTTAAGGGTAGTAACTGCGTAACTGCCGCTCCGTGCAGGTTACCCCCATGTTTCTGTTAAGGATAGTAACTACCGCTCCGTGCAGGTTACCCCCATGTTTCTGTTGAGGGCAGTAACTGCTGCTCCGTGTAGGTTACCCCCATGTTTCTGTTGAGGGCAGTAACTGCTGCTCCATGCAGGTTACCCCCATGTTTCTGTTAAGGGCAGTAACTGCTGCTCCATGCAGGTTACCCCCATGTTTCTGTTAAGGGAAGTAACTGCTGCTCCATGCAGGTTACCCCCATGTTTCTGTTAAGGATAGTAACTGCCGCTCCGTGCAGGTTACCCCCATGTTTCTGTTAAGGATAGTAACTACCGCTCCGTGCAGGTTACCCCCATGTTTCTGTTGAGGGCAGTAACTGCTGCTCCGTGCAGGTTATCCCCATGTTTCTGTTGAGGGCAGTAACTGCTGCTCCGTGCAGGTTACCCCCATGTTTCTGTTAAGGGTAGTCACTGCCGCTCCGTGCAGGTTACCTCCATGTTTCTACTGAGGGTAGTAACTGCTGCTCTGTGCAGGTTACCCCCATGTTTCTACTGAGGGTAGTAACTGCTGCTCGTGCAAGTTACCCCCATGTTTCTGTTAAGGGTAGTAACTACCGCTCCGTGCAGGTTACCCCCATATTTCTACTGAGGGTAGTAACTGCTGCTTCGTGCAGGTTATCTCCATGTTTCTGTTAAGGGTAGTAACTACCGCTCCGTGCAGGTTACCCCCATGTTTCTACTGAGGGTAGTAACTGTTGCTCGTGCAAGTTACCCCCATGTTTCTGTTAAGGGTAGTAACTACCGCTCCGTGCAGGTTACCCCCATGTTTCTACTGAGGGTAGTAACTGCTGCTTCGTGCAGGTTATCCCCATGTTTCTGTTAAGGGTAGTAACTGCCGCTCCGTGCAGGTTACCCCCATGTTTCTGTTAAGGATAGTAACTGCTGCTCCGTGCAGGTTATCCCCATGTTTCTGTTAAGGGTAGTAACTGCTGCTTCGTGCAGGTTATCCCCATGTTTCTGTTAAGGGTAGTAACTGCCGCTCCGTGCAGGTTATCCCCATGTTTCTGTTAAGGGTAGTAACTGCTGCTTTGTGCAAGTTACCCCCATGCCTTATGTTAAGGGTAGTAACTGCTGCTTCGTGCAAGTTACCCCCATGCCTTCTGTTAAGGGTAGTAACTGCCGCTCCGTGCAGGTTACCCCCATGTTTCTGTTAAGGGTAGTAACTGCTGCTCCGTGCAGGTTACCCCCATGCCTTATGTTAAGGGTAGTAACTGCTGCTTCGTGCAAGTTACCCCCATGCCTTATGTTAAGAGTAGTAATATTAACAATCAAAGCCAAGCAATTGTCAAACCTATAGCAAAATTACTGTTAGCAACATTTTTATAGGGTGAGCAGCTTTCCTGATAATTCAGACAGTGCTGCTGCTTGACGGGCTTCGCTTTAGGACTTGGCTACATAAGCAGTCCTGTGTTTTTTCCCCTAATGTCTGCGGATCAGTACCACAGACTGTAAAAGTTGGGGTCCAGTGTTGGCTGTTGTCGGATTCCAAGTCCCCTTTTTCCTACATCGAAAGCGGAAAGCAATGTTGCAGTTGCATGAAAAGCATGGAAGTTAATTGGTTAAGGGTAGTAATCCCCATGATTTCTGTTAGGGGAAGCAGCTGCTGCTCCGTGCTGGTTACCCCCATGCACCCTTCCCTTCATTTCCAACTCCAGCCGTTAGGGATCCGCAGTGCTTATCCCAGGCCTTTTTTTAATTTGTTTACTGTTTTCATCCTCACCACTTCTTCTGGAAAAGCATTTCAGGCATCCACCACCCTCTCAGTGAATAAATATTTCCTGATGTTGGCTCTGAGTCATCCCCTCTGGAATTTAATTTCATGACCCCTAGTTCCACTGTTTCCTCTCCAATGAAAAGGTTCAAAGTTTGCACATCATTAAAATCTTTCAGATATCTGAAGGTCTGCATCCGGATCTCCGCCAGGAACACTGCACTGCCACCTTCAACACAAAACTAAAGACTGGGCCGTTTGAACAAGCCAACACTTGAATTATCCCCCTCCGCCGTATCTCACCCCCCCTTCTAGCTCCGCCATATCACACGCCTCCTAATTCCCGTCCACAAGCAATTGCATTTGCACTGTAGTTACTCTTTCTATCTCTTGATGAATCTTCTCATAGGTCTGGTAACCCTGTATTTTCTCCTACCTCCCAAGTTCACCTATTTTCCTGTTTCATGGAACTTTATTCCTCCCACCCGGTTCATAATATTTATTCCCATGTTATCTGTAAACCGATGTGATATGTCTATGAACATCGGTATATAAAAGTTTTAAATAAAAATAAATAAAATATCTGCCCTGCTCATCCTCTCCTCCAGGGTGCGCATATTCAGATCCTTCAGCCTCTCCTCATAGGTCTTCAGATACAGAGCCCACACCATTTTGGTCTCCCATCTCTGGACCGCCTCCATCCTGTCTCTATCCCTTGTGAGATACGGGCTCCAGAACTGAACACAGTACTCCAGGTGAGACCTCAGCAAAGCCCTGTACAAGGGGATTATCACCTCCTTTTTCTTACTGGTTCTTCCTCTCTCTATGCAGCCCAGCATTCTTCTGGCTTTAGCTGTCGCCTTCTCACATTGCCTCACCACCTTCAGATCATCAGACACCATCACCCCAAGGACCCTCTCCCAGTCTGTGCACATCAGTTTTTCACAAGTAGCTCAGAGCAGATTACAATTTTAAAGCACAAACCAAACATATTACATAAAGAGAGATAACTAAATTCTGAAAAGACACCCCCAGTAGTCCTAAAATTAACTCCCCCAAACCAGAGAGAAATAAAAAGCTTTAAGCTGCTTCCTAAATAAACAGTAGTTACAAGTAAAAGCAACCGCTGGAGAGAGGCAAAGCCAAGAAACTATATTTGCCTGATGGGCATGAAACACTTTCCCATAGACACAGACTAGGAGAATCGGGTCCTCTGTAGCTGCTGTGCATGCTGTCTCTATGGGGTTTTAATATAGCCAAGGCTTCTTAGTGTGAAATGAACTATTTGCAAGCCCAGTGTGAGGCTTTGGAACAGGGAACACCCTGCCACTTGCAAACAAAGGAGAGAAGTGTCTCCAGATGTTAAGAGCCAGCCTTGGTATTTACTCTGCATTGCCGTAATTATGGACACAGCACACTCCTGGCTCCAGGCTGCGGTGCCATCCTGGGCTTTAATGACCTCTTGCAGGAGGTAATAAATATATTCACTAACATGCTGACATAGTTTGCAGCCCAGTTGTTTCATAAAAGTCCTTTTTCTGTTAATTTGGTTCACATGTTCCAGGTTCCTTCTCAGCTGAGTAAAGGCTCGTCCAAGTGGAGATATTACAGCAGAGAAGACTGCTGCCTTTGATGCCCGACCTACAGGCCCATCCTTGGGGGAAGGAGAGGGAGAGTCAGGGCAGTGAGCATGGGCCCAGCCACAACAGTCCCACCCTGGCACTATAATTTCCTGTTGAAGTCAGGGCCACGCTAACAGAGTCTGACCCCACTTCCCATTCCGCCACTACAGGAATCAATGGGAGAAGCAAAGTTATCACTTTTACCCCCAACCTGTCCCACAGCTGCTGTCAGTGCATGTAGAGAGCCTAAAGGTCTCTACTAAAGAGGATTATTCCATTTGTCACAGGGGAACAGTAGTATTATTGTGGGTTTTAGAGCCCCATGTGGGGGACTGGAATGGTGAGTCTTCAGAGGGTATAAACCTATGCCACTACGTTTGTGCGTGGACTTTTCCGTTCTCCCCTGCAGGGGTGGCAGGTCACTAAGAGGAGTTTTCCCTCCCTCATGTGGATATTATCTCCAGAGTAAACAATCCAATGCCACCATGTTTGGGCCTGGACTTTTCCGTTCTCCCCTGCAGGGGCGACAGGTCACTAAGACGAGTTTTCCCTCCCTCATGTGGGATATTATCTGCAGAGTAAACAATCCAGTGCCACCATGTTTGGGCGTGGACATTTCCGTTCTCCCCTGCAGGGGCGGCAGGTCACTAAGAGGAGTTTTCCCTCCCTCATGTGGGATATTATCTGCAGAGTAAACAATCCAATGCCACCATGTTTGGGCGTGGACATTTCCGTTCTCCCCTGCAGGGGCGGCAGGTCACTAAGAGGAGTTTTCCCTCCCTCATGTGGGATATTATCTCCAGAGTAAACAATCCAATGCCACCATGTTTGGGCCTGGACTTTTCCGTTCTCCCCTGCAGGGGCGACAGGTCACTAAGACGAGTTTTCCCTCCCTCATGTGGGATATTATCTGCAGAGTAAACAATCCAGTGCCACCATGTTTGGGCGTGGACATTTCCGTTCTCCCCTGCAGGGGCGACAGGTCACTAAGAGGAGTTTTCCCTCCCTCATGTGGGATATTATCTCCAGAGTAAACAATCCAATGCCACCATGTTTGGGCCTGGACTTTTCCGTTCTCCCCTGCAGGGGCGGCAGGTCACTAAGAGGAGGTTTCCCTCCCTCATGTGGGATATTATCTGCAGAGTAAACAATCCAATGCCACCATGTTTGGGCGTGGACGTTTCCGTTCTCCCCTGCAGGGGCGGCAGGTCACTAAGAGGAGTTTTCCCTCCCTCATGTGGGATATTATCTCCAGAGTAAACAATCCAATGCCACCATGTTTGGGCCTGGACATTTCCGTTCTCCCCTGCAGGGGCGGCAGGTCACTAAGAGGAGTTTTCCCTCCCTCATGTGGGATATTATCTCCAGAGTAAACAATCCAATGCCACCATGTTTGGGCCTGGACGTTTCCGTTCTCCCCTGCAGGGGCGGCAGGTCACTAAGAGGAGGTTTCCCTCCCTCATGTGGGATATTATCTCCAGAGTAAACAATCCAATGCCACCATGTTTGGGCCTGGGCGTTTCCGTTCTCCCCTGCAGGGGCGGCAGGTCACTAAGAGGAGTTTTCCCTCCCTCATGTGGGATATTATCTGCAGAGTAAACAATCCAATGCCACCATGTTTGGGCGTGGACGTTTCCGTTCTCCCCTGCAGGGGCGGCAGGTCACTAAGAGGAGGTTTCCCTCCCTCATGTGGGATATTATCTCCAGAGTAAACAATCCAATGCCACCATGTTTGGGCCTGGACTTTTCCCTTCTCCCCTGCAGGGGCGGCAGGTCACTAAGAGGAGTTTTCCCTCCCTCATGTGGGATATTATCTCCAGAGTAAACAATCCAATGCCACCATGTTTGGGCCTGGACTTTTCCCTTCTCCCCTGCAGGGGCGGCAGGTCACTAAGAGGAGTTTTCCCTCCCTCATGTGGGATATTATCTCCAGAGTAAACAATCCAATGCCACCATGTTTGGGCCTGGACTTTTCCGTTCTCCCCTGCAGGGACGGCAGGTCACTAAGAGGAGTTTTCCCTCCCTCATGTGGGATATTATCTCCAGAGTAAACAATCCAGTGCCACCATGTTTGGGCGAGGACTTTTCCGTTCTCCCCTGCAGGGGCGGCAGGTCACTAAGAGGAGTTTTCCTTCCCTCATGTGGGATATTATCTCCAGAGTAAACAATCCAATGCCACCATGTTTGGCGAGGACTTTTCCATTCTCCCTGCAGGGGCGGCAGGTCACTAAGAGGAGTTTCCCCTCCCTCATGTGGGATATTATCTCCAGAGTAAACAATCCAATGCCACCATGTTTGGCGAGGACTTTTCCGTTCTCCCCTGCAGGGGCGGCAGGTCACTAAGAGGAGTTTCCCCTCCCTCATGTGGGATATTATCTCCAGAGTAAACAATCCAATGCCACCATGTTTGGGCGTGGACTTTTCCGTTCTCCCCTGCAGGGGTGGCAGGTCACTAAGAGGAGTTTTCCTTCCCTCATGTGGGATATTATCTCCAGAGTAAACAATCCAATGCCACCATGTTTGGGCGTGGACTTTTCCGTTCTCCCCTTCAGGGGCGGCAGGTCACTATGTTTGCTCCTGCTGTGTTTCGTTTTCCTAGGAAAGGTCCCTTGGGCCTCTAAAGATGAGGTCTGGCTGTGGAAACGTGGAAAGGACACCTTTGCCTAACCTCAACATGTCCTGTTGGGAACCTTTTGCTTTCCAGAGAGGGAAGTTTTTTCCTTTCTCTGCCTTTGGTTTCCCTTTGCTAAGACATTTATTTTTCAAACACGCCGGAGTACCCCATGGCCCAGGGGCTCGGTGTGGGCCATCTAAGAGCAGTGGTGACTCTCAGCCAGAAAGCACAGGTGGACTGTCGTAAATCCTGGCAGAGGAGTGGATCTGGAGGCAGTGAAGGAGCTTCTGTGGCACCCACCCGGTATAAACCACAACGACATCATCAAGACGTTGACGAGAGGACACCAACAAGGGAAGTAAGGAGAATGACTGAACAACTGGACCAAAGATAGGAGAAAGGGCACTGGGAATGAGTGCATCTAAACTGGGATACATCTCGTTTACCAAATGGTGGGAGGAAGTTTGAATAGAATAGAGAAAGACAAGTATTTGACATCAGTAACAGAATATGTTAACTGGAAGTTAAAAGTCCCACGTTTATTAGAAGAACTGAAGCTGTAAAATGGATTGTAAATACCAGGACCTTCTAACTTCATGTTGTTATCAACTTTTCTATCTTTAACAGTAAAAGTTAAGTTGGAAGCCATTAATTGCTAACAGTGTGATTATCACTGCTGTATACAAGAGTCAGAAATGGTGACTTAATTATTGAACAATGCTCAGGGCCCAGATGATAATCTTCCTCCCAACAAGGAGTGTTGGACTTTCGGAGAGGTTTAGTATCAGGGGAGGACTTTACCAGTTTAAACCGTATCTTGGGGTCCCGTGAAAAGACACTATCCCAGGGGTTACACTCTTTATTGAACTAACTTAATACATTTCTTTTGAGGGCTAATACGCTTTCTCTCAGGTTAGAATAGAATGAGCAAAAGATGACATTACCGGGAAATACAAGTGAATCATAGATAGCCTTCCAATGACAGGCTGATCGGGAAGGGGCGGGGGGGAGTGTGAGGGAGGTTTGATGGGGATCATAAGGTGGTAGGCAGTATAAGTCTATGGCTCATAACGTGATAAGAAGTCCGAATCTTTGTGCAGTTCTTTCTTGCCAGTTCCAAAGTGTCTAATCATTTTAACTTCAAAAGTCTTGCTTTCTTGAGTTGTTTTTCCTTTAATTATCCTGATCATACGTTTATTGATGCAATGGTCTGGTTCCAAAGAATGCTCCCCAGGGAACTGTGGCCTTGCTCTTCTCTCTTGTGTCTGTGAACTGATGCTTGCCTTTAATGTCCGGCCTGTCCCACAAGCATGCTTCTTCACATTTTCTGCACTGAATAATGTACACTACATTACAGGAGGCTCCCCAGTCGAAAAAAGGGGGTGCAGTGTCTTTCAACACAGACTGACAAACCTACTGAGGATCATCAGAGATGGGCAGGAGGGGCTCGGCCACGTCGGGAGTCAGCAGAGGCCCGGCCAAGAAGGTGAGTGCGGCGGTTCGCGGGGGCAGCCTGCGGACTACCAAATGTAACAGTAAAATGGGGGGAACGATATATTTTTTTTAGATATATTAATGATAGGAGGACGTGCAAAAGTGGCATTGTGAGACTCAGAGGTGAAAGTGAGGAATATGTAGAAGATAACGAGGAAAAAGCAAAATTGCTTAACAAATGCCATGCCTGTTGACCTACGCACCGAAACCTCCACACCTATTTTCAAAAAGAAACTCAAAACATGACTCTTCCTTCAAGCCTACCCCCCTTCACCCTCGCCTGCTGACCACTCTCCCTCTGCTACCTCTCTCTAACTTTTGCCACCTGCCAGCCATCCTTTTCCCGATTTCCTTCCCCCTAACAACTACCAGCAATACCTAGGAATGTTTATTTATTGAACCTTGTATATTACCCTCTCCTTTGTTATTGTTTGCTCATTCCCTCCTCCCATTTATTGTTTACACCCAGTTGAACTGCTCATCTAAATTAGCTATTTTTACCTCGTTACTGTGTTTAACTGTTCTTTGTTCATTGTAAAGGCAATGCCTATTCCCTGGTTCCAAGTTACTTGTAAACCGACACGATGTGCAAACGGTTGTCGGTATATAAAACTGTTTAAATAAATAAATAAATAAATATTTCAGTTTGGTGTTCATTGTGGAAGGACCTGGAGCAGGACCACTTAAAACAAACACACATAAGATTGGAAGTGAGGTGAACTTCAACTGATTTTCAGAAAAGTATATTCGTGAGGAGCTAAGCAAACTTAAAGTAGATAAAATGATGGGGCCAGATGGGTTTTAAGGGAACAAAGACGTTCTGGCAGCTCTGCTAGCTGACCTTTTCAATGCTTCTTTAAAATCTCCAACTACAAGTATTGCTCCTTGGAGATTTTAATCTGCCGGATGTGGATTGGAGGATCCCTTCTGGGAAATCTACCAGAAGTAGAGGGAGAAGTGGATGCCCTGCATGGGGCTCTGCTCAAACAAATATTAATGGAGTCCACGAGGGAGGATGTGATCCTTGACCTGGTGCTCACTAATGGGGATGATGTCTCTAATGTCCGAGCAGGTACCTACCTGAGCACCAGTGA
This sequence comes from Rhinatrema bivittatum, assembly GCF_901001135.1. Classification (NCBI taxonomy): domain Eukaryota; kingdom Metazoa; phylum Chordata; class Amphibia; order Gymnophiona; family Rhinatrematidae; genus Rhinatrema; species Rhinatrema bivittatum. The sequence goes on from NC_042618.1 coordinate 477,737,352, forward strand.
CCATCAGACGATGTGGTTTGATATCGCAAATAGGATGCAGAGAAGACACTCAAAGACCCGAGTTTTGGATTTCACAAATACAGACTTTGTCAAAATGGGAACGTTCCTACAGGAAGAACTGGAAGACTGGGAGAAAATGGGAGAGGTGGAACCCCAACGGGCCAAACTGAAAGGAGCAGTTACAAAGGCAACTGAGCTATATGTTAGAAAAAGTAAAGAAGAGTAAGAGGAATAAGAAACCGATCTGGTTCTCAAAGGAGGTGGCTGAAAAGATAAAGGCAAAAATAACAGCATTCAGGACGTATAAAGGATCCCAAAAAGAGGAACACGGAACAATACCGGGTGAGACTGAGGGAGATGAAAAAAGAAATCAGGAAAGCAAAAGATCAAGCAGAAGAAAGGATTGCCAAAGTGGTAAAGAGAGGAGACAAAACATTTTTCAGATACATCAGAGAAAGAAGGGAGGCCCTAAGTGCTATAGAGAAACTGAAAGGTGACGAGGAGCAGTGTGTGGAGAGAGACGAAGAAATGGTGGAAATGTTAAACAAATACTTCAGTTTGGTGCTCACTAAAGAAGACCCTGGTGAAGGACCGACGCTGGTTAATAAGATCATAGAAGGGGACGAGATAGACACAACTCCATTTACAGAAGAGGATGTATGGGAAGAGCTAGGAAAACTGAAAGTGAGCAAGGCCATGGGGCCTGATGAGGTTCATCCCAGGATACTGAGGGAGCTCAGAGATGCACTGGCGGGGCCGCTGAGAGATCGTTTTCAATAGATCCCTGGAAATGGGATTGGTGCCGCAGGACTGGAGGAGAACAGTGATGGTCCCGCTTCACAAGAGCGAGAGAAGAGAGGAGGCAGGAAACTACAGGCCGGTTAGCCTCACCTCGGTGGTGGGAAAATTAATGGAGACTCTGCTGAAGGAGAGGATAGTGAGCTATCTACAGTCAGGAGGATTGCTGGATCCCAGGCAGCATGGACTCACGAAGGGGAAGGTCCTGTCAGCCAAATCTGATCGATTTTTTTGATGAAATGACTAGAGAATGGGATCGAGGAAGAGCGGTCTACTTGGATTTCAGCAAAGCTTTTTTTTTTTTTTATATTTAACATTTTTTATTACCCAGTATAATGTAAAGATTAAAAACAGTATGTTAAATAAAGATGAGAACAGCAGTACAAACATATAGGCAAATACAGAACGTTTGTGTTGCCTCCTAAGTATAAAATACGTAACAGTTCCAGTGCAATAACTTTTCCTCAGGTGAACAGATATCCATATATAGAATTGCCATTTCCCACTCTTCCCTAGTAATCCCCCCCTCCCCTTACCATTTCTCAGAACCTCCTCATACTATCAGTTACGCTATTCCATCTGTGCTATGTAGTGAATCAGCGGTGTCCACATCCTATAAAATTTGCGTATGGTGTCTCGCCTATGGGCTGTTAATTTCTCCATATAGGGGCGGATTTTAAGAGCCCTGCTCGCCTAAATCCGCCCAAATCCGGGCGGATTTAGGCGAGCAGGGCCCTGCGCGCCGGTGAGCCTATTTTACATAGGCCTACCGGCGCGCGCAGAGCCCCGGGACTCGCGTAAGTCCCGGGGTTTTCTGAGGGGGGCGTGTCGGGGGCGGGCCCGAACCGCGCAGCGTTTTCAGGGCGCGTCGGGAGCGTTCCAGGGGTGGGCCCGGGGGTGTGGCTACGGCCCGGGGCGGTCCGGGGGCGTGGCCGCGCCCTCCGGACCCACCCCCAGGTCGCGTCCCGGCGCGCTAGCGGCCCGCTGGCGAGCGGGGATTTACGTCTCCCTCCGGGAGGCGTAAATCCCCCGACAAAGGTAAAGGGGGGGTTTAGACAGGGCCGGGCGGGTGGGTTAGGTAGGGGAAGGGAGGGGAAGGTGAGGGGAGGGCAAAAGAAAGTTCCCTCCAAGGCCGCTCCGATTTCGGAGCGGCCTCGGAGGGAACGGGGGTAGGCTGCGCGGCTCGGCACGCGCCGGCTATACGGAATTGATAGCCTTGCGCGCGCCGATCCAGGATTTTAGCGGATACGCGCGGCTACGCACGTATCTACTAAAATCCCGCGTACTTTTGCTTGCACCTGATGCACCAGCAAAAGTACGCCAAATCGCGCGGTTTGAAAATCTACCCCATAATGTATTTGTCTTAATTTGCCGTAGAGCTGCATGAGTGTGGGTAGGTTCGTCAGCAAAGCTTTTGATACGATCCTGCATAGGAGGCTTATGAATAAAATGAGAAGATTGGGAGTGAGCGCCAAGGTGGTGGCCTGGATTACAAACTGGTTGACGGATAGGAGACAGCGTGTAATGGTAAGTAGAACCTGCTCTGAAGAGATAGCGGTGTTAAGTGGAGTGCCACAGGAATCGGTGTTGGGACTGATTCTGTTCAGTATATTTGTGAGTGACATTGTGGAAGGGATAGAAGGTAAAGTTTGACTATTTGCAGATGATACTAAGATCTGCAACAGAGTGGACATACCTGAAGGAAGAGAAAGAATGAAAAGTGATTTACGAAAGTTTGAAGAGTGGTCAAAGATTTGACAGCTGGGATTCAATGCCAAGAAGTGCAGAGTCCTGCATCTGGGGTGCTGTAATTCAAAAGAGCTGAATGTGATTGGGGTGAAAGACTGATGTGCACAGACCAAGAGAGGGATCTTGGGGTGATAGTGTCTGGGGATCTGAAGACGACGAAGCAATGTGACAAGGCGATAGCTAAAGCCAGAAGAATGCTGGGCTGCATAGAGAGAGGAATAACCAGTAAGAAACAGGAGGTGATAATCCCCTTGTACAGGTCCTTGGTGAGGCCTCACCTGGAGCACTGTGCTCAGTTCTGGAGACCGAATCTCAAAAGGGACAGAGACAGGATGGAGGCGGTCCAGAGAAGGGAGACCAAAAAGGTGAGGGGTCTCCATCAAATGAGTTATGAGGAGAGGCTGAAGGATCTGAATATGTATACACTGGAAGAGAGGAGGTGCAGATGAGTTTATGATACAGATCTTTAGAGACCTAAAAGGTTTCAGTGATGTATGGAATTTGAACCTCTTCCATTGGAAAGAAAACAATAGAACCAGGGGTCACAAAATGAAACTCCAGGGAGGACGACTCAGAACCAACATCAGGAAATATTTCTTCATGGAGAGGGTGGTGGAGGCCTGGAATGTCCTTCTGGAGGAGGTGGTGAAGGCAAAAACAGTGAAAGATTTCAGAGGGGCGTGGGATAAACACTGTGGATCCCTAAAGGTTAGAGGATGGAAATGAGATAAGCATGCAGGGGATAACTTGCTGGTACGGAGGTTACTACCCTTAGCAGAAGGCACGGAGATCACTACCCTTAGCCAATAAGCTTTGATGCTTTTAATGCAACTGCAACATTGCTCCCTGCTTAGACGGCAGGGGGAGAAGAGGAATTGGATTCAGTTGACAACCGAGGGCCCCAGCCTCCATGGTCTGGGATACTGTTACATGGACAAAAGGCAAAAAGGACAGAACTGCTTCTCTGGCCATGTGCTAAAGGAAACAGAGAATGCGTGCATGGGGGTAACTTGCTGGTGCGGCAGTTACTGCCCTTAACCAATGAGCCTTCAAACTGTTGATGCAACTCCAACATTGCTCTCAGCTTTAACTGCAGGGGAAAAAGGAGAATTGAATTTAGACAGCAACCAACGAGGGCTCCCACTTTCACGGTCTGCGTAACTGACGAGATGGGGGTAACCAGCACAGAGCAGCTTCGAAGGATGGGAATGGGGGATGAATGGAAAGAGAAATTTGGATTCAGAGACAACCAGCACAAGCCATGACTTTTTTACAGTCGGGGCACTGATGCACAGACATTAAGGAAAAGCACAGAACCGCTTCTACGGCCAAGTCCATAAGCAAAGAACGTCAAGCAAACATGACCGATACAAGGGGGTAACCTGCACGGCGCGGCAGATACTGCCGTGGGAAGCTTGCTGGGCAGACTGGAGGGGCCTCTGGTCCTTTTCTGCCATCATTTCTATGTTTCTATGTAGGAGTAGTTCCAGAGTACTGGAGATAGGCCGATGTGGTTCCTATTCATAAACGTGGAAGTAAGGAGGAGGCTGGGAACTACAGGCTGGTCAGTCTGACCTCTTGGGTGAGCAAATTAATCAAATCACTGCTATAACAGAGGGAGGTGCAGTTTCTGGAATCCAATGGACTGCAAGATCCAAGGCAGCACGGTTTTTCCAGAGGTAATTCTTGATCAGTTTCTTTCATTGGGTGACCTGAGAGTTGGATCAGGGGATAGTACATGGATTTGACACAGTTCTGTATAAATAAACTGAGCGTGCTTCATATGTGCGCTAAATTGACTGACTGGGTTAGAAATTGGTTGGGTGGGAGGTAGTGGTAAATGGAGTTCACGCCGAGGAGGGGGGCTTTACTACCAGTCCTTGGACTGGTAACATTGCAGAAGGATTGTCGGAAAAGATTTGTCATTTTGACGATTATACCAAAATCTGGAACAGAGTAGGCAACCAGAAACATCAGGAGAGATCTAGGGTCTGGCAGCTAAGATTTAATGCTAAAATATGCAGAATTATGCATTTGGGCTGCAAAACCCAAGGGAGAAATACAGTATAGCGGGTGAAATTCTTCTAAGCACAAAGGAAGAGCGGGATCTGGGGGTGATTGTATCTGATGATCTTTATGAGGCCAAACAGGTGGATAAAGTGATGGTAAAAGCCAGAAAGCTGCTTGGCTGCATAGGGAGAGGAAGGGTCAGCAGAGAAAGGGAGGTGACACTGCCCCTGTACAGGTCCCTGGTGAGACCTCACTGGGAATACTGAGCACAATTCTGGAGACCCCACCTTTCAGAGGATATAAACAGGATGGAGTCGCTCCAGAGGGGGCTACTTCTTTTTTTGAAAGTGTCTCTCTTATGCAAATGTTTTACTTATGTTTTTATGCAATTCCAAAGGCACAAAATTAAATATAAGGAGTCCGACGTGATTCTCGTTTCACCACTATGGCTGCATCAGGGTGAACTCCTATAACATGAAGATGTTAAATATTAGTCACAAAATTCTTTCTCCGTCATTGTGAACTAATAATTATACATTCCCTTCCCACCGAATACTGAATCACAAAACCTCCCGTCCGCAAAGAAATATCCACAGAGTAAAACTCCTAGGAATCATGTAGTCAGCTAGTGATAAGGAAGTTTATGTTTTATTGTAAACCGCTTAGTGATCTGCGGTATATAAGTTTTTAAATAAATAAATAAATCATGGCTTAAGAAAGTAAGAAGCTGCCCTACCGGGTCAGCCCAGTAGGGCAGAAGTGACACAGAGCCCAGGACTACAGCCAGAGATGATATCATTCCCTTAACCGAATGCAGGGCGAGAATGATGGGCACCGAGGAGGCTGCCGATTGGAAAGGAAGCTCTGCGTCTGAAGTTTACTGGTTCGGATATGAAGAAACATTTGCACCTTTTCATCTTCTAGAAACTTCTAACACACACACATTCCCTGTATTATCAAACATGGCAAGGCATGTTACAGTGACACCAACAACACGCCAGAGGCCGTGGCTGCCTGTGGGTGCTGGAGCGTTCCCACGGAGGGGTAATGCAGGCTTCGTACCAGCAGTGAACCTATAACAGGGCTCCCCGATCCCTAGCAGCTCCACCAGCCAGCAGCAGCTGGGTGTAATTTGCAGATTCAGCCCACCGGCCAGCAGTGGCAGGTGAGCAGGTGGCACCACCCTGCTCTGGCTCAGATCAGCAAAATCCTGCTTCCAGAGTTTCCTGTACGCCTCCCAGCATGGTTTGGGTTTCAGGCGCCTTTGGGAGCCGCGCCCTGCCGTTTCTCATGCTGACCTCAGAGAACGGCTCGTCTTTTCCATCGTAAAGTTCCCGCATCTAAACAAGTTACAAAAGAATCAGCTATAAAAAAAAAAAGAACCATCAAACAGGAAGCATAACGCCGTATGTGCGTGTATAAGGGCGCACAGAAATTTACTACTAAATTTTATAACCTGCATGCAAATGATCTGCAGGGATTATAAAATGCGAGTACTTACGCACACACACATGCTCGTGACTGAAAATACCGTGAGCCACGCAAATTCAGACTTATCTGGAAAAGCAGCAGCATTTAACTGGATAAATCTGAAAACTGCTAATTACCACTTTTCCAGCTTATCTGATATTCAGGTCCATACGGTAAAGTGCACGGGAGAGCCGGCGCTCCGAGGCATCCCTAGCACCTCCTTATTGGCGGAAGTGGCAACTGTCAGCGGGTTTGACAGCCGACGCTTAATTTTACCGGCGTCGGTTGTTGAACCCGCTGACAGCCATGGGTTCAGAAAACGGACGCCAGCAAAATTGAGCGTCTATTTTCCAGGCCGCGGGCAGATTTTTATTTTGGGGGTCTCCGACTTAATATCGCTATGATATTAAGTCAGAGGGTGAACAGAAAAGCAGGATATCCACAATGAATATGCATGAGAGAAGATTTGCATGTGATGAGCGCTATTAGCTTCGGGGGGTTGGCCGCGCGTTTTCCGTGCGCTATTACCCCTTGCTGTATAAGGGGTAAAAATAGCGCGTGAAAAACGTGCATCCAAACAGGGGCTAACGGTGCGCTCTGCCGAGTGCACCGTTCTGTACTGGCCTGTATGTAAAATAGCTGGATAAGTCTAAAAAGAAAGTGCTGTTTATCTGGATAAGTCCAGATTTGTCCATCTAAGCAGCTGGATAAGTTATAATTTAGCTGGATAAGTGTGCAGAGATCACATGCCCACGTATTTGTACACGAATAGATTTTACTCATGTTATTTAGATGCATTCATCCCCCTGTAAGTCGGCTTCCACACGCTAAGTCGGGGCATTTTATAACACGCGCGCGGCAATGAAATGATCAGTTTTACCATTTGCTCTACCAGTTCGGCCGGTCCCTCTGCAGCTCGTGAAGACCCTCCTGGGGGTCTCCCCATTGCCCCCGGGCACCCCCCACCTGTCATTTTCTCACGTTTGAGATGTTTCCGATCACGTACTCCGGAAATTTACGCACGTCAGAGGCGTGCACGCATCACTTTGGCAGCTGGTGAAATAGCAACTTATTTGCATAAATGCTGGCCCCTCCCCGGAACGCGCCGGCAGTCCCCGATATACGCGCCTGTGCGGGGGTTTTTACGATACCACATACTGGCATACACGCGCGTTTCCGTGCGCACCTTTATAAAATTCACGTCATAGATACAATGACATGGAATGAAATGGCATGAAAAGCTAGCGTGTACCTAATCTTGTTTGTTTATACCAATATTATATGACAGTTTTTCTGCTTGTTAAATTTAAACTCTAAATGTTTTACTGTAACTGGTTGTTATAATTGTAAACCGGAGTGAAGGCAACTCTGCTATACCTCGGTATATAAAAAATGCTAAATAAAATAAATAAATAAATGTCACTGTTCCTTCAGTATTATCAAGTTCGATGAGTCGCATTTCTTACATACGTATATCAATGCGATGTGTTCGATGAGTCGCATTTCTTACATACGCATATCAATGTGATGTGTTCGAGTCGCATTTCTTACATACGTATATCAATGCGATGTGTTCGACGAGTCGCATTTCTTACATACGCATATCAATGCGATGTGTTCGAGTCGCATTTCTTACATACGTATATCAATGCGATGTGTTCGACGAGTCGCATTTCTTACATACGCATATCAATGCGATGTGTTCGAGTCGCATTTCTTACATACGTATATCAATGCGATGTGTTCGACGAGTCGCATTTCTTACATACGTATATCAATGCGATGTGTTCGATGAGTCGCATTTCTTACATACGCATATCAATGCGATGTACCTAATCGAAAACATAATCAGTATCTAATTCCACACAAAAGTTCTTAACCAGAACAAATCTCACAAAAGTGCATCAAAACAGTTAATTTGTAGGGCAGCTTCATAATATATAATCACCAGTCCTAGATTGTATTTAAAAAATGGCTTATCTTCTAATCAAAAAGACACTCACACACGTATCTTGGTTATACCGTCACCTTTCCTACGGTAGAGGGCCTTCTCTGGACTGGAGTATAAGGACTGGTCAGAACCACGTTCCCTGCTGGTCCTGTGGGCTGTGGCTTTTCATGTAGTGATTTTGTTTTATAATCTTTTGTTAGTAGGTAAGTGGCTCTTTTGTCTTCTTTTATTTTGTTAAGTAATAAAAGTTATCCATATTAAATTGTAATTTGAAGCATCGGTTACATTTGCTTTTTCGTGCCTTCTCATGGCACACACCATGACACTGGTTGCCGTCACCTTGTCACATCCAGGGACACGATGTATATAAGCTGGGGCTTTTCTCCTCCTATTTCGAGACTGGGGAATCTGATGAAGTGATGAGAATTGAATCCTTGCCTCTGCAGTACATGCCTTTGGTTACACAGCTGTATCCTGTAGACGCTGGCCGGAGAACTATACCCGCAGATGGCATTTACCAATCCCAAACTCCCATCACAGTCAGCTCTTGTTTCTACTGCTGTAAACAATGCCTCTCCCCCTCAACACCTGGCTTCTAATTCTGTCGCCTTAGACATCTGTCCTGGCCCGTAGGAGAGGTTCTCCAATCCAGTCTAAGACCCGATCAGGAAGGAGCCACTCTGACTTGATGCGATACGAGGTTGGATCCCCGCTGAACAAGCAGTTCCCTGCGTCTCGCTGAGTAAGCATATGAGAGGGACCTCACTTTGGGCTGCAGGCCACAGACTGCTCCAATCTGCCCTCTCCTGGAAGGTGTGCCTGAATCAGGCCTTACACCTGACATTCCTGTCCTAAATCCAGCAGGGACTCCTGGGAACTCAGAAACATGGAAAAGTGTCAGCAGAAAAGATCATGCGGCCAATCTAGTCTGCCCATCCACACCAACTACTCAGCTCTACAATCTCCTCCATGCTCTCAGTGATCCCCCACGTTTATCCCCTGCTTTCTTGTATTCAGACACTGCAGCTTCCCCGTTCCATGCATCCATTGCTCTCTCTGTAAAGAAATATTTCCTAAGATTTCATTCTAATTCCATTACCCCATGCGTCAGAGCCTTTCCATTGAAACAGACCCATCTCTTGTGCACTGATACCCTGGAGGTATTTAAATGTCAATTATATCACCTCTCCTCTAGGGTGTACATGTTTAGATCTTTAAGTCTATCCCCCATGTGCTTTAGAAGGAAGACCACTGCCCATTTTAGTAGCCCCCTCTGGAGCGTCTCCCATCCTGTTTATATCCTTTGGAAGGTGGGGTCTCCAGAACTGTGCTCAGTATTCCCAGTGAGGTCTCACCAGGGACCTGTACAGGGGCAGTGTCACCTCCCTTTCTCTGCTGACCATTCCTCTCCCTGTGCAGCCGAGCATCTTTCTGGATTTTACCATCACTTTATCCACCTGTTTGGCCATCTTAAGATTATCAGATACAATCACCCCCAGACCCTGCTCTTGTTTTGTGCATGGAAGTGCTTCGCCTCCTCTACTGTACCACTCCTCAGGGTTTTAGCAGGCCAAATATTACTTCACTTTTTAGCATTAAATCTTAGCTGCCAGATTTACCACATTCCTTTAGCTATATCAGATCCCTCCTCATGTTTTTGACACCTTCCTAGATGTCTACTCTGTTGCAGGTTTTTGTATCATCGGCAACAAAAAAAACCTTTCCTGATCGTTCTTTTACAATCTTGCTGACAAAAATATTGAGAAGAACCAGTCTAAGGACTGATCCATGATGTACTCCACTAGTAATGCTTCTCCCCTTGAAGTGAGCGCCATTACCACTACCTTATGTAGCCTCCCACTCAACTAGTTTCTAACCCACTCACTCACTCTAGGGTCCACACCAAGGTCGTTCAATTTATTTCTAAGTTGCCTATGCAGAACTGGGCCAAAGACCTTCCTGAACTCCAAGTACATTACATCTAGCGCCTTCCCCTGATCTAACTCTCTGCTCGCCTAATCAAAGACACCGATCAGATTCACCTGACAAGATCTACCTCTGGTAAAGCCATGCTGCCTTGTATCTAGTCATTCAGTGGAGTCCAAAAACTGCACTATCTTCTGTTATAACAGCAGCTTAGCACAGAGGTTCGGCTAACTGGCCTGTAGTTCTCAATTTCGTGCTTACTTCCACTTTTGTGAAGAGGAAAACACAATCACCTGTCTCCAGTCCTCCGAAACTACTCTTGACTCTAAAGAAGCAGAGAAAAGGTCAGCCAATGAATCTGCCAGTTAGTATAGATGGGTTTAAAAAGGTTTGGATAAGTTCTTGGAGGAGAAGTCCATTACCTGCTATTAATCAAGTTGACTTAGGGAATAGCCACTGCTATTAATTGCATCAGTAGCATGGGATCTTCTTAGTGTTTGGGTACTTGCCAGGTTCTTGTGGCCTGGATTGGCCACTGTTGGAAACAGGATGCTGGGCTTGATGGACCCTTGGTCTGACCCAGTATGGCACGTTCTTATGTACCCTTGGATGTATCCCATCTGGCCCCATCGCCTTATCTACTTTTAAGTTTAGTTAGCTCCTCATGAACACACTCTTCTGAAAATCGATTGAGGTTTATCTCATTTCCAATCCTATCTCTGTCCATTTTCTGAGATCCTAGCTCCTGGCCCTTCTACAGTGAACACCGAACAAAACTATGTTAAGCAATTCTGCTTTTTTTCTCATCAGCCTCTACAAATTCTTCCCCTTCACCTCTGAGTCTCACAATAACACTTTTGCACTCCCTTCTATCACCACCATATATATATATAAAAGAAGGTCTTGTCTCCAACCACCTGTTTCACTGTATTTGCTATTTCTTTCCACTTGCACCTTTGCTCTCCTGACTACTTTCCCAGGTTCTCTCAGCTTTTACAGATATTGTCTTGCTTGCACTTACATTCCACAACATTCAAACAAGTTGATAAGTTGGATCACAAAGTAACAGACACAGTAAACATGACATAAAACATTCACACTTTCTACATTAAAACTATTTTTTGCAATCTCTGGTAGTTTTCCTAGGTTTTCCCATTTTAACAAAGTTACTTTCCCTGAAGCCTAGGATCTCACCTTTGATTGAAGCTTCACCACCCGCACTCTGATACTGAACCACATCATTGCTGAGATCACTGGATCCCAGATTATCATGCACTACGGTCGGAAGCACTCTCCCCATTGATAAGGACCAGGTCCAGTATCATCCCTTTCCTGTACCAGTTGTCGGAACAATTCTGCCTGCAGAGAATCCAGGAATCTCTCTGCTTCCGGAAGACTCTGCAGCTGGGATGTCCCAAGCAACATCCGGAAGACTGAAATCACCTAGCAATAGTATTTCCCCTTTTGTAGTAATTTTATATATTTATTTACAGTTTCTTATATCCTGCTTAGACTGGACGTACCATTCTATGTGGATTACAAAGGAAGCAAATACATCAATGAACATTTTAAACCTGAGAAATTTAGGACATTACAAAACATATTAGCAAAAACAAGTGATAAGTTATAGAAATTAAAACAAAACACTTTATCCAATAGCAAGTCATGCATAGAGACTACAAATCTCAGGAAAAGGCGTGTTGAAAAAGATGAGTCTTCAGATTTTTTTGCAGAAGAGTTTGTAACCTGCAATGCCATGACACCATAAGCTCTACGGATAAATTATCCTTCTTAATGATGGATCACACCACCGCTCTGCAAAGCAGGTAAGGAGCAGAGTGCTCACTTAGAGAAAGATTCACAAACTTAATGATCACATGAAGAAAAAGCTATTGTTCTGGGTAATCAGTAAAAGAGTGCACAGGATCATTGTTCTGGGTAATCACTAAAAGAGTGCACATGATCATTTTCCTGGGCAATCACTAAGAGTGCACTTGATCATTGTTCTGGGTAATCAGTAAAAGAGTGCACATGATCATTTTCCTGGGCAATCACTAAGAGTGCACTTGATCATTGTTCTGGGTAATCACTAAGAGTGCACTTGATCATTGTTCTGGGTAATCAGTAAAAGAGTGCACATGATCATTGTTCTGGGTAATCAGTAAAAGAGTGCACAGAATCATTGTTCTGGGTAATCACTAAAAGAGTGCACATGATCATTTTCCTGGGCAATCACTAAGAGTGCACTTGATCATTGTTCTGGGTAATCAGTAAAAGAGTGCACATGATCATTGTTCTGGGTAATCAGTAAAAGAGTGCACAGAATCATTGTTCTGGGTAATCACTAAGAGTGCATATGATCATTGTTCTGGGTAATCAGTAAAAGAGTGCACATGACCATGTTCTGGGTAATCAGTAAAAGAGTGCACATGATCGTTGTTCTGGGTAATCAGTAAAAGAGTGCACATGATCATTGTTCTGGGTAATCAGTAAAAGAGTGCACATGATCATTGTTCTGGGTAATCAATACAAGAGTGCACATGATTGTTGTTCTGGGTAATCAGTAAAAGAATGCACATGATCATTGTTCTGGGTAATCAGTAAAAGAGTGCACATGATCATTTTCCTGGGCAATCACTAAGAGTGCACTTGATCATTGTTCTGGGTAATCACTAAAAGAGTGCACATGATCATTTTCCTGGGCAATCACTAAGAGTGCACTTGATCATTGTTCTGGGTAATCAGTAAAAGAGTGCACATGATCGTTGTTCTGGGTAATCAGTAAAAGAGTGCACATGATCATTGTTCTGGGTAATCAATACAAGAGTGCACATGATTGTTGTTCTGGGTAATCAGTAAAAGAATGCACATGATCATTGTTCTGGGTAATCAGTAAAAGAGTGCACATGATCATTTTTCTGGGCAATCACTAAGAGTGCACTTGATCATTGTTCTGGGTAATCAGGAAAAGAGTGCACATGATCATTGTTCTGGGTAATCAGTAAAAGAGTGCACGTGATCATTGTTCTGGGTAATCACTAAGAGTGCATATGATCATTGTTCTGGGTAATCAGTAAAAGAGTGCACATGACCATGTTCTGGGTAATCACTAAGAGTGCACATGATCATTGTTCTGGGTAATCAGTAAAAGAGTGCACATGATCGTTGTTCTGGGTAATCAGTAAAAGAGTGCACATGATCATTGTTCTGGGTAATCAATACAAGAGTGCACATGATTGTTGTTCTGGGTAATCAGTAAAAGAGTGCACAGGATCATTGTTCTGGGTAATCACTAAAAGAGTGCACATGATCATTGTTCTGGGTAATCAGTAAAAGAGTGCACAGGATCATTTTCCTGGGTAATCAGTAAAAGAGTGCACATGATCATTGTTCTGGGTAATCACTAAAAGTGCACTTGATCATTGTTCTGGGTAATCACTAAGAGTGCACATGATCATTGTTCTGGGTAATCAGTAAAAGAGTGCACTTGATCATTGTTCTGGGTAATCAGTAAAAGAGTGCACAGGATCATTTTCCTGGGTAATCACTAAAAGAGTGCACATGATCATTGTTCTGGGTAATCACTAAGAGTGCACATGATCATTGTTCTGGGTAATCAGTAAAAGAGTGCACATGATCATTATTCTGGGTAATCAGTAAAAGAGTGCACAGGATCATTGTTCTGGGTAATCACTAAGAGTGCACATGATCATTGTTCTGGGTAATCAGTAAAAGAGTGCACTTGATCATTGTTCTGGGTAATCAGTAAAAGAGTGCACATGATCATTATTCTGGGTAATCAGTAAAAGAGTGCACATGATCATTGTTCTGGGTAATCACTAAGAGTGCACTTGATCATTGTTCTGGGTAATCACTAAGAGTGCATATGATCATTATTCTGGGTAATCAGTAAAAGAGTGCACATGATCATTGTTCTGGGTAATCACTAAGAGTGCACTTGATCATTGTTCTGGGTAATCACTAAGAGTGCATATGATCATTGTTCTGGGTAATCACTAAAAGAGTGCACATGATCATTGTTCTGGGTAATCAGTAAAAGAGTGCACTTGATCATTGTTCTGGGTAATCACTAAGAGTGCACGTGATCATTGTTCTGGGTAATCAGTAAAAGAGTGCACGTGATCATTGTTCTGGGTAATCGGTAAAAGAGTGCACATGATCATTGTTCTGGGTAATCACTAAGAGTGCATATGATCATTGTTCTGGGTAATCACTAAAAGAGTGCACATGATCATTGTTCTGGGTAATCACTAAGAGTGCATATGATCATTGTTCTGGGTAATCACTAAAAGAGTGCACATGATCATTGTTCTGGGTAATCAGTAAAAGAGTGCACGTGATCATTGTTCTGGGTAATCAGTAAAAGAGTGCACAGGATCATTGTTCTGGGTAATCAGTAAAAGAGTGCACAGGATCATTGTTCTGGGTAATCAGTAAAAGAGTGCACAGGATCATTGTTCTGGGTAATCAGTAAAAGAGTGCACGTGATCATTGTTCTGGGTTTTGTTTGCTACAGAAAACCAGAATTTCCTTGTTGCTCAGTCCCTTTCCTTAGAGCCCAGGCTTTTGTTCCATTGCTGTGTTCATAGGCAGAACTGGATGACAAAACTCACATAAGTTCTTAAGGAAGCTCAGGAGCTGGAAAGGTTTAGGCCCTCGAGGAGCGAGTACCTGGTTCCAGGGAAAGCTCTGAGAGAGCGATGGTAACTCACAAATGTCTGTATCTGCGATAGCTTCCAGGCAGTAGAGAATCTTCAGTGTGTTCAGGAACATGGGCCCTCGAGGAGCGAGTACCGGTTCCTATCTGCAATCTGAAATAAAGAAAAGAGAGCGAGGACCCCGAGGAGCGGGTACCCCTGGTAAGTCCGAGGAGGCAGAGTAGCTTGGATGAATCCTTGCTAACTCGATGTGTTAGCAAATACTGAGACCTTTTATATCGGAAGCGGGTGACGTCATCTCAGTGGGATGCCCCCGAGGTTCGCGCCCTTGCTGGTACATCAATCGGAGCGCGCGCGCCCTATGTCATCAGGAACATGGCGGATCCGCAGCGTCGTGCCGGTCCGGGGACGCCAGAGAGAGATGGCAAGAAGACGCCGCGGCAGCTAACCGTCCATCAGACCCGGAGGGAGTCGCTACAGAGGTAAAGAGGGCGGAGTGAGGGCGTTGAGCAGCGACGGACGCAACAGTTTTTGGGTACTTGCCAGGTTCTTATGGCCTGGATTGGCCACTGTTGGACCCTTGGTCTGACCCAGTATGGCATGTTCTTATGTTTTAGTGCCGGAATGGCAGAACTCATCAGCACTATGCAGGGTCCTGAGCCCGTCCAAGAATCTGGGCACCATTCACTGCAGCCAAAGGGCTGTCAGGGTCATAGAATCAGGATTCTGACTGGACATGAGAGCAACAATTGCAGGGGTGACCCATACTCCCCCGAAGGGCACACGGCACTGCATAACGTCGCTATGGGCAACCGTTCAACACAATCAAAGCTTTGGCTGATTGCAGTAGTTTTAGCTGCTGTTTGCAATCTTTCGCCTCCTCCAGAGCCCTGCAAAACTTGAGGTTCAAAGCCTCCAGCATATCGGTGTTGGGAGAGATCTCAGCTCTCAGTCAAGCCCCTGACCAGAAGGAAGCCCTGCAGGAGCAGGCAGGGCACATTCACATCCCTTTATCGCAGGAGACATTTACAGGCATTGCCAAAATAATAAACGTGATTAAACTAAAAGCATAGGAAAAGAAGAGAAAAAAATAATATGTTAATAAGGGGGAGGGGAATCTCGCTGCTGCTTTCTCCTGAGAGCCCTGAACTGAAACGGAACTGGCCGTCCACCTCTGGGAGCGCTGACGCCACTGGAGCTCCAGGGATACACTAAGCCACGTCCAGCGGTGCGCAGCCGCCAGCGGTGCGCAGCCGCCGGCGCACGACGCCAAAGCTGCACGCCAAAGGGGCGTGCTCCTTTGGGAAGATTTTGCCTTACCAATTATGGGAAGAAAGCAAAAAGGGAAACCATCAGCTTCTCCCCATGGATAAATATTTGTTACAACCTGCAATGGTGGACCCAATGGATGTAAGCAGGGAGGGGTCTGAAACAATCGTATACCGCCTCCTCTACCTGATCTACCCATTCCTGCCAGCGGATAGTTGCCCAAGTACTGTAGGCCCAATATCTGCTTGTGTGGTAAATGAAGATCAGAAGATTATCCAGATTGTATCAAGCAGTGGAACCAACCCGTTTGGGTTAGGTGCAGTGATGCTGGAGCCAGTTTCCTTTTCGCCTGATGTTTGGGGTTTTGGGGCTCCCAGCCTAGCAGCTGAACCAGGGGAAATGACATTAAAGAACATCTGGCAGGTGGTGACTCAACCCGAGTCCTCCCCAGCTGGTACTGTTGAGCTATTTTGCGTTTGTTCTCCTGTTTTTTTTCCTGCCAAGTTCTCAGATTTTGAGGCCCGCCCGGCCAGGAGTGAACAGCAAGTAACAGGCCCTACTATCAGCTGAAACCACAATCCAATCACCCGCCTCAGCGAATCGGCAAAGTTAATCTGTTTTTACATAACTGAATCTTTGGAGAATACGATGAGCGCCATCAACTTGTGGCTTCTGAATTTCCCTAATGCAAAACAGCTTTCAGCAGACAAATTACTAAAAGAATCCTTTCTGGAGGCTCTTGGGTTTCCCAGTGAGAAGGAGACTGGGATTTCACAGGGTTTCCATTTGCCTGATAAGAGAGTAGCGCGGCTGCTATCGCGGCTAATAACTACAACTCCAACCTCGCGTTATGGGCCTGAAAAGGATTACTGCCATCCACGATAGTCCCAGACAGCCTGTTTCAGGCTCCTGGGGGGGGGGGGGGGGAGAGCAAGAGAGAGAGAGAGAGAGAGAGAGAGAGAGAGAGAGAGATGAGAGAGAGAGAGAGAGAGAGAGAGAGAGAGAGAGAGAGAGAGAGAGAGAGAGAGAGAGAGAGAGAGAGAACCTTACTATAGTGCCTATGCCCTACATAGGTATTTTAACCCCTATGGGAGGGCCACCTACTAACTCGGGGTGGGGATTAGGTATGAGCGTCGGGGGTTGGGGGCCACTTTCGCATTCCACATGAGACCTACGGACTGAACAGTGGTCTCTAGTGCAGATTTGCTGGCCGTCGGAGTGAGGACGCTCACTCCAAGCGGAGATTTGGCCAACGTTCTCTCCACCTAGCATGTTGTTGCCAGGTAGAGTGTCCATCAAGCTAGGTAGAGAGAACGTTGCCCAAACCACTTCTTGGAGTGAGCGTCCTCACTCCGACGGCCAGCAAATCTGCACTAGAGACCACTGTTCTGCCCGTAGGTCTCATGTGGAATGCGAAAGTGGCCCCCAACCCCCGACGCTCATACCTAATCCCCACCCCGAGTTAGTAGGTGGCCCTCCCATAGGGGTTAAAATACCTATGTAGGGCATAGGCACTATAGTAAGGTTCTCTCTCTCTCTCTCTCCCTCTCTCTCTCTCTCTCTCTCTCTCTCTCTCTCTCTCTCTCTCTCTCTCCCTCCCCAGGAGGCTGTCTGGGACTATCGTGCACCGCGAAAACATCGCGTGCGGCGCTAATGTTTTCGTGAATGGCGAAAACATCGCCGCACTTTTCCCCACTGCACGAAAGAAGCCTCATTTGCATTGGTAACGCCCCCTAATGCGTTACCAATGCGATATTGGAAAATAAGGCCCTTGGTAACTGAACAGTACTTCCAGTATAAAAACCACCTTTTTTTGTGGCCGGCGTGTCCAGAGAGACAGGCGAGGAGGAGGAAGGGTGCATTTATCCGAGGCAGCCAGGGGAACGTGTGGTTGGTCTTCAAGGACGTAAGTTGCTTTCTGTTGATTCGGCTCATTTAGAGACCTTTCTTGTTGAGAGGGTTCACAAGTCTGAATAACCTTAGGTGGTTTGGGCTTTAACATGTAAATTGCAGGCACTGGTCATTCTGGGACTGATTTACATTTTATTTCTTATTATTTCTCCCTTCCCTGTGTTGTGGGGAACTGCAGGAGTTCATATTTTGGATGTAACAAGCTGTGAATCTCTTTGTGTCAGCCGATGGCTTTATATGACCTGCATGAATCCCTTGTCTTTGCTTTTACGCCGTAATCATGTTTAAAGGTTAATGAAAGGGGGGGCTGAGTTGCCAGAACAAGATTAGAGTTCTGCCGCTGCGTCCGAGCGCTCGCTGCTGGTGGTGGATGACAGCGGGAAGCTACGGAGATGGTGTCTCGGCCTTCCCGGGCGCCTGGTGTCTCGGCCTTGGGTGAGGTCTCCTCGATGCCCGGGGGTCTTGGCTGCTGACTCACAGGAGGGGGTTCAAGAAGGTCACCAGTCCTCCCCAGGTCAGACCAGCGTGAACTGAGCCTGCTTCTGTGAGGCGGCCTTGACCTATTACTCTGGACGCTCGTTCCAAACTTCATGGCCGAGATCCGCGCGTTTCGACCTGTGAAAGCAGGAGGCTCCCAAAGTGAAGACTTTACAAGTGCAGCGAAAGGTGCATTTAACGTCTCTTTGGCAGAGGCCTGAAAACATGGAAGACTTTCTCCAAGCACCCGAATCTGCATGTTTGACATTTTCTTCAGTGTTTAAGTCTTGCAGAAAAGGAGGTGTTGCAGTCCTGCGAACCAAGGCGTCCTCCTATTCGCCGCCGGCTCAGAGCAGCAGCAGCGGCAGAACGCGCCCTCGGACCTGTCCGAGTCTTGGGAAAAATCTGCTTCCCAGGCTCTTCCTAGAGCCACCTTATGGATTTGATTTGTGTTTCCGCAGGGCAGGAACCACAGATTCCTCACTCGGCTTTTTCTTCATCGTGAAGCCTTCTTTAGGGATGGGGAAAAAAAAAAAGCGGATCTTTCCAGACCTGGCCAGGGCGACGCAGGAGCGAGGGCCGAGGTTTCCTCCTTGGGGGACTCCGGCATGGTCGGGCCCCCTGGTGAGAGAGGTTTTCTGGGACCCCTTGCAGCTCAGGGCCTTCCTTGTCGGCTTCCCCAGGGTGTCCGCTCTGTCCTCTCGCTTTTCTCTATTTATATGCTCTGGCCACGAGACCATTTTTCTCTCTCTCCCCTGGTATTTGAGGCCTTTAGTCAGGGTTTTGCCATTTTAACTTGTTTTGCTCTATATACTTTTGTGTTTACTGGTTTGTACAACCTCTCTTTTTTTTTCTCTTGTGTGTATATATTTGAACTATTCTTACATTCAAAGAAAAATATTAATAAAAAAATAACTGAACAAAAAAAATGGTACTAAATCAGGAAAAGGTGCAGGTTAGGGAAGGTACAGCCTCAGGGACATGGCTCGGGTTCTGGTGCTGGTCCGTATGGTCCCTGGCCTGGTGGCAGGACACCGTGGATTTTGCTGCTCTCTCCTCCTCCCCCCAGGATCTTACAATCTTTTGGGGACGTCTGGGATTTTCTCTCTCAGCTCTGGGGAATGTGCGTCTCTGATCCCTCTGTATCTTGCAGAGCCCAGGAGGAGATGCATTTCTGTTTCTCTTTCTCCGGTGCTGCCTTGCATGCACAATCGGGCTTCTCGGGGTTTGCACGTTTAGTTTTTGTCCGCATCGTCCTATTTATACTTTCTGCTCACTTATCCTGTATTTGGCGAAGGTCTGCCTGTGTTTGGCAGCTGTGACAGAGGCGAGGGACTCTGCTGGCCTGCAGTTTCTGTGTAGGCACAGCAATGCTCTCGGCAACATGACCGAATCTTCGGCTGGGGCATGGACTGCAGGCTAATAGTGAGACTGCTACATGCTCATTGCACCTTCCGTGACCTTGGCAAGTAGGAATATACATCTCCTGGCAGATCATTCTTTTTACATTTTAAAATGCAGCTGCCCCGCAGTTCCCCTTCACTCCTGGGATCAGCTGTGTGTGGTATGTCACAAATTGAATAGCTATCTAATTCATGCACGCAGGGAATCCGATTCATATGGATAATAGAAGGACTAGGGGGCATTCCATGAAGTTAGCAAGTAGCACATTTAAAACTAATTGGAGAAAATTATTTTTACTCAACGCACAATAAAGCTCTGGAATTTGTTGCCAGAGGATGTGGTTATTGCAGTTAGTGTAGCTGTGTTTAAAAAAGGATTGGATAAATTCTTGGAGGAGAAGTCCATTACCTGCTATTAATCAAGCTTACTTAGAGAATAGCCACTGCTATTAATTGCATCAGTAGCATGGGATCTTCTTAGTGTTTGGGTACTTGCCAGGTTCTTATGGCCTGGTTTGGCCTCTGTTGGAAACAGGATGCTGGGCTTGATGGACCCTTGGTCTGACCCAGCATGGCATGTTCTTATATTCTAATATGTGCAGGATATGTGATTCATACACACAGGGTTTCTGATTCATATGCGCAGCGTATCCGATTCTTTGCGAGCAGGATTTGCTTACAGATGGTTGCTCCCAGCAGATCAGGGGAGCTGCAGGAGATCTTCACAAGGAGTTTCAAAAGTCAGGACTTGGTAGAAAAATGTTCAATTGACAGGTGATTTAAATTATTGCATCTTACGCAAGGGGACAAAAAAAAAAAAGCCCCCACAGCCTGAACAAATCACCTGGACTCTTCTCAGCACCTCCCAGCAAGAGACAGCAGCGAGGGCTCCTTTCTGAGCACATGAGCAGTCACATGTGACAGCGCGGGCCCAGAGTGTGGGACGGGAATTAACAGCATGCAGGGCATGCACAGCCTGCTCCTCCTCCTCCAGCCTCTGTCTATCCTGAGGCTGTGAGGCAGGGAGAGTGTGCCTCACTCTCAGGCCCATACAGTAAGGACTCGGAAGAAAGAGTGCGGTAGTGCCGGGCGCACCCTCGTTTGCCGCACGCACAGTCCGGATCACATACCGCTCGGTACAGTATTTAAATGGCATGCAAATGCAAGCCGCGTCCAAAGCGCGTCCATGAAGCGCAATCCATTTTACTGTATAGAGCGCTATACAGCATCCTGGTTGCGCTGGTACCTGTCATTTCAGGTACCAGGAAGTGCATACAGAAGAAGGGCTGGTGCAGTTTGTTTTCTTGTCCTGTGCAAATGATTGCTTCACTGCCTGACCCCCTCACCCCCCCGGGACAAGACCTTTAGAGGAGCCAGGATCGGGCAAACTTTCCCTCAGCCCCTGCTCATCTGCCCTGGTCGCGTCCATGGGTGCCGGTCTCCCGTGCGGGCGTGCTGACAGCTCCGGAGCAGCCCCAGTCCTCTCTCCCCTCCTCCCGGGGGCAGCCGGCAGCGAGAGCGGCTTCAGCAGCCCGGGGCGGATCGGGCACTCCCCATGCAAGGCGGCTTCCAGCCGCCCTCGCCGGCGAAGGTTCATGAGCGCATGCCGTGACCTCGGACGTCCAGCCGGGCGCTTAGGTCACGGCGTGCGCTCATGCACCTTCGCTGCCATGAGCGCACGCCGTGACCTCGGACGTCCAGCCGGGCGCTCAGGTCATGGTGTGCACTCATTCACCATCGCCGGCGGGGAATGCTGGAAGCCGCCTCGCATGGGGAGCGCCCAATCCGCCCCGGGCTGCTGCAGCCTCACAGGAAAGATTGCCCGTGAAATTTCGTCTCTCTCTGCTGGGGCTTGCCTGACGCTCCACACTAACGCAGGGGTAAGGGTAGGCGGTAAATTAGCAGGTTAAACACGCGGCAAAACTGCAGGTTAAAAAGGCGATAATCGGGGTGCACGTTACTGTATGGGAGGGAATAGCTAATCCGATCGTTTACATCTCATATACATGCCGCGGGCGGAAAGGGATACCTGTTGATTTCAAGAAGCGGTAAGGATGGGTTAAAAGGGATAGTGAATCGCGGGTTGGACTTACGCGGCCACATTGTGGGTACAAAGCGGGTTAGAAGCAGGGTAACCGCGGCCGCGCTTTACTGTATCGGCCTGTCTGAGTGCTGGGAGCAGCAGTAGCAATGGAGGAGCTGTGCTTTCTCTGGATATAGGGAGAGGTGGAGTCAGAGGGGGAGGAGAGAGGAGAGAGAGGAGTCTATACACAGTGAGGAGCTGGTACTCGGGGGGGGGGGGGGGGGGGGGGCAGGCAGGTGATGTGCCCTCTGAGAATGGAGCGAATGAAGTACAGAGCAGCAGGGGGTCCCAAGGTGAGACTTCTCTAGGCACAACAGGTGGTCCACATTTTGGCTATTGCCCATGGAAGTGCCACTGAAAAATGTGCAGAAGCTGAAGCAGTGGGTAACCCACAAATGCAACTTTGGACTGCATCCCCCGGTGCCAGAGCAGCCATGATGGCAGGAGAAATACATGGGTAACAACTGTAAAACTAAACCAGCCGAAATCATCTGCACACCCTGCAAATATCTGTCTGTCCTGCGTGTGATCACCTCGCTTAAAGCCGCTGGAAGGCTGCTCTGTGGTTATTTTATAATTTGGAAGAGACTGCTTCCCTAGCCATGTGAGTCCTCTCTGTTTTGCAGTGCCTGCTTTGCGGAGGTCACTGTGCCACACCACTTTTTGGTTAATGTAGGGGTGTCTTGGGCTGCAAAAGGTTGGCAAACATTGCTATAGACCAGAGTATTACAAACAACCAAGGATTGCACTTCTAGGTTACTGGAGAAACTCTGTATGTCGGTTCTCCAAACACCAGCCAAATGCCATGGAGTCGGCTCAGATCACGTCAGTGACTTCAGGGAGTTTGCAACTCCTAGCCCCAAAAGGCTCCGGGACTTCAGGGGCGCTTTGGATTGGTTCTTAACATCTGTGACCTCATTTTCAGAGACGTGATGTCACTGCCAGCTCCCGGCGATGCGAGGGCTGCCTGGGAATCGCAGGGGCGCTGCTTAAAGAATTCCAACCCGGACGAGTGAAAGGCGAGGGTGGATCCTGTTACTCAGCTTCTGAAGGGCTGCCCGGTGCTTAGTCAGTGCAGATTTCCTTTGCAGCGCGGGATTTATTAGCGCCAGCAGATAACTGACCTTTGCGTGCCCTGAAATATGGTTTGCATTTCAGAGTTTGCGACTGGCTCCTCGCCACCGAACGTGAAGGGGGCGCCCCGGGAGAGCGAGCTGGCAGCGTGCATCGGGGGTCACTTCTGATGCACCCCCGGTGCATGACCTCAGCGAGCGCCGCGAGCAGGAGGAAACGGCGCACGAGCCGCGGCGGTCACGCGCTGCCCCCCCCCTCCTCCATCACATCCCGGCGCGGGGCGACGATGAGCTCATGCCCTGCAGCGATTGGACGCCGCGGCAGTGAGCTCATGGCGGGGGCGGTCCCGCGGGCACCCGCCCCCCCCCCCCGGGTCTGGGGCCGTGGGCTAGAAAAGGGGAGCGAGCGGGCCAGCGAGCGAGAGTCGGAGACTAGAGCCCGCTCGCGCCAGAATGCTCGCCCGCCTGCCCCTGCTCGGCCTCCTCGCGCTGCTCGCCAGCTGGGACCTGGACCAGCTCGCGGACGCCTGCACGTGCTGGCCCAGCCACCCCCAGGAAGCCTTCTGCAGCTCGGACATAGGTAGGTGCAGGCTCGAGGGCTCTCCCCTGCCCCCCCCCCCCAAAGCATGAAAGCCCCGGTGCTCGCCCTGCACCCCCTCAGCCAGGATGCCTGCCTCGGGGAGGGAGGGTCGGCTCACTTTTTAAAAGCTTTTGCAAATGTTCTTCTAATAGGGGGGTGGGGGTCCCTAACTGTTCTGTGACCCCACACAGTGACTATGCATGAGCGAGATCTGCACATGCTGGGTGAGCTTTACACTCTCGGTGGGGTCTGGAGGACGCTTTGATGGTTGCACAGGGAAAGGCTGAAGTGTCAGTGTGCTCAGCACTGGACAGGGAAAAGGGCTGGTTCCTCTCTACCCCACCACGTCCTGGCTGAAACAAGTGACAGCTTGCAGAATGCAAAGCTAGTTAGCTCTGGATGTTTGATTATCCGTCGTTTGCCAGCGGAGTAGTGATGAGAGCTCTTTTGTGCAGTGTTTTCTGCTCTGTATTAACCCTGCCGATGTGCCCTGAGAGCCACCCCCTTCTATTTTAAGCCCACCGATGCCCTGCCCTCGGTTTGGTTGGACAGTGCTCCTCCATTCACCTCTCCCTTGCAGTCCCAAACGTAGCCTATATTTAGCTTTCAGCACTAGATATTGAGATCTGAATCTTCAACAAACTCACAGGACACAGCTTCCCGGTGGGGCACTAACTTTTCTGCAGTCCGACGCTCTGCTTTTGCAAAATGTAAAAGGAAGTGTAAAATGGTGTTTGCTTTAGAATGACTCGATCCTCCAGGGTGATGCACCTCTCGGGACTGTTGGCCCTAAGTCTTCAGCCATGCAACATTTTGACGTGGACAGAAATGACATTATACAATTGCACGGATTTTAATAGTTCTAGATTTTATTGGCTGCATTTTGTCTGCCTGTGGTAAATCATTTTAGGGTAAAAATCCTACATTAAGAGGAGCAACAACATGACGATTAGGAGAAAACCACTGAGGTGACTTCTGTCCCACACGAGCCAGTGAGAGGGGAGGAGGGTAAGGAGGAAACCACTGAGGAGACTTCTGCCCCACACCTGCCAGTGAGAGGGGAGGAGAACACCACTGAGGTGACTTCTGTCCCACACCTGCCAGTGAGAGGGGAGGAGGAAACCACTGAGGTGACTTCTGTCCCACACCTGCCAGTGAGAGGGGAGGAGGGTAAGGAGGACACCACTGAGGAGACTTCTGTCCCACACCTGCCAGTGAGAGGGGAGGAGGGTAAGGAGGACACCACTGAGGTGACTTTTGTCCCACACCTGCCAGTGAGAGGGGAGGAGGAAACCACTGAGGTGACTTCTGTCCCACACCTGCCAGTGAGAGGGGAGGAGGGTAAGGAGGAAACCACTGAGGTGACTTTTGTCCCACACCTGTCAGTGAGAGGGGAGGAGGAAACCACTGAGGTGACTTCTGTCCCACACCTGCCAGTGAGAGGGGAGGAGGGTAAGGAGGACACCACTGAGGAGACTTCTGTCCCACACCTGCCAGTGAGAGGGGAGGAGGGTAAGGAGGACACCACTGAGGTGACTTCTGTCCCACACCTGCCAGTGAGAGGGGAGGAGGACACCACTGAGGTGACTTCTGTCCCACACCTGCCAGTGAGAGGGGAGGAGGGTAAGGAGGACCACTGAGGTGACTTCTGTCCCACACCTGCCAGTGAGAGGGGAGGCGCTGGGTGCATTTTCACCCGTCGGAGAGCTCTCCTGGAATCTGTAAGCTGGGCACCCATTCTCTGCCGTGAGGATCAGCCCAGGTTTGGAGAGAGGAGTAGAAGTTGTGCTGCACACGGAAGGGCCCTGCAGAGATTTGTTTGCTGTCTAGAAAGTTCTTGAAAGGCTTCGTCCCAGGAAGGGGGTGAGGGGCGTGGCGGTAGAGAGAGGGGCGATTGCTGATGCACTGACAGTGAATGCAGACGCCGGCTCTACCTCAGGAGTAATGCAAGTGGCCCCGACCTGAAATCTTCCTCTTCTGTGCATGCACGAAAGCTTTGGGAAAGCCGCTCCAGCCCGGGGCTGGGTGCTCTGCGGTTACAGAATGAGTCCTTCTCCTTCTGGGTGTGGAGCTGTGGACAGAGGCTGGCGCTGACGTGGGCCACCCTGGTCTGTGAATGCTGGAGGTGCACAAGCTACAGTCCTTCGGATCGCAGAGCGCTTAAGCCACAGGATTTAAACATCAAAGGCCACTTCACTGGCTCCCTGCTTGCACTCAACCCCTTCCTTGCTCGGCACTGCAGTCTTATAAGCCCAGCTGGGGACCTTCCTGGCTCTTCAGAGTAAGCTCTCTGGGGCAGGTGCTGAGCCCCAGAAACCTGCACCACGCAGGACCAGGGGGGAGACAATCGGGCTGTGGCCTGGCGCAGGTTTTCTTTTTAACATAAAACAGTGGCGAGTCCTTCTCGAGGCTCCTTCCGCACCGGGGGCCGCGGAGGCTCTTCCGGCTGCAAGGGAAGCGAGCTTGACAACGCCGTGGAGGGCTGCAGGACCCGAAACGACAGGGGGCAGGGGGTTTAAGCACCCACCTTTTTTACACTTAAAGCAAAAAGAGTTTGTTTTACTAAACCTGCAGCAAGTGCGATTCACACCAATTAGTGGCCAGTGTGCCCTTGGGACTCTGTGTACCCGACAGCTGGCCTGTGAAGCCAGAGCACGCGGGATATCTCATGTATGCACTTCTCACCAGCCTAAGGACGGGAAATAAGTGTTAAAGTCTCGGGAGGCATTTTCTGTCCAGTAATAGGATAACAGTCTGACACTTAAAGCCCTGTCCACCACACTCTATAAAAAACAGTCCAAAGGAAAATATCGGAGCCTCTGTTCTGGAAATGGATTAATGGACATAAGAACGTGCCATACTGGGTCAGACCAAGGGTCCATCAAGCCCAGCATCCTGTTTCCAACAGTGGCCAAGCCAGGCAACAAGTACCTGGCAGCATCCCAAGGGGTAGAGAGATTCCAAGCTGCTCATCCCAGGGATAAGAAGTTGATTTCTGCAACTCTAACTTAATGGTTAATGGACTTTTCCTCCAGGAACTTGTCCAAACCTTTTTTAAATGCAGCTACACTAACTGCACTAACCACATCCTCTGGCAATGAATTAAAAGAATTGACTGAAAGAATTTTCTCTGATTTGTTTTAAATGTGCTACTTGCTAACTTCATGGAGTGCTCACTAGACCTTGAATTATCTGAAAGTGTAAATAACAGATTTATATTTACCTGTTCTGTTCTACTTATGATTTTAAACACCTCTATCACATCCCCCCTCAGCTGTCTCTTCTTCAAGCTGAAAAGTCCTAACCTCTTTAGTGTTTCCTCATAGGGGAGCTGTTCCATCCCCTTTATCATTTTGGTCGCCCTTCTCTGTACCTTCTCCACTGCAATTATATCTTTTTTGAGATGCGGCGACCAGAATTGTACACAGCATTCAAGGTGTGGTCTCACCATGGAGCAATATAGAAGCATTATGACATCCTCTAGTTTATTCTTCATTCCTTTCCTAACGTTCTGTGTTATTTAAGACATCTCCTCTTTCCCAGCAGATTTTTATTTTTTATAGTCCAAACACGAAGGTTTGAACGTGTAGGGACAAGTAGAAAAACCACACTGAGTCCCAGCGTGCTCTCTGTATGTAATGTAGGAAGCCCACCTCCTCCTCCGAATCCAATGCTTCTGGCGAGCTTTTCCCTCGTCTCGCGCATGCAGTAAAGGTCTCACACCTTGCGCGGCACTCTGACTTCACCAGGCATACGGGCCGATACAGAAAAACCCGCAGGAGAGCCGGCGGGCACCCTCTGTCCCGGCGTGCGATTCAGAAAGAAAAAATATGCAAAGGAGGCGCTAGGGACACTAGCGCGTCCCTAGTGCCTCCTTTTTGACAGAAGCGGCGGCTGTCAGCGGGTTTGACAGCCGACGCTCAATTTTACCGGCATCAGTTCTTGAACCCGCTGACAGCCACTGGTTTGGAAAACGGACGCCGGCAAAATTGAGCGTCCGTCTTCCAACCTGCGGGCCGCGGGCAAATTAAAATTTTTTTTTTTAATTTTTGGGATCTCCAACTTAATATTGCAGCTTTTTCTGTGCACTTCCCCGGCGCCGGCAGAAATTAACGCCAACCTTTGGGCAGGCGTTAATTTCTGTAAGTAAAATGTGCGGCTTGGCTGCACATTTTACTTTATGGACCGCGCAGGAATAACTAATAAGGCTCATCACCATGCATTTGCATGATGCGGGCGCTATTAGTTTCGGGGGGTGTTGGCCGCATGTTTCCCACGCGCTATTACTACTTACTAAATAAGGGGTAAAGGTAGCGCCTGGAAAACGCGCGTCCAACCGGGGGCTAACGGTGCGCTCGGCCTCAGTGCACGTTACTGCATCGGCCCGGCAGAGTTATCAGCGAGAGCGCGCTTTCCCTGTTACGGCCTGCTCATCGCACACTGCCCGCTTTCTAAATCCACGCCCCCCCCTTTTCATTTTGCAGCTAGGAAATCTGCCATTAAAAGCCATAACCGTGTGTATCGCAATTTTCCCGGAAAGGAGAATTTCAGACTTTCACATTTTGAAGCTGAGCAGTTCTGATAATGTTTTGTGCAACTCTTGGTGGGTTAGAGGCTGTTCCACAAGCCAAACAGCGGCAAAGGCGTCAGCATTTCACAGTGCAAACTTCCATGGTCTCCAAACAGCAGCTGTGAGCACCAGGGGACGAGGGCTGCATTTGTAATCTGCTCCTCGACAGGTCGCTGCAGGTAACTGAGTGTTAAAAACCTTTTGTTTTAATGCTCGGTTTAAAATGTTTTTTAAACTCCCGATGTAGTAAGTTAATGCTCTGCAAATGAATCGGGAGTTTAAAAAAAAAAGAAAAAAATGCACCGACATTTTAAAATGTGCATTCAGCAGAGGCCAAACATACATTTTAACTCTGGCATGGTGTTGGAGGCATCGCTGACAGGGCTTTGTGTCATTGGCGGCAGGCGGAGTCACCACGCAGCTGGATAAATACTGATTTATCCGTCTGTCTGGCAGCGGGAAATACTCATCCAGCTAAGTTGCGGCGAATCACACCAGATACACGGATAAAGCGGTATTTATCCGTCTAAATGGTGGCAGTGGGTAGTTTTGCAGTTAAGTGTAAGTTTCCAGCACTGCTAAAGGTGCAGTCTCTCTGTATCGGGGAATTTTACTTACGATTTCCATGCAAGGGCCTGCGTTTTCTGCATCAGCAATAGGTTTTGCGCACAGAAAATGCACGTTCGGGTGCAGGCAGAAAAACGCACCTTTCTGCATTGGCCTGTTAATCGGCTAAAACACCTTCTGAGGTTTTACCTCAACTGCAGGGCAGGCTTCAGCTGCAGAGAGGATACAGGTAAGCCGAAGGCCAGTACTCGTCTCACTGTTCATCTGTCAGTGTCCTATACTATTCCATGTCCACGCATTTATGCTACAGGTAAGTAAGACTCAAACTATCTAGGTCCTTGCCCAAGATTCTCAAATCCGGTCAGTGCCCTAAAGAACCTTTTGCAAACATGTGACCCGCCTAATCTGAATTTACTACTGGCTGCCTGCAGTCTGCCACGCTCTTCCAAAGACCACCTAAACATCTCATTCATCCTCCTAATGCCTCAGTCTTCCAGTTGTCAGATCCTGAAAGACCTACTGCTGGGGTGGGAGGAGCAGGGTAAACCATGAATGGGGTACAGAGGGGTGCGTCCAATTTTACTCTAGGGCCTAGGCAGGTTTTCCACTTATGTGAAATAAAAGGTTTCATGGCTTTCTCTGGGATTTTATTAACCCCAGCAGCAGATCTTGCCCCCTTGGTTTTGTGCATTACCTCGTTCATAAACCAGGGCATGTTGGGGAAATACCTCATTCTCTTATTCACTGCTAATTCCCTTCTTAGTACTTGCATTGTGCCAAAGAGATCTCCATCTGGAGGTCACAGAGTGTAACATAGCAAGGTGCACTTGATAATTCTTCTTAATCAGGCCGGATGATACAAAATTATTCAGAGTAGTTAAATCTCAAGCCGATTGTGATAAATTGCAGGAAGACCTTGTGAGACTGGAAGATTGGGCATCCAAATTCAGATGAAATTTAATGTGGATAAATGCAAGGTGATGCATATAGGGAAAAATAACCCTTGTTATAATTACACAATGTTAGGTTCCATATTAGGTGCTACAACCCAAGAAAGAGATCTAGGCGTCATAGTGGATAACACATTGAAATCGTCGGTACAGTGTGCTGCGGCAGTCAAAAAAGCAAACAGAATGTTGGGAATTATTAGAAAGGGAATGGTTAATAAAATGGAAAATGTCATAATGCCTCTGTATCGCTCCATGGTGAGACCGCACCTTGAATACTGTGTACAATTCTGGTCGCCGCATCTCAAAAAAGATATAATTGTGATGGAGAAGGTACAGAGAAGGGCTACCAAAATGATAAAGGGGATGGAACAGCTTTCCTATGAGGAAAGACTAAAGAGGTTAGGGCTGTTCAGCTTGGAGAAGAGACGGCTGAGAGGGGATATGATAGAGGTGTTTAAGATCATGAGAGGTCTAGAATGGGTAGATGTGACTAGGGGGCACTCCATGAAGTTAGCAAGTAGCACATTTAAAACTAATCGGCGAAAGTTCTTTTTCACTGAACGCACAATAAAGCTCTGGAATTTGTTGCCAGAGGATGTGGTTAGTGCAGTTAGTGTAGCTGTGTTTTAAAACAGGTTTGGATAAGTTCTTGGAGGAGAAGTCCATTAATGGCTATTAATCAATTTTACTTAGGGAATAGCCACTGCTAATAATGGCATCAGTAGCATGGGATCTTCTTAGTGTTTGGGTAATTGCCAGGTTCTTGTGGCCTGGTTTGGCCTCTGTTGGAAACAGGATGCTGGGCTTGATGGACCCTTGGTCTGACCCAGTATGGATGTTCTTGTGTTCTTTATAAAGGAGACTATTTCTGTATCTTTCTGCCTCATTGTTTTGGTCTCTGATTGCATCTCTTGGTATTTAAGGATCTTTGCTGTCTCTGGGTACTGACGCCTCTATCAGCAATGCCCTTCTTGTGGTTTTCTAGCATTGATCTTCCTGTGGGTGGGAACAGTGATCACAACGCCTTTATCTGCTGTTCTTTTAGGGTCCTGCTCCCAGAGTTTGCTTGGTTACATCGCCGTTATCCATTGGAAACTGTAAACATTATAAGCTGCCGAGCCTTCTGACAAGGACGCGTCACATCCAGCGATGAGATGTGGAACGGTTTCCAGTTCTGTTCCACAGATTCTGCATTTATCTGTGCTGCCTGCGAATCGTCTGCTGCAATAATTATCAGTCTCTCATCTATAGGTTTGAGTTCACCCCTGCTCCACCTGGGGCTGCAGAAGTGGCTCTCTGTGCTTCTAGCAATCGTCCGTCCTGGTTTGCTGCTCTGATTTCTCTTTTTTCTTTTGCTTTGCTAGTTCTGTAGCCTCATTCCCTTCACGAGCTGGTGGATTTTCATTCATGCTTTCGTGGCTTGGCACGGTTTTGTACGTTTTGGCTCCGCTGATGCCGTGAACCTTCTCACGGGGACAGGACTGAGCCTCACTCACGAGCTAACTGGGCGTTTTTGTTTTTATAACTCTATTTTTCATTTGATTTATCTTCCGCTTTCTGGCTCTTCAGAGAGGATCACATTCAGGTGCCGCGGGTGTGTCCCCGTCCCCAGAGGGGCTCATCACGGAGAGTGAAGCGGGGTCACAAGGAGTGGCCGTGAGATTTGAACCCTGGTTCGCTGCCCGCTCCTCTAACCTGTGATGGTATTGTTCCTAATACTTCCTCTTTCAGAGGCTCGGGAGGGACACTGATCAAAGGCTCTGCCGGGCGTTTCCTAATGACCCAGACTGGCCGCTGTCAGAGAGGCAGGACGCCGAGCTGAAAGGTCCTCTGGCACTTCTTCTGTGAATCCCAAGATCCTCTTCCTGGGTGATAACTCCTCGTATGGAAATCCAGCAGGGTGTACGCGTGGCCGCATCTATAAAATATCTCCCCCCCCCCCCCCAAACCAAGGCTGTCCGTCTGTGTTAGGGACAGAACTGGGAGTTAAGAGGTGATCTGGGCTCTAGGAGCCTTACTGATTCCTCATTGTCCCGTCGGAGCCACAAACAGGACTGAAAGGGAATTCAGGTGCTTATGGCAGATGAGACAGTATCTCTCCACCCCCCCTTCTGGGCCAGACGGGTCTTGCCAGAATTCGTGCATGAAGACGAGCTGTGTGTCCCGGATTAGAAACCCCCAGCGGGAGGGTTCTTGGTGGGCGCTGTTAGTAGCAGAATAGAATCTGTAAGGCTCGGCTTATCATGGTTAAGCCCTGAGTTGAGAGGTATCCCAAGCACACACTCATTATTATACACACACACCCCCAGCCGGAGAGCAGGGCGAGCCAGGAGGAACGCGGCTTAGACGTCCCCGCACGCTTCAGAAGCCTCCTTATCTTAACATTGCAATAGAAAATAAAACCCGGCGCTTCAGTCAATATTTCAGTAACGCGGGGCTTTGAAATCCATTGCAAATTACCAGTTAATTAGGGGTGGTCATGTGAATCAGTACCAGTCACTGGCTTAGCTCCCATGCTGTCCAGGAGAGTAAACCTGTGACATCGTCACGCCTCCCTGGCAGGGGCCCAGCCAGAGCTGATATTCTGGCAAGGCCCGAGGTCCGCGCGGGTGGGCACTAGAGGGGGGGGTTGCGAGCAGGTTTATCCTGTCCCCAGCGCGCTCACTCTTCCCGGAGGGAGTTACTCGCTATTTAGCAGACCTGGGGCGCAGATCATTCCAGCCCCTGCTATAACTTTAGCAACAGTGGATCTACTCGTGTTCCTCCTCCCATCCTGCAGGAACACGGAACTGGAGAAGGTACTTTTTAAATATGAAACTTTTAAATGAATATTCAAACTCTGGCATCACCTCAGTAACCGCAACACGACCTCTCCCTCTCTCCCCCGGCCGGGCACGTCGTAAAGTAATAGGGAAACCATCGCTGGGCCCTGCAGAGCAAACCCTCGCCTACCACGGCCCGCGCTGACTCCCAGGGACCTCTGGCTGCCCTGTGTCTCCTGCACCCATCCCCGCTCTGAGGCTCTGAGCGTCTGGGCACTGCTTGCTGGGGAGCAGGGCACGGAGGCTACCAGATTTCTGATGCACGGGTCTGGGACTCTTCTGTGCTGCCGGCGACCCCCTGCTCGCCGGCAGCACAGGCTGGGAATCAGTCGCAGGAGATGAGGTCGCACTCCTAACTCCGCTCAAGTTATTAGGTCTTGTGAGAAAACACAAGTGCACAGTTGGTCGCTCAGAAACTCAATAAATATTCGTCACAACACAAGGGGCTCTGGGATTTGTAGTTTCATTTTCTCTAGGGGAAATGAAGTAAAGGCAGCACTGGGAGTACTTATTAGTAATCCTATGATGCACCTGTGCCTGACGGTTTCATGCATTTGGCACAAGTGGGCCAGGGGCCTTGTGAGGTTGTTCAGACAGGTCCAGCTTTACTACAGCTGCTCAGATAAAACTGACTGATAAATCTCTTCTGCAGCCTGTGACAGATCAGCACCGAGGGCCACGGCGCCCAGCTGCACAAGATCTGCAAAGGCTGGAAGCAGAAATTCGGACATCAGCGCCAGCCCTAGTGACAAGACGTGCAACCCTTTCCAGAATCTGCGGCTGCGTTTTCTCTGCTGGCCGTGAACCATCTTGTCCTTGGTTGCTGTCCTGTGCTGCAGTCCCCAGTCTCTCATCCCTGTCAGGTTCTGAAGAGAAGGCCGTGGCACGCAGAGAGCCACGCAAAATCCACAAAGACTGAAAGCTTACAAATTCAAACGGGGTCTCCCGGGGCCTGGAGGAGAACAGGGACCTATGTTAGCTGAGGTTTGGGGTGGGGAGGGAGAGTGCCGACTCTGATTGAGGAGCTGGGGTGTCAAGGGAAGAAGCGTGACCTGCACTGGGACCACCAAGATTAAAACTAAAATGAGCATTTTTTGATTTGGTGATTGACGTGTCCGTTCTATGAATATGCATCTGATAGCTTTCTGTTTTCCTCAGTACAGGAGGAAATGCATTTCTGTCTCTATCTCCCCAGGGATGCACTTCTAGTCTGGCTTCTGGGAGTTTCCAGTTTAGTTTTGGTTTTATGCCTGTTTCTGGTTTGTGATCCTGTATTGAGCGAGGGTCTGTCTGGTTTCTGCCTGCGTGACGAAGGTGATGGATTCTGACAGCGTGCAGGGATCTGTAGCAGCCTGGCTTGTTCTCTTTTTTTCCCCCGGTAGGTGGTATACTGGTGTTCTAGGGCCCAGGGCAGTATTTACTCTGCTGCCCTTTCCTCGGTGTGGCGGGCTAGTCCTCGAAGAGCCTGGAGACCGACGGGACAATACTAACTCATCATTGTAAAATATTCTGGGAGCCAGTTCAAAGTCTCTGATCTGCTCGGGTCTCCTACACAAAAATCTGTATTTTGGGAAGAGCGGGATTTTGTTGGCCGATTTGGCTTTCTGCTGCATCCTTATTCCTTCCCTGTGTGTGTGGGACGTACCCGCCAGGCCTGGGATTTTATACCGGGTTTCAAATTTTGTGCCAAGAAACAAAGAATGTGATTTTAGGTATTTTTACACTGTAGACTACAGTTTTTCTTGAGGGGGGGGGGATATCCACTGGAGCACGGTCTCCTCCACCCCCTTCCCCCCATGACCCCCTGCTCGCTGCTTTCCTGGCAGTGGAAAATTGCACAGGTATCTCACGTATTCCATATGACTTTCAGCCTTACAAGTTAGACAGTTAAGAGCTAATAAACGTGTTGTGCTTGCAGCTTTCCAGAGCCAGGAAACGTGCAGATAAAACACAGCTCCGGAGCACATACACACACACACCCCTATGCCCCTCTTCTCGCAAGCCTAAAGTTCCTCCAAAACATAATCCCACATCCCTAACCGGCACTCGCCATATTTCTTGACCCACACCAGCCCGAAAATGATTGGTTATCAATGGAAGAACACCCAGCGCCTCTGGGGTGCAGGCCTTGTCAAGGAGCTTTCTGCGGATTGACTATCGCCCTCGTGTTTCTAGAGAATTCTGGGGGTAGCAGGAGATCCTGTGTGGCCTTTGGCCTTCGGCCTTCCTTCAGCTCTTCCTGCAGTAAAGCCTGACCTCCAGCTAAGGTTGAAGGCTACTCCTCGTGTGTGCGTTTTTTTTTTACCAGGAATGTGGCAAATCTCTCTCCTTATGGGGGTGAATATCTACTGTATGTAGCCTTTTAATATCTGATAAAACTCGTGTCTGCTGCTGACTGCCCCTTCTGAGAGGGGCCGTGCTGTGATGGGCCAGCAGCGGCCAGTCTGGGCTTATACGGAAGAACTCGACAGATCCAGCACCTGTTGCTCGCTCCCAGAAGCAAAAGCTGGAGACATCGGTTCTGGCTTACGGTTTACGGACCTGCCCTGCAGAAACTTCTCCAGACAACCCAACCATACTAAAGGACTGGAACATGTTCTCTGGCCACTGATTCCACAGTCTGAACGGGGTTTAAACCTGCCACTGATTAGTTTCCTGGCACGTCCCCTGGCGGACGGAGAGGAACGGGCACAAGGGTGGCTTTCGGTTTCTGGCTGCTTGGAAGCGTCCTGTGCACTCTGCCCAGATAAACCCTCTTCCTTCCTTCAGGTCTGGTTTTCAAAGGCCGATGAAGAGTAAATCCCCCAGCAGGATTGAGCCTCTTTCCCCCGTGGCTCAGCTGCCCGT
This sequence comes from Rhinatrema bivittatum, assembly GCF_901001135.1. NCBI lineage: Eukaryota > Metazoa > Chordata > Amphibia > Gymnophiona > Rhinatrematidae > Rhinatrema > Rhinatrema bivittatum. The sequence continues at coordinate 477,772,487 of NC_042618.1, forward strand.
CCAGGAGGCTTTTGCGTGGCATGAAGACATATTCAGAGCCACGGCGTGGCCGCAGAGCACGGGGAGGAAACTCCATGAACGGCAGCCTCTTCTCGCACACCTGAACCTTTACGGTACGGGGACACGCGAGGAAAGTCTCCATTCAAGAACCCGCGTTTTTTCTGGGGGGTGCGGGTTTTATACAGTTCTCTCCTTTCTGAAACCCTGAAGCACCCACTTCGTAAGGATTGTCCTGGGAAGACGAGGGAGGGAGGAACCTCTGCAGAGGCCGCTGTTCGACCCCGCTCTGGTTTCAGCGTCGGCGTGCGTGCACCCTGCACGGAAGCAAGCAGCCCGATGTGCGAGTTCTTTCCCGCTGGTGATCGCAGAATAGCTCAGTGGTTTCCCGTTGCCTTTTGCAGGCCACACGTTCTGCTCTTCCTCGGTGCTCCTGTGTCCAAGTACCGGCCAAGCTCAGCTTGTCTGCTGGCCATGTCCAGCTCTTGTCAGCTTCTTCAGGCTGATCCTGCCTGTCCTCTTTAAGTTTTTGGTTTTTTTTTTGTCCCAGTTCCTCTGGCATTTTTCAAACTATAATTTGGCAAGGGCAGCTGACGCCTGGAAGTGGCGAGCAGGGCGTTTCGGTTGCATGCCCCTTGTTGATCCCTGCTGGGTGCTTTCAAGGAGGGAACAGAAGTGCCCTCGCAATCCTGCAGGCCTTGCACCTGTGCCACATGAAACCTCTTCACTCTCCCTAAGGCTTGCGCCCAAAGCCGCCGGCTCGGACAGGACACAGACCACAGCTGTGGAACCGACCCGGCAATGTGTTTAAAAACCAAAGGAAACCCCTCCGCCCCTTTTGTGCCCAGCCTGCGCTCCCCATGCACGTCAGGCTGTTCCAGGGCAAGAGTCCTTCGAGTGAGGGAGGTGATCAAGGATGCGTCGTGTGTGCACGCAGACGGAGCATCCCATAGATCGATGGAGTTAGCCTGGATAACTGCAGCTCAGAGTTCCTGGGATGGGGTTAGATCGTGCACTTTCTCTCTGCAAATGATCTTGCAGGTGCGTTGGTAGAGTTCACGCCTTTACTGCAGGAGTACACACAAGACCATGTGCCCCCGACTTCTTCTTCTTCTATGGACATTAATTCCAGATGTGGAGGCTGTCGGTTAAGCACAGCTGGGAGGGTCGGCTCGATGTGAAGCTTGTTTTTCCTCCATAAGGAATGGGCACCGCGTTTGGGACGCATCATTTTTTCCACTGGCCACAGTGGCCGCCTCCCAAAGCCTTCTGATCCAAACGAGGGACTGGCACATTTCCTCCCGCCTGTCAGGACTGCAGCTCGTTAAATCCCCATCGGGATTCCTCGTGCACATCCACGTGGAAAGAGCAGGATCCAGGCCAGGGAAACATCACATGACGCCCTCCATAGCGTTCGCTGATGAGAATTTTCCAGTTGTAAACAGCCTTTGCTTGCCTCGGGTCTCCTCCCAGCTTTGAACGTGCTCTGTCTGTCAGCAGTGCGGCCTCTGCAATGTGTAATAATAATAATTCACAGGGGCATACGGCGATCACTTTTTCAGAAGACCAACAAATCAGTATTGTAGTACATGAGCCCAGAGTCCACCTGGGTCTCTTCAGCTGCTGAAAGCTTGCCCCCAGGCCAATAACGTATCGCAGCCTCCAACAGTTCCAGTCCTCTGCTAATCGGTGTCTGTTAATGCGGCACGATTTTTTGCTTTTAGTTCTGTAAGCAGCTTCTTTGTCATTACCCTGGGAGTGGCTCTGCCCAACCGCCTATGCCATGGGATCACTTTAAGCCCAGGCATACACTGCCTTCCTCTCCGGTGTTGCACTATGCTGTGCAGCTTGTGCACCACTTCTTGCGGAAGCTATAGGGGTGGCATGGCTGCTGCAAGAAGGCCGATCGCATCTAATGCGCCATTTAAAGTGTTGTCAATGCCTTCTAGCTGGCACTGGCACACCCTGCTGTTTGATGCGCGGTTTTGTTTTCTGGTGGCTGGAACCAGTTTACGTATTTCTGGATTCCTTCATTCCTCTGCCTCCTGTCATACGTTGTCTTGGCTGCCCATGAGGTGGGGGTTATAAGAAAAACCAGTACAAAACAATTTTGTACCCTACTGCTACGGATAGGAAGAAAAGTCCAGGACATTGATTCCTGAGTGTCTGGACTAGAGCAGGAAATGCCTGAAGGGAAGATGGTTGCATGCCAAAATCTGTGGCCACGTACCAAGGATGTTCAAAATCAACTTTAGCAATTGGCAGAGTGGCACACAAATAACCTTGCGTAAACTTCCGCCCGCTGAAGAGATGGTATAACTTAACGTGCGGGCTTTTTAAAATCCAAGTATGCATGCAGTTCCCACCTCGGTCTCCAGAACACCTCTGCAGTTGTGTAAACGTTAACCCAGGGCTCTGTGTGCGTAAGCAAACTTGCATTCATAAACCCAGGTTTTATGTGCGAAAGTGACTCTGAAGCACCTGCGCCAAGCTCCAGCAGGTCACTCCTGCTACAAATATTCTGCTTGCAAGACCATTTTAGAGTTCCTTCCTAGGGATGGCCATAAATCTTTATCTGAATGATGTGAACAAATGAAGTGGGAAGCTGTAGTTTGCAGATGGGCCATATCCTAACTCCAAGTAACCCCTGCAGGGCCTTGTGGCCGGTGCTGGGGGTGGGATGGTTCTCGTGCACCTGTGGAGGGACCATCTGAATCCAGCATGCGATGGAGGTGCTAGAAAGCTGACTGCTCTCAGCTTGCCACTTAGAGGTCAATGGACTCTGCAAGTGGTCAACGTGCATTCAGAGATCTGTTATGCACATAAAATGGCTTGCGGAGTTCGACGTTGAGCGAACGCCGCCTCCGCTGGCTGAGGAGATCCCAGAGCACCGATCACACCATCTCCCTCTCACCATGGCCTACCCGTGCGCTCGGACCTCTCATTGGCCTCTTCTGAGGTGAGTCGGGGAGTTCCGATATTGGAGCAAGCGGTGGTGGAGTTTTGTTGTATCAGCCGGAGAGGAGTGCCCTAATTCGGGGGCAACTGGGAGCGGCTGAACTCCCAGCTAGGACCCCGATATTGGCCCGATTTGGGTAGAGGTAGTGCAGCGTTGGATATCCCCGTTTTAAAAATGGAGCTTGTTAAACCTCCTGTGATCACACTAGAAGTCGTAGGGAAGCTTCCACTTCCACTCTAAGGCTACTATGGGCACTAATCGCCATGTTTTGGCTAATGCGAATTTGATTTCTTCTTATGGTACTAAATTAGAGGCTGTGGATGCTCGGGCTGTTTCCATTGAGAGAGTGCAGGAAGCCAAGAACAGAGAATTCCCTGAGAAGCCTCCGTTTAAGGATTCTACGATTTCCCTTTCTAGAACTGATTTCTGCTTCAGATCTCGTTAGGGTTTATATTTTCCAAGTTCTAAACATCCCACCAGCAGCGATGCCGGTAATAGCTAAGGCATAGCATCTGCCGGAAGCTGAAGAGGAAGGCGGTGGATATTCTTGAATCTCCTTCACAAGGGACCGAGGTTTCCCAAAGAGAAACTCCAAGAGTAGCCGTTGCCTTTTGGGTTTTTCTTTCGGAATAGATTGCTTTTGTTCTATGGATTTAGCCTGATGTCACTAGAGTAACCTGACTTCGTAGGAAAAGATTTCTTTCCACGCGTCCCGGAGCTGTTATCTAAGGGGGCTCAATTTATCCTGCGATATCCTTGTAAATGCCTCGTTCCTAGAGTCGCATGCCTAGAAGTCACTCTTGCAGGATTGGCCATTTAGGAATATAAACTGGGGTTTGTCTTCTTATTCTCTCATTTTCATGGTATTTATTCATGGTTTCTTCTTGATCTCCCTCTCTTTCCTTTATATACTTGAGGGATGTTTAGATGTGTTTCTTTTATTTTTTTTACATCTGTATTTTATTTATTTGTAGCTTTTCTATACCGACTTTCCTTTGCACATCACATCTGTTTACATTGCAACAAGTGGATAATAAATTACATTTTAAGCAAACATTTAAACTGCTCAACCAATTCAGGGCAGTTGAGACAGTAAAGTTATAGAAGGTATTTGATTGTACACCTCAATTTCCTTACAAGGAATTCTTGTGTTTTTGTGAAATGCATGAAAAAGAAAAAAAATGGCTCATGAGAATTAACCCGAAATCTAGGCTGCCATGCAAAACAGATCTAGTCGTGTGGTGAAAGTGCACACACAGTGCCTTATAGACATGTTAATGCCACCTTGCAGAAGCACAGTTAGGATTTTTTGCAATGTGTGCCTCATTTGCATATGTCATTAAGAGCGGCCGTTGATACTCACATTAACAACTGATGCTAGTGCACTTTAGTGCATTGGCCCCTTTCTTTTAAAATAGCTTCCTCGGTTGCCCAAAATTCACTGGGATTAAGGGATAATCTGTAGTGAATGACCAGGGTTATACTACAAATTAAGATTCCTTTTCACTTTTTCCTTTGCCTCCTAATTCTGTCTTGTTGCACTAGCAAATACTTGCAGTGTTTTTCTGCTAATGGGCTTCAGACTGTTTGTTTGCGGTACGTGCAATCAGTTCCTGTACACAGGCCGTACCTGAGGGACATGCTGTGTGTGGCCAGTGCAGCTCACGCCTTCCTCTACCTGGTCAGCAATGTGCTGGCTTTCAGCAGGTTCTGAGTGATTAGCCGAGAGCTCGGCGAGTCGTCTTCCCCTAAGCTGGGGAGATGCCACTATCACTCTGCCAGCTCGAACCAAGACATAAAGGAGCCGTGTGTCTTCACTGTACCCATCCAGTCCTACCTGTCTTCCCCCTCGTAGGCAGGGAGTGGGGAAGAGGAGAAGCTGTGAGCGGGGGAGGCAGGATTCAGCCCTGCGAGGCAGAGGAGTCTCCACTGAAGGTTGGTCTTTCATAGCAGAAGCCTGAACAGGTGGCGCCCTTGGGCGAGAGCTGCCTGAGATTCCTGCAGCACGGCAGGCTGCCCTTCCTAGAAGGCCTCGGTTGGCTTTCACATGCTGGTGCCGGATCTCGTGCAGCTGAGCCCAGGGGAATCCTGCAAGCTCACTCTGGGCTGATGTGGGGCCATGGTCTGATTTATAGAAGCTTTAAAAACAGGCAGGGCACAGGTGGCAGGCCAAACAGCACAATCTCCTGCCATGCCCTCTCTAACAAGTTAAAGCAAAACCATTTATATTTTACTGAAAATTCTGACAGCCTGCTTTATCTAAACGAATAGCTATCCAAAGCTGAGAAGAGTTGTAAGTCCAGCACATCACAATAAAACACTTAAAAATTCTGCAGTAATGTAACCAATAGCTTGCAGAAATAAACGTTTGTGTGCTGAGAGCACATGGCTGAAGGAATTGCAAGTCAGGGTTTACCTTGCAAACACGCTGTCCACGTAGGAGCAGATGCATGGTAACAATTCTCGCAAATATTGTGGTCCTCCTCCATTCATTACCACGTGAAACACGAACACCTTAAAGGCGACCCTGAAATGGTCAGTCTGGGATGACACCTCTCTGTTGGGCTAACACAATACACATCTTGGGTAGCCAGAGTTTACGGCCTCTGATCAGAATTCAGATACGCAAAAGGTAAATCTGTCTCGCTCACTCGCGTGCAGGTGATGCCGTCTCTCTCTCATTTGAACTCTGGCCTGAAGAAGTGCTAGCTTTCGAGAGCTATGCAAGAAATGTGTTCGGCCACCGCAATACAAAGGTAGCTTCTGAGATCTAAGTTCTTTTTGCTCTTAGTTCCTGTGAACTCGGATGCTGACCCAGGAACCGCACTGCTTAATAATCCTTATTTGGCAGAGATGTAATCCAAACCTCTACCTTCAGAGGCACTTTGCAGGAGGTTTCCAAACCTGTCCTGGGGACAGTCAGCTTTGCAGGATCTCTACAATGAATTTGCTTGATTATGGGGGCAGTGCTTGCATTGCATAGTCATTGTAAATATCCTGAAAACCTGACTGGCTGGGTCCAGGACAGGTTTGGGAACCACTGCTCTAATGTAAATTGGCTGTAATTAAATAGGGGTTTTGCATGCTCTGTGGTTTATTGTTCTGCCTGTGACCCTTTTTCCCCAGCGAGCTCATTTCCTGTCTGCTGGTCTGCAGGTGGTGTTTGACCTCTGCACTGTCATTCAAACAGAGGCTTTGGAAGGTGGCTTGATCAGCATACGCAACACTGAAACACCCTGCAGTGCCATTGGCCAGAAAGCTGTTAGTATTGTGTGTTCTGATTGGCCCTGGAGACAGAGAACTTGCCCTGAGGGTTCTGGAACTCTCCAGTCTTGCCCGGGAGTACAGAGGGATCAGAGCTCTGTGCTGAGGACCTGTTCAGCCTTTTTCCTGACCTCCCCAGGCATTAGATAAGTAGTGAAAAGTGTTTAGCTAGTTTCTACTGTTTAATCCTTGTTGTTTTACCTGTTTCTGTTTGCAGTTTAAATCTTACATCCATGCACTGTTCTTACTTTTTCTTAATAAACTTATTAGTTTGTTAGCTCTGCCTCTCTTGGACTGACTATCGATCCCGGTATTGTCTGTGTATTTGGTCTGTGGTGTATTTCTGGGAATGGTGTGACCCTTGGTTGTGAGGGGTCTCCGTGTCCCTAGAAACCACCAGGAGATAGATTGTGAGGCGGGGAAGTTGCCCAGAGGCAGGCAGGAGGTTGCCAGTGTAAGAGATGTTGTGCAGGTGCAGAGGGGCTTGGGCAGTGCTTGGCAGGACCCTCCGAGTGGCCATAGGGTTACCCTGAGTGTGTGTTAAGGGTAGCACTGAGGCCTTACATAACAACAAGTTCAATATTAAACAATTCTGTCTTGTGACTGTTCTTGTTTAGGGCGGTAAGATGTACCTAGTGGTAGGCAGGTGTTTCTCTCTTTATTGAAGAAACTCAGTATCTCAGAGGGGTAGTGATCCTAAGGCTCAGGGTGAAGGTTCACCAATCCTGAGCTGGTCCAGATTTAAGATTAGCTCTGTGTCCAAAGGGTGTCTGCTCTCATCAAGCCCAGAAAACCACCGGGCTTGGGAAGAGAGGCCACTGCCCTTCCAGTATCGTATTACAAACTTATTAGGCAGCTCCTCGACAGACTTTACAATAACAGCACTTGTGAGTACAGCTAGCGATGGAGTCCAACTCCTGCCTGGACTGGAAATTCCCTCTCCAAACGTGGGAATTGGAAGCCACGGATCCAACAGGCCTCGGCCGAGCCTCCCATGCTATTTGTATCGCTGCAGATAATTCACGCCGTGCTGCTCCCCTTCCTCGGCACATGGGAGTCGTAGGAGCGCTCATCCTCCTTGGAGCTGTGATGGCTGCAGGAAGCGATTTGCCTTTTCATAGAAAAAGACCATCTGCCCAATTTAATTTAGCATTATAATTCCCTTCACTTCCCTGTACCTGTCCTGGGCTTTCCTGAATTCAGATTCTGTTTTGTCTCCACCATCTCCATTAGGAGGCCGCTCCGTGCATCCACCACCCTCTCTGTACAGAAATATTTCCTAAGATTACACCTGAGTCTGCCCCCTTTCACCCTCATCTTATGACCCCTCGTTCTAGAGCCTCCTTTCCATTGAAAAAGGCTCACACCTCCTGTGCATGGGAACCTTGGAGATATTTGAATCTCTCTGTCATCTCTCCCAAATCCCACCTTTCCTCCAGGGTGTACATGTTTAGATCTTTAATTCTGACCCCATAAGCTTTAGAATGAAGACCGCTGCCCATTTTAGTAGCCCCATCTGGAGCGACTCCATCCTGTTTATATCCTTTGGAAGGTGGGGTCTCCAGAACTGTGCTCAGTATTCCCAGTGAGGTCTCACCAGGGACCTGTACAGGGTTAATATCGTGCACACAAGGTTTGCAGAGACCCAGCCGAGCAAATTCCCCACAAGTTCTCTGGCAAGGAAGGCCTTCATCCCACTGCTGTAAATCACTAGGAAGAACACCGGGGAGGGAATAGAAAGTAGTCGTGGATCTCCAGGGTGAGAAGAGGCGGCTTTCTCCTTCCGCTGTGTTTTCCAGTCCCACTACCAATGATTTTCTTCTCCTTTTTGCTGAATTTGTTGCTGTTCCTCCATCACCAGCAGGGCCTGAGGCCAAGCAGTGGTGCCGTGCAGGAACGGATTTCTGGTAACCACCATTAATGTTAATTTTGTTTAAACAGCGAAGCGAGAATTTGCTTTCCGCACCATCTGGAATCTAGGTTCGGAATATATGGATCCGAGAAAAGAGAATTGCTGCTTTTCCATTCCATCCTCGGTGTCTTGGCAGCAGTTTTGCAGATTGTGCATGCACCGTAGAGCCGAGCATGACCCGCTGCAGAATTCCCTCTTTGCAGTGTTTATTAATGTGCGTGAGCAGCAGACCTGCAGAATCGCATGCACGCTTTTTTCTGCATCTGTCAAAACCGTGGGCTGGTCCTATTCAGGAGTCTAAGCTTCTCCAGCGTGCACAAACCTCGGCAACAGCCGTGACAGGCGTTCGCTTCCTTCCTCGCTGCCAAAAAAAACGTCCCACGTCTCTTCAGCGGGAGATGCCTGACATTCCAGTCATCCCTTCCCCCCCCGAGACAAAGCTGCATCAACAAGAGCAGCCATCAGACTCTGCTCATCCCCTCGGCCTAGCGGGGCGGCCCACCTGCGTATTCTGTCTGCAGTCTTTTTTTTGTTCTGCTTCTGGAACATTTCTGACCCTGTGTCCTTCTCCAAAGAAAGCGCTGGAGTAACGTGATCAGAGTGAACTCCAAACCCTGCGGTAAACACATCAGAGCAAGCAGGAAGCGTGCACCGCCGGCAGTAACCTGCCCCCATCCCCATCCTCCTCTTAATCCAGTTTTTTTTTACATCTTTAGCAGCTGCCAACATGAAGTGCTAAACCTTCCACAGCTACAAATTCAGGAAAGGTTTCATACGAACTGCGTCCCGACGGGTGGGCGCAGACGGGAGTGCCTTAGATTCACACTATGGCCCCGAGGCGTTATCCGACTGATATGGCGTAGCACGCTCCCGCCTGGGCTGTGGCTGACGTGGAGGCCTCGCCGTTGGACTGGGACTCACGGCGTGGATGCTGACCAGTAACGGCCGTAGGCACGGCAGCGTAGGAGAGGGAAAATGATATAAACCCGGGCCACTTCACTGAGCCGTGCTAAATGTGGCACACCTCCTCGGTAAACTCCAGCTCGCTCCGGCTTGGGCGTGCCACTGAATAGACTACCGCTAGAGTCTGGACAGACTTCATATTTCTCAGCTAGGTGGACTTTCTAACTCTGAGTCATAAAACCCTGATCGGCGGGATGGGCACGCATGGGCAGAAGAGATCAATGACTCTCCTTTCATTAAGGCAGCCAAACATAATGGAGAGGGTTTTACCTGACTATGGGACTCAGGTGCATTTTGAGGCAAAGACCTGAAATGTTGTAAAGCGCAAGTAGAACATAAGAAACTGCCATACTGGGTCAGACCAAGGGTCCATCAAGCCCTGCATCCTGTTTCCAACAATGACCAATCCAAGTCACAAATACCCGGCAAGTACCCAAACATTAGATAATTCACAAGTTACTATTGCTTATTAATTAATAGCAGTTTATAGATTTTTGCTTTAGAAACTTGTCCAAACCTTTTTTAAACCCAGCTATACTAACTGCTGTAACCACATCCCCTGGCAATGAATTCCAGAGCTTAACTATGCGCGGAAAGAAAAATAATTTTCTTCGATTTGTTTTAAATGAGCTACTTGCTAACTTCATGGAGTGCCCCTGGTCCTTCTATTATCTGAGAGAGTAAATAACCGATTCACATCTACCCGTTCTAGACCTCTCATGATTTTAAACACCTCTATCATATCCCCCCTCAGTCGTCTCTTCTCCAAGCTGAACAGCCCTAACTTCCTTAGCCTTTCCTCATAGGGGAGCTGTTCCATGCCCCTTATTTTGAATCAAGACTTTTCTGCTTTTTATAATGAGGATGCCTCCCTGGATTTTATTAAAATTCTGGATGTTATACCAGGCCTCGCTATTTACACTGCTGTATAATGTATGTAAGGGCCTTATGTGTTACTAAATGGTAAATATATTCTCTAATTCATAAAACATACGACTTGCCATACTGGGTCAGATCAAAGGTCCACTAAGTCCAGCATCCTGTCTCTAACCATGGCCAATCTGGGTCGCTAAGAGTTACCTGGCCGATCCTGATGAGTGGATTATTTCCTCACTGCTCCCTTCCAGGGATAAGCAATGGCTTTCCCAAGTCTACCTGACTAATGTTTTATAGGCTTTTCCTACAGGAACGTGTCTAAATCCTTTATAAACCCAGCTACACTAATGGCTTTTCACCACATCCTCTGGAGACGTGCACCGAGTGAAATAATACTTTCTTTCACTTGTTTGAAATGTGCTTTATGGAGTGACCCCCAACCTAGTACTGTCTGAAATGGTAAATAACCATTCCCCATTTATCTACTCCATTCCACTCATTATTTTATAAATCTCTATCATATCCCCCCTCAGTCGTCTCTTCTCCAAGCTGAACAGCCCTAACCTCTTTAGCCTTTCCTCATAGGGGAATTGTTCCATCCCCTTTATCATTTTGGTTGCCCTTCTCTGCACCTTTTCTAATTATGTTTTATCTTTCTTGAGATGTGGTGACCAGAACTGCACACAGTGCTCAGGATGAGGTCTCACCATGGAGTGATACAGAGGCAGTGTGATATTCTCTGTTTTATTCTCCATTCCCTTCCGAATTATCCCCAGCATTGTTTGTATTAAGTGCTGCCACGCACTGCCCGAAGATTTCTGCTGGTAGAGGGCACACATGGGCACCTGTAAGAAGCTTCTAGTTCTCCAGGGCTGACAGTCAGTTTATTTTTCAGGCGAGGGCAAAAGCTGAAAGTTTTTTCTGGGGAGAGAGAGACTACGCTAAGACGTCTTCCACCACTGTGCGACCTCATACTAGGTTGGCCTTGGATATCCTGTGAGCTTGCAGTCCAACCTCCTGCAGCGCCTCGATGAAGGCGTAGGCGAGATGGATTTGGGGGAAATGCTGAGCCTCCTGAACCGAGCGTAGGCAGAGAAGCTGCTAAATCTGAAGCTGTGCTCGTGAGTGGACGTAGACTTTGTAATCTGGGACCATAGCCTGTACGTCTGTGGGCATTTTTATTTGGGAGAAAGCAGGGCTTGAACTGTGGTGGTGGTGGTGGTCGCCCCCACCGGTGGGCCTTGGAGGTCATACCCCCTCTTGTCTTTATTAATCTCGTCACGTTTGGCTTTCCTGCTTGTGACTTGATTCTCTTCATTCTGCTCGCAGGCCAGCGGCACTGAAGTCGCGTTCCTCTGGTTCTGGTATGGCTTGGGCTCTGACTTTCAGGCTTTGCGTGTTCTTTCACCCTGCAAAAAGGCCATGTGGCTCTGAGGGTGAGAGGCTGGGTGGCACAGAAGCCCTTGTTTGGAAGAATTGCTGGAGTTCAGTTTCCGGCGCTGCCGCCGGCGCCAGAGGCTGGTGAGGTACCAATGGGGAGCCCTGTGGCGGGCTACAGAGCTGTGCCCGCTGCTCTCGCAGGGACGCAGATGCCAGCCGCCTCCTATCCACGGTCACAGCTCCACCTCTGTCCCAAGTTTGGATGGGGGAAGTGGAACCTCAGCATCACGGCTCCAGGATGAGTCGACGGAGGTAGGAAAAGGAAGCCAAGGGGAGAAATCCCCACTTGCACGTATGAAAGGGCCAAGCTGCAGATGTGTTGCTGGTGAAACTTGCTAAGTGCAGCAGAGGCACTTTCTCCACTCCTCCGTACCCTTCCCTTTTCCCCCCATGTGCATTTCCTGTTTGCTTTTTCAGGGCTGGCTTGCTTGCTTTGGCTGTGACCTGTAGCAGGAGAGGTGCACTTAGCATATCAAAGGCTATTTTCTCATCTAATCTGGCTCTGTGTAAATAACGTTGGAATGCCCCCGAGACCTCTCCAACTGCGCACACATCCCAGAGAACAGCCTGACCCGCAGGCCTGAAGAACCGAAAAGCATCCTGCCCCAGAGGACTGCTGCGGGCATCACTTCAAAGGGGCTGGGGATAAAAATATGCCGCTATTCTGGAGACCACTTGTGTGGGATGAAGTTTCTCAGGGGCCGTGGCTGTGTTTGTAACGGGACTCCCGAGGGAGGCAGCAGGTGGGGCGTTGAACTCGCGGAGCTGGAGAAGCGAGCACGCGATGCACCGAAGGAAATCTCTGAGCAAAAGCCATCCGGGTCCTCGCTTCTCCCCGGCCCCAGTTATCTCCAAGGGGGGCCTTTCACGCACGGATTCAGCACGAGAGGAGTCTGAATCGGGCCCATAATGGACGCATGTGGGAGCCTCCGAGGTAGCAGGAGAGGGGCCGTTTTTACTGGACTGAAGCTGGCTTGGAGCCTGCCCTTTCTGAGGGCACGCGGCGGCAGGACCCGGGGCTCGCTCGCAGGCTGGAAGCTGTGCACCACGCAGAGATTCTCGCTTCTGAATGATGTGGTGCCAGCTGGGTACCATTACCCAGGAGAAAGAGAGAACTTTTAACATGCTTGGGGTGTGGAGCTTTTTTGTTCGCTGAATGATGCTGAATGAAGCACAGGCTCTCTCGCACATCTCTAAGCGCGCCGCAGGCTCTGGTGTTTGGTAGGAACAGGGTGGCAGGCTTCCTCCCGGCCAGAACTGTTACCCACCCGAACAAGTAGGGAGGACCCCTTGGCCCGGGTCAAGGGATCCGGGTTCTGGGGAAAAACGGAACTAGGAGTGCATGCACTGGGGCAAAAAACCAGGACTGGATCAGAGTGGGGTGCGGTAGCCGTCCTAGCCGAGGGAGGGAGGGAGGTCTCGGCTGTTATTTGACAGTAACTTTCCATTTCTGGCTTCTCCCCAAATACATTTCTGAGTTCATGTAGGCCGTGCTGACGCATCCTGTCCCAGCTTTACCAACGCCCATCCCAAACAGCGCGGTAACCGAAATCTTGTAACGCACTATGAGAAGTGCCTGAGAGCGCAATATAAATCAAATCAGTACCGTAAGGTTTCAGAACGCTAGAAAGAGATTTACACTTAAAAAAAACCCCCAGGCCTGAGCACCTGCGGCAGGACTTGCTGGCTTGTTCTGCGCGCACAGACTGCTAGCACCGATTTTAGTAAAGGGCTTTCAACATTAAAAGGCCTGAGTCGACTGCGGCTTTTCTCTCCCTCTGTGGCTAGGGCAAAGCACCTTGAATCTGGCCCTGATGTCCGACTGTCATACACTGTGCATTTCCTGCTCATTTCGCCATTCAAAGTGCTGAAAAACAATGGAAACTATGGTATATTTTTTAAGCAAATAAAAAAAACACAAAAAAACAAACCATGCAACAGCTAGAGAATGGTCTAGCTGTAGTCAACTTCAAAATTAGGCAAGGGAACAAAGTCGCTAGCCTTCATGAAACATCTGCTCCAATCCATCCATGTCAAGCAAATATTTCCCCATGCAAAAGGCCCCCCAGTAACGAGAGGTCTGGGGGAAGGATTGGATGTTACTGCTGTAGATCCCTGGGTGGTCTGAAAGGATAAATGGAATCGATCCACCCGCCCCCGTGAGAACTGTAAGAATTATGAGTGACTTTAAAACGCTTGGCTTACTGAACAGCTTCCCTTGTGAAAAAGGGAGGTTGACTCTTTAGAACAGAGGTGGGGGAAGGACAAGGATCCCGATATTCGGCTATGGCCGACTACTTTTTATAAAGAAACCTTGAAAGCAAAACATGGGTTGCAAATAGGAGTGGGGTAGATAATCCCAGAGAGGTTTTTCTAATGCAAGGAAACTCCGTGGCGCTGATTGTGCCTCTCTGTGAATGCTCTGCCCTCTTTATTGCACTTCTGAAATGGCTAATTCATGTTCTGAAGCAAATAACGTGAGATGTGTGGACGCCATTCCAAATGTGGCCAGTTTTAGACTTAATCTTTTGAGTTTAAAAAAAAACCAAAACTCTTGCTAATAGGAGACCCATTTTTTTGTTGGTTCTGCCCTTTTGCTGCTAAATTAATCAACGGTCTTTCTGACAAACCTATACCTTTTTTAAAGAATTGTTAATGGATCTCTGCTTGAAGGAAGGGTTCCTATTGTTGTAGACCTCTAGCATTAATCCCATCTTTAAAAAAACTGCTCTCTTAAGAGCTCTGATTGTTCTAATTATAGAGCCATCACCAATTCCTCTTTAGGTTTTTTTGCAAGGAGTTACTCAGCAATTAACATCTTCTGTTCAGGAATCGGAAGGGTAATATAGTATTGACGGCAGAAAATGACCAAACGGTCCATCTAGTAACTGCCGCTCCGTGCAGGCTACCCCCTAAACCTTACATATTAACAAACCAACATTTTTACTGGGCAAGGAGCCATCTTGGAAATGCAGTCCATGCTGCTTGACGTTCTTTGCTTTTGGACGTGGCCATAGAAGCAGTCTTGTTCGTTTTTTCCTTATGTCTGCGTATCAGTACTCCGGACCATAAAAGTTTGGGCCTCTGAATCCAATTCCCCCTTCCCCATGTTGTCAAAGTGGAGAGCAGTTGGGTTAAAAGCATCAAGGCTTATTGATTAAGGGTAGCGATCCCCATGCACCGAGCAGGTTACCCCCATGTACCCTTTTCTTCTTTTCTTCCCTTCAGCCTTTAGGGATCCACAGTATTCATTCCATGCCTCTTTGAATACAAAGACAGGCCAAAGAATTCATCATCTCCTCCGGAAGGGCATTCCAGGCATCCACCACCCTTTCTGTGAAGAAATATTTGACAGTGGTTGAGTTATCCCCTCCCCCCCCCACCGAGTTTCATTTCATGTCCCCTAGTTCTGTTTCCTTTCCAACAAAAAAGGTTCGAAGAACTTAAACCTTTCGGGTATCTAAAGGTCTGTATTTCCCCTGAGTCTCCTCTCTTCCAGAATGTATATATTGAGATCATTCAGCCTCTCCTTATAGGTCTTCAGATACAGACCCCAAACCATTTTGGTCTCCCTTCTCTGGACCGCCTCCATCCTGTCTCTGTCCCTACGGAGATACGGTCTCCAGAACTGAGCACAGTACTCCAGGTGAGGCCTCACCAAGGACCTGTACAAGGGGATTATCATCTCCTTTTCCTTACTGGTTCTTCCTCTCTCTATGCAGCCCAGCATTCTTCTGGCTTTAGCTATCGCCTTCTCACATTGCTTCGCCACCTTCAGATCATCAGACACTATCACCCCAAAGTCCCTCTCCCAGTCCGTGCACATCAGTCTTTCACCCCCATCATATACAGCTCTTTTGGATTACTGCACCCCAGATGCATGACTCTGCACTTCTTGGCATCAAATCCATGACCAGTCTCCAAGTTTTCTTAAATCTTTTTTTTTCTCTACTTCTTCAGGCATGTCCACTCTGTTGCAGATCTTATCTGCAAATAGACAAAATTTTATCTTCTATCCCTTAATGTTGTTCACAAAAATATTGAACCAAACCAATCCCCGTGCCACATCGCTTATCACTGTTCTCCACTCAGAGTAGGTTCCATTTTCGATTATACTCTGTCTCCTGTCAGTCAACCAGTTTGCAATCCATGCCATTAATTTGGCACCCACTCCCAAGTTTCTCATTTTGTTCACGAGTCTCCTATGCGGGACCATATCAAAAGCTTTACTAAGATCCAAGTAAATCACATTGAGTGCTCTTCTTCGATCCAATTTTCTAGTCGCCTGTAGTATCCTGGGATGAACCACATCCAGTCCCAAGGGCTTGTCCACTTTTGCTTTCCTAGCTCTTCCCATACATTCTCTACTTTAAATGGAGTTTCATCTACCCCATCCCCATCTATGGTCTTGTCAACCAGCAACGGTCGTCCTCCTCCAGAGTCTTTAGTGAACACCAAACTGAAGTATTTATTTCTACCATTTCTTCATCTCTCTACACACATTGACCTTTGTCACCTTTCAATTTCACTATACCACTTTGGACCTTTCTCTGATATATCTGAGAAATGGTTTGCTTTACCTCTTTAGCATTCCTTTCTTCTGCCTGACCTTTGCTTGCTTTCTTTCTTCGTCTCCCTCAGTTTCACCCGGTATTCTTCCCTGTCATCCTTTATACTTCTTGAATGCTGTTCACTTTTTGCTTTTATCTTTTCAGCCACCTCCTTTGAGAACCAGATTGGTTTCTTATTCCTCTTATTTTTGTTTACTTTTCTAATATAGAGATTTGTTGCCCCTTTAAATTCTCCTTTTGGTTTGGTCCATTGTTTCACCTCTCCCAGTTTTCTACTTCTTCCTCCAGGTATGTCCATATTTTAGAAATTCAAAACTCGGGTCTTTGTATGACTTCTCTGAATCCTATTTGCGATGACAAACCAGACTGTTTGTTTGATCACTGGTGCTGAGGTGGGCACACACCCGGACATTAGAGACATTATCCATGTTAGTGAGCACTAGGTTGAGTTTAGCTCCCTCCCTCGTGGGTTCCATTACCATTTGTTTGAACAGAGCCTCTTACAAGGCATCCACTATCTCTCTACTTCTGGTAGATTCCACAGAAGGGATTCTCCAGTCCACGTCCGGCAGATTACAATCTCCAGTGAACAACGCTTCTCCCTTCTGATATCTTCGATCATGTCTCTGTCCAGTTCTTCTGTTTGAGTCTGAGGCCTGTAGATCACACCAGTAAAAATGGAAGCACCATTTTGGATCCATAATGCTTCTCTACCCCACGTCCCTTGCAATTCAGTTGCCTGGATATTGTTTTTGACATAAAGAGGTACGCCTCCCCCTCTTCTGTCCTTCCTTATCAAGTTAGAGCCAGAGATGGCCGAATCCCAATCATGAAACTCTCTGAACCTTGCCTCAAAACAGCAACAATGTCCAAGTCTACCTCCACCATTAGGGCCGCAGGTCTTGGATACCTTTGGCCAGTCTATGAGCACTTGTGGTCAGAGCTTTCTAGCTGCTCTTCCTAGTCAACTTTTTTTGCTTTTTTGAAATGACTGATTTTTTTTGTTACTCTCTTCCCAATTCCTGTATGTCTAGGGGGTGACTTGCTAATTGTTTGGCCACCAGTCACTTGATTAAAAAGAGCATCCAAGCTCACCTCAATATGGGGAAGTACGAGATGGGTGTGGCGAACTCTTGAGTTCGGTGCAAGGGTATTAGGCGCATTAGGTGAATTTTATTTATATTCCATTTTTCGGCATTTCAAAGGGAATCATATTCGGGTACATGAGGAATTTCCTCTTTTCCCAGAGTGCTCAGAATCTAAGTCTGTACCCGAGGCAACAGAGGCTGAATCTTACAGTCTTGTGCTCCCCCGCCTTCAACACAATAATTATGCATGTCTAATAACAGATTTTACATGAAAAATGACATACAAAGTACAGTCTTCTGAGGTAAAATTATTACTTACAACAACATGACTATTATAGTTACATACACTGTGCTACCAGTGAGGAAACCCATCTGGTATGAGGCCTATTGTAAAATGTGCTGGGTGTGGGCTTGGCCCTCAAAGCCACAAGTACAATGAACTATAATTACAAATAGCAAACCTCCCATACTACAACCCTAACTGCCAGCATTCAAACAGTAAGAAATTGCAACACAGTAAATATTACTCCAGGCCCTAAAATACCAATACGCATCCTGTTAGGAAAACCAAACAAGCCAGGCTACTATAGATCCTACACAGTAACAGAATACCTTACCTCAGTCGCACAGATAGACCCTCCCGAAATACAGAATAGAGACCATAAAGTATAAACAGAAATGTGCAGACAAAAAGTGAACGGGAAACTGCAACAAACCAGACTCTGAATGCAGAGCAACAACGGAAAAACAGAACCTTCAGCATCAACCACTAAAGTAAAATATAAATCAGTCATAATAGTAAAACCATACTAATAAAAGAATACAATATTTCAAAACAGCTGTAATCTCTGTACTACTTATCTATTTCTCCCTTTTTTGTTATTTGTAAACCTTCATATCCCTTGTTTAAATATGTAAACCGTTGTGATGGCATTACCGAAAAATAAAGAGTTCCCAAATTAAAACTACTAGGGATAACAAATTCTCCACTGTCCATACCTGAAACCTGATTTCCAGCCACCCTGAGCTTGTTCTGGATTAGTGGGGAGAGGAGGCTCCACACAGACGTTGTCCAGGCGTGGGTCAGAGTATGGGGTAAGGGTGTGGCCTGCTTGTTGCAGTGGTTGCTACCCCTAATTGAGCTGGATGTTCACTTGGATGCAGATCCAGCGCTGCTCTCTACATTGGTGGTGGGGTGGAGGGGAATTAGGGCTGGAGGGTACTGGAAGCCAATAGTAACAGGTGGGTGATAGAAAAAGATAATAAAAAAAAAAAGTGCGTAGCTTGCTGGGCAGACTGGATGGGCCGTTCGGTCTTCTTCTGCCGTCATTTCTATGTTTCTCTGTCCACACTCACTCACTCAATCTTCTCCCCCTCTGGCATGCACGGGCGGCAGCAGCAGCCTCCACCTTCAGGCCATGCAGCTGACTGGGCCCTCCTGTCTCCCGGGGCATGGGCTGACGCTGCTCCTGCTCCTTCTGGCCACAGGTATTGCGCCTCCTGGCCCGCATGAAGCAACTTCCTCTTCTGGGCCCATGTGGGAGGGAAGAACAAGGACTCACAATTGTTGCAGTCTTTCTGCTGCTCTGCCAGCCCCAAAACTCTGGTGCTCTAGGCAGCTGCCGAGTGCTTCCCCTGGCCCTGCGCACTCTCCCATCCCTTACTCATGCTCCTTCTCATCCCCTCCCCTCTGTCTCTCTCTTCCCTTGAACCCCTCCAGTCCTATCCCTTTCTCCGCACACGCATTCTCATTCTCTCCCTTCTCATCCCTCGCACGTCACCCCTCCAGTCCTATCCCTTTCTCCGCACATGCATTCTCATTCTCTCTCTCTCCTCATCCCTCGCACGTCACCCCTCCAGTCCTATCCCTTTCTCCGCACACGCATTCTCATTCTCTCTCTCTCTCTCCTCATCCCTCGCACGTCACCCCTCCAGTCCTATCCCTTTCTCTGCACACGCATTCTCATTCTCTCTCTCTCTCCCTTCTCATCCCTCGCACGTCACCCCTCCAGTCCTATCCCTTCTCCACACATGCATTCTCATTCTCTCTCTCTCTCTCTCCTCATCCCTCGCACGTCACCCCTCCAGTCCTATCCCTTTCTCCGCACACGCATTCTCATTCTCTCTCTCTCCTCATCCCTCGCACGTCACCCCTCCAGTCCTATCCCTTTCTCCGCACACGCATTCTCATTCTCTCTCTCTCTCTCTCCTCATCCCTCGCACGTCACCCCTCCAGTCCTATCCCTTTCTCTGCACACGCATTCTCATTCTCTCTCTCTCTCCCTTCTCATCCCTCGCACGTCACCCCTCCAGTCCTATCCCTTCCTCCGCACATGCATTCTCATTCTCTCTCTCTCTCCCTTCTCATCCCTCGCACGTCACCCCTCCAGTCCTATCCCTTTCTCCGCACACGCATTCTCATTCTCTCTCTCTCCCTTCTCATCCCTCGCACGTCACCCCTCCAGTCCTATCCCTTTCTCTGCACACGCATTCTCATTCTCTCTCCCTTCTCATCCCTCGCACGTCACCCCTCCAGTCCTATCCCTTTCTCTGCACACGCATTCTCATTCTCTCTCTCTCTCTCCTCATCCCTCGCACGTCACCCCTCCAGTCCTATCCCTTTCTCTGCACACGCATTCTCATTCTCTCTCTCTCTCTCCCTTCTCATCCCTCGCACGTCACCCCTCCAGTCCTATCCCTTTCTCCGCACATGCATTCTCATTCTCTCTCTCTCCCTTCTCATCCCTCGCACGTCACCCCTCCAGTCCTATCCCTTTCTCCGCACATGCATTCTCATTCTCTCTCTCTCCTCATCCCTCGCACGTCACCCCTCCAGTCCTATCCCTTTCTCCGCACACGCATTCTCATTCTCTCTCTCTCTCTCTCCTCATCCCTCGCACGTCACCCCTCCACTCCTATCCCTTCCTCCGCACATGCATTCTCATTCTCTCTCTCTCTCCCTTCTCATCCCTCGCACGTCACCCCTCCAGTCCTATCCCTTCCTCCGCACATGCATTCTCATTCTCTCCCTTCTCATCCCTCGCACGTCACCCCTCCAGTCCTATCCCTTTCTCCGCACATGCATTCTCATTCTCTCTCTCTCCCTTCTCCTCCCTCGCACGTCACCCCTCCAGTCCTATCCCTTTCTCTGCACACGCATTCTCATTCTCTCTCTCTCCCTTCTCCTCCCTCGCACGTCACCCCTCCAGTCCTATCCCTTTCTCTGCACACGCATTCTCATTCTCTCTCTCTCCCTTCTCATCCCTCGCACGTCACCCCCTCCAGTCCTATCCCTTTCTCCGCACACGCATTCTCATTCTCTCTCTCTCCCTTCTCATCCCTCGCACATCACCCCTCCAGTCCTATCCCTTTCTCCGCACACGCATTCTCATTCTCTCTCTCTCCCTTCTCATCCCTCGCAAGTCACCCCTCCAGTCCTATCCCTTTCTCTGCACACGCATTCTCATTCTCTCTCTCTCCCTTCTCATCCCTCGCACGTCACCCCTCCAGTCCTATCCCTTTCTCCACACACGCATTCTCATTCTCTCTCTCTCTCCCTCTCCCTTCTCATCCCTCGCACGTCACCCCTCCAGTCCTATCCCTTTCTCTGCACACGCATTCTCATTCTCTCTCTCCCTTCTCATCCCCCGCACGTCACCCCTCCAGTCCTATCCCTTTCTCCGCACATGCATTCTCATTCTCTCTCTCTCCCTTCTCCTCCCTCGCATGTCACCCCTCCAGTCCTATCCCTTTCTCTGCACACGCATTCTCATTCTCTCTCTCTCCCTTCTCCTCCCTCGCACGTCACCCCTCCAGTCCTATCCCTTTCTCTGCACACGCATTCTCATTCTCTCTCTCTCCCTTCTCATCCCTCGCACGTCACCCCTCCAGTCCTATCCCTTTCTCTGCACACGCATTCTCATTCTCTCTCTCTCCCTTCTCATCCCTCGCACATCACCCCTCCAGTCCTATCCCTTTCTCCGCACACACATTCTCATTCTCTCTCTCTCTCTCCTCATCCCTCGCACGTCACCCCTCCAGTCCTATCCCTTCTCCACACACGCATTCTCATTCTCTCTCTCTCCCTTCTCATCCCTCGCACGTCACCCCTCCAGTCCTATCCCTTTCTCTGCACACACATTCTCATTCTCTCTCCCTTCTCATCCCTCGCACGTCACCCCTCCAGTCCTATCCCTTTCTCCGCACACGCATTCTCATTCTCTCTCTCTCTCTCCTCATCCCTCGCACGTCACCCCTCCAGTCCTATCCCTTCCTCCGCACATGCATTCTCATTCTCTCCCTTCTCATCCCTCGCACGTCACCCCTCCAGTCCTATCCCTTTCTCCGCACATGCATTCTCATTCTCTCTCTCTCCCTTCTCCTCCCTCGCACGTCACCCCTCCAGTCCTATCCCTTTCTCTGCACACGCATTCTCATTCTCTCTCTCTCCCTTCTCCTCCCTCGCACGTCACCCCTCCAGTCCTATCCCTTTCTCTGCACACGCATTCTCATTCTCTCTCTCTCCCTTCTCATCCCTCGCACGTCACCCCTCCAGTCCTATCCCTTTCTCCGCACACGCATTCTCATTCTCTCTCTCTCCCTTCTCATCCCTCGCACATCACCCCTCCAGTCCTATCCCTTTCTCCGCACACGCATTCTCATTCTCTCTCTCTCCCTTCTCATCCCTCGCACGTCACCCCTCCAGTCCTATCCCTTTCTCTGCACACGCATTCTCATTCTCTCTCTCTCCCTTCTCATCCCTCGCACGTCACCCCTCCAGTCCTATCCCTTTCTCCACACACGCATTCTCATTCTCTCTCTCTCTCCCTTCTCATCCCTCGCACGTCACCCCTCCAGTCCTATCCCTTTCTCTGCACACGCATTCTCATTCTCTCTCTCCCTTCTCATCCCCCGCACGTCACCCCTCCAGTCCTATCCCTTTCTCCGCACATGCATTCTCATTCTCTCTCTCTCCCTTCTCCTCCCTCGCATGTCACCCCTCCAGTCCTATCCCTTTCTCTGCACACGCATTCTCATTCTCTCTCTCTCCCTTCTCCTCCCTCGCACGTCACCCCTCCAGTCCTATCCCTTTCTCTGCACACGCATTCTCATTCTCTCTCTCTCCCTTCTCATCCCTCGCACGTCACCCCTCCAGTCCTATCCCTTTCTCTGCACACGCATTCTCATTCTCTCTCTCTCCCTTCTCATCCCTCGCACATCACCCCTCCAGTCCTATCCCTTTCTCCGCACACACATTCTCATTCTCTCTCTCTCTCTCCTCATCCCTCGCACGTCACCCCTCCAGTCCTATCCCTTCTCCACACACGCATTCTCATTCTCTCTCTCTCCCTTCTCATCCCTCGCACGTCACCCCTCCAGTCCTATCCCTTTCTCTGCACACGCATTCTCATTCTCTCTCCCTTCTCATCCCTCGCACGTCACCCCTCCAGTCCTATCCCTTTCTCCGCACACGCATTCTCATTCTCTCTCTCTCTCTCCTCATCCCTCGCACGTCACCCCTCCAGTCCTATCCCTTCCTCCGCACATGCATTCTCATTCTCTCCCTTCTCATCCCTCGCACGTCACCCCTCCAGTCCTATCCCTTTCTCCGCACACGCATTCTCATTCTCTCTCTCTCTCTCCTCATCCCTCGCACGTCACCCCTCCAGTCCTATCCCTTCTCCACACACGCATTCTCATTCTCTCTCTCTCCCTTCTCATCCCTCGCACGTCACCCCTCCAGTCCTATCCCTTTCTCCGCACACGCATTCTCATTCTCTCTCTCTCCCTTCTCATCCCTCGCACGTCACCCCTCCAGTCCTATCCCTTTCTCCGCACACGCATTCTCATTCTCACTCTCTCTCTCCTCATCCCTCGCACGTCACCCCTCCAGTCCTATCCCTTTCTCCGCACACGCATTCTCATTCTCTCTCTCTCCCTTCTCATCCCTCGCACGTCACCCCTCCAGTCCTATCCCTTTCTCCGCACACGCATTCTCATTCTCTCTCTCTCTCTCCTCATCCCTCGCACGTCACCCCTCCAGTCCTATCCCTTCTCCACACATGCATTCTCATTCTCTCTCTCTCCCTTCTCATCCCTCGCACGTCACCCCTCCAGTCCTATCCCTTTCTCCGCACACGCATTCTCATTCTCTCTCTCTCTCCCTTCTCATCCCTCGCACGTCACCCCTCCAGTCCTATCCCTTTCTCCGCACATGCATTCTCATTCTCTCTCTCTCTCTCCTCATCCCTCGCACGTCACCCCTCCAGTCCTATCCCTTTCTCCGCACATGCATTCTCATTCTCTCTCTCTCCTCATCCCTCGCACGTCACCCCTCCAGTCCTATCCCTTTCTCCGCACATGCATTCTCATTCTCTCTCTCTCTCTCTCTCCTCATCCCTCGCACGTCACCCCTCCAGTCCTATCCCTTTCTCTGCATACACATTCTCATTCTCTCTCTCTCTCTTCTCCTCCCTCGCACGTCACCCCTCCAGTCCTATCCCTTTCTCTGCACATGCATTCTCTCTCTCTCTCTCTCTCTCCCCCCTTCTCTTCCCTCGCACTTCACCCATCAGGATTTCTTCAACCCCATGGGCACCGTGGCATCCTCTTCCTGCCTGTGGGAGATGGGAATCTTGCGCTGCCGCAGGGTCCTCGTGCTGCTTGCCTTCATCAAGCTGTAGCACTTGCTCAGTTACAAGAAGAGGTTTGATTTATTATTATTGTAAACTGCATTGGCTGACTTTGTGTATGAGATGTGGTCTGTAGGAAATTTTAAATAAATGGAGAGGTCACTGGGCAGTTGGACTTGAGATTTAGTGATCTCATGCAATCATCGTCATCCTGGGGTCAAAACAGAAGATCCTTCTGGATTTACAAAGATCCAGAAGGATCTTTGTAAATCTCAGCCGATCATGTCCCTGCCAGAGCTGGCGGAGGGAACAGTCCGGTAAGGCATGCTGGCAAGCTTCTGATTTCTATTAAAAGGAACCCAAAGCAGAAAAACGCTCCCGCCCTTCGCCTCGCAAGGTACCCGCCAGCAGAGAGCGGCTAGGATTCTTGTATTCCAGACGAATCGCCGTGTTTCAGCCCCCCAATCCTCCCCAGCTGCTTCCAGCCAATCACAAGGCTGGAAAACCTGCCCAGAGGTTCTGGCTTGAATGAATGATGCGTGGCCGATGCCTGAAAGCTGACATTTTGATTGGTGAATGGAGCTGTGACATCACACCTCCTCCTCTGGAATGACTGCTTAGAAGCAGAAGGGAGACTGCGACCCGTTGTCTTGCATTAAAGCACAGCAGGGCGGACTTTAGCTGGACGTTGCAAACAGTCCTGTATTTCTCCTCTTCAGCCTTTAGTCTTGGCCTCTCGCTGCCTGCTGGGTTGTGCAATGACCCAGTTAAGGAGGCCTTGTGAGTAGAAGTTTAATTGCAGCGAGTCTGTGCCTTTTTTTTTTTATTTTCAAGGTTGCACAGATTTGATTTTAGGAGCAGTGCCAGGAGTAGAACAATCTTTCTGGTCCCATCCTCTTGAGTGCCGCAGGGAATTCCCAGAAAGCTGCAGACATCAGATTACGGATTTGGACTTGACCATGAATAAAAGGGCAAGGTTACATAACAGGAAACCTCTCTGTGAACTCGCATGTTTACCTCCTCCTCCGTTACTGTTTAGGCTATAAGTCTCGATTAATTTAGAGTAAACGGGTGCTGCAGAGAGAGTCCAGATTCCGCTTCCTCCGGCTGCGCTGCTTCCCGAGCGGTGCATCTGCGTTGGGAGCTAGGACCTGGCCCCGTCCTCCGCTGCCCTCTGAGAAGCGGCACGGCTGGAGGAAGTGACCACGTGGCACGCACCAGCAGGTACCACATGCCAGAGACCAGTACTCTGGCCTGGCAGCGGGCCCTCTGAAGGCATCTCTAGCTGGAGGTGCCCATTGCATTGACAGTGCAAAGCTTGAGATGCCTCATTTATTCATTCAAAGGAGATCCTTGTTGTTAAATAACTTGGTCATCAGTTCTGCAGCCTGGGCTACCCCCATCGTTCTGGAGGTAGGCAGACGGTCCCTCCCTTCTGTCTCTGAGCACAGCAGTGGTACTGGGGATAAACTATCTACAAATGTAGTGGGACAGTAAGGCTTGGCAGCACAATATTCCCTTCAATTTCATGAAAGTACTGAAAGGGAGGTGTAGTTCTGCTGTAAGCTAACCCTCTGCCTCCTTTCTCCCTGTGACAGTAATCCGGGCCAAGGTGGTGGGCAAGAAGCTGATGAAGGACGGGCCGTTTGGAACCATGCGCTACACCGTCAAGCAGATGAAGGTGAGAGGGGCTCTCGACCTCCGACACAGCGCACTGTCCTGCGAGCTTCCCTTCCGTCCACGCGCCCTGGTGACCTAGGCAGACTGACAGAGCTGGGGCTGGAGCCAGACGAGCCCCTCTCGCTTTCTGATGTCCTGAGGGAGCTTCCAGGGGCGCCCTTGCTATGACTTTACTGGTGCTGGAGGTTTCTAACTTCTGGTACCAGGATCCAGCGCCGGGGGCTGCAGGAACAGCACATCTCCCCCCTCTTTAGCACTCCTCAAAAGCAGTTTGATGTAAAAAAAAAATGCAAAATTATAGCAGAAGTTAACATAGAAAGAGCATGCGGCCCATTCAGACGCATGCTCAGCTCTCACTCCCTCCGATCTCCCTGTGCTTGTCCCACGCTTTCTGGAATCAGATACCCTCCAACTCCACTGGCAGTCTCCTTTCTGTTGAAGGAGAACTGTCTCATTTCTCCTGTCTCCCCTTTCCTCCAAGGTGTTCATGTTTAGATCTGTAAGTCTCTCCCCCATGTGCTTTAGAAGGAAGACCACTGCCCATTTTAGTAGCCCCCTCTGGAGCGACTCCATCCTGTTTATATCCTCTGAAAGGTGGGGTCTCCAGAACTGTGCTCAGTATTCCCAGTGAGGTCTCACCAGGGACCTGTACAGGGGCAGTGTCACCTCCCTTTCTCTGCTGACCCTTCCTCTCCCTGTGCAGCCAAGCAGCTTTCTGGCTTTTACCATCGCTTTATCCATCTGTTTGGCCACCTTAAGATTATCAGATACAATCACCCCCAGATCTCGCTCGATTTGTGAACAAATGAACGGCTCCCCCAAATGCTGCCTGCCATTCTTAGCATTAAATCTTGGCATCCCTCGTGTTTTCCAGACACCTTCCTGGCTGTCTCTTCTGTTTGTAGATTTTAGTATTGGTCCATTAAAAAGACAAACCTTTCCCGATTAATCCTTCTGCTGTATCTCTTGTGCAAACGTGCGAGAGAGCAATCCCTGAGGCCTGCCACTAGCAATACCTCCCCTCGCCTCCCACTCGCTCACTCCAGGGTCCATGCCAAAGCACTCCATTTATTTATAAGTCTTCAGAGTACCAAACCGTGCTGAAGGCCTCGCTGAAATCCAAGTGCACTGCGTGTCGGGAGCTCCCCTGATCACCCGCCAGACTGGTAAAAGCAGAGGGCTTGCTCACATCTCGCAATCCACCGGATTCCAGAAACTGCACCAGCCTCTTTAGTCAGAAAACTAGGTAGGGTGCTGGAGGCCAGAGACGGGCAGCTTTTGAGCACCCAATTTAAAGCCCGTGTGTACAGTGCAAAAGAAAAGGCGCGGAGGGCGTAATCGTGCTCTGAGCTATGCACCAGTGCCGAGCACTGGTGCATAGCTCAGAGCTCTCCAGCTCTCCAGCACAAGAGCACTTTCGCTTGTTGGCTCTTTTTTTTTTTTTTAAACTGAAGAATTAATGAATCCCCTTGAGAGTCTCTCATTTTGGATGCACTCCAGTGGAGCCTGGGTGGATGTAGACAATAAATCTGTCGTCCTAAAAATAACCCTTCTTTTAAGGCAGCTATTTCAGCGTCCCACGATGGAGAACAGAGCGGGCAAAGCCACCCGGGATGAGCCCAGATCAGTCTGATCGATAGCAGGCTGCACTCTGCAAATTCATTTCCAGTTCTGGGGGTGAACCTAAAGGGCCTCTGAGGGAGCGGTAGGGATCAGAGAGCTGAGCTGTTCCATCTTTTTCTGCCATCATCTTTCTCTGTTAACGTCCTAAGGACCCACGAAGGCTTTATCAGCGCATGATCTTAAAAGGAGAGGGCAACTGACCGTGCGGTGCATGCAACCTGCTCGGCCACCTCTTGGCCTTGTTTTGAAGTGATGTTTACATCGCTGCCCTGCTGCTTTTCTTGGCTGTGACATTAAGGTCGCTCTACCCTGTCTTTAAAAGAGACGGAGACAAGAAAAGAAGCTTGGCAGCCGTTCAAGAAAAGCCTGAAACGTATTTAGTCAAAGCGGAGCTGGAGAAACCTGTGGCCGCACGTTGGCAGAATCACAGCCCCGCGGGAGCGCAGAGGAGTCGCTCGATTGCACAGCCGGGAGAGCTGAAATCTGGCGTAGATCCGAAACCCACATTCGGACCTGGCTGTGAGACGCTGCTGGTGCCGGGGAACCTGACTCTGATAGCGGAGGCCGGGGCCCTGCCTGCTCGCGGGTGTCCTGCGGGGCAGAATCCCAAGCCAGGCCCGTGAAAGCTGCGGGGCTGGCCACATCCACTTCGTCTCACTCTCTCTCTTACTCTCTGCAGACTTAATTTCGTCTCTGAATTGTAGATGTTTTCTGGAACAGAAGGGCTCCCGCTTCGAAGCGTGTCCCCCCCCCCCCCCTTGCCGGCGCTCTGGCGAGGCGCTGGGGGACTTCCTGCGCGCGGTTCGGCAGCTCCGCTCTTCGGCCGGAGACCTGCACGGCATTGCCCCCACCTCCACCCAGGCTCCGAAGAGCGGCAGAAGGGAGAAGCGCAAATACTGACGTCTGAAGGGCTTTCTAGAGGCTAAAAAGCCCTTGCTTTGTTGGTGCTCCTGGGGTAGCCTCCTTGACCGCCACATTCCACAGATTTGGGTTTCTAGATCGCCAGATTAAATATCGGAGTTGCCAAATTACACAGCACAATCCTTTTCAGAGTGCGGTACAGCGAGCGAGCGAGCGAGCGGCCCTTGGGTGAGGGTAGGGGGGAGGCTGGCACGCTTGATCCGAGCCAGCCCGTCCGTTCTCAGCAGGAGTCCAGTCCGAGAGCTGAACCCGGGCCAGAAGGGTGGGCAGGACTGGCTCGGTCTCTGCTGTCGTTTCCTGGGCCCTCTCTCTGTAGAAGCTGCGGTTTCCTGATCCCCAGGCGTTACCCAGTTGCTCCAACCTGATAGTTTTATCATTAGTCTGACAATGCAGTTAGTACATGAGTTGCAGGAAGGTCTCTAAAGACGTGATTACTCCCCTGGAAAAGGCTAGGAGACTCCTGCTCCTGGAAGCCATTCGGAGCAGAGGGAAGCTGTTCTCCTTGGCAGGGTTGCTGCATTTTGGATTTTTCTTTGTGTATAAGAACCGCTGCAGTTCCTGGGTGGGAGCTGTAATCACTCCGGGTCACCTGCTGCCATCCCCATGCACCTGCTGGTCACTCTCTCTCTCGCAGGGATCCCTTCCCCAGGCGCCCCAAAATGATGGAGAATAATCTGTGCATGTTCCACTTTCTACCTCCCCAGGCCTGGGTGGTTTTACTCTGCCCGTCTGATCACAGCCAGGGTCTGTCACCTCCCCAATGCCCCGACTAAGAGGGACCAGCAGCTCTCGTGGGACCTCATCCTGCGCTTACCCCACTCGCATAGACCCTCGCTTTCCAGTTTCTCTATACTTCAGCTTTCTGGGCTGCAAGCCCTCCCTCTAAGCAGCTGCTGCCTTAGGAGTGGCGGACGCGAGGCGCCCAGATGCCTTACGCAGGAGCTTTTGCGATACTGCGCGAGGTAACGGCACGAGATTTGATCAGATCTGCTTTCTTCCCCAGATGTACCGAGGTTTCAACACCATGCCCCAGGTTCAGTACATCTACACCGAGGCCTCGGAAAGCCTCTGTGGGGTGAAGCTGGAAGTGAACAAGTACCACTACCTGATCACAGGTGAGTGCCGCCCTCGTTTCTCCCGTACCGTACGGGGACTCTCCCAACGAAGAGCACCCTACGATGCTCCAGCGTGACCGCCTGGAAACAGCGTCTGCGCGCTGGAGCACCCCCAGCACCGTCACTCCCAGTCCAAAATGATTCCCAGCCCTGTGCCTGCTCAGTCATGTCGCCTTGCTGTCCTCTCTCCTCCCCGCCTGCAGAGGGACCAGGATGTCTTACAGCATCGGATCGTAATTGTGAATGTGTAATTGGTGGTGGCAGAGCGCGGGATACAGTGAAGCCCGGGACAGCTTTAAGGAGCAGGTGTCTTGCTCCTGTAATTTAGGGGGGTGCAGCAGATAATCTGGAGGAGGCCTCGTGCTTTAGCAGCACTGCAGCCTTGCTGACGGCGCCAGCGGGGCTGCAGTGCTGCTCCGAGGTGTGAGAGAGGCTCGTTTTTGCTGGCTGGGGTAGACGGAACCATTTCTTCCCCTGGAATTCGGGCAATTAGGCAAATTTTAGCTGAAAGGCGTGGGCTCTGATCCTAGGTCACTGCTGTGTACAGGGAGCAGATGTTGCGGAAAGCTATGAGCCAGCGCCACGGATGAGTGCACGTCACTCGTTTGTGACCTCCGAACGGTGCATGAAGTTCACCATTTCCTTAGCAAGTACCAGGGCGGGGCGTGACCTCCTCCTTTCTCAGCTCAGCTCTCTCCCTCGCAGCAGCCTCCTCACCGGGCTCGGTCCCGCTCTCACCACAGCACACACTCCCCCCTCCCCCCCTTCTGCTGCATGCTAGCGCTGGCGTTCACATCACGACGGAAATGTTTCCCTGTGAGCGGAAGGAACGGGGGATTGTACGTCTCAGAGATCCTAATGACAGGGAGAGCAAACACCGACTCTCTTACAAATGGATCGCTGTTGGTTTTGCCTCTGGTCATCTGGTGAGAGGTTGGGCAGGAGGATGGGAATGAGAGGGAGGGAGGGAGGAGAAAAAGGAGAGAAGCGTTCTAGAGAGCCTGAGACAAAGATGGGGAGAGAGCGCAGGCTTAGTCTAACATAACGTCATACTGGGTCAGAGCAAGGCTCCATCAAGCCCGGTTCCCTGTTTCCAACAGTGGCCAATCCAAGTCACAAGTACCTGGGGCAGGATCCCAACATTAAATAGATCCCATGCTTCGAACGCCGGCACCAAGCAGTGGCTATTCCCTATTAATAGCAGTTTATGGACTTCTCCAAGAACTTCTCCAAACCTTTCTTAAACCCAGCTAAGCTAACTGCCTTAACCACATCCTCCGGCAAAGATTTCCAAGCTTAATTATGCACTGAGCAAGAGAGAACTTTCTCCAATTTTGTTTTGAATGTGCTACTTGCTAACTTCATGAAGTGCCCCCTAGTTTAAGAGAAAATATAGGAAATGATGGCAGAAAAAAACCGGATCTGACCCTGCAAGGTGTTCAGGGCTGTAACAGCCACTCTGTGCAGGTCCCTCCGTGCCTTTCTTGGAAGCTCAATTTATTTATTTATTTAAAATCTTTTCTGTCCCGTCACTAAGTTATCTACCATCGCAACGGTTTACACGTAGGCACATAATAATGTAGGTAAAGACGTCCTATAGTACATTGTAACAGGTGCCGCCAGAGGTTCAGTTACAGTAAATCATTAAAGACAATCAATTGTTCAGTGAAGCAGGTCATGAGCGAGTGTACCAGGAGCGGTACGGGCACGGGTAAAATCCATTATAATTCAATCATTGCAGTGCAGCTTTGAGTGCAACCAGTGCCCCATTCAGGTTCTCGGTGGCTTTTTTTTTTTTGTTTCTGCTGTTAGGAATAAGGGATCCTCTCTTATCCCAGGCTTTCTTGAATTCTGCCAGTGTCTGCCTCCATTACCTCCTCCCACAAGAGAATGCCCACCCTTTCCATGAAAAACTATTTTCTGCTGCTCTGCTTCCTTTCTATTGGAAAGACTTTCTGTTAATATCTCTTGCTTATTATAATGTCTCTGCATCACTTCCCCACTGCCTCTGCTCTCCCCCCTAGTCCCATTCTGCTTGCATTGCTCTGCTCTGCCTCTCACCTGCACCTGTGCCTTGAGTCACAGCCTCCAGACCTGAATGCGGTGTTTGTGAGCGAGGCCTCTGGCTCCACGTTCCTCCCACTGCTGCCTGCCCCTGGACCGTTCCTCGGGCCGTACCGAGGCTGAGAGGGGCAGCGCTGCAGATCGGTCCCTTCAGTGTCGTGCTGGGCCGGGTGGTGGTGACTCTCTCTCTCTCTGGGTACGGTGGTCTCTTCCCAGCCCCCAGGGTCCTCTCTGCTCTGTGGACACGGGTGCTCCAAGGCCCGTTTAGCAGGGGCAGGGATGCTGATGCTAGTGACGCACGTGAGGAAAGAACCCGGTGCTGCTCTTCTGCTTATTAAAATTAACCGTGCAGTGCTTTGCAGAAAATCCCCTTGCACGAGTGTAAAACGGCAGTGAGAGAGCCTGTGTTTCACTGTCCCCCGCCAGCCGGTATTTCACACCAGGAGCTTGCACGACTTCCCCTGACAGCGGTTTCTCTGCGTCACCCGTTCAGCCCTCGGGGGATTATAAACGTTTTGTAGGAAGGGGTCTCTGCCGCCGCCGCGCTCTCTTCTCTCACTGTCGTGCGCTCTGCTTCCCGCAGGTCGCGTGTTTGAAGGGAAGGTGTACACAGGCCTGTGTAACTTCATCCAGAAGTGGGATCACCTGACCCTACCCCAGCGCAAAGGGCTGAACTATCGTTACGAGCAGGGCTGCAGCTGCAAGGTAAAGAGTTTTCTGGGTTTTGTAAAAAAAATAAATAAAATAAATAAAACCGGGGGAATTTATTTCCCGGCGCCTATGCAAGAGACGAGGCAGTGTAGGTCACAGGTCTTTGACTTTTATTTGGGCTAAATAGTGCCCTCACCAAGAGGCAGGTGCCAGGGAAGGTGCCCCTGCGTGCCAGGCCTGTGCTGCTCACGCAGCGTGAGGCTGGCAGGCAGCTCCGGGTGCAGGCGTTGGGGAGGGAGCAGCGGGGCATTCTGCCAGGGTTCGTATTTCTGAGGCTGGAAGAGAGAGTGTGAGAGTGTGTGTGTGTGGGGGGGAGGGGATGTCTGGCACCGCTGCCCGCTCTCTTCATAAAGGCAAGACATCCTGAATCTTAGACGGAGCCCTCTCCCCAGCAACGCGCCAGAAACAGGAAACCACGGCGTGGGCACCGGAGCCTGTTTGCTCCAAGACCCTGCTGGGGGGCAGTGGAAACGGGTAAGAGACCCCGTGTGTGACTGTGCAGCAGGCACTGATAAAGCCTAAGCAGCCACAAGCCTGCCTCAGTGAGACGCTGCCCCCAGCGCCTTAGCAGAGCCACTAAAAGCGTCACCGCGCCCCTCCCCCCAGGCCTGCGTATGAAGGGAAGAGAGAGCCTGCCTGGCGCGCGCTAACAACCCTGCACCTCCGTCAGGGGGCTCTAAGCTCTGGGCATCGCTCCCAGGGGCCGCCCCGCCGTTACTGCCGCGCCACACCACGATGATGATAAATCTTCCGTCCCAGCGCTCACCCAGCTTTTCTTCTGATCTGGAGGCAGCACTGCATAGGAGAGGGGCAGGGCCTGCAGCGCACGCGCTGGCTCCATGGCTTCCCTCCCCCCCCCCCGCCAGGCATTTTGGGGTTGTGCTGTTGCTGTCCTCTCCTGCCTCTTTCGTTGATTTAGCAGAGGCCTTGGGCGTGAAAGCTGCCTGCAAGTTCTGCAGAGGTGCCCAGCCCTGGCAGTGACCTGGGCACGAGCAGGGGTGGCTGGCGCTGAAGGGGCTTCGGTCAGGAACGGGTGTGGGGCTTTCTGTGAGGCAGGGGGGGGGCCTGTACCCCCGTGAGGTCGCACTCCCTCTGCTCTCTCTCTCTCACGCTGTTTACTCCCTCCTGAACGGACCCGGGCCTTGTAATGCTGGCAAACTTACATTTTGGTCCATACGGGACTTAAAGTGCGGCTCCTGCTGGTTGTAGCCCTTCTGACCTACGGGGAAGCTCGGGCCGTAAGCTGGGAGGACGCAGTGACCTACGGCTCCTTCGGAGAGAGAGAGAGCTCAGCTGTTGCTAGGGCTGAAGACGATGAGTTGGGCTCGTCCCAACGGTGTTGGCGTAGGGAAGGTGAGAGTACGTCGGCCCAAGCCGCTGCCCGCTCGAACTCCTGGCTCAGCGCCGCCCAGGAGCAAGTACCCGCTGTGTCCGCCTCCTCCTGCCCCCGCGAGGCCTGACACCCCTCTCTCTCTCTCTCTCTCTCCTTGCAGATTAAACCCTGCTACTACCGCCCCTGTTTCGTCACGGCCAAGAACGAGTGCCTGTGGATGGACATGCTCTCCAGCTTCGGCTACCCCGGCTACCAGTCGAAGAACTACGCCTGCATCAAGCAGAAGGAAGGGTACTGCAGCTGGCACCGAGGCTGGGTGCCACCCGACAAGAGCGTCGTCAATGCCATGGACCCCTAAGCGGCCATCGCCGTGGCCAAGGAGCCACCGCCGGGACAGTCGCGCTGCAGTGAGGCTCAGAGAGCAGCAGTCACATTAGTGCCTGATTTCTTACAAAAGTTTAGCACGTGGAACTCTTAAAACGAAAGCCTGCCATCCTATCCAAATGTTTATTTTTTCTAATCCACTTTTTATTTTTGTCAGAGCAGACGGTGGGTGGTATGGGAAGGCCTGGGTCGCACTCACTCCCTGACCACCTCCCTCAGCAGCCACTCTCCATTTGATTTTGCTTGTGAAATGCTCACGTTGAGGGCCTCTCTCTTCCCTTCCTTCTGTACGCACGGCTCCATGGGATGAAGAGGAGAAGGGGGCCACTCTCCCAACCTAAGTTATCTTTTAGTTTTTGACATCGTTTGTTGGGTCCTGTGCATAATTTCTGACTTGGCGTGCGTCGTAACTGGAAGAGGCAGGGATTGGTTTGTCCAGTCTCTCTTTGGCCCAGTGTGGGGCAGAGATGGCTTATCCATACTTAGTGACCCAACGCCCTTCAGCTAATGACTAAGGTCGCTTACGACCTGGGCTGGAAACTCTAACCTTTCTAAATCCGTCTGATCGCGCCTCGGGTTGAGCTGAAAGAAGAAAAGGGGCAGAAGGCACTATTGTGTTACTGGCGTGGTGGATCTAGTTAAAATATTACGAGAGAAGATGCAGTCGCTGGTTCAGAGAGCTACGATGAGTGAGATTGAGTGAGTGTGCTTGGAGTTAGGGAAGGTAAGATAACTCTGTCAAGGTCAGTCATTCCACCACGGCCGTGTTCAGGACTGCGAACCACTGCCTATCCAACGCTTGTAGACAAGACCCAGTTCAGTCTTCCTGTAACTCCTTCCTGCTGAATCCTAGAACTTGTAGGCCTGATTTTCCAAATTAGGGAAAGGAATGCAATGACCAGGGGTCACTGGAATGGGATTTTAAATAGCAGGACTGGGTCAGCCTCTTAAGGCTCCAGCAGTCTTGTATGAACCAGAATGAGTACTGGTAGTGACTGGGTGGGCAGCGTGGTCAGGAGCTTTGGTTGGGGTTAATGTGAATGATGTACCCGCTCTGCCTTCCATCTTACCAAGTTTACAAGGTAGGAAATACTCAGTTGGCTTTTCAGCCCAGGTTCGTGGTAGCCACACTATCATAGTTGGACCGTTAGGAAGAGCAGTGAATGTCTCCATTCACTCGTGCAATGAGTGGCAAAGGCAGGACAGAGAGAGCTGGAATGAGTCACGGGGCGGGTACGAGGTGGCACTAGGTTACCAGCCTGAGATAAAGTCCAACTGAGAGGTTAGTTCTGGCAATTTCATGTCATTTTTAAAAATGACAAGAGGCGAGTGGCACCTTATTGGGGCACGAGCGTTGAAGGACAGAGTCCACGTCACCAGATGGCCACAATAAAGGGGCCACTCGCCCCTTCTCACACCAGACTAACAGGGCTATCCCTCTGAAGATTTCCCCCACTTTTTTTTTTTTGTTTGCTTTTTGGAGGTTCGCTTGTCGTAATGTGGGGGGTGCATAATACAGCGCCATTTAATGTCCTAACGCTGTCCTGCCGTGGGAAATCCAGCTTGTGTCGTGAATCTGATCGAGTCGATGAATATCTGAGCGCAGGGCTCCTGGCAGGCCGCTGGTGAAACGGCTTCTTTCACCACAGAAGGGCTGGCGCTTTTAATTCAAAGCATGGTAGGGCGACCCTTGCTCATGATCCCTTAACAAAGCGTTCAACCTACGCAAAAACGTACAGGATGCCAATGGGAACCCAATCTCTGGCGTGCATGGACCTGCAGTGGAGATCTCGGGCTGAGCCTGTGTGTAAAGCTCCCTGTTCCTGAGGCCATGCCATGCGGCGCGGGGACGGGCAGCTTTCGCTGGCTGTAGCCGGTGCTGCGAGGCGCATTCGTGCCTCTCTGGATACCAGAACTCTCCTTTAAACAGGAGCAGCAGAGGCCTGGTTCGGCCCAGCCTCAGTCTGGCCCAGCCGTAGCTCGAGGATGGGTTTCTGGCTCGACCCTTCCTGTGGCCCGGGCCTGCCTTCCTATTTTATTTGCCACCGAGGTTTAATTTTACTATAGCTCATTTTTACAAGTTTTACCTCTGTCACTTTGCAGTGCTGGAGCAGTGCTGGGGTTTAGCACAGCCTGGCCCAGGCGATGGCAGGAAGTGCCAAGCTGCCTCAGTCCACATGTCCATCCAGCCCACCACCGGGCCTCTGCCATAGTCCAAGTACCCCGGCCAGTCCCGAAACCTAGATCTACTTCTTGTAACTCCCTCCCAGGGATAATTGGTGCCTTTCCCAACTCTCCCTTTGTTAATAATGATTTATGGAGTTTTCCCTCCAGGAACTTGTCCAAGTGATGGGTGCGGCCCTCCCCGTGTCATCTGCCTACGACCTTCCACATCTTAAGGCCTGATGTTGTCCGTGAGGGCGTTTTGGTCCTCACGTCACTGCTGCAGGCTGTGTGGTTTGATCATGACAGGGACCCCGGGGTAGTGTGTGGCATCCAGAGTGGTGCAGCATGGCATGAAAAGGGGGCGTGGCCAGGATGCCCTGAAGTTTTACCGCTGTCAGCATTTTAAGTCCCATTCAGGCCTCAAAACTGAAGGTGGTTTATCATCCCGATGCACGAGCGCACTCTGTGATAAGTCTGAGCGGCCACGGCGTGCTGGAGGAGGGGAGAAGAGGGTCACTGCTGCTGCTGGGCACAGCCCGGTGGGCCAGCGGGTAGGGCCTGGTTCCCAAAACGAGGAAGGAAAGTCTGGCATCAGCGCCTCACTAAATGCGCCAAGCAAAAGCATGAACCCACGTGAAAGGAAGCTTCCTCACCAAAACCAATCCACCGTCTCCTTCCAGTCCCTTCGGCTTCGTTGCCTGGGATTTGTGTTTTAATAATTCCTCCCAATAACGTAAGCAGTGTCGCTGCCTCTTCAGCCAGGAAGCGGACGGTGTTTCACTGCATCGCTTTTACTGCTGGCTGTTTTTATTTTAGTAAAGCCTATTTAAGTATTTTTAAGTGATGGCGGGGGTGGGAAAGGAGTGGGATTATGGCAGAGGCAGGATCTGTTCTGTGTGTGTGTGTGGGTGTGTGTGTGTGTGCGGTATTTAAGGGACGTAGCTTCGGGTCATTCCACCTGGGGAAACGGGGATCGGAGCAGCACGCAGGCACACAGGAGCCTTTTCCGGGTTATCCGTGTCCTGCGGCTCGTTCACGTGCAGCGCGGGCACATCATTTTCAGCTCTGTCACATCTGAATTTTGGAGGAATTTTAAGTGGCATTCATTTTCAAATGTATCAGAAGCCGTAGCGCCGGGATTGATCTCTGGCTCGGGTCTGCTGCAGCCCAGGCGTAGGGGAAGCGGCATTCCCTGCCCCTGGCACCAGGGAAGTGCAATCCCAGCACAACGGTGACCCCTTAATGTCTGGACGGAGCCCTCAGCCCCAGTTCCAATCTGAGCCGGAAGCCCAAAGGGTCAGCAGCAAAAGGCCAAGCTTATTTTTTTAATTGCAACGGCGCCAGGGGTGCGATCACTGCCCGCTGCAGCCAGAGTTACCGAGGAGCGAGGCAAAGCCCGAGGATGAGAGAGAGAGCGGCAGCTTTTTATTGCAACCGCTGCGTGTGGTTGGCCGGACAGAGGCCTGCTCGAGCCGCGTGCAGCGCAAGAGGAAGCTTAAAGGGGGTGGCAGCGAGCCCAGGCGAGAAAAGAGGCCCCTGAATGCAGGGGGGGCCTTTGATCTGGCTGTTTGCAGCATTCTGGGATGCGCGGTCGTTGCACTGAGAATAGAGGCCTGGAAACCTCCGCAGTCAGCCCAGCCTCCCAATGTTCAGGGAAGCGTGGGCGCGCGCAGCCCGATGCTGCACGGCGGCGCGCGCCTTCATCGGGCTCTCCTCGCCCTCGGTGCACGCGTGGGAAAGGCAGACAAAGCCTGCAAAGCATTTGCTGAAAACTGATCTGAGGATTGCCTCTTTCTCTTCCGATAGCTCGTGGAACAGAGGATGATTTATATCTGCCGTGGAAGCTGTACATAGACAGAGCAGCTTCCCTGCAGCTCGCTCACTTGCTGTATAATTTAATACCATTTAGTATCCACCACCTTTGAGTATTTCAATCAAACTATTGTGAAAATCTTTTAAATCTTTTATTGCTTGGATGCGGATGAGGACATGTATGGGTAGTAGTCTGTAGTGTGTCTGCTCATTTAAGAAATGCAAAGTTAAAGTTATTTTCATATAAAGAAATCCATTTTATATTGTAGAGAATTAAAGCTATTGTGGCCGCTTAAGGACTGAAGTACTAAGGGCTTTTTCCCATTTTATTCTGATTTGGGGGCAGGGGAATGCTTAGGCCATCTGCCCTCTAACACCTTGAACTGAGCTTGGGGAAGACTAAAGCAGCTTTATTAGATCCCAGTGCTTGTGAAATCCCTCTACTCAGACAGAATATGCTCCTGCTTGCTTGTACGGCTCCTATAACTATTGACCAGTACTCTTATAGTGTCCAACCCAGGTCCAGCTGGCAGAAACGCAGTGCAATACAAGCTAATGTCACAGCTGCCTATGCGTTTGCACTGAAACAGGCTCCAGGGTGAGAATTCACTGCAATTGCTATAGTAAAGGGCTCGCCCTGAACCAGTGCTTCCCAGACCGGTCCATAAACCATTATTAAGGCAGAGTTGCATGGCGTCTGTCTATTCCTTGGGTTCCTGCCAAGTACCTGTGACCTGGCTTGGCCACTGTTAGAAAGAGGATGCTGGACTTGATGGACCTTTGGTCTCACCCAGTATGGCAAGTTCAAAAAAAAAATAAATAAATAAAATTAAAAAAAAAAAAAAAAAATATATATATATATATATA
Source organism: Rhinatrema bivittatum (assembly GCF_901001135.1). Lineage (NCBI taxonomy): Eukaryota > Metazoa > Chordata > Amphibia > Gymnophiona > Rhinatrematidae > Rhinatrema > Rhinatrema bivittatum. The sequence continues at coordinate 477,810,865 of NC_042618.1, forward strand.
TATATAAATATGCATGAGATAAATTTGCATATGCTAAGTTTCCACGACATGCAAATTTATCTCAAGTATATTGCTGGTGGATATCCTGAAAACCAAACTGCCTGGGGGTCCTCCAGGATAGGTTTGGGAAGCGACGTGGTGGGGCGGGAGCTCCCACGCATCTGACCACGCGTGGCATTTCCCTTTCAAAACTGAAGCAGAACTTTATTAACCTCTCTAAAGTTAAATGAGAGTAAAATTCAATCTGCCTGCGTATTATAAACCGTACAACTGAGAGAAAGGCTGTCCCTCGTCCTTCATGGCGGTCTTATCTTCTACCATCTACATGGCCCTTATTCTTGATTCCTCACCCTTGTCTTGCTTGTCTCACTCCACGTTTCCTTCTAACCTTCTTTGGTATGTGATCTGAAAGAGTGCCAGAGCTCGGCTGAAGTGGACACTGGGGGAAGGCTGGTCTTCTCCCACATGCTTGGAGTGGTGAGGAAGCTCCGCCTTCTCACAGGCCACGCCTCCTAGCTGAGACAAGTGAGTGCATTCCAAAGGAAGCTGGCACTCCCAGCATGCGGTGGAAAGTGACTTCAGCATCCAGTTCACTGAAGAGTGGACCTGTCTAAACCACTACGATTGTCTAGTGGCGCCGTTCACGAGCGGAGCACGTCACTTTGTGGTCATTTGTGGGAGAGAAAGCAAAGCCACGCTGAGGGGTTTGTCCAGGAGGAATGGGATTGTGGTTCTCTGCCCTTTTATTTATAAATTTGCCTTTGCGTGAATGTATATTGTCTTCCTGCTCACGTTTCACAGTGTTCCTTATTCTCAACAATAAATGGTATTTTTATTTCTATCACAGATGCTCTGCCTCTTGTTTCTGCCTGTGACTCTGATTATAATGTTTCTTGAGGTTTTAGAGAGAGCGGTTTTTGGGCTGTACGTTCCTGGCGATGGAGGAACGAAGCTGTAATCTGTGCTTGTCACCGCACCAGGGCTGACGGCTCTCCCTCTGGAGCAAGGAAACTCTCTCCTAGCTGACACAGAGAAAGCGGGCCAATGTTCTCTTCCTTCGGTGCATTTCAGATTCACCTCCTGTCTCAAGTTAAGGTGAAAGTGGCAGGTGAGCTGCCTGAGAAATGAAAGGGTTCTGGCACCCAGGCAGTGTAGCAAATGGATAGTGTGAGCAATCGTACAGCGGGTTTACAGCACAAGATGAAATAAATAAGCAGGCCTCAGCCTCTGACCCTCCCCAGATCCACCGAGCACTAAACGCCCAGGGGCAATCCATGCACGACGCATGCTACGGTGCTCCCCAGCCACGCCCACAATACTCCCTCCCCCAGGGGACGCTGTAACGAGGCGCGCTGAGAAGGGCGCCGTTTAACCCGCAGTCGTGCGCGCACTCTGCTGCCGATTCAGCAGCCGGCGTCTGCATCACAGAACAATGTGTGTATTTCTTGCTAAAGAAGACATCAGCTATTACTCCCCCGCTGCCGACAGGGGCGCCGGCAACTTCACTCCTAGTCTGAGGCAGAGTAAAATTTCCAGGGCTAACGTTAAGTGTATGGGCGGAAGCTGGAGATCCACTGCTGCGAGGTGTAGCTGGGACTTTGTGTGTAAAAAAAATAGTTTGTGCATAAATCAGGTTTGTATACACATTTTTTTTTAACTCCAGGTGCATTAGCATACCATTAGCTTACTACATGGGGAATTAAAAAGATTTTTAGCATGTGAATGTCAGCGCACAGGTTTAACGATCCCTTTATTACATGGGCTCATCAGTAGCCTGAGAGATAAGGGTAAGAATATCAAGGAAGACAAGAAAGAAAGCTGGGCAGTCAAAGGGAGAGCTTCAACTGTAACGCCAAACACAAACTGAGAAGCTCTGTTCCAACACACAAGTGGCTTCTGGGTCTTTGAGCCACTTGTAAGTTTTAAGGAAGACCTTGAGACAAAATGTACTTAACCTTATTGATGGGAGCGGGCTGATATGTTGGTGTGTGAGATGAACCGTGTGGCTCACAGCAATGAGTTGGGGGCTGCCAGTCTGGAGGCACGGAACCTGTTGCATTTCCAGGATACCTGTAACGAATGGGGCACGAGATAGCTCTGCACCCATTGAGTCGCAAATCTATCTCCTGCATATTCATTACGGATGTCCTGAAAACCCAACTGGTTTGATGTGCCTCCAGGGGAAGAGTAGGAAATGATGGTAAAATGCTGATCAGATCCATTCAAAACGACAGAGACTACAATGATATGTGAGCAGTTCATGAGTGACCGAGCACAATCGACAAGTGACATCATTGTCCAGAAGGTCCCTGAGGACTGTAAATCTGTACAGAACGTGTATAATATAAAAGCATAAGGCATCCCCGAGGCAGGATTCCTTCTGGCTTTCTACATAATTACAACCGGAAGCCTGGCTCCATGTCTTAGGAAATCAGAGGCTGCTTGGGGGGGTGGGTGCTGACGTAGGCTACGCACCTCACACTTATAGCACAGGTATCTTCTTACCCAATCGAGGAACTGTTTACACAAGACAAGCAATACGAATATCCTCACTAATGCTAACCAAGCTGAGGGCCTCAGCCCCTTAGAAATCTCCACTAGGTACAGACTCGAGGATTCAAACCAGTTTGCAACGGATTCTCCGCCTACAAGGTGAACTGTTGCGGACCATCCTGCACCCCATAAAGAACTGGATTAAGACTGGTTTCCAGTGCTCTTCTGCAACGTTCAGCAGGGGACTGCACTGCATCAAGCCATAAGGTTTTGAACGGATCCCAGACGCAATGGGCAGAAGTGGTCTGCCACCCTCGGACCTTCCCAGCTTTTAAGTCAACTCGGAACAGCCTGGCCCCAAAGAATAAACAACCCCCAGCGGCACTCACCATCTGCTTGTGGGTAGGGAAGAAGGACTGCTCCACCAGGGGAAACTTCTCCGCCCCCAGGGCCTGGAAGATCTTGATTAGCTGGGAAAACTGGAGGAAGAAACAGAACGGAAGGGGGAGAGAGCAGAAAGAGTTAAAGAAAAGCCGAGGTGGAGGGGAAGGAGACGGGCGGAGAGAGTCAGCAGCTTTTCATGGATCTAAGAAACCAAAATTAGCAAGAGGAGCCCAGGACTTCACCCGCAGGCTGATCTTTCACCAGAATATCGGCAAATCCCAAATCCACTCCAATTGCCTGATCTCTGAAGCCCTAAGAAACAGGTACAAAGGAAATGCAAAATAACTCCCCTCTCCGTCCCAAAACTGACCTGAGGCATCCAGGAGGAGGGCAATGTAAGCACAAGCCTCTGGCACCGTTTCATTTAACGTTTCTGGAGCACGTTGTAGAGCGGGTGGGGGGGGGGGGGGTGCACAATTCTTTTCACTGGGTACAAACCCCAAAAGGAACTGCTCCCAGAATGCCTGGCTGCTTGGCGGGGTCCTGGCCAGGGCTGTGCGGCTCTTTTCCTGCTGAAGGACCTGTGCTAAGAGACTGCAGGCCTCTCCCGGGCCCTCTCCCAGCCTCCTCTATCCATATTTCCTTTTCTCCCTAGGCTGGCTGCTGTTGCCTTTAGCTGGGATTACAGTGCGTCTCACAAGTCCATTTCATCACTTGCCTTCCCAATCACCGCTTCTGCCATGGTCAAGGATCAATGAATGAAAAACACCTCCCTGCCAGACTTTTTTTTCAGTGCGCTCGGCTATTAACGCCTGTGGGACACTGCTGGGATTCCTGGGTCCCTGGGTCTGCGGGACACTCATGCCACTCGGTGCAGGTTACCCCATGCTCCAGGCAGGCGATAATACCTGAGAGCTAAATGTGCGTCTCAGACGCACACTTTTTTTTTTTTTTTGCATGCGGCGTGAATGAGTAATAGCCGCATTAGGATGCATTTGCATGTGATGAGCGCTAACTCATTATAACGTTATATTTATTCTACCTGCCTTTATCTTCCTTCCAGCTTGTCTTCAAGCCTCCAAGTTTTTTCCATTCCTTGTTGATTGTAACTTTGACTTATTCCTTTTTCCTTTGTTATCTATTATTAACCAGAATTGTTACCTTAGTTTTCCCTTGTTAAAATGTAAACCGATCCGATATGGTTATCTACTATGAAGGTCGGTATAAAAAACTGTTAAATAAATAAATAAATAAATAAATAACTCATTCACTCCGCGTCGGATGCGCGTTAAATAGGCGCTAATCTCCCTATTGCATTAGGGGGTGGATTAGCGCCTATTTAACCCGCGTCCGACTGCGGGTTATACAGTGCGCTCGACTGCATCGGCCCGAATACACTGCCAGGGAGGCTGCACATGTGACTGCACCAATCCAGAGACAGCTGCCAAGCTCATTATAGCCTTGAGCTCTTCAAAGACAGTATAAGCACTTGCACAGGAAACCACAATATAGCTCCTAAAATACACATTACCAAAGTCTGCACTATACTGCACCAACGCCATAGTGCCACCAACAGAATCAGGCACTATACTGCTCCAAAGCCATAGTGCCACCAACAGAATCAGGCACTATACTGCACCAACGCCATAGTGCTACCAACAGAATCAGGCACTATACTGCACCAACGCCATAGTGCCACCAACAGAATCAGGCACTATACTGCACCAACGCCATAGTGCTACCAACAGAATCAGGCACTATACTGCACCAACGCCATAGTGCCACCAACAGAATCAGGCACTATACTGCACCAAAGCCATAGTGCCACCAACAGAATCCGGCACTATACTGCACCAACGCCATAGTGCTACCAACAGAATCATACACTACACTGCACCAACGCCATAGTGCCACCAACAGAATCCGGCACTATACTGCTCCAAAGCCATAGTGCCACCAACAAAATCATACACTACACTGCACCAACGCCATAGTGCCACCAACAGAATCAGGCACCATACTGCACCAAACCAAAGTGCCACCAACAGAATCATACACTATACTGCACCAACGCCATAGTGCCACCAACAGAATCCGGCACCATACTGCATCAAAGCCATAGTGCAACCAACTGAATCCGGCACCATACTGCATCAAAGCCATAGTACAACCAACAGAATCAGGCACTATACTGCACCAAACCAAAGTGCCACCAAAGGAATCCTACACTACACTGCACCAACGCCATAGTGCCACCAATAGAATCCGGCACCATACTGCATCAAAGCCATAGTGCAACCAACAGAATCAGGCACTATACTGCACCAAAGCCATAGTGCCACCAACAGAATCAGGCACTATACTGCACCAAACCAAAGTGCCACCAAAGGAATCCTACACTACACTGCACCAAACCAAAGTGCCACCAAAGGAATCCTACACTACACTGCACCAACGCCATAGTGCCACCAATAGAATCCGGCACCATACTGCATCAAAGCCATAGTGCAACCAATAGAATCAGGCACTATACTGCATCAAACCCATAGTGCCACCAACAGAATCCTACACTACACTGCACCAACGCCATAGTGCCACCAATAGAATCCGGCACCATACTGCATCAAAGCCATAGTGCAACCAATAGAATCAGGCACCATACTGCATCAAACCCATAGTGCCACCAATAGAATCCCTCCCTGTACTGCACCAAACCCCTAGTGCCACCAATAGAATCAGGCACTAAACCGCACCAACTCCATCATGCTACCTTGCATTTCAGTTGCTTGGCTATTGTTTTTAACATAAGAGCTACTCTTCTCCAATTTCTGTCTTCTCTGTCCTCCCTTAACAAGTTATAGCTTGGGATGGCCGTATCCCCATGAAGAGACTCAGTGAATCATGTTTGCATAACAGCAAGAAAAACAGATGCCAGCCTCCCTGGCAGTGTATTCTCGGAGGCCGATGCAGCCGAGCGCACTGAATAACCCGCAGTTACTACTCTTAACAGAAACATAGAAGTAACCTGCACGGAGCGGCAGTTACTATCCTTAACATAAGGCTTGGGGGTATCCTGCACGGTGCAGCAGTTGCTATCCTTAACAGAAGGCATAGTGGTAACCTGCACGGAGCGGCAGTTAATGCCCTTAACAGAAACATGGGGGTGTCCTGCACAGAGAACCTTAAGGGTTTCTCCCATCCAGGGCGCACCTTGATACCTGCTGAGCTCAATGGGCCATTCTCACCTGCGGGACCCTACCTCAGCCATGGATATGGCGAATATGCCTTTCAACCTATCGCCATATCCATGGCTGAGGGGAGAGGGGGGACGAGGAACCCCACGACAGAAGTGCTGCTCTTGCTTGCTGTGGCTTGCAAGCTGTACTTCCCCATTTTGGAGATAAACCCGTCTGCAGATAGGGGAGTCCTTGCTCCGTTACTGGAGCGCGGGCTTCCTTGGGGGAAGTATTTGCAATCTGTTCCGAGATCGCCCTGGTACCATTAGGGTTTCTGAGCCGGTGAAGAAATCCTGCATTTGTGGCAACCTGACTCCTGTCTTTCAGTGGAGGGTTTCTGAATTGGCTCTCAGTCTCAGCTGTTCCCAACAGGCTGCGGGCTCTATCTCGGTGGGTAACTCCCTACTGGAACTGGCAGTGGGTTCTTCGCTTGGGGCTGGGATACACCACCCAGCGACTTGTGCTTACCCTGACAGTCCTTGTGTTCTCGCTCCCTCCGACTTCCAGTTGGGATGTCGTGGGGAGGGGAGGAAATTCTAAGGCATTCCTGGTATATCTCCGTGTATACCTGCAGGGAAGGATGCACCACGTTTTCCCCATATTTTCGCCAGGCTCTGGCCAGTACTGCCTTTAGCGTTTCTCTCTTCACTAGGCTGCCCAAAGTGCCTTCCTGCTCACCTGACCGATCCTGTAGACAGGATGCAGTGTGGGTGAGTTTCAGGCCTAACTTCTCTCCCTGCTCGGGAGTTGGGCTAGCGATCTATTCAGGGCTTGCAGTTCATCCCCTGAAACTCTTGACGCCGTCTCTCATGGTCAGCTAGGTCTGGTAGGATCTGTCCCAGGCCCTGTCGCTGCTGCTGATTATTCTCCAAGCGTTGCTTGGGCTTTTCTGCCCGTTGTGCCTGTCAGCCACACGTGGGCTCCGTGTCCGTAGAGACAATTCTGTCCTTCCGATGTCAGTGCAGTGCAGTTTCTTTCGGTTGAATTTTCGGCTATCTTCTAATGCCGAAGGAAACTGTGCGATCTTCATCCACGAGTCCTTCTCTTGTTTACATCTCTAGGTCTGCTTCCTTGTCAGGGTTACTCACCCGAAACCCTGCTTGTAATGTTTTGCTTCTGTTCACACTCGCATCGCTCCTCTACCTTAGGCGCCCCTGCTACGCATGAGGACTTTGTGTCTTGCTCATTTCTATGGTTTTTCTTTCTAGAACCCAATCCTTCTCCAGCCTGGACCCCCTTGTGGGTCGGCTGCCTCACAAGCAAAAGGGAGACAGGTAGTGTTTCTGCACTGTGAGGTTTCCCCCTTTGTCCCGCCCAGACAGCCCATGTGTGAGAACTACCACTCTGCTTGTCCTCGGCGTGCTTACCTGTAACAGGTGTTCTCCGAGCACAGCAGGATGTGGGTCCTCATGAAACCCACCCGCCTCCCCTGGTTTCTCCATGGACTGAAGGACTCTGCCTAGGGGGCAGGGTGATGACTACAGCTGCACATGCTCAGTAGGGCATGCTTGAAAGTTCTAGATTCTTTGAGATCAAAGTTCTGCGCTGGGCTCCATCCGATGATGTCACGCATGTGTGAGGACTAACATCCAGCTGACCTCAGAGAACACCTGTTACAGGTAAGCAACTCTGCTTTCTCCCATAAGCCTTGGGCCCTAGAGGTTCAGCCTCCCCCCAGATTCGAAGAATCCATGCCCTGGGATTGAAAGGACTGGTGATTGAGAACTGGGACTTATCCCTGGGACTGTGTCCCCTGCACCCAATCTAGTAGTAACACAGAAGCAGGGGGTTGCATGTACTGTGTAATAAATGTGGGATATTGCATACCCTCACTGACAGTGTAATAAGAACATAAGAAAATGCCATACTGGGTCAGCCCAAGGGTCCATCAAGCCCAGCATCCTGTTTCCAACAGTGGCCACTCCAGGCCATAAGAACCTGGCAAGTACCCAAAAACTAAGTCTATTCCATGTCACCATTGCTAATGGCAGTGGCTATTCTCTAAGTGAACTTAATAGCAGGTAATGGACTTCTCCTCCAAGAACTTATCCAATCCTTTTTTAAACCCAGCTATACTAACTGCACTAACCACATCCTCTGGCAACAAATTCCAGAGTTTAATTGTGCGTTGAGTGAAAAAGAACTTTCTCCGATTAGTCTTAAATGTGCCCCATGCTAACTTCATGGAGTGCCCCCTAGTCTTTCTATTATCTGAAAGAGTAAATAACCAATTCACATCTACCCGTTCTAGACCTCTCATGATTTTAAACACCTCTATCATATCCCCCCTCAGCCGTCTCTTCTCCAAGCTGAAAAGTCCTAACCTCTTTAGTCTTTCCTCATAGGGGAGTTGTTCCATTCCCCTTATCATTTTGGTTGCCTTCTCTGTACCTTCTCCATCGCAATTATATCTTTTTTGAGATGCGGTGACCAGAATTGTACACAGTATTCCAGGTGTGGTCTCACCATGGAGCGATACAGATAAACGTGTAATATCACATGCTCCTAGGAACTTTGTAATTACTTGTGGGACATTACAGAGCCTCAATATCACATATTGTCAGGGAAGGGTAATGATTTTTAGCTATTGCAAAGTCCTGTTGGATAATGCAATACACGGGGATGTTTTACGATCCATGGTGTCTTTTCTCTGGAAGGGAGCAGCAGGTACTGGGTCTCCCCCATTAGAATCCTCTGGGTACTTCCCAGTGACCTGGGCTGCCACTTTTGGAGACAGGATGCTGGGCTGGACGGATCCTTGGTCTGACTCGGCCCAGCTCGTGCTCTTATAATGAATGTGGCGTATCACTCACCACCCAGGGCTTGCTGCAGAAGTTATAGATGGAAAACATGGAATTAATGCTGGGGATTCCGCCGTACTGAAAGCCGATGACGATGCTTCGGAAGTCCTCGCCTTGCGTCATGCTATAAGCGTGCTGTCGGATCAGAACAAAGTCTGGCTTGAAGGATCTAAAAAAAAAAAGAGAACCAGAGATAATTTCGGTTTCAAAATCATTTTTCTCTCTTTTACAAGCAGCAAGCAGAACACTCCAGTCTTCCCAGGAAGCCTTCCCTACCCTCCTGCCGCCAAAGGAAATTAGATTACAGGGGACACCCAAGGAGGCCAGTCCAGAATACTGCAACGCTTTTCAGAAACCCCTTTGCTAGACAATTACCCAGCCTTTGGAAAACAAACGCTTGCTTCTTTGGCTCTGCTTTCTGCCTTGTTTTATGTGACGAGCATGTCTTGACAGCTGTCCAGTGGCACTGTTGAATTAAGTTGATCTTACACTGATGTTTTAGTTCATTTTACTCAGCCTAAAGTTAGCGATAGTCACTCTTGTGTTTGTATTTTTATGTATTTTGTAACTTTTATGTTTCTTTTGATTCCCATTCGGTGGTGGTGACGCTTTTTGGCGGCAGAGACTTTCGTTTCTGTTCATCTTTCGTTTATGTCATTGCATCTGCTTGTTAGTTATGGCGATGGTAGTGATGTGAGGTTTTCTATGGAGGGTTGTTGATTAAGATTGTGGTTTTTGTTTTAAACTTTGTTACCCACTTCGGGCATGTTTTTATGAGAAAGCGGGCTTGAAATCTGTACAAATAAATACACTTCCTTTTCTTTACATTTTTTTGATCGTAAAACCTTTCTCCTCTTTCAGTCCTCTTCATGTCTTTCTTCTCTTTCTCTTGCTAAGTTATGCTCGGTTCTCCTGCTTCCTCTGTTGCTAGACTGGGTGCACTACTTATTTTGCCGTGCACAGTGGTGGTGTTGGAGATTTAATAAGAAACCCTATTTCCTCTGAGCTTGTGCAGAGCTCATAGGATGTGCTGTAAGGGGGACTTTTGGACAGGATGTTGTCTATCTTATTGACGGGAAGGATGGCAGGACTCTAATGCTAATTCCAACGTCATAGCAAGCCTGCAGCACAGGTTGCACAATCTAATGCCAGCTGAGATTGCCGAAGGCTGATCCTCTTCCCTGGGTGCATTAATCTCTTCAGAAGCTCCCCATGGTACGCTGGATAAAACAGGTGATACAGAAATGGCTTTATTGCATTATTAAGACAATAACTTAAAAAGATGAACTTGGGGAAATCCACTTCTTATCCCTGGGATAAGGAGCCTGGGATCTCTCCACCCCTTGGGATCCTGCAGGTGACCTGGATTGGGCACAGGATGCTGGGCTTGATGGACCTTTGTTCTGACCCAGTATGGCATGTTCTTATGTCCTTATGTACCCTACAAAGCTGAGAAATACTACGACACTGTAAAACAATCGATGAGCTGATGCCAGTGACAGAAAAGGCCTCATCAAAAGGATGAGAAATGCCAGCACCTACGACAGAGAAACTGATCAAACAGATCAATGCTGATGTGAAAAAACAAATAAGAAAAGCAATGTGGATGCCAGCTAAACAGTATAAAATGTGGAGAAAATAGGTCTGGTGCGAGACCTGCCCCCTAACAAGAGCTGGTTCTCATGTGCAGTGACTGAATTAACCACTGGTGGCAACAAAATGCACTCAAAGCAACAAAGAAAAGAAGAACTCAGATCATTTCTGAATGTTTCTATAGAAAGTAGGATGTTTGTGCCTTCAGCGCAGGCTGCCAGGCTCTAAGTGCTTCCTGTATCTTACAGGATGTTTGTCTCGCCAGTTTTCTTTTCGTTAACTGTTTCCCTAAATGAAGAATTTGTTGGCTGATCCTCTTCCAACGTTCGCTTGCGTATGCTTCCGCCTTCTCCCGCCTACGCGACCGGGTTCGGTTCACTTTGCTGGGTCCGGTCCTGCCCAGGGAGAGCAGATTAGATTATACACGAAAGGTTATAGGTTATGACGCTGGTGCCTGATAAGCTCTTCAATAGGCAAAAGATTACCAAGGGCCGAAAGGTGCTTAATTAATATTGTGATGGTCACATTATGGAGGAACCAGGCCCACAGAAGGACAAACCGATGAGATGTTCCCAACGTTCATCGGTATATAAAAGCCTACAAATAAATAAATCAATCTTTGGGACTCTCCGCCACCGGATTCTGGCTTCCATGCCTCGCCTTGGCAAGGCCGGGTTTGACAGAGATAATTAATTCAAGTCAATAGAACTTTAGAGACTAACATTCAGAGCTCCTATGAGTAAAGCTAATTTTCCGACAGAAAGCCGCGAGTGCGGCTACTTTAAGTGAGGATTAATCTGCCAATGTACAGGGACAGGGAAAAGGGGCGGCAAGGAAGGGCTGAGTTCAGTGATGCTTAATGTTGGGTGAGTTTACACCCTTAGTACAAATATGTTTAAGATTTTCATGATTTTATCTTTCGTTTAAAAATGTGAATCTGCTTTATGACCATGAGCAATGGTAATAATGTAATTTATTTTGCAAAATGTAATAAAATATCATTTTAAAAAATGTCTATGCCACACCAATTCAAAATATATGTGGAAGGTAACAACAAATCAAACCTCCTCAATAATATATTATACATCTGCTCTAAAGAAAACACACAGCGGTACCCTCTGTATACTGCAAAATTAGTGCGCACTGAGCACTGCTACCCATGCCATCTGCATTGTTCAGTTCCCAGTTTTATGTTCCTATGACCCTCCCTCGGCACATTCACTGCAGGTCACATCTTTCTAGGACTATCAAAGGCTCATTGACGTTTGAAATGTTGTACACCAACTGAACTAAATAGAAAAACTTCCCCAACTTATCTGAATATCAGTGAACACTTATTGAGGATCGCCATCCACGTCTGCATGAACTCTTTATCATCTGTGAATAACATGGGTTCCTTTTGGATACGCAGTCCTCTAGGGATTATTTCTTGTTTTATACACTCAACCAATGTTGTGCCGTGTAATTCCACTCGAATGCGTTTCTTACTGAGTCTTACCAGCTCGTCCCAAGATGAGTTAGTTTGAGTGATGGCAGAATTAGATAATAATGATGGTAATGTTTTAATGTCAGCAATATGGGCCTCCGTGAAACTAAAAATGTGTTTCCCCGCATTCGAGTAGAATTACACGGCACAACATGTTGCGCTCGGGGGTGGACCCTTGTCCTGGGGCAAGGATGGAATGGCTCCTAAAAGGGAACAGGAGGTAACTGGCACCAGGGGGGCGGAGCACTGAAGGAGACAGAGGCTAGGTAGAGCTTCACCACTGGAAGCCCCAGGTCCCCCCCAGGGAGGAGCCCGTAGGGACCCGGGCCGCTTGGACTTAGGTGGGCCTCGCAGGGTCTCCTGGGAGAATGGAAGTCCGGCGTGCCCACAGACACAGAAGGAGCTCGGTCAGGTTCGAGCTGGAGCAGGGAGAACCAGAACAGAGTTGGTGATGACAAGGCGAGGAACAGAGCCAGAATCTGGAGGCGAGGTCAGGCAGGCGAAAGGTCAATGTCCATAGGTCAGTCCGAGAAGTAGTCAACGAAGCAAGGGTCAGATACCAGAGGTCAGACGTAGTCAGAGGCAAGCAGAGGTCTAGAGGACAGGCGAGCAGGTCTGGAACAGGCTGAGGACTTTGAGGCAGGCGAGCAGGTCTGGAACAGGCTGAGGTCTTTGAGGCAGGCGGCAGACAGACAGATGAGTCAGGAACTAGCTTGGGTCGAAGACAGGCGGCAGTCAGGCAGGCAGGTCAGAAACAAGCAGAGGTCAGTACCAGAAGTCAGTCCGAGGGTACTATGTGGGAAGGCAGATAGAAGAACACAGGAACAGGCAGGACTCAGGAACAAGGATGCTGAAACAAGTCAGGAACGGAACTGGAACAGAAGGATCCTGGAACGAGACTAGGAACAAGCGCAGAGACAATCTAGCATCCTTGCCAAGGCAAGGAAGTGAAGTCAGGAACTTCCTTATATTGTAGATCAATCAGGGCGCGCCGCGGAACCCAGACCCGCCCTCGGCCCTACAAGTGTCGGGGTAGGCCGCGAGCGCACGCATGGGTGTGGCTAGCATGGAGGAAGACGCTGAACCTCAGTGTGAGGCCTGGCGCACAGTGGAAGGCCCGGCAACCGCCGCCGCGGAACGCCAGGGCCTAGCTGGGCTAGCAACTACCGCGAGGGAGGTCGTCCCGGGACCCGCTGAGGAACTATTTTATTTTATTTTTAGCTTTTCTATACCGAAGTTCCTGTAAAATATACATATCACATCGGTTTACAATGTAACTACAACATTCGCTCAGGGCGATACAAAGAACTATGCAGGTGAGCGGTCCCGTGCGCAGGACGGTCACGGGTGGGGCGCGTAACACAACATTGGTTGAGTATATAAAACAACAAATAATCCCTAGAGGACTGCGCATCCAAAAGGAATCCTTGTTATTCACAGATGATAAAGAGTTCATGCAAACTTGGATGGCGATCCTCAATAAGTGTTCACTGATATTCAGATAAGTCAGGAAAGTTTTTCTATTTAGTTCAGTTGGTGTACAACATTTCAAAAATCAATGAGCATCGGCGTTTTCATAGCGATCAACGTGATAGATAACTTTTGCAGTCGAAAAATTGACGCATAGATATGGACTGGTAACTTAAGATTGTTAGAGTTTTTTCACATACAAGACAAACACATTTTTTTTTTTAACAAAAATAAGAAAGGGTGAACACACGCTATATTATAGATACAAAAACACCAGGCAGGAGGAGGTTTCTAACCAAATTGTACTACCAAGTAACCCTAAGGACCATTTAACCTCCTTTGACACAGTTTCATCCCTTGAAATTGAAAATATAATTAAAAAAATGAACCCAGCTGTCCACCCAGTTGACCATATTTCAACCAAACTATTAAAAACAGTCACCAATATAGTCTCCAAACCTATTGCTGATATAATTATCCTGTCCACAACCGAAGCTAATGTCCCACACATTTTGAAATCTGCAATAGTAAAAGCAATTACAAAAAAACACAAGCCAACTCATATGATCTTTCAAACCTAAGACCCATTTCTAATTTACCTTGTATATCAAAACTTCTTGAGAAAGTAATTAACAATCAACTAACAGATTATCTTGAAAAACATAGTACCCTGTATCCAGCACAACATGGATTTAGAAAATATTTTAGTACAGAGACCCTTTTAACTTCTCTACAAGATATCATCCTAAGAGGAACCGATAACAGCCAATCTTACTTCCTGATTTTGTAGACATTTCAGCAGCCTTTGATACAGTTAATCTTAAAATGCTCCTTGATAGACTAAATGAAATAGGCATTAAAGACTCAAATGGTTAACTCTTACCTAAAAAATAGAACCTTCAAAGTCAAATTTCTTGATAACGAATCACATCCTATTGATCTCAACTATGGAGTACCCCAGGGATCCTCTCTATCCTCAACAACTTTTTAATATCTATATGCTCCCATTATGCAGAATTCTACCAGGCCTCGTTCTAACACATTTTATCTATGCTGACGACGTTCAGATTTTAATACCGATCCAAAAATCTATTGACCAAACTCTTAAGCTCTGGGATATATACCAATCCTCCATTGAAAAGGTATTAACCCAAATGAATCTTTCCATAAATACTAAAAAAAACTGAAATCCTATACATCTCACTAAATTAAGCAAGACAAAAGAGCTTGAAATTCAAGAAGCGGACAAAAATTACCGCGTCTCCCTAGAAGTACGAGATCTAGGGATTCTTATAGATTCCGAATTTGCCATGAAATCCTGTGTTAAAAAAATCATAAGCGATGGTTACTTCAAATTAAACATCCTCAAAAGATTAAAACCCCTCCTATTCCCAAAAGACTTTAGAACTGTCATACAGGCACTTGTCTTATCAAGATTAGACTACTGCAATTCACTATTTTTAGGCCTTTCCGCAAATAGCACAAGACCATTGCAACTTCTGCAGAACTCTGCAGCTAGACTCTTGACAGGTACTAGAAGATCCGAACATATCACCCCAATATTAAAAGAACTTCATTGGCTACTGGTCAAATACAGGGCCCAGCATAAAATCTTGTCCCCAATACACAAAACTCTCTACAATGAAAAAACTGAATGACTAACCTCTTCACTTCAATTCCACACCCCCTCAAAAATTAGTAGATCAACCGGAACAGGGATGTTGCCAATTCCGTCCCCCAAAATTGTGCATCTAAATAATGTAAGAGAAAGAACTCTCTCTATTGCTGGACCCCAACTTTGGAACTCTATTCCGCAGGAATTACGATTAGAAGCAGACATCAAACTATTTAAAAAGGGCATTAAAACTTGGCTTTTTAAACAAGCCTTCCAAGAGCTGTTAACATAATGATTTCACACTTCTGATTTTATACCAAGGTAATGTATATATTTTTGATTTTATTATCTCTACTCTTACTATACTGCCTCTCTAATTGTTTAAATTTTATGATTACTTAGCCTACTATTTTAGTTTACTATTTATTTACATTATGAAATGATGTATCTACTTCCTTTCTTCTTTGGAAATGCAAATATTTTTAAATTAATATTTGCTACTGTAAACCGATTTGATACGCTCGCATGAAAAGTTGGTATATAAAAATGATTAAATAAAATAAATAAATAAACTATTGGATGTAGTGATACATAAAACTGTACGAAACCTTCCTTCTCTTTCCTTAAAAAATTTGTGTTTGTTGTTTAAACGCTTCTTAAGAACAGTATAAAGTAAGAGGGTATTTACACATTCACCTGGGTGATCAATAAGACAAACATACATATTAAAAAATTACAAAATATTAAAAAGAGGTGATACTTTGTGGAATTCAGTTCTAAGACATACAACTGATATAACTGCAACACCGCTCTCTGCTTCGAAGGACGGGGTGTGGGGTGGAAAGAAGAGGAATTTGGATTCAGTGACAACCAACATGAGCCATGACTTTTTTACAGTCTGGGGTACTGATGCGCGGACATTACGGAAAAAACACAGGCCAAGTCCATAAGCAAAGCACGTCAAGCTGCACTGACTGGTGCATGGGGGTAACCTGCACGGCGCGGCAGATACTGCCATGGGAAGCTTGCTGGGCAGACTGGAGGGACCAGTGCTCTTTTTCTGCCGTCATTTCTGTGTTTTTACTGCTCTCCAGTATGACCAGACTTAACCAGATTTCACAGATACTTGGTGCTAAGTTAGTCCAGCACCTCCAATTTATCCAGGCACATATCCTGCCAAAAACGTTCCTGGATAAATCAGAAGTAGTCAGACAGGTAGGAAATTTAGGGGCGGATTTTAAAAAGCATTTACTCGAGCAGAACTGGTTTTTGCTCGAGTAAATACACTTTACTCAAGTAAGTGGGCTTTTCAAAATTGCTACAATATATGCCATTGAATTGTCCATAGGTTTTACTCAAGTAAGTGAACTTTACTCGAGTAAATAGCTTTTGAAAATTGCTACGATAGTATGTCACATTTACATGCGTAACTCATTTGAAAATGACCCCCTTAATGTGGACAAGTGCAAAATGATGCACTTAGGGAAGAGTAATCCAAATTAGAGGCTACAAAATGCAAAGTTCCACATTACAAGTAACCATGCAGGGAAAAGGATCTAGGTGTCATCGTTGATAAATCATTGAAACCTTCTCCTCAGTGTGCAGCAGCAGCAGCCAAGAAAGCAAATAGGATGCTGGGGATTATTAGGAAAGGAATGGAGAATAAAACAGAGAATATCATAATGTCTCTGTATCACTCCATGGTGCGACCTCATCTTGTGTTCATATATCATACACAAACAGAATGCTGGGGATTATAAGGAAAGGAGAATAAAACAGAGAATATCATAATGCCTCTGTATCACTCCATGGTGCATCCTCATCTTGTGTTCATATATCATACACAAACAGAATGCTGGGGATTATTAGGAAAGGAATGGAGAATAAAACAGAGAATATCATAATGCCTCTGTATCACCCCATGGTGCATCCTCATCTTGTGTTCATATATCATACACAAACAGAATGCTGGGGATTATTAGGAAAGGAATGGAGAATAAAACAGAGAATATCATAATGCCTCTGTATCACTCCATGGTGCATCCTCATCTTGTGTTCATATATCATACACAAACAGAATGCTAGGGATTATTACGGAAGGAATGGAGAATAAAACAGAGAATATCATAATGTCTCTGTATCGCTCCATGGTGCATCCTCATCTTGTGTTCATATATCATACACAAACAGAATGCTGGGGATTATTAGGAAAGGAATGGAGAATAAAACAGAGAATATCATAATGTCTCTGTATCACTCCATGGTGCATCCTCATCTTGTGTTCATATATCATACACAAACAGAATGCTAGGGATTATTACGGAAGGAATGGAGAATAAAACAGAGAATATCATAATGTCTCTTTATCGCTCCATGGTGCATCCTCATCTTGTGTTCATATATCATACACAAACAGAATGCTGGGGATTATTAGGAAAGGAATGAAGAATAAAACAGAGAATATCATAATGTCTCTGTATCACTCCATGGTGTGACCTCATCTGTTGTTCATATATCATACACAAACAGAATGCTGGGGATTATTAGGGAAGGAATGGAGAATAAAACAGAGAATATCATAATGTCTCTGTATCACTCCATGGTGCATCCTCATCTTGTGTTCATATATCATACACACACAGAATGCTGGGGATTATTAGGAAAGGAATGGAGAATAAAACAGAGAATATCACAATGTCTCTTTTTCACTCCATGGTGCATCCTCATCTTGTGTTCATATATCATACACAAACAGAATGCTGGGGATTATTAGGGAAGGAATGGAGAATAAAACAGAGAATATCATAATGTCTCTGTATCCCTCCATGGTGCATCCTCATCTTGTGTTCATATATCATACACAAACAGAATGCTGGGGATTATTAGGAAAGGAATGGAAAATAAAACAGAGAATATCATGTCTCTGTATCGCTCCATGGTGCAACCTCATCTTGTGTTCATATAATCATACACACACAGAATGCTGGGGATTATTAGGAAAGGAATGGAGAATAAAACAGAGAATATCATAATGCCTCTGTATCACTCCATGGTGCATCCTCATCTTGTGTTCATATATCATACACAAACAGAATGCTGGGGATTATTAGGAAAGGAATGGAGAATAAAACAGAGAATATCATAATGCCTCTGTATCACTCCATGGTGCATCCTCATCTTGTGTTCATATATCATACACAAACAGAATGCTGGGGATTATTAGGAAAGGAATGGAGAATAAAACAGAGAATATCATAATGCCTCTGTATCACTCCATGGTGCATCCTCATCTTGTGTTCATATATCATACACAAACAGAATGCTGGGGATTATTAGGAAAGGAATGGAGAATAAAACAGAGAATATCATAATGCCTCTGTATCACTCCATGGTGCATCCTCATCTTGTGTTCATATATCATACACAAACAGAATGCTGGGGATTATTAGGAAAGGAATGGAGAATAAAACAGAGAATATCATAATGTCTCTGTATCACTCCATGGTGTGACCTCATCTGTTGTTCATATATCATACACAAACAGAATGCTGGGGATTATTAGGGAAGGAATGGAGAATAAAACAGAGAATATCATAATGTCTCTGTATCACTCCATGGTGCATCCTCATCTTGTGTTCATATATCATACACACACAGAATGCTGGGGATTATTAGGAAAGGAATGG
The DNA here is from genome assembly GCF_901001135.1 of Rhinatrema bivittatum. Lineage (NCBI taxonomy): Eukaryota > Metazoa > Chordata > Amphibia > Gymnophiona > Rhinatrematidae > Rhinatrema > Rhinatrema bivittatum. Next base: position 477,829,629 of record NC_042618.1, read on the forward strand.
AGAATAAAACAGAGAATATCACAATGTCTCTTTTTCACTCCATGGTGCATCCTCATCTTGTGTTCATATATCATACACAAACAGAATGCTGGGGATTATTAGGGAAGGAATGGAGAATAAAACAGAGAATATCATAATGTCTCTGTATCCCTCCATGGTGCATCCTCATCTTGTGTTCATATATCATACACAAACAGAATGCTGGGGATTATTAGGAAAGGAATGGAAAATAAAACAGAGAATATCATGTCTCTGTATCGCTCCATGGTGCAACCTCATCTTGTGTTCATATAATCATACACACACAGAATGCTGGGGATTATTAGGAAAGGAATGGAGAATAAAACAGAGAATATCATAATGCCTCTGTATCACTCCATGGTGCATCCTCATCTTGTGTTCATATATCATACACAAACAGAATGCTGGGGATTATTAGGAAAGGAATGGAGAATAAAACAGAGAATATCATAATGCCTCTGTATCACTCCATGGTGCATCCTCATCTTGTGTTCATATATCATACACAAACAGAATGCTGGGGATTATTAGGAAAGGAATGGAGAATAAAACAGAGAATATCATAATGCCTCTGTATCACTCCATGGTGCATCCTCATCTTGTGTTCATATATCATACACAAACAGAATGCTGGGGATTATTAGGAAAGGAATGGAGAATAAAACAGAGAATATCATAATGCCTCTGTATCACTCCATGGTGCATCCTCATCTTGTGTTCATATATCATACACAAACAGAATGCTGGGGATTATTAGGAAAGGAATGGAGAATAAAACAGAGAATATCATAATGTCTCTGTATCACTCCATGGTGTGACCTCATCTGTTGTTCATATATCATACACAAATAGAATGCTGGGGATTATTAGGGAAGGAATGGAGAATAAAACAGAGAATATCATAATGTCTCTTTTTCACTCCATGGTGCATCCTCATCTTGTGTTCATATATCATACACAAACAGAATGCTAGGGATTATTAGGAAAGGAATGGAGAATAAAACAGAGAATATCATAATGCCTCTGTATCACTCCATGGTTGCATCCTCATCTTGTGTTCATATATCATACACAAACAGAATGCTGGGGATTATTAGGAAAGGAATGGAGAATAAAACAGAGAATATCATAATGTCTCTGTATCACTCCATGGTGCATCCTCATCTTGTGTTCATATATCATACACACACAAAATGCTGGGGATTATTAGGAAAGGAATGGAGAATAAAACAGAGAATATCATAATGTCTCTGTATCACTCCATGGTGCATCCTCATCTTGTGTTCATATATCATACACACACAGAATGCTGGGGATTATTAGGAAAGGAATGGAAAATAAAACAGAGAATATCATAATGCCTCTGTATCACTCCATGGTGCATCCTCATCTTGTGTTCATATATCATACACAAACAGAATGCTGGGGATTATTAGGAAAGGAATGGAAAATAAAACAGAGAATATCATAATGCCTCTGTATCACTCCATGGTGCATCCTCATCTTGTGTTCATATATCATACACAAACAGAATGCTGGGGATTATTAGGAAAGGAATGGAAAATAAAACAGAGAATATCATAATGTCTCTGTATCGCTCCATGGTGCAACCTCATCTTGTGTTCATATATTATACACAAACAGAATGCTGGGGATTATTAGGAAAGGAATGGAGAATAAAACAGAGAATATCATAATGTCTCTGTATCACTCCATGGTGCATCCTCATCTTGTGTTCATATATCATACACACACAGAATGCTGGGGATTATTAGGAAAGGAATGGAGAATAAAACAGAGAATATCATAATGTCTCTGTATCACTCCATGGTGTGACCTCATCTTGTGTTCATATATCATACACAAACAGAATGCTGGGGATTATTAGGAAAGGAATGGGGAATAAAACAGAGAATATCATAATGCCTCTGTATCACTCCATGGTGCATCCTCATCTTGTGTTCATATATCATACACAAACAGAATGCTGGGGATTATCAGGAAAGGAATGGAGAATAAAACAGAGAATATCATAATGCCTCTGTATCACTCCATGGTGCATCCTCATCTTGTGTTCATATATCATACACAAACAGAATGCTGGTGATTATTAGGGAAGGAATGGAGAATAAAACAGAGAATATCATAATGCCTCTGTATCACTCCATGGTGCATCCTCATCTTGTGTTCATATGTCATACACAAACAGAATGCTGGGGATTATTAGGAAAGGAATGGAGAATAAAACAGAGAATATCATAATGTCTCTGTATCCCTCCATGGTGCATCCTCATCTTGTGTTCATATGTCATACACAAACAGAATGCTGGGGATTATTAGGAAAGGAATGGAGAATAAAACAGAGAATATCATAATGCCTCTGTATCACTCCATGGTGCATCCTCATCTTGTGTTCATATATCATACACAAACAGAATGCTGGGGATTATTAGGAAAGGAATGGAGAATAAAACAGAGAATATCATAATGCCCCTGTATCACTCCATGGTGCATCCTCATCTTCTGTTCATATATCATACACAAACAGAATGCTGGGGATTATTAGGAAAGGAAGGAGAATAAAACAGAGAATATCATAATGCCTCTGTATCGCTCCATGGTGCATCCTCATCTTGTGTTCATATATCATACACAAACAGAATGCTGGGGATTATTAGGAAAGGAATGGAGAATAAAACAGAGAATATCATAATGTCTCTGTATCACTCCATGGTGCATCCTCATCTTGTGTTCATATATCATACACAAACAGAATGCTGGGGATTATTAGGAAAGGAATGGAGAATAAAACAGAGAATATCATAATGTCTCTGTATCACTCCATGGTGCATCCTCATCTTGTGTTCATATATCATACACAAACAGAATGCTGGGGATTATTAGGAAAGGAATGGAGAATAAAACAGAGAATATCACACTGCCTCTGTATCAATCCATGGTGTGACCTCATCTTGAGTATTATGTGCAGTTCTGGTCACCACATCTCAAGAAAGATATAGCAGAGTTAGAAAAGGTACAGAGAAAGGCGACCAAGATGATAAAGGGAATGGAACAGCTCCCCTATAAACAAAGGCTGAAGAGGTTAGGACTCTTCAGCTTAGAGAAGAGACGGCTGAGGCGGGGGGATATGATAGAGGTTTATAAGAAGAGTGGCATAGAATGAATAAATAATCAGTTGTTTACTCTTTAAAAAAGTACAAAGACCAGGGGACATACAATGAAGTTACTGGGTGATATGTTTAAAAGTAATAAGAGAAAATATTTTTTTATTCAACGCATAATTAATCTCTGGAATTCATTGCCAGAGGATGTGGTGAAAGCTATTAGTGTAGCTCCGTTTAAAAAAGGTTTGGGGTGGTCACGTGATGCAGTGAGCCCAGTGAGACGCTTTTCTCTCGCGGCTCCAGGTGCTGGCCCACCAAAACCTAAATAACTTACCTGAAACCGCACCGGACTTAGACGCAACGGGCTCCCCTGGCAGCGGAAAGGAGGTAGAACGCGATACACACCTTGCGCCTCCAAAACATGACGTCTAAGCCACTGCGCAAAGATAAATCTAAAGTGCTCGGTGGAGACCCTAAAATGGCGGACGGCGGGCGTCTCTCTGACGGCGGGAGCCTGGATGAGGGCGCTGTGGCGCGGCTGACTGCGGCTGTAGTGGCGGCGTTGGAAACTAAGTTTGATAATATTAATGACCATTTCAACGTCGTGAAGGAAACACTAGGGGACATTGGCAAGCGAATTGATATCGCGGAAGGCCGGATATCAGCGGTAGAGGAAGATCATCAGGCTCTGACGGCACGAGTTGTAGCTCTGGAGGCCTCGGCCAAGATGGCGGATGAGAAGCTTGAGGATCTCGAAAATCGAGCCCGACGCAACAACCTCAAATTCCTAGGGATACCGGAGGACATGCAGGATGGTGAACTCTCCCACTTTTTGGCGGACTGGCTTCCTGGGGCTCTAAATCTGCCTGCCTTGGAGGGGAAATTAGAGGTGGAGCGCGCGCATAGGATGGGGCCCCGAAGAGAGACTGAGAAACGTCCGAGGCTGGTTATCGCCCGGTTTCTTAACTGGGCACAGAGGGCAGCCATTCTTACAGCTTTTAGAAACAACGAGACCTGCGCCACAAGGACCATAAAGTTGTCATATTTCAGGACTTCTCGGTGGCAGTGGCAGCGCGGAGGCGGCGGTTTTCAGCGGTCTGCAACGACCTTTTCAACCAAAACGTTCGCTTTGCTTTGCAGTACCCTGCTCTCCTGAAGATCTGGAGGGATGGTACAGTGCTTACATTTGAGACACCGGACAAGGTGGTGGACTGGGTGAAAGCCAACTTAGGCCACCGCTGATGACTCTGGGTGCCGGAGGTGTATGTGACAGAGGAGGAACTCTGTTCAGTCCTTGTAAGACCAGTGGTTCCTTTATTAGTTTGTGGGCCCCTGGTACTAGCCTATTCACTACAGGTACTTTATGGGCTGTGAGGAGCAGCATGGGCTTGGGGAAGACAGAGTTCTGCCCAATCTATGTCAATGGTTATCTTTAATTCCTACTGCACAAGTTTTTGCTCTGTTTAGTCATGTTTTCTTTCTGGGGGTGGGCCAGCACCCGAATGCATCTCAATACGGATCTCCAGCCCGAGTTGTATCGGGCGATGTGTTGGGAGGGAGAATGTTTGTTGGGAGGGGGAGGGGTACAGGGGAGGGTTGTTTGTTTGGATAGGTATGTTAGTTTGAAAGGGGGGGGAGGGGAGATCTCAAGCTGCAATGGAGGAGGGGGAGCTGCGTATTCTTTTAGGTGCTGGACTCATGGTTCAGGCTGGGGAATCATGGGCCTGGAGGAAGTATCTGTCTTTTGTATTTTATGAAACCTATTTACAAACCGAATAGGTAAAATCAGGTATATATCCTGGAATGTGGGAGGCTTGGGTACGCCTGTTAAGAGGCAGAAAGTGCTTAGTGCCCTTCAAAGAAGTAAAGTAGGGATTGTGGGGCTCCAGGAAACTCACTTGACGGCTGTAGAAAGCCAAAAGTTAAAGCGCCAATGGGTTCAACACTGTCACTATGCTCCAGCGGTAGGGCGCAAGGCCGGCGTGGCAATTTTGATCCACAAAAATGTCCCGTTTGAGCTTGTTACACAGGTTGTGGATCCACAGGGACGATATGTAATTCTTGTAGGGAAAATAGGGGGCAAGGAACTTACTCTGTGTAATGCCTATGCTCCCAATGCTTACACTCATTCATTCTTTCAGGATTTGGTTAGGCAGGTCCTTCTCATAGTGCGTGGACCATTGGTGATGATGGGGGACTTCAATTGTGTCCACGACCCGCAATTGGACAAGTCTCAGTCGCAAAGGGTATCCCAAGATGCCATGGCTAAAGGTATTTCCTACCTGTGTGCTGAGCTGGGCCTGATGGATATCTGGCGTACGCTGAATCCGACAGCCCGTGATTACACTCATGTATCGAGGGCTCACGCTACCCTATCCCGTATTGATTATCTGTTGATATCGACCGGGTTATTCTCTAAAGCACAGCTGGTGCATATCGGGCCCATAACAATTTCAGACCATGCGCAGATATGGGTGGATATAGGGGATGGGTTGGCCGATAGGGGGGAAAAATTGTGGAGGTTCCCTAATCATTTAAGGGCAGATAAAAATTTTCAGGATTTTCTGTATGCTAAATGGAAGGAGTATGAACAACATAATGGCGGACATAAATCTGATCCGGGACTTTATTGGGCTACTAGCAAAGCGGTTATGAGGGGTGACATAACGTCCTACCTGATTGCGAAATCTAAAGCAATGGTTAAAAACATTTTGCTGTTGGAAGAACAGCTGCAAGGGGCCAAGCTCCAACTTGCCCAACGGAAAACCCCGCAAACTCAAAGGGTGTATAATGATATCCTTCGTACGTTAAATGCAGTATTGCATGAGAGGGCTCAGAGGATGTTGCAGATGGGGGCTCATAGGTTCTTCCGTTATGGAAATAAGGCGGGACGGTTATTAGCTAACATGGTGCGTTTGCACCAGGGCCGTACCGTTATAGACAAATTAAAGGGGAAAGAGGGCCAGCTCCTTGTCCATGGGACGGAGATTTGTGCAGAATTTCGCCGATTCTATGAAGCTTTATATGCAGAAGATAGGCAAGGGGGGCCTACCCAGGAGGATGAATTCTTCAATGGCCTACATATCTCACAGATTACTGCAGCTCAATTGTCTGCTCTAAATTCTCCCATAAGTCTCCTGGAGTTAAGGGGGGCCATTATGGCCAGTAAGAATAATAAAGCCCCTAGTCCAGATGGCTTGAGTGTCGAATATTATAAGCTTTTGATTAATCATGCCACTGGAGATCTCCTAAATTTCTATCATGATGCTCAGAGACGAGGCCAGTTCCCATTAGACACTACCAGGGCCTATATTACGGTCCTGGAAAAACCGGGTAAGGATTTGTCATCCCCGGCCGCCTACAGGCCGATCTCGCTATTAAATGTGGAGGCCAAATTGTTTGCTAAAATCATAGCGGATAGGTTAAGTGTCGTTTTTCCAAGTATTATTACTGATAATCAAGTAGGCTTTGTTAAAGGGCGTGCCATCAGTAGGAATATGACACAGTTAATCGTGGCCATGGAGGAATGTCAAAAACAGAATACGGCGGCGATGCTGGTGGGCTTCGACTCGGAGAAAGCCTTTGATAGGGTTTCTTGGGAGTATTTATTCTCAGTGCTTGAGCGATATGGCATTACCGGGGCGATTCTATCCAGCATAAAAATGCTTTATCATAACCCCCAGTCTGCGATACTGGCAAATGGTCAAGTTTCCTTAGATTTTAGTTTACACAGGGGAACTAGACAGGGGTGTCCGCTATCTCCACTGCTCTATGTGTTATCAATTGACCCCTTATTACGTAAGATAGCGATGGACCCCAATATACAGGGCTTCCAATGGGGTTCACAGGTGTTCAAAGTCTCTGCTTTTGCAGATGATGTGTTGGTTTTTCTGACCTCTCCACAGAGGTCGTTGGAGCGGGTTCTACAGCACCAGGTATTATTTGGGTCCTTCGCAGGGTTAAAAATCAATGTAGATAAATCAGAGGCCATGGACCTCAGCCCGGAGGTTAAGCGGGATTGGCGGGGGGTTTTTCCACTCCGCTGGGTGGGTCAGGAGATGAGATATCTTGGGATTCAATTAACTAGGGACCCGAAGAAGCTATACGAGGCTAATATACGACCCTTACTGACCCGTATGATTGGCAGACTTACCTTGTGGGAAGCCTTACCTCTGTCCATAACGGGTCGATTAAGTCTCTTGAAAATGTTGGAGCTGCCTAGATGGCTGTATGTCCTACAACAAATACCACTGTGGATTACGCCAGTCGATATTAAATGTATCGATAGCAAGTTACGAAAATACCTGTGGGGGGGCCGGAGAGCCCGATTGTCATTGGGCATTTTAAAACTGAGCAAGTCGCAAGGGGGTATGAATTGCCCAAGTTGGAGGGATTATAATGTGGCCTGTCTAATGCGGCATATTCAGGACTGGTTGACGGACACGGAGAAATACTCTCTTCTTTCCTTTTTACTAGAATGGATGACACCGTATAGACCAGATGCTCTCATACAAATCACTAGCACTCAGATACCAGCGCGATTCCGCCAACACTTGATAGTTATGTCTAGTTGGAAAGCCTGGCGGTATCTTTGTCTCTCCAAGATGCGCATGGAGCAGGTTGTCCCCTTATACATACCGTTAAGAGGCAATCCACAATTCCCCGCGGGCTTGGATAGTGAGGTCTTCAGGCTATGGCAGGGGAAAGGGCTCCAAAGGGTCCACCAGTTCGTTATGCCAGTAGAGGGGCGTTTGTGGAGCTTTCAGGAACTGCAAGACCAATATAAGCTCTTAAAGACTGATTTTTATGCTTACCTACAGGTCAGACACTATATCCATGCGATGTCTGGGCTGTCTAAGATAGCGGTTTACTGGACGGGCCTTCAGGATATTTTTCTGAATACCCGCCATGGGGGTAGGGCACATTCGTGTGCTCATTTCTCTAGAGCCTTGAGGGAGATACCGGATCATACAGCCTATTTAGCTATACAAAATAAATGGGTGATACATGCTAATATTTTTTTGTCTAAAAACGATATTGTTCTACTGTTGGATAATTATACTAAGGTATCGGAAAATGTAATCTTGCGAGAGCTGGGGTATAAAATTCTACACTGTCTGTATATATCCCAGGTCAGATTATTTGCAGCTAAATTGCGCGACTCCGATACCTGTATAAAATGCCACGTTGCTAAGGGTACGCTGTTCCACAGCTTATGGGAATGTACTCAAGTGACTATATTTTGGGGCGAGGTGTTGGATGATTTGGACAAGATCTTGAAGGTTCGGATTTCTAGGACACCACAAGTCTGCCTGCTGCGCTTGATCACGGAAACTCTCGGCCCTATGTCGGATCTGGATCATCTCTTCTTGCAGAAGGCGCTGCTTATTGCAGCCCAAACGATCATGCATCAGTGGATTTCTGAACACCGGCCCATGGGAGCTCAATGGAAGGCACGTCTGGAACAGTTATTAATTCATGAGCTGTTAATGGCGGCGGCGCACGAGAAGGGGACACACGGAACGTGCCATGCTGTATGGAACTGTTTTTGGTGGTCACTTTCTGCGTCAAAAAGGGACCTTATTACCAGAGCTACCACATATACCTACAGAGACTCTACCGGAACACCGAGGAATGCGCATCTATAACCACCGCCCACCTGACAGTGGCAGGTGGCGGTTACTGCTTGAGATGGGGACACGGGGGGGGGGGGGGGGGCCTGACGGCTCGTGGGATTGACCTACGGGTCGCTGGGTGGTTTTTGTTTTTTTTCAATGTAACTGATTAGGTTGTTTACTGTGTGTAGTTATCATTTGTTCAAAAAGTTAATAAAGAAATGTTTTAAAAAAAAAAAAAAGGTTTGGACAAGTTCCTGGAGGAAAGGTCCATTAAATATTATTAAGTTAGAGTTGCAGAAATCCAGTTCTTATCCCTGAGATAAGCTGCCTGGAATCTCTCTACCTCTTGGGATTCTGCCAGGTACTTGTGAACTGGCTTGGGCACTGTTGGAAACAGGATACTGGTCTGACCCAATATGGAACAGCTCCCCTATGAGGAAAGGCTGAAGAGGTTAGGGCTGTTCAGCTTGGAGAAGAGACGGCTGAGGGGGGATATGATAGAGGTCTTTAAGATCATGAGAGGTCTTGAACGAGTAGATGTGACTCGGTTATTTACACTTTCGAATAATAGAAGGACTAGGGGGCATTCCATGAAGTTAGCAAGTAGCATATTTAAGACTAATCGGAGAAAGTTCTTTTTCACTCAATGCACAATAAAGCTCTGGAATTTGTTGCCAGAGGATGTGGTTAGTGCAGTTAGTGTAGCTGGGTTAAAAAAGGATTGGATAAGTTCTTGGAGAAGAAGTCCATTAACGGCTATTAATCAAGTTTACTTAGGGAATAGCCATTGATATTAATTGCATCAGTAGCATGGGATCTTCTTAGTGTTTGGATAATTGCCAGGTTCTTGTGGCCTGGTTTTGGCCTCTGTTGGAAACAGGATACTGGTCTGACCCAATATGGAACAGCTCCCCTATGAGGAAAGGCTGAAGAGGTTAGGGCTGTTCAGCTTGGAGAAGAGACGGCTGAGGGGGAATATGATAGAGATGTTTAAAATCATGAGAGGTCTAGAACGGGTAGATGTGAATCGGTTATTTACTCTTTCGGATAGTAGAAAGACTAGGGGGCACTCCATGAAGTTAGCATGGGGCACATTTAAAACTAATCGGAGAAAGTTCTTTTTTACTCAACGCACAATTAAACTCTGGAATTTGTTGCCAGAGGATGTGGTTAGTGCAGTTAGTATAGCTGTGTTTAAAAAAGGATTGGATAAGTTCTTGGAGGAGAAGTCCATTACCTGCTATTAAGTTCGCGTAGAGAATAGCCACTGCCATTAGCAATGGTTACATGGAATAGACTTAGTTTTTGGGTACTTGCCAGGTTCTTGTGGCCTGGATTGGCCACTGTTGGAAACAGGATGCTGGGCTTGATGGACCCTTGGTCTGACCCAGTATGGCATGTTCTTATGTTTCTTATGTTTCCAGCCCTCATCTCCAGCGCTGCCTGTCTCCAGTCCTGCCCCCCTCCAAGACCCATCATGTCTCCTGCCCCAGGCTTTACATCCACTTCCAGCCCTCGTCTCCAGCGCTGCCTGTCTCCAGTCCTGCCTTCCTCCAAGACCCATCATGTCTCCTGCCCCAGGCCTTGTATTCATTTGCGGATGATACAAAATTATTCAGGGTAGTTAAATCACAAGCAGACTGTGATACATTACAGGAGGACCTTGCAAGACTGGAAGATTGGGCATCCAAATGGCAGATGAAATTTAATGTGGACAAGTACAAGGTGATGCATATAGGGAAAAATAACCCAATATTATAGTTAGGAGTTACCTCTCATGAAAAGAATCTGGGCGTCATTGTGGATAATACTTTAAAATCGTCGGCTCAGTGTGCTGCAGCAGTCAAAAAATCAAACAGAATGTTAGGAATTATTAAGAAGGGAATGGTGAATAAAACAGAAAATGTCATAATGCCGCTGTATCGCTGCATGGTGAGACTGTACTTTGAGTAGTGTGTTCAGTTCTGGTTGCCACATCTCAAAGATATTGATGCATTGGAGAAGGTACAGAGAAGGGTGACCAAAATAATAAAAGGGATAGAATGGTTCTCTATGAGGAAAGGCTAAAGAGGTTAGGATTGTTCAGCTTAGAGATGAGACTGTTGTGAGGAGAAATTATAGCGGTCTATAAACTCTTGAGTAGAATAGAATAAGTAATCAGTTATTTACTCTCGCAAATAATACAAAAACTAGGGGACACTCCATGAAGTTAGTAAGTTGCACACTTAAGACAAATTTGGAGAAAATTCTTTTTCACTCAACGCACAAATTCAGTGCTGGAGAATGTGGTAAAGGCAGGTAAACTAGCTGGGATTAAAAAAGGTTTGGACACGTTTTGAGGAGAAGTCCATAAACTGTTATTATCCAGATAGACTTGAGAAAAGCCACTACTTATCCCTGGGGTGTTAGCAGAACGGGACCTATCTACTGTTTGGGATCCTGCCAGGTTCTTGTGACCTGGATTGGCCACCGTTGGAAACAGGATCCTGGGCTTGATGGACCTCACTCTGACCCAGTATGGAAATTCTTATTTGCTTATGTTAATTTTCATTGCTACCATTCGTTCAAACAATTGGAAAAAGTTGTGAAAATAATAGTTAATTTTAGGGAAAGGATTTTTTCCCTTACTGAAGAGTAATTTGCCTTGATAAAAGCTAAATACATTCTCTGGGACAGAGAGGCTCGCACATCACCACGTGGGAGTGCAGCGAGTAGCTTCTACCAGGAGAGGAACATGGAGGGCTCCCTAAAGGAAAGCGCCAAGCTGAGCTTTGCCTTACAGTGGAGGGTAGTGCCCTTGATCCGTCAGAGAGACAGGGCGTGCTCGTGTTCGTGCTCACCTGGTGTGTTATAGTGAGTCGGTACTACGCTAGCTGCTACTGAAGAAAACACGGCAGAAGCATGCAGGATCAGTGGGAAGCTGAAGATCGAGGGGAGCCGCACAGGCCTTGCAGTTATCTCCTGTCCTATTCTGTGTTTAGAGTAATTCTTGATGCTTGGCTTTAAAGAGTTTATGGATTCATTTAGCGATAGCAATGTCCACATATTTAAATGGATTCTTTGCAGGCTCCGATGCCTTTACTTGGACTGGCATAAGAATTCTGCAAAGATGACACTGCACAACCAAATATTTAATCTGATTTCAAGGGAAAGTTTAATTTAAGCCAGTCAAATGTTTTAGATAGCTTGGTAGACAGCGGTTGGCAGCCTCTCGCTCATAGTTGGATAATTTACCAAAGCTATCAAATTCAAATAAACACAAGAGTCTGAACAGATTTAAGAGGTTTAGTCATCGTTAACACAAGGCAGTCTCTCGGAGTAGTGCCAAGTCATGCTCGCTCTTGCCAGAAAGGTCTTTCGGACACCACCTTTTCTTCTATTAGTCATGTGCAAAGGAGTGGACGTTAGCTCATCCCATGCCTCTGACCTCTCATGGGGGCTTATGTACTAAAGAGTTTCTCCCAGTCTGTATTTGTAAGGGAAAAGCTTGCTGCATAGGTCCCTGGAGGAGCAGGAAGGTGTGCTTTCTTCATTAATGTTAATGATGCCTTTTGGAGCACAATATAAACCCATCCCTTTCTCCTTTTCCTATGTTCTAAGCCAAGATCCAAAGCGCCGCTGATATAGCAGTCATCTGAAGCCAGTCAAAAGGCGTTCTCAGCATCTAATGTCAGCGGCACTGAGAGCCAAACTGGTCACATCTGTTTATCCCCTGATCTAGAGAAATATTCGCCTTCTCTCACAAAGCCTAATTGAGCCAGGCTAATTAGATACAGAGCAGCAAAATGTGTCAGGACCATATTTGCTCAAATTTGAAGCTCAGGAACTCAGCATATTGTGTGGAGAAATAGTTGATATTTTACTTAACTCTGTGTCTAATGTAATCAGTACGGCTATGACACATTTAACTGAAGATCTGCCAGTCTGGAGAAGATTAATCAGTGCCGGCAAGAAAGGCCGTAAACATATTGTGAGGCAATGTCTTCCATGCAGGCCTGAACTGATGACCCTCGACCCCACTCCTACCACGTGAGCTGCCTCAGCCACTGCGAAGGTGGAGGAAACCTGATGCTGATTGGTGGATCATGATCTGGAAGTGGATTCTGATTAAAGTAGCCCTCTGCCTGGCATGCCTGTGACGGTGCAATCTCTCTATAGGAGGGGACCCTGCGATCTAACTCCAGGCCGGCACAGCTCGGGGCCCTCTTACTTACAAAACTTATCTGATTTCCAGATATTGGGGATGGGGACACCAGAGATATCAGCTCTGCAGATTTTCTGTTCAGGCATCCCGATCATTGATTCCAACGAACGAAAACGTTTGCCGGTGAGAATGCTTACAAGCCTGGATGCAGGGTGTGAGAGTGCCGGGCGGGGCTTCTGTGGAGACGGGCCCTGCTGGTGGCCGTACAATAAAGGCTGAAACTGACCAGAGCAGTAGGTACCAGTGGGCATTAGGCTGTGGAATGGAAAACAACAGGGGAGACCCAGCTGAAAATTCTGTTTATGAAGTTTTTGAAAAGAGTCTGAAATGCACAGTGGTTTAAAGAAATAGACTCAGTGAAAGGGTAAGACTTAAAATCTTGGATTCCGGGTTGTTAAGGCACGCAATGTGGAGCTTAAATTGAAATTTTAATAGGGAGGAAAAAGATTTCAGATGCCAATTCTCAGGCAGAACGCCTTGTGAACTGGTTCAAAGGGCAAAATCATTCGTCATTAAAAACCTCTGGATTAAAATAGGGAAATCACAGCTGCGCCTCAGAAAACGTGTAGGCCTCACGCTGTGTGAATATTCCCAAGGAAACCCGCAAAGGAACTTTTCAATCAAGTCCAAGAATCCGTTTGAAAAACAGTTCACACACATTTACGTCTCCGAGGAGCGGCATCGGGGACTGTAAACAAATTGTCATTGTCCCTATCTGCTCTCAAAAATCCCAGGAGCCAGAGGCATTGGGGATAAACATTCAGGAATGACTGTGCGGCGAGATTTACTCCCTGAATCAGCAAAACGCTGAGCGTCCGAGTATTGTTTGGAGCAGTCGTTCCTTTCAAGTCTGCACCTTAGAGTATATGAATCTTTCACAGGCCTATTTATGAAGCCAAGTGAAACATTTCTAAATTTATTATAGCTTTTGAATGCATATATATGTGAACAGTTTTTCAAACTGATTCTTGGACTTGATTGAAAAGTTCCTTTGCGGGTTTCCTTGGGAATATTCACACAGTATGAAGCAGACATGTTTTCTGAGGAGCACTTCTAATAGCTGTGATTTCCCTATTTTAATCCGGAGGTCTTTTTATGATGAACCATCATGTCTCCTGCTCCAGTCCTGCCTTCCTCCAAGACCCATCATGTCTCCTGCTCCAAGCTTTGTATTCACTTCCAGCCCTCATCTCCAGTGCTGCCTGTCTCCAGTCCTGCCTTCCTCCAAGACTCATCATGTCTCCTGCCCCAGGCTTGCATCCACTTCCAGCCCTTGTCTCCAGTCCTGCCTATCTCCTGCTCCAGACCTTGTCTCCAGCCCCACTTGTCTTCAGTATCAGCTCTGTCTTCATCTAGAGGCTATGCCTCTAGACCTGGTGGCCACAAGAACCTGAGGGCTCAACCCAAGGGGGAGGTGGTGGGTCCAGGCAGAAGATCCAGTCTGGCCTTGCCCCAGAGTCTGACCCTGCTCTCGTTGGGGGAAATCCCAGAGCCAGCCTGCCTGACCATGACAAGAAGCCCCACAGAATTAAAAAGAACATGACAGGGTAATCAGACACTGAATTATTGCTAAAAAGAGCAGAACCAGCTCTCACGAACTCTTTAATAAGTAGGGATACCATAGTTACCTCTCTGGATGGGAGGAAGATACAGAAGTGCTGGGGACAGGGAGAAGGCTGAACTCTTAAATACGTGAATACTCTGCCTTAAGGGTAGAATCAACCGACCCAAGGCGCTGGGCCCAAACCCCGTGCCTGAACTTGGACTGCAGAATCCAGGAGCCTGAAGCATCAAGGAGGCACCAGGAGCAGATGAAATTCATCCAAGGGCTCCGTGGGAAATGAGTGAAGAGTCTGCTCCATCAAGGGACTCGGCCTTTCAGGGATCAATTAAGGTGGGAACTGGCAAAAGGGCACCGTAGCCAAAAAGAAATCCAAACCAGAACCGGGCAGCCACAGGAGGGGGGGAACCCATAAACCATCCTACAATAGGAGCTAGCTCAGCACAGGGCAGAAAGGAGCTCTCTGTGAACGAACACGAGAGAGAAGGAAAACCGGCCGTGCTCATTTTCTGAAGAGCCTGCAGAACTATTCCTTCCAAATAAGCTTCCGTACATTCTCAGGAAATAGTGCTAGAACTGTAATTTCACTTTCCTCACACCCGACGCATGTTATAACAGGCCTAATACACAGAAAGAGAATCATAAAAATATAAAGAGACAGCCCGGTACGATTTGATCATATTAAGCCGAATCGCACTGCCTGCTGGTTGGGGCTTTGAATTCAGCTGAAGGTGCCGACGTTGGCTTATAAATGGGTGTGCGGGGCTCTCCCGAGTGCCTGGCACACCTGCTTTCCAAGTGCGCACTCGGGCAGGATTTAAGGTCATCACGGGGGTTACTGGAGGTACCACCCCCAAGGGACTTTAAATTGTCAAGCAAAGGGCAGCTTTTTGTTACTTTGGGTCCAAGGCTGTGGCAGGATTAGGAGAGAGGAGAGTCGTAAGTTTAAGAAGCAGATGAAGACCTGGTCATTTAGCCAAGTGCCAGGATAGGAAGCTGGTTCGGGGGTAGTGATGTGTCAGGAGGCACCGAGTCGTGAGGGGACAGAGCTCAGCCATATCCTAGTGTTTTATGGAAAGGGTTGCGTGAAGCCATGAATGCATAGACTGGGACTGTGAGTGCTTTTATAGGATTGTACTTGGCTCCGATTGCGCAATTCTATAAAACACGTTTTAATCAAATGTTGGTAAGTACATTCAATACATACAATCTGACCCGTCCCCTGATTTCACTAGAGGGCTGAACAAGCTGCATAACAAAACTAACAACCCCTGCCCTCACCTCCACCCTCCCAATCACTATCCTATCTCAGGCCTGTCTGATATGACCATCGAGGGGCCTGGTCTTGGGTACTGTGGCAGATGACCTCGCCCACGGGGAGGAGCCCCACGGGGAGCCACAGTACTGGGCCAGACTCAGGATGCACAAACACAGACTTAGATCTTTTATTGTACAGCTTGATGGATACCACCAGAGGTGTCAGTAGTGAGGTGATCCAGAGGTAGCAGTCCAGGGACCCTCGGCAGAGGGAACCCGTCTCACCGAGATGGTATAGGGAGATCCCGGTGTAGGTTTCCCAGCACGGCAGAGCTGTAGATGAGACAGACTGAGAGTTAGATTACTCACTAGATGGCAGCTGTAAGGTTGATGATTCCACCAGGCTGAAGTAGATGGTAACAGGCACCGAGGCAGGGAGAGCAGGCCCTCGAGGAGCGAGTACCTGATCCCAGTAAGGCACCTGAAAGAAAGCAGAGGGCCCCCGAGGAGCGGGTACCTGGGTTAGAGAATACCCCGAAGAGCAGAGAGAGAGCATCCAGCGGCAGCACGGAAGCTGCAGAGTAGCTTAGTCCGGACGAGTCCAATCCTTGCCAACTCAATGAGCTAGCAAACAGCGTAGGCTAAATACCTGGATGGTGTGACGTCACTTGAGGGGAACGCCCCCGAGGTTCAGCCGTTGCTGGAAAAAAGATGTGGGTAGCGCACGCCCGCGCACCCTAGGAGGCCCTTAGGAGAAACATGGCGGGAGGCAACGCCATAGCTGTTCCGGGGACGCCGGAGAGCGCGGATGGCAGACGCAGCGGTCACCATCTTCCCAAGGCTAGCGGGGAGAGCAGAGAAAAAGGTGAGGCACAAGGGTCGCAGCCGTCTGAGACCGACGGACACAAAACTTAGGATGGACAGGGGGTCCTGTCTGAGGCCTGTGTGATGTGACCACCGTGGGACTTGGTGTTAGGATGGACAGGGGTCCTGCCTGAGGCCTGAGTGATGTGCCCACCGTGGGACTTGGTGTTAGGATGGACAGGGGTCCTGCCTGAGGCCTGAGTGATGTGACCACCGTGGGACGGTGTTAGGATGGACAGGTGTCCTGCCTGAGGCCTGAGTGATGTGACCACCGTGGGACTTGGTGTTAGGATGGACAGGGGTCCTGCCTGAGGCCTGTGTGATGTGACCACCGTGGGACTTGGTGTTAGGATGGACAGGGGTCCTGCCTGAGGCCTGAGTGATGTGACCACCATGGGACTTGGTGTTAGGATGGACAGGGGGTCCTGTCTGAGGCCTGTGTGATGTGACCACCGTGGGACTTGGTGTTAGGATGGACAGGGGTCCTGCCTGAGGCCTGAGTGATGTGACCACCGTGGGACTTGGTGTTAGGATGGACAGGGGTCCTGCCTGAGGCCTGAGTGATGTGACCACCGTGGGACGGTGTTAGGATGGACAGGGGTCCTGCCTGAGGCCTGTGTGATGTGACCACCGTGGGACGGTGTTAGGATGGACAGGGGGTCCTGCCTGAGGCCTGAGTGATGTGACCACCGTGGGACTTGGTGTTAGGATGGACAGGGGGTCCTGCCTGAGGCCTGAGTGATGTGACCACCGTGGGACTTGGTGTTAGGATGGACAGGGGGTCCTGCCTGAGGCCTGTGTCATGTGGCCACCATGGGACTTGGTGTTAGGATGGACAGGGGGTCCTGCCTGAGGCCTGTGTGATGTAACCACCGTGGGACTTGGTGTTAGGATGGACAGGGGTCCTGCCTGAGGCCTGAGTGATGTGACCACCGTGGGACTTGGTGTTAGGATGGACAGGGGTCCTGCCTGAGGCCTGTGTGATGTGACCACCGTGGGACTTGGTGTTAGGATGGACTGGGGGGTCCTGCCTGAGGCCTGAGTGATGTGACCACCGTGGGACTTGGTGTTAGGATGGACAGGGGGTCCTGCCTGAGGCCTGAGTGATGTGACCACTGTGGGACTTGGTGTTAGAATGGACAGGGGGTCCTGCCTGAGGCCTGAGTGATGTGACCACCGTGGGACTTGGTGTTAGGATGGACAGGGGGTCCTGCCTGAGGCCTGAGTGATGTGACCACCGTGGGACTTGGTGTTAGGATGGACAGGTGTCCTGCCTGAGGCCTGAGTGATGTGACCACCGTGGGACTTGGTTTTAGGATGGACAGGGGGGTCCTGCCTGAGGCCTGAGTGATGTGACCACCGTGGGACTTGGTGTTAGGATGGACAGGTGTCCTGCCTGAGGCCTGTGTGATGTGACCACCGTGGGACTTGGTGTTAGGATGGACAGGGGGTCCTGCCTGAGGCCTGTGTGATGTGACCACCGTGGGACGGTGTTAGGATGGACAGGGGGTCCTGCCTGAGGCCTGAGTGATGTGACCACCGTGGGACTTGGTGTTAGGATGGACAGGTGTCCTGCCTGAGGCCTGAGTGATGTGACCACCGTGGGACTTGGTTTTAGGATGGACAGGGGGTCCTGCCTGAGGCCTGTGTGATGTAACCACCGTGGGACTTGGTGTTAGGATGGACAGGTGTCCTGCCTGAGGCCTGAGTGATGTGACCACCGTGGGACTTGGTGTTAGGATGGACAGGGGGTCCTGCCTGAGGCCTGTGTGATGTGACCACCGTGGGACTTGGTGTTAGGATGGACAGGTGTCCTGCCTGAGCCTGTGTGATGTGACCACCGTGGGACTTGGTGTTAGGATGGACAGGGGGTCCTGCCTGAGGCCTGAGTGATGTGACCACCGTGGGACGGTGTTAGGATGGACAGGGGGTCCTGTCTGAGGCCTGTGTGATGTGACCACCGTGGGACGGTGTTAGGATGGACAGGGGGTCCTGCCTGAGGCCTGAGTGATGTGACCACCGTGGGACTTGGTGTTAGGATGGACAGCGGTCCTGCCTGAGGCCTGAGTGATGTGACCACCGTGGGACTTGGTGTTAGGATGGACAGGGGGTCCTGCCTGAGGCCTGAGTGATGTGACCACCGTGGGACTTGGTGTTAGGATGGACAGGTGTCCTGCCTGAGGCCTGAGTAATGTGACCACCGTGGGACTTGGTGTTAGGATGGACAGGTGTCCTGCCTGAGGCCTGAGTGATGTGACCACCGTGGGACTTGGTGTTAGGATGGACAGGTGTCCTGCCTGAGGCCTGTGTGATGTAACCACCGTGGGACTTGGTGTTAGGATGGACAGGGGGTCCTGCCTGAGGCCTGAGTGATGTAACCACTGTGGGACTTGGTGTTAGGATGGACAGGGGGTCCTGCCTGAGGCCTGAGTGATGTGACCACCATGGGACTTGGTGTTAGGATGGACAGGGGGTCCTGCCTGAGGCCTGAGTGATGTGACCACCGTGGGACTTGGTGTTAGGATGGACAGGTGTCCTGCCTGAGGCCTGAGTGATGTGACCACCGTGGGACTTGGTTTTAGGATGGACAGGGGGTCCTGCCTGAGGCCTGAGTGATGTGACCACCGTGGGACTTGGTGTTAGGATGGACAGGTGTCCTGCCTGAGGCCTGTGTGATGTGACCACCGTGGGACTTGGTGTTAGGATGGACAGGGGGTCCTGCCTGAGGCCTGTGTGATGTGACCACCGTGGGACGGTGTTAGGATGGACAGGGGGTCCTGCCTGAGGCCTGAGTGATGTGACCACCGTGGGACTTGGTGTTAGGATGGACAGGTGTCCTGCCTGAGGCCTGAGTGATGTGACCACCGTGGGACTTGGTTTTAGGATGGACAGGGGGTCCTGCCTGAGGCCTGTGTGATGTAACCACCGTGGGACTTGGTGTTAGGATGGACAGGTGTCCTGCCTGAGGCCTGAGTGATGTGACCACCGTGGGACTTGGTGTTAGGATGGACAGGGGGTCCTGCCTGAGGCCTGTGTGATGTGACCACCGTGGGACTTGGTGTTAGGATGGCCGGATGTCCTGCCTGAGCCTGTGTGATGTGACCACCGTGGGACTTGGTGTTAGGATGGACAGGGGGTCCTGCCTGAGGCCTGAGTGATGTGACCACCGTGGGACGGTGTTAGGATGGACAGGGGGTCCTGTCTGAGGCCTGTGTGATGTGACCACCGTGGGACGGTGTTAGGATGGACAGGGGGTCCTGCCTGAGGCCTGAGTGATGTGACCACCGTGGGACTTGGTGTTAGGATGGACAGGGGTCCTGCCTGAGGCCTGAGTGATGTGACCACCGTGGGACTTGGTGTTAGGATGGACAGGGGGTCCTGCCTGAGGCCTGAGTGATGTGACCACCGTGGGACTTGGTGTTAGGATGGACAGGTGTCCTGCCTGAGGCCTGAGTGATGTGACCACCGTCGGACTTGGTGTTAGGATGGACAGGTGTCCTGCCTGAGGCCTGAGTGATGTGACCACCGTGGGACTTGGTGTTAGGATGGACAGGTGTCCTGCCTGAGGCCTGTGTGATGTAACCACCGTGGGACTTGGTGTTAGGATGGACAGGTGTCCTGCCTGAGGCCTGTGTGATGTGACCACCGTGGGACTTGGTGTTAGGATGGACAGGGGGTCCTGCCTGAGGCCTGTGTGATGTGACCACCGTGGGACGGTGTTAGGATGGACAGGGGGTCCTGCCTGAGGCCTGAGTGATGTAACCACTGTGGGACTTGGTGTTAGGATGGACAGGGGGTCCTGCCTGAGGCCTGAGTGATGTGACCACCATGGGACTTGGTGTTAGGATGGACAGGTGTCCTGCCTGAGGCCTGAGTGATGTGACTACCATGGGACTTGGTGTTAGGATGGACAGGTGTCCTGCCTGAGGCCTGAGTGATGTGACCACCGTGGGACTTGGTGTTAGGATGGACAGGGGGTCCTGCCTGAGGCCTGTGTGATGTGACCACCGTGGGACCGTGTTAGGATGGACAGGGGGTCCTGCCTGAGGCCTGAGTGATGTGACCACCGTGGGACTTGGTGTTAGGATGGACAGGTGTCCTGCCTGAGGCCTGAGTGATGTGACCACCGTGGGACTTGGTTTTAGGATGGACAGGTGTCCTGCCTGAGGCCTGAGTGATGTGACCACCGTGGGACTTGGTGTTAGGATGGACAGGGGGTCCTGCCTGAGGCCTGAGTGATGTGACCACCGTGGGACTTGGTGTTAGGATGGACAGGGGGTCCTGCCTAAGGCCTGAGTGATGTGACCACCATGGGACTTGGTGTTAGGATGGACAGGGGGTCCTGCCTAAGGCCTGAGTGATGTGACCACCATGGGACTTGGTGTTAGGATGGACAGGGGGTCCTGCCTAAGGCCTGAGTGATGTGACCACCATGGGACTTGGTGTTAGGATGGACAGGGGGTCCTGTCTGAGGCCTGAGTGATGTGACCACCATGGGACGGTGTTAGGATGGACAGGGGGTCCTGCCTAAGGCCTGAGTGATGTGACCACCGTGGGACTTGGTGTTAGGATGGACAGGGGGTCCTGTCTGAGGCCTGAGTGATGTGACCACCATGGGACTTGGTGTTAGGATGGACAGGGGGTCCTGTCTGAGGCCTGAGTGATGTGACCACCATGGGACTTGGTGTTAGGATGGACAGGGGGTCCTGCCTAAGGCCTGTGTGATGTGACCATCGTGGGACTTGGTGTTAGGATGGACAGGGGGTCCTGCCTAAGGCCTGAGTGATGTGACCACCATGGGACTTGGTGTTAGGATGGACAGGGGGTCCTGCCTAAGGCCTGAGTGATGTGACCACCGTGGGACTTGGTGTTAGGATGGACAGGGGGTCCTGCCTGAGCCTGTGTGATGTGACCATCGTGGGACTTGGTGTTAGGATGGACAGGGGGTCCTGCCTGAGGCCTGAGTGATGTGACCACCGTGGGACTTGGTGTTAGGATGGACAGGGGGTCCTGCCTAAGGCCTGTGTGATGTGACCACCATGGGACTTGGTGTTAGGATGGACAGGGGGTCCTGCCTGAGGCCTGAGTGATGTGACCACCATGGGACTTGGTGTTAGGATGGACAGGGGGTCCTGCCTGAGCCTGTGTGATGTGACCATCGTGGGACTTGGTGTTAGGATGGACAGGGGGTCCTGCCTAAGGCCTGTGTGATGTAACCATCGTGGGACTTGATGTTAGGATGGACAGGGGGTCCTGCCTAAGGCCTGAGTGATGTGACCACCGTGGGACTTGGTGTTAGGATGGACAGGGGGTCCTGTCTGAGGCCTGAGTGATGTGACCACCATGGGACTTGGTGTTAGGATGGACAGGGGGTCCTGTCTGAGGCCTGAGTGATGTGACCACCATGGGACTTGGTGTTAGGATGGACAGGGGGTCCTGCCTAAGGCCTGTGTGATGTGACCATCGTGGGACTTGGTGTTAGGATGGACAGGGGGTCCTGCCTAAGGCCTGAGTGATGTGACCACCGTGGGACTTGGTGTTAGGATGGACAGGGGGTCCTGCCTAAGGCCTGAGTGATGTGACCACCGTGGGACTTGGTGTTAGGATGGACAGGGGGTCCTGCCTGAGCCTGTGTGATGTGACCATCGTGGGACTTGGTGTTAGGATGGACAGGGGGTCCTGCCTGAGGCCTGAGTGATGTGACCACCGTGGGACTTGGTGTTAGGCTGGACAGGGGGGTCCTGCCTAAGGCCTGTGTGATGTGACCACCATGGGACTTGGTGTTAGGATGGACAGGGGGTCCTGCCTGAGGCCTGAGTGATGTGACCACCATGGGACTTGGTGTTAGGATGGACAGGGGGGTCCTGCCTGAGCCTGTGTGATGTGACCATCGTGGGACTTGGTGTTAGGATGGACAGGGGGTCCTGCCTAAGGCCTGTGTGATGTGACCATCGTGGGACTTGGTGTTAGGATGGACAGGGGGTCCTGCCTAAGGCCTGAGTGATGTGACCACCATGGGACTTGGTGTTAGGATGGACAGGGGGTCCTGCCTAAGGCCTGAGTGATGTGACCACCGTGGGACTTGGTGTTAGGATGGACAGGGGGTCCTGCCTGAGCCTGTGTGATGTGACCATCGTGGGACTTGGTGTTAGGATGGACAGGGGGTCCTGCCTGAGGCCTGAGTGATGTGACCACCGTGGGACTTGGTGTTAGGATGGACAGGGGGTCCTGCCTAAGGCCTGTGTGATGTGACCACCATGGGACTTGGTGTTAGGATGGACAGGGGGTCCTGCCTGAGGCCTGAGTGATGTGACCACCATGGGACTTGGTGTTAGGATGGACAGGGGGTCCTGCCTGAGCCTGTGTGATGTGACCATCGTGGGACTTGATGTTAGGATGGACAGGTGTCCTGCCTGAGGCCTGAGTGATGTGACCACCATGGGACTTGGTGTTAGGATGGACAGGGGGTCCTGCCTAAGGCCTGTGTGATGTGACCACCGTGGGACGGTGTTAGGATGGACAGGGGGTCCTGTCTGAGGCCTGAGTGATGTGACCACCGTGGGACTTGGTGTTAGGATGGACAGGGGGTCCTGTCTGAGGCCTGTGTGATGTGACCATCGTGGGACTTGGTGTTAGGATGGACAGGTGTCCTGCCTGAGGCCTGTGTGATGTGACCACCATGGGACTTGGTGTTAGGATGGACAGGGGGTCCTGCCTGAGCCTGTGTGATGTGACCATCGTGGGACTTGATGTTAGGATGGACAGGTGTCCTGCCTGAGGCCTGAGTGATGTAACCACCATGGGACTTGGTGTTAGGATGGACAGGGGGTCCTGTCTGAGGCCTGTGTGATGTGACCACCGTGGGACGGTGTTAGGATGGACAGGTGTCCTGCCTGAGCCTGAGTGATGTGACCATCGTGGGACTTGATGTTAGGATGGACAGGTGTCCTGCCTGAGGCCTGAGTGATGTAACCACCATGGGGCCTGTTGTCATAGTGGCAGGTGATCTGCTTTATGCAGAACAGTGTTGCTTTTCAAGAAACTTCCATAGGTCCTGCTGAAGCAAGAACAGGCCATACCACTGTCTTGCTTGTCAATCTGGGCATAACATGGAAAAAGAAATTTTGAGTGAATCTTGTAAAGAACATATATGGGCTGACCTAGGTTCTAATCCGTCTCTAGCCCCCACCGTCTCACCAGATTCCTCTCCTTCTGCCTCGTCTCTTCTTCAGGATCCTCTCAGTAATATGGGCAGTCGGCAGGCCAGAGCCGTGGTGAGCATGGGCTCTCCTTCTAGGGAGGGTAATGAGGAGGAGAAGCGGTCGCAGTGACCGGGCCTGTGTGCTTCCCGTGTCCCCAAGCTGCCGCCACGGATCTGATTGCCTGGGTGGAGGGGACTCACAGGGAGGTGGCACTGCTTTTACCGCGTGGAGATCCTGCGTTCTGGGGGCTGCATCAGTGACCACTCCGCTCTACCCAGGGAGTCTCGGTGGTGTCAGCGAGCTGAGATTCCAGGGGAGGCCTGAGAACGCAGCCAAGCACAACACAAGCGGCATGGCCTCCGTACGGGGCAGGAAACACAGAACGGCATCGCCCAGGCTGGCGGCTGCCTGCAACGTCCTGCGGGGGGCTAAGGAAGTAATAAAAGAATTCACAAGTGTGGGGGATAAGCACCGAGGATCCCCGGTGACAAAAGGATTTCATTTCATTTCTTCTCAAACTTATTAAACCTCCTCTCCCCGCTGAGGCTACACAGCGGTGTTCAGAGGAAACAAATATATAAGCAGGACAAACAAAACTGAGCACATGATAAAGTTAAGAACCAAAGGTTTTCCTAAAGAGCCTACGAAAACCAGCAAAGCCATCAAACAAGCAAACTGCCTGGAGCAAGACGGGCAGGACCTGCACGAAGCTGAGCGGAGAGCAATTTAATGCCAGCTGGAAACTGAAGGGAGAAAGGCAGAGGCCCCTAATCAGTCACTGCCCGGACAGCAAGGCTGGCCAGCGAACGTTAGGGCAGACATAGCCGGCTCTCTCGGCTCTTACCAGTTACGTCCCTGGAGCGCCACTAACTACTAGCCGGCTAGGATTCACCTGCACGACAGCCCAAATCTTCATTTAGCAGGATAACTTCCGAGTTAACCAGAAAAATGCTTTTGAATAAGGACCTCCAAAAGTCCAGGCTGCATGACAGAACTAGATACAAGCAAAAAGACAACACAGCCGAACCGCGACTAACAAACTGCGGGAGACTGCGCACAGAAAGGTAAAGCCGATCCTTCAGAGAACGGGGAGCCAGTGAAGAGGTCTGACCACCACATCAAAGTGCTCATAACTTTTACCTCCAGAAACAGAGTGCAGGGGAAAAATATTTCATTTTTGATTTGTTTTCAGGAAGTTTTTTTCCCCACGAATTTCGGTTTGTGGGATGCTTGATTCATTTCATTCTTGTGAAAAAAAAAAAAAAGATTTATTAAACATTAAAAAAAAATAAAAATAAAAATCCAGAATGAACAAAAACAAAAACGGGGCCTTCCAAGAGCTCCCATCACTCCCTCCAGGACCTGGATCCCGCCGGCCCCACTCACCCAGCCCGATGGGGATCCGCCAGCAAGGCCTAGGACCAGGCCGAAGCCTCGGAGTTGTGTAGGCCCAGCACTCGATAGGTCGCCACCACCTCAGCCTGGGCCCAAGCCAGACACCACAGCCTGGCCCAGAGGCTGGGACCTGATGCAGAAACCTCAGCCTGGACCCAGGCTCGCTGTCAGGGCAGAACCGAGAGACTGAGTCCAGACGCCTGGACCTTAAACTAGGCTGCAGCCCGAGCGCAGACCCAGGGCCGATGCCTCAGCCTGGCCCGGAGGCTGGTTACAGACGCCTGAACTTCAAACTGGACCCAGGCCAGACATAAAGGCACGGCCTGGAGGCTGAGCCTCGACACCTGGGGAATTGTCCTTATTCATCGGGTTTTGCTCATTCATTTTAAACGAATGCGCAGCCATAGAAATATGGGATATTCTCTACTAATTGAGGTCTGTTGAAGTGATATTTTGAAAGTCCTGCTGAAAGGAAATTCTAGCAATCAATACGTGTTTAAAGTACTGCTTGACCAGAGACCATATCTCAGGCTTTACACTTCCCTCCCACAGTAAAGGATCCTCTGTGCTTATCCCAGGCTTTCTTGTAATGTTACTGTTTTTCTTTCTTAGGCCTGGTATACTTTATATATGCCTTTGAGGTATTTAAATATCTCTATCATATTCCCTCTCTCTCTCCTACCTTTGAGGGTATTGATAAGTATTTTGGCACAGATTCATCACTATTTTGGTTGCCTCCACCTTGTTTTTAATTTTTTCTCAGCCTTCTGGTGACAAAGAAAAACTCAACTTTCTACAGCGGGGGGGGGGGGGTTTACTGAGGAAGGCCCCCCCCAAAGCCAGTTGAGTCTGCGGCAGCTGCAGCATAAGAACATAAGAAAATGCCATACTGGGTCAGACCAAGGGTCCATCAAGCCCAGCATCCTGTTTCCAACAGTGGCCAAGCCAGGCTACAAGTACCTGGCAAGTAGCCAGGGCCCACCCTCCATGCAGAGCTCCTCTCCCCCTGTTTGAGAAAACACGAGATGTCTGCCAGCAAAGACAAGAAGAGAAGACTCAAGAACCAGCCAGTCAGACCCTCCCCCACCACAGCCCTCACTGCCCAACATCTGCCTGGCCCTCCCTTCCCCTCCCCTGGCCTTACTCGACTGCCACTTCCTCACTCCCAAAGGCCCTGTGTTCTTGTTCCATCCACCTCAACCCAGACGCCCTCCTGCTCCACCTCCAACCGCAGCAAAGCACATCCTCCTCCTATCCATGACCACCTTGGAACTCAATTAGGACTCGGATCTCAAACGCACCATACGCAGGATTGCCCTAGGCAAAATAGTCAGCGTCAAAAACTCAAGTACCCCCTGATTCACACCGGAATTGGAACGGTTATAAAGAGCAGGTAAAACAGTGGAGAAGAAATAGCGCAAGGTTGCAATCTACCCTAGACAAAACTGAATGCAGACAACAGCAGACAAAACCACTATTGCAAAACTATGAAAGAAGCTAAAAGAGCCTATTATACAAAAACAATCAAGCAAGCTAAGAACTCCCCGAAACGGTTATTGCAAACCATTAACAAACTCCCATTGTAATAAACTAGCTACTTTCTTCATGGATAAAATACACATCCAATCAGAGCTAGACAGCAGCCCAAGGGGAGCTCCCACACAGACAGAGCAAGCCTCACCACAACATCCCACGTCAAGAAAAGAGCGTGGACACCCTGCTCGCCTCCTTAAAACCACCACCTGCTAGGAGCCTTTCCGGTTAGTCACACAAGCTAAATCAGGACTTCTTCATCGCATCCACACATCTCCAGTAGAAGCCCATCTACCTCCTTTGTCTAAAAAAAGCAACAAGGCCTGTCTTGAAGAAGCTCAGTCTTGATCCGACCGACTCAAACTTCCCCTTCCTAAGTAAAATCATGGAAAATGCAAGAGTCTTGGAGCTCTCGGATTACCTGCACACCACCGGTGCTCCTCACCCCCTATCAAGTGGGTGTCCACACACAGCACAGCACAGAAATCATAGCAGAGGAGATGAACCAAGGAAGCTAGGCTTCAAATCCCACCGCTGCTCCTTGTGATCTTCACCCTCCGCTGCCTCGGGTGCAAACTTGCATTGTAAGACCTCTGGGGACAGGGGAGTGCCTGCAGTACCTGAATGTAACCTGCCCTGAAGTGGCTGAAAGGTGGAATATAAATCAAAATAAATAAATAAATGAAGACACCACTCAACCCAGAAGACAAACTCCATCTTCTTCTAGACTACGTTAAATCAGCAATGCTGATACTGCTGTATCTTTCAGCCCCCTTTGATACAACAGACCACAACTTCCTCATGGCCAGAGTGAATATCTATCCGAATATATCTAATCTACAGCCCGAGGAGAAGCTCTCTCCTGCTGTGTACCACGCGGCTCCATCCTCTCCCCTATACTGTTCAATATGTATTTATTTTAAATCTTTTATATACTGGGTCTAAGTGGTAAAAACATTCATAATAAAAACAGAAGTCAAACAGAAGTTAAGACACGGCACCCCCATCAAATCACCTACTCTTATGGTGACAACATACAACTACTGTGTGTCTGCTCATCTCAAGCCAAGACTCTACCATGGCAAACCTCAAGAGCTGCTCAACAAAATCTGCCACCTGCTTCCACCAAAACAAACTCAGCTTAAATCTGAAAGGGACTGAGATACTCTGAATTAGGAGAAGGAAGCCCAACCACCGTCTGCCACCTGTGAGCCCAGAGTCTCGGCTTCATTCTCGATTCCCATCTCACCATCCAAGCCCAGATCCTACCACCGACCAAAGCAGCTTTTTAGCACCTCCGCCAGCTTCAACAGCTGAGACCCCCACCTGGATGACAAGGCATTCGTGACTACTACTCAGGCTTCACTCATCTCATGCCTGGACTATTGCAACGCCCTTTTATGTTGGAATCCCCAGCATCCCGAAGTGTCACCTGGCAACTGATCCAAAATGCTGCTGAGTGCCTGGTCACGAAGACCCAACAAATTTGCACACATTACCCCTGTTGTGAAAACCCTGCACTGGCTCCTGACATGAACGCAATAACATGGAATCAACCTATCTTACGAGATCGCTTGCCAACTACACACCTGCTCAGTCTTGTGCTCACAAACACAGGCTCGTCTAGTGTACCTTCGCTCAAAATCATGGGACTGAGCACCAGGAAGACGACTTCAGAGGTTCTGTTCGTATATTCTGGAGCGCCATGCCACTGTACATCAGAAGGGCCCCAGATCTCCTGTCCTTCAGAAGAATGGATAAGACGAGGCTCTTTGAAACAGCTTTTGACGATTAACGGATGACAGGGTCATCACATTATACTCAACCATAAACTGCTTTACTTTATCTCTAGCTGGACGCCATCACAGTAAGATCCCAGTGATAGACTTTCTTACCAAGCTGTACTGCGTTATCTGGATGCTTCCCTTCCCTTAGGTGCGCACAATTTCCTCTTACACCTATTTACGCAATCACTGCTTCCTTTCCACTGTCCTGCAATTGTATGAACCTCTATCCTGCATTCCACTTCTCTGGCGTGCTGTGCTAACTCTTATTTATCTGGAACTTGTTTTGAACTCTATCGCCGGAAAGACATGTCAAAAGCACAGTGAGGATGATGATGGCAATGTGTTAACACACACACACACACCATGACTGACATCAGGAGCCGAGTGAGAATTCAGCAGTTCTATGCCAGCCTGCTTCTATTTCACAAGCCAGGCGCTCCTGCCAGACAGACGGGAGGGTTTGTTATTAGCAGTCACCATGGAAAGTGTCCTGCAAACCCTCTCCCCTGCCCCTGGCACGCTCCTCAGGCTGCTCTGGGCGATGGAAAGAGCTCAGGCGACGGGGGCCGAGCTGGCAGTGCTCAGGGTGCTTGTGGTCTGGGAAGCTTGTTTACAGGGGCCGTGGCGAGCTTGCCAGCTTACAGAGGTCTGCACGAGTGGTAATGACACAGCGCTGTGGTGCAAGGTTTCCAGCGGGCCATGCGTTCAGGTCCAGAGAAACCACAATTAGACACCGAGTTATGGATGCAGAGCCAGATTTTGGCAGTTGTCCTGTCAGCTGTGTCCATGTAAAAAAAAACAAAATAAAACAGGATGTGGCTGGTATCCTTCTTTGGGTGGTTACAAATGGAACAGATTTACTGCAATTTCTCTTCCCGGGGCCGCCCACTTGGCCAGATAAAGCTGCCCTGAGCTCCTTTCCATTACAGCTTTCGACAGGGGCTTAGCGCAAGGCCGGCATGGCCCCTATTCTGAGGGAGCCTCGCCGGCCGCTGGCCCCGTTAGAGACGACCTCAGTCTTCTTAATCTAAGGGGCCGAGGCAATAAAACGGGCAGCCACAGCCCCCGGGAAAGGAGGCGCGAGGGGAGAGAACGGTGCGTCTCCAGCGCACGAATGCATCCGGCGCTCAGTATGAACGCACGTTTTTAGCTCGCTTTTGGACGATTTTTCCTGAGCTTGCTGAAGACGCCCATAGCTGAGCTCCCTGTCCTACGGGCGTCTAAATGGTGCATCCAGAAGTTGTTTTTTGTTTGTTTGTTTTTTTTAAATCAAGCCAATATCCCTTTATTTGATACTAAGAAGGAGGAAGCACAGAGGAGCGTGGTTTCTCATTTCCCATGAGTCCTTGACTCTCGGATTGACTTTGCGCCACCTTAAAATGTGTGCGTTGGGCGCCCGGGGGGTGTAATAGCCTCACGTACATGCGATGAGTGCTACTGGCTACGCGTTTGCTTGCTTGGGCGCACTAATCTCCTTACTGCATCGGGTGCTGGTCTAGCACGCCCAGAACGTGCGCCCGACCACACGCAGATCCGTGCGTTAGGCCCGAGCACGCTCTGCTGCATCAGCTCCTACACGTTCATGTACAGTGGCCCCAGGATCTCGGGCGGATGTCTCCTCACGTTCTCTCCTCGCTACGAGCCAGAGCTCCTCACAGCGGGCGGTTTTCACCAGCCCTTCCCTGGCATTGGCCAAATTAACTTCCACGCATTAGACTGGTTTTGCCTGCTTTGTGGAAGTGAAGTGCGCTGAGAAACCCTTCAGCCACCTGAAGGCATGGCTACCTGAACAGGCGTTTGGCCAGGAGAATATGAGGATGAACAAGGGAACAGTACTCAGTTAAAGGGGTTTTTCTGGGTGTTTTACATGACGCTGTAAATCATATGTACAGTATATCTGGTTTTTAATTGCACTAATTACTATGATTTCTGCAGAAAATCTCTCTGATGTGTCTGCAAAAGGCGAGCAATCACGCGCTCAATAAATAAATAAATAAATCATTTGATTCTTGGGGAAAATTCCCATCAAGAGAGACTTGTTCGAAGCTTCAGAGCCATAAACAGACCCATGCTTTCTCCTCACTAACACAGCACTGCCAAAACAAAGCCCGGAGAAGTGTGTCTGCACACCTCAGAGGCAGGGAGCTTCTCTCTCTCTCTCACTCACACCCCATTCCCAGTATCAGAGCTCAGGACAGTGTGTCTGCACACCTCAGAGGCAGGGAGCTTCTCTCTCTCTCTCACTCACACCCCATTCCCAGTATCAGAGCTCAGGACAGTGTGTCTGCACACCTCAGAGGCAGGGAGCTTCTCTCTCTCTCTCACTCACACCCCATTCCCAGTATCAGAGCTCAGGACAGTGTGTCTGCACACCTCAGAGGCAGGGAGCTTCTCTCTCTCTCTCACTCACACCCCATTCCCAGTATCAGAGCTCAGGACAGTGTGTCTGCACACCTCAGAGGCAGGGAGCTTCTCTCTCTCTCTCACTCACACCCCATTCCCAGTATCAGAGCTCAGGACAGTGTGTCTGCACACCTCAGAGGCAGGGAGCTTCTCTCTCTCTCTCACTCACACCCCATTCCCAGTATCAGAGCTCAGGGCAGTGTGTCTGCACACCTCAGAGGCAGGGAGCTTCTCTCTCTCACTCACACCCCATTCCCAGTATCAGAGCCCAGGACAGTGTGTCTGCACACCTCAGAGGCAGGGAGCTTCTCTCTCACTCATACCCCATTCCCAGTATCAGAGCTCAGGACAGTGTGTCTGCCCACCTCAGAGGCAGGGAGCTTCTCTCTCTCACTCACACCCCATTCCCAGTATCAGAGCTCAGGGCAGTGTGTCTGCACACCTCAGAGGCAGGGAGCTTCTCTCTCACTCATACCCCATTCCCAGTATCAGAGCTCAGGACAGTATGTCTGCCCACCTCAGAGGCAGGGAGCTTCTCTCTCTCACTCACACCCCATTCCCAGTATCAGAGCTCAGGACAGTGTGTCTGTACACCTCAGAGGCAGGGAGCTTCTCTCTCTCACTCACACCCCATACCCAGTATCAGAGCTCAGGACAGTGTGTCTGCACACCTCAGAGGCAGGGAGCTTCTCTCTCTCACTCACACCCCATTCCCAGTATCAGAGCTCAGGACAGTGTGTCTGCACACCTCAGAGGCAGGGAGCTTCTCTCTCTCACTCACACCCCATTCCCAGTATCAGAGCTCAGGACAGTGTGTCTGCACACCTCAGAGGCAGGGAGCTTCTCTCTCTCTCTCACTCACACCCCATTCCCAGTATCAGAGCTCAGGGCAGTGTGTCTGCACACCTCAGAGGCAGGGAGCTTCTCTCTCTCTCTCACTCACACCCCATACCCAGTATCAGAGCTCAGGACAGTGTGTCTGCACACCTCAGAGGCAGGGAGCTTCTCTCTCTCACTCACACCCCATTCCCAGTATCAGAGCTCAGGACAGTGTGTCTGCACACCTCAGAGGCAGGGAGCTTCTCTCTCTCACTCACACCCCATACCCAGTATCAGAGCTCAGGACAGTGTGTCTGCACACCTCAGAGGCAGGGAGCTTCTCTCTCTCTCTCACTCACACCCCATTCCCAGTATCAGAGCTCAGGGCAGTGTGTCTGCACACCTCAGAGGCAGGGAGCTTCTCTCTCTCTCTCACTCACACCCCATTCCCAGTATCAGAGCCCAGGACAGTGTGTCTGCACACCTCAGAGGCAGGGAGCTTCTCTCTCTCTCTCACTCACACCCCATTCCCAGTATCAGAGCTCAGGGCAGTGTGTCTGCACACCTCAGAGGCAGGGAGCTTCTCTCTCTCACTCACACCCCATTCCCAGTATCAGAGCTCAGGACAGTGTGTCTGCACACCTCAGAGGCAGGGAGCTTCTCTCTCTCACTCACACCCCATTCCCAGTATCAGAGCTCAGGACAGTGTGTCTGCACACCTCAGAGGCAGGGAGCTTCTCTCTCTCTCTCACTCACACCCCATTCCCAGTATCAGAGCCCAGGACAGTGTGTCTGCCCACCTCAGAGGCAGGGAGCTTCTCTCTCTCACTCACACCCCATACCCAGTATCAGAGCTCAGGACAGTGTGTCTGCCCACCTCAGAGGCAGGGAGCTTCTCTCTCTCACTCACACCCCATTCCCAGTATCAGAGCTCAGGACAGTGTGTCTGCACACCTCAGAGGCAGGGAGCTTCTCTCTCTCTCTCACTGACACCCCATTCCCAGTATCAGAGCTCAGGGCAGTGTGTCTGCACACCTCAGAGGCAGGGAGCTTCTCTCTCTCACTCACACCCCATTCCCAGTATCAGAGCCCAGGACAGTGTGTCTGCACACCTCAGAGGCAGGGAGCTTCTCTCTCTCACTCACACCCCATTCCCAGTATCAGAGCTCAGGACAGTGTGTCTGTACACCTCAGAGGCAGGGAGCTTCTCTCTCTCACTCATACCCCATTCCCAGTATCAGAGCTCAGGGCAGTGTGTCTGCACACCTCAGAGGCAGGGAGCTTCTCTCTCTCTCTCACTCACACCCCATTCCCAGTATCAGAGCTCAGGACAGTGTGTCTGCACACCTCAGAGGCAGGGAGCTTCTCTCTCTCACTCACACCCCATTCCCAGTATCAGAGCTCAGGACAGTGTGTCTGCACACCTCAGAGGCAGGGAGCTTCTCTCTCTCTCTCACTCACACCCCATTCCCAGTATCAGAGCTCAGGGCAGTGTGTCTGCACACCTCAGAGGCAGGGAGCTTCTCTCTCTCACTCACACCCCATTCCCAGTATCAGAGCTCAGGGCAGTGTGCCTGCACACCTCAGAGGCAGGGAGCTTCTCTCTCTCACTCACACCCCATTCCCAGTATCAGAGCCCAGGACAGTGTGTCTGCACACCTCAGAGGAAGGGAGCTTCTCTCTCTCACTCACACCCCATTCCCAGTATCAGAGCTCAGGACAGTGTGTCTGCACACCTCAGAGGCAGGGAGCTTCTCTCTCACTCATACCCCATTCCCAGTATCAGAGCTCAGGACAGTGTGTCTGCACACCTCAGAGGCAGGGAGCTTTTCTCTCTCACTCACACCCCATTCCCAGTATCAGAGCTCAGGACAGTGTGTCTGCACACCCCAGAGGCAGGGAGCTTCTCTCTCTCACTCACACCCCATTCCCAGTATCAGAGCCCAGGACAGTGTGTCTGCCCACCTCAGAGGCAGGGAGCTTCTCTCTCTCACTCACACCCCATTCCCAGTATCAGAGCTCAGGACAGTGTGTCTGCACACCTCAGAGGCAGGGAGCTTCTCTCTCACTCACACCCCATTCCCAGTATCAGAGCTCAGGACAGTGTGTCTGCACACCTCAGAGGCAGGGAGCTTTTCTCTCTCACTCACACCCCATTCCCAGTATCAGAGCTCAGGACAGTGTGTCTGCACACCTCAGAGGCAGGGAGCTTCTCTCTCACTCACACCCCATTCCTAGTATCAGAGCGCAGGACAGTGTGTCTGCACACCTCAGAGGCAGGGAGCTTCTCTCTCACTCACACCCCATTCCTAGTATCAGAGCGCAGGACAGTGTGTCTGCCCACCTCAGAGGCAGGGAGCTTTTCTCTCTCACTCACACCCCATTCCCAGTATCAGAGCCCAGGACAGTGTGTCTGCACACCTCAGAGGCAGGGAGCTTCTCTCTCACTCACACCCCATTCCTAGTATCAGAGCGCAGGACAGTGTGTCTGCACACCTCAGAGGCAGGGAGCTTCTCTCTCACTCACACCCCATTCCTAGTATCAGAGCGCAGGACAGTGTGTCTGCACACCTCAGAGGCAGGGAGCTTCTCTCTCACTCACACCCCATTCCTAGTATCAGAGCGCAGGACAGTGTGTCTGCCCACCTCAGAGGCAGGGAGCTTCTCTCTCTCACTCACACCCCATTGCCATCCTGTAGCCATGTGAACGTTTGCCCTCTTTGGCAGCGTGAGGAGAGGTGGACACAGAGCACAGCGTTACCTACCTGACGACCTTGGTGCCGTTCCTCATGACCTGCATGTCCACCATGCAGCCGCCGCTGACGTACGCCGCGAGGTTGAGGTCCGAGAACTCCGCCTGCAGGGGGATGGAGAGAGAGGGAGAGGCTAAGTCTGTAGCTCTGGGCCCATTTGTGATGGTGCTGGAGGAGCGCAACTGGGGCCCTAACCCTGACCATGCGGAGATTTCCAGTATAATAAAGGCAGGAGGTCCTGGGCACTGGTCTTCGCAATCCCTCAGCTCACGCCGCATGTTCCACTAACATAACAAAATATGGGTTTGCTTAATTTGAGTGTCACAAAGTAAGCCAAATCTACTTTCAAACTGTCAAATAATTAAAAAGCACCCCCCGCAGCATTTCAGGCCAAGTCAAGATGTTTTTATTAAAATGGGATCTTTAGTTAGTTAAAAGTGAGTTTAAGGAGCGTGCACTGGCGCGGGCTCACGGTTCTGAAGTCTTTCCTGTGGCCAAGAGAGCTCACGGGGTGCATTTTTAGGATGTTCCCGGGGCCGGATCACGGGGCTACAGGGACAGACTTCCAGGGGTCCTGGCTGGCACCAGGCTGGAGTCTGGGTAGGCCCAGGCCTCGTGGGCTGCAGACCAGACACAACCAAAATGTAAGAGACGGGCACCAGCAACCCCCCACCTCTTCCTTATCCCTCCCTCCAATCCACTTTAAAAACCTCCTCGTTTTCAATCCAAAATGCCTCTCTGCGCTGAACACACTTCCCCTAGACTTGTCTGGACTGTAAGCTCTACGGAGCAGGGAGCGCCTCTCATGTCCTGTGCGGAGGATCTCTAGAAGGGTTTTAGGAATGGTAACTGCAGGTGCTGCCCCGCCAGGGTTTCTCACACCTCCAGGGGCACCGGCACCGGGCAGAAGGCCCAGGCGCTCATTGGAAGGAGTGGGGAGGGGAGCCGGGCGTCTGTGCTGGGGTGGAGGGGGCGGAGGCGTTGAAGATCTGCACCAAGAGATACCACAAAAGGCCTTAGGAAGGCGACAGAGGCCGGAGGGTGAGGGGTTTGGGGCTGCCAAGCCTCTGTTGTCATTTTGGGGGTCAATGCTGAAAGCCATTCAGACAAATAACTCACAAGCTATTTACGTAATTGCTTACGGATCCCAATAAATCTCCCAAAGCGAAGCACTTTTTATCCGTCTGAACGGCAAGGCTTTGAATGTCGAGTCGCTTATCCAGCTGAGATTTCCAGGGAGGAGTAAAGCTAAGCGGACAACCTTAGCCCTGCTTCAGAGCAGATCTAAAGTAATGTAGCCTTGTGAGGCCAGATAACTTCAAAAGGTAGCCGGGTAATCAGCACCAACACAAGGAAAGGAGTAAATAGGCCTGCGAGCCAATTCTCCCCTTCCCCACCCACGTGCACCCCCAAATCCTCTCCTAAACCAGTGAGAAGCGTTGCAGTCTGCAGGTTGCCCTCACCCCCACCCCACCCTGCTGGGAGCGAGGTGTAAGCTCGCCTGTCCCCAGCTTTCCAGCGCTGCTTCCGTTGGGCCACCCACAGTTCACGCCGGAGTGAGTTCAGACCTTGCTCCCGGCAGAGTTTTTCTTGGTATCAGGGGGGGGGGGGGGGCAGCTGGGGCCATTGGGACTGTGGTGGGGGAGAGCTAAGCTTGCAACATGTAAATCACAACGGAGAAGGGGCTGGCGAGGATGGGGCCCGATCTGCAGACCGCAATACCTTTCAGTAATTTAGGAGGAGACTGGGGGGGATGTGGGTGCACAGCCCGACAGGACCATCTATTAAATTTGGTTGGGGAAGGGGGAGAAGTGAGCTGCAGGCCCTTTCACGTCTCTTCCCCAGATACCTTCTGAAGATAACCGCTTACATCCAAGCACAGCCTGTTAGGGTTTTCACTGATCCAGCAATGACGTTAGGCAAATATCCCGCTGAATGTCTGGAAGACGTTATCCATTACTGAAGATGGGCTCCTTGTGTCGGGCCAGGGTGGCTGCAAGGCCCCATTCATCATTCTTCAGGTTGGAAGGGGGCGAGATGTTAAGTTGGGTCATCGAGCCTCATCACTGTTCTTGTGTTGGAGGGCCAGGGTGTTATATTGGGGGCACAGAGCACCATCGCTCTTGTGTGTGGAGAGGGGTGGAGAAAGAGGACTTGTGCGTACAGGTGCAAGAGATTCAAAAGTACCCGCATGGGAAGGATAAGGAGCCAGTAGGGTCAGTGATATCTCTCAGGACGGGCCTCGCAGATCCTGCTCATACAAAGTTACCCGGCATGGGAAGGATAAGGAGCCAGTCAGGGTCAGTGATATCTCTCAGGACGGGCCTCGCAGATCCTGCTCATACAAAGGGACCCAGCATGGCAGGGACTGTTACGTGCTGGGGTCCTCCCCCCACCTTTACCCATCCCCCCCTGGCAATGGGCTGGTTCAAGGGACATTTCTTGTCCCCCTCTGAGCTCCACAGCAGACAGAGCAGGAGGTGCGGGGGTGCTTCCTGCTTCACAGGGAGAGGCAAGGAGTCCTGGAGGGATGAGCGGAGTTTTCCAGATCTTTTTGGACCAGAAATCTGGGAGGAGGACATTAATAACCCTTGCTGACAGGACTGGATCCAGGTCAGGGTCTGCCCCAAAAACAGTGGAAGAGGGGAGCATTCTGGCTCTTTTTGTGAATTTTGGCAAGAGGACAAGAAAGAGCAAAGTGGGTGGGTTTTTGGAGAACGGGTCCCTACTAGCTAAGGCGGGCGGGAGGAGATCATTCCTGAGAAGAGGGAATTCTGGACACCGATCCAGAAACGCAGCACTGGCAGAGGCGCTGCTGTCCTCCCGATTCTTTTCAGGATTTTGGCAGACTGGCGTGGATATTACTCTTTAAACTTCAGTAAAGATTTTCGTTGAACACCGTCGCAGAGTGTGATTCTCAAATGTGAGTACGGGGACCCTGCATCCAAGCAGGACAGAGAGAGAGAGAGAGTGAGAGACTGTGGGTCCCTGAAAAGGCCTCCCCCACCCTCCGGATGAACCCCAGCACTCCCAGGGGCTGAACCAGTCCGGAAAGCGACAGGCAGCCCTGTGTGTGACCCCCTTCAGTCAATCAGCTCCACGGACGGGGCGTTACAATGCAATATGTTGACACTACTTGTAAATCACTTTGACCTTTGCAATAGCCATTGATAAATAAAGTAAATATTGGCATAAGATGACGGTAACAATCAGAAAACCAAAAGAAGTACTCAGGATATTTATTTTCAAAACTGTACTCTGGTTCACCAGGACCCAAATCAAAGTGCAGCAAAGAATTTGCATATGAAACTGGCTCAGAGGTTAACGAGACGGTTGCAGCTGCTCCAAAACAAACAGGACATGAAAGGGACGGGCGGCCTTTGATGCAGTGCGTGCCGATCCTCCGCTGTATCCTACCACTGTTGCTTGCTTCACATAGGTAAGTCGTGGCCAGCGGGAAGAGAGACGGCAGGATCTGATAAGAACAGGATCTCTCTCCAGCAGCCTACACCAGAACGCCACTAAATCCCTGGTCTGGAGCTTGTCGTCACCATTTTCTCAGCTCACAAGTCACTCAAAGGTTCAATTATTTCTTACCTGCTAATTGTCTTTCCTTGGGTCCTGATAGACCAGTCCAGTAAGTGGGATTTGCCCCCATTACCAGCAGAGGGCGACAGAGGGCAAAATGGTTGACCTGATATCCCTCCCTATAGTCTGCTGCAGCAGGGAAGGTGTCGTAGTCTCTCTGCCCGAGCTGAAGGACATGGCTTCTCCTGCAACCTGATAGTCAAACATCAGATCCCTAATCAGGGAGCGAACAGGAATGGCTTTACCCAGGGCAAGTCTTGCCTCACAAATCTGCTTCACTTTTTTGAAGGAGTTAATAAACGTGGATAAAGGTGAACCGGTAGATATAGTATACTTGGATTTTCAGAAGGCGTTTGACAAAGTTCCTCATGAGAGGCTTCTAGGAAAAGTAAAAAGTCATGGGATAGGTGGCGATGTCCTTTCGTGGATTGCAAACTGGCTAAAAGACAGGAAACAGAGAGTAGGATTAAATGGGCAATTTTCTCAGTGGAAGGGAGTGGACAGTGGAGTGCCTCAGGGATCTGTATTGGGACCCTTACTGTTCAATATATTTATAAATGATCTGGAAAGAAATACGACGAGTGAGATAATCAGATTTGCAGATGACAAAATTGTTCAGAGTAGTTAAATCACAAGCAGATTGTGATAAATTGCAGGAAGACCTTGTGAGACTGGAAAATTGGGCATCCAAATGGCAGATGAAATTTAATGTGGATAAGTGCAAGGTGATGCATATAGGGAAAAATAACCCATGCTATAATTACACAATGTTGGGTTCCATACTTGGTGCTACAACCCAAGTAAGAGATCTAGGCGTCATAGTGGATAACACATTGAAATCATCGGCTCAGTGTGCTGCGGCAGTCAAAAAAGCAAACAGAATGTTGGGAATCATTAGAAAGGGAATGGTGAATAAAACGGAAAATGTCATAATGCCTCTGTATCGCTCCATGGTGAGACCGCACCTTGAATACTGTGTACAATTCTGGTCGCCGCATCTCAAAAAAGATATAATTGCGATGGAGAAGGTACAGAGAAGGGCTACCAAAATGATAAGGGGAATGGAACAACTCCCCTATGAGGAAGGCTAAAGAGGTTAGGACTTTTCAGCTTGGAGAAGAGGTGACTGAGGGGGGATATGATAGAGGTGTTTAAAATCATGAGAGGTCTAGAACGGGTAGATGTGAATCGGTTATTTACTCTTTCGGATAGTAGAAAGACTAGGGGGCACTCCATGAAGTTAGCATGGGGCACATTTAAAACTAATCGGAGAAAGTTCTTTTTTACTCAGCGCACAATTAAACTCTGGAATTTGTTGCCAGAGAATGTGGTTCGTGCAGTTAGTATAGCTGTGATTAAAAAAGGATTGGATAAGTTCTTGGAGGAGAAGTCCATTACCTGCTATTAAGTTCACTTAGAGAATAGCCACTGCCATTAGCAATGGCAACATGGAATAGACTTAGTTTTTGGGTTCTTGCCAGGTTCTTATGGCCTGGATTGGCCACTGTTGGAAACAGGATGCTGAGCTTGATGGACCCTTGGTCTGACCCAGTATGGCATTTTCTTATGTTCTTAAATCCATAAGAAACACTCCCCGAACAAGTTCAGATGGAGCCCTGTTCACAGCCCAAAGGACCAAGTTCAGATCCCAGGAAGGGGAAAACTTTCGGAAGGAGGCCTAAGTTGTTTAACCCCCTTAAGATAATGAGCCACATCTGGATGACTAGCCAAGGAAACTCCCTGAACACTTCCCCTATAACAGGTAATGGCTGTGACTTGTACTTTCAAAGAGTTCAAAGCCAAGCCCCTTTGAAGACCAACCTGTAAAAAAGAAACAATACGTGAAATTCATGCCCTGAAGGGAAAAATACCGGTTTGAGCACACCATGCCTCAAACACCTTCCAGATCCTGATATAAGCCAACAATATGGATTTGTTTGTGGCCTATGAAAGAAGGTTACTCACCTGCAGGGGTGATAAACTAACTCCTCACCCTTCGCCTTTCAACAGCCAAGCCATAAGACAAAAGGGAGACGGATCGTCCATGATCATGGATCCTGGTATAAAAGATCCGGAATCTGATTCAACTAATGTAGCCCTTCCACCATGAGTCTCACGAGATCTGCATACCGGGGATGCCTGGGCCAATCTGGCATCATCAAAACCACCAGATCTCTGTGCCTTTCTGTTCTTTGGATGACCCTGCCTATCATTGGCAAAGGCAAAAATAGATAAGGAAGAACCAGAAGCAGCATCCACTTCTGCTGAAACTATTTTCTTCAACTGAAGAACAAGGTGATCTTGAAATCTTTGTGAGTGGCTATGAGATCCCAGCATGTTCTTTCCCACTTGCAAACTATCAAGGCAAAGGCAGCATCTGCCAGTTCCCAAGTTCTTGGATCTAGAACATGCTGACTGAAAAAATCTGCTTGGACGTTGTCTACTCTGGTAATGTGGGAAGCCAATAGTGCCTGCAGATGCATCTCCACTCATCTGAACAAGAGCCTGACCTCTGATGCCACCAGAAGGCTTCAGGTGTCATCTTGCCAATTCACATACACCATTGCAATAGCAATAGCAATGTCAGAGAACACCATCACCAGCATCCCTTATAGCTCACCTTATAGCTCTTGTCTTCAAATGATGGATAGACAATTGACTCCACTGAACTCCACCAGCCCTTCACTGACCTGCCCTGACCTTGATTCTCACAACCGCTCAAACTGGCATCTGTAGTTACTACAATCCAATCTGGAGTTCCCAAGGGGTCCCCTTTGGAAAGATTTGGAATGGAAAGCCACCAATCCAGATTATCTGTTACGTTTGGCGGTTTGCGAGATGCTGTCACAAGCTGTTGCATTTACCCTGCCACCACGGCCAGCACCTTCCTTTATGGCACATGCCGCTGACCTTCTCATATGTGGCAGGATGCCACTCCAGCCCCTGCCTAGGTGCATGTGTGCCCGACACTTCAACATTTAAAGGGCCTGCGGTGGAAAAACACTGCGGCACCCAGAGATGACATCATCCTATAAAAGGACCCAGCAGACGTCCCTACCTTGCCTCAGCAACAGGTCCTCCTACACAGTGCAATGCATGTTGCTTCCTTCCAGCCTGTCTTGCCTCGTCTCTCCAGCCTACCCTGCCCTGTCCTCGTCTTCTCTTCGGATTGACTATTGGAACTGACCCCTTGGCTTGGACACTGACTCCTCTGTATTGCCGCCTGCCACAGACCCTTTGCCTGGACACTGACTA
Source organism: Rhinatrema bivittatum (assembly GCF_901001135.1). Taxonomy (NCBI): domain Eukaryota; kingdom Metazoa; phylum Chordata; class Amphibia; order Gymnophiona; family Rhinatrematidae; genus Rhinatrema; species Rhinatrema bivittatum. The sequence goes on from NC_042618.1 coordinate 477,871,014, forward strand.
CAATGGTTGTCACCTGCCACTGACCCCTCACTTGGATATCAACTTTGTTTGCTTGCTGCCTGCCTCTGACCCTTGCCTGGCCCTGGACTACCGCCTATCCCATTCTCTGAGAGACTCTCACCTAAATCCTATCAGCCTCTGGAACCCAAGGGCTCAACCTGCGGGGAAAGAGGCTGGTAACGATGAAGCCCTAGATCAGTCTCCCACCAGAGAACCTCCACCAGCTGTCGGTGTGGGTCTAAGGGGCTCGCCTCATAGGCCACACCAACTTTACCACAGCAGCAAGGGTCCACTTCATTTACATTATCCATGGCTTCTGATAACAAAGCCAGTCTCCTCTTGAAATTCTGAGATTGCATTTCTCAATGAGACAACAGAGCCCTTTGCAATGGTTGTATATGGCCTCTGCCCAAGGGACGAGGTCCAAGACAGATGCCATTGAACCCAGAACTTGCAGACACTCCCAGACCCTGGGCTATTTTAAACAAAACAGATTCTGCACCTGACAAGTAAGCTCGTCTATCCTGTTTGCTGTCAAAATACTTATCTGGCTAAGTGGCAGCCACTGAACATAGCCGGATTTTTATCAGCCACCTCTTAGCTGAATAAGTCACTACTTATCTGGCTAACTAGCCTTAAATATTGGCCTCCCTGATTTTTGGGATGCGGTATTAACTTATATGTGACTAGCCATTGCTATAAAGCCACAAGTTCTGGGAGAATCGCTGCTGTCAGTGGATAACGTGTGGGCAATGATATTACCTAAGGGCTATTGTAAAATAAGGATGTGCCATGATCCGCTAAATGCAAGGCACCACATGGTGAAAGAGAATACAATACTGATTCAGCTAAACTCCAAATGCAATATTGGTATTTACCCCACTCCCATCCCCAGAGAAAGCAAAGTTATAAAATCTGAAATCAAGCAAATTTATACCACTCAAGGGGTGATTATTTAGCAAGGTCATTTCCAACCCCACAGAAATCCCACTATCATAGATCTTAAAAGAAGTGCATATTTCCTATATAGCCAGCAAGGTATCATCTGCAATCAATAATGCAATTTAGGTAGGAGAACCATCTTAAGTAATACTGCACAGCCAAACACTGATATGGGAAAATCCATCCAGGCACCTAATTGAGCTTGTCCTTGGGAACAAGGACATTATATTAAATTTATATAAAGACGACACAGAGGGTCAAATTTTAATCCTGAATATGTAATAGGAGAGGTAGTCCATTTCAGAGGAAAGGCACCAAGCCAACCAGTCCGAACTGAATCATGTAAGGGAAGAGCTTCAGATTTATGAAAATTGATAGCAAGCTCAGCAAAGGAGCCAAACTCCTGAAATGTCTGAAGGATCAAAAGGCATAGACTCTGTAGGATCAGAGGCAAACAATAAAATATTGTCGGCAAATCGACAAATCCTGTGTTCCATGTCACCCAACCAAAAACCCCTAATACTAGGCGAAAACCTCAACTTAGCAGCTGAAGGTTCAACAGTTAATTCATACAGCAAGGGAGAAAAAGGGCATTCCTGGCGCATACCATCCTTCAAATCACAGGGATCAGATACTTGTCCACTGATGGTTAACCTGGCTTGTAGATTGAGATAAAGAAGCTCTAACCATTAACGCCACCAAAGCCAAAACGTAATTCTACTGGATTTTATCAAATACTTTTTCTGTGTTCAAGGTTATAATTAACCCTTTCTATTAACAGCGCTATTTTCCCACTCAGGGTATGAATTAATTTACGGACAGTAGAAGCTCAATGCCTCCCTTTCACAAATCCCACTTGGTCAGCAGACACCAAGTCAGGAGTCACACAGCTTAATCTTATTGCCAAGACTGAAGCTAGGACCTTAATGTCAAAATTTAAAAGAGAAATAGGGCAATAATTTTCTGGCTTAGTCAGATCCTTCCTCTTTTTTAGGAAATACAACATAAGAGCCAATTTAGCTTTAAAGTAAAAGAAACCATGCTCAAGAGAAAAAATGTACATTTGTAGTAAAGGATCTAAAATCTTACGGTGCGGTAGTCTATAATTTTCAGAGCGAAAGCCATCTAGCCCTGGGGCCTTCCCCAGCTTCAGTCTTTTTAATAGCAACATGAAGATCCAGTTTGGTTACAGGCTTATTCAAAGAAAACCCTGGGAGATCCCGTGAGACCAGGCATGGTGAGATCTATGCTGAGAGGGGAGGAAGGAAGAGCTTATAAAAATCCAAGAATATCTTAATATGTTCTTCTGTTTCGGCGACAACAGTTCCTTGAGAATTTCGCATGTCAGTACGTAACATTTTGGTTGAGCACTTCTAAGCCATTCCATCAACATGTTCTTAGCTTTACTGGCATACCTAAAAAAATGTAACGTTGCAGCCTTGTATATTCCGCTGATGATTATGCTGACTTCTCAGTGATCCCATCTCCTGTTTATCGCAATCTAACCCAGATTTAATGTGCCACTGATAACCAGCATGTAAGGCTTGAGTGATCTTCAATATTTCAGGGTCCTGCATTTCATTATTCTGAGCCACATAAGAGGTAATTTCCCTGCTTCCCCCAGGGTGTGAGGAGAAATTTCAGGTGTAGGATTTTCATCAATATATTGCTGCCATTTATCCTGTAGAAAAGATTTAAATTGAACATTGGTATAAAGAAATGTAGATCACCAAAATGAAACTGGGGATTTGCCAGTACAGATCTGCACATAAATAGGAGCACGTTTGAATAGAGACATTGCTCCAATATTAGCCACCTAGAGACAGGAATGGCACGTCCATTAGGCGAACTTAGACAGTCACCTATGGCGCTGACCCTTAGGGGGCGCCAAAGAGCAGCCAGGTGGTGTCGAGAGTGGAGCCGCTTGCGGCAAAGAGTAGAGAATCGTCGGGCTGCTGGCCGATACATTTTCTCGTTTAAAGACACAAGGCAAGCAAGCCTACATTTGTTTGTTTGTTAGAAAAGAAAATCATCCCAAGAGCAAGAATGCTTTTTCATAAGTCAAAGCAACACAATGGCCTTGAAGACTGTAGCAGCCTCACCATGGCAAATTAGGGAGAAAGGATGACTTCAGCAAAAGAGAAATAACTGGATCATGGACCACCACTAATCCAATAAAAAAAACAAACGGGCGGATACATCCACATCAGTTCCAACAATATCAGTGCATCAAAGCATGGCCCCTTGTACGTCAAGGCCTGTTCCTGCGTTTGAAAACTAAGAACTTTACTATCCACAAACACTTTGAGTTTGGCTGGGAATTGTAGCATGAATGTGACACCTCTGCGATACAGATTAGAGCAAACAGAGGAGAAGCTTCTTCCTGCCTCTGCAACTTTCTATGAGACATCATTAAATAATAAAAGTTTCAGGCCATCGTACTCCAAACACTGATTGCTTCTTATAGGCTTGTATAATCTTAAATTTATTGGTGTAATTCAATATCTTTGCAATCACTGGCCTAGGCCTGAGGGCACCTTCCTTCAGCAGGCTGAGATGTCTTCAACTACCCAAGGCTCAGTCACTGCAGCCAGGCCCAGAGCCTTCAGTAACCTGAATGAAATCTGCTCTGAAGTTGCCAAGAAACAAACTGGAAAATGATGTATCGAAGCCAGAAGGCAGAAGAAATGCAAGACAGACCTGTCGCCTTAGGCTGAAAATACTTTATTCACACAATCATTAAAAAAGCCCAACTTTGACCGAGTTTCACACAAGCGGCTGTATAGGGGCTGGTCAGATTAAATGTTTCTAAAAATGCACAAAGATCATATAATAACCAATTGTGTATGAAGAAAATTGATGAACAGCATCTTATGAACTGAAATATTTCTACTGACTGGCAGAAATCATAGGTGTATGTACCACTAAAGATCAGCAAACAGCGTAATATGAGCCAAAAACACTGTCACTGACGTCACACTGTGATCTTTGCGCATTTTTAGAAGCATTTCATCTGACCAGCCCCTATGTAGCTGCTTGTGCCAAGTATACTACATCTACTGGTTCAACTTTATCCACATGTTTATGAACTCCTTCAAAAAAGTGAAGCAGATTTGTGAAGCAAAACTTCCCTTGGGTAAAGCCATGCTGACTTTGCTCCATTAAACCATGTCTTTCTATATGTTCTGTGATTTTGATGTTTAGAACACTTTCCACTATATTTCCTGGCACTGAAGTCAGGCTAACCGGTCTGTAGTTTCCCGGATCGCCCCTGGAGCCCTTTTTAAATATTGGGGTTACATTTGTTATCCTCCAGTCTTCAGGTACAATGGATGATTTTAATGATAGGTTACAAATTTTTACTAATAGGTCTGAAATTTCATTTTTTAGTTCCTTCAGAACTCTGGGGTGTATACCATCTGGTCCAGGTGATTTACTACTCTTCAGTTTGTCAATCAGGTCTACCACATCTGCTAAGTTCACCGTGATTTGATTCAGTCCATCTGAATCATTACCCATGAAAACCTTCTCCAGTACGGGTACCTCCCCAACATCCTCTTCAGTAAACACCGAAGCAAAGAAATCATTTAATCTTTTCGCGATGGCCTTATCTTCTCTAAATGCCCCTTTAATCCCTCGATCATCTAATGGTCCAACTTACTCCCTCACAGGCTTTCTGCTTCGGATATATTTAAAAAAGGTTTTACTGTGAGTTTTTGCCTTTGCTGCCAACTTCTTTTCAAATTCTCTCTTAGCCTGTCTTATCAATGTCTTACATTTAACTTGCCAACGTTTTTTTCCAATGTACTATTATGTCTGTAGAATTACGCTCCCACAAGGGTGTCTGCCCAAATCATCTCTGCCCGATATGTGAAAAGAATGTATCTTCTAGAGGCAAACATGATGTTTGTCTTCTCTGTTTGGATCCCCACCACAACCACATCTACGCCCAGATACTACCATGGAAGCATACCCCATTCCGCGCATTCACTTTCCACTCTCCAGACGCCGTCCCCTCAACATACTGTATCCCCCCCCACCCCGCAAATCCCTAATCCCCATTCTAATCTCCCCTCTGACTCAACTCCTCGGCCTTACCACTCTATCCATAATTTTCTTCAATGCACAATCCCTATCCAAAAAGACATCCATTTTTAATGACCTCCTCATCGACTGCAAGCCTGACATCTGCGCAGTTACAGAGACTTGGCTTAAAGAATCAGATACCGTCCTCATTAACCAACTCCCCACCTCCTCCTACGAATTCTTCTCTATTCACAGACCCAAAAAAAGAGGAGGAGGCCTCTTGCTAGCGGCCAAGAAATGTCTAAAGCTCAAACCCATTCCCATAGCCACTCCACCCAGGCTAGAAATAGGCCTCTTCAGGTCAGTCACCTTGCAAATCTGTTTGATATATGCCCCGCCCACATGCCTAGAGGCTAACCCTTCCTCTCTAATCGAATTCATTGTTGATTGGATAAAACCCGACATCCCCACCTTCATCATTGGAGACTTCAACCTCCATGTTGACTCTCTTCCTCAAACTGCATCATGCGAATCCTTATTACAGTCTCTACATGCTTTAGGATTCCAACAAATCATAACATCCCCCACACACAAAGCCGGACACACTTTAGATCTAATGTTTGTCAATTCGGCTGTCCGTCCCACCAACCAACCTTCCTCCACCCCTATACCATGGTCTGACCACTTTCTCATAGAAGCCCTCTTCTCTATCAACACCCCTCCCCCCAGCAACAACAACAGTAAGACCATAACATTCAAAAAACCCTGCCCTAGTGCCGACCTAGCGAATGCACTAGCCACCTCACTATCCAATTTAAACTGCTCAGATCCGGATACAGCGCTAGCATCCTGGAATAACATCACAGGAGATATCGCCAATAAACTCTGTCCAGTCTCCAAAAAAGTTATAAGGAACTCCTCAAAACCCACCAACCCATGGTACACTCCAGAACTGAGAACCCTAAAAGCTACTCTTAGGCAAAAGGAGAGACAATGGCGCAAAGACCAGACCCCTCAGAACTCCGCCATTTACAAATCAGCTCTGCACAGCTACAGACTCTCCACCCAAAAACATAAACGAGATTATTACGCTAAAAAAATCCATGACTACAGATTCAACCCCAAAATACTCTTTTCCTACGTCTCAGGTCTTACCACTCCTATCCCTCCTACTACACCTGACTACGATGCCTCCACCAAATGTGAGGAACTAGCCAACTTCTTCGTCAACAAAATTGCAACTCTCCTAAAGAGATTCCCCCCCTCATCAAACAGTCTCTCACCCACCCTGCCTGTTCCTTCCTCCCCCACCCAACCCTCAATGCCCGCTCTTGATTTTACCTCCACTACAGAAATCCAAACCATTTTCAAAAAGCTCAAACCCTCTTCCCATCCCGAAGACCTTATACCTTCCAAAGCACTATTAGCTATACCTAACACAATAGTCAAAGCCATAACAGATATCATCAACTGCTCGATTGCGCACGGATCTGTCCCAGATGCACTCAAGCACGCAGTAGTCAGACCCCTCCTCAAGAAACCCTCACTTGACCCTAAAGATCCCGCTAATTTCCGTCCAATCTCCAACCTCCCCTTCATTGCCAAACTATTGGAAAGAGTTGTCAACTCCCAACTCATGGACTATCTGGAAGACCATCTGATCCTCCACCCATCACAATACGGTTTCCGGAAACACTTCTACACTGAATCCCTACTGCTCTCCCTCACAGACCATCTCCTCCGGGGCATGGGCCAAGGCCGCAGCTACCTCCTGGCCCTCCTCGACATTTCATCAGCTTTCGACACTATTAGCCACCATCATCTATTAACACGCCTGGAGCACATTGGCATCTCAGACCTGGCTCTTACCTGGTTCAAATCCTTCCTCTCAAACAGAAAGTTCTCCATTAAAATCGGGAACTCCACATCCACCCCACAACCCCTCCAGCAGGGAGTCCCCCAAGGCTCATCTCTCTCCTCCACCCTCTTCAACATTTACATCACCCCACTCTGCCACCTCCTCTCTGATCTCAATCTTAAGTTCTACCTCTACGCTGATGATGTCCAGATCATCATCCCTATCCAGAACTCTATCTCCGATGCCCTAGAGCATTGGGAGAAATGCCTCACAGCCATTAACTCCCTGCTCACTAACCTCCATCTCGCCCTCAATACGAACAAAACTGAACTTCTACTCATCTCCCCACACTCATACTCCTCCCCTCAGCCATCTGATATTACCAAACTCAACCTCCTCTCAACACAACTATTTGTGAGGGACCTTGGAGTTATCCTTGACCACCAACTAAGCATGAAGAACTACATAAATTCCATTCTCAAAACCTGCTTTTTCAAACTTAATGTGCTTAAAAAACTCAGACCCCTTCTACACACCCAAGACTTCCGTACAGTTATCCAGGCTACCATCTCTTCCAAATTAGACTATTGTAATGCTCTACTCCTAGGGCTCCCTTACTCTTCCATTAAACCACTACAAATGTTACAACATGCCACAGCGAGACTCATTGCAAACTCCCGTAAATATGACCACATCAATCCCATCCTTAGAGACCTACACTGGCTCCCCATAGCCTCTCGTATTGTCTACAAAACCCTCACCATAATGCATAAAGCAATTCACACCCACAACTCCAACTGGCTGGACCTCCCTTTCACAATTCCTCAATCTAGTCGACCCACCAGAACGTCCAAAAAAGGCACCCTAGTTGTACCTTCCCTGAAAACAGCCCACCTCTCCTCTACACGTGACCGTGCACTCTCCATAGCAGGTCCAACTCATTGGAACACACTGTCACCTGACCTACGCCTCGAACCATGTATGAACAACTTCAAAAAAAAATTGAAAACATGGTTGTTCAAGCAAGCCTACCCAGAATAAAATGCTACCACACAGTTTCCAAGAAATAGACCACTTTGCGTCTACTCTTTTCTCCTCATATTGAGGAACTATATTTTGTTATCCTCTCTCTTCTCACATTGAGGATCCATGTTATTGTTATTATTTCTATTCTCTTCTACTTCTTGTTACCCTCCTCCCAGTTTTGATTTCCCTGTTAAAATGTAATTTCCTAGCTTAACCCGTTTGCTGTAAACCGGCATGATGTACACAACTAATGCCGGTATATAAAAATGTTTAAATAAAATAAAATAAATAAATAACTCCGTAAACTACAAAGCCTGTGGAAGCATGTCACTGAGAGCTATGTGTTACAAAAACCTCAAGGGGAAGTACAAATTTCTTTATGCTCAAACTGTTCTCTACAACCAACAACATGGTGACTCTCCTGAAGAGTCACTTCCTCATCATCAACAACAAAAATCTCAGCATTCCAGGGGCCATGATTCCCACCATCCGCCAAAGCTGTCTCCAATTCTCACATGGAATGACGGTATATTAAACACTCAAATAATAATAGTCAACCTCACAGAGATTCCCAAGCTTGAGTGCCATTTCACCTCTGCCTGTCCTTGAGATCCCAGATTTCTGCCACTCTCTTCCTCTCCAGTGCCTCACGGTTCGGATAAGATCCATCATTCTAGTGCTGAATGCTCCACATCCAAGACCCCAGCATTGTTGACTGAGCTTAAGTCTGTCCCTGCCAGCTAGACCTCTTCCCATAGTGCCGATGTTCCAACTTAATCCATAGTGCTGATGTTCCGACTCAATTGCCTAAAAAGGATTCTCACCACACCATGGAAGATGCCAAAAAAATTATAATTATCTCCACCTATCTCCACTAAACCAACGACTTGTCTTGTTGATCCCACAAGACCCAGCTTCCAGCTTATGTTCACTGTGGGACTGGTGTTGGAAACTGCACCAGACTGGTTGCACCACCCATGCAGTCTTTCAGATTCCTTCCCGGATTCCGTTGTTCTCTACCACTGTCTGTCCCAGACCTCTAGGATCCTTTCACACAGGACTGTTGGGAAGCTTTTCTCAAAGGTTTCTTCACAGATATGCCTCCCCTCACTGTTACTTTGTCTCCATCTCAGCCTTCTTCTACAGCTCAGTCTCCATCACGGCCGCAACCATCACTTTCTCACTCTAGGCCTTGTTCCAGATCGGTGGACTCCTTGGACTCACTATATTCTCCAGTTTATTCCCTGATACCATCTTTTCCAGACCGCTCTTCTCCATCCTCACCTGATGCTATACGGGGCTCTACTCCCCCTGATGACTCAATTTACTATGTTTTTGATGAAGCTCACTGAGGCCAATGATTTTAGTCTCCTGGGGGAAGATGCTGCTCCTAAAACATATGAAGGTGTCTTCCAATTCCTTCAGTCTTCCAAATGGGCTCGTGCTGTTCCTATCCATGATGCACTTCAAGATGCTCAGCAAAAAATCTGGTCTACTCATTTCTCTGGTCCAGTGGTCTCTAAGTCTGTGGATTCTAAATACAAGGTTCAAACTTACATAAGAACATAAGACTTGCCATACTGGGTCACACCAAAGGTCCATCAAGTCCAGTATCCTGTTTCTGACAGTGGCCAAGCCAGGTCACAAGTACCTGGCAGGATCCCAAGGGGTAGAGAGATCCCAGGCTGCTTATCTCTGGGATAAGAAGTGGATTTCCCCAAGTCCACCTTAATAATGGTTTATGGACTTTTCCTTCAGGAAATTTTCCAAACTTTTTTTAAACACAGCTACATGAATAGATTTCACCACATCCACTGGCAATAAATTCCAGAGCTTAATTATGTGTTGAATAAAAACATATTTCCTCTTATTAGTTTTAGATATATTACCCAGTAACTTCACTGTGTGTCCCCTGACATTTGTACTTTTTGAAAGAGTAAACAACCGACTGTTTACTTGTTCCATTCCACTCATTATTTTATAGATCTCTATCATATCTCCCCCTCAGCCATCTCTACTCCAAGATGATGACTTCTTTTTTTTTTTTTAATTCTTTATTTATAGCTTTTCTTTTTTTTTTTATTAAATATTTTATTAAAGACACAAGAAAACATAAGTAACATGGTGCAACAGAGGTATAACATAAGCATGTGAGAACTACCTCAAAGTATGACTTGACTTACGGCTTAGACATCTCATTTATGATATGTACATGAGCAGATCTACGAGATCATCACCTATGATATACCATTGTCCTGTAACCATCACCTGGAGGTAATAACTGACAAACAACCTTCCTCAACATAGCATAGTGTGTCAGTGATTTTTCTGTATTGTCCCCGAAATCCCCCTTCCCCTCCTCCCTCCCTATACCACCCCCAGTCCCACTCTGAAGTAAAACTGGAAAATATAGATGATCTGCTGAACTAAAATTTGTAGAGCGATTGTGGGCCTTAGCAATCAGTGGAGTGAGCGGCCCCCAACAGCAATTGCTGCATGTTTGCTTTCCAGATGTGATAAGGCTACCAGGTCTTCTGAAACCGCCCAATATTCTTGTGTTTGCACGCAGTAATTTCTGCTAAAATGCAGAGTTTCTCAAGTTTACTCTGGACTACCCCTAAAGTGGGTGAGATTGGTGATTTCCAATTCCTGGCAATCTCGACCCTGGTAGCAGTGAAGATGTAAGATAGCAATATATTGTCACACTCCATGTGCGGTATAAGTGGGATACCCAATAGTGCATGTTGTGGGTGGATCACCGTGTAACCCAGTCCTCGATGGCGTACCACAGGCTACGAATCTGTGGGCATCCCCACCATATATGGAGATAGTTCCCAACCTCCAGGCATCCCCTCCAGCACTTGTCAGATACGGCAGGTATCATTCCATGCAGTTTAATCGGGCAATAATGCCATTGAAATAGTAATTTGAGAGCATTTTCAATCATGGAAGCTGCAATAAAGCCTTTACCCAAACGTTTAAAGATCTCTTCCCATTCCTTCTGAGAGAAAGTGCACTGTAAGTCTCTTTCCCACGCTCAGGTGCTTAGGTTTGGTAAATACTGCCCGTCCCAGGAGTGTATAGATTGTCCATAGTAGCTTAGTGGTATGGACAGCTTTCTGGCATAAAATCTCAAAATCAGACTTATCCTGCTGTAAATGTCTTTCAAGCATGTATGCATGGGCATAATGCCATAGCTATAGGTATGGATATCTGAGTTAGCTAGATTTTATTTTTATTTATTTATTTAGCATTTTTCTATACCAACCTTCATTGTTAAATACCATATCATAGAAACATAGAAACATAGAAATGACGGCAGAAGAAGACCAAATGGCCCATCCAGTCTGCCCAGCAAGCTTCACACATTTTTTCTCTCATTCTTATCTGTTTCTCTTAGCTCTTGGTTCTATTTCCCTTCCACCCCCAGTTTTAATGTAGAGAGCAGTGATGGAGCTGCATCCAAGTGAAATATCTAGCTTGATTAGTTAGGGGTAGTAGCCGCCGCAATAAGCAAGCTACACCCATGCTTATTTGTTTTACCCAGCCTATGTTATACAGCCCTTATTGGTTGTTTTTCTTCTCCCCTGCCGTTGAAGCAGGGAGCTATGCTGGATACGCGTGAAGTATCAGTCTTCTCCCATGCTGTTGAAGCAGAGAGCCATGCTGGATGTGCATCGAAAGTGAAGTATCAGGCACATTTGGTTTGGGGTAGTAACCGCCGTAACAAGCCAGCTACTCCCCGTCAGGTCGGTTTACATCGAACGGGGGTAGAGAACAGTAACAAACGGAACAGCAATTTATAATCAGAAGGAGAACAAAGTTACATTAAACAAGGACTATAAACTTGGAAGCTTTAAGCTGAAAATAAAGGCCCGAGTAGGGTGATAACTTAAACATAAGAAGTCATAATGGGATCCGGGCTAGTTCAGGTTAGATTATTAGTAGAGGTACTACAATATGAGGTAAATTGGAGTAGCATAGTTCCATAGCTCGTGAGCGGGTAGATAGTCTATTGTGTATCCGAAGGATCTGGGAAGGCTTGTCGGAACAGCCAAGTCTTAAGCTTTTTCTTAAATGTAGGTAGGTATGGTTCCAGTCTGAGGTCAGCGGGGAGGTTGTTCCATATGGCTGGACCTGCTATTGAAAAAGCTCGGGCCCTGGTCAAGATGAGGCGAGTGGCTTTGGTTGGCGGGGCTTGTAGCCCTCCTTTGTAGATTTCTCTAATCGGCCTGTTGGAAGTATGGAGTTTGAGAGGAATTTCAAGGTCAAGGTGAAGGTGGTTATGGATGGACTTGTTTATCAGGGTGAGTGCTTTGTGAAGGACTCTGTGACAGACTGGTAACCAGTGTAAGTTTCGGAGAGTGGGAGTAATATGTTCTCTCCTGTTGGTGTTGGTTAAAATTCTCGCCGCGGCGTTTTGTATCATCTGTAGTGGTTTGGTGGTTGAGCTGGGTAGACCTATGAGTAGAGTGCTGCAGTAGTCTATTTTAGCGAATATTAAGGATTGAAGGACTGTCCTGAAGTCGTGGAAGTATAGGAGAGGTTTCAGTCTTTTCAACACTTGTAGTCTGTGGAAACAATCTTTGGTTGTAGTGTTGATCATATTCTTTAGATTAAGGCAGTTGTCGAGAATTACTCCCAGATCTCTTACTTGAGTGTGGGTGAGCTGGTAGTTGTGGAGGGTCTGTGGAGAGTGGTTGTCTTGGTTGGAGGAGATGAGTAGAAGTTCGGTCTTAGCGGAGTTGAGGACCAAATTTAGACTGTTGAGGAGATTGGTGATAGATTGTAGGCAGTTGTTCCAGAGCGAGAGGAATTTGGTGATGGATTCTGTTATGGGAATCAGAATCTGAACATCATCAGCGTAGATGTAGTGAATGAGCTTGAGACTAGTTAATAGATGGCACAGGGGGAGAAGGTAGATATTGAAAAGGTTAGGAGAAAGGGAGGATCCTTGTGGTACACCAAGAGAGGAGTTTGTCGATGGAGATTCTTTGTTGTTGACCTTGACTTTGAAGCTTCTGTTGCTAAGGAATGACTTGAACCAGCTGTATACTGAGTCGGATATGCCTATGTCTGATAGGAGATTCAGGAGGATGGAGTGGTTAACTGTGTCGAAGGCCGCCGAGATGTCTAGAAGGATTAGAAGAAAGGAGTGTCCTTTGTCCAATCCCATAATAATGTGGTCTGTTAGTGAGATAAGAAGTGTTTCTGTGTTGCGTGATTTGCGGAAACCATATTGGGAAGGGAAAAGAATATTGTGCTCTTCTAAATAATTTGATAGTTGGGTGTTAACCACTTTCTCTGTGAATTTTGCTAGGAATGGTAGATTAGAGATAGGGCGGAAATTAGCTAGAATCCTGGAGTCTAAATTGTGTTTTTTAAGGAGGGGTTTAAGGGTAGCATTTTTTAGGCTGTCTGGGTACAGCCCTTGAGTTAAGCAGCAGTTTATGATGTTGGTCAGAGGTCCCGAGATTGTGTCTGGGATGAGCAGCAGTAATTTGGAGGGTATGTTGTCTGTTGGGTGGCTGGATGGTTTCTGCCTCTTCAGGATGGATTCGATCTCTTTAGTGGAGGTTAATTCGAAGTTGACGAATTTAGCTCCCTTGATCGAGTGATTGGTGGTGAATGAAGCGAGGGGGTTGGTCTTGGTTGGAAGGAGTGCGAGGGTGTTTGAAACCTTCTGCTGAAAGAATAAGGCTAGCTCGTTTGCCTTGGACTGAGCCTGTTCGTCCGGTATTGATGGAGGAAGTGACTTTGTGATTTGTGATACGTATGAAAATAGAGCCTTTGCATCATATTGGAGATCATGGATTTTGTTGGCGTAGTATTCTCTTTTTGATTTTAGTATAGATGTCATGTAAAAATGTAGATCAAATTTCAATTGCAGTTTCTGGAAGGGAATCAAAGCCCTGCTGGCCCATATGTGTTCCCATTGTCGAATGCCCTTGGATTTCCATACCTGAAAAAATGGATTCTCATATCCAGGGGGGAATGCTCTATTCGCATATAAGTAAGTACTCCGATGGTATTCCCTGGTGCCTGTAAGTAAATAACCCTGTCTAATCCATAGATCTAAGGGAATTAGCATGGATGGTGGGAGACGATCCTTAGGGTGCACTTGTCATGTTGTTTTTGGTTGCCATAATATACTGGGTGTTGTGTTCCACGGCTGTGATAGACCACGACTGCGGTCCCCTACCTTGCCCGCGATGGTGAACCGCCACGGGAGTCCCGGGGGAAGGCCTTGACCTGAGGCCCGTCGCTCCGGCACGGGTCTCCATGCTGCTCGCAGCAGGGGGAGCCGTTCCTGCTCCCCCCTTGCGGCGTCCAGCAGCCTGCTCCTCCGCGGAGGAAATTCAAGATGGCTGCCGCCATCTTTAGGCGCGAGGCCGCGCCTCCTTGGCTGATTTAAAGGGACCTGATCCATTTAATCAGCTTCAGCTGTTCTCTATCAGCCAGAGCAGGGGAAGTATAAAAGGCAGCTTCCTCTGCTCATTCTTTGATTGGCAACATCCTCTGATGCTGTCTAAGTCTGCTTGCTTCGGTGAGTCTTCCAGTGTCTTGAACTCTTGTTCCTGTTCCGTCTTGATGTTCCTGGTTCCTGACTTCGGATCGGCTAGCGGTGATTCCTGGTATTGACTTCGGATTGGCTAGCAGCGATTCCTGGTATTGACTTCGGATTGGCAAGCAGTGATTCTCTGGTGTGACTTCGAACTGGCAAGTGGTGATCCCTTGGTGTGTGACCTCGGACTGGTAAGCGACGACCCTCTGGCACTTGACCTTGGACCTCTTCTTGACCATAGTCTCCAAGGGCCCGCCTAAGTCCCAGCGGCCCGGGTCCCTACGGGCTCCTCCCAGGGGGACTGCGGGCTTCCAGGGGTGAAGCTCCAGTCAGCCCTTGCACCGAACTTCTTGACCTCTCAAAGGTCCACCTAAGTCCCAGCTGTCTGGGTCCCTACGGGCTCCTCCTGGGGGGACCGCGGACTTCCAGTGCCGAAGACACACTTCCTTCTTCGACGTCGCGACTCTCCATCTGCCTCTACAGTCGCCTCCGTCTCCAGTGCCGAGGGTCAGCTGGTCACGCCTTCAGTTCCTGCGTCGCCACACGACGGGAGAACCTATGGATCTTCCTCCTAAGGTATTCCATCCTCCCATCGGCCAAGGGTTCACAAGCCTGAGCATAACACTGACCAGTGGGATGTCCCCCAGACGTTGTTGGCTAAGGTGTACCCATGGCTTTATGTAATACTGCCTATGCCAGTCTACTAATGTTTTAAATGGCGCTGCCATGTAGTATCGTTCTAAATTGGGGACCCCCAAACCACCTTGCAGTCGAGATTGAAACATAAATTGCCGTGCTATTCTGGGTCTCTTACCTCCCCAAATATACATCAGTAACCTTCTTTGCCATTTAATTAGGTGTAGTCGTGGGACTGTTATGGGTAGGGTTTGAAATATATATATCAATTTAGGAAAAACTGTCATTTTAATAGCTGCAATCCTACCCAGCCATGAGATTTGATATCTATTCCATTCCTCCAGATCCTGTACAATTTTTAGTCATAATAGATCATAATTCAATTGAAATAAGTCTTGAGTGACGCTTAAATATACCCCCAGGTATTTTGTTTGGGTGCTGTTACGCGCGCGCGCGGAGCGCGGTCGCCTCCATAGCAGGTGGTGAGCCCTTGGGCCACGGCAAGACTCAAGGAGGAGCCCCAAGCCACACCGTGGGAGGTGAGCCGGTGCTGGCATGGTGAGGCAGGCAGGAACAGAAGCAGGGGATAAGGAGCAGAGTCTGACCCTCAGCCGGACCTGCACGCCCATAGCAACCAACACTGGGAAGTTGATTGATGAACTGTCCTCCGACTGTTCCAAGCCCTTTCGGACCTGCCGCTGGGTACGGCATAGGGCGGCAGGCCGGACAGAGGCGAGGGCAGACAGAGTCCTTAGAACTGAAGACATCAGACGGGGGCTGAAGCAGACATCAAGGCAAGGGCTGAAGTAGGATACGGGCACTGTCTCTCAGGGCGCCTTACACAACCAGCACGGCTGGACTGGTCACGGACCACCCTGTCCTACAATCGCGGGAGCGGACACGTGCAGGGAAGAGGAAACGGTGGGTTACTGCACTCCTGGCAGTCAAGGCAGGGTAGGTTGCTGCACTCCTGGCAGCCTAAAACAGGTTTTGCTGCACTCCTGGCAGCCTAAAGCGGGTTTGCTGCACTCCTGGCAGCCTAAAGCAGGAAGGAAAGTCGGGAACTGGATCAGGCACTGGATCAGGAACAGACATCAGGCACATCAGGAACAGACATCAAGGCAGAGACAGGACAAGGAGCCATCCCTCTGGAGACGCCGTCTGCCTTTCAGAGCCCTTTGCCATCTGGGTTGTGCCAAGGCTGTATTATTAACTTGGGCCACAATCCAGCGTTCAGGTTGCGGGATCTCGACGCTCATGCCAGCCTCTCTCAGAATAGTCGTTGCATCCTCAACGGTCGTGGCTTGGTGAGAAGTGCCTTGTAACATGAATACCAGGCCGCTAGGAAAAAGCCATCGGTAACGAATGTTGGCTGCTGTCAGCTTAGCGGTGACACAACAAAATTCTTGCCGCTTTCTCAGGGTCGCAGTGGAAAGATCCGCAAATAAGGAAATCTCATGACCTTCCCACTGCCAAAGACTTTGCGTTTTGCAGCTATGAATATTTTCTCCCTCTGAGCGAAGGAGTGGTAGCACACAACAGTATCCCAGGCTTTGTTCGCCAGTTTCTGTCCTAGGGTTCTGTGTGCTCTATCAATGTTGATGATTTTGTCCATAGGGCCCGGATTAGCTCCATCACTCTCCAGAAGAAATTTGGAGATTTTTTCTCCTCGGCTGTGTAGTTCGCGAACTCGTCGGTGTCTGATACTCCTTGAATCCGGATACTGCTCCTGTGGCTGTGATTCTCTATATCCTCCAGTTTATCTGTGAGAGATTGGCAGGTTTCTTGTAACGCATCGTGGTCCCTTTGTAGATTGTGCCAGCTCTCCCCCTGTGTTTCGAAGCGGACCTTCGCCTCGTCTATCCTCCGTCCTATTTCTGTGGTGTCCTCCCGGATCTCTGCTATCAGCGCGTACATTTCAGTTTTATAAACTTTTGAGGTGTAGTTATTCGGCGCAAAACTGGCAGCGAAAACGCAGTGTACCTTTCGCTGCCAGCCCCGGTGCCACCCCGACTCCTCCTCTTTCGGTGCTGACGCTGCCCGGACTCCGCCCCCATCTTGGTATCACACGCGATAAGGGACTTTTCGCGTGCGATCCGCTTGGAAAATGACCCCCTAAATCAGAATTCTCAAGAAAATTTGTCAAGTCATTTTGGAACTGTAATTTGGATTCTCTATTAGAATTTCTAGATTGAGGCAAAAAATAACATGAATTCACCACATAACATGAATTCTTTCGTTCTGGCCTGCTGCCTCCTAGGTCGGCCCTCCCCGCGCTCTCGGCGCTGACCCATCTGGGTCAGGGGAGGTGGACCTGAGGCTCAGATCATGGCCTCCACGAGCCGGCTCAGAACGTGGCCTCCCTAACCCGATCAAACCCAGGTGGACTCCGAAAAAAAGAAAAAACAAAAAATACAGAAAATTAGAGTGGTAAGCCCGCCCTCCTTAACCCGACGTCATCCAGCGCCCGAGCCGACGTCAGCAAGGCGCACCGGAGCCCTTTAAAGGGCTCGACGGCGCTAGGTGTCACGCTCCTTCGTGCGCTCCGGAGCAACACTGTCAGAGCATCTTAACTCGCTCAGACCTAGCTTCTCTTTTCTTCCATCAGACCTGCACTCTCATTCATTCATTCCTCCAGCATCCTCACTCAGCTGACTGACACCCCGGTGACTCATTCATCAGAACTGCGGACTCTCAGAATATAAGGATACACAACAGACTCACTCAGACGGTATTTCAAAGGTCACACTCAACGGTCTCACACAACAGACTCATACAACGGACCCTCTCAATGGACCCACTCAGCTGACCAACACCCCGGTGACTCATTCATCAGACTTGCGGACTCTCAGAACAAAAGGATACACAACAGACTCACTCAGATGGTATTTCAAAGGTCACACTCAACGGTCTCACACAATGGACTCATACAACGGACTCACATAATGGAATCACTCAACTGACACACTTAGTGGACCCTCTCTGCAGACCCACTTTGCAAACCCTCTCTGCAGACCCACCTTGCAGTCCCACTCTGCAGACCCACCCAGCAGACGGACATTCAGTAGACTCAGTCAGCAGATGATCATCCATCAGACGAACATTTAGCAGATCCATTGACCTCCTCTAGCCAAGATGTGTACCTTACCAATCCCCATCATCCGTAACCATTTCAGAAACTACATCAAACCCTCCACCATTCCCAACATTCAACCCAAGAGGCTGATCCCTATCATGATCTCCCCCCTCACTCAACTACTGGGCCTTTCCCTGTTCTAACACTTTTTAATGCCCAATCTCTCACTAAAAAAAACCCACATCATCAACGACTATCTTCTGGACACCAAACCAGACATTTGCACAATTACTGAAACATGGATGAAACCCACTGATTCAGTGCTAATCAACCAACTTCCCATGCAGATGTATGACATTTTCTCAATCCCGAGACTTAAAAAAAGAGGCGGCGGCCTCCTCCAAATGGCTAAAAAAGAGCTAAGACTTTCACTTCATCACTCAGAGTCAGTAGCAAATATGGATTTCGCACTCTTTAAATCTTCACAGCTTCAAATATGCCTAATTTATGCTCCCCCCCAGGGCTCTTAGAATCTGACCCCTCACCGCTTATTGAACGAATCGCCAAACATATTAACTATGACGTCCCAGCTATAATACTGGGAGACTTTAACCTACACGTTGACGCTTCTCCCCTTTCCCCCAACTGTGAAATCTTTCTCTCCTCATTTAAATACTTGGGTTTCAAACAGATCATAGACAGTCCAACGCATAAAGCAGGACACACGCTGGATCTAATATTTCTAAACGATGGCATTACCTCCGTTGCTAAACCTATCTGCACACCCATCCCCTGGTCTGACCACCGGTTGATTACGTCGACTCTAGACTTCACCAAAACCATTCCTCAACGATCTCACAAGTCCACAATCCAATTCAGGAAATTGTGCATGTTAGACAACCTCAGCTCTCACCTCTCCAAAGAACTAGATCATCTTGATCTCTCTGTTGCAGATGTGGCCATTACCTCATGGTCCAAGATAACCAATAAAGTAGCAGATCTAACATGCCCTACAGTCACGAAAGTACTACACCCAAACACTGACAACAGGAAACCTTGGTTCACATCTGAATTAAATTCCCTTAAACAAGAATTAAGAAGAAAAAAACACAGATGGCGTAAAAACCCTTCCACAATGACACAAGTGGCCTACATAGATACCATGCACCGTTACAGGAACACGATCCTCAGAACAAAGAGAGATTTCTTCACACAAAAAATCCATCACTTCCAATTTGACCCTAAAGCTCTGTTCTCTTACATCTCTTCTCTTACAAAATCCTCCCCACTTACTATTCCAGATGACCAAGCTTTAACTAAGGCCACAGAGTTAGCTACATTCTTTGAAAATAAAATCACCAACTTGGTAGCGCCGCTCATTTCAAACAATTACCAATCCTACCTCCCTTACAACTCTACAATTCATCAAAACTCCAGACTTGAAACATTTGAGCCCACTTTCTCATTGGAGATCGAAATCTTGCTCAAGAAGCTCAAGCCATCCTCTCACCCCTCTGACCCAATACCTTCAAATCTCCTCATCTCTATCCCAAAAATCATTGCCAAGCCAATTTCTGAAATCATTAACTGCTCGCTCACACAAGGCCTAGTTCCAGATGCTCTAAAGATTGCAATTCTCAAGCCGCTGTTAAAGAAACCAAACCTGTCACCAGCTGACCCGGCCAACTTCCGCCCGATAGCCAACTTAACGCTCATCGCGAAACTATTAGAAAAAATAGTCAACAAGCAACTATCAGAATACCTGGACACTCACAAGATTCTTGCTCCAGCACAATTCGGTTTTTGCAAACTGCTAAATACGGAATCCCTTTTAATCTCACTGTCAGACTCCATCATCCTTAGCCTAGAAAAAAGGCAACCATATCTTCTCGCTCTTCTAGATCTTTCTGCGGCATTTGATACAGTGAACCACTCAATTCTATTAGATCGCCTCACAGACATAGGAATTTCTAGTACGGCACACAGATGGTTCAAGTCATTCCTGAACAACAGATGCTCGAAGGTCAAAATTAATAACAAAGAATCTCACTCCGTCAGCTACACCCTGGGTGTCCCTCAAGGTTCATCTCTCTCTTCAACATTTACCTCCTTCCTAACCCACTACATCTACGCTGACAACGTCCAGGTACTCATCCCCATCAAGGACTCCCTACCCAAAACCCTCAATATCTGGAACAACTGCCTCCAAGCAATCAACAACCTACTCTCCAGCCTTAACCTTGTCCTGAACACTAATAAGATGGAGATTCTTTTCATTACCCAAGACGACAACAATGTTCTAACCAACATACCAATCACTTCCCAACTAAATTTCTCCCCGCATGTCAGAGACCTAGGCATAATTCTGGACAATCAGCTTAACCTAAAAAAATTTGTCAACACAACAAAGGACTGTTTTTTCAAATTACAGGTTCTAAAAAAGCTAAGACCCCTCCTCCACTTCCATGACTTCTGCACGGTGCTGCAATCCATCATTTTTTCAAAACTCGACTACTGCAACTCTCTCCTCCTAGGTCTCCCAGCAAACACAATCAGACCTCTGCAGATGGTACAGAACTCTGCCGCGAGGATCCTGACCAACACGAACAGAAGAGACCACATCACGCCTATACTCCGGGACTTACATTGGCTACCAATAAAATTTAGAATTCTTTACAAAGTCCTTATGATAATTTTTAAAGCCTCGCACAACTTAACACCTCTTGATCTTAATTTACCTCTCCGTTTCCATAAATCCTCCAGACCGGTCAGAGCTGCCTACAAAGGCTCCCTCTACGCCCCCCCAATTAAGACCACCTTAAGGAAACATGCCCTATCTACTGCTGGTCCCTCTCAATGGAACTCTCTTCCCCCAGATCTCCGGCTAGAATTATGCCCACATACTTTCAAAAAGAAACTCAAAACATGGCTCTTCAAACAAGCCTTTCCTCAACAAGACGATCCCCCCTCGAAAACAGGAAGATCATTCCCAGATCACTAACCGATAATGTTTCCCACTCACAAGGAAGTATGTCTCCCCTCTCCTCTAGTTCATTGGTTCTTCATTCTCTAGTTCATTGGTTCTTCATTCTTGCCTGGAATGGTCTCCCCATCTGGTTTGGAACAGACTGAACATACATTCTGACCTCCTTTTGGACTTATCATCGTTCTTTGAATCGCATTGTTTTAGTACCTAGAAATGATCATACTATCTAATCTTTTATAGGCTCTTTCTACTATTGCTTCTTTATCTCATATGTCTCTGTATTTGATATTGCTTAAGAGTCATCCCAATCTTCACGTGGCTCACACTTTTTCAGCTGTTAATAGTTACCGTGTTTGTGAACCCTTGCTCCCAGTTCCATGATACCCTGTTATTGTAATGCTCCTTGCAACTTTTGTGTTTTTCTCTGTAAACCGTTATGATATGTAATTTTCACATAAATGTCGGGATATAAAAGTTCAAAATAAATAAATAAATAAGATCTGTAACTCCAAAAACATCTTGTAGAAACCTTTTAATGGTAACATACGGCCTTTCTCCTATAATTCTCGGAAAATTCAAAATTTGAATGTATAGGCTCTTAGCATTATTCACTAAATATTCACTATGCCTTGCTATTATTTCTCGGTCTTTTGTGAACAAAGCCTTGAATTCCTGGGTTATCTCATCTTTCTTTTCCAGTTCAGAGATCCTATTAGTTGTCAGATTGAGTATGACCTGCATTTCTCCCAGTTCTTGGTGTTTTTTATATTAGCTTGGTCTATTTTGTGGTTTAATTTTCTCATGTCAGACAAGTTCTTGGAGGAGAAGTCCATTACCTGCTATTAAGTTCACTTAGAGAATAGCTACTGCCATTAGCAATGGTAACATGGAATAGACTTAGTTTTTGGGTACTTGCCAGGTTCTTATGGCCTGGATTGGCCACTGTTGGAAACAGGATGCTGGGCTTGATGGACCCTTGGTCTGACCCAGTATGGCATTTTCTTATGTTCTTATAAAGCCCACTACCAAGTCCCAAAGGGCATCTAGGGTCACCACAGGAGGTCGGCTCGGGACTCCGCCGGTCTTGCTAAATGCGTCTCTTTCCCCCGTACCTGCCCCATTCCACAGTCCAGGTTCAGCTGCGCTCTCTCCGGGACACTGGCCGACACGCAATGGTTCTCCTCCCTCCTCCTCAGCGCTCGCAGCAAGTCCTTCAACTGGGCTTACCTCCGGAGGAATCAGATTTCGCAGCGTCTTGCCGACAGAGCTCCCTTCGACTTCGGGTCCGGATCTACAAGTGATGTCACTTCCCAGTCCTTCTTCGAATTCTTCTCCGTTCCCTCTCTGTGCCGGTGGCCTTCTCAGATCGGGGCTCAGTGATGCCTCCTCTGCAGGCACGAGAGTCTCTCCCCCGCCGCTCTGTGCATTAGGCTCCTCAGCTCCTGGTTCTTCAGCAGGTATAGACATGAAGCGTGTGATTTCCAACTGAATAGGTGAGGGTAACGGTTCCTAAGGGTAAACCCTCACCTTGCCCTTACATTTGGGAGGCATAATTCAAATTTAACCAAGAAAAAAATTGGAAATTCTAGCGCCGATCTTATTAGCGTCTGGCATGCGCCGCTATCTTGACCGGAAGCCCAAGCTAATGAGACCTAACCTCTTTAGCCTTTCTTCATAGGGGAATTATTCCATCCACTTTATCATTTTGGTCGCCCTTCTCTGTTCATACCATGGAGTGATACAGAGGCATTATGATATTCTCTGTTTTATTCTCCATTCCTTTCCTAATAATCCCGAGCATTCTATTTGCTTTCTTGGCTGCTGCTGCTGCTGCACACTGAGCAGAAGATTTCAAAATATTTTCAACGATGACACCTAAATCCTTTTCCTGAATGTTGACCTCTAATGTGGAACTTTGTATTTTGTAGCTATAATTTGGGTTACTTTTCCCTAAGTGTATCACTTTGCACTTGCCCGCATGAAATTTCATTTGCATTCCCAGTCTCCCAGTTTTGCAAGGTCCTCTTGCAATTTCTCAGAATCCTCTTTCAGTTTAACAACTTTGAATAATTTTGTCATCAGCAAATTTGATTACCTCACTTGTTGTTCCCAATTCCAGATGGTTTATAAATATATTAAAAAGCATCGGTCCCAGAACAGATCCCTGGGCCACTCCACTATTCACCTTTCTTCACTGGGAAAATTTACCATTTATCCCTACTCTCTGTTTTCTATCTTTTAACCAGTTGGCAATCCACAATAGGACAATTCTCCATATCCCATGACTTTTTAATTTCCTAAGAAGTCTCTTGTGAGGGACTTTGTCAATGCTTTTTGGAAATCCAGATACACT
Organism: Rhinatrema bivittatum; assembly: GCF_901001135.1. Classification (NCBI taxonomy): domain Eukaryota; kingdom Metazoa; phylum Chordata; class Amphibia; order Gymnophiona; family Rhinatrematidae; genus Rhinatrema; species Rhinatrema bivittatum. The sequence goes on from NC_042618.1 coordinate 477,894,482, forward strand.
ATATCGACTGGCTCACCTTTATCCACATGTTTATTTGTGCCCTCAAAAAAATGTTGCAAGTTTGTGAGGCAAGACTTCCCTTGGCTAAATCCATATTGGTTTTGACCCATTAAACTATGCTTATGTATATGTAAAGCAATTTTGTTCTTTATGATAACTTCTACCATTTTGTCTGGCACAGACATCAGACTCATTGGTCTCTAGTTTCCTGGATCATCCCTTGATCCCTTTTAAAAATTTGATGTTACATTGGCAACCCTCCAAGTCTTCAGGTACCATAGACAATGTTACTGATAGTTTCCAATTGCAGGTCCACAATTTCATTTCTCAGTTGTTTCAGCAGTCTGGGATGTATACCATCTGGTCCAGGTGATTTGCTACTCTTTAGTTTATCAATTTGCCTAGTACATTTTCCAGGTTCACTGAGATTTGTTTCAGTTCTTCTGAATCATCACCTTTGAATATCATTTCTGGAATGGGAATACTTCTTACAACTTTCTCGGTGAATGCCGAAGTAAAGAATTCATTTAGTCTCTCTGCTATGGATTTGTCATCCTTAAGTGCCCTTTTTACCCCTTGATCATCTAATGGTCCAACTGACTCCCTCACGGGCTTTTTACCTCGAATGTACCCAAAAAAGTTTTATTATGAGTTTTTGCTTCCATGGCAAGTTTCTTTTCAAACTCTCTCTTTGCTTCTGCCACATCCCCTTTTCAAGGACCTTCATCTCTGGATATCAGATCACATTTTGTATGCTGGGTGGAGTATTTATACACCTCCCGACGTTCTCCTGACGATGGTTGCTTCACTGTTGGGGTGGGGTGCCTACCTTCTCCATCTATCCACTCAGGGGACATGGACACCGGCAGAGCAGAAACTCCACATCAATCTCCTCAAACTTGAGGCCGTCTACAGGACGTTTCTCACTTTGAACCCTGGCTTTGCAACAAGTTTGTTCAAGTCCAACTGGACAACACTTTGGCCATGTAGTATCTCAACAAACAGGGAGACATGGGCTATGTTTACCTATGCGGCCAGGCGCTTACCACTAACAGTATGGCTCCTTTAGGGTCACTGATTCTCATTCCATCTCTTCCTCAAGAGATCCAGGAGATTTTACTGGCTGTTCACAAGCCTTCTACCAGACACTCTTATTCCAGTAAATGGACTCATTTTTCCATTTGGTATGCCACCAATAGTCTTCGTGCAGACGACTATTCCATCATCACCTCCTACTCTATTTACTCCACCTTTAGAACACTGGCCTTTAAACTTCTTCAGTTCAAGTTCATCTCACTGTCATATCAGCCTATCACACTCTCATCCATGACTGACCTGTTTCTCATCTTTTCATTGTCTCTCAATTTATGAAGGGGGTTGCTTAACGTGAAGCCTCTTCGTCAGTTTTGTATTGGACTGCCTCACCTTTTCTCCTTTTGAGTCACTGCACTCTGCTCCACCACACTCCTTTCCTGGAAGGTGATCTTCCTCATTGCTATCTCCTCTGCCAGATGAATCAGTGAACTTCATGCTTTGGTTGTCTATCCTCCGTACACTCAGTTCTTTCCTGACAAGGTAGTTCTCTGCACCCATCCCAAGTTTCTGCCCAAAGTGATCTCTCAATTCCACATGCACCAGTCAGTTTATATTTCCCACCTTCTTTCCACCACCTCATGCAGATCCTGAAGCTGCTTGACTCCATACTTTAGACTGTGTATGCACCTTGTGCATCTACCTTCACTGCACCCAAGCCACACGTCAGTGTTCTCAACTGTTCATGGCTTACGATGCTAACAGAGCTGGCTCTCCGGTGCTGAAACAAATGCTTTCTCGCTGGCTCATTTCCTGTATACGTTTCTGCTACTTCTCCCATGGTACCTTTTCTCTTGGCCAAGTCACGGCACATCAAATCCATGCTTGGGTTACCACTGCTGCTTTTCTCAACTCTGCTCCTCTACTTGACATATGAAAGGCTGTTACATGGTTCTCTATCCACACTTTTACCCACCACTACTGCCTTGATAGAGACTCTTATTCTCTCTTTGGCTCTGCTGTCCTCTGAACTTTATACTGACCTCTCTGCCTATTTTTTCTATGCATTTCCCCAGTTCCCCACAGTGTGTCTGCTTTTCTTCTGTCCCTTCCACTAGAGAGTCTCATTAGTGCAACTGTGGTCCCACTTGTCCACAGAAAAAGTGAAGTTGCTCACCTGTAACATGTATTTTCTGTGGACAGTGGGACAATCAGTAACACGTTCCCTCCCTTCTCCCCTCAAGCGTGCTTGTTTTAGTTATACTGTTGCCTTGCCTTTTTTGTTGTTGTTCTGTTTTCTGTTCTCAGCAATTCACATGACTGAGCGAGGAGGGGTGAAGATCATGCCAGGCTATTTGCACCAACTTAGTTCTAGAAGAAAGTTCTAGAAGATTCAGCTACAGATCAGGCCTGACTCGACACCGTCGGATGGATGACGTAACCCATCAGTGTGACCGATTGTCCCGTTGCTCAAAGAAAACACCTGTTATAGGTGAGCATCTTCGCTTTCTGTACTGCTTCCGGAGCCACTCTCATCCTCAGCCAACGTGAGATCTCTGCTGCCCTCAAGGCCGCGCTGTCCGCAGGTTCCCACACTACCACAGGATCTCTACTGCTCCCAGGGGCCTCTGAAGCTGGAGCTTCCCTGCATCACCATGCAGAGGTTCCAGGGTATGCGCCTCCGGAGACCCCTTACATTCAATAAAGCCAGGCGTCTCGCTCGGGCCTTTAACTGCTGTTCTGTCATCAGTAACCCTATCCCTGCACAGCTCACACACTTTCTGCTTCGTGCAGAGGTCGGCTTACAGCGCTCGTAGCAGGCGCTTGCCAACTACTTTAAAGAATACATTTTATTTTTAGCACTTAACAGTAAACTTTGTAAGCTGGTATTTGCTTTAAGATGGTCTCAGGATTGGAAATGCTAAAAAAAAAAGGTACACATTCCCCACTAGAACATGATTCTATAAACATGCTTTTTAGTAATTAAATTTGCCAGATAAATGAAAAGCACTGATGCCAGGCTGAACAGTGACAAACAGAAACAGAACGGCAGGTAATCGAGGCGGCGAAGTTTGAGAAATGGTTCTGTCTGTTTTTCATTCCTGGATGCCTTTCTCAATCTGGAGTGTATTTTTTTCCCCTTGTTACAGACACGGATCAGGTGGTGATCACGTCCTCTCCCTGCCAAAGTAAAGTCTCTGATGCAGCAACAAGCTTTATGAGAAACAGAGGACTCGAGGGAGGTCCCAAGATGCTTTAAAGGAAAGAGAGAAATAAAGATAAAATGAAGGACACCATGGGAGCGAGGCAGGGAACAGAAAACAGGAAATGGTGATAAAGAACATTCTGGAAGGGCTATGGGTACGTGTTTGTCCAGAGGCTGCTGGGTGGGTGCCTGGACCGAGGCGTTCTGCTCCCCATTCTCTCTCTCGCCTCTCAGTTCCCTAGCACGCCAATGAATGGCTCGCCTGTCTTCTTGTTGTCGGGGAGCTAACTTTAGCTTGGGAGTTCGAGGAAAAGGGAAGGGTTGTCCAGTTTACTTCCCCTGTAAACAACTTGAGAATCTGATCCTTTCTGCAAGGCAAGTGCAACCTCGGGGAGCCCAGCCAACAAAATCAGGTTTCACAGGGGAAAAGAAAGAAAGAAAGGCAAGGCGGCCAGTCCCCCCTCCCTCAAATAAGAGGCCCCGAGCATCCACTGTCCTCGGCCACGGTTAACTCTTCAGTGCCGTCAGTCAGGCGACTCCATCGCCTTGAATCTGCCGCGATTATCAATGAGAGAAGAGAGAAAAAGATGCCACGGTTTAGCCTATCAGGGGAAAAATCCTCCTGATCCTCCAGTGAGGATTAACTGCCGCAAATGATCCAGGCCCCATGCAACTTCCATACGTTTCCTGGGGGGTTTGCTTTATTTTACAAGACAGAGTCACGGTCAAAGTCTCCACAGCATATTTATACCTGACGCATGGATGAATAAAATCTCTCCCTCCATGTGTAATCCAAGCAGTTAACTCTAGGACCTGATCATAAATGTACCACCCTCATAAGATTTAAGGACTGGCACTTTCATCACAAATCAGTACAGTTATAGTAACATACGGGCCGATACAGTAAAGCGCAGCCGCGGTTACCCCGTTTCTAACCCGCTGTTTACTCACAATTTGGCCGCGTAAGTCCAACCCGCAATTCACTATCCCTTTTAACCCATCCTTACCGCTTCTTTAAATCAACGGGTAACCCTTTCCGCCTGCGGCATGTATATGAGATGTAAACGATCGGATTAGCTATTCCCTCCCATTCAGTAACGTGCGCCCCGACTATCGCCTTTTTTAACCTGCAGTTTAGCCGCGTCTTTAACCTGCTAAATTACTGCCTACCCTTACCCCTGCGTTAGAGGCAGGGGTAAGGGTAGGCGGCAAACTTTCCCCCAGCCCCCGCTCACCTGCCCTGGCTGCCGGTCTCCGGGGCAGCCCCAGTCCTCTCTCTCCTCCTCCCGAAGCAAGGCGCAGGGCGAAAAACAACTCAACATGCTATTAAAGTATTGGGAATAAAGTGTAACAAAAGTTAACTTACTTTTTCTTACAGTCCTCTCTGCCCTCCTCCGGTGGCGCGCACCCCTGCCTCCCGGGGGCAGCCGGCGGCGAAAGCGGCTTCCAGTGGCCCCCGCCGGCGAAGATGGATGAACGCACGCCCGTAGTGCACGGGCGCTCGTCAGCAAAGGCGCATGAACGGGCATACGTGATGTCACGGCGTACGTTCACACGCTTTCGCTGGCAAATTGACGGGCGCCCAAGCCAGCGAAAGCGTATGAACGTACGCCGTGACGTCACGCATGCCCGTTCATGCGCCTTTGCTGACGAGCGCCCGTGCACTACGGGCGTGCGTTCATCCATCTTCGCCGGCGGGGGCCGCTGGAAGACTCTTTCGCCGCCGGCTGCCCCCGGGAGGCAGGGGAGCCGCGGTGCGCGCCTCCGGAGGAGGGCAGAGAGGACTGTAAGAAAAAGTAAGTTAACTTTTGTTACACTTTATTTACAATATTTTAATAGCATGTTGAGTCGCTTTTCGCCCTGTGCCTTGCTCGCCTTAGGTTTTCTTTTGATTAAAGTTGGGATTCACTTCCTGGTACCTGACATTTGAAATGACAGGTACCAGCACACCCAGGATACTGTATAGGCGCTGTATAGCGCTCTATACAGTAAAAGAGATTGCGCTTCACGGACGCTTCTTGGACACGGCTTGCATTTGCATGCCATTTAAATACTGTATCGAGCGGTATGTGATCCGAACTGTGCGCGCAGCAAACGAGCGGGCGCCCGGCACTGCCGCACTTTTTCTACCGCGTCCTTACTGTATCGGCCTGATAGTAAGTGAGAAGTAAAAGCCTGTCTAAGGACGGGGGAAAACTGTGAAGTGTGGAATTGAGAGGTGAGAGAGTTCAGGCTGAGCTCGGGTGTGGCTGTCAGGCAGTAGAGAGGGGACTGGACAATTTAGATAGAAAGAGAGAAGGGGACATAGCTGGAAGGTAAAGCCAGAGAGTGGGGTGGTGCTCAATTTCCATGTGTGGTGGTAGAGAGTAGATTGGACAATACAAAGAGAGAGAGGGGGCAGAGCTGGAGAGTACAGGGAAGGAGAGGGGCTGAGCTCAATTTGCATATCAGCAATGCAGATGTGGGGCAATTTTCCTCTTTATTATAGTTAGATGAGGGCAGATAAATACCAAAATGGCCTATCCAGTCTGCCCAATTGAGATTCATCCTCTTTTGGTAGATGGGCAAATGCAACCCAAAACCAATTCCCCACTTGGGTTTTCCACTCGATCCCTCAGCCGTTTGGGACAGATAAGAGAGGACATGGTTAAGTCCATCACAGTGGTGGCCTTGCCATGCTCTCCGTGAGCCCTGATGAAGTCTTACCACTACTGTTTATGGGTTGTATCTGCCGCTCTGTGCAGGCTCTCTCAATGTACTTTATTTCCACCCTCTTACCACTACGCATCCTCTGTGCTTATCCCAAGCATTTTTTACATTCTGCTACCATTTTTGTTCCCACCACCTCCTCCAGAAGAGCATTCCAAGTATCCACCCCCACTTTCTGTGAATAAATACTTCCTGACATTGTTCCTGAGTCTTCCCCCTTGGAGCTTCATACAACGACCTTTAGATCTACACCTTCCCTTGCATTGAAGACGCGTTGCCTCTTGTGCACCATTAATAGCTTTCAGGTATTTAAATATCTCTATCCTATCCACACTGTCTCTCTTCTCTAGGGGATTCATATTTAGGTCATTCAGTCTCATCTCCTATGGCTTTTGGTGCAGTCCCAACTCTTACACCCATTTTGGTTGCCTTCTTCTGAACTGTCTCTAGCTTCTCTCTATCCTTTTTGAGATAAGGCCTCCAGAACTGACCCCAGTACTCCAAATGAGTCCCACCAATGACCTGTGCAGGGGCATTATCACCTCTTCCTATATACCCAAGCATCCTCCTGGCTCTAACCACCACTTATGACACTGTTTCACTACCATGAGATCATCAGGCCCTGTCGTTCCAATAGTGTATCTTTACTGCCAAGCATGTGATCACATCTCAAGCTTGTTTAGACGACTTCTCATTCTGTCTACTCCCTCAGGCATATCCAAGTCTGTTGCAGATCTTTCTGTCATCTGCAAGACGGCAAACTTTTCCTTCTAACCCTCTGCAATGTCCTTCAAATTTATTGAACAGAACCAGCCCCAGAACAGAACCCTGAGACCCTGCACTTATCACTTTTCTCTCCTCAGAGGGAATTCCAGTTATCACCACCTGCTGTGGTGCCATCTACTGAAGGGGGCTCCCAAAATCCCTTGTTGAGGTGTTTTATGGAAGCAGAGCGACAGTGAGTAGAGCAGAGCTGGTAGAGAGCTCCGTGGTGGTAAGGCAGAGGCACATCACTGACTGTAGTCTGAAATATTCTTATCAAAGTTGACGTTGTGTCCCCAGAGACCCAGTTTGGGGTGGTGTCCCTTCCCGAGGCCACGCTTTCTGGCTGCTTTTCTGGTGGCCTTGAGTGAGTCTGATTTATCTTTCAGTGCTGGCGTATTCAGAGGCCTGGGTAACTGCTGGGGTAGAGGAGCTTATTAGTTTAGTCAATAATGCAGTTGGCTTTTCGTTCTCAGATCCTGATTCTGAGCCAAACTGCACATTCCCAAGGAAAGTGAGTCTGGCAGCCTTAGGGGCAGACTAGAAGATAACAATCGCCTTGAAATCTGAAGAGTTTAATCAGAACTGGCTCCCCTTCTTACCCTTTCTAGCCTGCTTATCAATCTTTGTCATGAGAACTAGGCACGAAAAATAAATCTAATTTTAACTCTTCCTACTCAACTGCAGATTACAGCATTGATTTTCTGTGCGCAAGGATAACTGATCAATACAGTCAGATGCACCTGCAATGGTGTCTTCGTGTACTTGTTTTAGCTCCTTGCTGGGATGTGTGTACTGCAGCTACGTAGGTTAAAAGATGACCAATTAATTAAATTCAAGCATTTTCTGATTGCCTTATAGCAACCCGTTTGTGATAATCCAGAAGGCAGAATAGACCCCCACCCCACCAATCCTTCCAACTGTGTAGCCAACTGTAACAGGCCAGAGAGCAAGAATGCTATTAATGATGGCCTCCCTCCCTGCCCAACAACACCTACAAGACACAGGCAGAAAGGCACTGCTATTTTAGACATTAAATGATCAGACACTTCAAAACAAATAGAAAAGGACTTAATAGGAACATGGGCTGGAGCCTGCCTGGGAGACCTGCTGCTGCTTGTCCCTCGTTTTGTCAGGCAGGACGACAGCCAAGGCACAGGGTCCTGCCACGAGACTACATCTGTCAGTATCCTGCAGCGTGTTTAGGCTTGCCTGGGAGACCTGCTGCTGTTACCTCTGTGTTTTGTCAGGCGGTCATGAGGATAGCCAAGGCCTGGGGTACTGCCATGAGACTACATCTGCCGGCGCCCTGCGGCACACCACCACTGGAGCGCCGAAGGTGTGCGCCAAAGGAGCGCGTCCCTTAGGAAGGTTTTGTGACCATAGAAATGGGGAAGAAAAGAAAAGGGAAGTTCCAGATACTGAGAGGGCCAATGGATGACCATCTACTCCAACCTGGTGGGCAATCAGAAGTTCCAACTAAAAATCTTTCCGGTGAGGCCTCCGAGCTTTTTAGCTCCTTCCCCTGCACACCTCACACTACTCCCATAACCAATGACAAGGAATATAAGGTGCTGGGATGTATACAATTGTTTCCTGAGATACGATTAGGTCCAGGTGCTATTGAGCATGGGGTGACTCAACTTTCTAGCACTGTCCTGCTTTCAGTGGGCTCTTCCTCTTTAGCTGGAGTGGATATGATTAGCTCCACACCAATTCAGGAAGACGTTTTAACATCTGTGCCTCTACCAGTGCCAGTAAGGGTGACCCTGCCTGTGGCTGGAATCGATAGAGGGGACACTGAGGGGCCATCTGAAACTGCTGAGGTTACTTGAAAGAACATCTGGAGAGTAGTTACCAGAACTGAAGTCAATCGATTATTCAATTATCAATTTTTTTCAGAAGGAGCAGCGTTGAAATTAAAAGAGCTGAATAATAGGTTTTCAAATATTTAGAAACAAAATGTTATATTCTCAGAGCCTATGTCTAATATTCAGGCATCGTTTATCAGCTAATATGAAAGATTGTTTGTAATTACACTCTTCAATGGAGTCTTTTGAGAATATTATTAGGGCTAAAAATCGTTTATTACATTTTTCAAAAACTAGACAGGTATCTCCCCTTGGAATTGTTCAGGAAACATACTAAGGAAATTTAGCAAATTGTTCAAAAGGATATTACTTCATCTAGATTCTTTTATGTACCTGAAGCAAAGAGACAAGATAGCGAGGGGGGTGGGTGTCTACCTATAATTACATCCTTTAATAGCAGTCATGTAGCAGCTTTTTTAAAATGATTCTCAAGATACAATTAGAACTCGGGCTACTTTAGCTGAAACTTTTCTAGCTGAATTAGATAACTTGTACTTAGGCAATATTTCACACTTAAAATGGAGACTTTTGTGGCGCAGTCATTCACATCTTTCCTGTCTCACGTGAAACACAGTTGTGTAGAGAGTTTCTGGTCATTCAGAGCTAAGGTTCAGTCTCTGGGGGGGGGTAACATTTTTCTTGAAATTTGCTTGTAAATATCTGATTACCCTCCAGGGGAATTGGTACATCTTTTTTCATCCCTCTCGTTTGGAAATCCATGGAGACTCCTAGTACAAGTTAGGGAAGTATCGATGATGAGGATCATTGTTAGAATTTGTTTAGCTGCGGGTATTTCATAGTTAGTATCATTTCCCATGTGGTTTGTTATTTTAGTCTCCCATAATGTGGACTTGGAAGATTATGAGCATATGCTTGAATTTGTTTTGAATTATTTTTCTCATTTGTAAATTTCTCCTGCTCAATACCGCGACCTGAATGCTTGAATGCAATGTTTTGTTGTTTGAAAACCGATAAAAAATGGGCTTCCTCACCCATCATCAAGCATAATCCTCTGTGAGTCTTCTGAGAGCTGCTGAGGGTAAGACCTGGCACTGCCTAAAAATGGACACCTGTCTAACTCACTTAACCAAACTATTGCTTGCTAAGGGGAGACGGATTATGCACTGAAGTCCCTCTCTGCTTAGGGGTTTTGCTTGGTGGATTGTGTTTTGAAGTCTATTATTTTCTGTTTGACAGTGTGATGAGATTATTTCCTTGTTTGTTTTTTCCCCACCCACCCATCTATCTCAAATCTTCACTTATAAACTATCTCCCAATTAAGGGGAAGGAAACATTGTAGGTGGAGCAAACAGCTTATACATTTTTAAATTAAATTAATAGAAACCGGTAAGTGCAAAATAAACCTCACTCAAACTTGGTATATAAACTACTGCCCATTTAGGGGATTGAGAAAATAACTGTGCATAATAGCACTCATTTGAGGCCCCACACAAATAAGACTTGGTTTATCTTATCTTGTCAGACTACTACATGAATTTATGTATCTGTGAGGTGTGTAGTAGTTTAGTATTGCTCCCTCTGTAGTATCTTGTTGCTTAGGTTATGAAAATAAACCAGATCAACCATAAATTATTTTCACAAAGATCTATTACAAGGATACCATCAAAGTCCCCCTGAAATGTACTCAATTTTTGTAATTTTTCTCCAACCAATGACAAGTAATGATAAGATATCCATCTTGAATGTCAGTATAAAAAAGGTTTAAATAAATAAATAAGTAATTCTTCTTAATCAGTTTTCCTATTGTCTGCAATAGTACTACTATTTCTTTTCATTTCAATCAGGGTAATTTGCATATATTTCAAAGCAACAAATGAGAAAACAGACAAGACTAAGGGATTCTAAGTATGGCAGTAGAAGAGGTTCCACGTGATAGCTCCCTTTACCTGCAGGACAGCTAAGGAAAAGGTAGACATTTTAGCAAGACTTCCTATTTTCTTTCAACAGGCACAAGAAGCTCCTAAAGCTATATCAACTGATAAAAAGCTCAGTGCAAGAAAAACCAGATGTCACAAGAACAGCATTGCTGACAGAGGTGTCAGTACCCACTGACTATTCTGGGTTCTGTACGGAGAGATCCTTAAGTACCAAACGATGCAATCAAAGACCAAGAAAACATAGTTAATGACAGCAGAAAAGGCCAAAATGGTGCATCCAGTCTGCCCAGAAAGTTGCTTAGGGTAATTGCCACTCTGTGCAGGTTACCCCCACCCTATGCTTTCTGTTAAGGGTAGTAACTGCCACTCTGTGAAGGCCCTCCCATGCAGAAATTTTAACTTTTACAGAAAGGTATAGAAATTTTCCCAGCTGTTTGTGTGCCACTGCCCCTGATTTAAAAATCTTCCGGGTGCATCTTGATATGTTCTCTGTGCATGCTACACCCTACAAACTCCAGAAGGAGGCTCTCTTTGGCACAGTGCAAGTATTAAGAAGGGCATTAACAGTAAATTTGTGAGACTAAGATTACATTCAACATACCCTGGCAATATTCTCTCCCCCCTCTCCACTCCAAAGACTGCCAAAGCTGTCACCATCAGTACTGCTTCTGCCGCTGTCCAGATAGCTTGATCCACAGTGAGGAACCGGTTCAGCGTGAAAGATGTTTACAGGTCAACTCCATCGAGAAACAAATTGCAGAAATGAGAGAAGGTGGCAAGGCTGAGAAGCATCCAGGAGAATGAGGATGACATCAATGAAATGCTTATTGAGGCATCAAAGATGGTGTACTCAACAAGAGGGGAAGGTGAGAGTGGACCACAAAATGAAAGCTGAAACCAGATTACTACAGCCACTAGACCAGTGATCCCAACCCTTTTTGTGTCATGGCATAGCCAGCAAAGAGGTCACTTTATCATGGCACACCATCACCTGGTTATGTATAATGACTAATTTTAGGACAGCCCTTCAGACTGACCAGAATCAACTGGATAAGTTAACCAACTAACTCTGAATATTGGCGTTATCTGTTTAAATGGCTTTTGAATATTGACCTCATCAAGTCTAAAGACTACTGTCCAATGCTGATCATCCACACTGGCATAAACAATATTGCTAGGTACCACATGCAGCATATCAAATATAACTTCATGGCTCTGGGAGAAAGGGTAAAGCAGATAGGCACAGAGGTGTTTTTCTCCTCAAGGATAATGGCCCAGGCAAGGAAGATTGCACTCTGAAGGTGAATGAAATGTTTCGTAGATAATGTCAACAAGAGTGTTTCTATTTCAGCAGAACTTGGAATGATATTTCAAGGTCTGCTGAGCAGAGATGGGGTCCATCTGCCAAAGAAAAGACGCGGCAGCTTCCAGAACAGACTAGAAAAACTGCTGAGTAGGGTTTTAAACTAGGATCATTGGGAATGAGTGAACAAAACCCCAAGGTAAATAAAAGTAGACAGGGAAGTAAATCTTTCAACACTTGTAGAGAATTGGGGGAAAAAAAGGCAAGAACCGGAAATCTGTCCACTCATGCTCTGAGCATGGGAAATAAAGTCCTGGATGGAAGAGGCTGACTCGGATGCAGTGGAAGTCACAGAGTTGTGCTACCCGGAGAACCATGACTGGGACATACTTATACCAGGAAGGATGGGGTAAAAACAAAAGGAGGGGGAATAGCGATAAATATAAAAAATAATATTACATCAACAGAACTGTAGGGCTTACGAGGTAAAGAGGAGGCTATGTGGGTTAATCTATGTTGCTGTGATCTACAGAGCTCTGTGGTGGGCAGAAGACGTGGAGAGAGATTTTTCCTGAAGGCATTCAGGGGAGGTGCTATTCCTAGGGGATTTCAGTCTGCCGGATGTGGACTGGAACATCCCACTGCAATGGCCTCGAGATGCAGGGAGGTCCTGGACTGAAATGGAACCGACAGGTGAGGGAGCGATACTGGACCTGCTACTTACAAATGGGGAGAGTTTGTTTATTTTTTTTTATTCTTTAACTGATGCAACAACAATACAATATATCATAATCAGACAAAAATAAACCACACCTACGAAACTCGAATTAGGTCTTTTTAAATCTCAGCATCTACAAATTCTACTAATATATGCTCCTCCAGGACTACTGGACTCAGATGCTTCCCCCCTCATAGAAACAATAGCTAAATACATCAACATGGACTCGCCAGCCATAATTATGGGGCACTTCAACCTCCATGTAGACGCCTCTCCTCTCACCCCCAACTGTGAAGCACTCCTTACCACTCTGAGTGCCATGGGCTTTAAGCAAATCATTGATAAACCTACCCATAAAGCAGGACACACTCTGGACCTCATCTTCATCAATTCTAACATATCTTACAAGAATGATCCTATCTGTACCCCTATTCCCTGGTCAGACCACTCAATGATTTCAACCACCCTCACGACTCAAGGAAACCCTAAGCCTTCTCAGCCCCACTCCACCATCCACTTCAGGAAAACCTGCACCTCTGACACGCTTAGTGATCATCTTACCAAAGAACTCCCCAATCTGGACACCTCCAGCCCCAATACAGCCCTCCTCTCTTGGCAGAATATCACTGAGGCAATAGCGAATAAACTATGCCCTAAAACAGTGAAAATAATCAACTCGACACATAAGAAGAATCAACCCTGGTTCACCCCAGAACTTAAGCAGATGAAACAAAACCTTAGACACAAAGAATGTGAATGGCGTAAGCTCCCCAACTCCATTAATTTGTCTGACTACAAACGCACCCTCCACAACTACAGGAACTCCATCTTAAAGACAAAAAGAGACTTCTATGCCAAAAGAATTCATGATCTTCAATTTGATGCCAGGACCCTGTTCTCTTATGTCTCCCAACTCACAAAATCCTCTACCCCCACCATACCAGATGACCAAGCTCAATCCAAAGCAAATGAACTAGCACTCTTCTTTCAGAAAAAAAACTGCAGACACATTAGCGCGCCTCCCCACCCTCCTTATTCTCCAATTCCATTCCTCGTACTGGTGCCATCCTCGACTCATTCGAACCTACAACCCCACTGGAGATCGAATCTATACTTAAGAGGTTGAAACCATCTAATCACCCAGCAGATCACAATCCAACTAAACTACTGCTTCTCATCCCGAATGCTATCTCTAGATCTCTGGCCAACATCATAAATTGCTCATTCGCCCAAGGAATCTGCCCGGACAGGCTAAAAACGGCGTCCCTCAAACCCCTCCTGAAGAAACCCAATCTGGACACAAGAGAACCCTCCAATTTCCGCCCCATATCCAACCTCCCTTTTCTGGCAAAAATCATGGAGAAAGTGGTAAATACACAACTCTCTGTTTACCTGGAAGAACATAATATCCTCTACCCATCCCAATATGGTTTTCGTAAATCAGCAAGTACAGAAACCCTTCTTATCTCACTCTCCGACCACATCCTCATGGGCCTGGACAGAGGCCTCTCTTTTATCTTGGTCCTTCTTGACATATCATCAGCCTTTGACACCGTGAATCACTCCATACTACTAAATCGCCTATCAGAAATCGGATTAACAGGATCTGCCCACAACTGGTTTAACTCCTTCCTCAGTAACAGAAGCTTCAAAGTAAAAATCAATAACAATGAATCCCCAGACGTCAAATCAACTTTAGGCGTACCACAAGGCTCTTCCTTGTCACCCACACTTTTCAATATATACCTCCTGCCCCTCTGTCAATTGCTTACTAACCTAAAATTAAAACACTATCTCTATGCAGACGACGTACAGATTCTGATTCCCATAACCAAATCCCTCCCTAAATCTCTCGCCTTTTGGGAAATCTGCCTCCAATCTATTAACCGTCTGCTCACCAGCTTGAATCTAGTTCTTAATGCAACCAAGACAGAACTCCTAATCATCTCCTCGGACCACTCGACTTTAATCAATCCACCAGCTGGCAACACCCAGATCACGCAAGTAAGGGACCTAGGAGTAATCATCGATAACCATCTGAATCTCAAGAAATCCATCAATAACACTACCAAGGATTGCTTTTATAAATTACAAGTCATGAAAAGGCTCAAACCCCTCCTCCACTTCCAGGATTTCAGGACTGTGCTCCAAACCACGCTCTTCTCCAAAGCAGATTACTGCAACTCTCTCCTCCTCGGGCTCCCCATCTCATCTATCAAACCATTACAGATGCTTCAAACGCTGCGGCTAGAATCCTGACCAATACCAACAGAGGAGCACACATCACTCCCATACTACGGAACCTTCACTGGCTGCCAATAAAATATAGAATACTACACAAGGCCCTCACCATAATTCACAAAACCATCTATAATCAGCAACAACTAGACCTCCAGATTCCTCTCAAATTATACTCATCTGCTAGACCCATCAGAGAAGCATATAAAGGCACCCTGCAAACCCCCCCAACGAAATCCACTCGCCTTTCATCTACCAAAGAACGAGCCTTTTCTACAGCCGCCCCAGCCATCTGGAACAAGATGCCCACAGACCTCAGACTAGAACCATGCCCTCTAACCTTCCGAAAAAAACTCAAGACATGGCTCTTCCTCCAAGCCTTCTCATAACTTACATATCCAGCAATTTCTTCACCAGACCAGACACTGATTCTTAACTAAACACCCCACCAAGTTTAGGCATTATCTTATGCCTCTCTTCTTTATATTATTGCATTATCTAATTTATTCAGTTATGCTTCCTATTTCTCCGGCTATCCTAGCCCTCCATGTTAAAACCTCCTTGTTATATGTAACTTTCGCCTCTTGTTAAATGGTTGATTATGTTTTACCCCTTGTTATATGTAAACCGATCTGATATGAATTTCTTTCATGAAGGTCGGTATATAAAAATGTTAAATAAAATAAATAAATAAAAGAAAACCAAGCATGTCTGTGTTACATCCACTGCCAAAGCAGTAACGTATAGCGCAAGATAAGCCAATCATTCACACTCACATTCACTCATCCATCCAGAAAGTCATGCAAAATTTACATGAATGGTTCACCCAGCAACAGGGGACAAAGGTAATCGCTCTTCTTCATCCCATGAATCCGATATTGACATTCCTCCTAATGATTCTCCCCCACAAGTTCAATCCTATCCAGAATTTATTCAAAACATTGCAGCAGGCTAACGCTTCACTTTGATAGAGGAACCTGCCAGGAATACTTAAATGTATTCAGCCCCAGACTAAAATTAAAGCTGTTCCTCTCCAACAATTCCTTTTTTTTTTTTTAATTTATACTTTATTAAATTTCACATTATATTTCAAGACAATCTTGACATGAAAATGTGACAAGGCACAGGAATTAAAACAAGAATATTTTGACAAAACAATAAAGTAACATAATCTAGCCTTTTACAAATCTAGTCCTCAATAAGGGAGGAGCAATTACACAATTTCAAGAAACAAAGTATTCCCATATTTGAAAAAGAAAACAAACAATGGTGCTTCAAACAAGGCTATTTTTTTTTTTTAACTCTAAAACTGCTATGTCGGATCTTAAATTTCCTACTGAGCTAATTCATTTTCAGGTACTTTATCAGCAAGAAACATAGACAGTTGTGATGGTTGAAAGAAAATGTAAGACGAGCCCTTAAATTTAATACAACACTTGCAGGAGAACTTTAGAAAAAACATAGCTCCTACTTGCACAGCCCTTGGTTTCAATATTAGGAATTGCTGACGCCTTTTCTGGGTCTGTTTGGCTATATCGGGGAAAATACGGACTTGCATGCCCAAAAATAATACAGATTTATGCCTGAAGAAAAGCCGTAAGACCCAATGCCTATCTGGATCTAGCACAAATGTTACTATCATAGTCGCCGACCTAGCTTCCTCTGTAATAGATTTTTCCAATATCATAGTTAAATTGTCCATAACCAATGAAGTATCTTGCTGTGATGTTAATGGAGGCTCTTCCTTGAAATTCAGAGTATAATAGGCTTTAGATATAGGTGGTAGAGCTTGTTCTGGAATCTTTAATACCTCAAGCAAGTATCTTTTCAGCATATCTTTTGGGGTAACTGATGAACTTTTTCGAAAGTTTATAAGTCTTAAATTTCGGTTCCTTAGAACATTTTCCATATTCTCAACTTTGGATGCTGTTACCATATTTTCCTTAATTATTGATGCCTGCAGGCCTTTAATCGATTGAACCTCCATCTTAGTTTCTTCACATAGATCTCTCATTCAGGTCTGATCAGCTTCCAACTCATTGAATCTATCTTCCAAAACTTTAATTTTATTCTCCATTGGATTAAGCTTTACATATATAATCTTGCTCAAACTTTCTATAGCTCCCCATATAGATTCCAGATTAATATGGGTTGGTCTTACCAAAAAAGCTGAAAATTTCTCAGTCCCATCATGAAAGGAAATGTTGCTCGGTTCAGCAGCTTCTGTCCCGACTCCAAATTCAGCTCCCCGCCGTGGACCAGATGAAATGAGCACTTGTGCTCCAGATGGTTCCAACTGACCTTCCAACTCAGAGATGGGGGAGTTCCGGGATCCTCTGCCTGCAATTCTTCCCCTCCAGGGGTCGACACTCTCAACAATGCAGGATTCAGCAGGGGAGTTCATTTACCAGTGGAAGAGATGGTAGATGAATCAAAGGACAGGGCAGGTAAATCTTTTTCCCGCTCCTCTCCCAGTGATTCTGCTGGCAAACTCAAACCTCGAGTTACATGAGCATCCATCGGGCCCACCTGTAGTCCCCCAGAGGGGGCCTCAGCTATAGCCCAATCTTTCAGGCATCTTTTTCGTGAGGAATGAGGCATTGCAGGAAACTTGGGTCAGAGACGCTCAATGTTCACCTTGCACCGCCATCTTGATCAAGCTCCCACCCCCTTTCATCAATTCCTGTTTTTCCTATTCCGGACCCTCCGTTTCAAAGCTGTTAGATTCCAAATACAGAGTACAGCAAGCACCTGATCACCACAGAACACAGCGTCCACACAACTCGGTGCGTCTCAAGTTGGCATTGAAAAAGGCAAAAAAAAATCAGTCACTATGCTAATTTCAAGATTTGCTGCTCACCAACTGCAGATGGAACAATATCTTTTCAATATTATGCAAGGCATAAGGAAGGATTCCACTCATCTCCTTCCTGAAAATCTAGGAAAACACATTCTTCCTGGATATTTATGGTACTGCCTCACATTCCTCTGCTATAGCTATCAGACATTTAGCATGGTTTAGAGACTCTAGCCTAACTAAGGACAACTACGAAAGGATGGTGGATGCTCCTTGCTTGGGAGATAATCTTTTGGGACAAAAGTCCAAGAAACTATCAACAGTATGAAGGAACACTGCAGAACAATTAGGCCTTAGCACCCACTGCTAAAGTACTGTACCAAACAAGAAAAGCATTGTATAGTCAAAGGTCATATACTCCAACTCAGTTCTCTGGGTAACCTGGACAGTCAACCAACGGAAATAGAGGCATCTCGAGGAAGTCAATGTTCTCTACCACGCAAGCTGCTACAATCCAGGTGAATCTGTTACCTCCTGTCTTGTTGAAGATGAAGGCAGGGGAGGATCTGGAAAAACTTCGAAAGGATTGCCCCCTACCTGTTGGGTTGGCCAGAAGTGAAGTGGAAGAGCATGATGAGATTTGGCAAAAAACTTCAATGGCCAAGCATTTTTAAGATGTTCACAAATAAATTATTTAATGATTTCAACAAAACAGAGAATTTATGTAGTCAATCAAAATCACGGTGAACTGGAACACGTACTTGGCAAATTTGCTCACGGGCAAAAGCTCAGCAGTCTTTCAAGCAGCCAACCCGGGTGGGAAGGGCCACTTTTCATCATGATCAACGTTTATTTGTAATCACGCTTTTACACAATATAGAGTTCAAAGCGTGTGACAAGGAACCATGTTACAGAGAACGATAATTGAAATTACATAGGAACATGGCTGATTTACAAAGAACTTGGTTTACAAAGGGAATGAGTAACAATAACAATTAACAATAATAATATATAAGTTTAGTAACAGACTTATGGGTACAATCAGTGTTTATATTTCAAGATCTACTGGTGAAGCAGAATGGGAGATCTAATGGCTTGCAAGAATTAAAAGGATTCAGATGGCAGGGGGACAGAGGTCCGTTCTCAGGTTTGAGAGGGAGGTTGCAGGCTTTTACAAACAGCTTCATGGATTTCCTGAATGTGAGCAAGTCAGGGGCAAGTCTGATGTCGCCTGGAAGAGAGCTCCAGAGAGTGGGAGCTGCTCCTGTGAATGGTTTTTTTCTGGTGGTTGAGCGTTTCAGTTCTCTGAGGGCTTTCACAACCAAGTGCCTTGGGGAAGTAAGCACAGAGGGCGAGTGGGTGTGTAGGGGGAGAAACAGCTGTGCAGATAGGCAGGTGTGAGGCCTCTGAATGTGAGGACTAAAGCTTTGAACATTGCCTGATAGTGTGAAGGGAGCCAGTGTATAGATATGAGGAGAGATGTGATGTGGTCATATTTCCTGGCCTTAAGTATGACTCGAGCTGCTGCATTTTGAATGAGCTGTAGGCAGTGGTGCAGTTTATTGGGGAGTCCAATGTACTGAGCATGGCAATAGTCCAAGCAGCAGACAACACGGGCCTGGATCTCTGTTGCAAATGCACGGTTGTTGAGAAGACGACAAAGGTAATATAGTTGACGTAAATGGAAGAAAGTGGATATGCTTACTGACAGGATTTGGGCATCAGTGGCACGTTTAGAGAGTCCAGGAGGAAACCCAGACTTCTGACTTATGCGGAAGTGAAGACCACCATCCTAGAAAGAGTAGGGTAAACTCATTTCCAGCAGGGCATCCTACAGCACAGGGAAAGCCCCCGAAACATGTTCCATTGCCTGAAAGATGCTGGCTGGAAGTGGCTGCAGCCGGAGCCAAAAACCAGCCTCGAGGTGGCCAGAGAGGTGCTTCCTGAACAATTTCTAGGCCTATGCAGAATTGGACCTGTGACACCCACGGCTCACGTTGGAAAAGCATTAGAAATGGCAGATGCCTTCCACCAGGCACAATGAATGCCCAAAGTGGTAAGGAGGATAGAAAGGCGTCCGCACAGCCTCCCTGGTGCATCAATGAGAATGGAGGACCCCAGCAGCAACCTTCTGAGGTGGACAGCTTATCTTCTGTAGCCAGGCCACTGGCCACAGTCTCTCCATGGGCTTTAACTGTGGAAGAAGAGGCCATTTGGCAAGGGACCATCATTATGAGGGAAGAGAAGTTTTGAATGTCAGCTTAGTGACACAGCTAACACTAGACGGTAAAGTGCACTTGGATAGAGGCAACCCAAAGGACAACCAAAATGATGGGGGGTCTATATGAGGCTGAAGGATCTGAATATGTGCACCCTGGAGGAGAGGAGGTGCAGGGGAGATAGGATACAGGTACCTGAAAGGGTTTAACGATGCACAATCATCAAACCTTTTCCGTTGGAAAGAAATCAGTAGAACTGGAGGTCACGAAACAAAACTCCAGGGAGGACGACTCAGAACCAACGTCAGGAAATATTTCTTCACGGAGAGGGTGGTGGATGCCTGGAACGCCCTTCTGGAGGAGGTGGTGAAGTTAATAACAGTGAAAGATTTCAAAGGGGCATGGGATGAACACTGTGGATCCCTAAATGCCAGAGGATAGAAAAGAAGAACAAATGCATGGGGGTAACTTGCTGGTGTGGCAGTCACTACCCTAAACCAATAAGCCTTCATACGGTTAATTCGACTCCATCATTGCTCTCTACTTCAATGGCAGGGGATAATGGGGAACTGGATTCAAACAGCAACCGATGACTGCCTGACGTTTACGGTCTGGGAATCTGTTAAGCATGGGGGTAACCTGCACGGAGCGGCAGATGGTGCCGTGGGCTTGCTGGGCAGACTGGATGGACCATTTGGTCCTCTCTGCCTTCACTGCTATGATTCTATGAATATCTAGCCCTTTATTCTCAGACACGGCATTTGAGTTTCTTGTAAAACCGCTATCTGAACCTGTTCTTTCTGAAGGAAATTAAGAATCTCTTTTCTTTTTATGGGCAAATGTACTCCATCCACACTGAAGGCCTGATTTTCAAAAGCACTTACACGCTTAAAACTGGGTTTTACACTTGTAAATGCATTTTACCCGTGTATGTGGGCTTTTGAAAATTGCTACTGTATATACAATTGAATGTCCATAGGTTTTACACAGGTAAATGGTACAAAACTTAGATTGTAAGCCCTCTGGGGACAGGGAAATACCTACAGTACCTGACTGTAAACCAATGTGATATCTCAGATTGAATATCGGTATATAAAAAAAAAAATTATATATATATATATGTAAACTGATAGAATAGTATGTTACATTTACAAGCCTAGCTCCTTTGAAAATTCACCTGTATATATTACAGTCAAGAAACTGGGCTTGATTTGGGCACATCTTCTCTGGTGAATTAAGAGGGAGATGCCTAAGCAGGGGGCAAATGTGTGTAAAACTGGTTTTCAATGTCGTTATTGCAAGTAATTTTGTTAAATGGGAATATGGCTGATCTGGAGGCGAACATATCTAATGATGTGAAAGTGGCCAAACAAACAGATAGGCAAGGCGAACACAAAAGCAAGAATGATGCTTGGGAGCAGAGAGAGAATAGCCGGCAACAAGGAGGAGGTGATATCTCTGTATAAGTCTGAGGAGGTACTTGTGAGCTGGAATGGCCACTGTTAGAAACAGGATCCTATTGATGGACTCTCACAGTCTGACCCAGCATGGCAGCTCTCATGAGACCTCACTTGGAATACTGAGTACAAATCTGGGGACTGCACCTTCATCAGGATATAAACGGGATGGAGTTGGTTCAGAGAGTGGCTACTAAAATGGGCAGTGGTCTTCATCTTAAGCATATAGGGACAGACTTAAAGATCTAAACCTGTACATCCTGGAGGAAAAGGAGGGTGTTTCTTCTTAAACAGTTTTTCCAACAACTTAGACTAAAGTGAGGCATCTCCAACTTCCGCCCCATATCCAACCTCCCTTTTTTAGCAAAAATCATGGAGAAAGTTGTTAATACACAACTTTCTGTATACCTGGAAGAGCACAATATCTTTCACCCATCCCAATATGGCTTTCGTAAAGCAGCTAGTACAGAAACCCTACTTATCTCCCTTGCCGATCACATCCTCATGGGCCTAGACAAAGGTCAATCTTTTATCCTAGTCCTTCTGGACATTTCATCCGCATTTGACACAGTGAACCACGCCATCCTACTAAATCGCCTAGCAGAAATCGGATTAACAGGATCTGCACACAGCTGGTTTAACTCCTTTCTAAGTAACAGAAGCTTCAAAGTAAAAATCAATAACAACGAATCCCCAGATGTCAAATCAACATTAGGAGTACCACAAGGCTCTTCCTTGTCACCCACACTATTCAATATATACCTCCTGCCCCTCTGTCAACTGCTTACGGACCTAAAATTAAAATTCTATCTCTATGCAGATGACGTACAGATTCTGATTCCCATTACAGAATCTCTCCCTAAATCTCTCGCCTTTTGGGAAATCTGCCTCAAATCTATAAACAGTCTGCTCACCAACTTGAATCTAGTTCTGAATGCAAATAAGACTGAACTCCTAATCATCTCCTCGGACCACTCGGCCTTAATCAATCCACCAGCAGGCAACACCCAGATCACGCAAGTAAGGGACCTTGGAGTAATCATTGATAACCGTCTGAATCTTAAGAAAGCCATCAATAACACTACCAAGGACTGTTTTTATAAATTACAAGTCATGAAAAGGCTCAAACCCCTCCTCCACTTCCAAGATTTCAGGACAGTGCTCCAAGTCACACTCTTTTCCAAAACAGATTACTGTAACTCTCTTCTCCTCGGGCTCCCTACTTCATCTATCAAACCATTACAGATGCTCCAAAATGCTGCGGCAAGAATCCTGACTAATACCAACAGAGGAACACACATCACTCCCATACTACAGAACCTGCACTGGCTGCCAATCAAATATAGAATATTACACAAGGCTCTCACTATAATCCACAAAGTCATTCACAACCAACAACAACTAGACCTCCAGATTCCCCTCAAATTATACTCATCAGACAGACCGATTCGAGAAGCATATAAAGGCACCCTGCAACCCCCTACAACAAAATCTACTCGCCTATCATCTACCAAAGAACGAACCTTCTCTACAGCTGGCCCAACCATCTGGAACAAGATGCCCACAGAACTCAGATTAGAACCATGCCCGTTTACCTTCCGCAAAAAACTTAAGACATGGCTCTTCATCCAGGCCTTCACTTAACCTACAGTTCCAGCAATTCCTCACTAATTCAGACACTGACTCCTACCTAAACTCTCTGACAAGTGTAGCCTATACACTTATGCCTCTTCTCATCATATTATTGTATTATCTAATTTGTTCAGTTATGCCTTCTATCGCTCCGGCTATCCTAGCCCTCCAGGTTAATACCCCTTGTTATATGTAACTTTCATTTCTTGTTATATGGTTGACTTTGTTATTCCCCTCATGTTATCTGTAAACCGATCTGATATGAATTTTCTTTCATGAAGGTCGGTATATAAAAATGTTAAATAATAATAATAATAATATAACCCCTAAGTACCAGTCTCACAACTTGTATATTAGTCACTATAAGCAGAATGTCTTTTGTCTTTTATTCAGTGTAACATCTGTGGTGCTTATGTCCTAAGGTTCATCACTTGGAGAATTAAGGGTTGTCCAATTTGCTTTCAGCTGTCTGCAATGAAAAAGGAGCCGACTCGTTTGAAAGCAGAAATCTCCTTACAGTATCCAGAATATCTCACTCAATTCCCAGAGAGGATTAGGAAACCCAGGAATAAATGGTTTACAGCAGGTTCTGGTAGAACAAGACCTGTGACTCTGAGACACCCAATTTCCACAGAGACGTCATGGAGATGTTTAAATACCTGCAAGCTATAGGCGGAAAGGAGGCTTTAGAAGAGGGGTCATGGGATAAGGGTGAGAGAGAGTGGGCTCTGGAGTAATCTAAGGACATTTTTTGGTAGAAAGAGTGGTGGGTGCATGGAACGGCCTCCCAGTCGAGGTGGTGGAGACCATGGGGCATCCCATCCCCTATCCATTTATACCACCATAGCAATGCAACCTGTGGAAGGGAGTGGAGATCCTGAAAGCCCTTCACAGATATGTGCTTAGTCTAATAAAAAGATATCTCCCCCCCGGTTGTTCATTGACCTTTAGGTATAGAGGAAAAATGGAAAAACAAAAACAGGGTGAATTCTTAGGGAAAATAAAGGCAAAATCTGATGGGGGAACTAGAATTTGACTATTCTGAACGGTGAGCTTTCTGCTGCTGAATTAATGAGAGGCACTAATTCTGCTGACCGCAGTCTGGGGGCACTCACCTGCTCCACACGGATCTCGCATTCTCCATTCACCTTCTTAGCATGGAAGTACTTGGCCCTGTGGACACAAGACAGGGTCGTTAGCAGACTTCACTTCTGCCACTGCTTGTTAACCTGCAATCAGAAGTTGTAAGACAGAGCTTTTTTTTTTATTATTGTTTATTTATGATTTTAACATGTAAATACAATACATTACTTCCTATAATGACTTTTACAGGTGGCGTACTCTATACATATTTTCAAATCCATACGACATATTTCAAAAGAATCACTTTTCATACATCCATCTGAGATCTTAAAGAAAAATTTAGAGAAGCATTTAAACATTATGAGCAATTATTTAAGCAATAAGTATAAAACAAATGTAGGTTCCTAAGCCCCTTCGTTTATACTAAGTGACATTCCTTCAGCCTCCCAGGAGGGTTCTGAGATGCTCAGGGTCAGTGAATTGATCATTCTTTCCATTCAGTTTTATTGCACATTTACATGGGGAGCGGAGAATAAAATGACCACCCTTCTCATTTACTTTAGCTCTTAATTCGAGAAACTGCTTCCTTCTAGCTTGTGTGGTTTTTACTAAATCAGGATAAATCCATGTTTTATTCCCGTAAAAGGTTTTTAACCTACTGCGGAAAATTTTTTTTAAGATAGTATCCCTGTCTGAAATAAATGCAAAAGTTACCAACATAGTCCCTGTTTTTTCAACCACAATTTCATCTTGAGATTTTTCTAGGAGATCAGACAAATCTATAGTGGATTCAGCATTTTCTCTACAATCCTTTACAGCATTATCTTGTGTCAAATGAACCTGATCCTTTGTTTTAACTGTATTACTTATATAAAATGCCCTTACAATAGTGGACATACTCTGACCAGTTATATTCAAAATTTTCTCAATATACATCCTAAACAATTCTATAGGAGAGATCTTATTTATAAAAGGAAAATTGACAATTCTGAGATTCAAGACACGTGCATAATTCTCAATATTTTCAATTTTCCTCTGCATTTCAAACTCAGCCTTAATTTGTTGAACTTGAATCTTTTCCACCTTCAGGAGGCGTTGATCAAAAATATTATTCTGCTTTTGCAAGTTAATCAAGGCTGATGAATTACTCTTAACTGTTTCATTTGTTTCATTAACAACTTTAGATAAATCCTTAATAGAAGAGTCTAACTTCACTAAAACATTCCACAAAGTATCCATGGTTATTGATGTAGGTCTTACTATTATTTCTTGAGATTTTGCTTTCCCCTTCACATGTTTCGGCACCTCTTTAGCAGATTGTACATTCATTTCTAGTTTACTCTCTTTGGTTTCAATTATTGAAGGAAGAGTCCCCCCTTCCAATACTTCTTTCCCATTTAATATTTCACTAACCTCTTCCAAATCCCATCCTGGGAGCTTTCTGGCAAACTGGGGGAAACTTCCCCTTTTTTACCAGAAGGTGGTGGAATGCCCGGCGCTCCTGGACTCAAAGAGATATTATTGGCCAATAGGGACAGATTTAGCTCCATTTCCGCCCCTACAGCGGCCCCCTCTATAGGAGCTATCTGTGGGGCTACTGTCCTCTGTCCTTGATCTAAATTTGGTGTACTTACGGTTGGCTTTAATTTTGCCTTCCGTTTAGTATGAGGCATTTATATAATGAACAGATCAAGGAACTTTAGGACAGTTATACCTGATTGTCCCTACTTATCAGATGCTTCTCTAACGAAGGCAAAGAGATCCTAACCAAAAAGAAAAAAAAAACCACTTTATTTTTTTCCCCCTTTTCTTCCCCTTTACTTTTCCTACCTGGATAGAAAAGACAAGAAGCCCTTACCTCTATCAAAAATTTCTATATAGGCCCAGTTGGATCCAGTCGGAGCCAGTCAGAGCCACGCGCCCCTTTGGCACGCGGCTTTGGCCGCGCGCCTTGGCGACTACGCACCGAAGAGAGGCTGCTTTAGCTGTTTCCTGTAGCCCCTCCCTGTAACAAGGTCCAACCTGATTGGCTCTTGGCTACACCGTTGGGGCAGGCTCCTGCCTACCCCCGGAAGCCACAGTGCAGGGAAAATAAGAAAAGTTCCACTGAGGCACTGCCAAGCAGGAAAAAGGCTCCACACACCACAATCAGGTAATGAAAGCTCTCTTTACCTCCAAGACAGATCTTTTAATGTATTCATCCAGAAGCTTTACATCTTTTACTTTCTTCAGATTGCTCAGCTTTTCTAAATTGTGATTCCTTTCATGAGGGGAACTTTTCAAAGGGTCTTACGCTTTATGGAAAATTGTGCGACTGACAGGTGCGTAAAATTATGCCCACAGATGCTGCAGGCACAGACTCCGCCCCGTGCATCCCACAGGGCGGAGACTGGGTGGGGCTGGGACTTATGCTCATCCTTTTTAGGTTTAAAAGCCATGCACATTTCTTTCCTCCTCAGGTGCAGCATTAGGCCCCATTCTGCTAAGCCTTCCCCGCTTGTGGCTTTCTTGAGCGTCAGAGCAGGGTGGAGGTCTCCCCCAGCTGCCTCGCGCTTGCTTTGCGCTGTCATTCCTTCCTAGATTCCCCCCTCCTTCCAATACAGTGACCTGTAGAGCAGACTTTCATGGCTATTTCAGTTGAGGTGCGTGGATACTTGGGATATGTCCTGTTTGCACTTCATTCTGCAGATTTCTCTTTCAGGCTGTGCATGCATGAATTGTTTTTGTTGAAATTATAAATAATTATAATAATAAACAAAGGACACAAATTCTCTCGGTTGTAACCGCGCGTGCATAGTTTTGCCGAGAATTTTCAAAGTGGACTTAGGCATGTAAGTTTGCTTTGAAAACTGATGTACTATATGCGCATATTTGCTGGCTCACTCATGCGCAACGTTGCAATATTGCCCCCTGGAAGACCAATGGAAAAACAGCTGTTGCAGACGAGGGGTCTTAGCACAGGGTGGCTCTTTAGCTTTGCTACTGCACGGCCCACAATGCATCACACCCGTGGTGAAGCGAGGGGAGGGGCTGCTCACTGTCCTGCTGAACTGACATTATCGGTTTATCTTTGGTGTGGGGCAGGCGGGCGCCAGGCCCAGCCTCCTGCTGCGGGGACAGAACCAGGAGGTGGGCTCAGGCTGCACCTGGTTGGTTTGGGCACTGCAGGGGAGCCAGCAGGGTATAACTGAGTCTTCCCACTGCATCCCACCCACCCCCTCGTTAGCTGTTCTAGATGTTGGTGGCTGGTCTTGTTGCTGTGGCGGCTTGTGATGGAGGAAGGGGTTACCCGAGCGAGGCTGAATTTCCAGGATGGGCTTGATGTGCCAGCCGGGCCAGTTGGACGATCAGCACTGGGTTCAGTTGTCCCAGAGGTGGGCTCCTTGCTTGGCTGTAGCCGGAGCCATGCACTGAGGCAGCATGTGGCTGACATCGGCCTGGGGGTGGGTCATCTTGCTGGGGTGTGGCGGTTGTCCTCTGGGGCTATCGTGGTCAGCAGTCTTTGTATAGCTCGGGTAATGAGCCGTGTTTGTTTGTCAATAAAGCTGCGGTTTATTGATTCCCAAGTACTGCTGTGGGGTTGTTATCATGCCTGTGGTTTATCTTTGTAAAGAGGGCGGATGCTGTTAGTTTTGGACACAATGAGAGAGTTTATCTTTAGTATAATCCTCTCTCAAGCAGAATGGCCTCCCCCCCTGACTCAAATGATTCACTTGCCCCTAAAAATTGGACACAGCTGCCTAGCGGGAAGAACACAATCTAATGACTCCTCAAAACATTCAGCCCTAACCATGCCTTTTGTATATAGCATTTAATTTGTATATTGTTTAACCATTTCTATTCCTTCCTCTCTCTTCCTTCTTACTCCAAGTTCTGCTACCCTTGTTAAATGTAACTGCATCTTCGGTCACCACAGTTCTAGTTTAACGTTTATACTTCACTCCTGTTTTATGTAAACCAGCAAGATATGTTTTCATGATTGCGGGTATAAAAAAACCTTAAATAAATAAATAAACAAACAAACAAATAAAAGAAAGCTCTGCTTCTCCCAGGACATACAATTTGATTTAAAAGTTTGCAATTTTTCACTCAATTTCTGTTCTGTCGGTAGCAGCCAAAATTGTTCAATAAATTGTGATTCTGCAGCTGACAAAGCCCAGGAAGATATTACAAAGCATAACTCCATCACCCTTTACACAAGCTCATTGCATCTGGCGTGGCTGCCGTCAGAGATTCTCCTGGACAGATTCGGGATGGCGTTACTGAGCGCGCACAGGGGTCCTGGTACAGTGCAAACCTATCAGACAGCGAAGAATGGGTCATGGTGGGTGGGAGGAGATCCCGATTCTGGGCTCGGCCTTCCAGAGGTTTCTCTGGGTGAAGGAGCCCAATAGCTTGGGCCTGAACATCCCTCTGGGGCTCACTGGTAGGACTTCATCATTAAAGTCTGGTGCATTACACTGAAGAAGTTAGCCAGCAGCCTGGATGAACTATGGAAGCAGAGGCGGTTCCAGCATGAGGCAGGGTGAGGCGCTGGCCTCAGTGCCCCTCCACAACACCTCTGCCGCAGCCAGAGCCAAACACTGCCAATCCCTAACCCCCGGCCAGCGGGAGTCGCCTTTATCCTGACATCATCTCCTGCTGCCGCCTCACCCTGCTTAAAGTGGAAGGGAGAACTAGGGGGCTTTGCCCAGAGGTCCTGTGTCATTTTAGGTTATCGCCCTACTAAACTCGTTTTCTTAGAGGCTGATTTGAGTATTTTCATTCTTGCCGTAAGGTGGATTGGAAAAATAATCTTAAAAATATGTTCTGCAGCCTGGGCCACTCTCTGCTTATCATGCGCCGACACAGGATGTGAAGTGAGGGTGGAAATAACGAGAGAGAGCGAGAATACATCTGTGCCTAACGCATGGCAAGCCACATTCGGAAACAGGATGACAGATTTAAAAAGTGTTAAAGTCAATCAGGAAGAGAGAAAAGATAAAAAAAAGAAACACAAGTACTACTTGTGGAGCGTATTTTAAGCTACGTCGGAGATTTGCTGTTGGTCACCCCCGGTGTTAACTTTGCTCGATCTCCTCAGTGGCAGCACACGCCCCTAACCCCGGGCAGCAGGAATCCGTTTATCCCAACGTCATCTCCTGCTGCCGCGGGGCAAGGTGCTTTGCAGATTTCCCAGCGGCAGGGGGCACGTCTGTCGAGGCGATCTCTTTTCCTGCAGGTTGCCGCTCTCCTTTATTCTAAAGCAGATTCCAACAAGTCCTCACGAGATCGTGGGGCAGGAGGCGATGTAGACGTCCTGCAGTTTCCGGCTGAGCTTTCACAGTGCAGCAGTCATGGCAAGCTTCCCGCCTGAGTTGGGGAGCCTGGGGCAAAAGTTTGAAAGGGAAGTGCCACTGTGTTGCCACCGCGCGGATCGAGCAGGGGTATGTGCAAGTGAGTCACTGCATTAGAATTAGGGCATCCAGACAGTGAGGTTCCAATAATAAGAAAAGTAGTCCAAGTGCCTGTAACTAAAAACTCACCTGAGCTAAAAAATTCTAACTTATCCCTATCAATTAAAAAGCAGAATGAAAATACAAACAAAAAACAAACTTTGAAATGTTTGTATGCTAATGCCAGAAGTCTAAGAAGTAAGATGGGAGAACTAGAATGTATAGCAGTGAATGATAACATAGACTTAATTGGCATCTCAGAGACATGGTGGAAAGAGGATAACCAATGGGACAGTGCTATACCGGGGTACAAATTATATCGCAATGACAGAGAGGAGCAGTCGGGAGGAGGTGTGGCGCTTTATGTCCGGGATGGCATAGAGTCCAACAGGATAAACATCCTACACGAGACTAAATGCACAATTGAATCTTTATGGGTAGAAATTCCTTGTGTATCAGGGAAGACTACAGTGATAGGGGTATACTACAGTCCACCTGGTCAAGATGGTGAGACGGACAGTGAAATGCTAAGAGAAATTAGGGAAGCTAACCAAATTGGTAGTGCAGTAATAATGGGAGGCTTCAATTACCCCTATATTGACTGGGTAAATGTATCATCGGGACACGCTAAGAGAGATAAAGTTCCTGGATGGAATAAATGATAGCTTTATGGAGCAATTGGTTCAGGAACAGACGAGAGAGGGAGCAATTTTAGATCTAATTCTCAGTGGAGAACAGGATATGGTGAGAGAAGTAACGGTGGTGGGGCCGCTTGGCAATAGTGATCATAATATGATCAAATTTGATTTAATGACTGAAAGGGGGACAGTAAGCAAATCCACGGCTCTCGTGCTAAACTTTCAAAAGGGAAACTTTGATAAAATGAGAAATATAGTTAGAAAAAAACTGAAAGGAGCAACTACAAAAGTAAAAAGTGTGCAAGAGGCGTGGTCATTGTTAAAAAATACCATTCTAGAAGCACAGTCCAGATGTATTCCACACATTAAGAAAGGTGGAAAGCAGGCAAAACGATTACCAGCATGGTTAAAAGGGGAGGTGAAAGAAGCTATTTTAGCCAAAAGATCTTCATTCAAAAATTGGAAGAAGGATCCAACAGAAGAAAATAGGATAATGCATAAGTGTTGGCAAGTTAAATGTAAGACATTTATAAGACAGGCTAAGAGAGAATTTGAAAAGAAGTTGGCCGTAGAGGCAAAAACTCACAGTAAAAACTTTTTTAAATATATCCGAAGCAGAAAGCCTGTGAGGGAGTCAGTTGGACCCTTAGATGATCGAGGGGTTAAAGGGGCACTTAGAGAAGATAAGGCCATTGCGGAAAGATTAAATGATTTCTTTGCTTCGGTGTTTACTGAAGAGGATGTTGGGGAGGTACCCGTAATGGAGAAGGTTCTCATGGGTAATGATTCAGATGGACTGAACCAAATCACGGTGAACCTAGAAGATGTGGTAGGCCTGATTGACAAACTGAAGAGTAGTAAATCACCTGGACCGGATGGTATACACCCCAGAGTTCTGAAGGAACTAAAAAATGAAATTTCAGACCTATTAGTAAAAATTTGTAACCTGTCATTAAAATCATCCGTTGTACCTGAAGACTGGAGGATAGCAAATGTAACCCCAATATTTAAAAAGGGTTCCAGGGGCGATCTGGGAAACTACAGACCGGTTAGCCTGACTTCAGTGCCAGGAAAAATAGTGGAAAGTGTTCTAAACATCAAAATCACAGCACATATAGAAAGACATGGTTTAATGGAACAAAGTCAGCATGGCTTTACCCAGGGCAAGTCTTGCCTCACAAATCTGCTTCACTTTTTTGAAGGAGTTAATAAACATGTGGATAAAGGTGAACCGGTAGATGTAGTGTATTTGGATTTTCAGAAGGTGTTTGACAAAGTTCCTCATGAGAGGCTTCTAGGAAAAGTAAAAAGTCATGGGATAGGTGGCGATGTCCTTTCGTGGATTGCAAACTGGCTAAAAGACAGGAAACAGAGAGTAGGATTAAATGGTCAATTTTCTCAGTGGAAGGGAGTGGACAGTGGAGTGCCTCAGGGATCTGTATTGGGACCCTTATTTTTCAATCTACTAGATAAAGGAGCCCTGACCGACGTGCCGCAAATGCGCAGTAGAGAGCAGCTCTACCGCGCATGAGCATGTCGGTCAGAGCTTGCCTGTTAACAAAAATGGCACTGGGAGGACCAGTAGCAGCGGTGGCGCGCGCGAGGGAAGTAGGGAAGGAGGGTCCTCCCCCCCCCCACCCCGGAGATCTTCCATCTGCGCCATCCGAAGGGGTTGTGAATGAGCTGGGAGGGGAGGGGATTGAGAGAGGGGTGTGACTGAGGGGAAGGGGGGGAGGGAGGAGAGAGTGAGGTGGAAGGCAGAATGAGGGGGAGGGGGAGGTGGAAGGGAGAGGGAGAATGAGGGGGAAGGAAATGGACCAAACATTTTTTTTTAATGTAGCCCGTTGTTACGGGCTTAACAGCTAGTATATTTATAAATGATCTGGAAAGGAATACGAAGAGTGAGGTAATCAAATTTGCAGATGACACAAAATTATTCAGAGTAGTTAAATCACAAGCAGACTGTGATACATTACATGAGGACCTTGGAAGATTGGGCATCCAAATGGCAGATGAAATTTAATGTGGACAAGTGCAAGGTGATGCATATAGGGAAAAATAACCCTTGCTGTAGTTATACAATGTTGGGTTCCATATTAGGTGCACTAAAGCCTTGCACACGCAGAGAAACCACGGCAAAAGAAGAATAAAAAAAGGGTAGATTTTTTTTCCTTCCATTACTTTCTCCTTTATTAGGCCTCACTGCAGCAGCAGCAGCTAAAAGTTTAATTTACAAACAGGCTAAGAAGGATAGCTTCGCCTGAAGTCAGGGACCTATATTTATACTGAGTCAGTGCCAAACAGGCAGGTTTTGTTTTAATTTTTTCTCTGTAAGGAGAAATGGAGTTCTGTTTGAGTGTTCCAGAAGAGGGCAGACCCTTCGAGCAAACATTTGTGAGACCAGAGCCAGTGAGCTGGCATGGAGTGAGACATACAGCCCCTCACTGAGGGGCAGCCACACCCTGACTGAACAAGTAACCCAGCAGCTAACACTGGTGAGCAACCAGCAAACAGTATTGACCCAGTTTGCACAAGCAATGCAAACCACAATGACTCAGGCATGGCCTCCACCTCCTGTTTTAAGATGAAAGCGGGGAAAGCCCCAGATGTGTTCTTGAAGAATTTTGAAAGAACTACCTGCCTGAGGGGTTGGCCAGAAGCCAGCTGGACCATGTTCCTAGCAAATCTACTCACTGGCAAGAGTAATGAGGCCTTTCACGTGGCCAGTCCCGATGGGAGAGCTAACTATTCTGCAGTCAAAACCACCATCTTGAAAAGAGCAGGCTATAAAGTGGAGAGCTACCAGCAGCTGTTCCAAAAGGATACAGACCAAGGAAACCCCATATTGCCTCTTTCATCAGCTAAACGATGTCAGATGGAAATGGCTACAGCCAGAGGCAAAGACTCGCCTCGAGGTAGCCAATCAGGTCCTTCTGGAGCAGTTCCTGGACAGGATGGACCAACCAATCCAGAACTGGATGTGTCGACACCAGGGCTCACCCTGGATAAAGCCTTGGAGGTAGCAGACGCCTTCCATCAGGCTCAGCTGAGGCCAGAAGTAGTGCAGAGGCTGGAAAGACAAACTGTACAGGCTTCCTATTGTGGCAGTGAGAGCACAAGATCCCAACAACAATCCCCAGAGCAGGAAAGCTCTGCCGCTGTACTTACAGCACAGCCCTCAGGCTCCTCTGCTTGTTTCAAATGTGGGAAAAGCAGGGACTGTCGCTATGAAGGGGGTGAATTGATGGAGGTCAGCCTGGTGACCCAACCAGCACCAAAGGTTAAAAGTACCCATTAATAAAGAAAACCTTCCAAGGGAGGATGATCACCAAGTTCAGAAGGGGCCTGCCCAAACAAGTAATGAGATTATAGATGTTTCCCCTTTCTGCTCACTTTGTGCTGGGTGTCATAAAGAGGATCCGTGCCCATATGGAAAGGAAGAGAATGATGGGCCCTTTGTAGGAAGCATGGAAGTAATAGAAGAACAGAGACTGCGGGCATTCTGTTATGATGGTGGACCCTTGGACCAAGGGGGAGTTGGCGCTACCTGTGGGGAGGAGCCCCACAGGTCCCCACCATCAGTAGGCGAGGCTGATGGAAGGCAGAGACCCTGCTGGAGCTTCACCACGTCCAGCCCACGTTCCTCCTTAGGTTGAGCCCTTGGGTGCCGGGCGGGCTGGATTTATGTGGGGCCTCTGCAGAGATGGATGTCCAGAAGGAAGAGAAGACACCATGGCGCAGGCCGAGGACAGACACAGGTAGTGAAGCTCGAAATCAGGATCCAGGCACGCTTCATGGCAGATGGCGTAGCTAGTCGTTATATTTCAAGGCATGGGTTTTGGCAGGTGGCACAGCTCGTGATCAAATTTCCAGGTAAGGGTCGTGGCCAAGATCAATCCGAGGAACGAAGGAAGGAACTCAGGATGGCAATCTACTTCGCAGGAGCGAGGAGATGTACTGCTAAGGCAAAAGGCTGGAAGCAGGGTCCAATCTTATATAGTCCCCTGATGGTGATGTCATCAGGAAAGGCCACAGACACTTTCCCGCCACAGGCCCTTTAAATGACGAAGAGAACCGCGTGCCTAGGCGTACACTGGGTGGAGGAAGTCAGCGGCGTAGGGGCAGCAGTTCAGGACGCGAAGAGGAGAGATCCCTGTGACAGTGGCCAGCGACTCAGGTTCGTGGGGTCAGCGGCATCGGCTCCCTGCCGCAATTAGAAGAGCCAGGGCTGGGTACAGCATTGGGTGAGTGGGGCCAGTCACAGGTTCCCGTGGCTGGGAAGTGTAACGCACGCTCCTACTGTAAGGCAGAAGACCATGCTGGCAAGAACCATCTATGGCTGGAGGGCACAGAATGGGAGCACAAGTTAGCATAGCAGTGCCAGAGAGTTCACAGCCACCCAGAGGAAGGGAGTGGCGAACCTTCTGTAGGCACTGTTGAAATAAAAGCAGAACAAATCCCACAGGCATGCTCTCACTGTGGAGCGAAAGAGCGTCAGGAAGAAAACTGTCCTCAATGGGCAATGAAGAGTGGGAGCAAGAATGGGTAAATATTTTTGGCGAAACTGCTAACCTGAATGTTGGTAGATGGGCCACGTGGGGAACTTTCAGACTCTGCAGTTTCAGTGGAGCTGAATGAGTGCCCACCCAGGCCCTGGTGGATTCAGGATGCGGAAAGAGAGGTCGGATTAATAGCCTAGAGAGGTCGGATTAATTACACGAGGAAACCACTCACCTGCAGACATGGTGACCAGCAGTCAGGTTCTGCTGACGAATTTGGTGGGGCAAATCATTATGTACATGGGAATACTTCCCGAGCTCCCATATCTGGTGGTTTTCGGGCGTGATTTTCCCCAGTTTACAAACCTTTGGGATCAGCTTATGGACAACCCAGCCTGGAAAGAACCAGACGGCACTGTTGCCAAAGGGAATTGGGGTATTCCAGATACCCAGCAAACGAAGTGAAGGAACTTACTGGGACAAACAAGGAAGAGCGGGCATCCCACGAACCCTTCAGCGGTTTCCGAAATGGGAGAGAGAGGGGAAACCTTAGATGGGTTAACAGCCCCAGCATAAGAGCTGGAAAGGAGGAGAGGAGCAGGGGCTTTCTTGGGAATATACCGCTAGTAAGAGCAAACGTTCAACCTAAGGGGGAAGGTATGTGAAGGAATATACACAGAAGAAAACCCAAAGCACCTTACAGGACTGGATCCTGAGATCTGACCCGGACCACCTTAAGCCTAAGACAGCAGGGAATGCTGGTCCGGGAGGAGGTCCCTGGGAAGCTGTATAACTAGCCAGGCGCAGGAGGGAACAGGAGGTCCAGGGGAGAGAAGGAAGCCTAGAGAAAGAGAATAATGCTGAATTGTACGTTCTGATACGACTGCTTTTGTGTTGCTGAACTGCGAAAAATAGCAGAGCTGCCTTTGTTTGTTTTCTTGTCAGTAATGAAGAGGTTTATGCAAGATTCCCGCCAGAGTCCAGCCTGAATCTGTCCTCTGGCTACTCTAAGAGTGCTCACGATGCCACAGAGATATTTAAAAATCTAAAACACCCCCCGCCCCCCACTGCTCACTATCAATGTCCCCTTCAACACCCGTGCAAGTAAAAGATACAGCATCACAGTCCCACCCTATAAACTACAGCCCCCTCGTGGCTCGTTTACCCCCCCGCGTTCTCCTGCTTCACAGCTTTGGGTACTTTTATGCTGTCCTGTACTTTGCCTGGAGCCGTAAGGATGAAACAGTCTCCTGTATTTGTTTAAATCTAACAAAATAGAAGCCTAGCCAACCCTATCAGACTGTGCTTCAGTTCTTCGGTATTAAAAATATTTGCTGACTGCTCTTGCAAAGGCTGGCATTGGAGCCAAGGATGGTCCTAGCTTGGGAATCTGTACTGACCAAGCCTTGAACTTTCATCCCCGTGAGCTAACATGACCCTGGAGCATGACAGAGATTAAAAGGCTGCTCAGACGCCACTTCCAGACAGTGACGGATTATTGCATCTCCCCTGCCTCAGGCCCTGTCTGTTCCCATCGCTCCCAGGCCCACGTACGAGGAAGGCCTGCAGCTGAAGGCGGCTTACGGACATTACTTAGGACTCGCTGCTCCCACAACCAACCCATCCCAGAAGCAGCAATGGGTTAGGCAGCGTCCGGGCGCGTCCTGGAGTGAACTCCTGGCTCACCCGCGGCCATCGTAGCTCCAGATCTCCTCCGGGTGAATATCCGCTGGCTAACTAAGAGGCCAACTTAGGAACCCCCAGTGGTGCTTGCATGCACCCGGACTTTCAAAAGGAAAACTCCCCCCTGAAGGATGAAGACTCTCCGAGGACCGGCGCTGCGTGAAGGAGACGTGAAAGCAGCGCTGCCCTAACTCTGCTCCTGGCCACGTCCCACACCTAGAGGCAACTTTCAAAAGGGGTTTTCCCACAGAAATCCTTTTAAAATACTTTGAATGGCAGCGTATCTGATTCATAAGTCGTCAGTGGCACCGTTTTACTCTTCGTATGTGTAAGAAATGCAAATATGTTTTCTCTTTTCAACACTTAAAGGATGATTTTCAAAGTCATGTACAGCCTTACAACACGGCTTGCAGCACGAAAACGGCTTCTAATGTAAAACTGCCCAGGATCTGTATGCATAAATCACTTTTATCTGCACAGGCGAGGGCATTCTGGGGGGGCAGAGCTGGGACTCGCACGCATATTTCCGATTTTAACCGGCATGCACATAAATTCACGTGCACGAGTCATGCCCTGCAAAGAGCAGACGGAACGTCGTGAGGGGTCAGCTCGTGAGCGATATTTCGGATAACTGCCGAAACGAACCTGCGCGGATAGGTTTCGTTTGTGTGCATCGATTGGTCACGGTTCCCTCCCAGAATTCCACTCAGCGCTGGGCAGAAGCTCTTCCTTAGCATCTCTTCCATCCATCCACGTAGTTATAATACTCTGCATTTAGCTCACATCTTTTCTTTTTTTTTTTTTTGTAATTTATTTTTTATTGAGTATAACATTTATAACAAATGATATAGTCAGGAATTCCAAGGAAAAAGAAATCAAATACAATATTTCCATATACTTTTTTAAACACATATTCTAGGTTATCTAGTCCACATCTAGGAGAAGTGTGAGATTGGTAACTGAGCTGGGTAATAATTAATTTTACAACCTACCCCATAAACCCTTTATTTAATTGCAGTTTTATCCCTAACAAAACGCTCTAAGTGTATAGGATCAATAAAAATAAATTTGTTATTCTGGTACATTACTTGGCACTTACAGGGGAATTTTAAATAAAAACTTGCCCCCATATCTATTTTTCAATTCAAAGATGTAAACTTCTGTGGTCAGAAGATACAAATCTTTCCTGACGTTTCGCGAGCCACACAGGCACGACGAAAACAGTTTTTGTCTCTTAAGCTCAGGGCGAGTTACATTCAGGTACTGGAGCGTTTCCCTAAGAAATTTCTCCCATTCTGTGGTGAAAGGGCCCCCTCGGTCACAAGGAGCTCCAGCGGAAGAAGCAGGATGTGGACTCTGGCTTGCCTGCTTCTCTCACTCCTTAGAGGGGAGGAGATGAGAAGGCTTCGCACATGCGACTGGAAGCCCGCTGCTCTCTGCCGGCTCTCGATTGCAGAAAAGCCGCGGCAGGTCCCAGTGAGAGGGTTCTCCTGCCAAGAGGTGGTGAGTGAGCGCCACCTGCTGCTGGCTTGGCACAGCTGCAGGCTCGGAAAGAGCGGCCCCTAAGGTCCATTTCTCACGGGCCGATGCAATATCACGCGCGTAAAACTTGCGTCCAAACTGGGCACCCGCTTTTTTTTTTTTTCAAAACGTGGCCATGTGCGGGCCAGAACAACGGGCACCCAATACGAGCATCCATTTTATCCTGCCGCAGATAACTCCCACACACAATGTACACGTATGCCTGCAGCTTGTACACCGTGCATGTATTCTGTGCCATAGTATCGCAATGATACTAAATTGTAGTAACCACAGAGACCAGTACTTTTTGGTTTTTTTCACGTGCCCTTGACTCGCAGTATGACTTAATGTCAGCTCCTGGTATGGCGTTAAATTTGCGGTGTTAAAATTGTTTTGTTGGTCGACCTGCAATTTTTTGCCTCGGGGGTAATCGCCAATAACCTAATTTACATGCGACGAGCGCTATTTGCTAGGCCTTTGTTTGGATGCAAGTTTTGGACGGGCTCAGCCCCTCATTGCATCTGGGGTTAGTCTAGCACCATCCAGAACGCTCGTCCAAGCACGGGTAACCTGTGCCCTAGGCTGCGCGCACAGTAGTGCATCGGCCCTCAGTCTGGCGTTTAACACAATCCTGCTTATCATCAAACACATTTCCTGCAAACCGGTGGGAGTTTATTTTCACTTTTGAAAGACCAGAGAAAGTCAAGCATGGTAAGCATGAGACCCGTTCTGACTGCCGAATGTGCAGACCTCTTCGATAGCGAGAGGTGTAGAGCCCCCGTAATGCATTGCAAGGGAAGGTTCACGTAGCAGTGGGAACAGGGCTGACAACTGCCAGGCTTTACTGACAACATCACTTTTGTTTTTTAATGACACGTTTTACCCCTACTACCTTGTGCACACCTGGAATTAATGTGCCAAGATTTCCCCCTTTGTGCATCGTGCAGGATAAACTTGCAGGCCCGAAGGTTTGTCAAGTCAAACAGCGAATTTATTAGTGTTTCTTATGGCAACTCCACTGGGTTTATAATAACAGCTTGGGCGCTCCCTGGAAGCTTTGATACACAACGCATGCGAACGCTGGTTTAGAGATTTCTGTCCCTCCCGATGCAGCCTGACGGCGAAACACGGGGTCCGTGTCGGGGGACCCGTTGAACTGTTATTATAAACCCAGTGGAGTTGCCATAAGAAACACTAATACATTTGCTGTTTGAATTGATAAACCTTCGGACCTGCAAGTTTATTCTGCACTTTTCCTGTGTGTACTTATATCGTTGAGTGCAGCTCTTGCTCCTTTGTGGATTTCCCCTTTGTGCATCAAGACACGATCCTCAATGCCTGAGAAACGCAAGCTCACAGAGCCTGATCTCCTGGCACAGAAGCTGCAGACGTGTTGCACAAAATGTTCTTACCAACCAGAAATTCTTTTTTACAGACTCGACTCTTTTTTCCGTCACTAAATTTAGTGATAGTCGCCAATTCTGGTTGGGACCCAATCTGTGCTGCTCTTCCTTACCCCCTCCCATATTAACAGAGCAATAGATCACCATCCCTGCTGCTCCTCATCACCACCCTTGTTAGCTGCGTGCACTGGTGGTGTCGCACCTTCCCCCAGAGCTGTGTGCACCGGTGGTGTTGCACATTCCCCCAGGGCTGCATGCACTAGTGATGAAACACCGTACCCCCAGGGCTGCGTGCAATAGTGATGTAACACCGTATCCCAGGGCTGCGTGCACTAGTGATGCAACCCCGTACCCCAGAGCTGCGTGCACTTGTGATGCAACACCGTACCCCAGAGCTGCGTGCACTGGTGATGCAACACCGTACCCCAGAGCTGCGTGCACTGGTGATGCAACACCGTACCCCAGAGCTGCGTGCACTGGTGATGCAACACCGTACCCCAGGGCTGCGTGCACTGGTGATGTAACACCGTACCCCAGGGCTGCGTGCACTGGTGATGTAACACCGTACCCCAGGGCTGCGTGCACTGGTGATGTAACACCGTACCCCAGGGCTGCGTGCACTGGTGATGTAACACCGTACCCCAGAGCTGCGTGCACTGGTGATGTAACACGTACCCCAGAGCTGCGTGCACTAGTGATGTAACACCGTACCCCAGGGCTGCGTGCACTAGTGATGTAACACCGTACCCCAGAGCTGCGTGCACTAGTGATGTAACACAGTTCCCCAGGGCTGCGTGCACTAGTGATGTAACACCGTACCCCAGGGCTGCATGCACTGGTGGTGTCACATAAGCATGGAGAAGCACCCATGGCTACTTGCATTGGTGAAGAAATGCTGTACTGTAGCCCATAGGTAAATACAGCTTACCAGTCTGTGTGTGGATCATCAATGACTAGCAGGATCCTGGGCTTGTGAACCACAGCAGGGGCCGGACTTCCTGACTGCTCGACTAATCCAGCAGCGGCTTGGGTGGTCTGCTTCATGGCATTGGAGATGGAGCTGAAGATGCTGGTCCCTGAGGAGGAGGAGGAGGAGGAAATGCTCTGCTGCTGCTGCTGCTTCCTCTCTGTCGCTGGGGAAGCTGGAGAGCTGGTGGAGTTGTCAGGGCGCTGCAGGTCCATCATGTAGCCGTTGGGCAGGTTGGCCACAAAGCTGCTGTCGGACAGACGCCT
Source organism: Rhinatrema bivittatum (assembly GCF_901001135.1). Lineage (NCBI taxonomy): Eukaryota > Metazoa > Chordata > Amphibia > Gymnophiona > Rhinatrematidae > Rhinatrema > Rhinatrema bivittatum. The sequence goes on from NC_042618.1 coordinate 477,934,819, forward strand.
CCTGAGGTAATTCATTCTCGGTGACTGTGTGTAGGTCAGGGCTTTAGATATACGAAACAGAAGCACTCCAGCGTTTTCCCACTGTTAAGATTCCTTGCAATAACCTTGTGTGACTTCCTGTGGAAAAATATGAAAACAGATTAGGAGATACCTTTGCACCAGTAAAGGCAGGAGTAGTAACTGGGAAGCTGAAAATTCGGAATAGGTATGAATGTCCTTCTCCAGGCCATGTGATGCCCTGATAATCCCAATGCCTCAGTGTGCAGTCTCTGTGGCTGAGCCACAGCTGCAAAGCAATGACTCACTCCTGCAACACCCTGCCAGGGTCCATCATACATCAACGACTCGGAGGTAGGAGGAATCGCTATGTACAGGATCTCACATATAATCCTGGTGTTTGTCAAAGGTACCTGCAGAAAACACTGCCATGCAGCAAGCTAAGAGAGCCGAGACCCCCCTCAACTGCAGAGCAGGCTAAGAGAGCAGAGGCCCCTTCCACTCAATGCAAGCTAAGAGAGCCGAGACCCCCCCTCAACTGCAGAGCAGGCTAAGAGAGCACAGGCCCCTTCCACTCAATGCAAGCTAAGAGAGCCGAGACCCCCCTCAACTGCAGAGCAGGCCAAGAGAACCCCCAGGTCCACTCCAACCCAAGAGCAGGCGAAGAGAGCAGAGGCCCCTTCCACTCAATGCAAACTAAGAGAGCCGAGACCCCCCCTCAACTGCAGAGCAGGCCAAGAGAACCCCCAGGTCCACTCCAACCCAAGAGCAGAGGCCCCTTCCACTCAATGCAAGCTAAGAGAGCCGAGACCCCCCTCAACTGCAGAGCAGGCTAAGAGAACCCCCAGGTCCAGTCCAACCCAAGAGCAGAGGCCCCTTCCACTCAATGCAAGCTAAGAGAGCTGAGACCCCCCTCAACTGCAGAGCAGGCTAAGAGAACCCCCAGGTCCACTCCAACCCAAGAGAAGAGGCCCCTTCCACTCAATGCAAGCTAAGAGAGCCGAGACCCCCCTCAACTGCAGAGCAGGCTAAGAGAACCCCCAGGTCCACTCCAACCCAAGAGCAGGCGAAGAGAGCAGAGGCCCCTTCCACTCAATGCAAACTAAGAGAGCCGAGACCCCCCTCAACTGCAGAGCAGGCCAAGAGAACCCCCAGGTCCACTCCAACCCAAGAGCAGAGGCCCCTTCCACTCAATGCAAGCTAAGAGAGCCGAGACCCCCCTCAACTGCAGAGCAGGCTAAGAGAACCCCCAGGTCCAGTCCAACCCAAGAGAAGAGGCCCCTTCCACTCAATGCAAGCTAAGAGAGCCGAGACCCCCCTCAACTGCAGAGCAGGCTAAGAGAACCCCCAGGTCCAGTCCAACCCAAGAGCAGAGGCCCCTTCCACTCAATGCAAACTAAGAGAGCCGAGACCCCCCTCAACTGCAGAGCAGGCCAAGAGAACCCCCAGGTCCACTCCAACCCAAGAGCAGAGGCCCCTTCCACTCAATGCAAGCTAAGAGAGCCGAGACCCCCCTCAACTGCAGAGCAGGCTAAGAGAACCCCCAGGTCCAGTCCAACCCAAGAGCAGAGGCCCCTTCCACTCAATGCAGGTTAAGAAATCCGAGGCACCTTCACCCCTAGATCTCCACAAAGCCACAAGGTCAATAACCATTATAAACACATCTCGTTTATCATGATTCAACCTGTCATAGCTCCCCAGTTCTATCAGTTATTGCCAAAATGTATTAACCTGCTGATATTTAATTTAAGCTGTTCACCGTTATCTGTTATGATTACAGTTATACCTTGTTTTTTACTTATTGCCAAATTGTACTAAGTTGTTATATCCGTAAACCGGAATGAAGGCAGCTAGCTAAATTTCGTTATATAAAAGCAATTAAATAAATAAATAGATCTATAGGACAGGCTGTAATCATATTATCAAGGAAGCTTGAATAGAGGGAGAACATGGCTGTGTTATTGTCATCATAAGGGAGGCAGCGGTAGAGAGAGGACTACAGCTGAACCCTGGTTCAACGCTTTCACCATTATCGCCCACAAGCTGCAAACTCCAGGCTCTGATTAAATTCAGATTACGTGCTCACTGTTCTTCAGGTCCATAAACACTTACGACCAATGCAGTAAGAGGCGCGTTAAAATGGGGGCTCGTACTGAGCTCGCGTTTTCGTTCACAGGCACAGCCACATCCCTTGGGCGCCCAATGCAGTATTTAAATGAGGGGCCGTGTAAACAAGGACGCGCTAGGGAAGAATTGTGCGTCCCTGGTGCTCGAATGCAACGTGGCGCCCACACTTGCAATGGGCGCTCAATGCGAGCGTGCGGTTTTATCTTTACTTCTTCTGGCCGCTCTTGCTGTGGGTGCTGAAGACGCCATAGCTACGCGCCCCTTACTATTGCGCGTGCATAACGTGCGTCCAGAAGACTTTTTTTTTTTAAATCAAGCTTATATCCCTTTATTTGTAACCCCCACAAGCAGTAATGATACTAATTAGGAGGAGCCGCAGAGGACTGTGTTTTTTTTTTTGTAATAACTCCTGAGCCCTTGACTTGCAGATGGACTCAATGCCACCTCTGGGGCTGGAGTTAAATTTGCCGCATTAAAAAGTTGTGTGCGTTGGGTGCCCAGCGATTTTGGCCTCCTCTACGTGGAATTTGCATGGGATGGGGGCCATCAGCTCTGCATTTGTTCGGGCGCACGTATCTCCTGACCGCATCGGATGCTTGTCTAGCGCTTCCAACCGTGCGTCACTGTGTGCGCTTTACTGCATCGACCCCGTATGTGCTGGGAAACATTTCCAGGGTCTCTGGTTGCATGTTTTCTGGAGAACCGCCTCGGTATGTGGAAGTGCACTGATCAGATGCAGTTTGCTTTCGTTGGGTGGATTTTCCTGTAAATCCCAGTACCCGAGGCACACAAGGGGGGTAGGCAGTCCATCCTTAGCAGCCTATAGGAGAGCGGGAACGCATGCAAAACAGAAGGACAGAAACCCTCATTTCTGAGTGACCACCAGGGGTCCCGGGGCAGAGTTCTGGGGATGGCTCTAAAATTCCAAACCAATCTCTCCCAAGGGAGATAAAAGGCTGAGGAATGCTGGGTCAGACCAAGGGTCCATCAAGCCCAGCATCCTGTTTCCAACAGAGGCCAATCCAGGCCACAAGAACCTGGCAATTACCCAAACACTAAGAAGATCCCATGCTACTGATGCAACTAATAGCAGTGGCTATTCCTTAAGTAAACTTGATTAATAGCAGGTAATGGACTTATCCAAACCTTTTTTAAACCCAGCTACAGTAACTGCACTAACCACATCCTGCACTAATCACAGATTGTGGGCCAGCAGCCAGGAACGGGAGGAGGCCTGGCAGCTGGTGAGATGACTGCTGCCTGGCCGAGGTCAGCAGGGACCTTGAAAGGAAAGTCTGTTCCTGTGGAGCTACAGCGGGGACTCTCGGTACCATGCTGACTGCCCATTCTCAGCTCCTCTTAAAGGCACAGAGCCCTAGATTTGAGTCCTATGGAGCTGGAGCCGTGGACCCATTGCAGAGAGACCAAAGCAGTTGATTTGGGCCTGGGAACTAGGGATGGATAACGCCTCAGAGTGGAACTGGAACATCTGCAGGCGTGTAACACCATAAATAAATCCTCAGATTGCTTTTTCCATGCTTGCTTTGAATGGCTGTACTAACTCTAACCCCAGCCCCATTCTCTCTTATTATCAGCACCTCCTAGTTACTATTATAGGTGTATATTAGGAAAAAAGAAAGGAGAGCTGGGAATAAGAACTAAGGAAGCAATGGAATCCATTTATTAACAGAGCAATACTCAAACCGTCTGCAATCATGCAAATTCCACAGGCACTTTTTAGCTGAGGGACTTGCAAATCGTCTGCCGTCATTACTGCCCCTGGAAAAAGGACCCAGCAGGATTTGCCCCTGTTTTAGCTAAAACAACACACGTAGATTTGAAAATCCGGAACCATGTGCAGTGCTCACCTCCCCTCCAGGCCTGGGGGAAGGCCTCCGAGCATTGTGGGTAAATTCAGTCGCATTCGAAGCTGGCAATCTATAAGGGCTGTGGGGCTATAACTTAGCCGGATATAAAGGGGGCGTTTTGGGGGAGTTCCGGGGAAGGGGCCCCGTTATATCTGCCAGCAGAAGCGCCGGGCCTGGATCGCGTTAGCAGGCAACCGCGATCCAGGCCATCAACGTTAAATAAAGGTACTGGGAGGGGGGTGGGTGAGTCAGAAGGCCGGGAAGTTGGTGCCACAACTATTAAATGTTGATTTTAATTACAGGGGCCGTCTCTGGGGGGTGGAATGGTCAGACCCGGAGGGCTTTTGCAAACTCGGGTGGCAGGGAGGCAGAGGCACAGGCCGTGCATTGGGGGTTTTTTTCTTGCCTGTAACTTAACCGGATAATATTCTTTTTTGAATGCTTCCGGTTAATTTTCAAGTTATACGGCTAACCATGGCTGAATAACTTTATACATAATCGGCGATATTGGAAAAGACTGTCCGGTTATGTGTAACGTTATCTAGACAACTTTAAGCAAATCTATTCAGCGGGACATTTACCTGTAGCCAGATAACTTGTCCACTAAATGTCTTACTGAATACGGGCCCCTGTGTGGCCCAATTACTCCACCTATTCTTCTGCCAGCCACTAGAGGGCGCCTCTGGGAAAGCAGAGAGGGGTAGGATGTGGTTCTTGCTGCACTGCAGGACCAAAGCTGCTCCTTGGCTTCCTTGAATGAACATAAATTGATATCATTCTGATAAGCTAGGCAAGGTCATGTAGCAGCAGCGTCCGTGCCGGATCTACTTTATAAAGACTGCAGGCACTACAGAGGCTGGAAACGCATTCAACCCGAGATCAGCACCAGCAATGCAACGGGGCCTCACCGTCCTGATCTGCCTCTCACTCTGTTTCTTTCTTTGTGGCCGGTGCTTTAGTTAGCCAGGGATATACCGCAATTACCTTGTAAAATGGGTTGTGTCGTCTGGCTGCCATGTTGGACCAACTGGATACGCAAAAAGAACCTTTTAATTGGACCAACTGATTGCCTTTTGGGCTGATTTTTCAGAAAGCTGCTAAGCAGCGATTTAGGTGGCAGAGGATACAAATTCACCTAAAACAGCTGGCAAGAAGTAAGCCAGAATATCCCTATGCACAAACGTATCCACGTAACTTAGCCGGCTGGCACGAAAATCACCCCCGATCCAATCCGCTTTTGGCCATTTTTCCAGTGGCTCAATATAGCCACATAACGATGCACTGTATTATGTTCTCTGAGGGATATAATACTGATATCACCTCATATATTGATCTCAACTAATCTATTACGTCTAAATTGACTCATGTGACAAGCTTGTCAGATCAAAATTTATATGTCTTTGTCTAAGTTAAGCATGAGAAGGTTGTTTACAGAGACAAAAAATATTTTTAAGGAGAGAAGAGGAAGATTTCATATAATTTCATCTATCAGCGCATCCAGCAGGGTTTATAATTTTAATCATCAACCAACCTCCTCCCGCCCGTGATTATTTTGTATTTATGATTAGCGTGAGGTATTCTTTAATATGTGCTTACGATATTTAAATTTAAAGACGTGTGTATGAAGTCAAGACTATCTTGTAAATTGTGGTATATGAGCCACTAACTACTTTTGACTATAGGTCTAAATTTCTTTCAAAGTGCCGAACCTCTCCCAAAAACGCCAACACTTTTCAAATATTAGCCGGAGGCCTGAAGACACGAAATCAATTCCTAAAACTTATCTTCTTATATGTCCATGTCCCAACAAAGATCCTTCATCAGGGGGTGTACTATTGTATCCTGGTCGTTAATGTCGTCCGGCGTTTTGCTAAACTTTACTTGCCGTATTGTACGGTCGCCATGTCATACATTCGTCTTTAAATTTAAATATCGTAAGCACATATTAAAGAATATCACACGCCAAGCATAAATACAAAATAATCACGGGCGGGAGGAGGTTGGTTGATGATTAAAATTATAAACCCTGCTGGATGCGCTGATAGATGAAATTATATGAAATCTTCCTCTTCTCTCCTTAAAAAATTTTTTTGTCTCTGTAAACAACCTTCTCATGCTTAACTTAGACAAAGACATATACATTTTGTTCTGACACGCTTGTCACATGAGGCGATTTAGACGTAATAGATTAGTTGAAATCAATATACGAGGTGATATCGTGCATGAGTGATATCAATATAGCCACGGCACAGGGCAGGTTTTAAAATTATAAAAAAAACACAGTAGTAAAAATTACCTTGGAGGTTTTTTTTTAACTAATGACGGTGCCTTAGTCCCCTGATCACAAGCAATTATTGCCGAGATCAGGCATCTGAAGTTTTCCCCTCCAATCTGAGCAATTACCAGTGCGGCAGAGCCCAGGTAACTGAGGGCTTTTCTCATTCACTGTTTTATAGCCACTCAGTTTCATCTCCCCCCTTTTTTTGAATTTATTCTTAGTTTTGACTGTTATGGATGTTAATGGAGGTTTTGTCTAATGTTGATTTCTGGTTCTTATGTATTTTGTAAATGACATTTTGACCTTTGGAAAACCTTGAGTAAACTGAATTACAATTAAAATATAGTAAAGTTTCCATATAAAAACAGCACTCAATTAGGAACAACCCTGTGTATGAAAAGCAAAACTGCAACTTGAAAACCAGACCCTAAAACACCAATACACCTCTTATTAGGAAAACAGAATAAGTCGGGCTGCGATAGATCCCTACACAGAAATAACACGTTAGCAGAATCCCTCACCTCGGTCACATGTGCAGAACATAGACAGACCCTCATCAAATACAGAATAAAGATAGCAATGTATAAACAGAAATGTGTAGACAGAAATCGAAGCGGAAACGGCAACAAGCCAGACTCTGGTATGCAATGCAATAATGGAAAAACATAAAACAATAATAAAATCAAGAAATATAAATCCATCATCTACTAGATAAATGAAGCTTGACCGACGTGCCACAAATGTGCAGTAGAGAGCAACTCTACTGCGCATGCGCGGGCAAGCACGTCGGTCAGAGCTTGCCTGTAACAAAAATGGCGCGGCGGTGCGCGAGGGAGGGAGGGACCTCCCCCGGAGATCTTCCGTCTGTGCCATCCAAAGGGGTTGTGAATGAGCTGAGAGAGGGGGAGTGACTGAGGGGAGCGGGAGGAGGGAGGAGAGAGTGAGGGGAGGGAGGAGAGAGTGAGGGGGAGGGAGGAGGGAGGGGAGAATGAGGGGTAAGGAAATGGACTGAAAAAAAAATGTTAATATAGCCCGTTGTTACGGGCTTAATGGCTAGTAATAATATAAAAAGAATATTTCTAAAAAACTGCTGAATAGAATAACATACAATAATTAAGAACGCATAAAAGTTTAAAACTATTTTCAAACAGAAATAAAATATTTCAAAATAGCAGACATATCACATATACAATAATTAAAACTAATACATATAGAATAATCCCCTGCTCTCCAAACCTGAAAACTTTTGATTTCCAGTCATCCTGAGCTAATGGGGGGGGGGGCGGGGGACAACAAACTTTCTACAAACACAATCTAGGCAGATTCTCACACACACACACACACATAACCCAGACAGGCTCTCATTCTCACACACACACATAACCCAGACAGGCTCTCATTCTCTCTCACACACACATAACCCAGACAGGCTCTCATTTTCACACACACACAACCCAGACAGGCTCTCATTCTCTCTCTCACACACACACACAACCCAGGCAGGCTCTCAATCATACACACACACACACACACCATGGGCAAGCTCTCATTCACACACATTCACAACCCAGGCCTTTCTCTCTCACACATAACCCAGGCAGGTCTCACTCTTATCACTGGCAGCCCAACCAGGGCCTATCTACTTTCCAATGCAGCTGCTCCTCTGTGCCTTGCTGGGGAAAATGCATGAGTCCACACATACACATACACAACATGGGCAGGATTAGCACGGAAGAAGTGCCAGCCCTGGCTGCTGGTCTCTGCAGAGCTGGAAAGAAGCAGGCCAAGACTTGGAAGATGGAGACTGTGGCTTGGGTAGAAAACCAAGCAGGCCATTCAGCTGGGTCTATACAGAGCTGGTCTTCCTTGGACCCAGCCATGGCCACAGGTTTATGCAGCTCCATGCTCAGCCACGGCTGTTTATCTGTACTTGATAAGAGAACCTCGCTGGGATAAATGACAGCAGATTAACACCTAAAAGGTCCCTCCGGTACACACAGCAAGGTGATTAGGGTTGCAACTGTTGCTCCGTGCAGGTTTTCTCTTTGCAGAACTGTCACTCCAAACATTACCACATTTTACCCTGCTTCAGGGTGGCCCATGGAAAAAGTAGCCTGCCTCCAATACCAGTGCCATGCTCTTTGGAGCAAGCCGTAGCCCCTTGCTCTCTGTCTGCCGACTGTCCGTCTGTCTGGCGATGTGGTGTCGCCCCGAGTGCAGTGTTCCGGCTTTATTTTGCCTTCCTATTCAGTCCTTCTGTGCACATCGTGTCAGAAAGATGGTGTTCTCCCTGGAACAGCGAATAGTGATTGTGGAAGGCTGTGTGTGAAGCGGAGGCCTTCGTCGACAAGTACCCGGGAACAAAACCACCAGCTAAACGTTGTATTCAGAGTCTGGTTCGGAAATGGCATCAAACCGGCTCTGCCGCAAACATGGAGAAACCGAGGCCTCCATCGGTCAGGACGGCCAAAGTTGTGCATGAAATTCAGTAGCGGATTGCAAGTAGCCCCCAAAAATCAACTCGAAGATTGTCTCAGCAAGTTAGTGTGTCACAAACGACGTGTCAGCGAGTGCTGAAATCTCTGAACCTCAAACCACACCAAATAACCTGTGCAGGAACTGAAAGAGCCCGACAAAGCTAAACGCATAAATTACTGTACAGAGTTGCTGATTGATTGCTGACGGACATTGGACCCATTGCTGTACTTCATCATGGACGAAGCTTGGTTCCATTTATCAGGTCATGGAAATTCCCAGAACACGAGGTACTGGTCCGCTGAAAATCCCCATTTGACTCGCAAAACACTTCATGACCAGAAAATTGGCGTTTCGTGCGCAGTGTCAGGAACACAAATAGTGGACCCAATTTTGATGAACTCAAGGCAAACATCACAAACACTATCCGCAGCAACACTGTTGAAGAGCTGCAAGCAGTATCAGCCAACATGCTCCGACGTGCCCACAGGTGCATAGACGTGAACGGGGACCACTTTCGGCATCTGCTGTGACTTGTGGGTAAGTGAATAAAAACAATCCACGTGCTTGTTCATCTTGTCATACTATCGCCGGAGGCAGGCTACTTTTCCTTGGGCCACTCTGTATATTTATTTAATGAGTTTTATATACCGTCATTCGGAATCGTTAAAATAACGCCATCGTAACGGTTTACAATAATGGTTTATTTCCATCCTCTAACTATTTAGGATCCTCTGTGTTTATTTATTTATTTATTTATTTATTTAGCATTTTTATATACCGAAATTCATGTAGCAGAGTTTATCCCTTGTCCTTTGGAACTCAGTCATCCTTCTTGTCTTCAGCACCTCTTCCGGGAGGGCATTTCATGCATCCATCATCCTTTCCATGAAAAATTATTTCCTGCCATTGTTTCGCAGTCTACCCCCTTGGAGTTGCATTTCAGTTTTATATTGCCTCAATGTAAAGATAGTGTGACCTGTAATCACACTGTCTCACTAAACATCATGTAAGCCGATGTGATACCCTCTGGTGAATGTCGGTGAATAAAAACAGACAAATAAATAAATAAAATGACTCCTACAGCTTCCTTTTCATTGGAGAAGATTTGATTTTTGTGCATTATTAATACCTTTTAGGAATTTAAAAGTCTGTATCATATCCCCCCCACCTCTAATTCCTCTAAGGACTAAACACTGAGGTCCTTCAGTATCGTCTCATAACTCTCTTGGTGCAGACCCCGCACCATTTTGGTTGCCTCTCTCTGGACCACTTCCATCCTATCCTTATGCCGCCAGTATCCGCTCCAGAACTGAGCCCAGTACTCCAGGAGAGGCCTCACCGGTGCCCTGTACAGGGGATCTATCAGCTCCCTGGAGCAGGGACTTGGGCTGGATCCGGTTATAACTGAAAACATTACTTCATCAAAGGGCACCGTAGCTTCCTTCGCCTTGGGTCAGGAATGCTGGGTTGGAAAGCTTTGGTTTTGCTGATTCGAGTAACAGTGCCAGCTGGAACACGTCAACTCCACCTTCTGCGAAAAAGCCTTCACTGCATCGTTGAGACTTGACAACGTGGCGGTGGGCCTCAGTACCTTACTGTTACCTGCTGATTGGCTATAGGAATTCATTCGCTATTTCATCTTATCTGGAGTGCGATGCATCCTGGCAAATCTCTCATAACTTGGGGGAACACTGGACGTTATGTTTCAGGTCCAGTTGAAGAGTTGGTGACTGATGTCAGAGTTTTAAGCCTCAGAGGGACCTACTCTTCAACTGGACCTGAAACATAACGTCCAGTGTTCCCCCAAGTTATGAGAGATTTGCCAGGATGCATCGCACTCCAGATAAGATGAAATGGCGAATGAATTCCTATAGCCAATCAGCAGGTAACAGTAAGGTACTGAGGCCCACCGCCACGTTGTCAAGTCTCACGTTAACACCACCGTGCATCACACCGAGACCTCCCCTGTTCAATGTAATAAACTGCCCCCTCCCAAACACCAGTCTCATCCAAAGCCAACAGAGTTATCTGGCAGGAAAACCAACTACTGTATGAGAGATGTGAACTTCTTCAAAGCACTGCATGAAGCTTAGAAAAATGTCACAGCTTTGTGAAACTGATTCGCAAACCCTTTTCCTTACAGAAAATCCCAAAGATCAAGCCACTCAGAAAATCTGCAGCAAATTTCATCACCTGAGCCATTTTCTGGAAAATCTTGTTTTGGATTTTTTTAAATTTCACCCAGATCCTCTGGGGAAAACGACAAATTTCTTTAGCAGATCTGCGTGAAATCCCCAAACTTGCCCCGGGTTAGTCTGACAGCAAATTGCTCAGACCTCGTAGGCCGTCACCCTCGGGACACTGTGCAAGTGGTGGATGTAAGCCTTCCCTCAGGTCTCTTCCAGGAGAATGCACATCTTAAGGGGCCCCTGCTGATGGAAACTGCAACTCCTAGAAGGGCCAATTTATGACTGGTGATCCTCTCCACCATCTTTATTCCAAGGCACTGATAAGGATTCGTGTGAAATGAGCGCTGGCAGGGAGGGATGCAGCACGTCAGGATATGGATCACAGCTTGGCTTCTTCCTGCCACCCAACTGATTTATGATTAGATACAGAATGAGGTGACCAGCCTCCTACAGGGCATTCTTTCATTCTCTTAGCATAATTCTTCTCTTCCTGCCACATCTATTAAACTTTAAAACTGATGGGTGATGAGTCAGACGCCACTCTGCTTTGTGCCTTTGTCTCGCACTGTATGAGCAGAATAATTCTTGTAAAAGGGGACAATCACATCATTCTGTGTTACACTGGAATGCACATACAGATACATGCACACAAGCAATGACATACATGCACACACGCACTGGCTTACACACACAGATACATGCACACACGCACTGGCACACACACAGATACATGCATATATGCACTGGCATGCACATACAGACAAATGCACACAAGCAATGACATACATGCAGACACGCACTGGCAAAAATACAGACAAATGCACACAAGCAATGATACATGCAGACATGCACTGGCATGCACAGACAAATGCACAAAAGCAATGACATACATGCACACACACAGATGCATGCACTGGCATGCACATACAGACAAATGCACACAAGCAATGATACATGCAGACATGCACTGGCATGCACAGACAAATGCACAAAAGCAATGACATACATGCACACACGCACTGGCACACACACAGATACATGCAGACATGCACTTGCATGCACACAGATACATGCAAACACGCACTGGCATGCACAGACATGCACACAAGCAATGACATACATGCAGACACGCACTAGCACACACACAGATACATGCACTGGCATGCACATACAGACAAATGCACACAAGCAATGACATACATGCAGACATGCACTAGCACACACAGATACATGCAAACACGCACTGGCATGCACAGACATGCACACAAGCAATGACATACATGCAGACATGCACTGGCTTACACACACAGATACATGCACGCACGCACTGGCATGCACATATAGATACACGCACATATGTACACAAGACTATTTGGGTTTTATTTTTTTTATCTACTTCTTTTGGGTTCCAGCTCCATCAGAACCAGATTCTTCCGGGGCAATGGAACCATAAAGCCTTGATTCACAATTGCACACGGTTTTGCTCTCACTCCCCTCACATCATAAGAACAGTCCTTGGCCAGGTTTGGCAGACCCTGGTACTGGTGAGCCCGAGTCTTGCTACAAGAAGGCACCTTTGTGCGATGGTTGGGGGCTTCCCTAGTCCTGGCTGCCCTGAGGAACAGAAGCCCAGCTGTATCTCCCACATGGCAGTGCAGATCACGGGCACCGAGACCCTCAGACGAGCCTCCCTCGTGAGGTCTGTAGGGCACGACTGTGGCTGCTAGCTGCAGAGATCTTTAGGTCTCTTGCAATACAAACCACACACAGACTGCATCCTCCTGCCAAGGCTCCTAATGCACAGAGCCATTACTCAACTGCTAAGTGGCCAGAATTGCTGCTCTCTAGAGGCTACGGATCTGAGGTACAGAGGAATCCTGGGTAATGGAAAAGGTAGCCGCAGTCTTTACGAGCTTATTATGTCTTTCCTCTGACCCTATTGGAGGTTAATTGATTGAATGATTAAGCTGACATTGATTTACAAAGAGAAAATAAGTTCACAGCTCCTGAGACCGACCAAAGCATCTCGAGGGTCCTTCCAAGAGGCAGCACAGCGCGAAAGAAGTAGAAATGTCAAAATTATAACTGCCACCGAAAAGCAACAAGCAGGAGCCGTTCCCGAGCGACTCCGCAAGGAATAAGAGACACCGAGGAGGCTTCCAGCAGGAAAGGACTGGAGACGGCTTCAGATTACGCTTCAGCACCAGGGCCTCTCTCTAACAATCCACGGCAACATCACTGAAAATCTCACTTACCACCCAGAATGCAACTCTGGGCACCACAAGGAGACGCACAAAACCAATCCCTTGTGAGTTTATTGCACAAAGTCCCACATTAAGTGGAAAACTCATTCAAGAGTTAAGAACTCAAATCCTCGATTCCCCACTGTCTGCCTCCACATCCGGCAAGGGGACAAATCTGGGTAATTCTTGCATCCAAAATCCGAGACAGCCTGGACACCTCACTTACAGATTTGGCCAGCGCAGGTCTGGCTGGAAACCGTGGGCCTCAGGTGGAACCTGGCAATGGCCAACTCGGAGATGTGAGCACAACCCGGAGCCAGGCCGGGCTAGGATAAGCCGGGCATCCACTCAGGTGTTAGCTGCAGCGCGGGGAAACTCAGCTCCTTCACTAAGAAACTGTGCGGGAGTCCCAAGGGGCTGATCGAGATCCGGATGACACGGGACGCAGCCCTGCGAGATGCTCACGAGCTTCCCTACAGCAGGGGCCTCCACGGGGATGAGCCGAAATGCTGCTCTTTTCCAAATCCAGCCCCAAGCCCCGTCGTGGATCAGAGGTCAGCGAGGCACAGTGCAAGTTGTGCCTTCACCCCGTTCCCCCGATAGCGACTTCGTTTCAGGAGGTCACCGTGGCCCGGTCCAGCACACCTGGATCTGGAAGCCCAGCCTCTGCAGCAAAGTGCAGAACAATAAATAAGAAACAAAACGGGCCCTGTCAGGACAGAGGGAAGGGTGCTAGGTAGGCACCCAAGATTTAGATAATTAAACTCAACAATCATGAGGACATCATCACCACCACCACCACCCCCCTCCCAGAACCTTTAAACATTGTTTTATACACACACACGCAGTACCTAGATATCTATAAAATACAAACATTTCGGAAATTATATCACAGTCTCTCATGAATGTGTCATGTTTGATTTTTCAAGGTAGACTGCAAAAAAAAAAAAAAATAAATCAAGAAATTCATACATTTATTAATTAAAAGAAATCCATAGTGCATTGGCTGAAGGCAATCTCTGAAATGTTTCTCTTTACTATTCACCATACAAAAAAATGCAGATTCTGTTTTCACCTCAGTAATAATGGGGCAAACTCTCTCCATTACCTGGCACTTTCTCCAAAACCCTGCAGAAGTGTCACTTAGAATCCATCTACCAAACCTGCCATACCAGATCAGCAACAACTCTACCTATGAAACTGAAAAGGCAAACCTGCAAATATTGCACCAGTCCCTAAAACACCAACACACCTCCTACTAGGAAAACAGAACAGGCCAGGCTGCTGCAGCGCCTTCCACAGAAACTGCACATCAGCAGAATCCCTCACCTCAGTCACAGAAAGACCCTCACCAAATACAGAATAAAGTGACCGCAGAACAGAAACAGAAACATGCAAACAAAACCTGAACCTTTCTTGCACTGCAGTCTCACCCTCTCCCCTCCCGTTCCTCACAGACAGGAGGGGAGCGGCTGGATTAGGGAGCAGAGTAGCCCATCTTTTGCTGTGCTCTGTGCACGCCAGTCTCATCCCTTCCCCTCCTGTTCCTCACAGACAGGAGGGGAGCGGCTGGATTAGGGAGCAGAGTAGCTCACCTTGCTGTGCTCTGTGCACGCCAGTCTCATCCCTTCCCCTCCTGTTCCTCACAGACAGGAGGGGAGCGGCTGGATTAGGGAGCAGAGTAGCCCATCTTTTGCTGTGCTCTGTGCACGCCAGTCTCATCCCCTCCCGTTACTCACACACAGGAGGGGAGCGGCTGGATTGGGGAGCGGAGTAGCTCACCTTGCTGTGCTCTGTGCACCCCAGTCTCATCCCTTCCCCTCCTGTTCCTCACAGACAGGAGGGGAGCGGCTGGATTAGGGAGCAGAGTAGCCCATCTTTTGCTGTGCTCTGTGCACCCCAGTCTCATCCCTTCCCCTCCTGTTCCCTGCACTGCCTGGGAGAGGAGGGAGAAGTGAGCAGAACAGCTGGAGAAAGTGGCCCTGGCACTGTCAGCAGGGGGCGCCAACGCGTCGGCTTCAAATCAACGTTCAAAGAGCAGAGAAAAGGTGGCCACAAGCCTGGGGAATTCACTTTCCATTCCTCACCGCTGGGCGTGAAGGGGATCTTCTTTCACACAGTAAAATGACCCCTTTCAACGGGCAGGAGGGGTAGTAATCCCACACGCATGCTGGAAGCATTTTCCCCGGGAAGATGCTGTGAGTGCGTCTGGGCCTTACCGAGCTCGTTCTCTGGAACAACGCTAGATCGACACTTGGTGAAAATAAAGGAAATGAGCCCTCATTACAAGAGTCATGAAGAGCCTTGCAAACGCTGCGACCCTCTCCTTCTCTGGAGAGGGCTCCCCGCTCATTCGCCCTCCCAAAGACTCACTCGGGTAGCAGTCCAGCCGCTGACTCTGCCTCCCCGGGGGCTGGGAGTGCATTACTGCAGCTAGGTCTGCTGTGGCATTTACACGATGGATGCCGCATTGCTTGGGAGGAAGCCACGGGCCGGCAAATATTGCTTTAGCTAATTAATTAGAAGTTTCATGTTAAACAGTGCCCTGGGCCAATAACGGAGAAAGGGAAGATTCAGCTCCACTCTCTCCTATTTTACTTCCTAGATTATCCAACAGACAGACACAGTTACCCGTAATCATCCAGTGCTCTGTACACAGGAGCTGGGGGTGACCGCATGCAGGCAGGCGTGAAGCCCCTTCCTCTGAGCCATCCAATCCCGCCAGCAAGCAAACTTTCCAGGGTGAATATCCACTGGCAATATCTCACGTTTTCAGACCTCAACAAGCCCACGGTGCTCTGAAGGTAGAAAACTAGAAGATATCCCAGTGAGGTGCTTTCTGCACTCTCTCTGTCCTTCACCTAACTCAAGTTAATTCAATCCAATTCCCATCATTTAAACGAGCAGCTTCTATAAATGTTGCCGACGGCTCTCCAGCCCTGATTTCTGCCAATCATTCTCACTCTCACACACTGACTTGCTGCGCTTCTCATCTCTTTCACATGCCTACTCCCTAAGCCTCGTCTCTCTTACATGCTGACTCCCTGTGCCTCTCCACATGCCTCTCATCTCTCCCTCACACTGACTCCCTGTACCTCTCTCCATGCCTCTCATCTCTCCCTCACACTGACTCCCTGTACCTCTCTCCATGCCTCTCATCTCTCCCTCACACTGATTCCTTGTACCTCTCTCCATGCCTCTCATCTCTCCCTCACACTGACTCCCTGTACCTCTCTCCATGCCTCTCATCTCTCCCTCACACTGACTCCCTGTACCTCTCTCCATGCCTCTCACCTCTGTCATATGCCAACTCCCTGTGGCTTTCCCCATAACTCATCTGTCACACGCACTGATTCCCTGTGCCTCTCATCTCTCACATGCACTGACTCCCTGTGCCTCTCATCTCTCATACATACTGACTTCCCTGTGCCTCATCTCTCACATGCACTGACTCCCTATGCCTCATCTCTCACACACTGAATCCCTGTGCCTCTCCCCATGTTTCTCATCCTCTCACTATCTCCATCTTTACACCTCTTATTACACCTCTTCTAGTCTTTCCATTTCCTTCCCTCCCTGTGTCCCTCGCCCCTCTCTCTCCCTCAGCAGAGCACTCTCTTATTTCAGATTCTCTCTTGCTGGGCTCTGGAAGTCCAACATTCTCATTAGAAAAGAAAGGGGAATTATCTGACTGCAAAACCTTTATGGATCCACTGACTTGGAGCAGGAACAGCCACCTGCTGCTTGACTTTATCCCTGGGATATTGTTGCCTGCAGACTCGGTGGGATACACCTTATTAAAATTCAGCTGAAACCTGCAAATCTTTTACAAGTCAGAGTGAGGAAAGAGCAGCTGGCAGAAACAGGATTCAGGGAAAGAATAATCACTGAAGCAAAAAGGACTCAGGCCCAGTAATGAGCCAGTGTAATATCTACAGATCTGCACATGCCTCAGACAACCGGATCCCATGGCATTTCCAGGTCACAAGTACCCAGCAGATCCCATGAAGCAGATCTATTTCCTCTTACGCACTCTGAAAGATCGCGATGGCTTGCTTTAGTCTGCCCGGCTAATAATGTGTTATATGGACTTTTCCTCCAGGGACCTGTGCAAACCTCTTTTAAACCCCGCTGTACTCGTCACCCGACCACGTCCTCTGGCAGCAGATCCCGCAGCTTGATAGGGCGCTGAGTGAAAAACACTTTGCTTTGAATCTGCTGGTTGTTAGTTTCATGGAGCATCCCCAAGTTTTAGTATTATTTGAAACCACACTGAATCCCTGTGCCAACTATAATACTTGGCGACTTCAACCCCAAAACACAAAGCTGCCAAACATGATTAGACATGCTGTCCAGCTTTAACCTGAAACAACAAGTAAACACCCCCACTCATAAAGCTGGTCACACGCTGGACCTGATTTTCACCAATCACCACTTCACAGATACATCTATCTCAGCCAACCCGGTCCCCTGGTCTGACCACTTCCTTATACAATGCAAAACACATTTACAGTCCAGTAACACGACGTGCGCAAGTGATTCTAATGCTTTCAAATACCGCCCTCCCTTTCAACCGGACCTACTACAAAAAGAGCTAGGAAAACAACTGGCAAACCTAGACCTCTCCAACGTCAACAGAGCAATTCAATCATGGCACCAACTCACAGAACAAACCGCTAACAAGATAAACCCCGAAAAAACAAGACAGAGAAAAATAACCAACAGCAAAAACAACCCATGGTTTAACTCGCATCTAAGATCAATGAAAACAAACCTCAGGAAAATGGAAAAAGAATGGAGAAAATCTAATTGCCCAACAAACCTTCAAAGATACCGCACTCAACTGGCCACCTATAAAAACACGATTATGACCACAAATCGCAACTACTATAGTCAAAAGATAAAAAACTCATCCAATAACTCAAACGCTCTGTTCAACATTGTCAAAAACCTCACAGATGAAAAAAGTAACAACGCCCCAGCTACCAATACAATCTAACCCAAGACCTCACCATGTTCTTTAAAGACAAAATCAACAGAATAACTAACACATTCAACAACTCCACACCCTCAGAGAATCAATTCGAAACAATGAACATAACACCATGGTCGCAATTCAACCCAATATCTGTCACTGAAGCCGAAAAAATGCTAAAAAAAAAATCAACCCTGCTCGTCATGACCTAGACACCATCCCTACACGTAACCTGAAAGATATGGCTCATATCATCGCCCCAACCATAGCCGCCATTGTCAACAAATCACTCGAAGAAGGTGAGCTGCCAACCGTACTAAAAACTGCAACCATAACTCCAATTTTAAAAAAGAAGAACCTCTATGCCACCTCATCTCCAGTCTCGGAATAACTTACTATCAGCTCGATCCAGTATCGTCCGCTCGAGGATTGCCCGTCTGTAACGTGCTCGTAGCGCACAATTCGGGCGCGCAAGGCAGTTCGGCGATACAGTGTCCAGTTTCACGCGTCCGTATCGCTTCTGAAAACAGACGCATAACCCTTTCCGCACCCGGCATGTAAATGAACGAAAAAGCTGTATAATGAAGGAATTAGCTATTCCCCTGCGATACTGTAACGGGCGCTGATATTATCTCCTCCGTAACCCGCTGTTCTGCCGCGGCCTTAACCTGCTAGTTTACCGCCTCCCCCTAGTAGGAGTTAGTGTAGTGTAGTGTAGGGTAAAAACATTGCTTACCCGCCCTGGTCCCGTCCGGTCTACTGCAGCCCCGTCCGGACCGGACGGGGCTGCAGGAGACCGGACGGGACCAGGGCAAAAAAAAAACAAACGAAAAAGTAGCAAGGCTCGGGCCTGCTATGGTAAGTGTAAAAAGTGTAAAAAACAAAAAACCTGTGTGTTATATAAAAAAATAAAACAATTTTAAATACCTGTCGGAGGGCCGTGGGTCCAGGCGGCCGGTGGGCGGCGGGCAGCCATCAGCGGCATCCGGTAGTCCCTTCTCCCTTCCTCCCTCCCTCCCCTGCCTGGATGAGCGCCAAAATCGCACGGGCGGGTCGGCAGCGGGGGGGGGCGGCAGCAGGATCCGGGAGCGGCGGGTAGGCAGCAGCGGGGTCCGGGGGGTCCGGGGCAGCGGCAGCGGGGGGGGGGGGGGGGGCGGCAGGGGGGGGGCGGCAGCAGGATCCGGGAGCGGCGGGTAGGCAGCAGCGGGGTCCGGGGGTGGCAGCGAGATCCGGGGAGCCAGCAGCGGCAGCATGTTCGATCGCGCAGGCAGGTAGGTGGCAAAGTAAAGATGGCCGCCTGCACGGGAAAATCGTGCAATTGGCCGCTGAAGACGTGACGTCACGACGTTTGGCGTCACGGGGTGTGACGTCACGTCTTCAGCGGCCAATTGCACGATTTTCCCGTGCTGGCGGCCATCTTTACTTTGCCACCTACCTGCCTGCGCGATCGAACATGCTGCCGCTGCTGGCTCCCCGGATCTCGCTGCCACCCCCGGACCCCGCTGCTGCCTACCCGCCGCCCCCGGATCCTGCTGCCGCCCCCCCGCTGCCCCCCCCCCCCCCCCCCCCGCTGCCGCTGCCCCGGACCCCCCGGACCCCGCTGCTGCCTACCCGCCGCTCCCGGATCCTGCTGCCGCCCCCCCCCCGCTGCCGACCCGCCCGTGCGATTTTGGCGCTCATCCAGGCAGGGGAGGGAGGGAGGAAGGGAGAAGGGACTACCGGATGCCGCTGATGGCTGCCCGCCGCCCACCGGCCGCCTGGACCCACGGCCCTCCGACAGGTATTTAAAATTGTTTTATTTTTTTATATAACACACAGGTTTTTTGTTTTTTACACTTTTTAAACTTTTTTACACTTCCTGGTACCTGTCATTTCAAATGTCATTTGAAATGACAGGTACCAGTGCACCCAGGTTACTGTATAGGCGCTGTTACAGCGCCTATACAGTAAAATGGGTTGCGCGGGCATAACCCTTCCCTACCGCTTTAAAGCCGCGGCATGCATTTGCATGCGATTAGAGGAGAGTATCGGGGAGTTAGTGAAGAGAACTGTGCGTGCGGGGAGGAAGGGTGCGCCTGACACTACCTCACTGTTTTTACCGCGGCCTTACTGGATCGAGCCGTATATGTATGCCGATGACATCCAGTTCATCATCCCAATTTCCAACACACTAGAAGAGGCACTCATCACAGCAGCAAACCACCTAACCTCAATTAGAAACATGCTAAACCAACTAAAACTATGCCTGAACATGAATAAAACGAAATGCATCCTCATAGGAAGAAATTTCTCAGAACAAACTATCACTACACACTCCCTTATAATCGACAACATTAACATCCCGATAAAAAACGATACAAAGGACCTCGGCATATGGATTGACAAAGAACTCAACTTAAAAAAGAACATCGCAACCAAAACCAAAGAGGGATTCTACAAGCTGCACGTCCTGAAACATCTAAAACCACTTCTCCACCATCAGGAATTCCGAACAGTACTACAATCGCTGATTTTCAACAGCCTTGACTACTGCAACTGGCTCCTGTTAGGTCTTCCTAAATCTACTCTTAAACCACTCCAAATGCTGCAAAATGCCGCAGCCAGAGTCCTAACAGGCAGAAAAAAATCGGAACACATCACCCCTGTTCTAAGAAGTCTTCACTGGCTCCCAATCAATCAGAGAATCGAATTCAAAACTCTTACTATAGTGCACAATGCCTTATACAAAACGGAGAACACCACACTCAACAACATGATCCATCAACACAAACCTCAGCGAAACACCAGAACTGCCAGCAAACTACTCCTGGACATACCCTCACTTCCATCGGCGAAGCTCCCGAGCATGAGAAACAGAGCCTTCTCAATTGCAGGACCAAACCTATGGAACTTCTTACCACAATACCTAAGCTCAATAATTGACAGCAAATCCTTCAAAAAAGAACTGAAAACCTGGATATTCAGCCAAACATTCAGAGATGGCGTGGGCTAAACGTCATGACCCCATCATCAACAACACCCATGTCGGATGATCACACTAATATTTCCTAATGCTCTCCTCCCCCCTCCCCCACTGTCTGCTCTCCACCGCTCACTATCTCCATAACATACCACTCTTATGATGCAGTGTTCCATTACTCCCGCCGTCCGTTCCTCATTTACCCCACCCCCCTTGTTCTCCCCCCGTCTTCCTACCTTGACATGCATTTCGCTTTGCTCTATAGTCTTGTTTTTAAAAATTTGTTTCTCAGTTCTCTGTTGCTGTTAAAGTTTAGTTTACCATGATGCGACCCTTGTTCAAGCGATTAAGATTTGTTCTAAGATATTCTTCTAACAGTTCGATGTAATCTCTGCCATACTAAGTTCCATGTCCTGTTCGATGTAACAAATTGTTCTACTGTAAACCGGGGTGAAGGCTAACTGCTAAACCTCGGATTATAAAAGCTCCGAAATAAATAAATAAATAAACCCGTTCCACCCACTCATGAGTTTATAAACTTCTATCCTGTCCCCTCTCAGCCGTCTCTTTTCCAAGTTGAAGAGCTGTAACCTGCGTCGCCTCTCATCATAGGAGAGATTTTCATTCCCCTTTATCATGTTGATCGCCCTTCTCTGCACGTTTTCCAGTTCTGCTATCTCTCTTTTGAGATGAGACAACCAGGACTGCACACAATATTCAAGGTGCAGTCGCACCATGGCTCAACATAGAGATAATATATTTTCTGTTTTAATCTCCATTCCTTTCCTAATAATTCCAGGATAAAGCAGCATAGCTGCGGTTTTAGTCCAATTGCATGCACAGAAATACAGGTTAACAAATAAAAACAAAATACATATATGTTATCGCCTTATAGATTTCTTTGTTTTTTCATTAACCTTTATTTCTGGGCAAATAATTACTAACATCCTAATTGCTTCTTTGACTGCTGCACACTGAACCGAGGATTTCAAAGCATTCTCCACAGAGACTGGAAAAGTAGGCACTCCCAATTCAGAGTCCAGTATTGTGTACCTGCAGCTCAGATTATTTTTCCTTACCTCCATCACTTTGCCATTCAGCTGCCCAGTCTCCCAGTCTTACAAGCTCCCTCCGCAATTCCTCACAATCCATTTACGTTTTAACAAATTTGAATAATTTTGTATCATCTCCACATCTGATCACCTCACTCGATGCTCCCCTTTTCCAGATCCCAGTAAAGATCCCTTTCTCTATTTGGAAAATTGACCATCTAGTCCAAATCTCCATTTCCTCTTCAATTACCAGTTCACAATAGGACACTGCTTTTAGCTTTGATGCTTTTAGTGCAACTGCAACCTCGCTCTCCTCTTCGACGGAGGGGGATAACCTGCACAGAGTGGCAGTTACTACCATAAGAAACTTGCTGGGCAGACTGGATGGACCAATTGGTCCTTTTCTGGCATCATTACAGTAACTATGTTATTATGGAGTCTCTCGTGAGGGACCTTGTCATCTGCCTTCTGAAAATCCAGATACAATATATTATCAGGCATTTAAACTAGGAAGCGGGGATAGCAGGAGGTGGCCAATGAAATTGATGTCACTCCCAAGCAGTACAGGACGTAGGAATAGAAAGTGTTGCGTCCGGTCTCAGACGGCTTCGACCCTTGTGCCTCACCTTTTTCTCTGCTCTCCCCGCTAGCCTTGGGAAGATGGCTGCCGCAGCGTCTGCCAACCGCGCTCTCCGGCATCCCCGGAACGGCTATGGCAAAGCCTCACGCCATGTTTCTCCTAAGGTCCTCCTAGGGTGTGCATGCGCACGCCACCCACGGCTTTATCCACGTCATGGCGGGAACCTCTGGGGCATCCCCCTCGAGTGACGTCACGCCATCCGAGTATTTAGCCTACGCTGTTTGCTAGCTCATTGAGTTAGCAAGGATTGGATTGGATTGGATCGTGAATGGATTGGACTCGTCCGGACTAAGCTACTCTGCCGCTTCCGTGCTGCCGCTGGATGCTCTCTCTCTGCCCTTCGGGGTATTCTGTAACCCAGGTACCCGCTCCTCGGGGGCCCTCTGCTTTCTTTCAGGTGCCTTACTGGGATCAGGTACTCGCTCCTCGAGGGCCTGCTCTCCCTGCCTCGGTGCCTGTAACCATCTACTTCTGCCTGGTGGAATCATCAACCTTTCAGCTACCATCTAGTGAGTAATCTAATTCTCAGTCTGTCTCATCTACAGCTCTGCCGTGCTGGGAAACCTACACCGGGATCTCCTTATACCGTCTTGGTGAGACGAGTTCCCTCTGCCGAGGGTCCCTGGACTGCTACCTCTGGATCACCTCACTACTGCCACCTCTGGTGGTATCCATCAAGCTGTACAATAAAAGATCTGATTCTGTGTTTGTGCGTCCTGAGTCTAGCCCAGTCTGTGACTCCCCGCGAGGCTCCTCCCCGTGGGCGAGGTCATCTGCCACAGCACCCAAGAATCCACCCAAACACCTCAAACCATAACAGAAAGTAACAAAATCAATCAGTTCAAAAAAACAGAAAAAGTGACTAGGAAGAGGAGCTGGAAAGCTCTGACCACAAGTGCTCAGAGTCTGAGCAATAACATCCCAGACCTGCGGCCCTAATGGTGGAAGCGGACTTGGACATTGTTGCTGTTACGGAGACCTGGATCACCGATTCTCATGATTGGGATGAGGCAGGATCCTTTCCTGCTGCACCCGGTTGATGCTCTCCCATCAGGAGACCTTCTTCCTCCAAGGCAGCACCAGGGCTGCCAGTCTGAAGTTGGGACTTGACTACTATGTCTCTGAAGGTCTCATCTATATACCTCTCTGTCTGCCTCAGCTCCTCCAGGTCTGCCACTCTAGCCTCCAGAGATCGGACTCGTTCTCTGAGAGCCAGGAGCTCTTTGCATCGCATGCAGATGTACAACTTCTCACGGTGGGTAAAAAATCATACATGTGACACTCGATGCAAAAGACTGGGAAGCCCCCCTCTTGCTGCTGGGCTGCTGCCTTCATCTCAATTTTGATCAGTTCCTAGTTAAGTTTTAGGTTGCTATGGGAGCAGGAATGTGTCTAACGTCCTTTAAATGTATTAGTGAATTCACTATATGTCTGGTAGTGGTCTTCAAGGGAATGATCAGACTCTCATGAAGTGAAGTTATAGGGCTGATTTTGTTTTTGTGTGTGAAAGTGGCACTTGCCTATAAATTAAAGGATGAGCTAGGGGTGGGTGGGTTAGGAATCAAACACACTAACTTGTTTATTAGCTGCTTTACTGACTATTTTAAAAAATCACTATTTAAAAAACAAACACTAACGTCTGTTTACAAACACTATTTATTTTGCTCAGCACCAACATCAGGATCACTGGTCTATAGTTTCCAAGATCGCCCTTGAATTTCTTTCTGAAAAGTGGTATTACATTAGCCACCCTCCAGTCTTCAGGTATTATGGCTGTTTTAAATGGTAGGTTACAGATTACTAGTAGCAAGCTTGCAGTTTCATGTTTGAGTTCCTTCAGAACTTTGGGGTGGATACCATCTGGCCCGAGCGATTTCTCGCTCTTTAGTTTGTCACATCTTCCAGTTTCACAGAAATTTGCTTTAGTTGCTCAGAATCATCACCATCAAAGAATTACTTTTTAGTTTGTCTCCAACATCTTCCTCAGTAAAGACAAGAATTGATTTTGGTTTTCTGCTATTTCCTTGTCCTCCCTAAGCACCCCCTTGGTCATCTAGGGTCTGACTGGCTCCCTCACAGGCTTTCTGCTTTGAATGTGTTTGAAAACGTTTTTATCATCACTTTTTACCTCTATGGCAAGCTTCATTTTCAAATCCTTTCTTGGCCTGCCTTATTGTTTTACATCAAACTTAATACTAGAAAAATGAGAAGCTCGAACAAATGCAAAATTGTGTACTATCAATGAGGGAGATATATGCAACAGACCCCTGATGAAGGCAATATAGTTACCAAAACATTGACCGTGCCAGGCATGGTTGAGTTGGGAGCACTACAGTATGCGATCACTTTGACATAGGGAAGATAAAATTCAAAAAGATAAATACTTATCACGCAAAAAAAAAAAAAGAGAACTGGTATATGATTTGAATTACCAGTGCTGCCTGCCGATGCTGTCTGCAGCCCACTATGGGCAAGAGATAGCAGATCTTTTGTATTTATTTATTTAGGCGTTTTTCACACTGTCATTCCAAAAGAAGATCTCAGCGGTTTACAAAATCTGCAGATTATTCCATACAGCACAAGTATTGTTCTGATATGAAGTTCTAATTAGATATTAAATGTTTGTGTTTGTTTGATTGCCTCATTTTTCTAGTATTAATTGTTATCAGAGGTGTTTGCTTATTGTTTTGAATGTTACATCAAAACTGCCAGTGCTAATGCTCTTTCCTATTTTCCTCATTTGGGTCTGCTTTCTGTTTTATTGAACAATGCCATAAGAACATAAGAAGTTGCATATTGGGTCAGACCAAGGGTCCATCAAGCCCAGCATCCTGTTTCCAACAGTGGCCAATCCAGGCCATAAGAACCTGGCAATTACCCAAACACTAAGTAGATCCCATGCTACTGATGCAATTAATAGCAGTGATTATTCCCTTTTTGTCTTTAATTGCTTCTTTAACCTAACTATTAAACCACGCCAGCAACCACTTGGTCATCCTTTTTTAAATGCATTATTTCTGGACTTCCAAAATGGCATTTTTAAACAACATCTTTGCCTCATGCAAACTTTTAACCATAGCAAATGTACTTTCTAGGGGGGGTTTCTAACTAATTTCCTCATTTTATCATAATTTCCCTTTTTAAAGTTAAATGCTACTGCAGTAGTTTTACTAAATGTTTGCCCTCCAGTGATCATGTCAAATTTAAATGCACTATAATTACTATTGCCAAGTGGATGCATTCATTTTCTCCTTGCACCAGGACCTCTGTTCCACTCAGAGCTAGATCTAAAGTAGTTCTGTGACCAACTAGTACATGAAGTAGTCACTTATAGCATCTATTATCAATTTACATTTATTTTTATACACTGCTAATCTGAATGTTCAAAGTGGTGAGTACACAACATACAATTCTACAAAATCATCATTACAGAAATACCCAAAACAACATACAAAGACTACAGAAAATATTTAAAACAGTCAATAACTATGTTCCACTGAACCCACAACTCCCCAGGCTTAAATCCCTAGCACTGTACTCCGAGTAACCATAAAGCCCCAATTATACAAAGCAGCCTCTAAAAGCCAAATGTGAAAAGCCACATAATCCAGTTCCTATGTGAGTTTCTTGGCCCCATCCAAGAAAAAGACCTCTTCCTGGAGCCAACTAACCTGAGTTCAGAGGGAGCACAGGACCCAAGCGAGAACACACCAGTCTAGCTAGGCTGACAGATAATACGGACAAACTCCTCTGAGGGCACGAAATAATGTTAAAGTTGTAAAATAATGATATTTAACTAGACACCAAGGAAAGCTCCTAAGAACTGGAGTAATATTATCCACGCTACAAGCTTACCCTTGCCACACAGTTTTAGACCAAGAGTAACTTCTCCAAGAAAGACTCAGGTAAGCCTCGATACAAATGGGGCCCACCAGAGCCTGCAAGACCCTTTTAAGGTCCTCTTGCTCCAAGTAAGGAGGTAACTGGTGAACCCTACGCAATTTACAGCAAGCTGGTTTTGCATTCCCAGCAATCTGAGACTTAAATTTTCAATCCAAGTCAATTGTAAAGAGTAGAGAAGGACCGGAAGGCTCATCTTCATACTGCTCCCAGCATCCCCCAGGAGAGGAGGCCAGATATCACCGCAAGCGATCCAGGGATTGACTTCCACAGCCCCAGCTTCCAGAGGCCCCGCACCCTTTGCAGTAGAGAAGGACCGGAAGCACGTGAATCTCAAACCCTTCCATTAACTGAGTGAAGATTAATTTAACGGTGGTTAGAGAGGATTGGTAAGTATAGCTTTCAGAAATTTTTGGGCTTATAAATGTTTAGTGAAAGGTGAACGTAAGGGATATATTATTTAGAGTTTGTGTGTGCCTGAGGTAATAAGCAAGCCAGAGATAGTTAATTCTAGTGTCTGTCTTTCCCACCCACTCAACCCTTGATTTTTAGGCACGAGACACTTTCTCATTAAAAATCGATCATACTATTGTACCAGCCCTTTTGAAAGTTTAATCATCCCCTTGTAGGACACTAGCTGATTAATTAATAAATTCACCTGTAAATTTAAAGTACTCTCATTCCAACCCCCTTAGTATCCTAAACTTAACTAGGAACTCAATAAAACTAAGATGACGGCAGCAGTCCAGCAGCAAGAGGGGGGCTTTCCAGTCTTTTGCATTGAGTGTCACATGTATGATTTTTTACCCGCCGGTGAGAGATTGTATGTGTGCACTCAGTGCAAAGAGCTCCTGGCTCTCAGGGAACGAGTCCGATCTCTGGAGGCTAGAGTAGCAGACTTGGAGGAGCTGAGGCAGACAGAGAGGTACATTGATGAGACCTTCAGGGACATAGTAGCCAAGTCCCAAATCCAGTCTGGCAGCCCCAGTGCTGCCTTGGATCAGAAAGGTCTCCCAGTAGGAGAACATCACCCTGGTGTAGCAGGAAGTGATCCTGTAGCAAGGACCTGCTCTCCAGGTGATGTATTGTCCTCTCGCACTGAGGACAAGTCTCCCAGGGCTACTACCCAGGAGGGAAGGGTTAGGCCAGCCATCATAGTTGGTGATTCGATTATTAGGAATGTAGATAGTAGGGTGGCTGGTGGACGTGAGGACTGCCTGGTAACTTGCCTGCCTGGTGCGAAGGTGGCAGACCTCACGCGTCACGTAGATAGGATTATAGACAGTGCTGGGGAGGAGCTGGCTGTCGTGGTACATGTGGACACCAACGACATAGGAAAATGTGGGGGAGAGGTTCTGCAAGCCAAATTTATGATTTTAGGTAGGAAGCTGAAATCTAGAACCTCCAGGGTGGCATTCTCTGAAATGCTTCCTGTTCCACGTGCAGGTCCCCAGAGGCAGGCAGAGCTCCAGAGTTTCAACGCGTGGGTGAGATGATGGTGCAGGGAAGAGGGATTCAGCTTTGCAAGACTGGAAGATTGGGCATCCAGGGCAAGGTGTCGCATATAGGGAAAAATAACCCTTGCTGTAGTTACACGATGTAAGGTTCCATATTAAGAGCTACCACCCAGGAAAAATATCTAGGCATGAAAGTGAATAATACTTTAAAATTGTCGGCTCAGTGTGTTGCAGCAGTCAAAAAAGCAAACAATGTTAGGAATTATTAGGAAGGGAATGGTTAATAAAACGGAAAATGTCATAATGCCTCTATATCGCCCCATGGTGAGACCACACATTGAATACTGTGTACAATTCTGGTCACCGCATCTCAAAAAAAGATATAGTTGTGATGGAGAAGGTACAGAGAAGGGCGACCAAAATGATAAAGGGGATGGAACAGCTCCCCTATGAGGAAAGGCTGAAGAGGTTAGGGCTGTTCAGCTTGGAGAAGAGACGGCTGAGGGGGGATATGATAGAGGTCTTTAAGATCATGAGAGGTCTTGAACAAGTAGATGTGACTCGGTTATTTACACTTTCGAATAGTAGAAAGACTAGGGGGCATTCAATGAAGTTAGCAAGTAACACATTTAAGACTAATCGGAGAAAATTCTTTTTCACTCAACGCACAATAAAGCTCTGGAATTTGTTGCCAGAGGATGTGGTTAGTGCAGTTAGTGTAGCTGGGTTCAAAAAAGGTTTGGATAAGTTCTTGGAGGAGAAGTTCATTAATGGTTATTAATCAAGTTGACTTAGGGAATAGCCACTGCTATTAATTGCATCAGTAGCATGGGATCTTCTTAGTGTTTGGGTACTTGCCAGGTTCTTATGGCCTGGATTGTCCACTTTTGGAAACAGGATGCTGGGCTTGATGGACCCTTGGTCTGACCCAGTATGGCATGTTCTTATGTAACGAACACTGAACTGAAATATTTGTTTAACATTTCCACCATTTCTTCATCGCTCTCCACATATTGCTGCTCGTCACCTTTCAATTTCTCTAAACCACTTTGGACCTTTCTCTGATGTATCTGAAAATAGTTTTGTCTCCTCTCTTTACCTCTTTGGCAATCCTTTCTTCTGTCTGATCTTTTGCTTTCCTGATTTCTTTCATCATCTCCCTCAGTCTCACCAGATATTCTTCCCTGTGATCCTCTTTTTGGGATCCTTTATACGTCCTGAATGCTGATCTTTTTGCCTTTATTTTATCAGCCACCTCCTTTCAGAACCAAATCGGTTTCTTATTTCTCTTACTCTTCATTACTTTCCTAACGTATAGATTTGTTGCCTTTGAAATTGCTCCTTTCAGTTTGGCCCACTGTTGTTCCTCCTCACCCATTTTCTCCCAGTCTTCCAGTTCTTCCTCCAGATAAGTCCCCATTTTGACAAAGTCCACGGATTTGAAATTCAAAACTCGGCTCTTCGTGTGACCTCTCTGTGTCCTATTCGTAAAATCGAACCACACCGTCTGCTGATCACTGGTGCTCAGGTGAGCTCCTACCTGGACATTAGAGACATCACCACCATTAGTGAGCACCAGATCGAGTATTGCACCCTCCCTCGTGGGCTCCATTACCATTTGTTCTAGCAGAGCCCCTTGCAGGACACCCACTCTCTCCCTCTACTTCTCGTAGATTCCACAGAAGGGATCCTCCAGTCCACATCCGGCAGATTAAAGTCGCCAACGAGCAACGCGTCTCCCTTCTTTCCCACCTTTTGGATGTCTTTGACCAGATCTCTGTCCAGTTCATCCATTTGGGTTGGTGGCCTGAGGATCACACCAATGGAAGCACCATCTTCGCTATTTAGGACGTCCATAACGCTTCTTCTCTACCCTACATCCCTTGCAGGTCACCTGCCTGGAGATTGTTTCTGACATAAAGAGCTTCTCCTCCCCCTCTTCTGCTGTCTGTCCTTCCTGAACAAGTTACAGTCCAGGACTGCCGCATCCCAATCATGAGAATCAGTGAACCAGGGCTCTGCAAATCCTGTCTGAAGTGCTCAGGTGCAGATAAATGAAAACCCTAAGGAAGAAGCACTGCTGATTAATATAACCGCGTTTTAAATGACCTCTTTATACATAAATAATACATGTGCATGAATAACTAAGTGAGGAGTGAAACAGCGAGACATGTCCTATGCATAAACAGTACATACGTGCATGAATAGGCTCTGCACTATAATATGTGCAACAGACGCAGAATATTCAGAAACAAGTTGTCACTAAAAGAATATCATAATATTCACAAAGTCAAGTTATAGAAGGTCCAAAAGCCACTACGTTGTGAAATTCAAAGTCCCCAAACCTGGGTAAGCTATAAGAAGCAGCTACTTTCCTCCGATGTGGACAGGGTGCAGAGCTCTGTACAGACACTTGATCTTACTGCTTCACTCGTAGTTACTTATTGATGCACATATTGTGTGTGTGTAAAGAGATCCTGTGTGTGTGTGTGTGTGTGTGTGTGTGTGTGTGTGTGTGTGTGGGTGTGTGGAGAGGGGTAGAGAGAGTACGCACCTAGCCCTGACCCCTGCCCTGCTCCCTTACCCACTCCCGCCTCACAGTTCCACTTCCTATTTGTCTGCAGCTGAAAGTCTGAGGTCAATTTAAATATAATCCATTCTTAGAAAAAGGCAGAAAATCAAAAGTTCATAAGTAAAGAAATAAAATAAGCCGTTGTTTCAGTACCATAATCCAACCCAAAGCAGTTTACAAAAGGAAATAAAAGGAGCACAATAATTATAAACATAGATCATTAATCTACCGTATCAAGAAACTAATACATCAGTAAAAGATATTATTTATTTATTTATTTATTTAAAGTTTTTTATATACCAACATTCAGGACGGTGGTCCCATCATGCTGGTTCACAAGAAACAGGGGTGAAATTATAATAAACTTTACCATTTAAACAAAAGTGCAGAAAAGCAGTTACATATAACAAGGAAAACAATTACTGTAAAACAGCTAATAGATCGACCCAGGAAGAACGTGAGCCAAATCTGCTCTCACTAGGGAGGGAAGCCAAAAACTAGCTAACAAGAGATCCCTTCACAGGCATGAGACCTGCTTACTTCTGGATTCTCACAAATAAAGGGGCTTCCAAACCCTCTTCAGCTATTATTACTCTCAATAGGACTTTCTGCAAACTTCCTGATCTGAATGACTGAACCGATTCAGCAAAGCCTGCGGATGTAACCTCTTTTAATAACTATTAATGCTAAGAGTATCCGGAGGTTACTGAAGGAACACAGACAGGGACAGGCGAGTTTAGGGTTCCAGCTGCTGAGTGCAGGTGCTAAGGAAGCCTGCTCGGAGCTGTGCTGCAGCCTTACGACTCCTGCGGGACTCCTGCGCTGCAGAGCCCAGTGCACGCGGGCACTGCTGGGAATAACGAGGAAGAACCGGGCTGTTTTACTGAAGTGCAGGCTGCTTAATAACTATTAATGCTAAGAGTATCCGGAGGTTACTGAAGGAACAGAGACAGGGACAGGCGGGTTTAGGGTTCCAGCTGCTGAGTGCAGGTGCTAAGGAAGCCTGCTCGGAGCTGTGCTGCAGCCTTACGACTCCTGGTGAACTCCTGCGCTGCAGAGCCCAGTGCACGCGGGCACTGCTGGGAATAACGAGGAAGAACCGGGCTGTTTTACTGAAGTGCAGGCTGCTTAATAACTATTAATGCTAAGAGTATCCGGAGGTTACTGAAGGAACAGTAACAGAGATAGGCGAGTTTAGGGTTCCAGCTGCTGAGTGCAGGTGCCAAGGAAGCCTGCTCGGAGCTGTGCTGCAGCCTTACGACTCCTGGTGAACTCCTGCGCTGCAGAGCCCAGTGCACGTGGGCACTGCTGGGAATAACGAGGAAGAACCGGGCTGTTTTACTGAAGTGCAGGCTGCTTAATAACTATTAATGCTAAGAGTATCCGGAGGTTACTGAAGGAACACAGACAGGGACAGGCGAGTTTAGGGTTCCAGCTGCTGAGTGCAGGTGCCAAGGAAGCCTGCTCGGAGCTGTGCTGCAGCCTTACGACTCCTGCTGAACTCCTGCGCTGCAGAGCCCAGTGCACACGGGCACTGCTGGGAATAACGAGGAAGAACCGGGCTGTTTTACTGAAGTGCAGGCTGCTTAATAACTATTAATGCTAAGAGTATCCGGAGGTTACTGAAGGAACACAGACAGGGACAGGCGAGTTTAGGGTTCCAGCTGCTGAGTGCAGGTGCCAAGGAAGCCTGCTCGGAGCTGTGCTGCAGCCTTACGACTCCTGCTGAACTCCTGCGCTGCAGAGCCCAGTGCACGCGGGCACTGCTGGGAACAACGAGAGGAAGAGCCACAGAAGCCAGGCCTGCATCTAATTCCAGTATTAAACCGGGGGAGATATAAAATGCAGCCCCTGGGCCTCGTGTGGTGTCCAGGGTGCTCCTGACACTGCACACACTGGGATCTGGG
Organism: Rhinatrema bivittatum; assembly: GCF_901001135.1. Lineage (NCBI taxonomy): Eukaryota > Metazoa > Chordata > Amphibia > Gymnophiona > Rhinatrematidae > Rhinatrema > Rhinatrema bivittatum. The sequence continues at coordinate 477,967,461 of NC_042618.1, forward strand.
TTACTTACATGCAGACTTCCTAACAGGTGGATGCCTTGATTTACTAAAAAAAAAAATTGTAATAAAAAAAAGAAAAGCTGAATGGTTTTTGAGGGCAAAAGAAGGGAGAATCAGGAATAAGAGCAGCAGAGAACCTGAGCTATACTGAAGAAAGGTCCTTCCGCCGGAGAGCGGTGCCTTCCCTGCCAGGGTCTCCCAAACTTCAGCCGCGAGAAGGAGAGACCGCGGGACTAAAGCCGAGCACAAGGAGCAAGAAATCCCAGAGCGCGCGGGCACTTAACGCCCCCGCATCCCGAGCAGCCATCGCAGCTCTCCCCACGCGCCCCCTCCACGCAGCGCGGCCAGAGAGGGTGCAGGGAGGATACGCCCCCGCCACACTCTTACCTGCCTGACGCCGCGCCCAGGCTTGTCCGCTCCGGCCCCAGCCCCGGTCCCCGTCCCCCCGCCGTCAGCGCAGCCTCCCGCATCCTCCACCGTTGATTGGCCACGGCTTGGCTCCGCCCCAGCCGGGCAGGACGTATCCTGCAGTGCCGGCACGAGCACTGCATGCACCGGGCTGCAGCTCACCTGGGACAGGGAGAGACCTGGACACCATACAGGGCTGCAGCTCACCAGGGACAGGGAGAGAACCAGACACCATACAGGGCTGCAGCTCACCGGGGACAGGGAGAGAACCGGACACCATACAGTGCTGCAGCTCACCGGGGACAGGGAGAGAACCAGACACCATACAGGGCTGCAGCTCACCGGGGACAGGGAGAGAACCAGACACCATACAGGGCTGCAGCTCACCGGGGACAGGGAGAGAACCGGACACCATACAGGGCTGCAGCTCACCGGGGACAGGGAGAGAACCAGACACCATACAGGGCTGCAGCTCACCAGGGACAGGGAGAGAACCAGACACCATACAGGGCTGCAGCTCACCGGGGACAGGGAGAGAACCGGACACCATACAGGGCTGCAGCTCACCAGGGACAGGGAGAGAACCAGACACCATACAGGGCTGCAGCTCACCAGGGACAGGGAGAGAACCAGACACCATACAGGGCTGCAGCTCACCGGGGACAGGGAGAGAACCGGACACCATACAGGGCTGCAGCTCACCAGGGACGGGGAGAGAACCAGACACCATACAGGGCTGCAGCTCACCCGGGACAGGGAGAGAACCAGACACCATACAGGGCTGCAGCTCACCGGGGACAGGGAGAGAACCAGACACCATACAGGGCTGCAGCTCACCGGGGACAGGGAGAGAACCAGACACCATACAGGGCTGCAGCTCACCTGGGACAGGGAGAGAACCAGACACCGTACAGGGCTGCAGCTCACCGGGGACAGGGAGAGACCTGGACACCATACAGGGCTGCAGCTCACCGGGGACAGGGAGAGACCTGGACACCATACAGGGCTGCAGCTCACCGGGGACAGGGAGAGAACCGGACACCATACAGGGCTGCAGCTCACCCGGGACAGGGAGAGAACCAGACACCATACAGGGCTGCAGCTCACCGGGGACAGGGAGAGAACCAGACACCATACAGGGCTGCAGCTCACCTGGGACAGGGAGAGAACCAGACACCATACAGGGCTGCAGCTCACCTGGGACAGGGAGAGAACCAGACACCATACAGGGCTGCAGCTCACCAGGGACAGGGAGAGAACCAGACACCATACAGGGCTGCAGCTCACCAGGGACAGGGAGAGAACCAGACACCATACAGGGCTGCAGCTCACCGGGGACAGGGAGAGAACCAGACACCATGCAGGGCTGCAGCTCACCTGGGACAGGGAGAGAACCGGACACCATGCAGGGCTGCAGCTCACCCGGGACAGGGAGAGAACCAGACACCATGCAGGGCTGCAGCTCACCCGGGACAGGGAGAGAACCAGACACCATACAGGGCTGCAGCTCACCCGGGACAGGGAGAGAACCAGACACCATACAGGGCTGCAGCTCACCCGGGGACAGGGAGAGAACCGGACACCATACAGGGCTGCAGCTCACCGGGGACAGGGAGAGAACCGGACACCATACAGGGCTGCAGCTCACCGGGGACAGGGAGAGAACCAGACACCATACAGGGCTGCAGCTCACCGGGGACAGGGAGAGAACCAGACACCATACAGGGCTGCAGCTCACCGGGGACAGGGAGAGAAACGGACACCATACAGGGCTGCAGCTCACCGGGGACGGGGAGAGAACCGGACACCATACAGGGCTGCAGCTCACCCGGGACGGGGAGAGAACCGGACACCATACAGGGCTGCAGCTCACCGGGGACGGGGAGAGAACCAGACACCATACAGGGCTGCAGCTCACCAGGGACAGGGAGAGAACCAGACACCATACAGGGCTGCAGCTCACCGGGGACAGGGAGAGAACCGGACACCATACAGGGCTGCAGCTCACGTGGGACAGGGAGTGAACCAGACACCATACAGGGCTGCAGCTCACGTGGGACAGGGAGAGAACCAGACACCATACAGGGCTGCAGCTCACCCGGGACGGGGAGAGAACCAGACACCATACAGGGCTGCAGCTCACCCGGGACGGGGAGAGAACCAGACACCATACAGGGCTGCAGCTCACCAGGGACGGGGAGAGAACCAGACACCATACAGGGCTGCAGCTCACCCGGGACGGGGAGAGAACCAGACACCATACAGGGCTGCAGCTCACCAGGGGCAAGGAGAGATCAAGACACAGTATAAGGCTGCAGTTTTCCCGGAATATGCAGACACTCAGACAAAGCACAGGATGCAGCTCACCCGCGGCAAGGAGGGACAATGGACAGCGTGCAGGGCTACAGATCACCTGTGACAACGAGAGACCCAAAACACGGGGCAAGGAAAGATGCAGACACCATGCTGGGCTGCTGCTCACCCAGGAGAAGACTATCAATATCACGCCCCTTCTCCTTTTTATATTTCTTTGTTTTATACCGTGATTATCTCTTTAATTTTAAGACTTTTAAGCCACTTCTATTATATTTTTGACTTGGTTGTATGTATTTTATTTCGTTTTGTGTGCTTTACATTAACTTTTATGTATGCGATTTTAGTTTGTAAACCATGTATAAGCGGTATATAAAAACCTTTAAATAAATAAGGGATCCGGGCACTGTATAGGACTGAAGCTCACCCAGGACAAGGAGGGATCTGAACACGTGCATGACTGCAACATGCAAGAGTCATGCTCAGCCGGTACAAGGAGGGACACAGACCCAGACCCAGACACGTGCTCACCCAGGACATGGGGGTATCCTGCGTTGGGCGGCAGTTACTACCCTTAACAGAAAGCATGGGGGTAACCTGCACAGAGCGGCAGTTACTACCCTTAACAGAAACATGGGGGTAACCTGCACAGAGCGGCAGTTACTACCCTTAACAGAAACATGGGGGTAACCTGCATTGGGGGTAACCTGCACAGAGCGGCAGTTACTACCCTTAACAATAACATGGGGGTAACCTGCACGGAGCGGCAGTTACTACCCTTAACAATAACATGGGGGTAACCTGCACAGAGCGGCAGTTACTATCCTGAACAGAAACATGGGAGTAACCTGCATGGAGCGGCAGTTACTACCCTTAACAGAAACATGGGGGTAACCTGCACGGAGCGGCAGTTACTACCCTTAACAGAAACATGGGGGTAACCTGCATGGGGCGGCAGTTACTACCCTTAATAGAAACATGGGGGTAACTTGCACGAGGCGGCAGTTACTACCCTTAACAGAAACATGGGGGTAACCTGCACGGAGCGGCAGTTACTGCCCTTAACAGAAACATGGGGGGAACCTGCACGGAGCGGCAGTTACTGCCCTTAACAGAAACATGGGGGTAACCTGCACGGAGCGGCAGTTACTGCCCTTAACAGAAACATGGGGGTAACCTGCACGGAGCGGCAGTTACTGCCCTTAACAGAAACATGGGGGTAACCTGCACGGAGCGGCAGTTACTGCCCTTAACAGAAACATGGGGGTAACCTGCACGGAGCGGCAGTTACTGCCCTTAACAGAAACATGGGGGTAACCTGCACGGAGCGGCAGTTACTGCCCTTAACAGAAACATGGGGGTAACCTGCACGGAGCGGCAGTTACTGCCCTTAACAGAAACATGGGGGTAACCTGCACGGAGCGGCAGTTACTGCCCTTAACAGAAACATGGGGGGAACCTGCACGGAGCGGCAGTTACTGCCCTTAACAGAAACATGGGGGTAACCTGCACGGAGCGACAGTTACTGCCCTTAACAGTAACATGGGGGTAACCTGCACGGAGCGGCAGTTACTGCCCTTAACAGAAACATGGGGGTAACCTGCACGGAGCGGCAGTTACTGCCCTTAACAGAAACATGGGGGTAACCTGCACGGAGCGGCAGTTACTGCCATTAACAGAAACATGGGGGGAACCTGCACGGAGCGGCAGTTACTGCCCTTAACAGAAACATGGGGGGAACCTGCATGGAGCGGCAGTTACTGCCCTCAACAGAAACATGGGGGTAACCTGCACAGAGCGGCAGTTACTGCCCTTAACAGAAACATGGGGGTAACCTGCACGGAGCGGCAGTTACTACCCTTAGCAGAAACATGGGGGTAACCTGCACGGAGCGGCAGTTACTACCCTTAGCAGAAGGCATGGGGGTAACCTGCACGGAGCGGCAGTTTCTACCCTTAGCAGAAGGCATGGGGGTATCCCGCATGGAGCGGCAGTTACTACCCTTAGCAGAAGGCATGGGGGTAACCTGCACGGAGCGGCAGGCAGGCTTGATGGACCATTTGGGTGTTTATCTGTTGTCATGTTACTGTGCAGATGAAATATGGAACAAAATAGAAGAAAATATTAGAGATTTTCTTTATCCATAAAATCTCAGATTGTCCTGGCTTTAGTTTGCTTTCCTTCATTCTTTATTTTTCCTGGCTGCTTGGAATCTGAAGTGGAACGGTCTCCTAGTCACTTGTGTGTCTGATGTATGCGGATTACATTCAGGTAGTGTAAGCTTGCTTCTCCATCTCTCATCCTAATGTCGATCTGACGAGCTTCTGGGACTTCAGCGGTCCAGCCAGGACACTTCCCTGCTCCTTGGGGGCTTCGGATGTCCTGAGACCTTGTAAAGAGCAGCTGAGCAGATGTTGCAGTAGATGAGTTTTGGCGGCCATGGAAGTCCCTTCCTCAGATGAGATCTGAACAAGGGAGCCAGGACGACTCAGAGGTGCAGGTACAGATCTCACAGCATCTTTTCACTTCATCCTTCAAGGTTCCAGGTCTTTACAGCACTGATGATTTACACAATGAGGCTGATTTGGCTGATTATATATATATATATATATATATATATATAGAGAGAGAGAGAGAGAGAGCACCTGCTGGTTAACTCGCTCCCGGGGCTGCCTTTTCCAGCTTTACAAATGCTTCTGTAGGTACCTGACAGCCTGAGCCAATCCTGGTTTCATGCTGCTGCTTCCTTGGCCATCAGCAAATGTTCTGCTGCTTCTCACGTCGGCTCTAGCTTCTCCAGGACCCAGACAGTCATGCAATCCAGCTGCTTCTCACAGAAATCCAGAGGCAACGAGTTAGAACCAGGATCGGATCGCCCTGATGGGTCAATCCTGGCTCGGCGGCAATCCTGGCAGCGGCTGAGGGATGTGAAGGCTCAGACACATGTAATCCTCTCAGAGCTACCACCTGCCCATCCCCGAGGAAAGAGGCCCATGAACCCCAGTATCCAGAGGATCCTCTCATCTCCTGCAGTGGTGGCCTCCAGGGAGCTGCAGATGGACAGAGGTCCAGGTGCCCCTGACATCATCTCGGATCTCTGCATTTAGGGAATGAGAAGATGTCACCATGGCAACTGATAAATCTGCTCGAAATTCCAGCCATGCGCATTCAGCGATGAGGTCCTGGACTGCAGCTTTTAGGAGCAGGAAGACTGGGGCTTAGAGCTCTGTCAGTGCCGTGCATGCAGTGAGTGCCTTCTAAGCAGCTGCCTCGTAGCTCTTGCCTGTTGCGACTGGAGCCGTCTCCTCTTTCTTGCGCTGAGGATGGAATCACTGAACGTCCCCCACTCCTGCATGAGGCAAGGGAGCTCCTGTTATTAAAACGACATTTAAATAGGGAGCATATGGTTTCCTACAGCAGCCAGGAGTCCTTTAACAGTTTTTATTGAAAAAAAAAAAAAGAATATGGCCAAACTATGAAGCTCATTGCAACTGCCTTTGTACTATTTAATATTGTTTTATTTAACTCTTGGTATTACTGCAAAAGCTGATAGACACACACAATAGTTTTTGTTTTACAGTTTGGGAAATGCTCTCAATATTCTTCATGAAAGATTAGTCCTCAGGCCTCCAGTTGTTGGTCTGGATTTAATTAAGCTGGTCCCGATTCGGGCTTCCTTAATTAGAGAGATGCTAGTGTAGAGCACTTTATCCTGCAGCTCTTCTGCCCGGGGAGAAGGTGGCCCCAGGGAGCACAGGAAGGGAGCAGGCAGGGTTGCGCATGCAGAATTCCCCAAGTTACTCATTGCCCTGAAGCAACTGAGGTTTCTCACCAGCGCCGGGTGTCCAAGGCGTTAATGAGACGCCTCGCTCTGAACGCCCAGCAAGGAACCCATCGGATCAGTCACGCAGAGGAAAAGTTATAAATAAGCATTGCAACCTGCGGGAAAGTCCTGCGATGAATGATGCATCCTGGTCCTGGCTGTTAGGTGAAGCCCTGGAAAGTCCTGCGATGAATGATGCATCCTGGTCCCGGCTGTTAGGTGAAGCCTGGGATTAGGTGAAGCCCTGGAAAGTCCTGCGATGAATGATGCATCCTGGTCCGGGCTGTTAGGTGAAGCCTGGGATTAGGTGAAGCCCTGGAAAGTCCTGCGATGAATGATGCATCCTGGTCCCGGCTGTTAGGTGAAGCCTGGGATTAGGTGAAGCCCTGGAAAGTCCTGCGATGAATGATGCATCCTGGTCCCGGCTGTTAGGTGAAGCCTGGGACTAGGGGAAGCCCTGGAAAGTCCTGCGATGAATGATGCATCCTGGTCCTGGCTGTTAGGTGAAGCCTGGGATTAGGTGAAGCCCTGGAAAGTCCTGCGATGAATGATGCATCCTGGTCCCGGCTGTTAGGTGAAGCCTGGGACTAGGGGAAGCCCTGGAAAGTCCTGCGATGAATGATGCATCCTGGTCCTGGCTGTTAGGTGAAGCCTGGGATTAGGTGAAGCCCTGGAAAGTCCTGCGATGAATGATGCATCCTGGTCCCGGCTGTTAGGTGAAGCCTGGGACTAGGGGAAGCCCTGGAAAGTCCTGCGATGAATGATGCATCCTGGTCCTGGCTGTTAGGTGAAGCCTGGGACTAGGGGAAGCCCTGGAAAGTCCTGCGATGAATGATGCATCCTGGTCCTGGCTGTTAGGTGAAGCCTGGGATTAGGTGAAGCCCTGGAAAGTCCTGCGATGAATGATGCATCCTGGTCCTGGCTGTTAGGTGAAGCCTGGGACTAGGGGAAGCCCTGGAAAGTCCTGCGATGAATGATGCATCCTGGTCCTGGCTGTTAGGTGAAGCCTGGGACTAGGGGAAGCCCTGGAAAGTCCTGCGATGAATGATGCATCCTGGTCCCGGCTGTTAGGTGAAGCCTGGGACTGTGGGAAGCCCTGGAAAGTCCTGCGATGAATGATGCATCCTGGTCCTGGCTGTTAGGTGAAGCCTGGGACTAGGGGAAGCCCTGGAAAGTTCTGCAATGAATGATGCATCCTGGTCCTGGCTGTTAGGTGAAGCCTGGGACTAGGGGAAGCCCTGGAAAGTCCTGCAATGAATGATGCATCCTGGTCCTGGCTGTTAGGTGAAGCCTGGGACTAGGGGAAGCCCTGGAAAGTCCTGCGATGGATGCATCCTGGTCCTGGCTGTTAGGTGAAGCCCTGGAAAGTCCTGCGATGAATGATGCATCCTGGTCCCGGCTGTTAGGTGAAGCCTGGGACTGTGGGAAGCCCTGGAAAGTTCTGCGATGAATGATGCATCCTGGTCCTGGCTGTTAGGTGAAGCCTGGGACTAGGGGAAGCCCTGGAAAGTCCTGCAATGAATGATGCATCCTGGTCCCGGCTGTTAGGTGCAGCCTGGGACTAGGGGAAGCCCTGGAAAGTCCTGCGATGAATGATGCATCCTGGTCCCGGCTGTTAGGTGAAGCCTGGGACTAGGGGAAGCCCTGGAAAGTCCTGCGATGAATGATGCATCCTGGTCCTGGCTGTTAGGTGAAGCCTGGGACTAGGGGAAGCCCTGGAAAGTCCTGCAATGAATGATGCATCCTGGTCCTGGCTGTTAGGTGAAGCCTGGGACTAGGGGAAGCCCTGGAAAGTCCTGCGATGAATGATGCATCCTGGTCCTGGCTGTTAGGTGCAGCCTGGGACTAGGGGAAGCCCTGGAAAGTCCTGCGATGAATGATGCATCCTGGTCCTGGCTGTTAGGTGCAGCCTGGGACTAGGGGAAGCCCTGGAAAGTCCTGCAATGAATGATGCATCCTGGTCCCGGCTGTTAGGTGAAGCCTGGGACTAGGGGAAGCCCTGGAAAGTCCTGCGATGAATGATGCATCCTGGTCCTGGCTGTTAGGTGCAGCCTGGGACTAGGGGAAGCCCTGGAAAGTCCTGCGATGAATGATGCATCCTGGTCCTGGCTGTTAAGTGCAGCCTGGGATTAGGGGAAGCCCTGGAAAGTCCTGCGATGAATGATGCAACCTGGTCCTGGCTGTTAGGTGCAGCCTGGGACTGTGGGAAGCCCTGGAAAGTCCTGCGATGAATGATGCATCCTGGTCCTGGCTGTTAGGTGAAGCCTGGGACTAGGGGAAGCCCTGGAAAGTCCTGCGATGAATGATGCATCCTGGTCCTGGCTGTTAGGTGAAGCCTGGGATTAGGGGAAGCCCTGGAAAGTCCTGCGATGAATGATGCATCCTGGTCCTGGCTGTTAGGTGAAGCCTGGGATTAGGGGAAGCCCTGGAAAGTCCTGCGATGAATGATGCATCCTGGTCCTGGCTGTTAGGTGCAGCCTGGGACTGTGGGAAGCCCTGGAAAGTCCTGCGATGAATGATGCATCCTGGTCCTGGCTGTTAGGTGAAGCCTGGGACTAGGGGAAGCCCTGGAAAGTTCTGCAATGAATGATGCATCCTGGTCCTGGCTGTTAGGTGAAGCCTGGGACTAGGGGAAGCCCTGGAAAGTCCTGTGATGAATGATGCATCCTGGTCCTGGCTGTTAGGTGAAGCCTGGGACTAGGGGAAGCCCTGGAAAGTCCTGCGATGAATGATGCATCCTGGTCCTGGCTGTTAGGTGCAGCCTGGGATTAGGGGAAGCCCTGGAAAGTCCTGCAATGAATGATGCATCCTGGTCCTGGCTGTTAGGTGAAGCCTGGGACTAGGGGAAGCCCTGGAAAGTTCTGCGATGAATGATGCATCCTGGTCCTGGCTGTTAGGTGAAGCCCTGGAAAGTTCTGCAATGAATGATGCATCCTGGTCCTGGCTGTTAGGTGAAGCCTGGGACTAGGGGAAGCCCTGGAAAGTCCTGCAATGAATGATGCATCCTGGTCCTGGCTGTTAGGGGAAGCCTGGGACTAGGGGAAGCCCTGGAAAGTCCTGCGATGAATGATGCATCCTGGTCCTGGCTGTTAGGTGAAGCCTGGGACTAGGGGAAGCCCTGGAAAGTCCTGCGATGAATGATGCATCCTGGTCCTGGCTGTTAGGGGAAGCCTGGGACTAGGGGAAGCCCTGGAAAGTCCTGCGATGAATGATGCATCCTGGTCCTGGCTGTTAGGTGAAGCCTGGGACTAGGGGAAGCCCTGGAAAGTCCTGCGATGAATGATGCATCCTGGTCCTGGCTGTTAGGTGAAGCCTGGGACTAGGGGAAGCCCTGGAAAGTCCTGCAATGAATGATGCATCCTGGTCCTGGCTGTTAGGTGCAGCCTGGGATTAGGGGAAGCCCTGGAAAGTCCTGCGATGAATGATGCATCCTGGTCCTGGCTGTTAGGTGCAGCCTGGGACTGTGGGAAGCCCTGGAAAGTCCTGCGATGAATGATGCATCCTGGTCCTGGCTGTTAGGTGCAGCCTGGGATTAGGGGAAGCCCTGGAAAGTCCTGCAATGAATGATGCATCCTGGTCCTGGCTTTTAGGTGCAGCCTGGGACTAGGGGAAGCCCTGGAAAGTCCTGCGATGAATGATGCATCCTGGTCCTGGCTGTTAGGTGAAGCCTGGGACTAGGGGAAGCCCTGGAAAGTCCTGCGATGAATGATGCATCCTGGTCCTGGCTGTTAGGTGAAGCCTGGGACTAGGGGAAGCCCTGGAAAGTCCTGCGATGAATGATGCATCCTGGTCCCGGCTGTTAGGTGAAGCCTGGGACTAGGGGAAGCCCTGGAAAGTCCTGCAATGAATGATGCATCCTGGTCCCGGCTGTTAGGTGCAGCCTGGGACTAGGGGAAGCCCTGGAAAGTCCTGCGATGAATGATGCATCCTGGTCCTGGCTGTTAGGTGAAGCCTGGGACTAGGGGAAGCCCTGGAAAGTTCTGCGATGAATGATGCATCCTGGTCCTGGCTGTTAGGTGAAGCCTGGGACTAGGGGAAGCCCTGGAAAGTCCTGCAATGAATGATGCATCCTGGTCCCGGCTGTTAGGTGCAGCCTGGGACTAGGGGAAGCCCTGGAAAGTCCTGCAATGAATGATGCATCCTGGTCCCGGCTGTTAGGTGCAGCCTGGGACTAGGGGAAGCCCTGGAAAGTCCTGCGATGAATGATGCATCCTGGTCCCGGCTGTTAGGTGCAGCCTGGGATTAGGGGAAGCCCTGGAAAGTCCTGCGATGAATGATGCATCCTGGTCCTGGCTGTTAGGTGAAGCCTGGGACTAGGGGAAGCCCTGGAAAGTCCTGCGATGAATGATGCATCCTGGTCCTGGCTGTTAGGGGAAGCATGGGACTAGGGGAAGCCCTGGAAAGTCCTGCGATGAATGATGCATCCTGGTCCTGGCTGTTAGGGGAAGCATGGGACTAGGGGAAGCCCTGGAAAGTCCTGCGATGAATGATGCATCCTGGTCCTGGCTGTTAGGTGAAGCCTGGGACTAGGGGAAGCCCTGGAAAGTTCTGCGATGAATGATGCATCCTGGTCCTGGCTGTTAGGTGCAGCCTGGGACTAGGGGAAGCCCTGGAAAGTTCTGCGATGAATGATGCATCCTGGTCCTGGCTGTTAGGGGAAGCCTGGGACTAGGGGAAGCCATGGAAAGTCCTGCGATGAATGATGCATCCTGGTCCCGGCTGTTAGGTGCAGCCTGGGACAAGGGGAAGCCCTGGAAAGTCCTGCGATGAATGATGCATCCTGGTCCCGGCTGTTAGGTGCAGCCTGGGACTAGGGGAAGCCCTGGAAAGTCCTGCGATGAATGATGCATCCTGGTCCTGGCTGTTAGGTGAAGCCTGGGACTAGGGGAAGTCCTGGAAAGTCCTGCGATGAATGATGCATCCTGGTCCCGGCTGTTAGGTGAAGCCTGGGACTAGGGGAAGCCCTGGAAAGTTCTGCAATGAATGATGCATCCTGGTCCTGGCTGTTAGGTGAAGCCTGGGACTAGGGGAAGCCCTGGAAAGTTCTGCGATGAATGATGCATCCTGGTCCTGGCTGTTAGGTGAAGCCTGGGATTAGGGGAAGCCCTGGAAAGTCCTGCGATGAATGATGCATCCTGGTCCTGGCTGTTAGGTGAAGCCCTGGAAAGTCCTGCAATGAATGATGCATCCTGGTCCTGGCTGTTAGGTGCAGCCTGGGACTAGGGGAAGCCCTGGAAAGTCCTGCGATGAATGATGCATCCTGGTCCTGGCTGTTAGGTGCAGCCTGGGACTAGGGGAAGCCCTGGAAAGTTCTGCGATGAATGATGCATCCTGGTCCTGGCTGTTAGGTGAAGCCCTGGAAAGTTCTGCGATGAATGATGCATCCTGGTCCTGGCTGTTAGGTGAAGCCCTGGAAAGTTCTGCGATGAATGATGCATCCTGGTCCTGGCTGTTAGGTGAAGCCTGGGACTAGGAGAAGCCCTGGAAAGTCCTGCGAGGAATGATGCATCCTGGTCCTGGCTGTTAGGTGAAGCCTGGGACTAGGGGAAGCCCTGGAAAGTCCTGCGATGAATGATGCATCCTGGTCCTGGCTGTTAGGTGAAGCCTGGGACTAGGGGAAGCCCTGGAAAGTTCTGCAATGAATGATGCATCCTGGTCCCGGCTGTTAGGGGAAGCCTGGGACTAGGGGAAGCCCTGGAAAGTCCTGCGATGAATGATGCATCCTGGTCCCGGCTGTTAGGGGAAGCCTGGGACTAGGGGAAGCCCTGGAAAGTCCTGCGATGAATGATGCATCCTGGTCCCGGCTGTTAGGTGAAGCCTGGGACTAGGGGAAGCCCTGGAAAGTCCTGCGATGAATGATGCATCCTGGTCCCGGCTGTTAGGTGCAGCCTGGGACTAGGGGAAGCCCTGGAAAGTCCTGCGATGAATGATGCATCCTGGTCCCGGCTGTTAGGTGAAGCCTGGGACTAGGGGAAGCCCTGGAAAGTTCTGCGATGAATGATGCATCCTGGTCCCAGCTGTTAGGGGAAGCCTGGGACTAGGGGAAGCCCTGGAAAGTCCTGCGATGAATGATGCATCCTGGTCCCGGCTGTTAGGGGAAGCCTGGGACTAGGGGAAGCCCTGGAAAGTCCTGCGATGAATGATGCATCCTGGTCCCGGCTGTTAGGTGCAGCCTGGGACTAGGGGAAGCCCTGGAAAGTCCTGCGATGAATGATGCATCCTGGTCCTGGCTGTTAGGTGAAGCCTGGGACTAGGGGAAGCCCTGGAAAGTCCTGCGATGAATGATGCATCCTGGTCCTGGCTGTTAGGTGAAGCCTGGGACTAGGGGAAGCCCTGGAAAGTTCTGCGATGAATGATGCATCCTGGTCCTGGCTGTTAGGTGCAGCCTGGGACTAGGGGAAGCCCTGGAAAGTTCTGCGATGAATGATGCATCCTGGTCCTGGCTGTTAGGTGAAGCCTGGGACTAGGGGAAGCCCTGGAAAGTCCTGCGATGAATGATGCATCCTGGTCCTGGCTGTTAGGTGAAGCCTGGGACTAGGGGAAGCCCCGGAAAGTCCTGCGATGAATGATGCATCCTGGTCCTGGCTGTTAGGTGAAGCCTGGGACTAGGGGAAGCCCTGGAAAGTTCTGCAATGAATGATGCATCCTGGTCCCGGCTGTTAGGGGAAGCCTGGGACTAGGGGAAGCCCTGGAAAGTCCTGCGATGAATGATGCATCCTGGTCCCGGCTGTTAGGGGAAGCCTGGGACTAGGGGAAGCCCTGGAAAGTCCTGCGATGAATGATGCATCCTGGTCCCGGCTGTTAGGTGAAGCCTGGGACTAGGGGAAGCCCTGGAAAGTCCTGCGATGAATGATGCATCCTGGTCCCGGCTGTTAGGTGCAGCCTGGGACTAGGGGAAGCCCTGGAAAGTCCTGCGATGAATGATGCATCCTGGTCCTGGCTGTTAGGTGAAGCCTGGGACTAGGGGAAGCCCTGGAAAGTCCTGCGATGAATGATGCATCCTGGTCCCGGCTGTTAGGGGAAGCCTGGGACTAGGGGAAGCCCTGGAAAGTCCTGCGATGAATGATGCATCCTGGTCCCGGCTGTTAGGGGAAGCCTGGGACTAGGGGAAGCCCTGGAAAGTCCTGCGATGAATGATGCATCCTGGTCCCGGCTGTTAGGTGCAGCCTGGGACTAGGGGAAGCCCTGGAAAGTCCTGCGATGAATGATGCATCCTGGTCCTGGCTGTTAGGTGAAGCCTGGGACTAGGGGAAGCCCTGGAAAGTCCTGCGATGAATGATGCATCCTGGTCCTGGCTGTTAGGTGAAGCCTGCGACTAGGGGAAGCCCTGGAAAGTTCTGCGATGAATGATGCATCCTGGTCCTGGCTGTTAGGTGAAGCCTGGGACTAGGGGAAGCCCTGGAAAGTTCTGCGATGAATGATGCATCCTGGTCCTGGCTGTTAGGTGAAGCCTGGGATTAGGGGAAGCCCTGGAAAGTTCTGCGATGAATGATGCATCCTGGTCCTGGCTGTTAGGTGCAGCCTGGGACTAGGGGAAGCCCTGGAAAGTCCTGCAATGAATGATGCATCCTGGTCCTGGCTGTTAGGTGAAGCCTGGGACTGTGGGAAGCCCTGGAAAGTCCTGCGATGAATGATGCATCCTGGTCCTGGCTGTTAGGTGAAGCCCTGGAAAGTCCTGCGATGAATGATGCATCCTGGTCCTGGCTGTTAGGTGAAGCCCTGGAAAGTCCTGCAATGAATGATGCATCCTGGTCCTGGCTGTTAGGTGCAGCCTGGGACTAGGGGAAGCCCTGGAAAGTCCTGCGATGAATGATGCATCCTGGTCCTGGCTGTTAGGTGCAGCCTGGGACTAGGGGAAGCCCTGGAAAGTTCTGCGATGAATGATGCATCCTGGTCCTGGCTGTTAGGTGAAGCCCTGGAAAGTTCTGCGATGAATGATGCATCCTGGTCCTGGCTGTTAGGTGAAGCCCTGGAAAGTTCTGCGATGAATGATGCATCCTGGTCCTGGCTGTTAGGTGAAGCCTGGGACTAGGAGAAGCCCTGGAAAGTCCTGCGATGAATGATGCATCCTGGTCCTGGCTGTTAGGGGAAGCCTGGGACTAGGGGAAGCCCTGGAAAGTCCTGCGATGAATGATGCATCCTGGTCCCGGCTGTTAGGGGAAGCCTGGGACTAGGGGAAGCCCTGGAAAGTCCTGCGATGAATGATGCATCCTGGTCCTGGCTGTTAGGTGCAGCCTGGGACTGTGGGAAGCCCTGGAAAGTTCTGCAATGAATGATGCATCCTGGTCCTGGCTGTTAGGTGCAGCCTGGGACTAGGGGAAGCCCTGGAAAGTCCTGCGATGAATGATGCATCCTGGTCCTGGCTGTTAGGTGAAGCCCTGGAAAGTCCTGCGATGAATGATGCATCCTGGTCCCGGCTGTTAGGTGAAGCCTGGGACTGTGGGAAGCCCTGGAAAGTCCTGCGATGAATGATGCATCCTGGTCCTGGCTGTTAGGTGCAGCCTGGGACTGTGGGAAGCCCTGGAAAGTCCTGCGATGAATGATGCATCCTGGTCCTGGCTGTTAGGTGAAGCCTGGGACTAGGGGAAGCCCTGGAAAGTCCTGCAATGAATGATGCATCCTGGTCCTGGTTGTTAGGTGAAGCCCTGGAAAGTCCTGCGATGAATGATGCATCCTGGTCCCGGCTGTTAGGTGCAGCCTGGGACTAGGGGAAGCCCGAGGCTTTCAGGGGGGAAAGCAAACCGTGCGTTAAATATCAGCCTGGGTCA